>NC_133693.1:2480000-3947500 GCF_048934315.1 Petromyzon marinus
TTCTCGTTGTGTGGTGTGTTGTGTTCTCGTTGTGCTGTGTGTTGTGTTCTCGTTGTGCTGTGTGTGTTGTGTTCTCGTTGTGCTGTGTGTGTTGTGTTCACGTTGTGCTGTGTGTGTTGTGTTCTCGTTGTGCTGTGTGTTGTGTTCACGTTGTGCTGTGTGTTGTGTTCTCGTTGTGCTGTGTGTTGTGTTCACGTTGTGTGGCGTGTGTTGTGTTCTCGTTGTGTGGTGTATTGTGTTCACGTTGTGTGGCGTGTGTTGTGTTCACGTTGTGTGGCGTGTGTTGTGTTCTCGTTGTGCTGTGTGTTGTGTTCTCGTTGTGTGGTGTGTGTTGTGTTCACGTTGTGTGGCGTGTGTTGTGTTCACGTTGTGTGGCGTGTTGTGTTCTCGTTGTGCTGTGTGTTGTGTTCACGTTGTGCTGTGTGTTGTGTTCTCGTTGTGTGGCGTGTGTTGTGTTCACGTTGTGCGGCGTGTGTTGTGTTCACGTTGTGTGGCGTGTTGTGTTCTCGTTGTGCTGTGTGTTGTGTTCTCGTTGTGCTGTGTGTTGTGTTCACGTTGTGCTGTGTGTTGTGTTCTCGTTGTGTGGCGTGTGTTGTGTTCTCGTTGTGCTGTGTGTGTTGTGTTCTCGTTGTGCTGTGTGTTGTGTTCTCGTTGTGTGGCGTGTGTTGTGTTCACGTTGTGTGGCGTGTGTTGTGTTCACGTTGTGCTGTGTGTTGTGTTCTCGTTGTGTGGCGTGTGTTGTGTTCACGTTGTGTGGCATGTGTTGTGTTCTCGTTGTGCTGTGTGTTGTGTTCTCGTTGTGCTGTGTGTTGTGTTAACGTTGTGCTGTGTGTTGTGTTCTCGTTGTGTGGTGTGTGTTGTGTTCTCGTTGTGCTGTGTGTTGTGTTCACGTTGTGTGGTGTGTGTTGTGTTCACGTTGTGCTGTGTGTGTTGTGTTCACGTTGTGCTGTGTTGTGTTCTCGTTGTGCTGTGTGTGTTGTGTTCTCGTTGTGCTGTGTGTGTTGTGTTCACGTTGTGTGGCGTGTGTTGTGTTCTCGTTGTGCTGTGTGTGTTGTGTTCTCGTTGTGCGGCGTGTTGTTCGGCACGGTGTCTGACGTATCGTGCCACATTCGGGGGTGCTTCAGTTCAATTCCGTTCCCGAAGAAGCTCCCAGCACTTGCAGCGAAGCATCGGACATCGTGCCAAACGACACACGGTGCAACTCTAAATCACGTATGAGGGCTGCAGAGGACCTTGTACACAAGCCTGGACACGTGGTACCCAATGCTTGAGTTTAAGTTTTTATCTTCTTTGGTTCTTTCGGTAAAGTCACGTAGAATGAGAATAAAAGCTCTGTCGTCCCGACAGGTCTGTTCCTTTCACCTGAAGAAGGCCACTTGTGTTGTGGCCGAAACGTCGTGAGAATTTTATTGTTATTTTATTTTATTAACTTATTATTTTATTCTCATTCTACGTGACTTTACCGAAAGAACCAAAGGAGATGAATCCTTGCAGTCACGAAAGCTTTAAATCGAAATGTAAGTGTTTACTTAAGAGCGACCCTATATTGCTCTAAGCAAGGCCGTCCGGTTGATAGGGGTGTAGAGGATGTGCGGGACATCCTGACACACAATCACCACACAACCACGGGTTAAGGGTCAGGGATCACGCGAGCACTGCCATGCACGACACGCAATCCGATGATTGAGTGGAGGAAACTCCGATTGGATTGGTGCGGGGAAGGATTGAAAAAGGGCGGGAAAACCAGAGAAGGTGATTGGTGGGAAAGGGGGGAGACGGACTATAAAAGGGGACGGAGTTGAAGAGTTCGAGGTTGGCTTTGGATGATGAGTGGAAGTGTGGTGTGAGTTGGCGTCGAGAATCAAGACCATTTTTTGACCAGCTCAAGTGTCCTCTTCACGGGGTGGGAGTGGTATGCTGCACTAAGAGGAACATTCTAGCATTTTCATCATAATCATTATCAGTCACGATCAATCCACTGCTGGATGAGGCCTCCCTTACGCCGTTGCCATCTCCTTACGATTCCGCGGTGTAGCAATCCGCCGAGCAGTTGCGTGCGAGCCCGTTCATGGAAAAAAAACTAAAGCCTAATAACCTTTCGTTCTATTCGGTAAAGTCACGTAAAAAACAACAAAAAATTCACGACATTTTGGCCACAACACAAGTGGCCTTCATCAGGTGAAGGGAGCAGACTGTCTAGAGGACAGTGCTGGAGTGAACACAGCCAAGCTCAGACCGCGACCTAAAGGTCAGACCGCGACCTAAAGGTCGCGGTCTGAGCTTGGCTGTGTTCACTCTAGCACTGTCGTCTAGACAGTCTGCTCCCTTCACCTGATGAAGGCCACTTGTGTTGTGGCCAAAACGTCGTGAATTGTTTTTATTATTATATTTATTTATATATTTTTTTACGTGACTTTACCGAATAGAACCAATCTAGAATTAAAGACTAATAAGACAAAAATCCTGGCCGCAAAACGGAGAGGAGCCAATTCAATTTAGATGGTGTTTGTGTTGCGGCGACTTCCTGTTAGCACGTAGAAGGAATGGGTTCACGCGTACGTGTGATAACCGCGTAAGCGTGATAACCGCGTAAGCGTGATAACCGCGAACGCGGGAACAATTGGTGACATACGAGCGGGCCTGGATGTGTTTTAACAGAAATCGATGGATTGCGGGCAGATTAAAGCTGCCAGGTGGAGGCAAGAATTGATTATGAAATAGTAGGAGAGGAGAGAGACCTGACACCAGAGAGAAATACGCAACAGCTGCCAGATTGTATCCAGGATAAGCGCTATGGATTTTGAGGCAGCCAGCAAACAATGAGCAACCATTGTACAAGCCAATCACATGGCCAAAGGGGAACTGTGCGCCTAACTACGGCACGCGTTTTAGATCGATATGAATACAGTATCTACTAAATCGTTTTAGTAGAGACTAAAGCGTTTACTACTAAAACGTTTTGTATTTACTAAAGCGTTTTAGTAGATACTAAAGCGTTTTAGTAGATACTAAAGCGTTTACTACTGAAGCTTTAAGTATCTACAACAACGCATTAGTAGATACTAAAGCGTTTAAGTAGATAATAAAGCGTTTACTACTAAAGTGTTTTAGTATATATTAAAGCGTTTTAGTAGATACTAAATTGTTTTAGTAGATAAAGCATCTACTGAAGCATTTTAGATCCGGAAATAAAGTATCTACTAAAGCATTTTAGTAGATACTAAAGCGTTTTAGTATCTACTAAAGCTTTTAGTATCTGCTAAAGGGTTATCTACTGAAGCGTTTTAGATCGAGAAATAAAGTATCTACTAAAGCATCCTCACTGCTTTTGTAATCTATTTCCAATTCGTGCCGACATGCTTCTTCAAAGTACGTGGTCCTCTAACCTCAATGTTATCCCAATTAAGACGTAGTAGGCTTTCGCAATATTATCCATAATGGAGGTTTTTTGGTTGGATCGCGTACATGCAAATGTGCCATTAAACTCACCACCACTCGACGCAGCCAATTAGTAAGGTTTGTCACGTGAACAAAACATTCCGATTTAAGACCAAAACAGGAAGATTTCTCCACAATTTTGGCTGTTGCCTGATGAGGCTGGTTGCACTTACTGGTGAAACGTCACAACTACTCGAATTGTAAATGTTGTGGGTATACTCTTACACCGGTGTGTGGAGCGAGTAACAAATTAGCATGTTTTGTTTATGTGACAAACCTTACTAGCTGGCTCTGTGGCAGGTGGTGGTGCCGGGTTTAATGACACATTCATATTTACGCGATCTAACCCAACAAAAACCTATATTTTGGGTTATCCAAATTGTGGCTATCGGCGTGGCACCATGGCACGAAGCACCCGCTCAGAGTTCTCGCCGAGCAGCGGGACTCTTCATGTGAGAGAACGGCCCATGGAAGTGGACATTACAGAGCTTCCTCCTAGATGCCTTCCAATGACCTCTGGTCCACACGGTAGAGGGCAGCAATTTCCCGCCTGTTTTTTTCGCTCGGATTATTATTATTAATTTTCATGAGTCACGTGAATATTTTTTCGTCAATTCTCAAAGCCAAATTAAGTGGAACACCACCGTCCACATTTGAGAACCCAGTTCATTCACAACCAGTGGCCTAGATTTGAACCTATGATCTCAGCGGTGCTAGCTGCGGAGTCTGAATATCGCACGGCAGCTGTGACTATCTCCTACTCCAACGGACAATTAAGGACAGCTTACAGTGGGGGAACTGTGGATCAAAAGATATTCACTCGAAGACTCTTGAAGCCATCCATTGGTGCACTCACCAATCGAAACGTGAGTATCTGAATGTCACTGAATGACTCCCTACCAGACGAAAGAAGAGTGTATATTTAAGTCTAATCAGTGTCTTTGAGTCTATGGGTCTTTACATCATGTAAGTCTATGAACCTCCACGTGAGTCTACGCGTCACAAACCATGGACCACATAGTAACGCCACGGGCCGCTTACGTAATTTTGCCGGCAGCATTTACGACATTTCACCAGGCTGCTCCTGAAGCCGCACACCGGCACACCTCACCGGCCTCCACACAAGCACGTAAACGTCGCCGATCGTCCCCCCACAGTGTGAGAAATGTGGAGGTGCTCTGATCTGAATGACAAATGTTGCACACGTGGTTTACCGTTTAATACATTTCCATGACAAAGATCCCCAGCAGAGCTCACCAAGCTGTCAGCCATGCCTCGTCCCCTGGGTAGATGATTTGGTCATTATATAAAGAAATTAGCTATACAACAACATTCGCTGTTGAATGCATGTAAAAAAAACTAATTTGGACGATGAAAGTTTCAAGTTTCGTGTTGTGTTTGACGAGTGCTTGCATAAGAAATGGTATTTTAAAAAATTGCTTAATTAATGAGCATACTGTCACCACACCCGTGTCACCACACCCGTGTCACCCCACCCGTGTCACCCCACCCGAGCCACCACACCCGTGTCACCACACCCGTGTCACCCCACCCGTGTCACCCCACCCGAGCCACCACACCCGTGTCATCACACCCGAGTCACCCCACCCGTGTCACCACACCCGTGTCACCCCACCCGTGTCACCACACCCGTGTCACCAAACCCGAGTCACCCCACCCGTGTCACCCCACCCGAGCCACCCCACCCGTGTCACCCCACCCGTGTCACCACACCCGTGTCACCCCACCCGTGTCACCCCACCCGTGTCACCACAGTGTCACCACACCCGTGTCACCACACCCGTGTCACCCCACCCGTGTCACCCCACCCGAGCCACCACACCCGTGTCACCACACCCGTGTTACCCCACCCGTGTCACCCCACCCGAGCCACCACACCCGTGTCATCACACCCGAGTCACCCCACCCGTGTCACCACACCCGTGTCACCACACCCGTGTCACCACACCCGAGTCACCCCACCCGTGTCACCCCACCCGAGCCACCACACCCGTGTCACCCCACCCGTGTCACCCCACCCGAGTCACCCCACCCGAGTCACCCCACCCGTGTCACCCCACCCGTGTCACCACACCCGTGTCACCCCACACGTGTCACCCCACACGTGTCACCACACCCGTGTCACCAGACCCGTGTCACCCCACCCGTGTCACCCCACCCGTGTCACCCCACCCGAGTCACCCCACCCGTGTCACCCCACCCGTGTCACCACACCCGAGTGAGACCTTCACAGCAGTCGGCCGTGGCACAACATGCGGAGAATGTCACACAGCCCGTCGCAGGTATTGGCTGATGAAAAACATAAGTTAATCAATAATAATAATAAAATAATAACATAGGATGTGACATGCCTAAGCGGTAGTGCATTTGCCGGTTGTTGCAGAGGTTTGTGGTCCAAGCCCAGCATCCGCCCTTGTTAATACCGCCGGCGTGTTGACCAAAACTGACCACTCAGCGGAACAGTAACGAATGGCTCGCGATTAGAAGATTGTGAGTTCCAATCCTGGTTGGATGTTGACTCAAACCATCATTATTCCAGGGGGGTGGATACAAATCATATCACTTCATGAGGAAGTCCACAGTGGTTATTCTTTGGATGGACAAGGAATGGCAATTGTTTGATATAACCTCTCAATAATTAACCTTCGTAGGCCCTCTTGGTTAATTGACATTGACCCCTTCAGCCAATTGGTCCCACAGCTTCAACTCTGCCCCCATGCATCTGCTCTGGATCCCATCAGGAGTGTTGGGTTTTTCTTTTACTGTGGGTCTCCAAAAACGAATCGAAAACCTATTTCATCCATCAGACGGCAGACTGTTTAATTACCTTTCTTGTATAACACACGGATGACAGGAAATTGAAGAACAGAGAAGCAGATGGGGAGGCATCATAGACAGAGACCTGGCACAATGAGATTCACGAATAACAGCAGCAGAGAAGGCGGCGAAAGATCGGGAAGAGGTGGAGGGAACTCGTGTCAACAGCACGTGTAGAACATCACAAAGAAGCCTGATGTTGATGACGACGACGACCATTAAGTGTGACCTTACGATGCGCGATCGGATCCTGGTCGTATCAGAATAAAGCCAGCGAGTGTCCGAGCAGCGTGATCAATGCACAGAGCAAGCCTGAGCCAACACTGGGCGCACACGCACACACACACGCACACACGCACACACACGCACACGCACACACGCACACACACACGCGCACACCCGCACACGCGCACACTCGCGTTGAGGCGCGTTGTTTTTACCAAAAGATATTCACTGTCTGCTACGCGGTGGACGTCAGAGATCCCGTGGTGTTATGTGAAGAGAAAAATTTGGCCACGTCTGTTGGCGATGGTACAAATTTTCCAAACTTTTAAAAAAATACCCGCCAATTGCTTAATTGGGTAAAACCGCATGGCACCATCTGTGAGACGCAATGCCTTCCTTGTAGCCTTGCAAAGTAAGGATGGCACGAACACCAAATATACAACAATATCGTTCGTTACAATTACTGTTGATAAACAGGTCCCTGCAGGGTGGGCTGGTAGGAACATTGGAATTTTTTTTTACACCCAACAGCACGAGATTTCACTTCGTTAAAGTATTGAAAGGGGACGGACGGACACATGAATCTATTGCAGGCTGGTACACTCAGTTTACAACTTCGTTCCTACCAGTAGTATAATCACAGTAATATCCAGCTGGTTGTCAATCCAATGCTGGATGAAGACCGCCGTGTCGGTCATGGTGATTGACTGCACTTCACCAGATTGGGAAGCGTGGGATGGTGAAGGCGAGGGCCCAGAAGTGGATCAGATAACACTCATCACTGATGCCAATGAGGTTAGCCATGCCCACGAATTGAACTCGGGTGGCTGGGCTCATAGTGCAGTGCGCTCTAACCACAGTGTCACACTGCCCCTTTCGGTAACGTCCCAAGAGCACAGATGAATGACGCACAAAGTCTCCCATGTTCCTTGCGAGCACAGCCCTCATTTCACCATGTCCATCCTGTGCTCGCTGAGCTGCACTGCGCTCTGGTTGCCGAACGAATACATTGTAAGGTCGCACTCGTTACACACGAAGTGCTTGCCACAAATGAACCACAATTCCCCGCTGGTCTCTCAAAGGAGCATAAACTATCACGCGAACTCATCCGAGCAGCAGCGGCTTTTTAGTTCACCATTGAACGAAGACGGTCACTGCATCGCGCGCTTTCAGATTCGCTTCTGCGGCCGTCTGGAACGCTCTTCCTTCCGAAATTAGGAAGCCACTGGAGCTATGCGCTTTGAAATAATCTAGATTGGAAACTCATTTCTTGACAACTGCTTTTTGTGTTTGGTTTATTGTCCTTCCCCCCGCACCTCCGATTAGCACGGTTGGCTACGTACAGTGCGAATGAAGTTCAACATACAGTACATACATACACCACATCAACCAATATAACGAGCTAACGTTGTGGGTAGTGATTCTTAATCAGTCCTTTTTCAATGGCCATTCACCACAACATTATCCGACGTAAAATTTCCTCGTGTAAATCAGGTTCTATTTTCATCATCATCATCCTCAGCCATTGCTGGATGAAGGCATCACCGAAGCCGTCCCCATCCCTCACAATCTATTCTTGTAAATTTGGTCCATTGTGTTGCTTTGTTTATGACCGCATTTCTGAACAATGTCGCGGCAGGCAGTCAGCGGCAATTCGAAACGTTCCTCTTTCGCCACTTCGGTGCGACCTCAATCATCGGTGATTCGTGCCTGTGGCACCATCGCCGCCGCAGTTCCTTCAACTATATATTATCATTTTTCATTTAGCTCAAAGAGGCCACATGCGGACTTCGCTACTCAAAAGTGGTGCTTGGAAATCTCAGAGCGCGATAATGCCACGGGGGGGGGGGGGGGGAGGTTGGGGGTTGTCCGTTTCGAATATCCCATTGTGGGAGGAGTACATAGCGGGGATTCGTGAATTTACGCTGTTAATCCATGACTTTGGGCTTAGGCATGATGATGATGATCAAGACGATAATGCTACAGCGCGACCTAATATTACTTGAGCAGAAATATGAGAGCACATACATTAATGAGTTACACTTAGCAATACAATTTCCACATTGTTGCTTGGAGGCAGGGGAAAACACTCCTGGCCTTATACGTGCATCGATGCTGAGCAGCAAAAACTGCTTTGGCTTACCGCGTTGTAGTAATCACACCAATGGAGGCCCCTCTGCGATCATCCGTAGGCTGCATGTGTACAGATGGTATTTGCGAAAATACGAACCTTCATATGTGCTGGACCTACATCCTGCAACGTTTTTCTTTTATATATATACGTAGCTGGCGGTCAAATGTAATCGGAAATTTACGGGGATCAGGTGGATAACCGTCACTCCGGATTTTTGACTGCCTGCGAAAGGCAGTCAACATCGGGTATCGGCGAAATCCCAGCCATCGCTGCGCTACGGGATTTGATGGAGCCAAAGGGGCGATCGCGTGACAAGCGATCAAGGCGCTGTGCAGCAGGTACAGCATGTATAGCTTGTGTAGCAGGTGCAGCAAGTGCAGCAAGTGCAGCACGTGCAGCTTGTGCAGCTTGTGCAGCAAGTGCAGCATGTGCAGCATGTGCAGCTTGTGCAGTATGTTCAGCATGTGTTGCAGGTGCAGCATGTGCAGTATGTGCAGCATGTGCAGTATGTGCGGTATGTGCAGCTTGTGCAGCATGTGCAGCATGTGCAGTATGTGCAGCATGTGCAGCATGTGCAGCATGTTCAACAGGTGCAACAGGTGCAGTATGTGCAGCAGGTGCAGCGAGTGCAGCAAGTGCAGTATGTGCAGCATGTGCAGCAGGTGCAGCATGTGCAGCAAGTGCAGCACGTGCAGTATGTTCAGCAGGTGCAGCAGGTGCAGTATGTGCAGTATGTGCAGCACGTGCAGTGTGCAGCAGGTCCAGGGGTCGCGGAACACACGGAGCCACGTGAGGCTCAACCAGTGACAGCGCGAGAGCGGCGCGGGAACGGCAGTGGCGACATCAGCGCCAAGCTCACGAAATCAATGCTCAGGTTGTGGCTGCTTGGCCTATCAGGCCAATAGCCATCAGCTGCGCCTGGCTTTCATGAAAGCTAAAGAGTTGTAGCCATGCAAATGTCTTTCTTACGCCACGACTAGTGGATGAGCCTCCACAAGAGGGGAGCCCTAGTCTGCCCGCACCCCTCCAGAGGGTATTTTAGGCCACTTCGTCAAGCTCGTGGCACATCTTGGATACAGAGGAGTGTACCCACACTGCACTGGTAAAACAAAACAAGGACGATGCGTATATTATCAAAGCACATTTTGTTTGCATGTTTCACCACATGCATGTTCGGTTAATGCAGACTTGATGCCTAGTTATAGGTGTCTATGTGGTGTTTGAACATCTTAAAATCTCCGGTGTTTATTCCAGATATGGTAAAGACTTTTTTATAATCTTGATTCAGTACCGACAAAAAGGGTCCCATAGACATATACAGTATATGTTTCCTTTAGGGCAGCGTTATTGACGAGTATATAGAGTGTTTGTGAAAAGCCGCGTGAAGCTTAACAAAGTATCAGCGGGTAAGGTGAGCATAAAACAACAGAGCGCCGCTCAGAACAAATCATTACCCAAGTTGCGGCTGCTTGACTTTTCAGCCCTTTGGCCATCAGCAGCTGTGCCTGGCCTCCGTACCACGAACCGCAAACCACGCACAGTGGTGGTGGCATTTGGGGGGGGGGCGATACTAATTTCACGTTATACCCTGTTGGGGCGTAAATTAAGTTTTGGGCTGGCACTTGCCACAAGGAACGTAAATCGATAGGCTATCAAATTGTCGATTTCAGGGATCAGACTGCAAACTCCGGTGATCCCCGCAGAGGCTTTTGGCTCACCATCGAACAAAGATGGTCACCGCATCGCGCACTTTCAGATGCGCTTCTGGAACGCTCTTCCTTCTGATATTAGGAAACCACTGGGAGCCATGCACTTTTCGATCTAGATTGAAAACTCATTTCTTGAGAACTGCTTTTTGGTTTTCGTTTGGTGCCCTTCCCCCCGCACCTCGGATTAGCACGGTTGGCTACGTACGGTGCGAAATAAGTTCAACGTACGTACAAAGAAGGCCACGTGTCAGCAGGAACACGGCCAAGGCGGCGTTGGCGTTGTGCACACGCGGTGGAGTATTCGCCTCAAGCACTGCGCTATGTATTTTAAACATTGACACTGGAAGAATCCGATTTTTCACAGACGGCGAGCGAGCGGACGCAACGCAATGTCTCTCGCGCAGGTCAACACGGCCTACTCGCCCGGCAGTGCTCGCGAATGCAATTTAAAACTGCCATTACCCGCGACAGTAATTATTAAGACTGATGATGAATCATCGTCTCTAACCGAGCGAGGCGTTCCCACCAGTGCCCAAGCTGCCCTGCATTCTGCTGGAGATTATTACGTAACACTGTGTTAACGTTCATGCAGCATTCATATGTAACGATAATAATAAAACATAATTGTGACATTATGACGATTCTAAAATCCACCAACGGATGAAGATGTCCACCCATGGCATGTCGCTCTCATGGAGTTTTTTTTTTAAATGACCATACTTCACCACGCCGGTTCAGTGCGGGTTGGTGTAGAGGGGAAGGCCAAGGTCTGATATCACTCGCCCAGAACTCATAGCCCGGGCAGGGAATTGAACTCGAGTCACCGGGTGGGTTGGTGGCGCTGCGTGAAAAGCAGCGCACGCCACTCCCCACCATGTGAATGTGCGCGTGCTGATCGCGTGAAATGACCGCGGAATGCGCACGCACGGGTCAGTGCTGCGTGTTCGACTCAAATCACGTGAGGGCGATAGTTCGGCTTTTGACGGCATCGTCACACTTCACCAAAAGCATGGCATGACGCTATAATGGATTAGAATGGGCAATCAATGTAATGGAGTGCTCAATAACAGCCACGAGTCAAAGAGTAAAGACGTTAGTGCAAGATAATTGTACATCAATTTAAGTTCCTGTTTACTTTTTGACAAATTATTAAGAGCGGGGATGCGAATGGTCGTTGAAATGCCAGGATGATAAACTGTGCCCCGGCTTCAAATGCCTACATTTAAAATGAAAAATATATATGGCAGGGTCAACTGAAAATGTTTCCACTTGCGATCCTCATCATCCTCATGAACTGCCGCCAGCCATGGTCAATCCGCTGCTAGATTAAAACCTCTGAAGCCTCCGCCTGTCTCCGTGACAGCGACGCCACTTCTCTTCTCTGCTTAATCCCTCGCACCACTCCTCTTGGGAATTCGCTCTCAATCGTATCTTGTCCCATCACCCCCCCACCGCCATCCCAAGCTTCTGCAACTTAAGCTCTTGACTTTTACAACATGAACTATAGTGCTGCACAATAATAATAATAATAGGTTTTACCCTTTCTGGCAATGAAACGGGAGGCGTTAAAACGTCCAAACACCAAATGTGAACCTTTTACGCAAGGATTCAAGTCTGCATTAACCACGCACAGTACTTGTGGTGAGCATGCAAACAAGCGTGCTCTCATAATAATCTCTGCATTGTCTTTGAAACTGATTGGCCGACACCAGAGACAGCCTTCTTCATGTGCCATGTGCCCAGTCTCACCACCAGTGTCAGAACAGAGAACGCCAAAAGGCTACCACGATCGTGCTGTTTATTACTGTCCCCTTGACGTTTTGAGCCATTGGGACCGGCACTCAGAGATCGTGTTAAAAAAAGAGACATACGATGAAGACGATAATTATGATGACGATGATGAAATACATGGACGAGTGCATCATTCATTCAAGCTGGAAGCACTCACCTAAACCTCTCATACATTATTTACACACGCGGTAAATACCTTGCTACGATAGCAATAAAACTCCAGATGTAGGACGCTGGGCTGTGAAGTTCAAGAGCAATACCTTCACCGGTGAATTAGATATTTAGTTTAGATGCTTGTAAAAATGCACTAAAGCCGTCAGAAAAAAAATAAACTTCCGTGCGTTTTATAACCAAGAAACGACTGCCCTCTGCTTCAATCCCACGTGGCCGGGAGTTCATCTGTAGAATTATTACTTACCAAACACTTTTAATAAAACAAAGTAGAAAAAAAATCAATCGTCTTATACAGTGCAACATTGATTTACTGCGGCAATTTCTTGTTTTTTTCTCCTAGGGCTCATCAGAGATTGCAGCAACTGACCCCACAGACCACGAATATATAAACATTATGCCCCGTAATTCTGCTCTCTTGACCGGAAAATGGCCCCGATGCACATGGCGAGGGCAGGAGGAGTCAGGAGGGAGGATGAGAGGCCTTGGTGAGCACTGATGCCACCGGACCGCGCTCCAAATTCCTCTGGGAGCAACTTCTTGCTCCCCGACGAGCTCCCGCGAGCCACATCGAAGCGACCAATTTCCACTCACCCCACTCCCCCCCCCCCACCCCAAGCCCGCACGCATTTTTTTGCGGAAACACCGTGGGTAACCCAGCATTCGAATTTGCTCCGTCTGTCCTTTTGGGGCAGTTACCAGGTCCGCCGCGGGGTTCACGATTGTAATTGCAAAGTGTTAAAGCAAAAAAAAAAACACCTCGTAATTATTATTTTTGATAAGCGGCGAACGTCAAAATAGCCGGCAATAATTTGTGATGCGGCATTACGAATCATTGTGCTGGTGCTGTTCTTATTAACATGGGGGTTACAATACGTACGGTTTTACGTTGTTCGTGAAGCACCGTCTCGTATTCACGTGCATTGAGGCTCTCGGAATATTTAGTTGTTTTACCGAATTCGAAGAAAACGGTTCTCCTTGTTACTTTAGTTGCCGACCGGTGCCCTAAACCCTTCCGTCTCTGTCCGCCCAGCAGAATAAACAAACGGGTACCGCGCTGTTCGTCAAAACGGTAGGTCGTGCGTGGCGGGGTGAAGTGTGCAATAAATACAGGTCCTCTTCCGAGACGCCTGGTCAAGCGTGGAAAGTGCGCACAACATCTTCCAGAGAGACCCGACCGAGTTCTCTCTCTCTAGCGGAGAAGCTGCTGCCAGCAGTGGCGGTCGGGCAAGCCATTTGAGGTGCCGGACCTTCGACGCATTTCAAGCAGCGGTGCGATGGACACGCGTACGTGTACCGTTAACCTTCCGCGTTCGACCGAGGCGTCGCCGAATCTGGGTCTGTCTTCGGTTGACGTGTAAAGCCCTTCGGCTGCACCGCGCCCAATTACTGGCACGCCTGACAGCGCCGCTGAGCATTCCAAACACCGCCGCCTGCAGCTCAACACTCGCTGAGGCTGCATCCTGAAATCCTCACGCGTGCTGCCGCAGCTCGAATGCACCTCCCACATGAATGAGAGCGTCTGGCATGAAATCAAACAACAAGAACATCTATTTTACTGCTAGCACATGAAGGGTTATAAGCACTTTGTTCTTTTCTCGGACACGGCCAACATCAGTGGCCAGTAACACAACTTGGTTGAACCTCTAGGTTCACTCAGCCCCCCTGATAGCACCTGGCGAAGCGTGCGTACAAAAGCATCGCTTGTTCACAATGCAGGCCGTAATAGGCGCTCGCTAACGGCACCGCTGCTCTGACCGTACATGCAGGCTACACAGGGGGATCTACGCTTTTGCCCCCCATATATAAGGCAAAGATCCCCCATACTGCCTTAACTGACTTTCGGTGCAAGTGCTGTTGTATACACACACACACACTGACGGCAGCAACAACAACAATAACATTATATCCTTAGTTTTTTCGGTAAAGTCACGTTGAAGGGAAACAACAAAATAATAAAATATATATAAAACAATAAAAAAATTCTCACGACGTTTCGACCATAACTCAAACGGTCGTCTTCAGGTGTGTTGGTTTGCATAAATCGATTTTATTACGGCGCATTTATTTATTTATTTAAAAAAACCGTTAGCGCCACGAAAGCTTTAAATCAACAATAACATCATTAGCTATTCGCCACTGAGTGATGGTAACAATCCCGCAGTAACGCCTCGGTGCGCTTCGAAGCCACGTGCAGCGCACAACCAAATCTGATCGTCAAATAGGCGAGACGCTGATCGATCATCAGGCGGGGAGAGTGTGCACGCACCTCCTTGAGGAGGGGGGGGGCGGGGGGGGCGACGACTCCGCACGTACCCGGAAGGCGGCGAGCACGATGCGCGTGACCTTCTCCTTGACCGACTCGTTGAGGACGTCGGCCAGCGCCGGCACGGGGCTGTTGTTGCGCAGCAGCTCGCACACCTGCGGGCTGAACGCCAGCAGCCACAGACAGAAGCTCATCTGGTACTGCAGCTGCACGCCACACCTGTTGTGGAGCACCGCCATGATGCTGCCGCCGGAGAGTGCACGGGGGGAGGGGGGAGACGTCGGGTGAGCGTGGGGGCAGGGAGGAGAGGGCAGGTGAGCCTGGGGGAGGGAGAAGGGCAGGTGAGTGTTGGGCGAGGGAGGAGGGGACAGGTGAGCCTGGGGGAGGGAGGAGGGGACAGGTGAGCCTGGGGGAGGGAGAAGCGCAGGTGAGTGTTGGGCGAGGGAGAAGGGCAGGTGAGTGTTGGGGGAGGGAGAAGGGCAGGTGAGTGTTGGGGGAGGGAGAAGGGCAGGTGAGCCTGGGGGAGGGAGGAGGGGACAGGTGAGCCTGGGGGAGGGAGGAGGGCAGGTGAGTGTTGGGCGAGGGAGGAGGGGACAGGTGAGCCTGGGGGAGGGAGGAGGGGACAGGTGAGTGTTGGGGGAGGGAGGAGGGGACAGGTGAGCCTGGGGGAGGGAGGAGGGGACAGGTGAGCCTGGGGGAGGGAGAAGGGCAGGTGAGTGTTGGGCGAGGGAGAAGGGCAGGTGAGTGTTGGGGGAGGGAGAAGGGCAGGTGAGTGTTGGGCGAGGGAGGAGGGGACAGGTGAGCCTGGGGGAGGGAGAAGGGCAGGTGAGTGTTGGGCGAGGGAGGAGGGGACAGGTGAGCCTGGGGGAGGGAGGAGGGGACAGGTGAGTGTTGGGGGAGGGAGGAGGGGACAGGTGAGCCTGGGGGAGGGAGGAGGGGACAGGTGAGCCTGGGGGAGGGAGAAGGGCAGGTGAGTGTTGGGCGAGGGAGGAGGGGACAGGTGAGCCTGGGGGAGGGAGGAGGGGACAGGTGAGCCTGGGGGAGGGAGAAGGGCAGGTGAGTGTTGGGGGAGGGAGAAGGGCAGGTGAGTGTTGGGCGAGGGAGGAGGGGACAGGTGAGCCTGGGGGAGGGAGGAGGGGACAGGTGAGCCTGGGGGAGGGAGAAGGGCAGGTGAGTGTTGGGGGAGGGAGAAGGGCAGGTGAGCCTGGGGGAGGGAGAAGGGCAGGTGAGTGTTGGGGGAGGGAGAAGGGCAGGTGAGCCTGGGGGAGGGAGAAGGGCAGGTGAGTGTTGGGCGAGGGAGGAGGGGACAGGTGAGCCTGGGGGAGGGAGGAGGGGACAGGTGAGTGTTGGGGGAGGGAGGAGGGGACAGGTGAGCCTGGGGGAGGGAGGAGGGGACAGGTGAGTGTTGGGGGAGGGAGGAGGGGACAGGTGAGCCTGGGGGAGGGAGAAGGGCAGGTGAGTGTTGGGGGAGGGAGAAGGGGACAGGTGAGCCTGGGGGAGGGAGGAGAGGACAGGTGATCTCTCGGGAGGGAGGAGAGGGCAGGTGAGTGTGGGGGCAGTGAGGAGGGGGCAGGTAAGTTTCGGGGAGAGGGAGGAGGGCAGGTGAGCTTGCAGGAGGGAGGAAGGAGAGGGCAGGTGAACATGGGGGAGGGCAGGTGAACATGGGGGAGGGCAGGTGAACATGGGGGAGGGCAGGTGAGCGTGGGGGGAGGGGGGATGGCTTGAAACTACGCCCAGCATCTTCAGGACATGATCCAGAAAGTCAAAATAAAATCCAGCCTGCTGTCCCGATAATATTCATAATAAAGGATTTTGGGTTAGATCGCGTTTATTTATAAATGTGATCTAAACGCGATCTAACCCAAAATCCTTTATTATGAATAATATTGGTCGCGAAAGCCTACGTGTTAAACTGTCCCGATAATGTTCGGTGCAGTTTCAAGCCAAACGTCGTGTATATAATAATACAAATTTGGCTTTGAGAATTGCTCAACTCACCGGTGAGCCAAAACAATCATAATAATGAGCGCGTTAAACGCGTGTACACTACGTGACAATTTAATTTGTTTGGCTATGTTGGGTAGTGGAGGGTTCTTATGACATTACGTTGCGTAACCCAAACATCTATTATGAATCACAACAATGGCTCTGCAAAACCTACGTGATGTGAAATGAAGAGCAGTCGCTTGTATGGAGAATCTGTCATCGTCATTATCATTGTCAATGTCATCCTAATGATTGGCATTCTCACCATCATCACCATCATTACCATCATCACCATCATCATCGCCACTGGGCCATTCTCTATCTCATACCGAATAGAGGTTTGTTCACGGTGACACCGTTCCCTTCAGGTCTAAGCAAGTGAAATCTCCCAACATAAAGCGCTCAAATCCTCATGCATATTTTGCAATGGACCAGAGAGCCAAGGGCCAGGAACTGCTGATACTTGATCACAAACTTGAAAATAAATCTCTCTTTCATGTACTTTTTTCTTCTTCATAAAAATTGTGCAACCAACAGGTGACAGAAGGCTGGAATACCTCTGACAGCTGTCAATCACAGCAGCAGTCGCGCAATTTTGGGAGTAAAATAGAGCCGTGAGGAGGCTTTCACCCTGGCGCAGGATGGTGCTGTCAGGATTGAGCGCGAAACGCAAGTCCCTCTACAGGCCGCTCCCTTTCAGAATGATGAAGAAAAAACAAATAAACGGGTTAAAAATAAATTTAAATTCACGGAGAAGTTTAATGGGGCACGGCTCCGATTAACGACGGGAACATGCCACTGAGGACTCGTGAACATCATGCACAGCTGTTTGCCTCCGAGTAGCTCGTTGTGGCTCGGCTGCTCATCAACGGCGATGTCCTCACGCTAATGATAAATGCTCGCGATTCTTTACGCGCACTACTTGTGTTTCATTCTCCTTCTCCGAACCGAATGACAGACACAACAGCACGGCCTTGAGGCAATTCCGGAGCTCGGCTGTGCGGCTGTGCGCACCACGGTGACCGCTGCGGACGCACGAACCAGAAACACGCAAGCTGTCCACTGCACAGTGGGACCTTTCAGATCCGGTGGTATCGCGATCACGCCGACTCTTAACAGATTCCTGATTAAAGTGGCCTCCGGGTGAAACATTTGCACTCATATATTTATATATATGTTTGTTTGTTTGTTTTTTAGGCGTTTACTTTTTGTTATTTTCTTTGAGGCGAAATTAAAGGTGTCTCTCGGGACTGTCTGGACAGTTGAGCAAATGTTAGGAAGAGCGGAGCTTCGAAGTCAGTTGTCGACTTCGGAGCCACCGCCCCGATCTAGCAGAGGGAGGGAAAGAAGCGATGCCGAGGCGTAGGGGAATAAACATCATCGGCCGTGATGAAGTCTTGAGCGTGACGCATTGGCAATGCTCTATGCAATGCTCACTCTCTCCCCATGACTCTTCTGCAACGACTACCATGGTTACTGTTGCCATGAAACTCACTCATCGATTCCTCGACCCCCATGTTGAGGAGTCGGTTCTGATAGAAACCAGGCTGTTTCACCTCATTCACTCTGTGTTCAACCACCACCAACACTGCAGGGTGCAGTGACTCACCCACACACTCACCCACTCACTTACCCACTCACTTACCCACCCACCCACTCACCCACTCACCCACTCACTCACCACATTTATGGCCTTCTCCCTCGCACTGCGCCCCTTTTGGAATTCCTCCAATCGTTTCTTTTCCAAAAGCCCCCCATAAACTCGCTCACTTCAAGAAACATATTAACTCTTGAGAGCTGAGCTGTTAACCTGAGGATGCCGGGCGTAATCTCCAGAGAGACGTGACACTCACGAGCACGCTGGGACATCGTTCTCTGACAACAACAACAACAACAGCAACACCCGGTGGTGCTGCTGAGACGGTAATAAATGTGGCACGTTTCAGTCACATTTATTAATGGGCTGTGTCGGGTGGAGGAGTGTTTACGACACGTTTTTTTCCCAAGACCTAAACCCAAACGCCCAATTATGGATCATAACTCCAATCTATTACACCGTCAATCGTGCTGATCGTTTTTGGTCACTTAGCATTTGAGGCTTTTGGAGCTGCGCTTAGGAACCGTGATTTTTTTTGTTTAAATTGTCCACTGCAGTTTCAAATAATGTTACTAAATTACCTTCATCTGCGTCTTCATTCAGACTCGTTCATCTTGTCGCGCCATAGTCAGCCGGACTTTTGTCTCGTGGTTTTCAGCCACACGTAGTCATTGTTGTAAGTACGTATGTTGAACTTCTTTTGCACCGTACATAGCCAACCGTGCTAATCGTTGCATAAATAAATAAATATTTCTATAAACTTCATCGAAGAAAACATCTCCGTAGGTGATTTCGTGAAACGGAATTATTTCCCCCCCCCCCCCCCCGCCAAATTCGCGAGCGGGAGAAATTGACGGCGGCCGCCACTCCGTACCAGCTGATGCCGTCCTCCTGCACCCACGCGAAGCGGTATTCCCCCGTGCGGAGGATGAGCTGCAGGCAGGACGCGGCGCTCTGGAAGTAGTGCAGCGCCTGTGGGAGGGGGGGAGCGCCTCGGGGTCAGAGAGCGGACATGGTGCCGTGTCGCGAAAACGACACGGTATCACGCACGCGTGTTGACCCTCTTTCACACCGTGCGTTGCCAACCGTGCTAATTGGAGGTGCGGGAGAAGGACCTTCGATTAGCACGGTTGGCTATGTACAGTGGAAAAGAAGTTCAACATACATACAAGCACTAAATGCAGTTCTAAAGACATTGCCGGTTATCGCGCGATCAGATTCCCGCCACTTTGTAATTTTAAGCAGTTGGGATCACACTTAGCAACATCACCGCCGACTGTGAAATTACTGCAGACTGTTTCTGTCAAATTTAGCGCCTTCTTAATAGCCATGCTGACCCCGCTTCTACTGGACATCTGTGAAAAAGAGCTTCATAGCTCATCGGATTCCTACAGGATAAATAAAGATTGTCATTTGGATTCTGTTTCAAACGGTGTGAATACGAAATATACTAACTTATTCAATGTACTTCGCATGCTTATTGTCTTGAAACAATACAAACGAGGGAGGAAAACACGAGAGACAAACAGGAACCGGATCTTGGGATCAAATCGCGACCACGAATTTTGCCACATCTTCATCAAACCACTGGGGGACCGAAGTCTTACCGATCCCTAAAACGGCCGGACGCAGGAGAACGGTTACATTTTAAAATTAAAAGCTTAAAGCCACGAATCCAAACAACAACAACAACAACAAAACGGTCTCAGCGCCGAGTCTGTGTAACAGGTTGCCGTCATCGTTGGCGATGTTCGTGCACGAGCATCGCCAACGATGACGAGACTGGTGCGACGGGTGCACAGAGGCCGCAGAGGTCTCACCCCCCCCCCAAGCCCCGTGGCCGTCCCCCGCACCTCCGGTTGGCCACGTACGCTGCGAAAGAAGTTCAACGTGCATGCGTGCGTGCATGCGTGCGTGCGTTCGTGAGCTGGGCGACAAGCGCTTCCAATGGGCGGCCCATTTTGGGCACTTTCGTCACCGTCAGATTTATTTTTCCGTTCCACTAAATGTGACATCCATCTGCGTCGATCGGGCACTTTTTCAGTTTCACACGCACGCGCGTCGCAATTGTTTGCCATGCGCGCGTGCGTGCGTGCGTGTGTGCACACGCTTGTCCACTTAAAAAAGATTTTAACGATTTACCAGGCAATCTAATTAGGTAAATAAAAGTCTGTGCTTCTGTCATTACTCTTAAGCTTTACGAGAAGTGCACTTAATGCTGCCACAGGTAATTAGAGCTGCAGAACTGACGACTGAAGTAATCAATTAACTTGCCCATTATCGCTTGTCAATCGACTTCCGGATGAGGGCCTTCCATGTACGTACGTACTTTGAACTTCTTCCGCACCATACGTAGCCAACCTCCCATGCTGTGTCACCCGTGATGGCTTTTTTTGACCATACTTCACCACGCTGACCAATGTGGGTTGGTGAAGGGACGAGCCCAGGTCTGGCTCGCAAATCGCTCCCCGCTCAATATTAGCTGTGGCTGGGAAGCAAACTCCGGTCATTTAGCTCAGCCAGCAGCGAACGGACAAAAGGGAATTGCCAAAAGACGAATCGTCACGTTGCAAGACAGCGAGAGATGACGACGGCGTAGGGCGGCGTCTACCCAGCAGTGGGTAAATCATGGCCGAGGATGACTGATGATGACGACGAATATGATAACGTGAAGCAGGTGCCATAATACGTTTCCGAGAAAATAAATGATTTCTCGCGGAGAACACACGAGACGCATGGGAGCCAGCCCCGGCTCATTGCGAGCGCGTGAGCGCAGTGTCTCGCGCATCTGACGAGCGTGCGGGCAGCCCGTCACTGGTGTGGCGGTGTCACGCCGTCTCTTCACGTCGCGTGAATAATTAGCGAGCCGCGATCTAAACGCGCGGCCCAACTGTGGTAACGAACTCCGAAACCGAACTCGCCGACCGACCGGGGACGATGCTCAACGTTTGCCGTGCTCTAATTGTAACTTTTATTTTATTTTTAATTTGCCGCTCGTGAAAATTATTCACGCCAAATGAATGTGCGGAAGGCCAGGGTATTTATGTGTGACTTCCTGTTTCTCCTTCTGCGTGATATAACCGAGGGGTGCCCATTAATGTCACACAAACTATCGCTCGCGTACACCCCGCTATGTTTATCACGACAACATTGCGGAGCTGTTCACTGGCCACGCGACGCTGCCACGTTGTAAATGGTTAATAAATTGGACACCAGAGGTCATCGGTTCAATCTCATCTCCTGGCGTGGCAGCTGAAGCAATGAAACAAGTTTCTTAACCCCCCCCCCCGCCCCCGCCGCCCTCCATTGCCTCTGTCTGTCCAGCAGTAAAAAATAAATGGTTACATTTTTACTGCTGTGAGTCGCTTGGCAGGTTACGCGTGGTGGGGTAAAGTGTGAGTAATGCCACATCTTCCTAGACGTCTGGCCAGCGCCGAAGAGTAGGTCAAAAATCACTCTGCAGCGGTGGGGGCCTCTCGGGTTATCTCGAGTGGAGGCCCTCCTACCAGCAGTGGCACGAGCAGGACATTGCAGGCCTCCACCTTTGCCTTTCTTTTCACCTTTCACAATGGCCATGCAGTCATTAGAGCCGGCGTGATAATTAAACGCGCGCTACAAATAAACAGCGCAGTAGGTTTCATAGGAGCGGAGTAGTAGATCAGTAATTAGCACGCTGCACTATGAGCCCCGTGACCCGAGTTTATTCCCCAGTCACGGCTAACATCAGTGGCGAGTGATATCCAAACCAGTCCTGCCCCTCCCCTCCACCGTCCTTTGCATTGACCAGTGTGGTGAAGTATGGTCCAATAACCTGTACGACCGAGGCCTCCATCCAGCGGGAGATTCACATACCGCTGTAAATGTACTATTATATTATTTGGTACTTTCGGTAAAGTCACGTAGATGGAAAAATAATAACGTGAATAAAAATAAAAACCATGACGTTTCGGTTACAACACAAGCAGTCGCCATCATGATGATGACGACTGATTTATATCCTAATTATTATTTTTCTTCTATCTACATGACTTTACCAAAAGAACCAAATAATATGAATTCCTGCAGTCACGAACGTTTTAAGTCAAAATGTACTATTATATTTTGATTTAAAGCTTTCGTGACTGCAGGGATTCATATTCTTCGTTCTTTCTACGTGGCTTTACCGAAAGAACCAAGAATATGTACTATTATGTTACACAATAAAAACCACAGGTCTGAATAATAAAGTTTGGACAGATGAAATAAACGTGACTATTTGCAACTTTTCCTTTTGTTTGCCTGATACGGTGCAGAACAATGTGGCGTAGGTCTGGTTTCACAGTCGGGCTGTGCATCTCTCCGATGTGCAAACGCATTGGAGGGTGGGAATGTGCGAGGGTCGTGGCAAGCCGTGGCAGAATGATATTCGTGGCGGTTTCCATCTGACACTTATAGTTGCGGTCATCCACAAAAGTGACAAATATTCGACGAAGATCTTGTGAAAATATTCATGCCACTTGTTCTGATGTTAGTTTACTTTGCTTCGTTTTATCTGCGCGTCCCCCTGCTCTGCTTCTTCTGCTGACACCCCCCTCGCATCTCACGCGCGCTCAACACAAACACTCTCAACATGCCGCGCCGTTATGCTTGCACCACTCCGTGTTTCTGCGTCGTCAGTGAATCTTAGAGTTAGTTAGTTCAAAAATGTTGGTGGCAGCTATTGCTCTCATTATACAGGTACCTAGCGCGGGCCCAAAATCCCCACAAACGCCAAGCAGCCAGCACACGGACGGCACGGTCAAGGAGTCGCAAATTGGCGAGGGTGATTCACGCGTTTGTCGACTTGAGAGAGGTGGCATTTTAATGCGCAGGATTTCGCGGCCACCGCAGATTGTATTTACGCGATCAAACCCCACCGGGGAAAAAATCAATTGGGGAAGGTTCGCAGAGCTTGGGGGAAAAAACGATGAGGTGGAATTCCAAAGCGTAGCAGTGCGAGAGAACAATTGAGCGAGCGTGGTGGGTGAGTGGGTGTGTTGCTGTGACCTACAGTGTGGTGGTTGAACACACGATAAACCACTTTGTTGAGCTATCTTTTGTGGAAATTCCCGTGCGCTCACATCACGGCAGAATCCATAAGGGGGTGTAACGCATACCATTAAAAACATCTTCATGTTGTCAAGAGGGTGTGTTTATAGGTATCATTGAGGAGCAATGGCACGGTGGTTAGTGCTCTGTGCTATGATCCTGGCGACTTGAGTTTGATTCCCACTCATCACCAACAACAGTGGTGAATATTTTAACCGGTTCTGGGCTTCTGCTAAGTCGCGACTCATTCTCAAATGAGTGTCTGGTATGGTGTGCAAACATCAGCACTGGGGAGACAAAGGCGGCCGGGCGTGATGCTGGCCACCCATCCCCTTGAGTGCCATGCCGGCCTTCATAGGTGCTCGCGAACAGCACTTGTCCCAATATTCTGCTAAGGCTATAGGCGGATATTTGTCTTACCAAGCTGACACGACTCTCTATGCCTCTTTAATAATGTATGGCGCCTTCATGGACGCTTGTATTTTAATACGAGTTCCATTTTAAAGTGGGTTTTTGTGGTTTTATTGTTTGGCCTTATTGGGGTTTTTTAAAAAAATTATTATGTTTTACCTTCATACGTTTCACAGGTTCGATAATTCGCGATCACCAAAATTAGACATCCGCCTCTAACGCATCGCCCAGTGTCTGAGATGCCCCACCAGACAGGGACCACAACCGCCACGTGCATCATGGGGGATGTCCGCTCCGTTTCGCTCCGTGTGGGTCAGGGAGTGAGGAAGAAGGTCACAGAACGTGGAGCGATCTCTTGTGGACATCGTACCGGACACCAGCACGGCACGGTACACGCCGACATAACACATCGGAGGAGCCGTACGGCACAACTAACGCAGTGGAATTCTTTGCCTGAGATTTGAATTTCGGGCAAGGGGGAATTTTTTTTATTTTATTGTTTAATGACGTTTGCTCAGATTGCGTGATATAAAAATAGCGGTAAGTGAGAAAGGTGGAAAAAAAGAGACGCTTCTCCTAATGTTCTCGTGGGCACACGGGTGTATACAACATCGATTGGAATTTCCGCAAGCAATTGCTTCAGAGATCTACCATCGCTGGCGGTATAATGTGCATTTAATCTCCGTGCACCCCACAACCTCCAGCGCGCGCGGACTACACGAACAGCCGAGCAATGAGATGCAGTCACAGCCCCCGCAGAGCCGAGTAGCCCCCACCCGACCCCCGCCCCCCCCCCCCCCCGAGGCTCCCACGACCCCCGCGGCCCAACCCGTACCTCGCTGTTGCCTCCGCCGCTCACTCCATCCCCGACCGCCGCTCGGAGCTTCTGCAGCCGCCACAGCCACAGCCGCCGCCGTTCAAAGATTGGGGGAGAGGCGGGGGAAGAAGATGCAACGGCATCGGTCAGGATCGCGGACACTCAAAAACGACCAACCATAAAAAAATCACATCTACGTACGCGTTTGTGGTTGCACGGCTCTCCGTCGTTGTTGTTGTGGAGTTGTGGTCACGTGTTCGTTCGGGGCACGACGTCCGACGTTTCGCTTGGTGCACGGTCACCAGGGCAAAGGTTGGTGCTGGCGTGGTTGGCGTGAGCCCCTGGTGCTGGCGTTGTTGGCATGATGCCCTGGATCAAGGAATTAAATGGGGGGCACTCTGGCCCCTGTGACCCCATGGGCCCCGGTGCAGTTGCACCACCTGCACAGTCAATGGCCCCTCCACTGAAGCTAGGCATTTCGAGGGCGACGGTGTTTTCGTTAATTGCGTGAACTTCCCCACTACCAGCCTGCCCGTCCGGCCCTGTTAAATCGGCACCGTCGATCGCTGATGCGTCAGGTGGCTCAGGTGGGTCAGTCACGTGGGTCAGTCGAGTGAGATGAATCCCATTGAATTGGGGCAGAGTTGGGCACACGTTTCTCTCATGAAGGCCACCACATCAAATGAATATTATTTTAGAATTGTAATAATGCCATGGTGTAATCTAATGATCATTCTTGATTGAAAATTAATTTATTTAGAACTGCTTTTTGTGTCTAGTTTGCGGTCCTTCCCCTGCAGCTCTGATTAGCACGGTTGGCTACGTACGGTACGAAAGAAGTTCAACATACAAACATTGCAATCCAGATTTCGCCAGCTCTTTCTCACGGTGTGCCCAATGGAACCATGATTCAAGCTCCTTAATTCCACCACCCAACCACGACCTCTATCCACCCAGCAGAATAAATGGGTACAGCACGCAGTAAAATCTATTGCCGGGTTACGCTGGTGGGATAAAGTGTGTGCATTCCCACCTCTTCCAAGACATTTGGCCAGTGTGGAAGAGTTGGCCAAATACCATCAAGAGGGGATCTATAGAACTCCCTCTAATAGAGGCCCTTTCTGGCAGCAGTCACACGGGAAAGAATGTGCAGGGCTGTGGCTTCACCACCTTCGCCTAGCGGAGACGACAGAGTGATCTGCTTGCATTAGGGCTGAGTTGGGCAATTGCCTTCGTACGAGATGGCACCCAGTCTAATGGATGGTTCTGCTGGAGGCTACTGGTCATGAGCGTGAGACTATAGGACACGGTGTTGTGTCGGCCTCCATGGATAATCCACCAATTACAAGTGAACTCACAGCAGTGGAGTTCAATTCCACAAGGCTGTATGTCAGGGAGAAAAAAAAAACAATCCGACAGCGCCACTAAAGGGCAAAGCAATTTCAGTGGCTGATCAATGTGTGTCCTCGTGACTTGTTAAGGGCAGGTTGTGGGCTGGCCAAGGGAGGGTAGTAAAGACCAAAATATCCGGCGATGGAATCTGTGCCTACATTACCACATGTTATTTTTTTTAAACACTAATAATGTAAATTATCTATCCTGGCCATTATCACATAGACTCAACACTGTTTCCGGATGGCCCTGCATTGGTGCATTGGGATGTCGAGCCAATGCCTGGACCAATACAATTGTCGAGCAACTCTCTCGCGTGTTTTCAGGCTGCACCGTTCACAACGATGTTGCAGCAATTTCGGTCGCTGAAGACGCTTCCGGCGAATGGGAGAGGAAATGCCGTGCACCGTGTGAAGCGGCAAGCGTTGAAGCCGCGAACACCTCCGCAGGTACTAATAATGGGTGCTTGAAATGCGGGAGGAAACCAGAGTGCCCGGAGAAAAATCCCCCACACGTACGAGGGGGTGGCATTCAACAGCTGCCATTTGTTGTCCACCTCACAGCCCCGGTGGTGAACCCATTCAAACTGCTGGGTGGACAGAGGCAGGGGTACATTTAATAAAGCCTGCACCATCGTTGTGGCATCCAATTAAGTGGAGTAACACACTTTAGTCGTCGGTTAAGCATACACGAGGTGACACGCAACACAAGGCAGCCTCAATCGAAATGCACAATCCATCTGCTGCACCCCAGGGATGGCACCAAGAGAACTGGTTAGGATCTGACAGAGAGAGACAGCCTCCAGGGAGCTGAATATTTTAAACACACAGCCACCGAAGGATTACTCCAAACCTTATTTAAACCTATTCTCGGTGTCACTTAATCCTCCATATGTCATTGTACATAGGTATGACACATATGGCCAGTTCCGCAATTTCACGTGCATATTTTTAGACACTTTAAAGATGTGAGTAATCATTGGTGTAATTGTAAAGCGGATTTCAACTTGGGCAGAGTAAATCACCATTTGGGACTGCAATTCATATGGAAATAAGCTGCATATAAGAGTCTAAAAACGTGATGACGGTCGCTTACATTATACATCAGAATTATAAAAGCCTCTGCTGAATCAGTGTAGATTACCCTGCTGTGATGTCTTTAACTGAAACTGAAAAGTACACAGCGGCATGGGAAGGTGTGCGCTTGGAACTCTGCCGAGAGACGCGTGGATTGGATAACATCCCCAAGATAGAGACATCACGTTGACGGAAAATTTTAAGAATCTCGTTGACTGTTAACAAAAGGAAGTGGGCTTAGGCCGGACGCGTCATGGCCACAAGAAATTACGGCCAGCGGTGGAAACGAGCAACGATGTCTAGGCCTGATATTTTTTTAATGTTTTTAGGTAACCTAAATATTGGAAACAAATCTTTTGTGCACAGACACGCACATGTTAAGGCCCCAGCATCATCATCATTGTCGTGTCTATACATAGACTTTTTAATGCACATTTTTCCATATAGCATAAATCATACGTAATGCTTTTGTTACAATCATTCACAGGTCCAAATTTGTGCTGAATAGCTAAATTTCATTTATGCACATAATTACATTACTTCCAATTATTAAGTTCGATGTCTGCAAACGCGCTCGTATAACCTGCTCTCGTCCCCGTTATTTGTCATTAAAACATTTGAATTCCAGCAATGGCGGAGCCAGGATTTTCAGGTAGGGGGGGCAACCCCTCCAACAATGAAAAATGATAGAGGAGTTGTTAGTAAGCAGTTGTTAGTAAGTAATGAGTTGTTAGTAAGTAATGAGTTGTTAGTAAGTAATGAGTTGTTAGTAAGGACTTGTCCCTTGCTTTATATTCGACGCGTGTGCGGCGAAGGCACAGACATCAATCGAGGGTCGAATTCGAACCGCGTTGTGTGATCGGCATCGCGCTCGCTGAAGGTGTTGATGCCTTCAGGGAAGTCATAAACTGTAGACGCAACTGCTCACAATTCTGTGAGTCACTTGCAACTGCTATGAGATGATAGAACTATTGTCCTATCATCTCATAGAGTCCCTGGCATGTAATAATATGCTACACAGTGGCAGTGGGGGTCGCAAAATGCCGATTTTCGATCGGATCATTTGGGGGGGGGGGGGCACGTGCCACCCCCCCTCCCCCCCCACTGGCTCAGCCATTAAATTCCAGTATATTTTTTGTATATTTTGCGTAAAACTCTGACATTCTGAGTGTTTACCAGTCAAACAAGATGAACACCATCATCTGGCCTACCTTGCGGACGCTGCTGTACCACGATCTGCTTTTGCGCTCTCTGTGTGCGGTGCTGTGAAGCCGCCGTTTCTTTTTGCAAGAGAGCAAGCGGTGTGAGGGGGCTCTGCTGTGCTCCTGGCCACGTGGGATCACGGGCCGGTGGCCCGTGATCTGTGCGCGTTGCCTAGGCCCCTGGAAGTGCGGCAGAGGCGCTCGGTACCTGCACGCTCAGGTGAGTCTTGAGCCAGGTGAGGTAGAAGCCGAGGTCACTCCCCTGCAGGAGCTCGCGGCTCATGATGGCCAGGCGAGCCACAACGCGCGCAGCCTGCCCACGCGCAACAGAGACAGGGAATATATTGATGCGGGAAATAAAAATGGTTTCATTTTCAATCGAGTGCCCCCACTACGTCGCGGCGTCTCAGGGAGCTTTGCACGCCAGAAGCGACCTCCATTCGCACCGCATCTCAAACGTTTTAAAGGGCACCTCCGGAAGCAGCTGACCCCGCGCGACCCGAGGTGACTCGGAGCCTGACCAGCAAACGGGGCATTGATCTGTCAATGTGATGGCGATGATTGCCACGGGTAATCCAATTTTGAGTCATTTGCGGTGTAATTTTTTTTTTATTTGAGGAAGAGCACAAATTTGACAAATTTTATTCAAGGCTCCGGCAACACAACGGTCCACTCATTTCGAATTGCATCTTTCACGTCCACTGTGAAGCGGACGTCGTGTATTTTTACAGTTCAGACAAACTGCAGTAATCACCAGGGCGGCCTGCCTGATTCGAACCGCAAACCCTCTGTAAACAAGCAACAAACGCGCTACCGCCATCCGAGATCTGCAGGCTGCTGGGGCAGGTGCCGTTCGCAAGCGCCTAGGGTGGATATCAACAGCACCACATCCGGCTGCCTTTGTCTGCCAGGTACCGATGTGTACACACCACACCTAGGGGAGGCCCAAGACTAGTTGGGCCACCCACTCTATCACCCACTCGACCGTTGAGCCACTCAATCGACCGCTGAGCCGACAACGTTTACTGATCATGTTTCCTAGAAACAGCTGTTGGGAAAAAAATATTCCTGGTAACATGCTTCCTTGCGTAGACTGGGCTTTAGCCTCAAGGGTCTTCCCAGTGTGGACTCGGCGTGCCGGAGATTCAGGTGGCCTCGTGCTCGATTTACAAATCGCAGCATTCGTGCTCATTATTCCGCTGCAAAGGCCAGAAAGAGAATTCGTTCAATTTAAAGCCAATTGCATCGTGGCATGTTAGCTCAACTAATTTTATTTTGTGAGTGGACAATTGAGTAAAACTAGCATAGGAACGAGTTATTTGTTGACACTGTTGCGTTGGCAGCGGTGCACAGGCACAATGTACAAACAATACAACTCAACAAACTCTTCAAAAGCACTGCCTTAAAATAAAAAATATATTATCTGCGACAATGCAGGCAATAGTCCTTCTGAATGGCAAATAAACAGAGGACTGAGAGACCGAGTTAATCAGGGTTGGAGACAGCAGCAGACGCGTTCCTGAAATGTGCCACGCAATGCGAAAACGCGATCAGGGAAAACAATTTCCCCAACAAAAAATCATGTGAAAGGTGAGGGGTGGAGGTGTGACGGGGTGGAGTTATCGGGGTGTGGAAGAATTCCAATCAACGCTCAAGAAAGTAGCTCGTCGTCGACTGCTCAGAAACCACGTTATTACGGTGTACGTTATAGCGTTATAACGGTGCGCGTTATAACGTTATAATGATGCGCGTTATATCTTCATTACGGTGTGCGTTAAAACGTTATAATGGGGCGCGGTATACTTTTATAACGGTGTGCGGTATAGCGTTATAATGGTGCTCGTTCCGCGTTGTGTGAAAAGTGGTCCCCAAGAGAAGAAGCGTGTGAACGCCACGCGTTAAGCGAGGACTCACTATAGCAACTATTGCGCATTGAAAATTTTTGGAACTGCTCTTTGTGTTTTAGTTTGTTGCCCTTCCCCCCACACCTGCAATTAGCACGGTTGGCTACCGTGCGGTGCGAACAAAAATTTCAAGGTGCATACATGATACTCATTTGAAAATGTTGCCGGCACAGTGGACTGTGGGAAGGTTTGTTATTAACTGGTCTACATCCCTGAGGCAGAGAGAGAGAGCAGACCCAGCAGTATCCGTTATTGTTCATCGCCACCATCTTCATCATCAATCACGCAGCCTCAGTCGTCTCATTACCGCCATGATCTGCTTGTTTAAAGTGTGACAAATCTTTCTCTCGCTCAGCCAAAGCCCTTTGGGTGCTATTTTGTAAAATCAAGAGCGTGCATCTCGAGGTATAATGGATGCCTTCAGCTGCCTTGAATAACGTTGTGCTTTGGGATCGCGTTTTGTCATTCACAGCTACACCCCAACAGCCTTCTCACTGAACACACATTAATTACAATTTGGGATGGAATTAACACATCAATTCATGTCGAATAATTCACAAGAGTATCGTGAAGTTAAACAGAACAATCCAGTGACTCCACGCCCCTCCTCGGCCTGATGGCAGTACAGTTTCTTAACGTTATTTTGCAATTTAACCTCTCGTTGACCTTTGCCTTCACACAAAAAAACCCTACATAGCGATCGATAACACTGCCTTAAATTAAAAAAATATATATCCAACAGGCGATATTGTTTGGCCGTGGGCCTTCTTCGTGGATAGAGGCCAGAGAGACGGCGGGGGTAATTAGAGCCGGGGACTGCACTTAACACCATAGGGTCTGATGCGAATTCACTTTAAATTAATATATTGTTTCATGTTTACTGATGACCAGTTATTAAATAGGCTTATGGATCATTCCCAATTAATAGCTGATGAATAACGCACTAACCCTTCTGTAATCAAAACGTATTACGAAATAAAATTAATTGTATTAAAAGTACAATTTTAATAGGTTGTTGACATTGCATTATGGGAAGATTCGTTCTCGTGAGGCCAAATTACAACGCACTTACAAATGCATTCTTAGGCCCTATTAACATTTCAAAGGGACGGGTTGACTTGTCCTATATCAATCTAGATTTGAAGTTTTCGTGACTGCAGGAGCTGATATTCCTGAGAAATAAAATGTGAGGAGGTACGTACAGTATATATGAAGCTAAATCGTATGAACGGACTCTGAAAAAGGATAAGGGTTGTCTAGCACTCAATAATAAAGATATGTTTGAAGCGAAGGCGTCCATTCAGTCCCACCGGCTGAGCGGTTCTCAATTTTCTGGTCTCATTCACCCCAGAGGTCGAGAAGAGGCCACGCACAGACGCCACGGAGACTGTAGCCTCCCCGCTGTCGAGGAATCGAGCCACTGGTGTGCGGACTCAACGTCTGCACGGCGAGCTGACCCAAGATTTTCATTCAAATCCCTCGCCGAGGCGTTTACCAATTGTCTCCAATGTAGTGGGAGGCCACAGCGTCCGCACGCGATGTAATGTGCCAGGTCGATCGAGGTGCTTGTCGACCTACGACGGTGCGTCAGATGATGCTCTGCGCTGTTGTTACGCTCGTGTCGGCGGATGTGTTTAATGGGTTGTTTCTTTGGTTGTTGTTAATTGTGCTTGTGCACCACCTTTACCAAGCGCAGCAGCAGCTTCACGAAATAGTGTCTTTGCTCTCACCACACCTCCACACTCTTGGAAAAATCAGATGAGCTAAGAAGCTCTTATTCACAGATGTCCCGTAGGGGCGGGTCAGAACGGTACGCCCCTCCACAAAGTGGAGGTTGCTCTATGAATTACCTCGACCCCACCATGGGAATGTGGAATTTCCACCACCGTCGCAGGACTGAAAAACGGGGAAATGAGTGCCGTCTCAATGGTCATTTGATCAGGAAATAACTTTGATCTTTTAAATTGCAACAACAACACAAGAACTAAATTGCATACAAACTCCTCGCAGCGCTACTGTGGCCCATCGCGTGGTGATCGTCATGCGGTAACGTGTTCGGCGCTCATTGCAAAATGGTCACAAAAAGGTTAAAGTCCAAACGAGGTCGTGCTGGCTAACACTTGCTTCCGTCTGGTCCACAGCGACGTTAAAAATCCGGTTTACGTCGCAAGCCCATTGGGCCGGCATCAATGATCTAACTTTTTGTAAACGTGAAGCACGACTTACAAGTTACAGCCCCCCCCATCAATTTAACCATGCAGATTATGTCCGCGAAACATACTTGCTAAAATAATGAGGCAAGAACCAAATGTGCCCTTCTGTACACGGGCACACGAAAGTGGAGGTCTGTTTTACGTTAACGTGTTGTGACATCTAAGAGAGTGACCCGTGGACTCTGCGGGTTTCTGCAGCGCTGCGCCTCGTGTTTGTAAGGGACAGCAACCAGTCGACCCTGGTTGCTTTTGCGTGACAACAATCACCGGCACCTCGACACTCTCAGCACTACGCCGCTGGTGCAAAGGATTTTGTAAGCCATTCAACACGAGCCCGACTGGCCGTGCAGGTTACACGGTGCTGCGATGATCCATCAGTGTTTGGAGTCATGCTGCCCACACCGATGGGGTTAAGATGTAAACATTGGCAAAATAATTCAAAGAGGTCGTTCTTATTGATGTGTCTTCCAGTTTTGTGTTTCTTACCACCCTTAGTAGATTAAACTTTCGGAAACATCGACTGCCCAAGCTCAGCATTAATACCAATTAGAAGTTCAATTATAATTCGTAAATAATGTATGATGCCTTCTCATATATACTGCTGTATAAAGGCCCAATCCCAAACCACTCTAAAAACGAAACAAATTTTTAATTTATAAAGTCTGGCCCACTGAGCTATATAGCTCTTTTTGAGACGCGACCTGGTCACAAATGATAGCTCAACGAAGTGGCTTATCGCGTGCAAATTTAAAGCAGCCGCATACTGGAAACGCATGTTTCTAAATGTGGAGGTAAATACCGGAGGACCCGGAGAAAAATCCACGCGATCACAGGGAGAACATGCGACCTCCAAGTATACAGCAGACGTCAGGTTCAGGGTCGAACCAACGACCTCCTGTACACCAGGCGAAGTAGTTAACATCTTGCCACCGTGGGGTCCCACTCCCCCTCCAAAAAATGTCAGTAATTGGGATTTTTTTCAGCAAACTTCACTATGCTGATCAGTGTGGGAGGGTGCGCAGGGGGTGGCTCAGAACTAAATCGACGTCGCTCACGAGCGAGCAACGTGGCCGGGATTCGAACTCTGGTCACTGGGTTCATCGAGCCAAGCGCGAACCCTCCTGAAAACGAGTAGCGAGACTCTGTGAAGCTTTCCTGGCTAAACAAGTGCAATAGTAATAATTCATAATAACCACTGTGGCACTACTGCACCCCAAATCATATTCATCTTCGTCATCATCCAGGCTCTATCCACTACTAGATGAAGGCCATCCCCAGCCGTCGCAATCTCTCATGGCCTCGCGCAGCAAAACAAATCCCATCTGGCCACTTACAGATGTTTATTTGTGGCATAGAGCTTTCTGCTATTATATGGAAAAAAATATATACCCCATTAATTAATGAATTGGCTTTTTATTGCACATACAGAGATACACTAAGTGAAATAAAATAGCTCAGATATTACACATCAACATTTAAGGGGGTATATGCGCGCCTTTCTAATCAATGTTTGCTACTGCTCTTAGTGATTTCACAAGTCCCGTAAACAAATAACTAACGGGCTGCATGTGCGAGCATGAGCGCATTAAATAACCGTAGCCCTCGGTGGGAATGGCGTTTCCATTAATGCAGGATAAATCCTGGTGAAACTACTTCAATCAGCGCCGTGGCAATGCGCGGGATAACAAACGTGTTCAAACGGAGAACATTACATTCACGTCAAAGGCGACTCGAACTCAAAAATTATAAAGCGGCAGCAGCGGGGGGATTTTCACGGCTGCGCGATGGAACCAGCACGTATGGGGAATCTGGCCGGATCAAATCAGCATTTGTGTGGACGAAGTTCAATCATGGGGGTCTACTCGGCGAACAAAAATTACCAAAACAAACTGCAACCCGAGATGGCGCGTGGCGTTATAGACGCGGCATGAACGCAATTCGAGAAAGGGCGACTGGGCCCTCACTCGAGACAGCCCCTCTAAAGGGCATTTGGTCTACTCTTCAACGATGGTCAGACGTCTCGGAGGTTTGGTGAGGCAACCCACTCTCTATTCCGATCGCCCGTGAGCTAACTGTGTCGAACCCAGAATCAGAATATTTATTTATACCGGAGGAATCCAATGAGCTTTTAAGCTCTTTTCTACAGATGACCAGTAGAGGCATGGGGTCAGAACGTTACAAGGACAAAACATAAACACGCGATAGGAGTGCAAATTATAACAAAAGGTAAACAAATCACTAAAACATATGTATGCAAATAAAGCTAAACTATTTTATTTTACCAGCTAAAGCACATTTTTGCCCAGTTTTACTGCCGGGTGGACAGAGGCAATGAGGGCTTGGGGGTGTTTAAGAAAGTTGCATCGAATTTGTTTCAACGGGCGAACCGGGAGCTACTCGTGTTCAACAAAGTAAGCGGGTCAACACAGGAGGCTGCAGAAATTATGGCAATTAATTATTTTGACAGGGGGGGTGGGTGGGTGGGGATCGGGGGGGGGCGATGCTGGTTTTGTAATTTGCGCGTGGAATTCGCTGCCAGGTAGAAGAGGGCGCGCTGGGGTGGGTGGGTGGGTGGGGGGCTCAGGCTCCAAGCCGCTCTCCTCCGACTCGCCCGATGCGATCCGTGAACCCGCTGCGCGGCGTCAATTCGCACGCTTCAACAAACATCCCCTTCTCGGCCAAAGCGCATCCCTGCTCTCCCACACAGGTTCCTTACGGGCATGCCAAGTCGTCGGGCAGAACGTTGATGAGAAGGGAAGATAAAAATCGTGCCTACGCAGGGATTTATGTAATGCTTCCCAATGCGTGTTTGTCCTAGGAACTATTTATGTTCTTTTTTTATCACATTAATTTTTTAAAAGCATTAATGTACATGTTTTTTTATTTTTTGCAACGTTGATGTCTTTGTCTTTGGTTTGTGTTGCAGCTGCTTCTGTGCTGGCCGAACGCGATCATCCGTGTAACAAATCAAATAATCTCAAACGCAATTTAAAAATGTTGACTTAAAACTTTCGTGACTACAGGAATTCATATCCTTTGGTTCTTTCGGTAAATTCACGTAGATATAAAAATAAAATTTAGCGAATAAAAATAATTAAAATTAAATAATAAAGTGAATAAACATACATTATTTTTAAAAGGTACGAAGGTGCAGCCTCGGAATATGTTGCTCACGCCACTGCTGGGAGAAGAGCCTCCACCAGAGGGAGCTCTTGAGGGCCCCTCTAAGAAGGGATTTAACCGACTCTTCCACCGGAAAGATGTCTTGGAAGGAAGAGGTGGGAGGACTAACACCGAGGTTATCAATGGGCAATAACAGTGTCACCTTGCGAGCCGCACAACGAGACAATGCCACCGAGTGCGTGACGTGTGATGTCACGAAAATGCCATCGTGAGGAAGGACAGGCGATCACGTGACATCCATCGCCGCCTTGTCCACCAAAGACGATCCCTTTCAGCGTTGGTTTCATCTGCAAGTTTCTGGGCAAACCCTTTTATCATAATTGGTCTGTTTACTCTCGGGTAAGTTGCTATTAGCAACAGAACTTCGTCCTTAAAAACAAAACCAAAAACATTCACACGAGGTCATCTTTGCAAGAGCATTATCGCGTCCCCGCCGTTACAGACAGAGCTGGGCGCGCAAGACAGCAGGCGGTGCCCGGACCGCACGGGGCTCTCCGCTCCGAGCTGAGCTATTGGTGGCGCGCACACGGAGTGCACTTCCCAAAAACGCATTTACAAATGTTACATCTGCGGGGCAGAGCTAATTCTGTTTATTTATGTGCCGCTTGCTTGCCGGTGACATTTGGAAGAGAGGGTTGAGGGAGGGAGGGAGGGACGGGTGGGGGGCAGAGCCGTGCGGATGATGGAGGTAGTCCATAAATCCTGGCCACATTCTGGTGGTTGGGCAAGGGGGACTCGGCTGACAGATGGAAAAGGGTAATGGATTCCTGTAGCAAGGGCGACCTCCAGCCGGATGTCCACACACACACACACACAAGGGGCACCGTCGTTTTAATCTCTTCGACAAATAAACGGCACATTTACGGAATATCGCCGGATATTTTTTGCCTCTGCAAAACGAACGGTCGGGGGTAGCCAACGACAACAATTTGCCGCGCACTTTGATGCCGAGAGATTACCGCGCCGTGTTTACCGTGAATATTTACATTTCCTTCACGGTCATGATCGGCCACGATCAATCCACTGCCTGTAGATTGTGATTTTTTGTTTAAACCCAGGAATAATGTCCTCCCGTGAGAGGGAAGGACACATTTACATTTTGCTTGGCCGCCCTTCTTCACAACACGCAAGGAGGACATGGCCGTAACAGCCTCGCCTTCACCCAGGCCTGTTCATCCATGATGTAGCAGCCAGCACTATGCTCTATATTCTAATGCGCGGTTATAAAACGTGAACTGGCAGAAAACATCTTGAAATAAAAACCCAATGCAGAACACTGCTGAACAAAAGTCGTTCGACCCAGTGTGGCTTTCTTGGATAAATACCTTATTATTATCGTTATATAACGGTGCTCAGGTTCAGTGCAGCTCTTTAAAGACCCCCTGGGGCTGTCCGGCGAAATTTTTCGTTCGATCGATTTTTTTGTTGCGAAGTGGAGGACGTCTGGAAGCCACGCTGTTGTTCGTTGCCAGAAGGCGAGTGCATGCAAACCAGCAACAATCCAGCAATGCACACTGAACTCGGTGTCAACAGACCATCAGGGAGCTGATCAGGGAGATGATGGTCTCAATGAGGTCACCAATGGTTGCATTAAAAACACCATCGGAGTTAAAATGTGGATAATTTCTCGCTCTGAGAAATCAAAATATCGGGTTTTACTGGGAGGAACTTTTTTAAATAATTCAATCAAATCACCACACCAAACTCAGTTGCTTTTGTACCCACGATAATTTTTCTTTGGCAAGCCAGCATTTTCTGCTGTGCAGTTTTGGAGCGTTTCACTAGATGAATTATTGAAAGGTTCCAGCGCGCAAAATTAAAGCACGAAATTAGTTTTTAAACCTGAGCTGTGACGTGTAATTATAAAAATGCATCACGCACCGCTGCATGGGTTGACGTCACAGTGTGCTTACACGTGCTGGAGGGGTCCAGGTCTCTCATGCCAAGCGGACACCGCCACCCCCCCCCCCCCCCCCCCCTCTAAACGAGTTCCCCCGCAACGCTCCAAAGTAAACACCATGTTTATTCATCAGTTCTCATGCGGACGCTTACCCACGCAAAACCATTGCGATTTAATTTGAATTGAGAATCAAAGGGGATGTGATTGTCCATATCAGATTTCCTCTTTCAAGTCATTCAATTCGCTTCGTAACGAAAATTAAATATCCTCCATTGCTGCGAACTTTTACTGGTAGGAACCTCCTGGTTACTACACCAGCCCACAGGGGATTATTGTGTCCGTCCGTCTTGCATCCAAAAATGGGAGGGGTGGGGCTGGGTGGAGAGGGGAGTGTGGGGAGGGGCTGGGTGGGAGGGCGGGGCTGGGTGGGGCTGGGTGGGGTGGGGCTGGGTGGGGAGGGGAGGGTGGGGAGGGGCTGTGTGGGGAGGGTGGGGAGGAGCTTGGTGGGGAGGGTGTGGAGGGGCTGGGTGGGGGGTGGGAGGGGTGGGGCTGGGTGGGGAGGAGCTGGTCACCCCGTGGTGCCCTTATAAAACTCAACGTTTAACCTACTCACGCCGGCTTGTGCCCGCCCTCACAGTCGGGCATATTTGCGGAATACACCACGTGGTGCCGCCGTTGACCCTGGCCATTGACCGAGCAACCCAACGTTCCTCCCAGCTCCCTCCGCAGGAGAATGTGTAAAGCTCCCGTCTTTACCGCTCCACCCCTCCCTTCGCTTCTTTGTTTACTTCCACACAAACAACCCGCACTTAACGACCTTCCACAACTACAGATACATCGTCATCACGGTTATAAGGCTACATTAGATAATGTTATTGCAGTACGGAAAGGCTGAGGGGTTGAGAGACAAAACCAACGGTGGAAGTGGATACCGAATGAAGGGGAGAGAAGCCGTGATGGTGAGACACCATCACAGAGTTAAAACATATGATGTTGATCATCATGATGTATGCATGTTGAACTTCTTTCGCGCCGTACGCAGCCAAAGGTGCTAATCAGCAGTCACGATCTATCAACTGCTGGATGAAGGCATCCTCAGGCAATCTACACACACGACGCCATTTTGCGGCTTTAAGGTTGGCTGTACTCTCTCAAATCTATGTCCCCCCCCCCCCCCAACCAAAGCCATCCTCTCAATCTATCAGATGGATGCTCTGAAAGTTGTGCTCTGCCCTGGGTCAGCTGTCCGCCTCACGTGATCTATAAGGTAAAGTGTTCTCAAGAAGCCGTTCCAGTCGTGAACGTGAGGCAGATCATCAACTGTGTTTGGGTGACCTGGTATAATGTGATTGAGTGTGTGTGACTGTACGTGAGCACGTGTGTGGGGAGCGGTGGCACTGCGATTGGCACGCTGCACCATCAACCCGGATAAATGTCCTGCCACGGCTCACATCAGTGACAAGGATTTCTGAACCAGTCCTGGGCCTCCCCTACGTAACCTTAGTCTTAAATGAGTGCCTGATTCCGTGTAAACATCAACATTGGGGCGATTAAGGTGGCTTAGGCATGGTGCTGGTTACACCCACCCCTTCATGTACCACTGCCCTTAACACATGCACACTAACAGCACTTTCCCCCAACGATCTATAGAGGCTATACCAGGGATCATAGACCTGTGCCAAGTGAGCGTGGCGCGGGTCACGATGTGCCAGGTTGTCTTTCCACTGCAGAAATGGAGCCGTGATACTGACACCGCAAGCAATTGAACGTATCATTAGCCCCGCCTCTGGCCCTGCTTGGCCCTGAGCCAGATCCAGATGACTCCTCATGAAGTCAGCGTGCCACGGTTTGGTTGCAGGCCTGGCTCGGCAAATAGCCAATGGTAAACCACCTGTACCGTGAGGGCCCTGCTCCAGCTCTGCTCTGTGATGTCAGTGGAAAAGGGCTTATTGTGTTTTTGTAACGGTGTGTGTGCGCGTGCGCATGTTTGTGTATGGGCAGCGGTAGTGCAGCGGTTAACACGATGTGATACGAACCAGGTGACCCAAGTGCGATTCCCACTCACGGCCATCAACACCAGTGACCATGATCCGAACTGGTGCTGGGCCTCCTCTCATAGTTCATAGTTAGGTCATAGTTAATTTATTTGGTATAGCCCTGTGAGCCATTCGGCTCTTGAATCGGGTGCAACCGCAACAAAGAAAAACATGAACAAGAAAACATCTTAAAGTGATTATGTGACTGTGCAAACAGAAAAAAATATCAAAATATTCCTGAAATAGCACCGTACACCAACGCTGTGTGCAAAAATCCCAGTGGGATGCAAGTCAAATGGTCGACTCTAGGTCGACTCAGCCTCAAATGAGTGCCTGGGTGCAGTATGTAAACATCGCCACTGGGGAGACAAAGGCGGCCGGGCGTGGTGCTGGCCACCAACCCGCTAGTGTGCCGTGCCGGCCTTCATAGGTGCTCGCTAACAGCACTTGCCCCAACAGTCTGTTACAGGCTATATGAGGGGGGTAGGGGGGGTCTTTGTGTTTTGTGTGTGCCACTGCTCATACCAGGTGCATGGTGAGGATCTCCTGGCGGTTGAGCATGGGCATGAAGAGCACCCACTGGCTCCTGTGGTTCCTCCGCGTGAACACGGAGAAAATCTGCGCGTGCTCTCCGTTCTCCTGCACGAGGAACACGATTCACCTGCATGAGCTGGACCGCACGTGAGCAATTTCTCTCGGATCGTTCCTGCAAGAAAATCCCGGGGCATGCGGAGCGAAACGACGGACGCCGTGGCCAAGAACGCGAGCTACGAGGCGGCACGGCCGCGAAACCCTGCGCTCTAGAATCAGATGTCATTGGGTTTAAAAAAAATGAAAACAACTCGATAAATAAAACAAATCTTGTTTGGAAACAAAACGCGAGGCCGTTACAGCCCATCGAGCAACTCGCAAGTCGGGGAGTCAACAGTCGCGGAGAACCGTCCCGACGCAACTGGGAAAATAATACATTTTAAAACGGACGATGTTTGGCGCGGAAATGAATTCCTTCGCTGAAGGCAACTTAACGTTGAACCGTGGTGGGTGACAGGCGGGAGTGGGAATCCCAAAGCACAAGGGCTTCACAGCTCCGTGACCCTTGGCCACCTCCCCTGACCTCCGCGTCCCTCGCTTTGGGTTCACGACGACGGCGGAGACAGAAAAGCAGGGAAAGCCATTGGGGGGCGGGGGGGGCGGGGGGAGCGGTGGGAGCAGGGGAGGCTAAGAGGCATTGCATCCGGCCGGCGGCCTGCGTGAGGCTCAGTGTGCCACAGCTTGATGATTTTGCGTGAATGGTGAAGGTGCAGCACTTTACACTTCAAGCTGAGATGCCGGACGTCACGCGGCCTTCTAAAATTCTCGCTCACGCCACTGCTAGCAGACATGCTTCCACCAGAGAGAGCTCCACACCCACTGCCAGTTATTAACCAGGGCAGCCACGGGGCTCGAACCGAGAACGTCTGCGACCTGAGGCGAACACGCTACCGTACGGTTGTGTCGCAGCCAATTTGTATTACTTTATTATTGTTACGCTTATTTACCAAGGAAAGCCTCACTGAGTCCCAAGACTCGTTTTCAGGAGAATCCTGCCACATTTTTTTTCGCAGGAGGAGCCAATGTTGTCAAGCGCAATTCTCACAGAGTAATTCGCAAGGTAATCTTTCAGCATTGCTAACCTTGGCCAACGCCAGCTACATTGTGCGGTTGTCTGGTTTTTTTTTAAGCTATGGGAGGAAACCAGTGAACCCGGAAGAAACCAATGGAAACAAAAAAAAAGGAGGTTCGGACATACAAACTGCACGCAGAAGGGCACGCAGAGTCGGGGTTCGAAGCTCGGCCCTTCTTGCTGGGAGGGCACAGCCAATCGCAAGCGAGATAATCCGGAGAGCGCGGCCACGCGGGGAAGGCAGCAACCGAACGACGGCGGTGAGCTGTGCGCGCGTCACCTGCAGCAGGTCTTCGATCAGCACGAGGACGAAATGCACGACGCTCTCCTTCACGATGCGCGTCACCAGGTGCAGGAGCGTCTGGGCGCACTGCGGAGAGAGAGACAGAGAGAGAGAGACAGGGAGAGCGACTCTATTCTCGATTCTCGCCATATTGCGCGCGCAAGCAAGTCGGCCCTAATTGCAGCACCTTCGCGGCCGCTGTCTATTGACATTTAGAAAAAAAATATTAAGCTGGCAGATCGAAGCCGCGCGAGCTAAAACTTTGAATGATTCATTGCGCACGACGGCAATGAGCGCTTGATGGGAACGCCATTAATAATGCATAGTTTAAGCAAATGTTTCCCCGACATGGTGAATGCTGTACTGTGCAATTAAAAAAACTAAGTCAAGGTAAAGGTGCAGCACTGCAATTGCTTTGTTACGCCGCTGCTGGGGGAAGAGCCTCACGTACAGGGAGCTCTAGAGAGGCCCCTTCTCTCGAGTACTTTGTCCTCCGCCTTCTCCTCCACGCTGGCCAGACGCCTTGGAAGGGGCTGCGAGTATCCACACTTTACCCCGCCGCACGCGCCCCACTGGTGGACGGACCGACAGTGCTGTAGGGCAGAGCTCCCCAACCCCCGGGCCAAGGACCGGTACCGGTCCGTGGCCTGTTAGGAACCGGGCCGCACAGCAGCAGCAGGAGGTGAGAGCGGTGAGTCCGCGCGTGGCCCGCCCATTATTTTATTATTTACCACTTCCGTCCGCGCCTCTATCCCGCACTGCGCACTTGTCTCAGTCACAGTGTTGGTAAGCCCACAAGCTAACCCCCTAGTAGCCACAATGAGTAAGCCCACAAGCTAACCCCCTAGTAGCCACAAGGAGTAAAAAACAAACGTCGCTGGAGAGCTTCTTTGAAAAGGGGGAAAGACCCAAAGATGACCCCCACCCCTCCCCCAGTCCGTGAAAAAAATCTCTTCCACGAAACCGGTCCCTGGTGCCAAAAAGGTTTGGGACCGCTGCTGTAGGGCATTTACACTGCTGGGTGGGGGAGGTTTAGGAAACTCGCTCCGTTGTTCCAACTGCCGCACCGGGAGATCGAATTGAAGCGGCGACCTCTGGGTTGCGAGTCCGCTGCGCTCGCTGCTAAGGCAGAATTTAATGGGACATCCCAATAATGTAAATTCTGTTAGTTTGTCCAATGTTCAGCTGCAATGTGTTTCGGGATCACACAGGCCAAATCAACGACAAAAAGCCAAGCTGATACGAAATCAGACAGGGGCGCCAGGAGAATCGTGCGGAACTTCATCGCTCAAAAAAGTTGTTTCGGTTGTGAGGGTGAAGCAATCACAGCAGCTGTGAGCGACGTCAATCCCGGAGGCAAAACGATTCCCTTGCAAGCCGCTCGGAGTTCGCGATGTTTGCGATTCACCCGCGAACTCCGCAATGTCCCGCGAAGGCTTCCCTGCTCGGAGCAGCCTGACTCCAGATCCGCCCGGCGACGCGAATGCGATAATGAAAAAAATATAAAGAACCTCTGCGGTTTGATGAAAGATCGATTGTAGCTCCGTTGGTTTTGTTTTAAATGAAAAGCAACCCGCATGTCCATTGGACATGACCATCCGCCCATCCCTCCCAGCCAGCCAGCACAACTTTTTAATCTTATTTTAATCTTACTATATAGAGCCCCGTCTCTCTCTCTCTCCACATTACTCTTGGCTTCTCTGTGCTGATATATCCCAATTAAAAATGTTTGCTGATTACAGTGAAAAAGAATGGTAGCTGTACTGTAAATTCACCAGAAGAGGTAGACCTTAAATTACAATGTCATCTTGACCTTATTCAGTGTCAGCTTATTTCCCCTGAAGATTATTTCTGAATGCAAATAATGATTTTCTCCAACAAAGATAAATCATGTCACGTTTCCAACCCAGGTTATGTGTCGAGATAATCAACAAATCGAACAACTCTAAATTGAAGTTTAACTCCCATTTTAATGATTATATTCCAAAGAAGATTAATGTTAACATTGGCTTCCTATACAGACGTAAAAACCGCATACCGTCTATGCTACGTTTAGATATTGTAAGAGCAAGCATATTTCCATTTTTTTTTTATAACCACAATGTTGTCTATCAGTTCGCTTCTGCGTTTGCATTAAATAAGCTAAACTCACTCTACCATTCGGCTCATCACTGTGTACTGGATGCTCCCGACAGTACCCATCATTGTGACCTTCACAGTGTCTCGGTTCGAACTCGAACTCCCTCTCTGCCCGTAGAAACATGCACTGGGGTCTGCTTATTATAACGCTTCTTCTTGGCTAACTCCGCTAAATATTTGATGGATCTGTTGACCCCAAAATGAAAGAAAAAAACAAAGTCTTAGAAAGCTCTCCCTGTGACCTCTTAAAAATCCCCTGGCATTGAGACGGCCGTGAGAACAACTGACGAGAGAGGCGAGAGACGGAGCCTCGCTCCGGAGCAGAGACCGAGCGGAGGGGGGTGGGGGAGCAGCAGAGGGAGGCGAGAGGCCGAAGCGGCGAGACGACGTAGCGGAGTTCCGAGGCCACGACCGCTCAGTGCCAAACTAAGAGAAGTGGGAGTCAATTTTGGGAGGCCTTTGTACGGATGAACGTCGAACGTCTTTCGCACCGCACGTGGCCAAGGACAACAAACTAAACGTCGCCTTTGCCAAGCGGCGAGACGTTACGGGCCGACGGCATCTCGCGCTGCCGATGTGTGTGGGGCTGAGTCTCGTGCGTGTTACCTGCGTGCCCTCGATTTCCGCGATGCGGCGCCGCTGCTCGGTCCCAGCCGCGGTAAACCGCTGGATGAACTCAAAATCGTCAGCGGAGATGAGCTGGCTCCTGCGGAAACGTAAACAGGCTCACGTTGGTGACTCGTCCCTCCGCCGAGCAGGAGACACGCGGCTCTGCGGCCAGGGGTAACTCGCCTGCTATGCCGGGGGATCGCGGGTTCGAACCCGAACCTGACGCCTGCTGCTGTTTATTTGGAGTTTGCGTGTTTCCCCTCGTGATCGCGTGGATTTTTCCCTCCGCATTGAAAATCAACGTGCGTTGGGAGTATTTGGATGCTATAAATTTCCAAGCGATAAGGCGCTTCGTTGAGCTATCATTTATGGCCAGGTCGCTTCTGAAAAGCGATATACTGTATAGCTCAGTGAGCCTTATCAGGTAAAATATAAATAGTTTAGTACTGGCCACACCGCGCTAGGCATCCCATCACTCTCCGCGTCTTCCTTCTTGGCCAAATAGCAGCTGGATTCCTGCTGCTGCTTCAGTAATTTGCGAATGTTTGCAGAGAAAATTACAATGCAAAACACTCTATTGTTGTGGGTTAACTGCGCATGGAAACATTCCAAAGGGAGGTCCACCGCTGAGATGGAGTGATTAAAGCAGTTCGTGCCCAGATGCTAGGTGGGTTTGTCACAAAGCACAATGGGTTGGGGGAGGCCATCATCCAGCAGTGGATTGACCATGGCCGATGATGATGATGATGATCATGATGATCAAATCATTGAAATAAAACATGTCACAACAAATCCTGCGAGTTGGTTCACGGACAAAACAATATTTGGGGTGGAGTAGTGGCACAGTGCTTAGCGCCTGATCACGTGGGGTGGAGTAGTGGCACAGTGTTTAGCGCCTGATCACGTGGGGTGGAGTAGTGGCACAGTGCTTAGCGCCTGATCACGTGGGGTGGAGTAGTGGCACAGTGCTTAGCGCCTGATCACGTGGGTTCGAGTCGGGTAACTCTCTGCGGCGACTGTTTCTGAATTAATCCTCCACGCCCGTTTGCCAACCCGCACTTATCAGCGTGGTGAAGTATGGTCAGATAACACGGCAGGACTGACAGCATGAGGAGGCCTTCATCCAGCAGTGGATTGATAAAGGGATGCAAAACAATATTTTTAGTTTTTATGTCCCAGCAATACCAAAATAATGTAAGTAGAAGACAGCACAGAGCAGAACTCTGTTCTGGGTCTCCACGTATAAGCAGAAACACGCGTTTGACTCCATGGGCCTGTTGATCGATAACTACCCAGCGACAGAGATTTTTTGTTTTAACAAGTAAACTGTGGACAGGATTCTACCTTCGAGGCACTCATCAGCAGTGTCCATGGGAATGTTAAACCAATGCTGCCGGGTTAACGGATGTTTTTGGCAATTAACAGGTCCCTGCAGGGTGGGCTGGTAGGACAAGTCTCTGCGCTGTCTATTGCTGATTTTACACCCAACAGCACGAGATCTCACTTCGTTAAAGTATTGAACGGGGACGGACGGACGGACATATTAATCTATTGCAGGCTGGTACACTCAGTTTACAACTTCGTTCCTACCAGTAAGAGCACTCTTATGTAAAGGTTACGGACTCAGTTGTACGCGGGAAAAATGTAGTTCTGTGAGATAATATCGGACAGACTCAATCGGAGGAAAATGATGAACGAGGGAAGAGTGCGGGGGGGGTGAGGACATCAGCTGTTGGAATAAACATCCTCCGTGTCAAGAGGCTCTTGCTGTCCAAGACCGAGTGTAGATATGTGTTGAGAGAATACGGAAGCACTCGACTGCGTTTAAAGCCCCACGCTGTTTGAAAATAAACAATACACTCCAGCCATTCTCGATGCACCAATGGGATGAGGGCTTACACATGTACGTGTTTGTATGCTGAACTTCTTTCGCACCGTACGTTGCTAACCGTGCTCAGCGGAGGTGCGGGGGAAGGACAACAAACTAAAGACAAAAAGCAGTTTGAAATACATGAGGTTGCAATCTAGGCGATTTTAAAGTGAATAGCTCCAGTGGCTTCCTAATATCGTGAGGAAGAGCGTTCCAGACGGCCGCAGAAGCGAATCTGAAAGCGCGCGATGCGATGACCGCCTTTGTTCAATGATCAGCCCATGACTGACACATGTCGTGGCAGTCATGAGGGGCGGGGAGGGGGGGTGTTTGACCATACTTCACCACACTGATTAGTAGGAGGGAGGGGGGTGTGCAGGACTGGTTCTGATGTCAGCTGTTTTGTCGATTAACAACATAAACATAGATTACCTGCTTATGATTTAGATTCGGATACTCACCATCAACCACGATCCCACGTGACACATTTTGTACGGCATTATATTACCGTTCCAACCGTTTAATGGCATCACAAAATGTAACGTACATGAAGTGATAAAAATAAGAATAGGTTTTACCCTTTCTGGCAATAAAACAGGAGGTGTTAAGATGTTAAAACACCAAATGAAAACCTTTTGCAAGCCATCAAGTCTGCATTAACAACACGTGCTTGCGGCAAAACATGCAAACACACACGCTCTGATGACACATATACGTTATATATCATATATACGATATGTACGTTGTATTTTTTTAACAGATTGGCCTACACCATGAAGTGGCAGTCTAAAAAGGTTTTAATTACCCAACATACCCAATTAGGTTAAACCACAAAGTAACATTGCCTACGCCTGGCAGATTACACCCGTATAAGAAACAAAGCGCCTTCGTGACAGCCACGAGCAGCTATAGGCATGGAGTAAACAATATCGAAATTACATTATTGTTATCCATAACGTGTGAAAGAATGGCCAGGTGGTTAAATTTCGATTTAAAGCTTTCGTGACTGCAAGGATTCATCTTCTTGGTTCTATCGGTAAAGTCACGCAGAATGAGAATAAAACAATAAAACAAAATAAGACAATAAAATTCTCACGACGTTTTGGCCACAACACAAGTAGCCTTCTTCAGGTGAAGGAACAGAACTGTCGGGACGACAGCGCTTCAAATTTCGAAGCGCTGTCGTCCCGACTTTACCGAAAGAACCAAGAAGAATGGCCAGGTGATTGCAGTGCGGCTGCTGAGAATCCACGCCGTCACGCCCGCATTGTTAAGTGGATGTGGCGTGCGCATCCGAAGGGCTCAACACGATCAGCCGTTCGCGATCATTCGTCGCGACGACGAAAAATGGGGCCCACTTTCAAACGACGGAGCACAAAAACAATTTTGTACACGGCAATCAATGTTCCAGCTCTCTGGTGGATTACTATGACGGCTCTCTCTCTCTCTCTCGGCGCCTCTGACTTGACGCCGTCCGTGGAATCGTAAGGAGCGATCAAGGCGGAGGAGCGGCGCTGAATAACGTCGAACACAACGCCAGCCCACGACTCTCCGTTGGTCCGAGGCTATAATTACCACGGCTTACGGGGGGGGGGGGGGGCGTTTGCTTTCGGCTCCCAGATGTACTGATATGAGAAAGCAATTCGGTACGGAGAGAGGTACAATCCCATTAAGGTAATCATGCCAATGCCTGGGCCAGTGGCTAACATCAGGTTAAGTGTAGCGGACAGGGCAATGTCCACCCACACTGAAAATAGCGCGTGCAGATTATGTTTTGAGAGCTTAGCAATCGCGGCGCATTCCGAGAGATTGCAGAGGCAGCAGCAGCAGCAGCCATTGTCATTCCACTGCTGGATGAAGGCCTCGACACGCCGTCACCACCCCCACCCCCCACTCACGGCTCTGCGGCATAGCAATCCACCTCAGCAAACCGTGCGTGGGGCACACTGAATCGCTCCAAACCGGAGTGAAGAATCAAAATGAACCTGAGACTCAAACAAGAGTCGCAATATCTCATCGCTCAAACGAGCGACAAGCTAATGGGATGCGACTCATCTGACAAATTCCACATTCCCAGGGCGCCTGCGAGTCTCGTGAGCGGGCAGCCCACGGTTGATGTTCCTGCAAGGGTGACACCCATTGCGTTAATCTACAACGGCATGATGGACTGAGTCTGTTATCCCCGACTGGAATTCAAAACTCGCAACTTCTTCAATGCGTGTCGAAAGCTCTCAAGACTTTGTTGTAGCTGGCGAGGCCCCGTGGAGCTAAGCACCTCTGGTAGAAGGACGACCACAGACCCACTGCGGTCACTTAGTGGTGATAGTTACGAGGCATCTATTGCAGGGAGCAAATGTGCAAACTGACCAGAGCAAAAACAAGGACACATTATTTACACGAAATCCACGCCAGAACATACTGCGAATAGGATATACAACAAATAAATAGTGCTTCAATACAAATTTTATCAAAACAATGTCAGAAAATCCTGTCACAGACGTTTGAAAATAAACCATATGTCCATCCTCAGACATAACGGAGCGTGGTTTATAGCATGAGCTCATATAAAAAAACATGAGCTGAAACTGCCGTCACAGGACAAACACGCCTCATTTAAAAGGGAATGCATCTTATCTTCTCTGGCCAGAATACAATGTATCAGAATATGAAAGTATGCCGTGGCGTACCCGGTTATACTGCTGTGCGGATGGAGGCTGGCCACGTGTGGTGAGGTGCAGCGTGGGAACTCCCGCCTCATCCACGATCTCTGGCCAGTGTGGAAGAGTAGGCCAAATACCCTCTAAGACGGGGTCTTCTAGAGCTCCCGCTAGCAGTGGTGTGAGCAAGCAATTGCAGGGCTGCCCCTTTACCTTTTTAAAATAATCTGAAATTTTCCCCCTCCCCCACATCACCCGCAGTAAATCTGGGGTTCTTATCAATTCCAACCTCAATCGTTTAAAGCAGACACAAAATCATACATACTTCTCATTCCATTGAATGTTCCCTTGAACTGAACTGCAATGCACACAGCTCACTCTTCTAGCGAGCACATTGCACGCGCACTCAGAGTTTGTTCACTGTTCCATACCATTGCCCGCAAGAGTGATTTCACACTGGTGGTCTCCATCACTTCTCGTGGTCAGGGAAATATCCCGGCAATATGCCATTTGGGACTCGGGATTCTTTCGCCTCAACCTTTTAATGAAGCAGCGAGAGCACCATCGGCATTCGTGATGACTTGCACCGGCTGCCAATTAAACCAAGGATTGATTACAAGCTGTGCACGTTCGTAGACACGAGCACGCACACCAGTCTGCTGCACGCACTCTGACGGGCGTGCGCGTGCACACGGCACACTGCACGGTCAATGGCCGCAGTCCTCCGTTCGGCGACTCACGGCGACGCTGATCGTTTCGCACACTCGGACGGCGAGATTCGGACCTCGCGGCTTCGCGGTCAGCAATCCATCGGTCTGGAACGCACCTACCCACTCACTCAACCTACCCACTCGCTCATCTACTCACCCACCCACTGACCGACTAAGTGTGGTCTGAAACTCCTTCACACTCGTTCACCTACTCCATCACCAACTCAGTGATCGCTGGCCTGGAACTCTCCTTCCCACTCACTCACCCACCCATTCACATACTCAGTGGCCCATTGGCCTGGAACTCTCCTTCCCACTCACTCACCTACTCACCCACCTATTAACCTACTCACCCACCCATTCACCTACTCCACCACCCATTCACCTACTCACCCACCCATTCACCTACTCAACAACAACAACAACAACCGCCATTCGCCACTAAGTGGCGGTGACGTCACCACGACGCTTGTGCCAGGCCATGTGCACCTTGAGGCCACGTGAAGTGTCGAACGCCCGCGGGCAGGAGATTACGGGGCAGACCCAGGTGTCACAGGTCGACTGACTGAGATGACTGACTGATGCACCACCTGTGCCCCCTACTGTGCCAACCTGCTGTGCTTTAGCCACCCGGCGCTCCGCTCGTTGTTGTGAGCGTCACTCCTCTGCCCTCCGTTGTTGTTGGAGGGCAACTGCCTCCAACTGCCCAGTAGCGTCCTTCACGAGCCTCCTCCACAGAGGCCGATCTTGACACCGCTGGTACCAGTCATCGGCAAGTCCACTCAGCTCCACGTCCTCCTGTACTACATCACTCCATCTCTTCTCTAGCCCGTGCCGCGTCCGTTTAGCCCCTTCGATCCGGCCGAACAAAAGCTGTTTCGGCATGCGGTGGCTGGGCATGCAGGCTACATGACCCAGCCAACGCAGCCTTGCCTGCCGGAGGAGCTCACCGATAGGACCTTGCCCAGATCTTTCAAGGATTTTTGAGCTCCTCACACAATCCAGCCTGGTTAAACCCAGAATGGATCGTAGGCAAGCCAGCCTAAATGTTTCTAACCGGCGATGATGTTCCATTAGGGGGTTCCACGTTTCGCAAGCGTAGAGAAGGGATGGAATGACTGTGGCCGAGAAGGCCTGAAGCTTCGTGCGGAGCGACAGACCAGGTAGCTTCCACACAGCGTTACGCAACCGATGAAAAGATAATTCCGCTCGACTGATTCGGAGTGAGACCTCTGCTGTCAAACCACAGCCGGTCATGAGCACACTGCCCAGGTAGGGAAAACTCTCCACTCTCTCCCCAACTGCCCCATCACCGATTGGGAGTTGTGGGAGTGGAGTTTCCGATGGTACAAAATACCCAGGCAATTCACCTACTCACCCACCCATTCACCTACACACCCACCCATTCACCTCCTCAGTGGCCCATTGGCCTGGAACTCACTGCCGCTGTGCAATGTTCGAGACTCTTTATAATCATTTAACCAGTTCAGTCAATAATGCAAGATGGAGCTGTTTAATAGAGCTTACAATGTGTGAATATTGCGAACTCGTGATAGCCTAGGTAATAAGAGATGCGTGTTTTATAAATGTAATTACTTTCATAAGCAAATCAGGGTACCAAGAGGTTCGTGATAAAAATATGGGCGCATAAAATATCAGCTCAAATTAAAATCCTAATGAACGTCATAACGATAACAAGAATTAGTATATTTGTTTACCCATAAAAGCCTCTCTGCATCTCAAGACACTTTTTCAGGAGGGTCTTGTCAAGGTTTTGCAGTGGGGGCCAACGATTTACATATGTTTGCCAATTGTTTTAATTTGGCAAATTTTGGACCATGACACATGGCCTACTCCTGTGAAAATAACATCACGGGATCTTTAACGGTCCACTATGAAGCAGACGGCATGAATATGTATGGTCAAAGCACCTGCTGTATTGACCACAGCAAGATACTTAATATTTGTTTAAAACATCTCATTCATCTCGCTCACATCTATCTTGTCTGCATCGTTCTTCTCATTATCTATCCATGTTTGTCTACTTCTGCTACCTCACCGCATCTCTATCTCTTGCCTATACCCCTTATAACGTGCCGCTATTGATTTTAAAAGGCCCCTTAATTGGACAGCAACAGTCACCGCCGAGAAAGCAAACTGAATGGCCTCTTAAAAGTTCACAAAATCCGAGCCCTCTCGTGCCAACCCGCATTGTCCTCCCGCAGACTTCCCAGACGCATTTGCAGCCCCCCCCGCCGCCACCCTTGCAGCCATAGCACCCTGTGGAATGGTGACAAAGGAGAGAGCATCGACGAAACCGCTGTGACTCGGGATAAAAAAAATGTTCTTCGCATCTCTTTTGTAAAGTTTGGATCGAGCGAGTCGGCTCCGGCACAAAGCCTGGCATTCACAACGCATCATCTAACGCTTCACAGCGATGAAAATAGATCGCATTATAATTTCACGTGATCAGCGAGTCACATTACCAGCCAAATTAAGAATGATCACGCACTCTCTCGTTGTTTTGTTTCTTTCTCTGGGCATTTTGTTTCTCATTTTGATTCCCGGTGTGTTGTCGATGTTATTGCGATGAGGCGAGGAGTCGATTCGGAACGCTGATAGTGCAGTGCATCACTCCCCGTGTGTTAGAGAACGGCCCGCATGAGGAGATTACACAGAACGACATCTCGGGTTCATACGCGTGGCCCGCTATTCACACGTGACGAGGCGTGCTTTACCACACGCCTGCAACAGAGGAAGGTTTCATCACGTGAGCAGTCAAACAGACACTTTATTATTAGAGCTGACCCTAAGCCAAATGAAGTGAGCATTTTATTTAATTTCACTGTTTTTTTATTTTTTTAAGTCAGAAGTCCAGGAATTATTGACTGCGCTAAGAACATCAGTTATACTACACCGGAGAGAAGACAGTTTAATCACAGGCAGCTGAAATCCAGATTTGAACCCAGAATTCCTCAAGCGGTAGCTCAGCAACACCTGAGTAAGCACTTGGCCACCTTAATGCATGCCAGCTGAGTCGCCTTTGAAAATGAGCTTCTTAGCTCAATGGACTTAACTCAGTGGGAAACAAAACTTCTGATTTTGATGTCTCGGCATGAAACAATGCACCTCCCCCGAGTGAATTGCAATCCGATTCAAGGATCAGTGGTGTTTTGTCTCGTTTCTACCATCTGATAAGTTGAGTTTGTCAATTTTATTTCTCAATTGTAGAGTTGTGTTCTCTCCGTGAAACTAAGTGTAGCATAAGCATATATCATTGGGATACAAATCACACGCATTGTGAAGCAATTGATTCTAAACATGCACAATTATGCGCGTGTATCATGAGTATTAGAGTCTATTTTGAATGTATGAATAATTGCATTGTGACTTTCCGAGTGATTTATAGTTACATCAGCCGGGGGGTTGCTGCTATGCACGTGATCTCTAATCCCATCACTCTGGAGGCGAGGATTGGTGGATCACCGCACAAACGTTGTGAAACTCCCTTCACGTGGGTGTCGACGATCCCCTGTCTTGCCAGGAGAAGGTGGTATGGCAAAATTGTGGACTCCACCCGTTCCGTCCGTAAGGGATCGAGCGTTTCCCCCTCGCAAGCGTGGGTTTTCTCCAGATGCTCCGATTTCCTCCCACGTGTAAGAACTCATTAATCGACCGCAGAGCTTGGGTAACTGTTGGTAGCACCGGCTCACCGCCGGGCTGCCTTCCCGCTTGTCTGTGGCTCCTCCTCGCCCTTCCCCCTTGTTCTCTGGCGTCGAGAGCAAGCAAATGCCGGGCAGCGGCGCGTTACGAGTTGAAATCATTTAAGTTATAATTATTAGATGAGCATGCTGGGGCGACAGCTCAAAGTGCTATGCAGAGAGGATACAGTGGCGTCCCTTGGGCAAGTGCCCCATTTTGACGAGAACAATTTCCACCCATTTACGTGTCGGTGTCCACGTCCCACTGCGAACGCTCGATCGCGCATATCCATCGTCCCCACGGGCCTGAGACAACGCGAGCCTCGGTCTCCCCTTGCCGGAGACGTGTCCTTACTTCAGATGCGAATACGTGCGTCGCTAACAACGACGGCGACCAAAAATGATGGCCCTCTACACTCGCCGCTGCCAATCGTGCCCGTCACTCCGCCAATGGAGTGATGACAGAGAACGTCCCGTTCAGTAGCCTGCCACTGGTTGTGCAATCTGAATGGAAATCTTTTACTGGTAGGAACGAAGTTGTAAACTGAGTGTACCAGCCTGCAATAGATTAATGCGTCCGTCCGTCCGTCCGTCCCCTTTCAATACTTATTGACTCAACTTTTGTTTCTTTTCCTGCTGACAAATAAATCTACATGGAACTGAGCCAAATATTCTTCGAGTAAATAGACAGCTTTGGTACATTTTCAGCTAATAACATTGGATAAAATGGACGGCCCCTTGAACATTTAGTGAATAAAATTGGATAAAATGGACGACAACTTTGTGCATTTTATTGCAAAAGGCAGAGGAAATATCCCGTGTTGTATATTTTACAAATGGATTTTTTCTGTATACTTAGTTCCTTTCACTGCAATGTGCTCACACTTGTGGATTCGGCACTTTGAGTTTTTCTCGGCACAAGACATGAACACCATGAGCAACAACGACTTCGAAGACACCGACGGATTTTTGGATGCCACCGTTGAAAAGCTGCTTGCTGAAACAGAGGCCGCATTTGTTGCTGGAACCCTTTACAAAATCGGAGACAAAATCGCAGATGCCATCGACCCAAAGCCAGTCCCAGCAGGCGCCGCAACTGCGCCAACGCCATCCAACATGCAACCACCACCTCAGTCGTAGTTTAGTGATCCAAGAGAGTATTTCATAGTGGAATAATGAACTATCGAAGACTCTCGAAGCCTTGTCTCTCAGTTTTGTCATGACATATTCAACACAAATTTACAGGTATAAGGCCATAAGCCGGTCATGTTTCGATTTCGAGCAGAAACGCTAATAATCCGGAGTCTAAAGCCCCATACTACCGTATACCGGGAAACAAATCCTCATTTTAAAATGCAATTGTTGTCATTTTTCGGCCCAGCCCTTAACGATTTTATGATACATTGCTCCAAAATGAGCATTTTTCAGTCAATAAGGATTTCACCATTCCATTCCTCTACAGAGGTTAAATTGTCCAAAGAACCCTCAACGATTTTGGGGGCAAAAAGGTGGGAAGACGCTTTCAATTTGCACAATTTTACGTAACAATGTCATAAAATTGCGCAAAATTCCAATGTTCCTACCAGCCCACCCTGCAAGGACCTGTTTTTTATGTTGAAGGGACGCTTTTTTTTGTTTCTTTACACTTTAACCTCCAGCAATGGGTAACGGGGTCCAGGGGAACGCAACCAGGAGATGCGGGGCACGTTGATAATAATTCGCCACACCTCACACACACACTCACAGGGTGCACCGCAGTGGGGTGGGTGGGGGGGCCGTGGGCTGGGGGGGCCGTGGGGTGGGGGTGGACAAGCTGAGAGCTTGGCACACTTGAGGGCATGAGTAATAAACTCCACCACGCTGTTCAGTGCGCGTTGATGAAGGCGAGGAACATACATGTCAGAGCAGAGTACGGTCCAACAGTCCATTTTTATGCACTGTCTCTGCTGTCCACAACTTGGACAGCAGAACGACGTGCATACGATAAGCTGACGAAACAATAACGATACAACAATGCTAGTGGTGCAATAACGATACAACAATGCCAGTGACACAATAACAATACAACAATGCCAGTGACACAATAACGATACAACAATGCCAGTGACACAATAACGATACAACAATGCCAGTGACACAATAACGATACAACAATGCCAGTGACACAATAACTATACAACAATGCCAGTGACACAATAACGATACAACAATACCAGTGACACAATAACTATACAACAATGCCAGTGACACAATAACAATACAACAATGCCAGTGACACAATAACGATACAACAATGCCAGTGACACAATAACGATACAACAATGCCAGTGACACAATAACGATACAACAATGCCAGTGACACAATAACGATACAACAATGCCAGTGACACAATAACTATACAACAATGCCAGTGACACAATAACGATACAACAATGCCAGTGACACAATAACTATACAACAATGCCAATGACACAATAACGATACAACAATACCAGTGACACAATAACTATACAACAATGCCAGTGACACAATAACGATACAACAATGTCAGTGACACAATAACGATACAACAATGCCAGTGACACAATAACGATACAACAATGCCAGTGACACAATAACGATACAACAATACCAGTGACACAATAACTATACAACAATGCCAGTGACACAATAACGATACAACAATGTCAGTGACACAATAACGATACAACAATACCAGTGACACAATAACGATACAACAATACCAGTGACACAATAACTATACAACAATGCCAGTGACACAATAACTATACAACAATGCCAGTGACACAATAACGATACAACAATACCAGTGACACAATAACGATACAACAATGCCAGTGACACAATAACTATACAACAATGCCAGTGACACAATAACGATACAACAATGCCAGTGACACAATAACTATACAACAATGCCAATGACACAATAACGATACAACAATACCAGTGACACAATAACGATACAACAATGCCAGTGACACAATAACTATACAACAATGCCAGTGACACAATAACGATACAACAATGCCAGTGACACAATAACTATACAACAATGCCAATGACACAATAACGATACAACAATGCCAGTGACACAATAACGATACAACAATGGTTGTGATACAATGCGCAAATGTGCGTGGCCATGGCCCCGGGAGACAAGCGTGTCATCGGAGCCTGTGTGAGGTTTCCGCACTCACTGCAGGTAGGGCTGCCAGTTGATCTTGCTTGCGCGGATCTCTGCCATCTTGGAGAAGAGGTTGGCAGAGGCAAAGTCCGACGTTTCGGGGAGCTCCATCTCGCCGAGCACAAAGCTGCATACACAGCGGAGAGAGCATCAGTAATAGGCGGTGCGGCTAGCAGGGTGCAGCTGCACCGAGGCCAACCCACAGGCCGGGGATGGATCCTGGCTACGGTTAGCCCCTTTAGATTGTGCAGATCAAGGCCGTAATTATAATATATATAAAATATATTTCTGTTTATATGATTGTGGTTATGGTTGTACTGTATTAATCCATAATCTCTGCCATTACATACAATGAAACAATGAAAGATTAAAAATAAAGAAGAACAGAGCAATGTAATACAATACACTATTAGACATTATTGTAAAACATAAATAAAAAGTCCATCCTATGTGTTAGTGAATTTTTTTTATATTTTAGGCAGGAAATTAGTTTTCAAATTTAGATTTATTTTTTTCTGGGGGGGGGACCCCCAGACCCCTTGGAAGATTTGATCCCCCCCAATGTTGCCTCCATGGCTACGGCCTTGGTGCAGATGCTCCGATAGCGAGTGTTGTGAGTGCTGCTGCTGCTGCTGCTGCTCGACGCGTCTCCTCTGCGTTGCTGTTTGCAGTAAACACGCGGAGCGCGCGGTCGCACGCCCAGGGCGCTGTTTGGTCCGTTCCGGTTTGAGAACCAAACCTGGGACGGTTCGGCCCCACAGGTGCAAGCGCGCTGTGCCTCGTGGCCGCGGTTGCCGCCTCTGAAGCCACGGGGACCAGGGCACGTCGCGGGAGGAAGAAGATCCCTCAATGCGGGGAGAGGGGAGAACTGCATTGGCGAACACCACCCGGGACTCGCACGTAGACAGCTGCCTCGATGAAAGGACGATCGTGGAAAACATGGACATGTGGCTGCCCTAGACGCGGGTTGCCTGCTGTACCTGCTGTTTGTAAGATGATGCTCCATGCTGAGACAGTCTCACTGACTACACTCCTAGATGTGATGGGGGAAAAATAAGGCCAGAGGTTTTACCCTTTCTGGAGATAAAACGGCAGGCGTTAAGATGTTCAAACACCAGATGGATATCTGTTGCAAGGCATAAAGTCTGCATTAACCACACGTGCTTATGGCAAAAACATGCAAAAAAACACGCTCTCATAATACCTGCGTTGTCCTAGATGTCGGTTCATAAGTTACCTTAACACGTAGGCTTACACGAACAATATTATTCATAATAAAGGTTTTTGGGTTAGATCGTGTAAGTATAAGTGTGTCGTAACACTCCACCACCTGACACAGCCAATTAGTAAGGGATTTATCACGTAAACAAAACGCCCAATAGTACACTACTTCAGCCCACCGGTGTGTTCGCGAGAAATCCACAACATTTACAATTTGAGTACGACGTTTCGCTGGTAATTATAAGTTAAATGCACTTATAGCCTTCACTTGTTACGGTACATAATTATTAATGTGACATTACTTTACAGTCAGATCTGCCATCTGGTGATGTTTTTACCAAGGATTGTGCTATCGTTGAAGCGGCTGTCCTGGGTAAATCTGCAACATTTCCCCAGGAGTCCCATCTCTTGTCAGTTACGCAACTACAGAACAACGCATTTGGCATGCACGTTATTCCCTCGTCTGGTATCGTGCGATGTTCTCCCTCCCATGATGTGTCTCGATATATTGGTTGTGTACCACAGAGTTGGCAAACCCCTAGTCCAGGCACTGGGCAAGCGAGAGGAGTCTCACGTTGTATTCCTCGCGAGGGGCCTGTGCCAACCGTGCGCTTTGCCAAGTACTGTATCTCTGTCTAATTGTGTTCGCTGCACACAAGCTATTATTTGCGAGCAGGTGGGTAGTGTCTTAAGATGAATAACGGTCATTTGTCCAACATGTTTAATGCAAGGTAGCCCGCGTTGCCTATGGCTGCTGTCGACATGAGCTTCTGGGTCAATAACTGAGAATGTCATTTTATCAGCTGCACAAGGCAGGAGCAATGTGGAAAGATATCAGTCCTCGTGAAAATGCAATTCTGAAACAAAGTGGATGTAGATTTATGCCCCGGCTCTTGACTCAAAGTAGCGAGACCACACAGCAACATGGCCCCCTACTGTGAAACTACTGCATAGGGACAGCTGCCACTGGGGGTGTCCTGGGTGAGACCACACAGCAACGTGGCCCCCGACTGTGAAACTACTGCATAGGGACAGCTGCCACTGGGGGTACCCTCGGCGAGACCACACAGCAATATGGCCCGCTACTGTGATACTACTGCAGACTGTCTATGAAACACAACAGCGCCTTCGCGAAAGTTTTGTACGTAAGAATGGCGAGATACCAAATATGTGATTCGTTTGATTTGAATGAATGTCTTCATGAGCAAGGAGTTGGAAAAGTACAATTTTGTTCCACTTTGAAGTTGGGTTTAATAATAAAAGTAGAATTTTGGGTGGTCACATATGGAGAAAAATAAAAACACCATGGGGTACCCCAAATGGTTGTTTTGACGAGTCTTATGTTAACTATAACATTCAGCATTGTACTTGGAAGAGGATTATTTATTAGCATGCTCATTTAGGCTGCTCGATAAATACTGCCCCATCTTAATACTGCCAACTTTATACCAAAATATGTATTTTAAAATTAATGACAGCCCTGTGCTAAGCCACTGCTGGATGAAGGCCTTCGCACACCGTGTTAGTCTTGGAGGTTGTTTCACCATAGTTCACCACACTTGGTCCATTGCGGGTTCATGGAGAAGGGCCAGAAATTATTTAGATATCACGTACACCTTTTGATAACCATGGCCGGGAATCAAACTCAGATAACTGGCCCTCTAGCACATTGCGTTAACCACTGTGCACTCTTCCGCACTACCCTGAATTTTAAATATGGTCAATGATTAGCAAATCTCTATCCACTGCTAGATGAAAACACCCCCGATTTTAACACCACAACATTTATTCCTAAACATGTTTGGGTCTGTCTACTACCATTTTACAAATATAAAAAAACACATTGCAGTATATCTCTATTGCAATGCTGCTTTTGCTGCTTTGTTGATCAATTACTGTTTGCAATGAACCACTCAGACAGCCGTTACCGACTTCAAGTGTTTAGTGTCCGCAAGCCATCTACGGATGAAAATGAACCCCAAACGCAGCCATTGAAGAACCAGAATGGAATTAAAATGGAGACAAAGAAGAGCAAGTGGAAATGCATTGGCTGAGGAGTAACTTATTGGCCGCAGAACACATTTTCCCCACGCAATATTTAAGCACAACTGAAGACAAACTGCCAATAATCTCCACAAAACCGCAAACCCATTTGTCTTTGTTCCTCGTGCCAGCGAATTTCTTTTCCATTATGGTCCGTTTCAACCTTTTCCATGAACCCTTAAGGTTGCAATTCTCCAGTCGGTACCCTAATTGTCAGTGCTGAGAAATAGCAAAAGCCATTAGGGCTGATGTCAAGCCACGTGCAATCTCGCCGGTCGCGCCAAGCCGTCAAGCCCAGCCATTGCCAAGAGTCACAAGAAGTGACATTTATTACACACGATGCACGTGTAATACAAAAGTATATTCCAGGCCGTCTGATCAGCGTAGAATAGGTGGCCCAAAATACCCTCTCAAGGGAGCTCTTTAGAGGTCCCTCTGGTGGAGACCCATCCAGCCAACAGTGGCGGTGTAACAAATCAAATTCGGGCTGCACCTTAATTACAAAAGTCATGTAAATAGGAGGTTGATTCGGAGCCCACTGCTTGGGTTGCAAACATGTAACAGAATAAGCGTTGCTATGTCGAACAACTTCATTTTAGTGTTGGCGCCATATATTAATTTCAAAAAAATTCAACAATAACAAATAGACATTGACATCAATGCCCAGAGAGCGTTAAAGACCCACGCATGGCCTGGAGTCGCAGAGTGATCAGTCGCCGCGACGATAGATGTTCCTCACCGTATAAACCCGGCGTCACGCACCGACGAATGGCGGGGGGAAATAATCAGCCGAAGGGAAGCAGCTGTCGCCGCTGTGCTGAATCGTGGAAGACGAACGATGACTTCGACTCAAGGAGGTCACGAGCGAAGTGACCGCGGCGTGATGGGCACGGGACGCCACCTGGCCCGGTCGCGTGCCCTTGAGAACCGACAATTTCTCGTTTTCATGCGAGCGGCCCTTGACAGCGGCGGCAGAAGGTCGGGCTTGTTTGTGGATGGCTGTCAGGTGTTGTTGGATGCCGGGTGCGAGCGAGGCGTGCGTGCGTTGTGCAGCCCAGTCAGCACAGGTGAGAACCGGCGGAAGCTGCCCTGGTGGCGACCGTCACGACTCGGTGCACCTTGCCAGAGCGGCTCCGTCCGGTCGGGGCGGATTCGTCACCGTCAACACGGCACAAATGAATGCCGACAGGAGCACAGGGCCCACTCGCGTGGCCCGGTGTTTTACGCGGCGAATAAGTACACGGTACCGTCCCGGTCAGTGTGGGTGCTCCCACGTTTTCTCGGACGTCTGGCCGGCGTGGAAGAGTAGGCCCAATACCCCCCAGAGGGGATCTCCAGGACTCCCTCTAGCAGCAGCAGCAGCCCTTCTGCCGGCAGGTGGCGTATATACGCGATTGCAGGGCTGCACAATTACCTTTGAGATCAGTCAGTGAGCATGCAATTCAAATGCAGGGGTGATGTATTAATACTATACTCCACTGATTGCTAACCATCCTGGTTACTTTGTTCTCAACAGGTAGTTGAACATTGTGAAAGCAGCGGCTCCCGCATCTTGTTGCAGAAGTCAGTGGTTCGAATCCAGCGGTCGCCCTGATGAATACTGCGGGGGTGAATTAACCCGTAAAATCACCACGTGCCATCTGCTTCACGGTGTGCATTAAAGATCCCCTGGCATCATTCGCAAGAGAATGCCATCGCGTGCCGGCGTCGTGGTCCAGCTTCGACAAATTTAGAAAATTACACCGCTAATTACTGCAACTGGGCTTACGCGTGGCAATAATTTGCTACTGCGAAAACTTGTTAGGACCCTCCTGCAAAAGAGTTGTGAGACTCAGTGAGGCCTTACTGAGTAAACAAGCGCGATAACAAGAATACAACATAATTCGATCTCTGAGAAATGTGTGCGTGCGTTACCGCACAGAAAAGCGATTTATAAAAACTGTGTTGCAAATTCTGTGACGCAGGTTCAATCAAGCACGTAAAATAAAAACGGTGTGGACTGCTGGGAGGCATGCAGACCTGCAGAGAATGTGAATTGACGGTGTTTTCCCTTTGTCTCTCCACTTTTTCGAGGGGGGTATCTACAAATGGTTCAATAACCATACAGTGAGGGAAAAAAGCATTTGATCCCCTGCTGATTTTGTAAGTTTGCCCACTGACAAAGAAATGATCAGTCTTTAATTTTAATGGTAGGTTTATTTGAACAGTGAGATTCAGAAAAACAACAAAAAAATCCAGAAAAACGCATGTCAAAAATGTTATAAATTGATTTGCATTTTAATGAGGGAAATAAGTATTTGACCCCCTCTCAATCAGAAAGATTTCTGGCTCCCAGGTGTCATTTATACAGGTAACGAGCTGAAATTAGGAGCACACTCGTAAAGGGAGTGCTCCTAATCTCAGCTTGTTACCTGTATAAAAGACACCTGTCCACAGAAGCAATCAATCAATCAGATTCCAAACTCTCCACCATGACCAAGACCAAAGAGCTCTCCAAGGATGTCAGGGACAAGATTGTAGGCTTAAACAAGGCTGGAATGGGCTACAAGACCATTGCCAAGTAGCTTGGTGAGAAGGTGACAACAGTTGGTGCGATTATTCGCAAATGAAATAAACACAAAAGAACTCTCAATCTCCCCCGGCCTGGGGCTCCATGCAAGATCTCACCTCGTGGAGTTACAATGATCATGAGAACGGTGAGGAATCAGCCCAGAACTACACGGAAGGATCTTGTCAATGATCTCAAGGCAGCTGGGACAATAGTCACCAAGAAAACAATTGGTAACACACTACGCCGTGAAGGACTGAAATCCTGCAGCGCCCGTAAGGTCCCCCTGCTCAACAAAGCACATATACATGCCCGTCTGAAGTTTGCCAATGAACATCTGAATGATTCAGAGGACAACTGGGTGAAAGTGTTGTGGTCAGATGAGACCAAAATGGAGCCCCTTTGCATCAACTCAACTCGCCGTGTTTGGAGGAGGAGGAATGCTGCCTATGACCCCAAGAACACCATCCCCACCGTCAAACATGGAGGTGGAAACATTATGCTTTGGGGGTGATTTTCTGCTAAGGGGACAGGACAACTTTACCGCATCAAAGGGACGTTGGACGGGGCCATGTACCGTCAAATCTTGGGTGAGAACCTCCTTCCCTCAGCCAGGGCATTGAAAATGGGTCGTGGATGGGTATTCCAGCATGACAATGACCCAAAACACAAGGCCAAGGCAACAACGGAATGGCTCAAGAAGAAGCACATTAAGGTCCTGGAGTGGCCTAGCCAGTCTCCAGACCTTAATCCCATAGAAAATCTGTGGAGGGAGCTGAAGATTCGAGTTGCCAAACGTCAGCTTCGAAACCTTAATGACTTGGAGAATATCTGCAAAGAGTGGGACAAAATCCCTCCTGAGATGTGTGCAAACCTAGTGGCCAACTACAAGAAACGTCTGACCTCTGTGATTGCCAACAAGGGTTTTGCCACCAAGTACTAATACATGTTTTGCAGAGAGGTCAAATACTTATTTCCCTCATTAAAATGCAAATAAATTTATAACATTTTTGACATGCGTTTTTCTGGATTTGTTTGTTGTTATTCAGTCCTTCACGGCATAGTGTGTTACCAATTGTTTTCTTGGTGACTATGGTCCCAGCTGCCTTGAGATCATTGACAAGATCCTCCCGTGTAGTTCTGGGCTGATTCCTCACCGTTCTCATGATCATTGCAACTCCACGAAGTGAGATCTTGCATGGAGCCCCAGGCCGAGGGAGATTGACAGTTCTTTTGTGTTTCTTTCATTTGCGAATAATCGCACCAACTGTTTTCACCTTCTCACCAAGCTGCTTGGCAATGATCTTGTAGCCCTTTCCAGCCTTGTGTAGGTCTACAATCTTGTCCCTGACATCCTTGGAGAGCTCTTTGGTCTTGGTCATGGTGGAGAGTTTGGAATCTGATTGATTGATTGATTCTGTGGACAGGTGTATTTTATACAGGTAACAAGCTGAGATTAGGAGCACTCCCTTTAAGAGTGTGCTCCTAATCTCAGCTCGTTACCTGTATAAAATACACCTGGGAGCCAGAAATCTTTCTGATTGAGAGGGGGTCAAATACTTATTTCCCTCATTAAAATGCAAATCAATTTATAACGTTTTTGACATGCGTTTTTCTAGATTTTTTTGTTGTTATTCTGTCTCTCACTGTTCAAATAAACCTACCATTAAAATTATAGACTGAGCATTTCTTTGCCAGTGGGCAAACGTACAAAATCAGCAGGGGATCAAATACTATTTTCCCTCACTGCATTTCCAGAGTACCCAGGACGCATGAGATGTGAAAAACCATTCGTGGTCTCCTGCTCAAACGCCTGAGGTGGTGCTCATCTCCTGTCCCACATTCCTGAGCCGGTGGTGGATATGCTACGTTCCTGTAATAAAGGATGGTCTATCTAACAGACAACCACGGTGATTTCCCAACATTTCTTCAGGCACATGTGTTGGGGTGTTGTGGGAAGGTAACACACAGTGTGGGAAGGTGACACACAGCCACACCTTGGTGGCTACAACCACGTCCGCTATAGCCCCGCCCTCAGCGGTGTATGAGTGTAAAGGGCGGGGAGCCAGAGAGCTCGAGGCAGTGTGTTGGGGCCAAGAATGAAGAACCAGTGAAGAAGGAAGACCGGCCAGATAGACCCTGGGACTTCCCTGACCGCAGTCCTTTTGAGGGCCGGCAGGGTAAGCCGGTGATGCGGCCCCAGAGCCTCAGAGCCGGAGCCCTTTTAAGGGTCGGTCTGGTTGATGGGGTGCCGTGATCTGTGCTTGACCAGGGCCAGGTCAGATAGCCTCCTCTAGCGCCTGTAGCTGGAGGAACTGGGAGCACAGGAATTAGGCTAGATAGCCTAGGAGGTGTCCCAGCGTGTATACGGGTGAAGGGGCCGTTACCCCTTCCAGTGTAACCCTTGTTAAGTTGAATAAACAGTGCTGCCTCTACTCCACCATTTCCGTGTCCCGTGAACCCACTACACATTATACAGCCCCTTTTGTCAATCCCACTGCTGGCTGAGAGACTTCCTTATGCCGTGTGGCTCGTAGGGGTTATACCACGCTGGTCAGTGCGGGTTGGTGAAAACGTGGAGCATAGATGTACAGTACAACCATGCATGTTGCTTCACTGCCCACCACGTAGCCGCCCAATCTATAACAACCTGTTATGCATATTCTTGGTTCTTTCGGTAAAGTCACCACGTAGAAGGGAAACAATAAAATAATAAAAATATAAAACAATAAAATTATCACGACGTTTCGACTGCAACACTAGCAATCATCATCAGGTGTGAAAACCACAGCAAGAATTTTTTTAAAAAAGTGTTATGCATTGTGCTCACCCATCCAAACACTATCCAGGCGCAACACTGCTTAGAATTGGTTCAGACATCACTTATGGCCGTGGCCGGGAATCGAACTCGGGTCGCCAAGTTTAGAGCACAATGGGCTAACCACTATTCCACCACTCCACCCCCATCATCATTGTAATTTTTCGGCAGCTATAATCATCATGCTATGATTATCTTCATCGGCCACACAAATGGCAATGATGATCATGATGATAATAATGGTTAGTCCAATACATTTGCGAAAGGTAAAAAGTAAAAGTGCAGCCTGAAACGTCTTGTTAACGTTACTGCTGGTGGAAAGGTCTCCACTAGGTGCCGCTCTAGAGAGCCCCTCTGGAGGGCATTATTGGCCTACCCTTCCAAACTGACCAGATGCCTTGGTAGAAGTGTGAGTACCTATACTTTACCCCATCACTGGTAATCAGAATATTTATAGTGGAGTCATCCGATGAGCTATAAAGCTCTTTTTCACAGATGTCCAGTAGTGCCATCTGGGTTGACAGAGGCTGGGAGGGGGGGGGGCATTTAAGAAACTTGCCAATCGTCTTAACTGCCACGCTGGGAGATCGAACCGATCCGGTCAACTCTGGATTGCAAGTGCAGTGCACTGCCAACCATTGGACCGTGGCAGCTTTCCGTCTGTTTGCACTCCCAAGGGACAGCGAAATAGGAATAACGAAAGCAAGATATGGCCATGTGCAGCGGTGGAAACAAAACCTTGGGCCAGTGGAGGATTCCCCCCACCCCCACCGATGAAACCCCAAATAATGAATATTTTACTGATATTTACCAGGTAATATAATGTTTTATTCATATAGGGCGCTATTCCAGCTGCTTCACATTTCCGGATCCGCCCGCGCTCCCCCCTGTCCTATAAGGGTTGCATAAAACATTTTGAAGCATCAGCAGCAGCAGCGCAGCCGAGAAGTTCGCCTCAAAATACAAAACAAAATCACTCGGCGGAAACGCTGGCAGGAAATACATTCAGCAGAGTGACGGCTTTTGGAAAAAAAATAAAACCGAAACACAAATGTGCGAATTACGAAGAGATCGAGCGGGCAAGCAATACCATGATGCGGAGCGCAGGGGGCTGCGAAACTGAAACCCCGCTTCGATATAATGTAACGGGGAAGTCAGTGCACGTGACAAATTAATGCAATTGTAACCCAATTTTCGACAACGAAGAGCAACAACAACAACAACGGCCACTCATGGATGCCGCGAGTGCTAACGTCGACTGCGGCCCGTGGGCTCGATGCAGACAGGATTTGAAAGGGATAAAGTAATTAAATTATCTTGCTTTGGACACACTTGGGATGACGCGAGCGAACTGGAAAAAAGCTGGCCTCAGAGGACAGATCGCAGGGCGAGGGAGACATCGCGGTCGAGAAAATCTACTCCCACGCCAGGAGAATCCGGTCTGGTGCAGCCAGCCACGAAACCAAATTGACAGAGCAAACCCAGCCAAGCCCAAATGAAACTGCGTCCCCATGACACGGCACTCCGTATCATGCAAAGGAGTTATGGTTGTAAATGTATTTGTACACTGTCCTAATCACAGCGGTAACCATGGCCCTGTCACTCAAGCCTTAGCAAAGCCTTAGCAATAATCCCAACCGAATCAGGACGCCGGGAGCCCGCTGGTTAGTGCGAAGTAATCGCAACGCGGAGGACTTGGCATCTGTAACGTCAACCTTATTATCGCAGAGAGGCGATAATTATCGCTGTTGCAGCCGCCGCCGCAGCGACCATTCGTCCCACCCCGCACCTGGGTTTGACACGTGGCTATAGCTGCTGCAGGCCAGCCTGAGCCGGGAGAACCCACACTTTACCCCACTGCGCAGGGCCAGCCGATCACACCCACTTGTACTACTGGGTGGACAGTGGCGTGAGGAGTTACGTTAAGATTAGTTGCCGCGCTGGGAGGTCAAATCGAGACGGCGACCCTTGGATTGCAAGTCGAGTCGACTTGCCGTTAGACACCGCAGCAGCATTCCCCGTTCCGATGGCAGTGAGCGGAATTTAGAGTCGCAACAGGGGACAGAGGCGGATACTCAATTCCCAACGACACGAACACCAACCCTTGGAGGCAGATCCCAATCCCACTGTTAGCCACCGACCCTGCAAAATGTCTACGGATATTATTCACGCACACGTAAATACTTTAACGGGTGGAAAGAAGAATACAAAAATCACGAAGCAGAATTTATTACGAAAAATTGTAAAAAAGAATGCGCTACGACGCTGTGGATTTATTCTTTTGGGAAAGTCTTTATCATAAAATATATACAGTATATATCTTTGCCTGAGGGGTGGTCCTTAAGGGATCAGATTTACTTTGCAGTGCCGGCTTGTAAATTTTAATGGCAGGCTAGCACGTTGACTTTTGATGGAGGCTTGTGATAGGCATCACCCTTCACTGGCCTTAGAGTCCATGTCCTTTAGCATTTACCGTCGAAGGGCACAGCTCCGTGTCTGACGGACCTCTTTGTCTTGTGTTCACGTGCGGTGGTGCCGGCACATACAGGGCCCCTAAGCGGACGTTGTTTTTTGGGAACAACCTCGCTTCAATCTATGGAACCCAAGCGAGATAACAAAAAGAGATTTAGACGAGAGACAGAGATGTAGCGAGATGTGAGAAGAGAGATGCAAACAAGATAGTCATGAGCCAGATTGATCGTTGCTTTTATATAATAATGATAATAACATCGTTTTTCCCCTTTTTTCTGGCAACAAAGCTGAAACCTTTTTACAAGGATTCATGTCTGCATAAACCACAATACCTGCAGTCAAAATGCAAACAAAAAACATACTATGATAATATATGCATTGTCCTTGGAACTGATTGATCCACACCAAGGGACGGCTTTCTTTATGTTAATCTGCTGCTTTGGACGATTTGAATTTGAGGTGATATTTGACGCACGGTGTTTTCATGAATTGGAGGCCCCTTGAGCTAGTTGAGGCGCTACGCTTTGGCTCGATTTGATTGTCCCATGCACCGCCGCTACTCAAAGATCTCATCCAAGAAAGCAAAACCGCCACAGCCCAGAGCCCAGGCCCACGTCACGTGGAGCGCAGGGCTGTAGCTCTCACATCACGTAGAGGTCAGTGGGACCTTACCCGGCAAAATAAAAAAATGTTTGAAATAGTTTCATATGGCTATGGCGGTTATCTAACCATACTTAACTGCACTGGCCAGTGGCGTGGAGCATAGAAGTGAGATCAGTAGACCGGTAAACGACAGAAGGTGCATAATGTACATGCATAATGTACATTAATTACCATAGAATACCCCACCGGCAATGGATACCCATTGTAATTTATATGCATCTATTAATCCACCCACCCCCTTCGCTCAAGAAGGGCTCACAAGTGGCGTCATCACAGCTACCGCCCTCTATGTAAGGAACGAAACAGGTGGACTTCTCCACAAACCTGGCTGTCGCCTGATGCAGCTAGTTTAAATTACTTGGCGAAACGTCGTACTCAGATTGTTAATGTTGTGGATTTGCTCTCCAACACACCGATGTTGCTGTACTCGTAACGAATTGGCATGGTCTGTTTACGTGAGACACTTCACTAATTGGCTGTGTCGAGTGGTGGCGGGTTGAACAACGCATTTATATTTACCCGACCTAACAAACAAAAAACTCCTCTATTATAAACCGGTATCATGTTTAGCTGCACTCTCTTCCGCAACCCACTCTGCAAGCTCTTACGTAACGCAGCAATAATGAATGATCGATTGCTGCGTAATACCATTTGTATAATGACGCACAAAAAACAATCACGCCCGTGCGTGCAATTGACTTATGGACTCACACGCAGGAGCTGAGTGTCTCAGCTGAAAGCACCATCTTACAGACCGCAGGAACAGCAGACAACCTCGTAGAGGTTGTTCAATCTGACTGTGCCATTTTATTCAGGGACTACTGCCGCGTGTCGTTATCTCGGCGTGGTCTGGGACTGCTTTGCTGTTGTTTTTGCTGCACAACCTTGATAAATCGGACTTGCATAGTTAATGCATTTATGTTTCTTTCGTGACTCATTTACCATTTCCTCTATTTTAAACTGACATCATGTTTTTTTTGTATAGTTGCCCGTTGTAACTTGCTGATCCGCGCATCCTGGACATCTGTGAAGAAAGAGCTTCATAGCTCACCGGATTCCTCCTGCAGTCGAAATAAAGATTCTCATTCTGAGATGTCCCACTTGCGAGTCGTGCCGGGACGTTCACCAATCAGAGTCCCGCGTGTTCGTCAGTCCCAATGCAGTTCTCCCCTCTCCCCGCATTGAGGGATCTTCTTCCTCCCGCGACGTGCCCTGGTCCCCGTGGCTTCAGAGGCGGCAACCGCGGCCACGAGGCACAGCGCGCTTGCACCTGTGGGGCCGAACCGTCCCAGGTTTGGTTCTCAAACCGGAACGGACCAAACAGCGCCCTGGGCGTGCGACCGAGCGCTCCGCGTGTTTACTGCAAACAGCAACGCAGAGGAGACGCGTCGAGCAGCAGCAGCAGCACTCACAACACTCGCTATCGGAGCATCTGCACAATCAATGGGCTGTGTCCTCCAGGTCAAAAATAGACGATTGCACTTGAACGCATTATTGGAACGGCCTGTTACCAGCACACTCTCTATTACATTCTTAACGGACTTCCGGCGGGTGATTCATAATATGGGTAAGCGTATGGACGGCATGTTCTGTGCACGTATACTGGCACAAGTTGCTTAATTATGGTATTTATTCTCTACAAAGTAGGTCACCCTTTCGCGGTTGTGCTGTTCAGATCTCCGATGCGTACTCGGGTTGTACCGTGTTGTTGTGCTGCACAATGTGCGACTTTTCTCTCCACGGGCTACGAGTTGTTCCTGAAGAAGCTCCCGGCACGCGGAGTGAAACGTCGGATGTGGGAATGACTGGCAGGACGGGGGCCGAACATTTTCCGCTGTAATACAAGGTCACTTAATTTGGGGCAACACGATTGATGGCGTATATTCATTATTTAATATTACATTTGCAAAGGCGCAGGCCTGCAATATCGCGCTCATGCCACTGCTGGCAGAAGGGTGGCCACTAGAGGCCACTCGAGGGAGCTAGCGGGTATTTGGCCTACTCGTCCATGCTGGCCAGACGTTTTGGAAGAGGTGGTAGTGCCCACACATTGCCGGACCACGGTGGTGTACCTATTTATACTGATGGGTGGACAGAGGCGGGAGGTTTAAGCAACTAGTTTCCAAAATGACACGTGAGTCGAGAATTATTAATTATTTACCACTTCGCGTTCATGAAAAATCTCAAAATTGCTCTTTGACAGACAACTACAGGCGTATAAAAAATTCAGAGGGGGTGGAGGGAGCTGCCCCCCCCCCCCCTCCTTGCTCGCTGAGTGCCCTCTCTGGAAAGGACGCTGCAAATCTGGGCCGCTTTTCAATGTTTTCGTGTTCTTTGGCGCTCCGCCGTTAGCCAGCATTTGTCCGTTAATTAAATATTGTGACCGTTAGCGATGGAGCAAGACAAACGAGCATTTAAACGTTGTGCATGAGCGCGCTTTACAATTTTTTATCCGCATGGGATGCAGTCAAGTTGGAAGATTTCCCGAAATTAAAACAACCCACGTTCCATCTTCAATTCGGTACTTGCCTATGACCTGTTGCTGTGGATCTTGAACTGGGTCCCATATTTTACACGGGGTGATCTTGTCCAATACCATCTGTTAAACAGGCCTCGCTTTGATGATGAGATCGAGACGATCAAAACCCGGTTCGCAGAATTTGATTGCTTAAACAATTAATCGTCAGCCACGGTCAATCAACTGCTTGATAAAGGCCTCCCCAAGTCAACTCTCACCATCCTGCGATGTGGTAATCCGCCCAACCCCTATACACAAACCACTTTCAATCGCTCCATCTCCCCAGTGGATGGACGTCCCCTCGGACACGTTCCATTGCTTGGCTTAAAACAATATTGTTCCCCAAAACCAGTAGGCTGATGGACAAATAAAATGATTTATTTATATGTGGAAACACAGCATTTATATAGAGTTCAAACTTACATTTGCGTTAATTATCTGGAGCCCCCGTGTGAAATTAACATCACGGACATCTCATCTAAGGTTACCGCAGCTTCGTTCTGACCGCGATTATTTTGTACGTTGTGCAATTACTCATCGGGATTTTTGTCGTGTCCTCGTCGACTTTGTAAGACAATGATTTTTTTTGTACACATCTCGATTTGAACCTTTACGGTATTCTCGATGGTATGTTTCACACGTGCAGCAGAAGCCCCTCCGACATTAATTCAAGCGCAAGCAAGGGGGAAAAAATACATCGATATATATAGTGCTCTGCACACACCCAATGCATTAATATTGCATTTCGAAATGAACACACAATTTTCACGGGAGGTTATTCCGGGGCAGCAGTGTTACTGGGTGAAGGACAAAATTATTTCCCGCAGCTGCCGATGTAGCTGTAAGACTAACACCGGCTGGGCCTGATAGGTCGTAACCACGTTCCAAGTACAACCCCCCCCCCCCAACATTCACTCCCACATTCACCCCCCCCAACTTTCACCACCCCCCACATTCACCACCCACCAAATTCACCCCCCCCACATTCACCACCCACCAAATTCACCCCCCCACATTCACCCCCCCTCCCACATTCACCCCCCACATTCACCCCCCACATCCGAACCCCCCCCCCCCACATTCACCCCCCCCACATTCACTCCACCCCCCCCCCACATTCACCCCCCCACATTCACCCCCCCCCATATTCACCCCACCCCCCCCCACATTCACCCCACCCCCCCCCCCACATTCACCCCCCCCACATTCACCCCCCCACATTCACCCCACCCCCCCCCCCCACATTCACCCCCCCCCCACATTCAACCCCCTCCACATCCACCCCCCTACATCCTACTAGAGTCTCAGAGTCTGAGCCCCCCACTTTAAAATGTTTAAAGGGGTGGGGGGGTCCACACCTGAACGAGCAACCAATATGCCAAAAGCATCTGGCAGTTCAGCAGCGTTGATGCTGATGAGACACAGACACTGAGTGTCAAACCCGATCCACAGTCGTTTGCTTGTATATGTAAATAGTACTTTACTTTTTAACGTGGAGAGACGGATATGTGAAGCATTTGCTGCTTGTTATTCTCCACACGACGACGCGAATGAGCACTTTGTGCGTGATGTTATCTTGGCTCGTCATAATGAGTCGTATTGCGGAGTAATATGAACGGAAGTAACGGTGTGGTGAAGTATGGTGAAACAATTCCCACAGCCTACGCAGCATAAGCGGGCCCTCATCCAGCATTAAATTGCTCTTGTGGAAGAAAACATTACTTAGTTATGTAAACAAATAAAATCCTCAACAAATCAACAAATACACACATTCCGCCGTATTACACTGCCACTATCATCATCGGTACATATGAAAATATAAACACAATGCCTTGGATATTTGCTATTCCCCAAACAAACCATGTAGAGTGCAGGCTACGTCCGATACAACCCTAACACAGCACAGGACCCACTTAGCCCAATCGCTCAAACACTTGAATTACGCGGTATTATCTCAACACTGCAACCGTAGGTAGTTTCTTTTCCGCTAAGGCACCTAATTATTACCACGGACGTCGAAGTGATGATGCTAGCGTTACGGTTGATTGGCAAGGCTTATCGAGGACTTAGGCGCATGTAGAAATATCGCGGGGAGGCGCGTTAGGGCCCCGCCAATGCCCCCGATGTAATGGCTATTGGCTCAACGAGCTCGCACCAGCATTAGCAAACGGCGCTCATTTAGAGAAAACGCACGGGCACAAAAAAAGCGGTCGATGTCGACCTACTTTTAAACGAAGGAAAAAACCCAGCAACACACTCGGCTGCTGGTTCTAAAGCGTGTCCACGGGTGTTTGTCTTGCTTGCGGGGCGCCACTGTGGAGCCATATGTGAACTAGGAATTTACGTGCAGTGGTCGCGTGTTTTAAAATTTTCAGGCACTGTGCCTGACCGGTTGTACGTGTGTGTGTGTATGCTGAACTTCTTTAGCTCCGTACGTAGCCAACCATGGTCATCGGAGGTGCGGGGGAAGGACAACAAACTAAACAGTTGGAACAATATTTTTAGTGCGCACCTACGAAGGCCAGCATGGCACACGTATGACGGGGTAGGTGGTCAGCACCACGTCCGGCCACCTTTGTCTCCCTAGTGATGTTTACACATCGCATCATATGAGGATCCTTTGGACCTAGGGGAGGCGCAGGACTGGTGTTGATGGTCATGATCGGGGATTAAACTCAGATAGCCGGGGATCGTGGCGCAGTGCACACACCAACAGCGCCATCACACACACTGAGCTGCACAGTTGTCGTGAACTCAAACCTCAAACCTGGCCCAGCAACGGAGCATGCAGCCACTCTGGTCCATGGGGCCCGGTGCATTTGCAACGCCTGCGCACTCAATAATAATATAATAACAATGGGGGTATTCGCTCAATAATTACAGCGCAAGGCTATTGTTGCAGCTATGTTTCGCGGACAAAGGATAGTCCGCCCGTAGGGGGCGAAGTCGCCGTGTGGTTTTACCCAGTTGGGTAATTCTCATGGAATTTCTGTTAAATTTCGCAACGGTGGAGCATAACGCCGGGGCACATGGCCCCGTTCTCTTCCTCGTGACGCCAGGGGATCTTGAACGTTCGCCCACGCATGGCTGCTTGCAAGCGCAGCATTCATCAGGGCAGCCGCTGGGCTCGAACCGCGGACCCTTGCCGCAACGAGCGGCCGACGCGCTAACCCATCGGCCGAGTCACCGCTCCAGCTAGCGACACCGCTGGCATAAATAAGCACAGTAACTCCGTCGTCGCTATCGTCGCTTGGGACATTTGTGGTTTAATAGCAGTGCAGCGTTGGAGTGGCTTTTATTTTTCCCCCCCAGGGCGACACATTATCTCCTTCCCACTGCTTTGTCCGTCCGCATCTTGGGGTTTGATGAAAAGCTCCGGGGCCGCGGTCCATCCTCATGCAAAGTGCTCGTGGTGCAGCGGCAAAGTGGGATGTGCGAGCGCATCTGTCTGACCTCTGCGTCGCCCGGCATTTCCTAGCGTGACCAACATAATGGAAATCATCGTTACACAAAACTACGGGTAAAAAAAAAACACACGCGTGCAGCGTTTTCTTTTCCCAACACTTCCCTCTTGGGCTGCTTCATACACACACACTAAACAGAGACAACCGGACCGAACTACTGAATTACTGTTCGCAACATAAATTATTACATTTTTTTACTGCTTCATAAGTAATACGTTTGTTTATAAAAGCAGCCAAGCCAGCTTAATTTTCACATGAACAAAGGTCACGCTTGCATCATATGAAAATTATGGCAGTGCCACAGCCCAGCAGATGTCAGATATATATCTGACACACGACTTTGTCACAAACTTGGACAAGCATTGGTCGTTTTTCAAACCAAACTGTTTTAACCACAGCCTTGTTTACTCTGCGACTCGAGTAATTTTGCCAACGTTTTTTTTTTTTACAGGATGGCCTCACATAAAGAAGGACCCCGGTTCGATTCCTGACACGGGCACCCTTCTGCGTGGGGTTTGAGCGTTCTCTCTCGCCCTGTTCTGCATGTGGTTTCCTTCAGGGATCTCCGGTCCCTCCCATAGCTAAACAACGTACAATGCCCTGGCTGTATGGGAAACAGGACCACGTAACAAGACGCTTTTGAAAGGGTCTTGAGACACGGTGTGGCTTTCCTGGAAAACAAAGTTATGATTACGGATAGGAGTGACAAGGAGAATTAGGAATCCAGAGCAAAATATATATGTTTTTCCCTAGATTTAGTTGTAGATAACGAAGTACGCGCTAATACCTACATTTGCAACAACGCACCCCTCAAACAAATCGATGAATTTCCACAATCTGGGGGGGGGGGAGGTCATCGTTAAAAAGTGATGTTGCTTTCGATGCCGTTTGCATCACTTGTGCCATCTCGTTTGCAATGCGCATCCTGTTTGCTCTTTTCTTGTCCATTCCATCTCATTCATTGCATTAGCTTGGAGGTAACGTTATCATTGGACTGCAATGTCCCAGTGTTCGTGGACACGAGGCATCAGCCAGCAGGGTATCCTGGCAACGGACTCAGGGCCTGTGAATTCCGCAGCCTGCTGGCTCGCTCGCTCGCTTGTAAATTAATGATCGCGCCTGGCTACCCGCACGACAAAACAACCCTCATTTTGTTCGGAATTGGTCCAACTCAACGATCATAATTGAGCAATTTTGTTTGTTTGACGCCGGTTATGTGGATGTAACTAGCTGCCTTCGGACCACGCAACACAACAAAAAAACAAGGGTGGAAGGAGGAGAAGGAATTGTGGAGTGGGGAGAGAACGCCAGGCTACGAAAACTGCGAGCGCCGGAACTACGAAGCGAGATGGAAGCTAGTGGAGCAAGGAACGACTCAAATATTCATGTTCGCACTGCCTTTGGCACTTGGCAGCGCCCAAATTAGGCGGACGCAAGCGCCGCGCGGTCCGGATGTCTCGAGAGGCTGCGTGTGAGCACGTTGCAACACGCCACGTGTTGCACGCCGGTTCGGTGCAGAAACAACAACACAATCGCAGCAGGAATGTATCCATGCTTCGATGCCGAACATTCTAATCAAACGCAAGCGAGACGAACTCTTCGCTTTCGCGAAAGCAAGCAATCGCATTTTGCTTATGATGTACTTATTAACCGTGTACGGCATGCCGTTGCTCAGCAGCCACACATAGCATGCAAAGTCCGCTTGAAATAAAAAAAAGAAAAGCCTTCATCTGTTATGTCCCCCGCCCGCCCGCCACGTTCAAATTTGTTGCGCAAAGGGCCATTAGCCACGACAAGCACTCGGTTGTGATCAGACATCTGTTTCCCCTTCCCCTCGGATTCGCAGCACACAGCCCTGCGTATGAAGAGCAATCTCACGAGCCCCGTCGGAGTGCCACGTCGTGGCAAGGATGGCAAATAAACATAATCCCACGCCGTCGCCACCCACCCCGCCCGACTGGTCTGACGCCCCCTTCCTCGACGCGCATGTCACCCGTAGAGAGGGAAGAGAGAGCGCGAACTGTACGGCTTGCGGATTAAACTTTTTGACTCGACATAAGGACCCCCCCCCCCCCCTCTGAGTTTGGCCGATTCAAAGCGGGGTGGACCGGTGCGGGGTGGACCGGAGCGGGGTGGACCGGAGTGGGGTGGACCGGTGCGGGGTGGACCGGACCGGGGTGGACCGGTGCGGGGTGGACCGGAGTGGGGTGGACCGGAGCGGGGTGGACCGGACCAGGGTGGACCGGACCTGGGTGGACCGGAGCGGGGTGGACCGGTGCGGGGTGGACCGGTGCGGGGTGGACCGGAGCGGGGTGGACCGGACCGGGGTGGACCGGACCAGGGTGGACCGGTGCGGGGTGGACCAGACCGGGGTGGACCGGTGCGGGGTGGACCGGAGCGGGGTGGACCGGACCGGGGTGGACTGGTGCGGGGTGGACCGGAGCGGGGTGGACCGGAGCGGGGTGGACCGGACCGGGGTGGACCGGAGCGGGGTGGACCGGTGCGGGGTGGACCGGACCGGGGTGGACCGGTGCGGGGTGGACCGGACCGGGGTGGACCGGTGCGGGGTGGACCGGTGCGGCATTTGTCTGGGGGTGACCGCCGCAGTCTTCGCAGACGCGCGGCGGCCTTGGAATTTTGTGGGGGAAGAAAACGCATCGAAGGAGAAGGTGGGCGAGGGAAAACACAATCTGGGGCGGTCTTCACGAGAACGGGAGAAATATTAACCCAGCGTTAATCCCCCTCCCCTCGCCTCCGACCGAAGCCAACTACGCTACAGTATTTGTTGACAAAACTTTCGTCGTTGCGTGAACCCGCAGACTTGATCGCGGTCGGTAAAAGGGTGAAGAAGGGTTGAGGCTTTGTAGCAGAGATAGAACTTGGCTTTAAGCTGTCACCGAATTCTTGACCTATGGCCAAACTTTGCTGCAGTCTCCCGACACTTCCATCCAGACCGTGCGGGCGCGGACGCTTCGCTCGGCAGGGAGGGGCCGACTGCAGCCCGGATGGCGGCGGTGCCAGGCTAGGGTCATCGAGGAAAATGCGAGTGGAAGACGCGAGCTCGGTGTACATCGGCTGGCAGGGGGGCGACATGGAGTCCGTGTGCGGGACGCAGCAGAACCAGCGGCCCGGCACGCCACAGGGCCATTGCACCCGGGCGTCCTTCCTGCCACGCTGGGACCAACAACAACAACAACAACAAGACCAACAACACCACCACCAAGACGACAACAACCAGCGCCAGGAGGGAGCCCCCACGCAACGCTGGTGGCCCAGGTGGTGGCTCAGGCCGGTGCCCCGGCGGGAGGAGATCGAAGTGTCCATTCTGCCAGAGAGCCGTCCCCTTCATGCCCTGGTATGACGCTCGCTGAGTGACGGCCTGTGTGGTCGGCCAGAGCATGTGAGAGTGGTTGTTTGTCTGCGTGCGCCGTGCCGGCCTTCATCTGCGCTCGCTAACAGCGCTTGCCCCAACAGTCTGATCAGGCTACACGGGGGAACTGTGTGTTTGTTCAGGCGAGCGGTGGTGTAGCGGTTAGCGCCAACCGGTGACGATTATCTGAACCGGTCCTGGGCCTCCCCTTGGTCGACTCGGCCTCAAATGAGTAGCTGGTGCGGTGTGTAAACATCGTCACTGGGGAGACAAAGGCGGTCGGGCGTGGTGCTGGCCACCAACCCCCTTGTGTGCCGTACCAGCCTTCATCGGTGCTCGCTAGCAACACTTGCCCCAACAGTGTGTTAAGGCTACACGGGGAATCTTTGTTGCGTGTTCCAGATGCACGCCACCAGCTTCTGTTTCGCTGGATAGAGGAAGCTTAATAAGGGGGCGCGGTAAGGTGTCGAGAGCAGCTGGACTGATGTGGTACGGGAAGATGTGGAGCTGATCGGACTTGTAGATGACTTAGCAACAGCGGTGTCAAGGTCGGCTTCTGTTGAGGAGGCTCTTGAAGGACGATACTGGGCAGGTGGGGGCAGCCGCCTTCCAACAACGACGTGAGGGCAGAAGAGAGACTCGCACAACAATGAGCAGAACGCCGGGCGACTAAAACGCAGCAAGTGCAGAGCACAGTTGGTGCACCTTCCAGTCAGCTTAGTTAGTCTGCTCATAATACATGACCTCCTGTTGGCGAGCCTTCCACAGCGCACGTGGCCTTAAGTTACACCTAGACTGGCACAAATGGATTGGCGACGTGGCCGTAACTTTGTGGCGAATGGCAGCTGGTGTCGGTATAGTGTGCTTCAGAGCACTTCACAAAGGCTGACATTGCACACGAGGAGGTGGCATGGCCAGGATAGGTCGCTCACAGCACTTTCCAATCCAGTCTGTGTAGGCTACACAGGAATCTGTGTTTTCAGAACCGCTCAATTTGTGAGTGGCCAGTATGTAGTGGCACAATGAGAAGACTTTCTAATATTTTTGAACGTACATCTGTTGCACTGATTTTTTTGTGTTACTTATAGTGTGCTTATTTATAGCACTACCGTACATTGTATTTGGCCCAACTTTACTGAGAGGGCAAACACAGACAATAAATACTAACGCCACTGGTCAAACGCGACCTTTCCCAAGCTCATCTTCATCTTTGCAACGAGCAGCGAATTCTGAGCGTTCTCAAAAGACTCGGAAGTGTTGCCACCGCACACACAGCAAGACCATAATATACTTTACAGCCTCGTGTCAAACCACTTCCTCCCCAACCCTGTCAGCCATTGCGTTGTTTGACCATACTCAAAACTAAACTATTTTAATTTGACCAGGAAAGGAGGCCCAGTGAGCTATGTAGATCTTTTTTTCAGAAGCGACCTGGCCACAAATGGCAGCTCAACGAAGTGGCTTATCGCGTGGAAATTTATAGCAGCCAAATACTCTGAACGCACGTTTCTGAATGTGGAGGGAAAAATCGGAGGACCCAGAGAAAAAATCAACGCGACACGGGGAGAGAGAGAGACGCAAACTCTAAATATACAGCAGGCGTCAGGGTCGGGATCGAACCCACGACCTCCTGTATACCAGGCGAGGTAGTTAACGTCTCCTAGCCAGCGTGGCGCCCCTTCACCACGTCGGTGCCCAGCAGCAATAACATTGCCTCACCAACAGCCGTGGTCAATCCACTGTTGGACGAAGGCCCTCCCCACGCTTACGAAAATTGCATCCGTGATGTTGACGACCGAAGCAACAGGGGGGCCTTCATCACAGCTCGTGGGGAGAGAGAGGGGGGAGGGGTGGTGGGTTGGGGGTGAGGGGGGCACATCGCACACATAACTCGCTACTCAGTAACTGTCAACTTTGACCTCTACGCAATCCTCTGCAGTTTACAACCCCCACGCATACGACGGCGACGCCCGCCCAAAATCGATGAACGCCTTGCGAACGTAGAGCATTGCTCGACTGAGAGAGATCTGTCGCGAGGTCGCGCCTGAGTCGACGACGGCGTGAATGAAACTGATGAGAGTGGTTCATACGTGGCGACCACACAGAGTTCAAATCAGCGAGCGCCTCTCCACCACCCCCACCCCCCATTGAAAACCCTTGGGGACCCCTCCTCCTCCCCCCCCCCCCAATAAACTGAGGGAACCCCCAATAATCTGAGGCACAGAAATGTAACTTTTTATAATTATAAAAACAAATCTTTTGTTTTATCGTTTAGGTGATAAGCTGTTACGTAACAAGGGCATATACTTTCAGAGAAGAGAGGCGGGAGGGGGGCTTGCAAAATATATTTGCATAGCAGCAATAGGCTAATGTACTAAACTGCCTGATGTAACACCCCCGTAGTAAATGAAGCAATGGTTTTGTAATAGCCTTGGGTATTTGTGATTAGTTTCACTTGCTGAGCTGCCCTTCATGTAGGACTTGACCAGCCACGGGCAGCAGCTGGCAGTGCGCTGCAGAAGGCAAGGCTGGAGTGGGTTATTCTCAGGTAAACAACAACAACAACACGCGAACATTCATTGCACGGCCGTGAGACACTGAATTGTGAGTTTAAAAAAAACTGCGAGTCTCAAGGGTAACAGTCCTTGAGACTTGACATGTACAGTGAGGGAAAAAATTATTTTATCCCCTGCTGATTTTGTACGTTTGCCCACTGACAAAGAATTGATCAGTCTATAATTTTAATGGTAGGTTTATTTGAACAGTGAGAGACAGAATAATAAAAAAAAATCCAGAAAAACGTATGTCAAAAAAGTTATAAATTAATTTGCATTTTAATGAGGGAAATAAGTATTTGACCCCTCTCAATCAGAAAGATTTCTGGCTCCCAGGTGTCTTTTATACAGGTAACAAGCTGAGATTAGGAGCACTCTCTTTAGGAGCACTCTCTTTAAGAGTGTGCTCCTAATCTCAGCTCGTTACCTGTATAAAAGACACCTGTCCACAGAAGCAATCAATCAATCAGATTCCAAACTCTCCACCATGGCCAAGACCAAAGAGCTCTCCAAGGATGTCAGGGACAAGATTGTAGACCTACACAAGGCTGGAATGTGCTACAAGACCATTGCCAAGCAGCTTGGTGAGAAGGTGACAACAGTTGGTGCGATTATTCGCAAATGGAAGAAACACAAAAGAACTGTCACTCTCCCTCGGCCTGGGGCTCCATGCAAGATCTCACCTCGTGGAGTTGCAATGATCATGAGAACAGTGAGGAATCAGCCCAGAACTACACGCGAGGATCTTGTCAATGATCTCAAGGCAGCTGGAACCATAGTCACCAAGAAAACAATTGGTAACACACTACGCCGTGAAGGAATCAAATCCTGCAGCGCCCGTAAGGTCCCCCTGCTCAAGAAAGCACATATACATGCCCGTCTGAAGTTTGCCAATGAACATCTGAATGATTCAGAGGACAACTGGGTGAAAGTGTTGTGGTCAGATGAGACCAAAATGGAGCTCTTTGGCATCAACTATGACCCCAAGAACACCATCCCCACCGTCAAACAAGGAGGTGGAAACTATGCTTTGTGGCTGTTTTTTCTGCTAAGGGGACAGGACAACTTCACTGCATCAAAGGGATGATGAACGGGGCCATGTAACTTCAAATCTTGGGTGAGAACCTCCTTCCCTCAGCCAGGGCATTGAAAATGGGTCGTGGATGGGTATTCCAGCATGACAATGACCCAAAACACACGGCCAAGGCAACAAAGGAGTGGCTCAAGAAGAAGCACATTAAGGTTCTGGAGTGGCCTAGCCAGTCTCCAGACCTTAATCCCATAGAAAATCTGTGGAGGGAGCTGACGGTTCGAGTTTCCAAACGTCAACCTCGAAACCTTAATAACTTGGAGAAGATCTGCAAAGAGGAGTGGGACAAAATCCCTCCTGAGATGTGTGCAAACCTAGTGGCCAACTACAAGAAACGTCTGACCTCTGTGATTGCTAACAAGGGTTTTGCCATCAAGTACCATTTTTGCAGAGGGGTGAAATACTTATTTCCCTCATTTAATGCAAATCAATTCATACAATTTTTGACATACGTTTTTCTGGATTTTTTTGTTGTTATTCTGTCTCACTGTTCAAATAAACCTACCATTAAAATTATAGACTAAACATTTCTTTGTCAGTGGGCAAACGTACAAAATCAGCAGGGGATCAAATACTTTTTTTCCCTCACTGTATATGTGCTTTCTTGAGCAGGGGGACCTTGCGGGCACTGCAGGATTTCAATCCTTCATGGCGTAGTGTGTTACCAATTGTTTCTTGGTGACTATGGTCCCAGCTGCCTTGAGATCATTGACAAGATCCTCCCGTGTAGTTCTGGGCTGATTCCTCACCGTTCTCATGATCATTGCAACTCCACGAGGTGAGATCTTGCATGGAGCCCCAGGCCGAGGGAGATTGACAGTTCTTTTGTGTTTCTTCCATTTGCGAATAATCGCCCCAACTGTTGTCACCTTCTCACCAAGCTGCTTGGCAATGGTCTTGTAGCCCATTCCAGCCTTGTGTAGGTCTGCAATCTTGTCCCTGACATCCTTGGAGAGCTCTTTGGTCTTGGCCATGGTGGAGAGTTTGGAATCTGATTGATTGATTGCTTCTGTGGACAGGTGTCTTTTATACAGGTAACGAGCTGAGATTAGGAGCACATTGGGAGGCAGAAATCTTTCTGATTGAGAGGGGGTCAAATACTTATTTCCCTCATTAAAATGCAAATCAATTTATACAATTTTTGACATGCGTTTTTCTGGATTTTGTTGTTGTTATTCTGTCTCTCACCGTTCAAATAAACCTACCATTAAAATTATAGACTGATCATTTCTTTGTCAGTGGGCAAATGTACAAAATCAGCAGGGGATCAAACACTTTTTTCCCTCACTGTACGGTATGTCATGGAAAACACACGCGTGCAATAATACTCAAACCAACTATAAGAGTTGCTGACAGTGGCACGGCACAATTGCTTTTCATCCACATATTGATCAGTCGAATAACACTTTATTCTTAAGGCTCATGGAACACGCATCAAATGTAGCCCACGGACGGGCATGGGCGAATGCATAAACGCGTTTAAACTTGGATCGGACAGAGATCAAACGATAAATATATATGTATATATATATAAGCGCGACAGTTCGTTGAGGGGAGTGGTGTATACACACATTACTGGTTTTTTTGAATCATGCTTAAACGTGATTGTCTGTTTCCTCGTGTCGAGTTCAATGCATTTATAACTCTTCGCTTAGTAATTTTACAGTTGATATTGCAGCGGGCTTTGAGGGGTGGCACAGTGGCTAGCGAGCCAGTACAGTACGATGAATCTGGTGACCTGTGTGATTCCTGGCTCCGGCCCACATCAATCGCACCTCCGATTAGCACGAATGGCTACGTACAGTGCGACAGAAGTTCAACATACATACATACAGTCGCGAATAATATCTGAGCCGATCCTGCCTCCCGCTCCTCCCTTCATCACATCGCACTGACCAGCGTGGTGAAGTATGGTCAAACAACCGCCACGATTGACATCACGAGCAGGGGTTTTTATAGAGCAATGGACAGACAAGGGGCTATAACGTCATCATTGATGATTATTATTATTCGTAGTAGTTTAATTTTGGAATGTTTTGTCGCCTATGACAACATCACTGGGAATGTGCCATCTCAACAGATCTCGGAAGCTTACACTCAGACTTTGTGTGAATTGTATGTTGAACTTCTTTCTCACGTACGTAGCCAACCGTGCTAATTGGAGGTGCGGGGAAAGGACAACAACACGAAACACAAAAAAAGCAATTCTAAAGAAATTAGTTTCCAATTTCGATTTAAAAGTGTATAGCTCCAGTGGCCTCCTAATATCGGAAGGAAGAGCGTTCCAGACGCTGCAGAGGCTCATCTGAAAGCGCGCGATGTAGTGACCGTCTTTGTTCGATGGTTAGCCAAAAGTTGCTGCTGCTAGGATGACCGGAGATCGTGTGATGGTTTCTGCTCCTTGACGAGATCAGCAAGGTATTGTGGTCCATTCGTAGCAAGCACTTTGTACATAATGAGTGCGAGCTTATTTCAGCTGTCAAGGCCCCATTGAGCCTGAGCCGAACAGCCCTTTTAACAAGGATAACCATGGCCCAAGACCGCCATCAGTGGCGGCAATTACATGACATTGCAGGGAGGGAAACAGATTTAAGTGTGGACAGTACTTGGATAGGTGACCACTGTGGAGGGGCAGTGCATGTCCTGAAACGTTCACCTACCCGCACTGCCCAGCGTGGCGAAGTATGGCCAAATATTCCTTACACGGCCAGAAGGCATGGGGAAGGCCCTCCACCTCGGGCACTGAATTGACCAAAAAAATGTACGTACACACGTATGACCACCATCAATAACCTTGGAGCAGCAACAGAGGGTGTGTGGGATGCTTGTTGTCACGCGGTTCCCTTCGGCACACACTGTATCGCCTCTATACCCACGCGTGTGAATAGATGTGTCGCCATGGCGACGCGAAAATGTAATGCACTTCAAATGTGCAGCATCTCCTGCGCAGATGTCAGAACTACTTACGGCTGGAGAGCGTGGCGGAGGCGATACAAAAGACATTCCCGGTTCAAGGCCATTGCCGTGGGAGATAGGCCTATCAACATTACTGAATTTGCACACTTGCCATGCCAGGCGTATGAATACGACACGGCAAGCAGAAGACCGCTGTGTTCCCTCGAAGCGACGCCCAATAGCTGACCTTTGTCACGACGGCCAAACCTCCACACGAACGCACACGAGCAAATAACTCGCCGTGTTCGTCATTAACGCTGCCCGATGGACTAAAAGAGTTGTTTATTTGAAAAAAGAAATAACCAGCGGCTGTTCTTCTTCTGTCCGAAACAGGAGCTTCCAATGGGCGGGCACAAAGACTGTCGTAAGGGTCACTCAATATGAACTCGACTCGAGTGGAAAGTTGTGCTGCAAATTCGGGACTCACCCGAGAGAGAGAGAGAGAGCTGGCGACATTGACCGATGGGTTTCCGGTGCCCTCCCCGGCACGGCCGCTATCCGAGCCACTGTTGTCTCATCGTGGGACTGGCACAGGCTTCCCTGTGCGCCTGGCACGGGCGCTACCACAATCTGTTGTTGCTCATTAATTACTTCCAAGGACAAACGTGTGTTGGGTTAAAAAAAAAAGATGTTGCAGAATCCACGCATGTGCATGACGTTCTTGTTTAATTTGTGCTTGTGCGCCACTGCCTTAATGTTAACTTTAAAGCGCACGCGTTCATTCCTCCAGCAGCTCTGTGTTTTTCCCTATTAATGTTCTGGTCAAATCCCGCCATGCATGGGTGAGATCTACTTTCTCTACGTCCTTCTACAGACATACCGGTGCCTCCAAATGACACGACTGCCACCACACCGCGCTGAAACTCTCAAGTCTCATACACGAACTGTGGTCCACCGAGGGCATTAGCCCACTTTCATCCGTTGACAAAATCACTCCAAGTAACATGAATCACTTCATAACATCTTACATAAAATGACCGTTTGCACCATCTATTGTTTTTTTCAAACAGCAGGACTTTTTCACAATTCTCGCTATCGCCCGATGAGCTGGTTTTAATCACCAGCGAAAAAACGTCGTACTCGAATTGTAAATGCTGTGGGTTTTACTCTCCAACACACAACCGGTGTGCTGAACTCGTAACTAATTGGCACGTTTTGTTTGCATGACAAACCTTACTACTTTTACGCGATCTAACCCAACAAAAACCTGTATTATGGTTGTATATTTTCTTTTAATACAGGATATACAATAACGAATTATTTCCCTAATCTACTGCTGGATGACAGTCTCTCCAAGATGTGTCAATCATAGTGATTGTTTGACCACACTTTACCACGCTGTTGGGGGGTGTAGGTTGGTGAAGGGGTGTGCCCAGGACCGGTATCACTAGCCACCAATGCTAGATGTGTGACTGGGAATCAGCACAGTGTGCCAACCAATGCGCCCACCGTTCCATCAATTACGGAATAACCTCCGGTATCCTACGGTGTGCTTGCTATACAAAATATATTTGATGATGTTGCTTTGCTAGTAGTGCACAAACACAATTAACAACAACAACAAACCTCAACACACTGATCAACAACACTGCCTACATTTTGTTTCTCTTAAGGCAGTGTTGGTGACGAGTGTGTTGAGTTTTTTGTTGTCGTTGATTGTGCATGTGCACCACTAGTAATGCAACATCAAATTATTTTTCGATTTGAAACTAGACTGCAAGGATTCATCTTCTTTGGTTCTTTCGGAAAAGTCACGTAGAATGAGAATAAAATAATAAAATAACACAATAAAATTCTCACGACGTTTCGGCCAAAACCTACATAGCCATTTCCGTGACCAGTCACAAGCTAATCCCTCAGCTATTGATATGTAAACCCCTTTGTCAAGGTGCCTCACTTCTCCCAACCAGCTTAAAAGTCGCTACGAATCTTAACATCGTTCATTGAAGCTCTGTCGTCCCGACAGTTCTGTACCTTTCACCTGAAGACGGCTGCTTGCGTTGTGGCCGAAACGTCGTGATAATTTTATTGTGTTATTTTATTATTTTATTCTCATTCTACGTGACTTTACCGAAAGAACTAAAGAAGATCAAATTATTTGTTTATTAGCAAGCACATCGTGAGATACCAGAGATTATGCCGGAATATTCTCCAAAGGGGGCTCTCTCTAGAGCTGCCTCTTAGGGGAGCCCTTCTGCCAGCAGTGGTGTGAGCTAGGAATTGCAGGGCTCCACCTTTAACCCCACAGCTGATATACAATCTTAAATTTGGTTGTGAAAATCGTTCTTCAGCTCGCTGAAACAATGAGCAAGCTGAAACAATCGACTTGTCGTTAAACGCTCGCACACCGCATGACGAATTCATTCGCTTGGCGGTGATGGGTAGGCGGAGGGCCTTAAGGCAATAAATTCTGCCAGCTCGTTACGTGGCCTCATCCGAAAGTTAATTACGCATCAGAATATTACTGGCTGCGCAAGAAACCTTTGCGTTAGGTTAACATACCCTCGCCCTATGAACATGTGTGTGACACACAGAATGAAAGTCAGAACCTTTATTCATCCTGGAGGAATCCGATGAGTTATGAGGTTTTTTTTTGCAGATGTCCAGTAGACCATGCGATGAACACGTGTTGTGATTATCACGTGGCCTGCTCAATAATAACCCTGCACGTTTGGTTAATTTCCCTTTTCTTCGAGCTGGCTTGCATGACACGAATGAAAGTGATTCGCTCCGTGACGTTTCCCAAAGTCCCAGTGTCAAATGCGGCCATAACCGTTGGTAAAACCACGCCACAACGTTCATCAATTTAAATTAGCTGCACGTGCCTGACGCCCGGGAAACTCGGGGCAAATCGCCCACTGTTCGGATTTTAAACTGGAATACAGACACTATGCATCAATTATGAACGAGATCTGTTGTGGTTGGTCGACAGAGTGAATTCAATTAATGTTTAATCAGATTAATTCAATAAATCGGCGAGCTAAATTGTGGTCGATCACTCATACTCATGCTTTTTTTGCAACCCTCACTGAGAAGCGTGGTCAAGTCTGGTAAAATTAAATAACGTATTTTTTATTTTGCCAGGTAAGGCCCCACTGAACTATGCAGCTCTTTATCAGAAGCGAACTGGCCACAAATGATAGCTCAACGAAGTGGTATTTCACGTGGAAATGTATAGTAACCGAATACTCTAAACGCATGTTGAAGGGACAAATCGGAGGACCCGGAGAAAAATCCACACGACCACGGGGAGAGAGAGACACGCAAAATCCAAATATAAAGCAGGAGTCAGGGTCGGGATCGAACCCACGACCTCCTGTATACCAGGCGAGGTTGTTAACATCTCGCCTTTCCCCCACAAACCATACGGCCATGATGACGGCCTTCATCCAGCAGGGGATTGACAAAGGAGAGAGGCGATTGATGCCAAGTCTGTACGTCTCCTGCACAAAGTCCTCACACACCGGTGCACGCGTTCAGACGTCTCGCCCCCCGGCACGTCACCATTGCAAGACACGTCGCTGTCGATCGTTGCGCTTTATGTGAGTGTGTTTAAATTTGGCTTAAGGTACCTTGTAACCTACTGCAGACCAAAATAGCTCCTCTAAGTCAATATGACTATAAAAAAACGCAATGTTTATGACAGGCAGATAAAAAGGCACTGCCCGCGTTTGGGAGCGGTAAACGCACACTGTAATTGTGTGTTCACAGTCCATATCCGCTGTTTAGTGCCCAGCATGGCCACGATTGAAATCCGGGACCGCATCGCATGCGTTCTTGGTGCGTCCCAAAAGTGTCATTAAGAGCAAACGCGTTATTGCCTGTGCCACAACAGCAGGGTACACGCGGCGATCACTGACGACTTCACTCAAAACGCCGCCCACTCGGAACGCCCCTTCGAGCGGCAGTCAGCTGCATGTTACACCGGCCCTTGTGAAATAAAATTCTTCTCTCTGGATACTCGGTTAGACAATTATTCCCTGAGACAGTGTTGGCAAATTCACGTTCGTATGGCGGGGGTGAGGCTGCCCATCGGACACCCACTCATAATACGGGGGTGGGGGGGGGGTTGGCTGTCGCCTGATGAAGCTAGTTGTAATTACTGGCGAAACTTCGTGGCTTGGCTCTCCAACACACCGGTGTTCTGTACAAGTAACGAATTGGCCACGTTCTGTTTACGTGACAAACCTTACTAGTAGGCTGTGTCGGGTGGTGGCGGGTTTAACGGCACATTTATATATTTACGCCATCTAACCCAACAAAAAATTTAACCTGTATCATGGATGATATCGACCGCTAAAGCATACTACGTGTTAAACGGACACCCACTGTTGACATACCCACAGAGTTGAGCTCAGTCTATCGATCCCGGAGGATTGATTGTCCGAGTCAACCCCTGACCAGGGGGCAGCAGAGTGGAGCAGTGGTGACGCTTGTGCCTCACAGCGTAAAAGACCTGAGGTCTAATTCCTGAAGCTGGGGCCTTTCTCCGTGGAGTTGTATTGTTCTTCCCTTGTTTCTCCACGTGACTCCTCTGGATTTTCCTCCTGTAGCTAAGAAGAACCGACAATGTTGTCATTGGTACTGGGCAAATATCCCAATGCAGGATCTACCTGAAAAAAAAACATCTTCAGACCCAGTATGCGTTTCCTGGGTAAAGAAATAACCGTTGTTATAACCAGGATATGACCTCAGAAGCTTGTGGTCGTGGGCTCCACGTTGTACTGCTGAGCCTGTCGCCATGGTATTGGCGTGACATTATGACGACGATTTACTGCCCGGTCACCATAACAACAACAACGTGGTACAGCAGCGTCAACAACCAACAATACCTGCATAAAGAGGGAGGCAGATGCATGCTACACTGGCCCTTGTGAAAATTCATTTTCACTCTCATGAACGTCTTCCAATGCCTGTTTCCACCAACACAGGCGATCCACAGTAAAGTCTAACGTGCATCTTTCCGCAGTGTTACGATTCATAATCGATATTTGGGTTTGACCACGTCATTATCTGGCCAAATTTGTGTCATTAAGACCCTTCATCACCCAACACAGCCACATTCCCTAGAGTCTGTCACCATCCTGCGATGTTAATAGTCCACCCAGGAACTGCATACGAGCTGACATCATCCCTCCATCTCCATGGTGGATGTACTCTCGGACGCGTTCCGTTCCTTAGCAGCCACCGCGTCGTTATTCTTGATCATCGGTCATCAACCCATTCTGCCCAAGCACTAACACCTTTAACGTGTGTACCTTCTCTAATCCACGTGTTCCTCTTTCTGTCTCTCAATGCAATTCCAAGCATGCACACATTTAATTTTTTTGTTCCAGTTTTGTTATTGATCGCATTTTGGAACCATGTCATCGCAAATCGTACGCATTGATTAAAAGCGTTATTGCTTAGAAAAGTCGCACATTAATGTGTCTGACGATCAGAGGCTAAGTCAGGTTTGCCCACATTTAATAAAGTTGGAAAAAGCATCCTAGCTATGCATGCCAAGGTAAAATGTAATCAATATTAAGCCGATCACAGCCTTCACTCTTAACCAGAGCCTACTGCCATGGCACGCATCAAACAAGACTCTGCATGAAACCCCCTGCGGGATGCGACGCAAGAGAATAGGGACCATTATAATGAGTAATCTTGAAACAGCGTGGGGACATTTTTCACTTCTAGGCTTACCGGAATATGGCGATAACGCGATATATCGTACGATACAAGACCCATGATAATCATATCGTGGGTTCTTCAACACGTAGTGATTGTTGTTGCACAACAACAAAAATGTCTCAATTGACAAACTCAATATGGCTCTTGGATGTGTTTACGGATCTTACCGCCGCATGATGCCCGGGCGTAACGTCCGACGTTTCGTTCCACCTGCTAGGGGCCTTCTTCCGGAACGGAATTGAGCAGGCTCCCACCCTACAAGTGGGGCGTTACCTTGCGGGCCGTGAGAAACGTTTGACCACGCGTCACCACGCGGGTTCAATGCTGGTCGGTTGAAAGGTAAATGGTGCAGTACAGAACAGCAGGGGATTTCGCTGCTCTGCCCTGGATTGCCCACGGCAATAGAGGGCAGAGCAGCGAAAGCGGTCACGACCATCTGGGTTTGACTCCTATCAGCGTCAGAGATCTGACGAGATTTGGTCGCATTCCTCGGCCGCGGGTCAATCTTCAGTGTTTAGCAGTGAGCTTGATAATTATCGATTGTTTGACCGCCAGTGAGGCTCCCTGCCTCGTTTGTGAGACCACCCGAGGGTTCACGTCGCCCACCCACAGGAGTCTTACCTCGCTGTCTTCTTACTTCTGTTGCGCGGGCGCTAAGCCAGCTCACGGAAGCATTTGGACCCCAAAGAGTTGATGGGTGCGGCCACGTTGCCGCCGACCGTGCGTCTTCGAACGTGGGTCGAAATTAGCGTTTCATAAGTCCACCCTCACGTCCAATAGGGCCCATGCTAACTCAGTCACAAATATGGCTTCTGTATATCTCGAGGAAAGCGATGATATTACACGTTCGACGCACGAGGTCAAAATTGCATTATTAAATTTGACTTTTGTATAAACTACTGCAACAACAACAAAAGGCTTTTGAATAATGCATTTCACGGAACAGTGACTGAGATTAAAATGCGCGCGGCGACGTTTTAAATTTCGAAACCCATGCTCGGGGCTATAGCTGCTCCGTAGGGGCGGTGGACTAATAAAAAAAATAAGTGTGGTGCTCATGTGCAGAAACTTAGCAACAGTGATTGCCCCAAGCAAAAGTCGTTTGTTTGCCTCAGATCATCGAGGCGTGTAGCATGTATACATGTTCACACCGCACGCCACGACCTGAGCAAATGTCGTTCACGAAATAAGTCGCGAAAATATTCAGCAATTAAGGGCGTTATTTTACTTTCGTCTGCGAGTGTTGACGATAATTTGCAAGCATTTCTTCTTGCTGATGCCACTACTGAGGAACTTTTAGAGTCCCTCTAGGTGGGTATTTGGCCTGTTCTTTCACACTCGCCAGCTGGTGGGAGTCCCCACTTTTTCCAATGTATGTATATTGAACTTCTTTCGCTCCGTACGTAGCCAACCATGCTAATAGAGTTGCAGGGGAGAGACAACAAATTAAACACAAAAAGCAGTTCTAAAGAAATACATGTTCAGTCTATATTTGAAAGTGCATAGCTGCAATGGTTTCCAGATAACCGAAGGAAGAGCGTTCCAGATGGCCGCAGAAGCGCATCTGAAAGTGCGGGATGCAGTGACCGTACTTTGTTCGATGGCTAGCAACCAAAAGTCGCTGCTGCTGCTGCGAGGAATGACCAGAGTGTCGCGTGATGATGGTTTATCCGCCATCACGCGAACGAGATGAGCGCCTGCCATTCGACGAACTGCGGTGCACCCATTTATACTGCCGGGTTGACAGAGGGTGGTTTAATTTAAGAACCTTGCGCCTTCCTTCCAACTGTCACGCGGGGAGATCATGTCGAACCATGCGACCTCTGTCGTAAGTCCAGTGCGCTGACCGTGGCACCATGGCAGCAGCATCCCTGCATCAAATTCTTCAGCACATGTCCTGTGCATTCACTCTGCCATAAGGTGACTAATTGCCCCGTTTGACACATGCACTGTGTGCGCAGACCCTCCAGGGCCACTGGTGAGTGGCCTCTGCCTCGTCAGCCCGCGAGCAAGTGCCATCCCAACTGAGAGGCATCTGTTTTCTTCTTGCAAGAGAAGAGCGGGTTGAGATTTTTTTGCAAAAACGTTCACGACCGTTGGTGGGGATTAGCGGCAGTAATATTCCAGCATGAAGCGCATCCAGCCCAGGACGCCTGTTTTTGCCAAAATGAAATTACGGTTTTCCTGCTTTATTGTTATTAAAAGACACCGACCCTACATAGCTCATATAGGGCAATATTCGTTTTAGTAAAAATATGCGTTATTGAGAACTAGTAACCGCGTGCCTCCTGAGCCACGACGGGCCGGCTCGGGACGGCCCTGTGTGGCTAAGAGTAGTTAGGCTCCTGAAAAACACCGCGCTATGGGGAAAATCGCGTTATGTTCAATAATATATAGAGCACAGTCCGCGATAACGCGTGCGTATGCAGGCTAAACATCTAGTAGCATCCAGCAGCATCCCGCCTTGTGCGATGATACGCTGAGGCAGCCGTACAACCGCTTTATTCCTACTCGCGCGACGTAGTTCCGTTCGCTCGACCGCGTTATGTCCAATTCGCAATTCGTGTTATTAAAAAAAATGTGTTCCCCAATATATTCATCACGTTATATCCAATCCGCGTTATGGAAACACGCAGAATTATAGAAGAACAGGTGTTAAGCTTTCTCGTGCAATGCATATCCACATGCATTGGAAACTGATGAATAGAAGCCTTGCGACCATTCAACACGGTCAGTGAGTTCACTCTCTCACGGGAGACGCTTTACGCTAAATGGAAAACAGACATGCACACGGCCATAATGAATGTGCCTCATTTCTCACGAATCTATGAAACTAGCAGCAAAGATTAGCATAAGTCACCAAAACTAATTTTACCAACTCGTCCGTACGCCACCGTGTTGTTACAATGCTGTATCAGTTTCCTGTTGTGGATGTGCATTGCAGAAGCAGGCTTAAAACTGCTTGTATTACTGCTATGATAGTATATTTTTTCAATAGCTGGGACCGATCAGTGGGCCTTCCTATTATTCAAGGTTTGAGTCTGTTTTGTCGATGCTATACCAAACTGCATGTTTACGTAACGTGCCAAACTGTGCTCATGAAACACGAGCATAGAGAAGCGACGTTAATTTATGAACGCTAAGCCCTGTGGCCTCGTATAATCATTTGCATCTGTGCTTTAACTTACATGCGGTCAAACACTGGTTCCTATTTGTGTATTTCCAATTCAACATTGCAAGATAATTGTACATCTATTGTTTTTGTAGAATGCATTAAGTCTCGTGAAACTGGAACAATGAAACAGTTTGTCGAATAGAGGTTGCAATCGATGACTGTGCTATAAATTTGTGGCAAATCACAGCTTGTCCCTTTAAAAATGGCGGCCAGACCCCACATCCTTCCTCGTGAAGGCTGGAAACCCCCCGACAAGCCACACCCAGTATGACGTGAATAATTATGCAAATTACGTTGTCAAGTCCCACCCAACACCTCGCGTTCAGCGGAACACGTGGGAACAGAGATGATCAGACTTTTGTTACCGACTAATTTCACATTACTCAATTAGTCTAGCAATCAAATCAACAACCAAGTCCTTCAAAAATGTAATAACCCCGCTGTATGAACAAATACATTCGTTGTAGCAGTTGAGATTTAGACTCAATGTCTCAGCAATTATGTGTAAAGGAAGATCTCACGAAGAAGATGATTCTCCAACCACAGTGATCTCATCTCTGAACGTTCCGACAGCCAATCATGAGACCTTTTGATTTGTGCCAGTCCCAAGCGACGGTATCTAATGGTTAGCTGAATTCCCAACGATGCGCATGCTGAGAAAACGAACTTCGCCTGCCACTCTGACTTTCTTCATATTGGGAACAGCCCTATACAAGCTTTGTGAAGTCCAGTAAGTGGGGAATGTCTCGCAATGATGTGCTTCTCAAGGCACTCCTCGTTTCTCGTTAATTCAAAACCCGCAACGTGTGTGGGTGGGGGCCCTGCATGCGAGCAGTGTATCTTGAGCACCATCTGCTGTTTACCAACACGAAGCTCACGAGGCCATGAACTCGGCTGCCCCCTCTGCTGGTTAAGTAAGGGTACTCGCGGCCAGCAGACGAGGATTGTATTGGCAGCATGCAAGGCAACAAGGGATACAGAGGAGACACACAGGGCGCCAAATGTAAGGGAGCTGTCAGTGTCCAGACTAGACGTAAAACAAATGTGGTTTCCCTGGCTCTTGTTTTAGTTTGACTACTTTTCTCACCCCTGTTGTCGCACGTCGGATACGTGCCAGTAAACGTACGTGCGTGCCCTTTATATCAATCCACTGCCCGCGGATCGTCGCAATAATTTGACCATACTTCACCACGACGGTCAGTCCGGGTTGGTGAAGGCGGCGGAGCACATCCCAGTTTAGTCGTGGATTTCGCTGCACGCTGCCGCACGTGCCACTCCACTCGCCGTTTAGCCCTTGATGCCAACTCCGACAGAACTTATCGCTGCAGCCTGTACGTCAACGCAAATCTATCTCCCGTGGATGTTGGGAGAGACCACCGCTGGGCTGTCTTCATCCTAAAGGTCCCCTTAAACAAGTCCGCCAATTACCCACAGGACCACTTAGTTCCTCTTCCTCCCCGCTGTAGCCTCAGAAGTGCCTCCTTATTCCGACTGAAACTTCCATTTGTTAAAACTTTTTGTTTTAACAAATAAAACCATTTGTTAATCTAAAAAAAAAAGGTATTTCTGCTTTGCCGCCCCACGTATTTTTAATACACTTGCAGCTCATCGACAGTCTGGTTCCCTCCTTTCACTCCCCCTCTTTATTTGCCTATTAAACCAAAACACAGCGCTTACTTGCACCTCCACCTCACTTTTTCTGACGCCTCTTGCTCGCACACGTTTGCACCGTCTTTTTCGATTCGTGTGTTTATGGCACCCTTAGACGAACGCACAGAGCTTACTTGCACCTGTACCGAACTTTTTCTGACGCCTCATGCTCTAATTTTATTTGCACCGTTTTAGCGATTCGCGTGCGTTTCGTTTGTGACCGTTAAGTACCTCTTTTTTTCGTTGTGCAATATTCCTCAAAGACCCTGTACTCGTTCTCTGCAATATTGATGTTGCTTGTCTTTGTTTTGTTGTTCCTGTGTTCACGCACCACGAATCTTGTAAAAGTAAAAAAAAGCTGGTCAGCTGGCTAAACGGGATAATCCGTGTAACAAATAAAATAAACTTGAACGTAAACACTGCCTTCTGCATGGTGGTCACTCTTCCAAGGACTATCCAGGCTCAAACCTGCTTAGCTTCCAAAATCTGATGAGGTCGGCAATATTCGGGTAACTTGGTCATAGGCGTGACAAAAATGAACGCAGAAACACAGAAATGCTACACCGCACAAGAAGAATTCAAGACTGATGCAAGTGACGACTGAGGATAATTACGGCACAACTGGTTATTGTGTTGCCACGAAGCATGGTCACAATCATGAGAATTCCATTACATTACTTACAATTTAATTTTAAAAGTGTATTGATGGCCCTTTAATTTGCCCAGTTATTATTCGAGAAGAATATTTATCTTCTTCATCATCAGTGCCATCATCAGCCATCGTCCATCCAATGTTGGACGGAGCTCTACCCACATCATTTCTGTTCGTCATTGGCCTGCAATGCCATAAACAATCTCACGCTTGTATATGGACCGATCTCATTGGTCCATCTCACATGTACAAGTTAGGAACATGTTCCCGATTTTCAAATGAAAACGAAAAATCTGACAATTTGGGCCTAAATACGAAATATCTGAAAATTAGCTAAATGTGTTTGTCTGAATACTCTGAAAGAATGATGCCAAAGAAAATCACCTCACGAATAATTTCATCACTTCTGCACTTCTCCCATCAAAGGGCAGTTTGTCACGCGGCATCGGGCGACATCACTTTTTCTATAATGACCGCACGCTCAATTATCACGTAATCTATAAATGGTCCGAGAATCCGAAAAAAATCTGAAATCGTCCTAAAAATAAGAAAAATACGAAATTTTTAAATCCAAATCGCATCCCTAATACCCATGTATGCATGCACATCATCATCTGCCATCATCTATCCACTGCTGGATGGACTCCCTACGCCGCCGCCGTTGTCACCCACAGTCCTGTGCTGCCACAATTCCATCTCACTCCGGTGCAGTGTGCGAACTGATCTCAGCATCATCATCATCATCGGTCAAACTCCGCGGTGGTCATCCTTTCAGGCAAGTTCGCCCACGTGGCTGCCATTCCTTCACCGGTCTCGTCCGAATGAGCTATCGCCTGATAACAGATGAAGGGAAATGTGTTCGTGTGTTTCTGCCAAACCATATCTGAGTATTATAGCCATCAATGTTAATTTAGTTTTTTTAGTATTATTATTTTAGTCATAGTCTTCGTCGAGATGATGATTACCCGTGGAAGTGTAGTAATTACTTAGTCTGTGGATTGTATTCCTTTGGTTTCTTAGTTTCGTCGACTTAAGCAGTCAAACTTTCAGTCAACTACCGTGAGTTGTTAAACACATTAACTGGTGATGTTGCGATGCCAGTGGTGCATGAGTATATTTTTCAAACCAAAAACATTCGTCAGTAGCACTGTGGCATTAAATGAAAAATAAATAGGCAACGTTTCACACAGTGGCCCTTCACAATTCATTGGCCCTTCTTCGTAGCTCATGCATGCTTTGAAAACAAGGGCCATTGCTGAAAGGTTACCGATCATATAGAGTGTGTCATTAAATATTGGTGTGAGGGGCATGCAATCCACCCCCCCCCCCCCCCCCACCATTCACTGAATTCAGTGCATGTGTTTTTATTATACACAGTACACGTATGGGCAATGGCCATGTGTGATCTCCCTCAGCACACGGCGGTCTCTAGCAACGCTCAATTATCTCGGCCTGCGCCTCCATTCTCGACCCGTTAATTTCGCATCATCACAGTCGGCCTTGCTGCGATCTGTGGTGGGAACCAGTCGTAGTCATCACCGTTGAGCCACAACAACAACAACGACAACACGAATATTTGTTGTCACTAATTTGGTTATCTATGTCAACCTTCATTGCCACGGGGGTAAGCGTGGCAGCAGCAGCACAAAAATAAAAGATCCCCTGTATAGCCTGTAACAGACTGTAGGGGCAAGTGCTGTTAGCGAGTCGCACCTATGAAGGCCAAAATGGCACGAGGAGGTGGGTGGCCAGCACCACGCCCGGCCACCTTTATCTCCCCCAGTGGCGATGTTTACACACCGCACCAGGTACTCATTTGAGACTGAGTCGACCTAGGGGAGGCCCAGGACCGGTTCAGATAATCATCACTAATTTTGGCTGTGAGCGCGAATCGAACTCGGGTCGCCAGGTTCGTAGCGCAGCGCGCTAACCACTACACTGCCGCTCCTCAGCAGCCCACACACGCACACACAACAACAACCGCCATTCGCCACTAAGTGGCGGTGACGTCACCACGACGCTTGTGCCAGGCTATGTGCACCCTGAGGCCACGTGAAGTGTCGAACGCCCGCTGGCAGGAGGTCACGGGGCAGACCCAGGTGCCACGGGTCGACTGACACACGCACACACACACGCACGCACACGCACACACACGCACACACACACATACGCACACACACACACGCACACACGCACACGCACACACACACACGCACGTTCATTATGCATCGCGGATGATGTCGCTATTGGGGATGATGTTACTGGACATCTGTGACAAATAGTTTTATAGCTCATCGGATTCCTCCAGTATGAATAAATATTCTGATTCTGTATGCAGCCGGACGTCGCTGTAGGACTTTTTTCTCCAGTTAGTCAGACATGCCCCCACCACCCCATGCCGCTCACAGAGATGTGAAAACCACAGTGCATGATGGTATCATTGTAATGAGTCCTCTTTTTCTAAGACAGGAATGCAATTCGCCATTAAAGTAATTCATCCTCGAAATAATTGGGGGGAAACACCATGGGGTGAAGTCGTGGCGCAGTAGCGAGTGCAGTGCTATGAACACAGTGACCCGAGTTCAATTCCCGGCCACGGCTAACAAGTGTAAGGTCAAATAAACCCCCATTCCTGCCATGGTGTGGGGGAAGCCTTCATCCAGCAGTGAAGTGACAAAGGGCTGAACAATAATTAGCTCATTAATAGGTGATCCAAAGTCACGATTTTATTTGGGAATAAAATATGTTATTGTGTTGTCTGTGCGGTCTTGCGTGTTCTGTATCCTCCGTCTGCACCGTCTTGTTACTGACATTTTAAAAAAAATTGCATTTTCGTATTTTTGGGCAATTCTACTGTTCATCTTCTTGGTTCTTTCGGTAAAGTCACGTAGAAGGGAAATAATAAAATAATAAAAAATTTATTCCGTTTTATTTTAAAAAAAACATTTTATAACGTTTTATTTTTTTATTATTTTTTTATTTCCCTTCTACATGACTTTACCGAAAGAACCAAGAAGACGAATCCCTGCAGTCACGAAAGCTTTAAATCGAAAAAATTATACTGTTGTTTGTCTTTGCTGCACTTGTTTTTGTGTTTGCCTTTGCAATCGAGGTGTCCTTTGAAAAAACTCTTACCTTTAAATAAACAAATCTGTCCTTCTGTTACCATCATCATCATAAGTCATGGTCAATCCACTGCTGGGTGACAGCCTCCCCATGTCGCAAACGTCTTTCATGCTGCTACGATGTTGATAATCCAACTCGTGCAAGCACACAAGCTGATTTTATGGCTCCGAATCCTCAGCAGACGACCTCTCTGATGCGTTCCGTTCCTTGGCTGCCACTTCCTAATTACCTATCTCCTAAAACGTAACAGTTGCATATGATTTGCATAAACGTTACATTATTCACACACCCGTGATGTGATGTTTGCACTTTAAGCATAATAAATTATGCTGTTTATATATACATTGATGAATTATCGCGCACCCAGGGGTGCCACCGTGGAGTGGCCACGGTGGCACGATGTTAACTACCTCGCCTGGTATGCAGGGCATGGGTTCGATCCCGACTCTGATGCCTGTATATTTGGAGTTTGCATGTTCTCCTCGTGGCCCCCTTAGATTTTTCTCCAGGTCCTCCGGTTTTAACCTCCACATTTAGAATCAACATGTGTTTGGTGTATTTGGCTGTTATACATTTCCATGTGAAAAGCCACTTCGTTCGGATGTCATTTGTGGCCAGGTCGCTTCTGAAAAATACCTATAGCTTCGTGGGCCTTAGCTGGTAAAAAAATATATAGTTTAGTTTAGAATTGTTGCATGCATACCCATTGACATCCAGAGGCATTGTGCCTTGTGATTAAATGAAAAATGACCTTTACACTAATGGCCTTTTAACATAATCTCAAAAAAATATGAATTAAATATTTATGCATTTAATATTACATGAGGCTGGCGTAGAATCCAATATGTTAAAACAAATTATTGGCGTGGCAAATAGACCAAGTTGTAATTTACGACCGTATATTGTATTTTTAAAGACCCTTTTGAATGCTGTTAAGTCATAAATATGACATTACGTAAGGCCAGCCTTTCATCTGGAACGCACCCGTGTCTACACAAATGCATTAAAGTATTCCTAACAGAAATCTCACATTCTTTAATCTTCCTTGTGACCTCTTCCTGGTTCTTGTAAATTGAAATGTGGCGAGAGTAAAAGTAATATGAGGGTTTGCATGCTACACATACGGGCAGCAGCAGCAGCAGCTTCACTGCCCTGATATCTCAAGTCTAAGTAGAAGATACCAGCGAGTCCATTAAAATATGCTGAAATTTCTCATTTGAAATATTTATAACAAATTATTTGTGTGCGGGAATATGGGGGGGGGGGGGATCAATTGCTTTTAGCTAAGTAGTGTTTAGCTACGAATTGATTGTTCTCATAACGTTTGAAAAGCACACACCCATGTTTAGGTAAAAAAACAAAGCCCTGGCTCTGTCCCATTACGACTCAAGGTACAAAGGTATAAGGGATAAATTAGTGAGCCAAACATCCCATTACGACTCAAGGCACAAAGGTATAAGGGATAAATTAGTGAGACAAACATCCCATTAAGACTCAAGGTACAAAGGTATAAGGGATAAATTAGTGAGGCAAACATCCCATTACGACTCAAGGTACAAAGGTATAAGGGATAAATTAGTGAGCCAAACATCCCATTACGACTCAAGGTACAAAGGTATAAGGGATAAATTAGTGAGCCAAACATCCCATTACGACTCAAGGCACAAAGGTATAAGGGATAAATTAGTGAGCCAAACATCCCATTACGACTCAAGGTACAAAGGTATAAGGGATAAATTAGTGAGCCAAACATCCCATTACGACTCAAGGCACAAAGGTATAAGGGATAAATTAGTGAGACAAACATCCCATTACGACTCAAGGTACAAAGGTATAGGTGATAAATTAGTGAGACAAAAATCTGAAGCAATAAACCAACATCCGTAAGTGACTTTTACTGAATTCCCATTGATTTTTATTTGCATGCTCAAGTCACCTTAGTAGGGTGGTATGACGTGTCAACAATGTTTACTGCAGGCGCATTTCACCACCTTCAATTGAGCAATCTCCCAGACACACTAACATGTACGGCCAGTGTCAACCCATTAAAATATTTGTAAATAAATACACTTGCACAATAATCACAACTGTTACAGCTCGGGTACATTCTATATGAACTGGCGGCGCGTACCATTTAATTGTTTTTATTTATTTACATGTTTTACTGGGTGTGATATTGTCTAAATTACGACTGAACAGGTTATAGATTGTACATGGTACTGTACATGTCATTACGTGTTCGCTCTGTAATACATGCGTCAATTGTCACCCTGGGCACCAATGCAAACGAGACGTTTAATCTCAAGAGATTATCCAGGTGAAATTATGTAACTGATATTTTAACATATATATGCTTGAAAAATGCCCTCTGAACCAGCTCTGCGAATTCTGAGAGTGAAGGGGACTAAACAGCCTGGATATAGTACGATGACAATCTGCAAAGTGGATGTTTTGCTGTGACAATGGGTGCGAGTACATACAAACTACGATCAAGTAAAAAAATAACAATTCCGAAATTCAAACGTCACGCTTCAGCCAAAAAACCCGTGGCTCTTACCTGCGGTACACGTCTATCGGTGTTACATTTAAAAATATATATTACGTCTCGCATTTCCAGTGACTCGGTGGAACCCAGGTCACCCGCGTAAAAAAGAGGCAATGGATCGTGTGGCTCTTACCGCCCTATATTTCAACTCCTGGTTAAATAAATGGGACATTCACCGCGGTGCATAGGTGTACGATTGTTCACAAATGGTACAGGATGCTGTTGACTGGACCACTTGACAGACCACATTGCGCCTTCATAGTCGCCAATAGTATGTAGTTTATGCGACGCGTATTAGGCTTGCACAGAGCAATTGCTTTAACAGTTGCAATAACGCCGAGGGCATGTGGGGCCCAGACTTGCTGACTGAACATGTTTTACTCGGCATCATACTGAGTACACACGGTTGGTCTGTCCAGCAGAGGGAACTTACCTTCGCTAAAATTGGAGCTGTAATGATTGCAATCCTGTCGTTTTTTTTATTTCGTCCAGGTACATTATGAATCCGAAATAAAACCTTCAAAGTATGGGGAAAATCATAAATAATAAGGCTACCAACTCGCTAGACGATTGGTATTCCGTAAACGTTAACTGCAAAAGAAAGTTCTGTGGATACAAAATACTTCTGCGTTGCACTGTATAGCTCGCAATGTGTTGGAGAGTCAATACAATATAAGACTTGGCCAATGGCAAGGAAACTGTAAGACGGATTAATTTTTCTCAGTGATTTTCTAATATTTTATATTTGAAGCAGGAAAATGGACATGATGCATCAGAACAATTTTAAAAATTGAATGGCAAGGTCATGTGTCAAACAGTGAGCGTTATTATGGATCAAAACTGACACCTCAGTGTAATGATTTAGATTTCAAGGGAAACTGATGAATTGGCCATACATTGGAAATTCCACCTAGGAATTCCCAAGGTCACATTCGTCAGCAAACCAGAGAAGAGCATGTCAGACTATAGTGTGCATTGGATGGAAAGACTTTGTTAAGATGGATTTCAAATACAGCACTCAAATAATGACCTTGCGAAATATTAAGATGAAAATACCTTGATAGATCCTGGCCCAAACGACCTAAGACAAATGCTCGCAAACGAAGATGATAGTGTTGTACAAGTACAGCCCGTTTGTCAAACCATTGCTGGGCAGTGGTAGCTACGCGTGCCTCTAATCCAGCACTGTGGATGCGAGGATTGGTGGATCACACATTGTTGTGAAACTCCCTTCCCGTGGGCATCAAAGTGCCATACCATGGCTTGCAATGAGAAGACGGAATAGCAAAGTGCGGACTAATATCATCTGCTATCCCATATGTATAAACACTCAATATTTATCTGAAAACATCTTAATATACGCACTTCGGAATGTTGTGAAATGTGCAGCATTTCGAGATACATTGGCATTTAAAGGCGTTATATAAAAACGTTCATGGTTATTATGGATGTGGGCCTACCCACGCATTTCGGACAGTGTAATATGACCATACTTCACCACGCTGCTCAGTACGTGTTGAAGGTGGAGTTCAGAAATTTTGATTTTTCTTCACTGCCCTATGCTGCCTACAAATGTGTTTTGGCTTGGTGGTCACCCACAATCCAGGCTTAATTTTGCTTAGCTTCTGAGCTGTTACAGGATCGGGCACATTCCAGGTGATTTGGTCTTAGCCAATGATGGTATTAGTCGTGGCCTTATCATCATGCGTCCAGCTGGGATTATCTGACACTTTGAAGGTAAGACCAAAGTGTGGTTCACATTTAGGGGAACCTGGTTCATAAAGACCACTGTGTTAAGGAGCTGGTGAATGTGTTCCCTTCAGTGGGTCAGCACTCCACACACCCTCACCAGCTGTCTCTCAGGATTGTGGTGGTGGTGGTGGTGGTGCAGATATATTTTTAAACATGTTTGGCAAAATGCACAGTTAACGTCCAATGTTGAGCCAACGTTGGTATGTGCTTGGAACCGTTGGACCAACATTGGCCCAACGTTCCACGTTTACTGGGGTGGTGGTAAACTGAGAAAGAAAATGTTGACCACTCGAGAATGCATTCTATCCACTTTGGACACTTTTGATGAACCGCAGTGTGGTCATTTGTGGAACGACAGTAGTAAAAACAGAGAGACAAATATTTTAAGAGGGGAATAAACAAATGAAAAAAGTGTACAACTTGCAGCACTTTACTTTTCTATAAAGCAACCAACATCAACACATGGAGTCTATTATTTAAGTCCAGGTCACTACGGAGTGCATCGTAAGCCTGGTCCCGATGTTGTTTTAGCTTGCTATCTCACCATCAAAATCGCCTCCACACTGGTACCTTGTAAATTGCTCGAAGTGTACCAACCCTTCGATGGTAATTCTAAGCACAATCGAGCTGCCTCGGTGAACAAGGAATTTAGCATCCCTTGAAAGTGATCCTCTCGGCAATAATATCCTGCCATGTGGTAATTTATTTTTCAGCGTGACTCGTGTGTGCAAATGTCACACGAGCACTCTACGACGCATTTGTGAGGCTGAGCTATAAAAATATATATATCGAGTTCTATGCCCTCATACATATTTGGCAACTCTCACAGCTTTGCACACTGGGCAACCGCCATGGTCATCCACCCCTATTAGGAATTGGTTTCAGATGTTATTTTTTCTGATATTGGATTTTTATGCACAATTTGGAATGTTTAGTATTTTTGGATTTCAATTTTTGTTGTTGTAATAACTGCCATTGTTTTATACAATTAAAGGAATACAATTTTATACTTTTTAATTTCAATCACTGATTTCTTTATTTGTACCTATAAAGTATAACAATACTGTTGATGATTTTTTTATATATATTTGACGAACTTTAAGCAAAAGTGACATCACATATCAATGTATGATGTCTCGTGCCAGCACCTTTGTTGGGAAAACGTGGAAATTATTCCTCGAAAGTGACATCACTTCCCGTTATGTCCCATTTTTGGATCAATCTAAAAGCAGAAAAAATCGGATCTTAAATCTTACATTGGCCTGATTTTTTAAAACAGATTTGAAAAGCAAGAACACATGCCTAGTGCCTAGTCAAACAATAACTAGCGTTTTTCACTTCAGAGCAGCTCCAAATCCATATGCACATTGTGCCAACCCAGTAAACATGCAACATTGCTGGATTAACGTTGGCGTGCGATCGGAACCGTTGGACCAAAGTTGGCCAAACGTTTCATGTTCACTGGGTATTGGCCTTGTTAATAAGGCAGGACATGCAAAATCAGGGATTGCAATGGGGTAAGGCTTGTGGAAATCACAAAAGGCTAAGGAAATAGTAGAATGTGGTACACAACAAAAGTTTTTCCCCATGACGTCCCACCCACTGTCCAGGTCACCTTCCTTAGTCACACCTCTTGGCACGTTCCTTGTGTCCCAAATTTCAAGATTCGCTGCATAATTAGGAATATAACAAGGCAGCGACTCAATTAAAATCAATACTTAAGCTTCGTATGTGCAATGAATCATGAGCTAAGAGTCACATTTTTGTGTCCTGTGCCTCCCAAGTACTGTACTCCCATGGGTTTCCCTGACCTCTGCTGCCACTAAAGGCTGCTACATAAACCACAAATGGGTGAAAAGTTGTATTCTTAGATGATGACCGCAAATTGTGATATTCCATAGATTTACGAGGTGGCACAATCGTTACAACCCTATGGCATACCACAGATTCCCTAATCCCAGATCTAAAATACCAGACGTTGTGCTTCCCAGGCCTTTCTCCATTAACCCATAAGCCCCGCACAACAACATTCCAACTGTCACAGATATGCATCGTACAAACCTCGTTCCCAACATTGAGGCCTCCTTCCCATGTCAGTGGTGGTGCGTGTATTGGGCATTCCATGTCTCAGTCTTTAGGTTTCTTTTTATTTGCTCGTTTCACCCACGTCCTAGCTATCCCTACATCCCAGAATTTCAACGTTCTCCCATGTCTCAGGCTTACAATCTCTAACCCAATATCGAGGTCTACCATGTGCCAGTCTCAATGATCTCCTTACCATGTCCTAGGTTTTTTTTCAGTTTCATTTATTTGGTATAGCCCTGTTAGCCATTCGGCTCTTGAATCGGGTGCAACCGCAATGAACAAAAAACAAAAACATGACTATGCACAAACAGAAAAATCCAGGAAAAAACAGCAAAAATCTTCCAGAAAAAGCACCGTACACCAACGCTGTGTGCAAAAATCCCAAACAACAACAACCACAAGACAACTTAAATTAAAGCCATCAGTTTAACTCCCTACTACAACAAACATGGCCAAACCAAAAAACATTTTCGAAATCACCAAAATAAAGCCATAAATGCAATGTAACAGTGATCATAGGAACTGTGACCGAAATTTCACAATAAACGACATAAACAACATGTACCACCAAACCCTGGAGGCATAGCTGGCTGCACGAGTCACTCCACAACAGCAGGAGGATCAGTAGGAGTATCGACATTTTTCAATGCACCTTTAAAGATCAGATGCACCAAGTCCAAGCTTCCCTACATTCCTACGAGATCTTCCATGTCCTACATAACAGATCGCATAACCATCCCAGCTCTCCTTTCCAAACTGTAGGTCTCGATTTGCGGGCCATCATGGCCTCATTCATATGTGCCTGGTCTGCCACACTTCCCTATCTCTGAGTTGTCATGTCTCCTTCTCAAAATGTACTCTCTTATTTATAAGTCACGACGAATCTTATCGTAAACCTAACTTATGACAATGCTACGATGTTGTGACACGTTGTGTACTCTGGCCCCAGGCATTCCATGCGCAGTCCCAAAGCCCTTCTTCCCATTTCAAAGGATGACCAATATCTGGATCTTTCACATCCCTGTATCCCAAGTCCCCTATTTCTCCCCCTCCCCGTCCATGGCTAAAGTGACCAACATCTCATATTTTGCATGTCCCAAAGTCCTCCAACACTAAAGTCTTCCATACGTCCCCAAATACCAGTTCTCCTTCCTAATATCCACGTCTCACATGTCAAGTGTCCCATGATTTACTCCCCACAATGCAGCTGTCCATACATCTTATGTCAGAGCTCCACCATGACCTTTGTTTCACATATCAGGTTCCACCATGATCCAGCTATACCTACACATCCCATCAGCCAGGTATCTTCTCCCCCCAACATCTCAGACATCTCCCCACATCTTAGGTGTCATACATCCCAGGTTTCAACAGACAATCCAGCTCCCCCCTCCATCGCATACATATTATACAGGACACCCCCTCCCCCCCCCCCCTTTTAACCAAAGTCCACCATCACTCAGAATTGCTCACATCCCAGATCCCCTGGCACTTTGGTGCTCCCATATATCCCAACTACAGATCCCCCGCTAGCTGTTAAATCCCAGGTCCCCTAAGTCTACCTACACACACCCCGTTCCCTTACTATCCAGGTCCCATCACACATCCCAGATCCCTCAAACTCAGGCCCCCCCCACTGATTCCAAGGCCCTTTTCACCCAATTTCCAAATACCATTACAGAACCCAGGTCCCATCACACAACACAAATCCCATCACACAATACAGGTCACATCACACATCACAGGTCCCATCACACATCACAGGTCACATCACACAATACAGGTCCCATCACACATCACACATCACAGGTCACATCACACAACACAGGTCACATCACACATCACAGGTCCCATCACACATCACAGGACCCATCACACAATACAGGTCACATCACACAAAAACAGGTCCCATCAAACATCACAGGTCCCATCACACATCACAGGTCACATCACACATCACAGGTCCCATCACACAAACACAGGTCCCATCACACATCACAGGTCACATCACACATCACAGGTCACATCACACAATACAGGTCCCATCACACATCACAGGTCACATCACACAAACACAGGTCCCATCACACAAACACAGGTCCCATCACACATCACAGGTCACATCACATATCACAGGTCACATCACACATCACAGGTCACATCACACAATACAGGTCCCATCACACATCACAGGTCACATCACACAATACAGGTCCCATCACACATCACAGGTCACATCACACAATACAGGTCCCATCACACAAACACAGGTCCCATCACACAAACATAGGTCCCATCACACATCACAGGTCACATCACACAAACACAGGTCCCATCACACATCACAGGTCCCATCACACAAACACAGGTCACATCACACATCACAGGTCACATCACACATCACAGGTCACATCACACATCACAGGTCACATCACACATCACAGGTCACATCACACAACAGGTCCCGTTTATACACAGTTCAGGTCGCGCACCACGCAACCCAAGGTCCCGTGACACTTGCGACCCTGATCGCCCACCACTCAGCTCTCTTTTACAACAACCCCAGACCATTCTCCACTGAACGCAACCTCTCCCCCACCCTCCACACACACAGCGAGCACACACTCACAGCGCACCACACACACTCACAGCGCACCACACACACTCACAGCGCACCACACACACTCACAGCGCACCACACACACTCACACACAGCGCGCACACACACACACAGCGCACCACACACACAGCGCGCACACACACAGCGCGCACACACACAGCGCGCACACACACACAGCGCACCACAGACACACACACAGCGCGCACACACACAGCGCGCACACACACAGCGCGCACACACACAGCGCGCACACACACAGCGCGCACACACACAGCGCGCACACACACAGCGCGCACACACACACACAGCGCGCACACACACACAGCGCACCACACACACAGCGCGCACACACACAGCGCGCACCACACACACAGCGCGCACCACACACACACAGCGCACCACACACACAGCGCACCACATACACAGCGCACCACACGCACACAGCGCACCACACGCACACAGCGCACCACACGCACACAGCGCACCACGCACACAGCGCACCACACACACAGCGCAACACACACACAGCGCACCACATACACACAACGCACCACACACACACACAGCGCACCACACACACACAGCGCACCACACACACAGCGCACCACACTCACACACAGCGCACCACACTCACACACAGCGCACCACACTCACACACAGCGCACCACACTCACACACAGCGCACCACACACACACACAGCGCACCACACTCACACACAGCGCACCACACACACAGCGCACACTCGGAGCGAGTCCCCGGCTCCCCATTCCCCGGCCCCGCGGAAGCGCATCGCGCATGCGCGCGGCGCGTGGAGCCGGCTGGAGGAGCGGAGCCCCCGTGGCGTCACCGCAACAGCAGCAGCATCAGGAGCAGCAGCAGCATCATCATCTTCATCCCTCTCCGTCTCTCCCTCTATCTTCCCTCTCCGCTATCTCACACGGCGACACAACGCATCTCTTCTCGCCTGCACGGTAGCTCACGCACAGCCCTAACCCCCTCCCCCGCCAGACAGTAATTGTGTCTCACAGAGCCTCGGATAAGTCTGTCGATCTCGCACACGTACACACAGCCGCTGTGTAACTCACAGCCCTGGCACCACGAAACACACAGAGGCTGACACGGGAGAGAGGCTGACACACAGGCTGACACAGTCACACACGCAGCGTCGGGATAGCCTGTCCTGTCATCTCATCTCTGCTGTCGCACGCACACACACAGAGGCGGACACACACACGCACACAGCCGCCTACACATGCCACCGCCAGCAGCAGCAGCACACCGCCGCCCCTGCGCACACTGAGGAGGCAGCAGCAGCCGACGACGACGACGCGGCGATAGAAGCCGAGGCTGTGAGTGTAGCCAGCACCATCACCCCCTCTCCATGTCTCGCTCTCTCTCTGTCTCTCCAGCATCATCTCTCTCCAGCATCACCTCTCCTCGTCTCTCTCCAGCGTCATCGGTGTCTCCAGCATCACCGCTCCATCTCTCTCTCTCTCTCTCCAGCATCATCATCTATCTCAGCATCCTCTCCCACTTCATCGCCTCTGTTTAGCATAATCTCACGCCATCTCTCTCCAGAATCATCTCAATTCACCGTCTCTTTCTGAACTTCATGTTCAACCATCATCTCATCTATCCAACATCTCCATCTTAAGTATTTCCATGTTTCACTCTGATTTACATTTCGAGCCATCATCTCCATCGTTCTAACATCCCTTTCTGTCTCTGGCATCTCCATCTCGCTCCATAATTATATCCATATACCCCCACCTCAATTTCTCTCCAGCATCGTCATGCATCTCATCATCTATTGCTAGCATCTCCATCACGTTCCACTATCTGCATCGCCCACCAGCATCTCCATCTCTCCAGCATCTCTCTCAAGAATCTCCATGTCTCCGGCATCATTCCTCAGCATCATCTCTGGGGGGGTGGATGTTTGAGGGGGTGGTGATAGTGGTGGAGGAACGGTGGGGTAGTGGTTAGCGCGCTGCTCTAAAGCCCGGCGACCCACGTTAGATTCCTGCTCACGGCCAACACCGGTGACGATTATCTAGGTCGACTCGGCCTCAAATGAGTACCTGGTGCGGTGTGTGAACATCGCCACGAGGGAGACGAAGGCGGTCGGGCGTGGTGCCGGCCACCCACCGCCCTAGTGTGCCACCGTGCCGGCCTTCATAGGTGCTACTCGCTAACAGCACTTGCCCCTACAGTATGTTAAGGCTTCACGGGGGGATCTTTGTCTTTGTGGTGGAAGGTTTTTGTTAGTGATGGTGATGATATGGTTCGAAGGGAGTCATGGTTTAGGTGATGGGTGATGGTGGTTATGGGAGATGGTTTATAGTGGTAGGGATGGCGGGGTGATAGGGGGTGATGGTGATCTTTGGGATTGGTAATTGTGGTGGTCGAGGTTGGGAGGGCAGTGGTTGTTGGTGGTGGTACAGATGAGAGGGCGTGATACGGTGGTGATGATGAGAGTGATTTTGAGTAGGGGGATAATGGTGGTGATTGTGAGAGTGGGTGATGTTGGTTGTAGTGGGGGAATATGGTGAACAGAGAAGTTGATGGTGGTGGAAAGGTGTGATGGTCTTAGGTTCAATTTTCAAGTTTACTTTGTTTAATCAGGTGAGAACTCAAGAGACCAGGATCATCCCATTTGCAAGAATGACCTGCGGTATTCGTCTGCCAGTAGGGGGCGATGATTGCTACATGTGGATACACCCAAATGTTTTGATGAAGGCTTCGAATTTAACTAATTTGGACGCTGAGGCCGACACACAATGGCCTACTGTTGTGAATGACGTCAGGAGATCTTTAACGTCCACTGGTGGATGATGGTGATGTTGGTGGCAGTGGGGTAATGGTAGTGGGAGCGTATGTTACGGGTGGGTGGTATTGATGTTGGTGGGGAGTTATGGATTTTGGGGGTAAACAGCGATCGGAAAGTGATGGTCATTGTGTTTGTGGGGAGAGGTGTGATGGTGTTGGGGTTGAATGTTGCTGGTAATGGAGCGGGTGATTGTGGAGGTGGCTGGGAAATGGTGATGGTGATGGTCATAGGAAGGAATAATTGCGGAGGCAGTGATGGTTGAGGTGGGAGCGGTGATAGTGGTTGATTGTCAAGCTGGGAGGGTGATAGCAGTAGATGAAGGTGGAGGTGAGAGGGTGATGACAATTGATTGTGGTGGCGATGTTGATGGGATGGATGGTGGTTGTTGGTGGTGGTAGAGTTAACCCTGAGGCCTTGACTGCAGCTCAAGAGGCAAGCGGCAGCAACAGGGAGAAGCAGCAGCGGCAGCATCGTTGGGGCGGGGTGGACAAGAAGAATCAAGGGGAGAAGAAGTAACATCATTAGCAAGCGGAGCGAGGGGTTAAGATGCAGAGCAAGCAGAAGCAGCGAGACAGCGAGAGGTCGCGCATATGGGGAACAGCAAACACGAAGCCTGGGTACTGGAGCAAATTTCACGAGCGGTAGAGGAGCAGCAGAGAAGCAAGGGAGGAGGAGGAGGAGAAGCAGCATCAGGCGGCTCTTTGTAGAGGAAGCCTCATTGATATGGGTCCCACTGCAGAGCAGCAGCAGCAGCCTGCCCTGACTGTGCTATACATAGCGTGCATGTGTTGTGCACTTCATTCACCATGGGCTGTCACCTCCCATTGTCCCTCCTGCACTGTGTGTGGACAGACTGTAGTGTGGTTCGTGTTCTGTGTGTGTAGACTGTAGTGTGGTTCGTGTTCTGTGTGTGTAGACTGTAGTGTGGTTCGTGTTCTGTGTGTGTAGACTGTAGTGTGGTTCGTGTTCTGTGTGTATAGACTGTAGTGTGGTTCGTGTTCTGTGTGTATAGACTGTAGTGTGGTTCGTGTTCTGTGTGTGTAGACTGTAGTGTGGTTCGTGTTCTGTGTGTACAGACTGTAGTGTGGTTCGTGTTCTGTGTGTACAGACTGTAGTGTGGTTCGTGTTCTGTGTGTGTAGACTGTAGTGTAGTTCGTGTTCTGTGTGTACAGACTGTAGTGTGGTTCGTGTTCTGTGTGTATAGACTGTAGTGTGGTTCGTGTTCTGTGTGTATAGGCTGTAGTGTGGTTCGTGTTCTGTGTGTGTAGACTGTAGTGTGGTTCGTGTTCTGTGTGTACAGACTGTAGTGTGGTTCGTGTTGTGTGTATAGGCTGTAGTGTGGTTCGTGTTCTGTGTGTATAGACTGTAGTGTGGTTCGTGTTCTGTGTGTACAGACTGTAGTGTGGTTCGTGTTCTGTGTGTATAGACTGTAGTGTGGTTCGTGTTCTGTGTGTACAGACTGTAGTGTAGTTCGTGTTCTGTGTGTACAGACTGTAGTGTGGTTCGTGTTCTGTGTGTGTAGACTGTAGTGTGGTTCGTGTTCTGTGTGTACAGACTGTAGTGTGGTTCGTGTTCTGTGTGTATAGACTGTAGTGTGGTTCGTGTTCTGTGTGTGTAGGCTGTAGTGTGGTTCGTGTTCTGTGTGTATAGGCTGTAGTGTGGTTCGTGTTCTGTGTGTACAGACTGTAGTGTGGTTCGTGTTCTGTGTGTATAGGCTGTAGTATGGTTCGTGTTCTGTGTGTGTAGACTGTAGTGTAGTTCGTGTTCTGTGTGTACAGACTGTAGTGTGGTTCGTGTTCTGTGTGTATAGGCTGTAGTGTGGTTCGTGTTCTGTGTGTGTAGACTGTAGTGTGGTTCGTGTTCTGTGTGTACAGACTGTAGTGTGGTTCGTGTTCTGTGTGTATAGACTGTAGTGTGGTTCGTGTTCTGTGTGTGTAGGCTGTAGTGTGGTTCGTGTTCTGTGTGTACAGACTGTAGTGTGGTTCGTGTTCTGTGTACAGACTGTAGTGTGGTTCGTGTTCTGTGTGTATAGACTGTAGTGTGGTTCGTGTTCTGTGTGTATAGACTGTAGTGTAGTTCGTGTTCTGTGTGTATAGGCTGTAGTGTGGTTCGTCTTCTGTGTGTGTAGACTGTAGTGTGGTTCGTGCTCTGTGTGTATAGACTGTAGTGTGGTTCGTGTTCTGTGTGTGTAGACTGTAGTGTGGTTCGTGTTCTGTGTGTATAGGCTGTAGTGTGGTTCGTCTTCTGTGTGTATAGGCTGTAGTGTGGTTCGTGTTCTGTGTGTGTAGACTGTAGTGTGGTTCGTGTTCTGTGTGTACAGACTGTAGTGTGGTTCGTGTTCTGTGTGTATAGACTGTAGTGTAGTTCGTGTTCTGTGTGTATAGGCTGTAGTGTGGTTCGTCTTCTGTGTGTACAGACTGTAGTGTGGTTCGTGTTCTGTGTGTATAGACTGTAGTGTGGTTCGTGTTCTGTGTGTGTAGACTGTAGTGTGGTTCGTGTTCTGTGTGTATAGACTGTAGTGTGGTTCGTCTTCTGTGTGTACAGACTGTAGTGTGGTTCGTGTTCTGTGTATAGGCTGTAGTGTGGTTCGTGTTCTGTGTGTGTAGACTGTAGTGTGGTTCATGTTCTGTGTGTACAGACTGTAGTGTGGTTCGTGTTCTGTGTGTACAGACTGTAGTGTGGTTCGTGTTCTGTGTGTATAGACTGTAGTGTGGTTCGTGTTCTGTGTACAGACTGTAGTGTGGTTCGTGTTCTGTGTGTATAGGCTGTAGTGTGGTTCGTGTTCTGTGTGTACAGACTGTAGTGTGGTTCGTGTTCTGTGTGTGTAGGCTGTAGTGTGGTTTGTGTTCTGTGTACAGACTGTAGTGTGGTTCGTGTTCTGTGTGTATAGACTGTAGTGTAGTTCGTGTTCTGTGTGTATAGGCTGTAGTGTGGTTCGTCTTCTGTGTGTACAGACTGAAGTGTGGTTCGTGTTCTGTGTGTGTAGACTGTAGTGTGGTTCGTGTTCTGTGTGTATAGGCTGTAGTGTGGTTCGTGTTCTGTGTGTGTAGACTGTAGTGTGGTTCGTGTTCTGTGTGTACAGACTGTAGTGTGGTTCGTGTTCTGTGTGTACAGACTGTAGTGTGGTTCGTGTTCTGTGTGTATAGACTGTAGTGTGGTTCGTGTTCTGTGTGTACAGACTGTAGTGTGGTTCGTGTTCTGTGTGTAGACTGTAGTGTGGTTCGTGTTCTGTGTGTACAGACTGCAGTGTGGTTCGTGTTCTGTGTGTACACTGTAGTGTGGTTCGTGTTCTGTGTGTATAGACTGTAGTGTGGTTCGTGTTCTGTGTGTATAGACTGTAGTGTGGTTCGTGTTCTGTGTGTGTAGGCTGTAGTGTGGTTCATGTTCTGTGTGTTTTAGCATGCTGTACGTGTAAATAGTGGTGTATTACATTGTATACTGTATCGGCCAAGCTCAATCCACTGCTGGGTGAAGTGCTTCTTCCCAAGCCTGTCCCGAGTCCGCTATGTACAACAGTGTGCAATGTATACCGTTACAATATCAACAGTACTGAGGACTGCATTTACACAATATAGTTGTTTGATATAGTACACTGTAATACAATACATTACCGCACTATACTACATTGTAGTACAGCATCACATTGTATACACATTAAACAATTGTACTATATTGAATACATAAATACGTACCGTCATTTTTTTTGCGATGTACTGCGTACAATATAGTGCAATACACTCCAATTCATATACAACATCGAGTTCTAGTGTTGTGACACATAGGGCATGTGATGACCATATACTACCCCACGGGGTTCACTGCATGGCAAGAGACGCACTGCTGCATTGGCCCTTACACCCCACTGTGTCATGTTCACCTGCAATCTTTATTTTTGATGTAACTCGTTATGCTTTTCCGTGAAGCATTATAGATAACATCGTGTCTGAGCAGAAGTCCTTTCTGTCTCCGCGTATAAATCAGTCGTTCGTTGTGTCCGTCGGCCTGTTTCGTTGGCTTTCCAAACAAATGTCCAGCGTGAGGATTTATTTTATACGCCAGAAAAAACAAACAACAACTCTGGACCGGTTTTGACCTTCCGGGTCTCATCAGCAGACCTACGGCTCGTTCAACAATGCTGTTGGTTTGCCAGATGTTATTGGCAAGAACCACAAAAAAAACCCCACTCCCATCTAAACGATAGCGTGGCTGTTATTCTGAGGCCCACGACTGGATAGGAGGATGGGAATGGAAGCCAATGGGTGGCAGGGTGAGGGATGTACAGGAGGGCCTCTGCTCAGCAGTGGGAAATTACAGAGTGACAAAACATGTTTTAGGGTATGCATGTGAGTGTTCTGCTGTATAGATTATCTGCAGTGTATGTAAACCTCACAGTCCATGTGTAATCGTGTAAGAGTGCATTACGCCACTGCATTAGTTTGCCGCAGATTGTGTTTCCACGCTTTTCTGGTGTCGTACTCTGCTGTGTAAGGGGAGCCAGTGATTTCTGTAACAGGCAGAAGTGACATATAGTGTCAGTGCAGTTATTTAATAAAAGAGCGTTTTGATATTATCCGTCTCCAGAAACAAGATCAAGTGGAAATGCATGTTACATTAATGGAGCATGTTAACTCTGACGAATGACACGCAAAAGCACAGCTCATGTTACACGAACACATTGGCAAAATGGCATGGCCTCGTTCAGTGTATACTAAGGTAATGGCTGTTCGATGGAGGTTTGGGTTTCTTCAGGGTTTTATTTTGCACGGTTTTGAAACATTGTATAATTTGAAAGGAGATTGAGTCGTGGCAGAGTGGTTGGCGTATTGAACTGTGAACCCGGCCGATCACCTGAGTTTGATTCCAAGTTAATGGCTAACATCAGTGGAGAGTGATACCTCAACTGGCCCTGGGTGGCCCCACCTTCACCAACCCGCACAAGCCAGTAGGTTAAAGCATGGTCAAGGAACCCCCAAGACCAAGGCCTTCATCCTTTAGTGGATTTAGAATGGCTGGAATTAATAACTCATGTTGCAGCCAAAAACAGTAAGCTAATTTACATTACTGTTCGTGTTAATATTACATGCTGGGGTTGGTTGCAAGTAGGTTGCCTCTACTCACATGCAGCCCGCAGTGTGTGGAGAATTTCATTATAACTTTCAACGTAATGGAGTTATGCTCGGCTTGAGATCAAGGTAGATGAATACGGCTTGTATTGTGTCGTGTTGTTAAAACGTAGCCAAGTCACCTGTTGAATGGGCGGCGCTTGGTAGAAATACAACAGCGGTCCTGCTGACATTGCCGAGTGACACTACAGAAGCCCTCTGCACACCCTGGGTTGTGGAACCACAGAAGGCCTCTTGACAGACCATGCACCTGGGCAAATGCCACACACAGGGATGTTGAGACATTCTATCCACTCTCTGCCCCGCTTACTTGTTTACTTATAACATGAAATGTGAGGGTGTGCTGTGGGATCGTCATCGCTAGATGGGTGAGAAAGGAGATGTGAAAAGCACTCGCCTTGAAAGTCAGATCGGCTGCCTGACCATCAGAGGTGGTTCTGGGTCATTGGGGGCCCTAAGCAGGAATTATTTGTGTTGCCTCCTTGAATTTTTTTAAATACTAGTGAAATTACAAAAGAGGTACAGGCAAGACATATGCTGTGGATCCAGTGAATTAAGAGAAATGTAGACAAATACAGATAAGAGAGATGACAGCAAGATAAAGATGAGAAATATTGTCTCATTCTGTAACTTAGATTGTTGCCTTATGATTTTTGCATTTGAGATTATATCTAACGCACTCCTTTTATCACGAATCCAGGACCCCTCAAACCGCTTGGTGACCCTAAGCTTTTTCTTGATTCGCTTAGGCCTGGCGGCGCCAACTGCTGCCGTGACAATTACTAAAAGCCGTCCTTCCCCACCGGACGCAGGCGATGGGCTCGGAGCGGGTGGAATCACGGCGGTGGCCGCCCTCCCAAGGCGACGGCTCGCCTGGGGGAGTGCGTTCCCCAGGCCCGCGTGCGCCCAACGCCTGCTGCTTCTGCTGGTGCTGCTGCTGCAGCTGCTCATGGTACGTCCTCCAGTCTCTTTGGTACGAAATCCGCCGCCTGCGTGACAGGTAACTACCCTCCCCCCCCCCCCCCCCCAAAACACCCAACCTCTCCATCCCACTCACACGTCCATCCCCACTCACACGTCCATCCCCACTCACACTTCCATCCCCTACAAAGTCTGTTCACTATCCCACTCACCAGCACCACCATCCTGAGTTTTGGGAGGCTGCCGTCTGCTCTTATTTAACACAAGCACTTGATGTGAATTAGGATACCTCTTTTCCTCCGTACAACCGATCCTCGCTGGGGCCATGCTGAGCTAGCCTGGCACAGCTCGGCAGGCACAAGGTTGATATTCCAATGCACAAGCCATGGCCATGCTGTAACGGCAACGAAATTAACACGTCATTAACCCTGGCCCAGCTTGACCCCGGTCCAGATTCATGTCTTGTAAGGCGAGCGCATCACTCTTTTGTTCTGAAAAGACTCGGCAAATAACGAGGAGAAAACCACGCGCACCATAAGGGTCCAGTGCTGTCTCAGCTCGGATGTGGAAAGGGGTATAAGATTCCACGTGTAAATGGTAACTTTTGCATACATTCTTAGGGTACATAAATAAGTCAACTGTGTGGACAATTAACCTCAAACCAAACACCCAGAATGTACCCGATCTCTGAAGCTATGCAGGCATAAGCCTGGATCGTACTTGTATGAGTGATCGTGCATAACACATTGAATAGACTGCTGGACTACATTATGGGAAGTAGAGAACAGTACAAGATAATCAATTGTTGTACTGTACTTCTATGGTCCCACTTATATGATCTCCCCACCTTCACCAATCCACACTGACCAGTATAAATTATGGTTTAACAACTCCCACAGTGTGTGGAGGCTTTCATCTTGCAGTGGACAAAGCACTATATGTGTACATTTGGAAAACTAACAAACTTAGAGCAGACACCAGCATCTTTCTGAAATGCACTCAAGCCTTTCCCACAACCCCCTTATTACTCATGCTCTCACTCACTCGCCCATCCGCTCACCATCTCGCGTGTGTCCCCTGGGCAAGGGCCTTGGAGAAATAATGCATCAAATTGTTTTCTGATCTCCATGCTTCCATTTCCTTTGTTTTAAAGGCATGGTAAACCACACCCCAGAATGTTTTTTTAAAGTGTATTTTTAAGAACCAAACATAGTTCTTACTTGCAGTAAATATTATTTTCATATTTATAAGCTGGCACATTATTTAGAAACACGAACACAAATGAAGGGAATGTGGTATATCTTAAGTGGCTTATTTTAGTTCCTGCTAAAAGATTGTGGCACTATTTTTGGCTCCGCTGGGTAAATATAAGTACAACACTTGAATCACTCTGCCCACCCAGGAAGTCGGTGAATTGGCTCTATGCTTGTTGTTTCGAGCCGAGGTGTGGGAGATGGGGATAAGACTTAGATGGAACCAGTGCTGCACGGGAATGGATTTTTCACACTCGTGCATTTATTTTTCACACTCGTGCATTCGATGCAACCGTTTAATACTAAAAAAAAACGCAAATGTGATGTTCTCATTGCAATCATATCTCGAATTAAGTTTTACATCGTGTGCTCGTTCTTCACATTTCGCCATTTCGCAGCAACAAAACTAAATTGGATAATTATTATTACCACTATGATAAGGGAATGATTACGATGCTTTCTGGAGTGTTTTAAAATGGTGAAGTCACCCCAGAAATATTGCACACCTTAGAGCATGCTGTGAATGTAAACTGTGCTATGGAGTTGTGACTCATCTTGCTTAAAAAGGTCAGAGTCAAACACCTGCCGGAGAATGAAATATTTTGTTAAAAGGCTGCAGGGGACAAAATTCGCTGCAGTCTTTTGGTTTGCGTTGCAAACAGGCAAATAGCAAAATGGAAAAAAAAAACAATTTTCCTTTTGTTTGTAGTAATATAATCACCCTGCAATTAAGCCTTGCTTCTGCATCACCACCGTTGAAGAAGCCTAACACACGTGTAATAAATAATGTATTCCCAAAGCATGACACTTATTACTGCTCAGTGCTCGTTTGTTTGATTCCAAATGATATGGAGGAACGTGGAGGTTTGTATATATGCATTGAAGTTTATTAACGATTATTGAAAGAAAATAGTCCCATCTATTTTGAAGATGTTTACATTAGCTGTTGTCTCCTGAGGCTACGATTGAGCTACAATTTGATCAAAGATGTATTTTCTGCAGTGTGCTTTTTTAAAGAATACTTATACTGCAGTATGCATTTATATATATGTGGTAATTACTGTACTGTAGGTGTGTTCGTAAAATCAGTGAAAAGTAAAAACACCAGGATCAAACGGAACATTTTTGAATGCTTTCCAGCTTTTGACTATAAATTGCCCTTTCTGATTAAAAAAAATCCTACTGTTAAAAAAAAACTGGAAACTTACTAATGCATGATGTTACGATTAATGACAAATTGCTGAAAGCTGATAATACAAACCAAAACATTTAAAAACCTGAATGTGTAATTTATAACCAAATAATATTCACCAAATTGTGATGACCCAAAATGTTGGACACTGAGTCTGCAGCCTTTCCCTTTCCAGCCTGACGGTTAGAAACCATGAAGGGGCGGGCAGTAGAAGACGCTCATCACACGAGAGTAAACTGGAAAGCATTCAAAGCCCCGAAGAGAGGTAAGTTCAGGCTGCGTGCAGTCAGCAAACTGTGAAACCAGCTCAATGTGAAGATAACTCAAAGTAATTATGAGCGTCGTTGTGGAGAATATAAAGAACAAAATAAATAAGCAGACAATATGACTCCACATATCCTTCTCTCTATAAACCTATCAAATATTAATTTTTATTTTCCCAGGTAAGTCCCACTGGGCTATTTAGCTCTTTTTATAAAGCGACCTGCCCACAAATGATAGCTCAATAAAGTGGCTTATCATGTGGAAATTTATAGCAGCCAAATACTCTAAACGCATGTTTTTAAATGTGGAGGGGAAAAAAAAACAGAGGACCCGGAGAAAAATCCACATTACCACAGGGAGAACATGGAAACTCCAGATATACAGGCGTCAGGGTCGGGATCAAACCTATACGACCTCCTGTTCACCAGGCGAGGTAGTTAACATCCCGCCACCGTGGCGACCCATTAGCCGCATGGCCTTCTGGGAGTGCATAATTTCAGCAGTATTGTTTCGAGACAAGCAAACTCTGCACCTGTTTCGACATACAGTATCTCATCAGCAGTCAGGTCTTGCTTATATCAATGCTGTTGAACTGCCAATCTACAGGCATGGACGATAAGGCGGTGCGGTTTTTGCCACGTGACTTGGCCCTTCCTGCGCAGCTCCCGAGTGACAACGTGCAGGCATCGGTAAACGCATGGTTTAAGACAAGCATTGCAATCAGGGAATGAGGCTTCCTGTGCGAGCTGAGCATATCAGTGTGAACAGGACACTTTTGTCATTTTAGCAATAAAAAAAATATGGAGTTTAAAGATTGTCATTGTATTACAACTTGGCAGCAAGATGGTCCTCTTGGCATGCGCGCTGCCCAAACTGTAAAGTGGCTCCGTTTACACATAACACGATTAACCGTCCGTGATGTGGTGCTTTGAAAAAGAATGTACAATTGTATATCCATATTTTACGTAGCATTTAGAGTGAGGGAAAAAAGTATTTGATCCCCTGCTGATGTTGTACGTTTGCCCACTGACAAATAAATGATCAGTCTATAATTTTAATGGTAAGTTTATTTGAACAGTGAGAGACAGAATAACAACAAAAATCCAGAAAATCGCATGTCAAAAATGTTATAAATTTATTTGCATTTTAATGAGGGAAATAAGTATTTGACCCCCTCTCAATCAGATTTCTGGCTCTCTTTAAGAGTGTGCTCCTAATCTCAGCTCGTTACCTGTATAAAAGACACCTGTCCACAGAAGCAATCAATCAGATTCCAAACTCTCCACCATGTCCAAGACCAAAGAGCTCTCCAAGGATGTCAGGGACAAGATTGTAGACCTACACAAGGCTGGAATGGGCTACAAGACCATTGCCAAGCAGCTTGGTGAGAAGGTGACAACAGTTGGTGCGATTATTCGCAAATGGAAGAAACACAAAAGAACTGTCAATCTCCCTCGGCCTGGGGCTCCATGCAAGATCTCACCTCGTGGAGTTGCAATGATCATGAGAACGGTGAGGAATCAGCCCAGAACTACACGGGAGGATCTTGTCAATGATCTCATGGCAGCTGGGACCATAGTCACCAAGAAAACAACTGGTAACACACTACACCATGAAGGACTGAAATCCTGCAGAGCCCGCAAGATCCCCCTGCTCAAGAAAGCACATATACATGCCCGTCTGAAGTTTGCCAATGAACATCTGAATGATTCAGAGGACAACTGGGTGAAAGTGTTGTGGTCAGATGAGACCAAAATGGAGGTCTTTAGCATCAAATGAACTCGCCGTGTTTGGAGGAGGAGGAATGCTGTCTATGACCCCAAGAACACCATCCCCACCGTCAACCATGGAGGTGGAAACATTATGCTTTGGGGGTGTTTTTCTGCTAAGGGGACAGGACAACTTAACCGCATCAAAGGAACGATGGACGGGGCCATGTACCGTCAAATTTTGGGTGAGAACCTCCTTCCCTCAGCCAGGGCATGGAAAATGGGTTGTGGATGGGTATTTCAGCATGACAATGACCCAAAACACACGGCCAAGGCAACAAAGGAGTGGCTCAAGAAGAAGCATATTAAGGTCCTGGAGTGGCCTAGCCAGTCTCCAGACCTTAATCCCATAGAAAATCTGTGGAGGGAGCTGAAGGTTCGAGTTTCCAAACGTCAACCTCGAAACCTTAATAACTTGGAGAAGATCTGCAAAGAGGAGTGGGACAAAATCCCTCCTGAGATGTGTGAAAACCTGGTGGCCAACTACAAGAAACGTCTGACCTCTGTGATTGCCAACAAGGGTTTTGCCACCAAGTACTAAGTCATGTTTTGCAGAGGGGTCAAATACTTATTTCCCTCATTAAAATGCAAATCAATTTATAACATTTTTGACATGCGTTTTTCTGGATTTTGTTGTTATTCTCTCTCACTGTTCAAATAAACCTACCATTAAAATTATAGACTGATCATTTCTTTGTCAGTGGGCAAACGTACAAAATCAACAGGGGATCAAATACTTTCTCCTCACTGTACGTGTCGAATGTGCATATGGTCACCACTGTAATGTATCATTATACAAATCTGCATGCTCCAGCATCCAACCAGCCATCCCCCATACTCGTGGCACAGATATAGCGGTGGGCCAAGAAGTTGGGCAATTTGTGTCTGAAACTGTGATCCAACTCATTTCTAATCCGTAGATATATTTTTATTATCTCGCTGTCCAGTGTTTTCGGTTTATACGTGTTGTTCGGCTTCTTCAGGAACTGACATCGTGCCGAAAAGCACGCATCACAATAAAAACACACACAGCAGAGCTATACCACACAGCCACAATAACCTAAAGCCGTAGCATTATCCTTCCTACCTCTTTGCACGGCTTATGTAGGAGTAACAATGATATATTCAGTTGCGAGTTTTAGCCATTCAATTTCATTGTCTGCGAGTAAGCCAATGTATTTCGTACTCGAAGGTAACACGTATTTCTCACAGCGCTATGTCATGGATTATTTCCACATCAAAGCTTTGTGAAATGAAAGTTGTGGTGGCGGTGGCGGGGGGGGGAAGAATTTCTGACTGTGGCTCTGTGTGGTTGTGCGTTCATGCCGGGGACCTGCAGCGGGAAGCTGTCCCTGGAGGAGGTCACATCGTGGAGCCATTGCTTTGAACGACTCATGCACAGTGCAGCGGGGCGTGCCGTGTTCAGAGAGTTTCTCCGAACGGAGTTCAGCGAGGAGAACCTGCTCTTCTGGCTCGCCTGTGAAGACCTCAAGAAGGAGGAGAACAAGAACATTGTAGAGGAGAAGGCCAGGACAATATACGAAGACTACATTTCCATCCTCTCGCCCAAAGAGGTGAGCCACTGCCCTGGCCTTTGCACCTCGTTCTCACACCCTTGGCGAATGGAGGTTTTGCGCTGGAAACGCGGCCAAACCTGTTTCTGCCCAAAATTCGCGACCTGCGGTTCGAACTCGCTCATGTGCGGACGTGGGACACACTTTGTGTACTATACACGTGACTCGGCAGGCAGCCGCCTCGTGCGGTTTCGCCTTGTGCGCTCTCTTTCTCGGAACGCATCTACTGCTAACGCACAGAGCGAGGAAAACCCGTATTTGAAGAGATAGCAGGATAGAGAAATCTGCCCAATTCAGTTCTTGGAAAAGTTACCAGCACATGGAGCGATGACGGACATCGTGTGGCACAGCCTAAAAACACGTTGGAGAGTTGTACTGCACAACCGTGAAAACATACACAATATGATACAAAAAAAATAGGCTTTCCGCTTTTTGGCAAGAATACAGATGTTAAGATGTTCAAACACCAAATAGACATCTATCACAATGCGTCAAGTCTGGATCTAACAAAACATGCTTGTGGTAAATCATGCCAAAAGGTGAACAGCACATGGACAATGAAACACTGGTGAGAGAGGAGGCCATAACGGAGGCTGTCTCTGGCTAGGCTAATCATTTTCAAGGACAATGCATACATTTTTAAAGCATGTTTGTTTGCAAACACTTTCCCACGCAGAGGCAGGAAAGTGTTTCTGTGTGGATCCCAGATGTAGCTCTGTGATATCCACTTCTGTGCGCCATGTCAATTCTCTAACACGATTTGAACTGCTCTGCGAAGAGATCCAAATGGATTATCCGTCTCATGACACACATCCAATGGCACAATTTGTTTAAAAACTGGGAAAACAAAAATAAATATCGTAAAAAAAAAAAAATGTTTGAATGGACGGATCGTTTCCCCGAGGAATACATTTACGCGAGTGCTGCGTGCGTGCGGGTTGCAGGTCAGCCTGGACTCGCGGGTGCGAGAGGTCATCAACAGGAACATGGTGGAGCCCTCGGCGCACACGTTTGACGACGCACAGCTGCAGATCTACACGCTCATGCACCGAGACTCGTACCCACGCTTCCTTGGCTCGTCCGTCTACTCGGCGCTCTTGCAGAGTCTCTCCAGCTCTTCCTCCAACACATAGCCCGTGGCCTGCGTCAGCACTTCATCAGCACAGCCGCCGCCGCCACCGCCGCCGCCGCCGTCGTCGTCACGAGAGAGATGTATTTTGCCTGCCTACTTGGCGTCTACCACAAACTTACCCGAGGTCTTTGGGACCTGTTTGTACCTCAGTTTGGACTCGATGTTGATGCTTCACTTCATAGGGTTTTTTTTTTTTTGAATGATCACAGATTCCCGTCGTACGATTTTTATGAATAGCTCTAACTTCGGCACTTATAGAACTTGTAAAGAGTGCGGAGAACTTTTATGCGTTGCATAAGAAAAGAAAACAACTCCTTCCAATCAATTACACTTTGTTTTTCATCCACATGCTTTTATTTTTTACGTGGATTTTTGAGGCATCTTGCAATATGAAAATAATGTTCAAGACAATTACTTGCTTGGCCTATACAAACTGTCCAAAATTTTAAACTTTTTAACATTTAGATTATCAAGGGGGCCTTAGACAGGTTATGTACATAGTTGGACAGAAAGTCTGTCTTGTTATTTGCTGTTGGCAGTTTACTAAATGTATGTATGGCACAATTCATTTGCACCATATCATACTTGAGGGTGATGTATCAGTTAATAAAATGATTAAGTCTTTATATTTAAATAAGCGGTCCACGTTATCACGTAATAATAATGTAACACACACACTTGCTTCTATACAGTATTTTGAATTGCCAATTTAAGCTTTATTTTAGCCACTATTGTCGACTTTTGTGTTTTGTGGGGTTTTTTTTGTACTTGATCTGAAAAATCCAGGTCTTATTTATTTAGAAGTTCTTGAACAAGTTATTTGTGTCTCAAGAAAATGTTGAACACGTAGGCTGAGTGACCAGTTGATTAAACTGCTGCCATTTTGCTTGGGCTTTAAGAGTGCCTGCTGACACCCCCCTCACTTCATGCATTGCCAATAAATGAGAAAAAAATGATATTTTCAAAGTTCAGTTTTGATTTTATGTAGTGTGCTGAAATGAGCCAAAACAAAAAAAATGTTGTTACAAAATGGAATGTTTAAACATGTCTAATATTGGCGTTTTCCTTTTATGAAATTTTTTTTAAACGGTTACTGTGAATGTTATTTATATGAGTACTGGTCTACGGTAAAATAGTATGTCAATGTGCTGTGGCATGTATGCCTTTTTAAATGTAAGTAACGAGACAGCTGCTAGGATTGGGAACCCATTGGAACCCCACACTACAAGTACAAACTCAAAGCTTGAAAGCAATTGCTATTGAAATAGGGGGCAATCCCTCCCCCCCCCCCCCCCCCACATTCCGTTTTTTGTAGTGCCCCATTAATTGGCCCCACATCTAGGGCTAACACGACGAGGGCTATACATGCTCGGCAACCCTTACAATGTGGCGTTGTACCTTCTTACAGGACATGCCACATCAGGCTGGTTCCTCTAATTTGTGGTTGCGTACTGGTGTTTTTAGGTACTGCCTTTAGGTTCGCGTAGATACGCGAATATTTTAATTGTGCATTAAAGACGTATTGGTGCTGAGAAAATGACTAAATTGTCGCTCCTATCAACATGGTGCAGGGTTCCAAATAACTCCCAAATAGTACCTCTTTTTTACCACACTAGCTGCTTTACAATACGCCATGTTTTCATATTTGCAATGTAAATCAAAGCACAACAAATACGACAAACACTTTGTACAATGTGCAAAAAATGTTAAATTGTTTTCCATTGGAATTTCCCAAAGACACAAATGACTAAAATTACCCTTATATGTCCACGAGACACAGGCAACTAATTTACATTTCAGGCGAACCCCAAAAGCAAATTGCATGCATTTCAACGTGTTGTATTTTTGTGCATTTTACGTGCGCTTGTTTGCGATTTGTTTGTGTTGTTAGGTTGCATTTATCAATGACAATCCAATCGCGCCCATTGCGGTAAATGGGTCATCAGCATCAGAGTATTGAATGCTCTCTGAACCAGAACAGTGGCACTGAGGATGTTCTATTTATTTTTATTGCAAGCAATTACACGTATTTATGTTCTGTATATTTTTGTTAAAATACAGTTTAAATGAATATCACTCTGTGTGCCTGTGGGGTTTTACAAAAATCGCATTTCAGACGTTTAATCTTTGCTTGATTATTTTTAATCACGGTCGATAAGCTTGTGCACGAAGGGCAAAAACGCCAACGTGGCCATCAACAAACAGCACTATTGAAGGTGCAACAGATAGGAGTTGTGACGTTACTTGAGGGCCAGTGGCATAAGTGCTCGATGGAAACAATATTTTTAAGTAAAATTCTCGAACGCAGACTAAAAAAGTGTTTTTACATGGAAAGGACAGCTGCCCCCAGATGAAGCCGTCAAAGCCGTGTTGACAACCTGTGGATTTTAATACTGCTGTATATCTCACTGAATCATACTCTTTAGACTAGTTCACTAACCCAGTAGAAAATCTAGTCCACTCTTGGCTATTAAATGGTGGCATGAGGGGCATGCAATACCCACCCCATTCTCCCATTAGGTCAGCCAATGAGTGAACTCAGTAAATTATTATATATACTGTATAGCAAATGACCATGTTTGGTCTTCCCTCATGCACTGCCGTCTCTCATAACAAATTAGCGTAGTCTGCATCTTTATTCAGTCTACAGCACTGTAGTCAATTCCGTTTCGTCATCGCCATGCTTTGGGGTCTGGTGGATCGTCGCAATCATCATCATCATCATGCTTGAACACTCCATCTACCCATAGATACAGTTGACTAAAATAAATATAAAACCCCTTTTTTTGCCAAATATATCTTGAGCACTAAATTCGCGAACGAACTTTTTTGCCGCTTCGAGTGGAGTGCTCGGGTATGGCGACATTTGTTGCAGCGATGCCCGCCACCAGGGCTTGCAGCGGGAACCTCACTCTCGCGACCTCCACACTTGATGGGGATGCTGCCGTAGCGCCGGCGAGACCGGCAATTAAGAAAAGCCACGTCATTTCCCTTTGTAGTTTTTTTTTTTAAATAAGTTCAGCATTAAAACTGGGTGCTGAAGTAAAGGTTGGATGGGGCGTGATGGGAATTGTTATCGAGTAAAACGACAAAAAAAAGGTAATGGGATGTTGTAAAAGTTTTGGCCCATGTTGGAAGGTTTAAAGTGTGTGTTTTTTTTTGAGTAAGTGACATCTCAGCTGAGTCTCGCTATGTGAAGCGAATTTTTCGGTGTTGTCTTAAAGTTGCACTTACTCAAGTGGATGTTAATTCCTTTTTTATGAACCACCGTGCAACACTCGGTCTTTCCATAAAACAACGCAAGTCAACGTATCCCTCGTACCACAAGTGCAATATAAAAAGGAAAAGGCACACACATTGGTTTACCAGCTCATTATTTATCATTTACTTAAGGTTTAAAATAATTCCAATGAAATTTAACATGTCAATTAGAATTAAGCTGACGTTATAAAACAAAAATCTATGCCATTATTTTTTTAAATATATAAACCATTTTAAACATTCCTTTGTCTTATTTAAAAGCATTTAAGGCAAGAGAAGTTAGAAGTATTTTTTCATAAAAACTGAAGTGCTTGAATCTTCTTTAGCAGAACTGGGGAAATAGAGAATATGAGTAAATACAGAAAGAAACCGACATCTTACGTGGCATATTTTAGTAAGCGTGCATCACACAACACCTAGAAAGCATAGTGTTGGTTAAAAATAGTTAGAGATGCCTGCATGCATGTGTGTGGACATGTGCAACTGGAAAACGGATGCATGCTCTCGATTCTCAACAACAAAGCACACGTGGCAATTAAGCTAAGGGCGACTGTTTAGTCTGCTTCAATTGCAGCCAACCAAGGTCAGTGATCACTTCCTGCTTACTATATCCATGAGCATGACAACTACTGCCGGGGTTTGTCATCACAGTGAGATGCAAACACTCAAAACTACGTTGCGTAAAGGTACAGTTAAAACCACAAGGTTTTTGTTTTGTTTTTAAAATACAACTATTAATTATCTGGTCAATTCAATGTTAACTTTGTTAATCTGACAGAAAAGCGTAGGGTGGATAGGTGCCTTGATTGTATTGATAAAGTTAGTACCACCTCTTGAGCAAATGTACCGAATATACAAGACAAATTGACGTGCAAATTTGGTGGTTTTGGACAAAGTCCGAAAAAAAGGTTATATACGTCAATGGGATGTTAGAGTTACATGAGCAATTGGTGAAAAGCATAACATTCCCAGAGGGTATTTATTTTAAAATATATAAAGCATTCAACTGTTCGTGTGCTAGAGGAAGGCATCAAGGGTTTGTGCAAAGTGCGGTTAATGGGAGTTTGAAAGGTACTTCTGTTCTTTGCCTGTAGAACTATCATCGGCACACGTTGGCAGTGGTAAAGTATGCCAAGGAATGGACTACGATGTAAGGTTTCAATAGAAGCAGCAGCAGCAGCAGCACGTGAATGGGCACCCTACGATAACTCTGCATTGTTGCGATGTCTGTGTGAGTAGCAACTATCAACACGGTGGCAAAACTTGCCTTCCATCGGTTCCCGCACTCGTTGCAAAAGACGAACGTGGTCATGGGCTCATCTGCGCTTCGGGTCTGCACCTGAAATACGACAGAAAAACCGACAACGCGACAATTCACGATACCGGCTGCGTAAGTCATCGCTGTTGTTCTGTATAGCTCTCCGAGAAACAAAGCGGGCTGCTCCAATTGGTTCCTGGAGAAGCTCCGAGCATGTGGAGTGAAACGTCAGACATTGTGTCGAACAATATGCGGTACGACCCATTCACGATTCCCATTTTCAAGTGCTGCACTTGCTGTTTATCAGATGCAAGTGGAAACAGGGTGGTAATTTTTAACGAATGGTGAAAACTGGTTAATGTACTGCTCTGTGAACCAGGCCACCCAAGTTCGATTCCTGGCCATGGATAGTTGTACATGATACATGGACCTGTCCTAGGCTCTATTAGATTTACTCAACCTTAACACAATTGCACAATGCGGTATGTAACTCATAGTTCTGGCCACACCATCAATTCACACGCCATCCTGGGGCCCGATTCGATGCTCGGTTGTATGACAAGGAGCATAAACCATCACGCAAACTGCGGTCGTCCTCGCAGCCGCTCTTGGCTGGCCATCGAACAAAGACGGTCACCTCATCATGCACTTTCAGATGTGCTTCTGCGGCCATCTGGAATGCTGTTCCAATATTAGGAAGCAACTTTAAAAACTATATTAAACTGATTTTTTCATTTAGTTTGCTGTCCTTCCCCCGCACCTTCGATTAGCACGGTTGGCTACGTAAGGTGCGAAAGAAGTCCTACGTACATAGTTGCATCGGCTGGTCGAGTAGAGTGTAGGTACGCCCAAAAGGACGTCTGGCCAACGCGGAAGTGTAGGCCAATGCTGCACACCCTAGTCTAGACCAGGAGTCTCTCTGTAGAGCTCCCTTCTTGAGCGGCTGAAAGGCCTTGTACCGCAACGAGCAATCGCTACTGCAACGGGCAGAGCGGTGGCGCAGTGATTAGCGCACTGCGCTATGAAGTTCGATTCCAGGCCGCAGCTGACAAAAGTGGCGAGTGGCATCTGAATCGGCCTTGGACTTTCTCTCGCTGCTGTCACCAAACCGCAATGACCGGCTTGGGGAAGTATGACCAGACGAGAAAACCGCTTCGTGGCTAAAGGTGCTGTCCCTCAATGTATACGTACACGTGTACATTGAGGGACAGGACACCGCTGAAGAACAAGTGGCCACTCACTTGAGTGTAGGTGCATCTTTTCTTCCTGCATTTTCCGCAGCTGAACAGGTCAGTCTCCGTGCCGCCCGTCTTGGCCATCTGGTGCGCACGGATGGCCTCCTCCGTCATGGCCTTGCGCTTTTCCCTCAGCTCGTCACTCGCCATCTCCTGCGAGTACAAAGGCCAAGCCAAGTTTCAGCTAATGGGAAGCGTGAGCATCGCCACAAAGGGGAAGGGAACGGGTGGCCCGTGGTGGTACTCGTACAGTCTCGTATATGGTCACTGGAGATGTAAATGCACGTGAGGCAACAATACGCATCGAGCGCATCAAAAGCAATGCAAATCCAGCCATGCGAACGTTCGTTTTTGATGTATTTTTTTTTTCATCCGCATTTACAAACGCGTTGCCAAGGGTCGGCGGAGAAACTGATTTTATAGACAATGTAAAACAGCTCTTTGACGTGTTTTCGGTTATACCGCGTGCGTTGGTTCGGCTCGGCGTGATGTTCGGCGTTTCGCTTCACGCGCTTGTGAGCTTCGTCGGGAACTGAAGGTTCTTCTTCTTCAGGAAATGTAGACTCCGAGCACGTCGGGCAACATGTTGGACGTCGTGCCCAGAAACACGCGGTAACAACCCGAAACACGCGTTGAACGCCCGTACAGCGCTAACTGTGAAATCCTACGCACTCTCGTGTGTAAAAAAATAAGCTCGCACTGAATTGAACGCTACCCTCCCGTTTGACCTACATCTAGCTGCCACTGCTCCCGTGGCACGTAACAACAATTTCCGCAACAAAGTAACCTTGACCACTGGTGGCAGCGCTGGTGCCGACGTAGCTGTTTGGCTCCTGTTGCTGCTGCGATAGTTTGGCAGAATAAAAAAAAACCTGTTTTGTCAAAAACGGTCAACCAAACGCAATTCTTGGTGGCTGTTTAATGATATGAACGTGAACTCCAGCACAGTTTCTGTTGGGGAATTTTCTTCCCCACCCCCCTGCTTTGAACAGAGCAGAGCTGCGCATTGTTTTTTCCTGTGGTTAACGGAGTCCAGATCAGCTCCAGGATGGGAAACAGGGCACCTAACTCTCCAGGCACTGTAACGCAATCTGTTCCACGCTGACCACCAGAGCAAAGAAGAGATTTTAAAAGCTTCCGCTCAAATGAGAGTTTTTTTTTAATAAATACATATGTGTGTACGGTACTACATCGCATATCCGGCCATTACAAATCCGATGACGCGATAACAAACTTCCAAACCTCCGCTGTCATTTTGGCCATGCAGCTCGCAGAAATAGCCCCGGTCAGCACGCTGATGCGGAGGTTCGGGTTTTTGGGGTCCTTGAGGTTGGAAATGCGACTGCGCACGCGGTTCTTGTACTTCTGATCCACGGCAGGCAGCTCCTGGAAGATTGCTGGCCGATTCTCACGTCAGCGGAAAAAAAACACTGCAAATGTGATTCGAGAGTCACTGAGCTCCTATGCCACCCTCCTCCCCTCTGCTGCGTGAATCAAAACATGATTTCCTACTCAAATAGGGCATAGAGCTGGTGCTCATCTCCTCTTTACAGCCCGGAGCCGGGGATGAAAATTCCACATTCTTATGGCGGGTTGAGTCTATTTGTAAGACAACCACAATGTTGATTTCTCCACAGTGGCGCTTTCATTTATCGACCCTAAGGTGATGATGGGCTGAAACAAACCACCAATCAGGATTTGAACTCTCACCCTTCCAGAGTGTGAGCCACTTTTCTCTAGCGCTGAGCCACCAGGCCAGATATGCTGTTGTAATCAGGACGGGAAAAAAAAAACGTGCGTAACTTTTAATCATAAATTACGAGAGGAATGCAATTTAGATACAAATGTGATGTGCAATTTATATAATCCAATTCCAAGTTACAAATGTAGTGAAATTACATGTTAGAATTACATTTAATTTACATACTGCCCCATCAGTGGCTGTAATGTCTTCTTGCCCAAGTCATCCTTGACTGTAACCGTTTTGTAGGTTTGTAACAATTCATCGATTTTAACCAACTCTTACGCCGATAGACTAACCATAGTGCCGCGATTTATACTGTTTAGTGGACGGAGGCGGCAGGGGAAATTTTAAGAAACTTGCACCACTGTTTCAACTCTGTTCAGTTTGTTGTCCTTCCCCCGCACCTCTGATTAGCACGGTGGGCTACATATGGTGCGAAAAAAAGTCCAGTGGGCTCAACATTACACCCTCGATAGCATCTCTCATGTAGACGTTCTAAACCAAAACTGTGAAAGCACAACGATGCGGACTGCCAAAAAGGATACAGTCTTCAATTTGTGCCCCAATCAGCTCGCAGTTCGCCGCATATTTCACGTAGTCATCTGCAAATAATGAAAACGCATTCTTACAAACATTCGTATTAATAACATAAACTGTTTGAGCGTTTTGTGAGGGACACATCTGAAATGTATATTTTGCCAGCAAGGAAAAAAATGTTGTTTGTCGAAATGTTGTAAGCAGAATCCACCCTGTTCGTAAACTCGTGGCCTTGCCCGTTGTAGTGTATCGAAGTTTAATATCTGGCATCAATCACTTTGTCCCCCCCCCCCCCCCCAAAAACAAAAGTCTTCAATGCTGCAAGATCATGTTTGCATCAGTGGAGCTGCAGAAGAACATTTACCACGTCAGCAATATCCAGCGATGACTCCAGGAAAAAACTCGGTCACTGTTTTCATTTTCCATTATTGGCATCATTTGGAGTATGGCTCTAAGGGGTTGGTTTTTTTATTTATTGAAAGCATAGTATAAACCACTTGTACATTTTGATTTCAAGCTTTCGTGACTGCAGTGATTCATATTCTTGGTTCTTTCGGTAAAGTCACGTTGAAGGGAAACAATAAAATAATAAAATATATATAACAATAAAATTCTCACGACGTTTCGACTGTAACACAAACAGTCATCATCAGGTGTTATGATGACTGTTTGTGTTAAAGTTATCCCCTTGGTCACCAACCTCAGTTTGGCCTGATTTTATCCGTCAATATTGCTGATGCGGCGTGTATGGTTAGGAATAATATACAAGTGTATTCTTGGTTCTTTCGGTAAAGTCACGTTGAAGGGAAACAATAAAATAATAAAATATATATAAAACAATAAAATTCTCACGACGTTTCGACTGTAACACAAACAGTCATCATCACACCTGACGTTTTGACTGTAACACAAACAATCATCATCACACCTGATGATGACTGTTTGTGTTACAGTCGAAACGTCGTGAGAATTTTCTTGTTTTATATATATTTTATTATTTTATTGTTTCCCTTCAACGTGACTTTACCGAAAGAACCAAGAATACACTTGTATATTATTCCTAACCATACACGCCGCATCAGCAATATTGACGGATAAGATCAGGCCAAACTGAGGTTGGTGACCAAGGGGATGACTGTAATAGGACAATGATAGTCTTGCAGATGTAATCGGGAAGATTAGGTTGTAATGAGCAGGACGTGTGCATAATGATAGGCGGGCAGGTTAGAGACAGGCAATGGATTGGTACACAGAGGATAGCCACTAAAGGAGAGACTAAAAGCCAGAGGGGTAGGATGTCAAAGCTGATCTCAAAGGCCTGGTGTAAACTTTTTAACAACTCTAGGATCTGGGATCTGGAGGTGGTCACATAGCTCAGAGGTCAGAGTGCTGAGCTGTTTCCGCTGAGATCCTGGGTTTGAGTCCAGGTTTTAGTCACCTGTAATTAAATATAAATGGTTACAGCCTGGCCATAATCACTGCTCAAATAAAATCCATCACGTTACATTTGGATCTGCACTTGGCTGAATTCCATCTTTAACAATAAAATATATTATTGCTTTAACTTTTACATGACGAACATATCTCTCCGGGAGGGCATTTGTGGAAGTGCTGCCCTCTACCGTCTTAACCAGAGGTTACTTGAAGGGGGGGGGGGGGTCTGAGGAGTGGGTCTGCGATGTCTGCTTCACAATCGGGATAATGTTGGGGGTAAAGACAAAACATTAAAAAAGCAACTGAGGGACCTGGCACAAGGGAGTAAGCAATGGTGGCATCACCAACATTGGCCACCTGTGTTGATCTCTTTATTGTACTCCTGCTGCCCACCATTATCCACGGCCAGGTGACTCGACAGCGGAGCGAGCAGCTCCCAATCGGAAGGTTGACTTCGCTCACAATCCCAATGGTGTCAATAAAATGAGTACTGCTGTTTTGGTTAAATTAACAGTGATTGTCCTGTCGATACATTCCCCCCCCCCCTCCCCCGCAATAATAATATGCGATTTTCACCAATGGGTCATGGCTATAAACAGGAGCGGAGCCTCGGTGCTCATGTGAGCATGGAAATCACGTAGCCTTCATTTATTTATTTCTACGACAGTCTCACCATTGGTCTTTAGTGCAGCTGCCAGCATTTCCCGGCACTTTTCCCGCACAACCTCGCTGGAGGTGCCCGCCGATGGGAACGCGGGCGACCTCGGGGTTCCAGGAGCGCTGGGGCTGGTGGGCGTGGTGGGCGTGCTGGGCGTGCTGGGCGTGCTGGGTGGTTTGGTCTCCGCACGCCTCCTGTCACCTCCCCCTCCTCTCTCGCAGTGTTTGCCTTCGGGCCCAGAATTGCTGCCATGAGCAGAGCGATAATAGCGGTCAACACGGTGGGACATGTTACACGTACGTACACGTACATCGGTTGCACTGCATTGCACACGTTGTTGCTACAGACGTGTTTAATTATCGGGTTGCCACATCTCCAAAGGCTCAACAGATCCCGCGGCAATAAGAATATCTCACCGTCGCGGAAGAGTGGAGAACTACATCCAAACGCATCATACTCGAGTGGCGTATTGTCCCGCAACTGACAAAACACCCGGGACTCTTAATCAATGTCCCGGGAAGATTCACCGATTTCCCAGGACAGCAACCTCAAAAAAAGAGGATCATGCTGGGCAAATCAGGACCGGTCGCAACCCTAGTTAATTGCTGCACTGTACTTCACGTGCTATAATACGCGTGCTAATTACTGAACTATATTGCTTGGATTGCAGCGCACGTGTTAATTTCTGCACAGGAAGTTGGCGGCATGAACTGCGCCACACTTCTGAGGGGCTTTATCACACAGTAGTAGTTCGTACTGCGTAATTGCTGAATATTCCCGCATTGTTCCTACTCATTTCGGCACCAGAGCATTGCCTGAATACCAAAGTGGTGGACAGAAACTCGCCGCAAATTTTAACCACTGACATGACTCCCCGTTTAGAAAAAACGGTCGAACCAGCGTTTTCTTTTCTCACCGAATAATTTACTGGGTCGCTGTTAGACTGAAGTAGCCGTTTGGCGAGTAGCCGCAGCAGCGGAACGTGCGTTCGATCCCGACCCTGACGCCCGCTGAGTATTTGGAGTCTGCGTGTCTCTCTCCCCGTGGTTGCGTGGATTTTTCTCCGGGTCTTCCGGTTTTTCCCTCCACATTTTAGAATCAACGTCACGCGTTCAGAGTATGTTGGCTGCTGCTCTAAATATCCACGTGATAATCCGCTTCATTGAGCTGTCATTTATGGACAAGTCACTTCTGAAAAAAGTTCTACATAGCTCAGGGGGCCTTACCTATTAAAATATACTTTTTAAATATCTTCTTTGGTTCTTTCGGTAAAGTCACGTAGAATGAGAATAAAATAATAAATTGATAAAATAAAATAACACAATAATATTCTCACGACGTTTCGGCCACAACACAAGCGGCCTTCATCAGGTGAAGGGACGAGACATGACTTTACCGAAAGAACCAAAGAAGATGAATCATTGCAGTCACGAAAGCTTTAAATCGAAACTTTTTAAATAGTTTAGTTTAAAATGTTTTCCATGTCGCTAACCTGGACAGATCCTGCTTAAATGAATCCCTGGCTCTAACCTCGTTCTGATTATGTGATAACCCAATATAGCAGACTGCATGGTTGCAATCATTGGTGCTCTTTGTAAAAGTTATAATTTGTGTAGGTTTCCGTGGTTGTGCTGTACAGCTCTCCGGTGTGTTTTTGGGGTTGTACTGTGCCGTTCATCAGCACGGTGTCCAACGTTTTGCTCCACGTGCTGTGAGCGAGTTTCAGGAACTGAACATCCAACTCGTGAAGAAGTTCGTAGCGTTCGCAGTGAAAAATCTGACGTTTCAAAACAAAATGTGTCGCCACCCCAAAAAACAAACACGCGGAGAGCTTCTAAGTACCACCCTTTGTTATTTTTTGTAAACAGCATTGGTGTTTCCCAGCTCAAAACACTGCAAAAGAACTCGGCAACACTGCAAAGGCGAAGCCGGCTTGAACTTTTGCTCGCACCCCCAAGAGTTTCACGCAGGCCCCGCCGAAAACATCAGCAAGAAAACAGAAGCGAGAAAGTGGGAGGCTACCTGCCCTCAGGCATTTCCACCGGGGAATAGGTCGGACTGGAGGAGGAGGAATCCTGCGAGCTCCTCCTCTTCATCTGATCGACCCCTAAGAGGTCAAACACACACAGTGCAAGAAACCAAAAACACACACGTACAGGACACATGTATTTAACGTTCCCCCCATGATGTACGCATTGAATTGTGTGCATAAGAAACTGATACGTTTTAAAATGTGTGACTATTGCATGTCATAGGTCCAGCAGCCGTGAGAGGCGCTACTCTATCCCAAAATATGTATATACTTTTGATTTAGTTGAACACGTAGGCTTTTGTGACCAATATCGTCCATAATACAGTTTTTGGGGGTTAACTTGCGTAAATATATATTTGATATATATTTATAAATTTCAAATATATATTTACGCGATATTTAATATATATTTATGCGATCGAACCCAAAAAACCTGTATTATGGTTGTTCAATTTAATTATCGCTTTGCAATGTGACATTTCAAATTGCCAGGGGTGCGGGTGTCAAATAATAAAACCCTCAAAGGGGAGAAATTATGCACGATCACTTAGCTGGGAGTGAGAATGAACGGCTGGAAAGCTTGGTCACTCACCAAGTAACTTTTTCCAGGTCTTTATGAGGATCTTGGAAATAGAAATCACCTCCTCATCCTTCGTGAGTTTTCTTAGAGAGTTCACGAGCATTCCCACTCGCGTCATCTGCCAAAGAAGGGGAACTCAAATTGCTCAAGGGAAAAGCATCCTGACACTACTGGCAGCCAATAAAGAAATATCTTACAGCTTTGTGATAAAAGCAGTCCAACTCACTTTTAGGATGCCCAGTGTCATGGGTATCGCCTGCAGCTCCTTAAGAAGATCAAGAGCTCCATCCTGCAACACAGTAGACCACGGGTAAAGATGAATCATTCAACGTCTGTTTGCGTGGACCCTGCGAGTCAAATGCCAAAATATTCATATGGCCAGAAAACGTGACAGTTGGATGTGCGACGTTATAATGTATTACTTACATGAACCTCACTGCATTGAGCGTGGGAGAATCCAATAACGATCTTTGTGAGCCACACATTGACCTGGAATGGCTTTCTGCACCCATCTACACAAACAAGTCAGTCCGAGGTTCTGCAGGTTAGCTGCAACGGAGGGTCGATCCGAGGGTTCGTTCATTGGTTCGGTGGAGTTACTCCTCGACTTTGTCGGAACTCTGCTTCCATTGAGAGCAGAGAAGCAATTGAAGTTAAATTGCTCAAACAAGGTGCCAAGTTGAGCGTCCGTGTCTTCTCCGCAACTTTGTCGACCAACCAAAAGCCCTACGGAGCTAAGCGATTTCCAGTTTATTTTTTTGAATTCATAATTCAAAATACAGTACTTCAGCTTATCTATTGTAAATACGTTCAGCTTTAAGTCCACAATAATCCACTAGTCATACAATGTAAATATCACGTGGAATTAAAAACCCACCATGACATGTTTTCTTCTTTGATGGAAGCACTGCTTTTATAAACGAGTTGCTCATATCCACTGTCGTTGCTCCCGCCACTTTACCCCACCACGTGACGGGTCGCACCTTCACCGCTTACCAACTTTGGTAATCGACGGTGAGCAAGCTCTCCTGCAGCAGTCCACACGATGTGATCCCCAAATCTAGCCCCCCCCACCCCCCGCCACACATCTCTATTAGCCTCGCGTATGCAAACGTACAGCACTGCTGCAAGAGGTTTGGGGGGGGACACGGGGCTGTAATTGTTTTGCTATTTTTAGGTGAAATTATTCAGATGCCACACATCTGCTTTCACTTTCGACCCCCCTCCCCACCACCCTCTGGAATCCGCAACATCTGTAGTGGATCTGAGAGCAACAATGGCATTCGGCCAAAGTCAGCAAATGTGAATGAAACGGCGTAGAAAATGTTTTTTTTTCTAACGCACTGTGCAGAACCGTTGCCACCTCTGAAGTGCCAAAGAACGGGACAGACATTAGGGGGAGACAAGAACATCTCACAATACCAGCAAACAGGGACAGCAACTGTGTACAATACATCTCATTGTCCTGAGTGATGTATTCCTACTACTGTTATTCTGCAACTGACAAAGGCGTGGACTTTTAATGCCACGGGAAGAATTACAGATACCCCAGGATACCAGCTACCTCAAGGGGACAATCCTGGGGAAAATCCAGGCAATTGGCAACTCTTGCAAAATATCATGATAAACTTTCTATCTTACCAGGTAAAGCCCACTGAGCTCGTTTTCAGAAGCGACCTGACCACAAGTGATAACTCAACGAAGTGGCTCATCGTTTGGAAATTTATAGCAGTCAAATACTCGCGTGCAAATAAAAGGCGTGTTTCTAAATGTGGAGGGAAAGATCTACGCGATCACGGGGAGAACATGGAAACTCCAAATATGCAGCAGGCTTCGGGGGTCGAACCCACGACCTCCTGTATACCAGGCGAGGTAGCTAACATGTTGCCACCGTGGTGCCGTACTCCACAAAAATAAGATAAATTATATAGAAAACATCCAACCTCTCACCAAATATCACTTACTCAATCATTTCACACTCTCCTCTGCCAGATATGGAGTCGTCGCTGTAAAAAATTTCGATCGTTGTGTAATTGACACTTTTTGAATCAAACTAAGACTCATGGTCTAACAGACGGGGGGGGGGGGGTCCTTGCCTGTCGACATCTGGCAGTTCACGAGCATTGGTTCAAGCGAGCCCGACCGCTGCTGATGAGGCAGTGAATGTCAAAACCGGTCCAGCTTTCTTGTATTCAACCAATGCTGCTGAAATCATGCACTCACATAACTCTCGTGTGGCTGATGGGATGGGTAAAATAAATACTTCAGATTGTTTTTTTTTGTGTGGGTGAAGAAGCTATGATATACGATGAATGGGGGTGTATTATAATCAGCGTATTTATACGGTAGGAGGAAAACACGTACGGCGATTTAATTTGTGTGGAGGACCAGATATAAAACAGTGCGTGTGATTATAAATACTTAAAATTCAATTTTTTTTTATAATCCGCAACAGGACACCGATGTGAGCTGTATACATTTCTCTCTATAAATCTATCACTCTGTTACTTGGCCACCGATAAATAATTATCGGTGGAAGCGGAAACGCTCTCCACTCTTTCAGAGCAGGCAGCGGTGAAGCGAATGCGGTGCGCGTGGGGAAGCGGCAGTGTCGTCATCATTGTGGTAGTGGTTAGGGCTACGAACCCCGGCGAGGCGAGTTCGACTCCCGCTCACGGCCACCAACACCGGCCTCAAATGAGTACCTGGTGCGGTGTGTAAACGACATCGCCGCTGGGGAGACAAAGGCGGCCGGGCAGGGGGGGGGGTCTTTGTCTTGGTGTTGTAGATGCAGGGTGGGCCTGTCGTCACGAGATGGCACTGTGTGACCCGCTTCTTCCTAACGACGCCACTCGATTTGTTCGCTCCGCACTGTCAACACCCCTCAGCACCCACGACAAAGTCACCAACCCCGCCCCCCCCCCCCAACGACGCCCGCAAAACCGCGGCGTGACCGCAACTCTGGACTCAGCCCTTGTGGATTTGTGATGCAATGCGAGGCGTAGGAGCGACTGCAAGCTCACAAGTTCAGCCAAAAAAAAACCTCCCAGTTCACCGACTCTCCCGCTCCCTCCACCGAGTCCACCCCCCCACCGTGTGTGTCCACTGCTGCCAACAGACGAGGCCTCCTGTTGACGTTGTCCCGGAAACTCTGCAATTCTTGTCATTGCCAATAATGTGTAACCAATATTGGCAATAAACAATATTGCAACACCGCGGACAATGCATTTACCGTACACTGTACGTATTCTCCCCTCCTCTGGCGGGGTTACTGTGTGGAACATTCTTTCCCATCATATGTCCAATTAAATTTTTATACCTAATTTGTTGTAGACGGGAATCCTGCCTCGACCACAGCACTGGCCTTGAATGGGCGACTGCATGCACAGAGTGATATGGGTATGGCTTGCGGGGGCAATGAGAATGGCAGTAAAGTAAAAACAATTTAATGTTCTCTGTAGCTGTATGGTTCCGCGTCTAGTCGGTGGCATCAACGTGAATTGACCGATAATCCATAATTCGCGGAACACCGGGGCACGAAACCCATCGTGGGTTAATCTGGTCTAAACACCCGCGGTGCACCACGGATTACAAGGATCCACGCGATACGGTCCCTCCCAGATCAACGCGCTCTATGTATGCTGAACTTCTTTCGCACCGTACGTGCCCAACCGTGCTAATTGGAGGTTGCGGGGAAGAACAATAAACGAAACACAATAAGCGGTTATAAATAAATGAGTTTTCAATCTAAACGATGTAAAAGTGCATAGCTCCAGTGGCTTCCTAATACCGTACGGAAGAGCGTTCCAGACGGCCGGCGAAGCGCACCTGAACGCGCGATGCGGTGACCGCTGCCTTTGTTCAATGTCCAGCAGCCAAAAGTCGCCGCCGCTGCTGCTGCGATGGATGTCCGCAGTTGGCGTGATGGTGTTGACGCTCCTTGATGACATCCGTGAGGTGTTGTGGCTCACTTGTGGAGTTGACACCCATGCAGCTCCACAGTCTAGGGCTGAACGATGAATCTTTTTCAAATCGAAATCGCAATTTTAAACAATGCGATCAGCAAATCGCAAAGGCTTCGATTTTTTGCGATTTGAAAATTCCTATAACTTTCTTATTGGAATTTTTTTATTTTGCATTATTATAACTTCATTTATTTCACTTAACTATTGTCCTATGTTTGATTGTTATATTTAAATTAAGACATTTTAATAAATATATGTTGGAAGCAATTAATATATTTAAAGTTCTCATTCTTGCATTAGAATATATAGAATAGTTCATGTTTTGATGGTATCAGTGGTAATGCTCCATCACATGTTTTAAATCTATTACACAGCGAATACTGTATTGAAGCTTGACTTTTAAAAAATATAATCGCAATATCAGTCAGAAAAATCTCAATTAGACATTTTCCCCAAATCGTTCAGGCCCACTCCACACCAACCCAATATTTCCCAACCCATCTTCCATCTCCTCAGCCGTTGCTCGATTGGGATCGCACGCGCCAACTTCGCCACAGACTGCAAAAATCTTGGCAGAACCCTCCTGGAAAGGCCTTTAAAAGAGTCGGAGTGACTTCCCGAGGAAATAGGCATGGGTACCCGCCAAGCCTGCTCTTGTGCAGATTGTGACACACTATCTGATCCACCGTGAATAAAACGTCACGTGGAGGTTGCTTTTTGAGCAAGATATCACCGAGTTTATAGTCAAAACATATTTATTTAATGTCCGAATTTCACTAACCAATTAATGCAATTCTACATTACAATACAGTAGATATTCATGGAAATCAGCAGCATAATTTTTTTCTTCAGAACCGCTTTTTGTGTTTAGTTTGTCATCCTTCCACCGCACCTCCGATGAGCGTGTTCGGCTACGTACGTTGCGAAAGAAGTTCAACATACATACATCGTCAGCCATGACCAATCCACTGCTGGATGAAGTTCCTCCCAATGCCATCGCCATCCCTCACGTTTCCGCGGCGTGACAGCCCACCGGGCACATGCACCACGAGGCAATGTCCTTGCTGCGTGGCCTCTGTGGACGTCCGCTCAAGAGGCCGTCACCTTCATCGGCAGCCACCGTCGGCGCCTCCAGGATTCCCGCAACACCATCTCGGTGGGTTTAGCGAACAGTCGGCGTACAGCAGTGGCAAAGCGGTCGAGCTGTGCGCACCGTGCGCTGTGGACTTCACGAGATCTCAGCTTGCAATCCTAGCCACGGCTAGGCACAGGCTTCGAGTGCCACGGAAACCGGTCAACTCGCACGTTTACCTTTCCCGCCGACGTCACGCGATGCAAAAGCGTTCACCTTCCACTCCGCAGCCGCGTTTGCGTTGTGTTTGTTGACAACAGGCGAGCAAGGAGGCATTGCCACCTCGACACGAGCAGCCGTCTCGCGGCCTGCCAACGGAAGTTCGGCATCAGCGCGAGGCCCAGCGCCGCTCACAGCAACGTAGCTCAGGAGGCATCTACAATTTAGCGGTGGAAACCAGGGTGGTGCCTCAAAGTGGATCCTCTCTCTGTCTCTCTCTTGGCTCATCTTGTGAACAGTGTCGCTTGTAGCGGGTACTGAAGGTGACCACAGCGACCTTCGTCTAATTAATCGCGCTGCTTGGACGAAGGCCTCAGAAATTCCCACGACCGCTTCGTTGCGGGTCTTGAGGGTTATTGTTTTACCGTACTTCTCCACGCCGGTCATCGCCGGTTCGTTAAGGCGGGGGAAGCATAGTCGAGGAAGCATAGGGGTACAGCACAGCAACAGATTTTGTTGCAATTACCCTCGACTGTCCCACCACGTAGCGTGCAAGCCCTGTGACAACCTGTTTGTGCAGCATGGCCATACATCCAAGCACTGTTCAGGCCCAGGATCTTTCTGAGATCTGCTCGTGATTCGGTGCAGTCCCAGTGATTTGGTCAAAGGTGCCCAAAGTTAGAAGCTAATTAAACCGTAAAATATTTTATGACGCAGCATACACAGCATTATCACGATGTGCATCCTTCCAAACATGTTATATATATACAGTAACGTTCCCAGCAAAGCTCAAAGTAGTTTCTCTAACATGTACATTGTTAATGGGGTGAAGCGGTGGTGCAGTGGTTCGTGCACTATGCTATGAACCATGCGACCTGAGTTTGATTCCCAGCTATGGCTAACATCAGTGGTGACATTAACCTGTTGGGTTGCATGCTTTCACCAACCCAGTGGTTAGCATGGTGAGCTATGGTCAAACAAACCCTCAATTGGAATTGTGGAGGCCTTCATCCAGCAGTGGATTAACACAGGACCGTACATTATTTAAAACAATTCTGATAGTAATTGAGACATAAATCGAGACCGAAGTCCCGATGGTAAGGCTCCACGAGCATGCATTACGACATGTCCATTCCTTAGCGTGTCCCAGTTTCGTGCACACGACAGCCCGTCCACATCACGTCACCACATGCCCTGTCACCGCATAGCGAATGTGTCTCACACATTCACTGCCTCCAGATCACGTCTCATTCCCGCGATCCCAATCATGTTCACACTCGCCGTGACAGCACGTACGCCTGCTTTGGTTCGTAGACTATCTCCTTCAGGCCGGGTTTAATTTACCACTGCATGTGTTCTGAGTGGCTGGTGGTCTGCATTACGTGGGACATCACTGCTATTGTAGCCACAGCCATGGCGAGAGGTATTCTGGATGTGTTGTGCAGTGTGGAAATATATTCAGGGTCACCGAACCAGTCACACCCGTCCTGACATTAAGCCCTGCCTATACAAGTCAATGACATGAACGAGTAGAATATATGGCGGGTTTTAACGACACATTTACGTATTTACGCGATCTAACCCAAAAAAAAACTCTGCTATGGATGATATTGGTCGCGAAAGCCTACGTATTAAACTATCATATATTATTTTGTTTTTAATATTGCTGGTGGTACACCATTCCTGGTAAACGTGTTACTGAGGTCGATGTTGAATATGGGGGATTATACTGCTGGCTGAACTGATGGGGGGGTAGTCTGTATGTTGTCACGGAGTAGAATGTACAGGAGAAGTGTCAACTAACAATCATTCAGTGACGAGGTCTTTGAGTGGCTCAAGAGGCCAGAGGTCAGATCGCTAAGCCGGCACTGCTGAGGTCGTGGGTTCGAATTCTAGCAGCCGCCCATAATTAAACTGTGTTCTGAAATCTAGATAATTGATGGATTCGGCCTGGTTACCAATGGCTGCACACAGAATATATATTTTTTTTACCTAATTGGCCTACATTTTAGCTTCAAGAAGTCAACACATGTGTTTGACTGTATAGTTTGAATATGTATTTCTGCATCAGAAAGATAGGTCACTTGGAGAGAATTCAGAAGCAGTTATGTGACATCTCCTTCCACGGAACATTCTCTTACATGGGGCAATGCATGCCATTGATAGAGCTCCAAACTAATTATTTGTCTCATGACATGGCGCTGACGGCACGATTGGGCTAAATCTGAGAAAAAGCCAAAAGTTAGGAAATAATCTAACAAAAATCAGAATCCTTAAGTGACGGAAACGTGGCACTGATTTGCGCAAGGAATTTCCACACAACTATCGGAACCGTATGCATCGATGCCTAACTGCTGTAATCCATCAATATACACTTATGCACATTATATCTGCTTGAATATGGTGCACAATCTTTTACATGGTAAATACATGAACTGCCCATCTTTTGCAAACGACCACGGTAAGATATGGACTAGGTCACGTCATTCAAGGTGACAGCAGCTGCGTTTTTCTCAGGGCTTTCCAAAGTTAAGCAGGTACGAGAAAGTCATTGGGAAATTCCCATCTGTCAGCCCTTTGCCCACGTTAAAACGACCAATTCACTAAAGATTTAGCATGTGGAGACATTCTAAGAATTGTTTTTCTTTTATATATGTGCTAAGACATGTTATGGTATGGTAATTTTTTTCAAGGTATAAAAACAACTTCATGGGAATCCCCAAAGAAACGTGATTCTCACTCAAGTGAAACGCAAACTAAACGCACGATTTAGGAGATCATATTACTCTACAGTGTACCAGGAACGTTACTTTACACTTATAGTGTACAGCACAACGTGGATGTCCTCAGACAAAGGCTAACAACACACCTCTGCCAGAATGTCATCAATTCCAAAAGAGGCCAGGAAGGCAGGTGCCAGAATATTTTATCTGATCGGATGGCTGTCAAGGCTGCTGTTGCTATATTTTTTTTTAGATCTGCCTCACGCGGTGAACTCTAATCCCGAACCTTTGGCAATCCGTACGATGCAACTGGAGCTGCGACTTGTCAGGTTGGCAGCTTTCCACGAGAACCAGCGCCGGGTAAAACAATATCTCTTGCGTTTGACTCGAGCACTTATTTCAGTTCCTTATTCAGGCACTGGCCCAGCAAATAATCAGACGGTGCCTTCAAGGGGGTTGCACAGATATTTTAATATCGCAGAAAGGCGGAGTACCCACACTTTACCCGATTGCACGCGACCTGCCGATAAACTCTGGAGTATCCACTTACACTGCTGGGTGGACAGAGGCAGGGAGGGAGGTGGCGTCTTCTGGTCTAACAACGTTTGAGACTAGGCTCAAAAGAAAGCTGTCTCTGGTGTGGACCAATCAGTTTAAAGGACAATGTATATAGTATCAGAGTGTTTTTTGTTTGCATTCTGACCACAAGTATTGTGGTTAATGCAGACATGATTCCTTGTAAAAGGTTTCAGTTTGGTGTTTTAACATCTTAACAGCTGTTCTGTTGCCAGAAAAAAGGGGAAAACCTATTCTCATAGGGAGGTGGGGAGTTAATGAACTTGCACCGTCGTTTCAACCGCCATACCAGGGGATCGAACCGGCGACCTCTGAATTGCAAGTCCAGTGGCGCTAAACATGGACAACATTCACCTATTTATCACAGATGTAGTGACTTATATGGAGTCACTATGGCGTTTAGCGCCAGCTGCTGTCACAAGAGTGAAACTGTACGTCTTGAGTCTCTCTCTGACACCAGAGTGGATACGGCATGGAATCGGGCCCTAGGGGGCATAGTTCTGGCGAGGGTCGGAGAGAGAGCAAGTGAGGACGTGATACTCTGTGTGAACCCGAGAGGGCACGTGACCGGGGCAGGGTAGCAAGGGGGCCCGAAAGGGGGGCTTGGGGGACACGTGATACGGCCCAGAGCCTTCTAGGAGGATCTAGAAGGGGGCGTGGCCGAGGGCGGAACGAGGCCACGCTCAGGAGCATAAAGGGGCAGTCCGGCAGTCCGGTGAGCGATCGAGGCTCTCTGTTGGAATGGAACCCGTGGGTGCTACGTCTCTTCGATCCTCGGTCTTCGATGTTACGCTCGGCATCGTGGGTCAGGCAGTGTGTTACTGACCGACCCGGTTATGTAAATACCCCGTTGTGGTCTAGTTCACCGTGTAGTTATCACCTAGATGTTGATCCAGTGTACGTTTATGTACTAAGCCCTGTTTGGTTGTTGTAATAAACGTGTTGCCTCCAAGAACAAGTGTGTATCTCCGTGTACAACACTACACAGGTAAAACAATGACTTAACCAGGAGAGAATATTTGAAACGTCTGTGCAGTTCAGGTGCCATGATGTGTTGCCAATGTACATGGTGGTCCAGATGTCCCGTGACCCCTATTTAATTATCAAAACCGTAACTTTATTTTAAAGGAAGGTTTATTTAAAACATAAATGAAGATGGAAAGGAAATTAATGTTAGCGGTCAATTCATTGGAGGGGGGGGGGGGGGGTCACAAGACATCTGGACCATCCTGTACTGTGTGAATTGACGAAGAAACCTCTGCAAACGACATTTTCCATAATCTTGGTTCTTTCGGTAAAGTCACGTAGAAGGGAAACAATACAATAATTAAAACATAAAACAATAAAATTCTCACGAAGTTTCGACTGCAACACAAGCAATCATCATCAGGTGTGACCTGACGATTGCTTGTGTTGCAGAATTTTATTGTTTTATATTTTTATTATTTTATTGTTTCCCTTCTACGTGACTTTACCGAAAGAACCAAGAATGTGAATCCCTGCAGTCACGAAAGCTTTCAATCGAGATTTTCCATCTCAAGGAATTATCCAAATTAATTATTGTGATGAGCTCCCTATTAAAGCTGGCACTTAATGATGGTCATTGCAGGTCTGAGTACTTCGTGCACACGAAATCCACTGCTGTTTGAGGGCCTCTTACTCCCACTCCACGCCGTGCGGGATAGTGGGAGTTATGTGGCCATTCTTCACCACACTGGTCAATATGGTTTGGTCCAGGCACAGAACCACAGCAAAGTACAGCAATGAATATTGCTGCACCGCCCTCTCGCTGACACCTTTAGCCCAGCAGCAACCTGTAACACTGCTTTGATGCGTGGTGGGCTCCCATTCTAGCACTGTCCAGGCACTGCAGTAGTGTACTAACAAGTAGGACACGTAATGCCTTTACACAGGGCAGTCTATTAACCGCTTGTACTGTAATGTAATGGCAAAGTAGGTCGCTGAGCGATTAATCATTTTGTGTTCTTCAGATCAACATCTGCCCCTGCCATGGTGGTGGCCTGGATTGGTGGCATCAGCGAGGGCTTAACTTGCCCTGTTGCCAAACCAGTTCTAAAAACGTGTTTTGTGCTTTTGTAAAGAAATCACAGCCACAACAATAACAATGTATGCTAATCACAAATAAAAAAAAACACAATCGCAATTAGAAATGCATTAATTTACAGCGTTTAGGATACTTCTAGTACTGCGATATGTGGTCGAGACTAACAGCGGAGTGACAGCCAAAGGAGTCAAACATAGCCAGGAAGAACGTCTAACGGCTGTGGTGAAGCGATGGAATGAGCTTGTGTGCGGGAGTAAGATGGATTGTTGCATCGCGAAGCCGTGATAGCGACAGCTCAGGGAGGGCCTTCAAACAGGGAACACGCAACGTTGGCTGGCTCAACGTTCCTTGGTTACTGGACAATCCAGCAGATGATAGATTGCAGCCGATGACGGATGCTGCTGCTGATAGCTGACAATTATATGTTGGGTACAATGCAGATGTTAGTTTGTGGTTAACACATCAATACCTATTGTCCGTTTCGTATTTAAAACACAGTCTAAGCACAGCGCGTGCGCGTAATGCACGGACATTTTCTCTGTCTCTCTTATTTTGGTACGGGCGAATGTGTGCCACTGCGGAGCCAGATCTGCATGCCGGGCCCTGGGCTCGCCTTTCACGGACGGGTTAAGGACCTGGCTTGTGGAATGAGGAACCACGATTTAGCCTGGAGGAGCAGCAGCAGCAGCAACAGCACCAAGTCACCACCTGCTGCCGTCAAAGACCGCGCTCCACATGTTTATTTATGGATTATTCCCTCCCGGATCTGCGCTCATATCTGCTTGCCGAGAAGCGATGCCCCCTGCAAACTCACGCCTCTCGTTTTGCCCTCTAGGCAAGTGCTAAGGGGGTGTTCCCCCATCATGCAGGGTTTCCCCAAACTCCACGCTACGTCTTTCCGCGTTCACCAATGTACTCCCCATTAAATACACAAATTAACTCGTCCCACGCTGCACGCGCCCGATGATTGTTAAACGTGTCCCACGTGACACGCTAAGCAATTAACCCTCTCTGCGTTCGTACAGCCGATTCAAATTTAGATTTGGGTCTCAGTGTGTGTGTGTACACGTGTTCCGTGTACGTGATGTGTGTGTGCACGTGTCGGAGGAGGCTCGTGAAGGACGATACTGCTCGGTTGGAGGCAGTCGCCCTCCAATAACAACGGAGGGCAGAGGAGCGACGCTTGCAAGCAACAACGAGCGGATACACAGCAGCAAGTTGGCAGAGTAAGCGGCACACAGCTGGTGCATCTACCAGTTATGTCAGTCAGTCAACCCTGGGTCTGTCCCGTGACCTGTCAGCGAGCTTTCGACACTTCACGTGGCATCAAAGTTCACCTAGCCTGGCACATGCGCCGTGGTGCATGGCGGGCGTTGTTGGTATAGGGAATAGATTTGTAAACGCAGAACAACGCAGCGTGGCGGGCGGGTGGGTGGGTGGCGAGGACTGGAGTTTGTAAAACCCTGCCGCAATGCAGACGGTTAGAGACCCCCAGGTAGCGCGTGGCTCTCAGAGGCACCGAAGCAACAGCGCACATCGATGACTGTAATGTTACTACTGATGAGCTCTAAAGAGGATGAAACCGGTCTGCAGTTGTCTGTGTTTCACCCGCAGAGTTGGTCACCTAAAGTCCTTAGACAATTGGGCCAGGCATTCATCTCTTGTGCTGGTCTGAACAAAGCTGAGAGCAGTTCACATTGCAATGTGGTGATTCAAAATTGAAAACTAATATCTTTTTAGAACTGCTTTTTTCCTATGTTTAGTTTAACACATAGGCTTTCGCGGCCAACATTATCCGTGATAGAGGGTTAGATGGCGTAAATATAAATGTGTCGTTAAAGCCGCCACCACCCGACACAGCCCATTAGTAGCGAGGTTTGTCACGTACTCGAATTGAAAATGTTGTGGGTTTACTCTCCAACACACCCGTGTGCTGTACGAGTAACGAATTGTCACGGTCGGTTTAGGTGACAATCCTTACTACTAATTGGCTGTGTTGGGTGGTGGCGGGTTTGACGACGCATTTATATTGACGCGATCGAACGCAAAAACCTCTTTATGGATTTTTGTGTTCAGTTGTCCTTCCCCCGCACCTCCAATTAGCACGGTTTGGCTACGTACGGTGTAGAAAGAAGTTCAACGTACATACGAAGTTCAACATACGTCACATTACATGTGTGAAATTAATCGTGAGATGGGAGTTGTGCCTTCCTGCTGTTTATGAACACACCTTTTGCATGAGCTGTTAAATCTGGGTTAACGAGCTGCATCACCGAAGTAGATCACACGGTGTATTCTCGGGTTGTGTACCGCGTATTGTTCGGCGTGTTGTCCGACGTTCCACTCCCACTTGCTGGAATAATTTTTCAGGAACTGCATTACTGAAGTTTCTGAAGAAGGGAACGCCGCCGCGAGGACATCCACGGCAAGGATGATACGATGAAATCGGAAGCCGCAGTTGAAATGAAACCAGGAATCTCTCGTTCCTGAAGAAGCTCCTAGGCACGTGGAGCGCAACGTCGGACATCACGAAGAACAGCCACGACCGCGAAACACAGTGCAGCGATGAACAAATTCGGTTCGCAGAGCAATTCATGTCGAGTGCAGCAAAGGCGTCCATCACATCTTGCCGAATTAATCCACACGCGTTGCTGCACGAATAAAAAATGCTGCACTATTCATCAAGTGCTGTACTAATTGCACGTGCAGCACTAATCAACACACTAGTGCGGGATTAATACACGTGGCTACATTAATCAACACACGTGCAGCATTGAACACAAGCATGTGGCTGCACTAATCAACGCACGTGGCACCACTGTGTTGTACAAATTGCCCCATGCTGCACGATAAACACGGGCGCACGTGCTGCACCCAAAGACTCGCTGCACCAATTGTCACATCCATTACCCCCAATCGACAAGTCACGCGCGCGTGTGCATCCTGAACTAGACGCGAAGTTGCTCGCTCCACTCCTTCACCCCGGTTTACCCCCTTCAAATACCCCCGGTTAACCCCCCACGAACCCCACACCGTGAAGTGATAGCACACACATACACATACACCCACACAAACAAACACACACACATGCCCACTGTCCCGGACCATAACCCGAACCCTGTCAGCTCGTCACCCACCGTGCTCTTCCTCGTCACCATCTTCTCCAGGCGCTTGGCGATGCGCACCACGTCCTCCTCTCCCCTGCCCATGTCCTCCTCCTCCTCGCCTCTCCCGCTCCCTCCCCGTGCCGCCGCCGCCGCCGTGTCAACACGCAGCAGCAGCAGCAGCAGCCGCCCGTGTCGCAAGCAACGCGGGCGGCAGTGGCGAGCAACTTCGCGACACTGGCGGAAGGAAGCGGCCAGCGGAAGAAAAGCGACGTGCAACAGTGGCGATGCTTTCTTGAAGAACCACCGATCTACCACGCTGTGGCCGTGGTGGGTTGGTAGTTGTTGTTGGTGGTGATGTTGTTGTTGATGAAGCGTTGCTGCTGCTGGCTGCTTGGTGGTTGGGGGGGAGGTAAGGAAGGGAGGGATGGCGGGGGGGGTGTGTTGATGTCAGCTCTTGTGGCCACTAGGGGGACGCCCGTTCCACTCGGACATCGCAGCCGTGGTGCGGGGAGCCCCAGAGGCGGGATGAGACGCGCTTGGCACGTGGGTGGGGTGGGAGTGGTGTGTGGTCGTGGTTATGCGAGGCCCCGCGGGCGAGATGGGCTCGCAAAGAAGAGTAAGCGAAAGCCAAAGCTCGCATATGTCACGGTGAGCCGGGCTGCTTGTCGGATAATTCATCGCAACCCGGAATTATATATATATGTGTGGGTCGGTGTGTGTGTGCGCATGTTGAGCTTTCTTTCGCACCGTGCCTTAGAGGCCAACCCGGCACACCGCCCACGCTGCGCTGTGGGGATTGCTCGTGTGGTGGATCATCTCATTCTGCCCACGCCACCACCACCACCACCTGCTCCGACTGCAGGTCACCGGTGGCACGGCAGCAGACTGTTTCATCCGGCGTTGTGACGTCACGCGTTTGGATGGCGGTTAATTTGGTCTGACGACGTCACGTGTTTGGGTTGCGTTTCATCAGGTGTTGTGGCGTCACGCGTTTAGATCGCAATTAATCCGATGTTGTGACGTGTTTTTTTGGGTTGCGGTTAATTAGATGTTGCGACGTCACGCGTTTGCGTTGCGGTTAATCCGGTGCTGTGATGTCACGTATTTGGCTTGCATTTAATCCGGTGTTGTGCGGTCACGTGGTTTGGGTGGGAGTTAATCGAGTGTCAATCCTCTAAGACGTCTGTCCAGTGTGGAGTATTAGGCAAAACGATATCTAGAGGCTTCCTCGGGGGTGCTGTGGAGAGCGTCGAGAAGTTTGCGAACCTGGGCAGGATGGATGTGACCGGCTCCGGTTTGGCAGCAGACGTCTCACTCCCAATCAGTCAAGCGGAGTTGTCTTACCATTGGCCGCGTAACGCCACTGTGTGGAAACTACCTGGCCTATCGCTCCATACGAAGCTCCCGGTCGTCTCGACCACAGCGATACCCTCAATTCTCTCTGCTTGCGAGACGTGGACCCCTTTTAAAGGAACATCTACCGCCGGTTTGAAACATTCAGGCTGGCCTGCCTACGATTCATCCTGGGTTTTAACCAGACTGCATTGTGTGAAAAGCTCACAGATCCTTGAAAGATCTGGACACAGTACCATCATCAGTGAGATCCTCTGGCAGGCGAGGGCTGCGTTGACCTGGGTGATGTAGCCCACGTGCCCAGCCATCGCATGCCCAAGCAGCTTCTGGTTGAACAGAGGGGGCTAAACGGGCGCGGCACGGACTGGAAAAGAGATGGACTGATCCGGTACAGACTTGTCGAAGACTGATATCAGCGGTGTCAAGATCTTCCTCTGTGGAGGAGGCTCCTGAAGGACGCTACTGAGCAGTTTGAGGCAGCCGCCACTCAAACAACAGCAGTGGGCAAATGTGCGACGCACGAATCATTCCTGGCGAGATGGACGTGGGAAGCACAGTTGGTGACTGCCGTTAATCTCGGTCAACCCATGGCACCTGGATCTGTCCAGTGACCTGCAGGCGAGCCTTTGACATTTCACGTGGCCTCAAGCTGCACTTTGCCTGGCACACAAGTGCTGTGCAACCGTCACGTGTTGCAATTGTTTGCTGTGGCAACGTGACGAGTTTGGGACCTTGCGGTTAAACGGGGTGGCACTGCACGTTCTCTCCATGAGCTCGCCACCCAAAGTCCACTAGCACTGCGTGAAGTGTATGTACGTTGAACTTATTTCGCATCTTACGTAGCCACTCGTGCAAATCGGAGGTGCGGGGGAAGGACAAACTAAACACAAATTCAAGGACAGTGCATATTATTATCAGAGTTGTCTTTTTTGTTTGCATTTTGACTGCTTGTGTTGTGGTTATTGCAAACATGATGCCTTGAATAAAGGTGTCAGTTTTTGTGCCAGTTAAAAGGGTAAAACCTATTCCTAAATCCACAACACAGCGGTTATAAAGAAATGAGTTTTCAATCTAGATTTAAAATTGCACAGCTCCAGTGGCCTCCTAAAACAGTTTTGCAGTGGTTAAAACAACCTTTGTAATTGTACAAAACCGAGTTCTCATGCCTTCACCACGATAAACAAACTCCACCCAAGGATGTAAATGTACACTGCCCTTGCCTAGGGCTGCTACACTTCGTGGTGGCTCAGCCGGCACGCTTGGAGGGTCGGCAGCCCCCCTCCCTCGACTCTCAGACCGGTCAACTCGGCCACGAGGACGAACCGCTCGCTCTCGCCAAATCACCGCCTAGCGTCATGACGAATACAAGCAACAGAATAGATATATTTTTTTGGAGTATAACAAAAAAAAACAGCAAATATTTCCTGCACAATTCATCGGCCCAATGGCCTTCCTCTGGGAGTACTACGGTACATCATTTCCAGCAGCATTGATTCAGCCCAAGCAAACTCTGGAGCGCGATTTCAGCAGTTCTCATGCTTGCTTGAATCATTGCTGGCGAGATGCCAAAATGTCATCGACAAGAACCCCCGCGTCTCGTCTCCACGCTTCCTGTCGTTCGGGGCCCCGGCCATCTATCCTAGTGGCCTCGCTCATTGGCAGTTTCGTAATTGAGCGTGGGTAGGGGAAACATGTTTTTTTTACTGGGGGGCAATATCCTTATCCAGCATATTTTTGTTTACAAGTTTCATTGTGGGGGGAGGCGATTGACTTCATGAAACCACCAGGACTGTCCCGGCCTTAACCGGGACGTTTGGAAGATACCCGCCCCCACCCTCCTCCACCCTGCAGCACTGACACAGGTGCGGTCATGTTCATGAATGTCGATGGACAGGTTCCACTGTTGAAGCCAGACCAAGGTAGCCTCGCCCTGTTGGGAGGACCTTGTGCACTTGCAAGAGATGGAATGCGTCGACAAACTTCCCTGCCCTCCCTATACCCCGTGCGTTTGTGTGCTCACTGAGGACATTGAACAGGGGGAACCCAACAGTGACTTTGGCGAGTGTTGCTGTTTCGTTTGTTTTTAAATGCACGATTGCTTAGCAAGGTTCTCGATTGAGAATTCCCCATTGTGATTTCACGAGTGACATGCGAGTCAAACCAAATGTGAAGGTTTCAGTGTGGGTGTTTAAGTAGATTTACCTTATAGAAATCCCTTTAGTCGCAGGACTATAATGGCTGGTGGGTCCTGTATTTAAATGTTTATACCATGCCATTAATGTTCGGCATGTGGAAGGAATGTGAAATACTAGACAGTACGATACCACTCCTAAGATGGATTCAATAATCCGTTGCTGTTTCGTCATCTTGCCACCGTTCGATAGCAGCTAACATTGATGACCTACTTCGTTACGGTTGTGTTCCGTCAAGGATATAGATGCTAGAATTATGATAATGTGGAAATGCAATGGTGAATAATGTAATGTCTCGAGGCGCGTTCTCTTTCGGGAGGAGTGCCACACCTTGGGAGAATTTCACAGGGTTTCTCATTTGATAGATTACAGAGGCGCGAGAATAATGTGTGTACACGTACGGGGCATTTGAGTGTTTCAGCACTAAAGGCGCCTTGCGTCACTTTCAATTATACAGCCCTCGTGTAGTCTAAACTAAAAAAAACAACTATTTAGTCTTGACTTAAAGCTTTGGTGACTGCAGGAGTTCATATTCTTGGGTCTTTCGGTAAAGTCACGTATTTAGGTTCAAATAAAATAACAAAAAAACTACGACGTTTCGATCGCAACACATCATTGGCTGCTGACATTTGGGCTACGCCCATTTCAAACCCTTTATAAACAATCTTGATTTGAAGCTTTCGTGACTGCAGGAATTCATACTTTGTTTTTTTCGGTAAAGTCACGTAGATAGAAGAAAAATAACTTAACAGATCACGTTTCGATCGCAACACAAGAAATCGTCTTCAGGTGAAACAATACATCAGGCGGACTGCTGAGGCAGGAAGAAATGTAGCGGGAGAGCTACTACAACTAAAGGTTATAAACGTGTGGGGTGGGTACAACCCAAGGGTAAGTGGGCAGAGCTAGAGATGGAATTTGCAAGTAAATGTAAGATCGCAGAGCTAGGCACACCTCGGCAAATCCGAGGGGGGGGGGGGAGGCGAGGTAGTTAACATCTCCGAGCCACCGTGGCGTCCCTCAAAACAAAGGGGGATCTCCGCCCCAAGAGCAGCTGTCTCTACGCGGCACGATGTTTACCCAGCACTGGCCTGCAAATGCGCATTTGCCTAGCAGTAGGGGACGATGTTGACGTGGGGTCGTCCCCCCCCCCCTCCAAGTTAAGTTTGTGTTGTAATTTGCATTTAACTGATCAGATTTGGACCTTGACGTCTGCACACAGGGCCTACAATTTTTCGAATGTCACGGGATCTTTAACTCTCACTGTGATGCAGACACCACGTGTTTCATGGTCAATGTCCTCCCCAGTATTTACGCATCGATTCTTCAATGAAGCAACGTATAGAATGTGTTCGTCTGACCGTTGACGCCACTAGTGGCCGCTGCATTTACCAATACAGTGTACGTGCAAAAGCGAATCCATCTGTGACCTTGGAAACAGACAATTGAATTGTGGAGAGAAGAGGATGGAGGTGGAGGCAGGCGGGCGGGGGGGGTCTTACATACAACACACTTGTTAAATCACATTTTATTTCTGAGCCACAGAATTTTAAATTAATCAGTAACATGCAGAAGGCAGTTTTCCCCCCAAATAAAACATGTACAACAGTGGTTATTACGTTACAAAAATGTAAAAGAAAAAAGCACGTCTAAGAATGTCATCGTAATGTACCCAACGGAAGAAGAAAACGAACTAAATCGCTCAGGTCCCAGAAAAATACCCCAGTTTGCAACCAGTGCAATTTTTAGTCATTTACAAGACGAAACTAAAACATATGGTACATTACACAACCACACATTCCAATAGGCATTTAATAGTATAAACGTCAAATCCACTCATTACTTTGCAATTATGCACGCAAGGCATGATCCCTTGTTTGTAATATCGAGCAAGCCAGGCCCTCCGCAACGCACACCAAACACCGAGCCGAACGCTTTTCTTGAACTTCCAAACGCTTGGATTACATTTCCCAGATTATACTGTGTAACTGTCCACCATAAAAACAAACAAAAACTATGCATCATCTCACCGATAAAAAAAAATACAATTATATTGCCAACTGGGTGTTAATGGGTGCTTTCTTTATGCTTATGGACATTACTTATATGCTGATTATGGAAAAAAACATTTTTTTATCATAATTTTCCCCATTTTTAAAGCGAAAATACTTGAGTTTCAGCAGGCTCCACGCTTGAGCAAATGGCTTTAAAACACAACAGAGCAACACGTTTAGTTTATAACATATAATAACGCATTTCGTTTCCCATAACAGACCTGTCAAGATTGGCGCACGCTATCTTACATTTTTTGTTTAAGCCAATTTGTGTTTCCCCCCTCCCTCAACATAACTATCCGAATCCACCAGGGAAAATGTCCCAGTGGTACTTTTTTGTTCTTACATGAAAAACACGTCACGTGATTTCGTTTATTTATTACTAATAGTTAAACCTTTTATATTTTTTGAACGTGGCAGAAAATGTTGTTTTCGACTTAATAACAAACAAGATGAAACGTAACTGTCCTTTGCAATCAAGAATATTCAATTTAACACGTCGGCTTTCGCGACCAATATTCATAATAAAGGTTTTTGGGTTAGATCGCGTAAGTATGTGTTGTAACCCTCCACCACCCGACACAGCCAGGAAGGTTTGGCATGTAAACAAACCGTCAGCATCATCGGGCTGGCAAATCGCCCGATGATGCTGGATTTAATTGCCAACGAAACTTCGTATTAAAATTATAAATGTTGGTGGAATTACTCTCCAACACACCGGTGGGCTGAAGTAGTAACTAACTGGCGCCTTGTTTACGTGACAAACCTTACTGGCTGTGTCGGGTGGTGGATTTCTACACATACTTAAGCGATCTAACCTAAAAACCTTTATTATGAAGATGATGCAATACATGATGAAATGCAGATCCCAGCGAGGGTTTCGAATTGAGTAAAAAAAGCACCGTTGGATATCAGATTAATGGCAGGCCCCTGAATGACACCCAAAATTGCACTAATCTGATGTGTACGGTTCGAAAAGAAGAGCAACGCATCTGGCATTCATTCAATCGTGCGAATTAACCTTGTTTATGTTAAATGATAAACATCCCTACTGTAATGTTTATTTTACTTAAGCCTATGGTCAAAAGTGGCAGGTGATATCTATTTGCCAAAAAATGTCTGGCCAACCCCCATCCATTTCCTCACTTTTAGAAGTGAAACACATTTTTTTCACAAACTGTTTTTTTTCTACATGTTCTTTAAATATACAATAATTAGTAAAATGTACATGCAGGATTAATGTGGTTAAAAAATAAAAGTTCTCTTTGGCCCTCATTGGAGTAAAATTGGTCAGTGCTGTTGGTCAATGCTTGGTCCACCATGGCTAGTACTCTGGGGCTGTGTTGGACAACACTGTTGGAATCGTGATGGCCAGCAAAGCACTTGGTTCCTAGTATTCAAACGTCTTGATCCAGCGTTCAGGGGTCTCACTGAAGTCCACACAGCTTTGGACAAATCATCTCGTGAACAAATGTCAAGCGAGGGTTTTCAACCAGCTCTGCGCGGTTGGTGCTAGCCCAATAGGGCCCCCCTAAGCATTAATTACATTGGGAGCGTCACCTGACCACAACCATTACACGATGAACGGGCTACATCCTTATACATGCCCAGTTGTGTGAAATAATTTAGCGAATTACCATTCCAATTATGTTAATATAATTACACATTTTATAAGGACCTGTGTTCAGGCTAGTATTTTCTGCACCCCTATTCTTCCAGTTATATGGGGGACCGCTTTATCAAATTGAGGCCCCTAGGCTTTCTTTTATTATTTTGCTCATGACTAGCGTCACCACGGAACTCCAGTGTAGTCAACCTCGGGCAGACGTCACTCAGCGTATAAGCTAATCGTGAATACCATGCAGGTTCAACAAATATAACAGTGTTTACAGCCAGGTATGTTGCAGGATCATTGTCATTGCACGTAGCAGTAGACAACAAGTAACTAATGACACATGAAGCCACTCTGGCTTAAAACTCAGGATGTTTAGAAATTAGGTTTCCAGGTGGCCTGCAGGTGGCTCAGAGGTCAGAGTGCTGAGCTCCTGGGTTCATTAAACTGGATTTTCAAGTTTACCGAGTTGACGGTTTCAGCCGGGTCACCAACGACCGCTCAAAAAAGACAATCGCATAAACAATTTTTATGCACTAAACTTGGCTAAATTCCAACTCTGAGATGTAAAATATTGGTTTAAATGTGACACGCAGTACTGTCACTCCGTGTGGACCAGAGGTCACATGATGAAGGGATCTCAGAGGTAGCTCTGTAATATCCACTTCCACGAAGGATTGCACTGCTCTGCAATAGATCAGAACGGAAACTTTGTCTCATGACATGATGCCGATTACATAATCGGAATGCCACTTGAGGGTGGGGGTGAGGGGAAGAGACCACGTTCATCATTGTCACTTGTGGCATCACCAATATAAAGTTCCATCACTGGACTCCGTGTCATTGCTTAAATCATAAAATCAAGTCTCCTGGAGCCAAATTTCAAGCCACCGATCTCACAGAAATGGCCACGTCTTCCCACGGTGTATTATAGAGTACGTGGGTAGAGCGGCTTACCAATAGAATTAAAATATACTGTAACATCATTATTTCCCTTGAAACAAAAAGCAAAAAATCCCCACTTTTGGTAATATTTTCAGCAACTGCTGCAAGTCTTCTCAATGGGTGTGTTTATAAGGCAACTTGTTCCAACGTTGTCATTCTTATTGTTGTAATTGTTTTTGTTTGTTTAAGAAACATGCAGTAGTAGTGCAAGCGTTAAATACTTGTGGCAATTTACAGTAGATATAAACTAACACGCCCGCCCCCCCTTAAGGCTCCGTTCCCCGCGCGAGTGGCCGTTCACTTCGCTCGACTCACCCGCCACGATGGATCTGCCGCATCACTTGCTCGGAGCTTCTGCTTCCCCCCCCCGCACCCCGCGCCGAGGTTCCGGATCCTCTTGACGCACGGTCGCCGTAACACGCGCACACCGGCGCGCGTGCGTGTCGCGAGTGGGACCTACACACAATTCCCTGCAAAGCCTCCTGACGAGAACAGTCGCGAGGGCTGCTCACCGTTTGGTCGCCGGCCGCTGGTGCCAGCGCGCTTCCAACGGCCGCTTAAGAGAGTTACGCCGCGCGTGTAAATGTTCTACAGTGTTACGTCCGTGGAACTCCCAACGGCATACAATAAAGGAACGAATATAAACAAAACGTTTCTCCAAACCGCTTCGGAGATATCTCTATTACTTACAATAATTGCATTACATATTACATATACCGAGTTTATTCCAATCCCAAGGGTCTCTCTTTTTTTCCCCATGATAACAATATTTGCAACGGGAGTGTTTCTTCATGTAAATGCCGCTAATTTGGGCATTCACGCTGCGCGACTCTTCGTTTGTCGACACGTCTTGCACGAAGAATGAGGCAGCCGTATGGAGTTCAATCGTCTTGCACCACGGAAGCAAAAAACCCCCCACCGATCCCTGTGGTGTCCCATCGTCCAGTGCAGATTTGTACATCATTTTGCGGCCGTGCAGAGCGCGAGGCTTTGCCACGGCACCCACGGAGGAACAACGTTCCCCCTGGCGAGCCTCTGCTCTCCCCGCTGCTGCGAGGTGACGCCACCTCACTCGACTAGAACGTGCACGAAGGAGACGGGAAACACGCCCTGCCTCTCCGGGTGTCCCTCCACGTGTCCCTTCTGCGGCAGAGCAACGCACAGCACAGTGTCGAGGGCGGGTAACGAGGTGTCCGGCCGGTTAGCATCGTCGCGTCTCACAGACAGCGCGAACTTCCCACCACGAAACCTAGAAATGTGTTGGGTTTTTTTTTAAATCACATTAGGGTGGCATAGGGCCAAAGGCCCACACTGTCAAAGGGACAAACAGCGCTGTTGAAATATATTCTTGGGTCTTTCGGTAAAGTCACGTAAATAGGTTCAAAGAAAATAACAAAAAAACTACGACGCTTCGATCGCAACACAAGCAGTCGTCTTCAGGAAAAGGGGGGTTTAGCTTCCAAGGCAAACTGTTTATCAAGGTTTGAAATGGGCGTAGCCCAAATGTCAGCAGCCAATGATAATGTAAGTGGTGGGCAGCCAACCCGACGGTGGTTGGTTTTCCACCAATCAAAGGGCTGGCAGGTGAAAATTAGCATGTTAAAGAGAAATTAGCATTTTATTTTTTAATATAATAGAATATAATAGAAATTAGCATGTTAATGGTAGATTACCATATTAAACATAAATTAGCATGTTAATGGCTGCTGATGTGTTTACGGGACGTTGTAGTTCTTGGAACCTATCTACGTGACTTTACGGAAAGACCCAAGAATATGAACTCCTGCAGTCACGAAAGCTTTAAGTCAGCACTGCTGAAGGTGTGATAGGCATTAATGCGTTACTCGAATTGAGCAAGGTTGTAAGAACTGAGGACGAGAAAAGTTGGAATTCCACTGAAGCAGAAAGGGAAGTCGTTTTGACCTGCGGCGTGGTGGCAGACACGCAGTGCAGGATGAGACTGATTCCTTAACATGGGCGGAGGGCTCGATGAGTGAAGTTCATGAGAACAGGAACCACGGTAGTGGCAATAGAAGAGTGACAGGGAGGCGACCGACAGCCGGTGAACGATTTGCTGGAGTGAATCGGCGAGCGCTCGTTCAAACAATACATTTTACTGCTTTGCGATGAAACCTATCACGATACGGCACCACCACCGGTAGGCTAGCAGTGACGGGGCGGGGGGTGGGGTGGTGGGGGGAGGCGAGATACTCACCCACCACTCCTGGTCCTCCTCGCCCGTCACCACGATGACCTCACCCTCGTGGAAGCTCAGCTCGTCCCCGTGGTCGGCGATGCAGTCGTAGACGGCCTTGACGCGTCGCACACGCGGCTTTGGCTGCGCTCACGCGTGCGCACAGGCAAAGATCCCCCCGTGTATAGCCTTAGCAGACTGTCGGGGCAAGTGCTGTTAGAAGACACCTATGAAGGCCGGCACAGCCTTCATGTGTGGCTCCTGGCCTGCCTACGTCTCCCAGGTATTCCCTTTAAGGTTGAGTTGACCCAGGGGAGACCTAGGAGCAGCTCATTAATAACTTGTCAATATGCTAACCACGACACTGCCTGCCTATCCCAATGCAAACAAGAGACCCCCCCCCCCCTCGTAGCCTTAACAGACTTTTGGTGCAAGTGCTATGAAGGCCGGCCCGGCACACACGAGCACCACGCGAGGCTGCCTTCGTCTCTCCAGCGACGAAGTTTACACACTGCACCAGGTACTCATTTGCGGCTGAGTGGACGAAGGGTATCAGGCTCAGGTTGCTGCTGGGTTCATAGCACAGATAGAATGAAGCCCCCAGTGGTGGACTCCACGAGGCCGGCTCTCTTGGGAAGCCGCGAGGTGGCTGGATGCGTCCGTCTGCTGACGATGAAGCCACTGCCAGGGCACATTCCAGTTCCCCAATAAATCCATCTGTCAAGCTGGAAAACCTAAACCGCATCCACTGCACTAACACCACGGCAGATGCGGACACCTGATGCGCAAATGGAAAATTAAAAAAACTATTCAGTGCTCGACTGTGGTGATCCAGAACAAACCGTGCCACTTATATAACGACGTAATGTCCGGTCACCACAAACACGGCAATACACGTCGCTGCTGCTCCTGCTGCTGCTCCTGACGCGGTTGTCTGGATTGACCACCTGAATGTGAAATTGTAGTCGTTGCTCTGGCATCCACGTGAGCCGCCGTACAAAAGAAGAAGACGGAGACTGGAAAACTTGGGGCAGACTCCACTGCCTCCTCAACCCGGGGGCACGGAACCGCCACCACCGCTCGGGCGACTCGCCGGGATGCGTTTACGCACCTCACCAGGATGTGTTTACGCACCGCACCAGGATGTGTTTACGTGACTCACCAGGATTTGTTTATGTGACTCACCGGGATTTGTTTACGCACCTCACCAGGATGTGTTTACGTGACTCACCGGGATTTGTTTATGTGACTCACCGGGATTTGTTTATCTGACTCACCGGGATTTGTTTATGTGACTCACCGGGATTTGTTTATGTGACTCACCATGATGTGTTTACGCGACTCACCGGGATGTGTTTGCGCGGAGCCGGGAGCGGCACGTCAGAGAATGAGTTGGAAGCGTCAGGTGGTGGAGGGCTCTCCTTGTGTAACTTCACGTACGCTGCCGCACAACAACCACAAGTGACAACCGCACACCACAACCGTTAGCAGGCCCTCCTTCCGCGTGGTGTTTCGCTCGCCACGTTCATCATTGAAAATTTTGTTTAAATTTGTTGTTGTAAGCTTCCCAGGTTTTTTTTTCTAAATGTTGCTGTCGACGTGATGCCACGAGACTAAGAAGTCACTCGGGACTCTCGCGGGGAGTTTAAGCCAGAGTGGCTTCGTGTGTAATCATTAATAACTTGTCTCCTGCTGTGTGCAATAACTTATGATCCTAGGCATCGCATCTGGCTGCATACACTTACTGTTTTATGTTTAACCCATATGATGTCTGCCCTAGGTTGACAACACCGGAGTTGAGTGGTGACGCTAAGCACGAGCCAGATTAGCGAAAGCTTAGGGCCCCCAGTGGCTCGTCGCTCAAGTTGTCCCCCCACGACTGAACAAGAATATGGGTGCAGCGGATATCTTGAACTCAAACCCACCAGGGCCGCCACCTCGCATTTGTGAGACGGTGGCCACTCGTGAAAAGGGGGCTATAACCCCCTGCCTCTCGAGTTCCTCGGGCCCGGCTAAACAAGACAAACATCACATGGCCGTGTGCGCGCGCGCGTTTCGTTCGGTAGGGCGCGTGTCGACTTGCGGAAGACAAACCGAGCGGTTTGCTGGGCAGCCCCTGCAGACCCCGACTTGCCTTGGTCGCGGCGTTCTCCGTGCTGAAGCGGCAGAAAACGCGCGCACAGAATAAAGTTATAAACTCGGGTAATACAATCAATAAGGTTGACCTTCACACTGGTGGGTGACGACCGAGTGACTCAGCCCACAGCCCTGTCGAGGCGACGCAGCATCTCTTGGTTGTCGTCTGCTTACGTGTTTTTTTATTAGTCACGTTTGCACACTCGTGTTTTTCTGTATGTACAGTTATGTTCACTTCAATGAGCCTAACTTTAATGGCGCATCGCCTGCATATACTGTGCATTATTACCTGTGCATAAGTTTTTCGTGCGTGTATCATCACATCGAATTACGCCTGAAAATAAGCAAGCATTTACAATTCATGGAAAAAGATCTCTCCGAAGTGTTTTTGTGGCTTTTAGCGCATGTCATTCGGCACAATGTCCGACGTTTCGCTCTATAGGCCGACGTTCCCGAAGAAGCTCCCAGCACGTGGAGCGAAACGTCGGACTTCAAAGCCGAACGACGCGCGGTCGTGCGACCCCCGAAAACGCATCGGAGAGTTTTCTTCTCATGAACCCTCAAAGTTCGTTTGTTCCACTCACGATCCGATGGGGCATATTGTCAGCGCGAGGCTCTTCGCACGGCCGGTTTCCGGTAGCGCTCCGCTCGGCCGAAGACAAAACAGCTAATTTTTTAAATCTCAAAAGCCTCGGCATCCGCCCGTTCCCAGTCCTCACCTGCCCTGCTGGACCATGGCCTCGATGACGCCGGGAGTCTTGGCCACGGGGGGAGGTGGCTGCTGGGAGAGATCGTGCCCTGACGGAGACGTTAGAAAGATGAAAAGAAAAAAAATCAATAAACGAAATCGACACCATTTTTATTTTACCAAGTAAGGCCCCTCTGAGCTATGTAGCTCTTTATCAGAAGCGACCTGGCCACAAATGATAGCTCAACGAAGTGGCTTATCACGTGGACATTTATAGTAGCCAAATACTCTAAACGCATGTTTCTCACTGTGAAAAGGGCCCGGAGAAAAATCCACGCGACCACGGGGAGAACTCCAAATGTACAGGTGTCAGGGTCGGGATCGAATCCACGACCTTCTGCATACATCTCGACTCGAGAATTCCCACAGCCATGCAGTGGTTTTTGCGCTCTGCGTTGTGAGCCCAGCAGCCCGAGTTTGTTTCCCCGGCCCAGGGGAGTTAATCTTCGACCCGAGTGAAACGTTAAACTGGTGCTGGGCGGCAGCCCATCCGGGGCAACCCGTAACCGCCAGCCTGGTGATGATGGTGGTGACGGTGGGGGTGGTGCACGCCGGTAATCTGGCGCGGTGGAGGCGGGGGGGGGTTGGTGGATCGCAACAAGTGTTGAGGTGCCACACCCTGGACCGCCAGGAGAAGGCAGTACCATCTGTACGGGGATAGAGTGTTGCCCCCTCGCACGCGGCATTCGTTTTGTCCGGGGTACTCGGATTCCCGCTTGTATAATAAAAACTCGTTATTAATTGGCTGGAAACCTTCATAAAATAAAATAAAAACGAACGCGGCAGGAACCCACCCACCCCCCCTGGGAATGGATCCTGGAAACCTTCAGGCAGCCCTCCCCCTGTGCTACGACTCAGCGCGGCTGAAGAAAAACAAACATTTGAATGCGAGCGCACGCAACCAAGGGTGAGGGCACCCCGGGTGAAAAGAGAGAGAGAGAAGGCGGCGGCGGTTGCCGCTGCTGCTCACTTATGACGGACGTGCCGCGCACGGGCGGTGCCGGTGGCAGAGGGCTCACGGGGTCCGAGATGGCACGCTTGTGGCCCGAGGGAAAGCCGCCGGGAGGCTGCGGCGGCGCCGGCGGCGGGCCCAGCGGTGCGCCTGGGGGGGGCGGCGGAGGTTTCTTCTTGGACAAGTCGAGTGAGCCGGGCAGGCCGGGCGGCATCAGCGGCGCCTGCGGAATGGTGCCTGTGGACCGGTTACCGGCGGTGGACCGGTTACAGGCGGGAAAGGCAACGGGGAGGGGATAAACCGTGGGACGCTACGCGCGCGACTGATGTACGAGTGTGACATTGGCCGGTACGCCGCGGGGAGACCCGACTCAATTAGTTTGTTGTCCTTCCTCCACGCCTCCGATCAGTGTGGTCGGCTACGTACGGTGCGAAAGCAATTCAACGTATATGTACGTACTTGTACTCGTTTAATTACGCGCAAGGTCAACGGGCACGGTTCGGCTTCTGCCGTCACACCTCCCGAGCTGCACCGGACTGGCTCGGCAGAGCCCGGCGTGGCACGGGATCGGCTCACCCTTGTTCCGGGGAGGGAGCGGCGGCGCTCCCAGCACTCCGCCCGGCGGCGACGTCGGCGCGCTGCCCCCGTCCACCACGGTCCCGTACGTCTCGTTGTCCACCTGGAACGCTGCCCCGGCTCCCCCCGGCCCCCCGCCGCCCCCGCCGCCCCCCCCCGTGCTGCGCTTGTCAAACGTGGAGCTGCTGGGGCGCAGGCGAGTGGGGCCCGGGCCCGGCATAGGGAGCTGCACGGCGCCCGGCGCTGGCGGCACCCCGCCCTGCGTGGTGGAGCTGCTCCCGTACACGGTGACGGGGCGCACCGAGCCCTCGCGTTTCGCCGGGCTGGGCTGTGAGAGGAGACGCGGCCAAGGCGGAGGGTCTCGTCGAGGAGCATCAACCACCATCGTCACGGGCAACGCCACTCTATCTTATTTAACGCTCAACAATTTTTATTTTACCAGGTAAGGCCTACCGAGCTACATAGCTCTTTTTCATAAGTGACCTGGCTATCACAAATGGTAGCTCAACGAAGTGGCTTATCGCTTGGAAATTTACAGCGGCAAAATACTCTAAACGCATGTTTCTAAATGTGGAGGCAAAACCGGGAGGACCCGGAGAAAAATCCATGCAGCCAAGGGGAGAGAGAACATACAAACTCCAAATTTACAGGCAACATCAGGGTCGGCATCAAATCTACGACCTCCTGTTGACCAGGCGAGGTAGTTAATATCTTGCCACCGTGGCGCCCACAAACGTTTGTTGGCAGCGGTGGGTTAACCTCGCAGCAGCAGTGCGGGACGGTGCGGGAAAGCGCGGGGTCACCTTGTCATCCAGCTCGTCATCGCTCTCGTCCAAAAAGTTCTCGCCCAGACGCCACTCGTACTCCACGTGGATGTGCGGATTAAACTTCCCCATGAGAGCCTGCGTCAGCTGTGGAGCGATCGGCGGCAGCAGCAGCAGCAGCAGCACCAGAGACGGACGTCGCTCACAACAAATATACGTGCAACAGGCACTGGCAGGATTTCCCAACACTAGTTCACGTGCCACTCCGTGACGTGACGGTACGGGGTAATGCTTTTTTATACAACGCGGTCGCAAAACCATTCTACGGAGAGAGTGATTTATTTTTTTTAGCAAAACCTTGGATTGCGAGCATAATTCGTTCCGGAAATGTGTTTGTAATCCAAAGCACTCGTATATCAAAGCACTCGTATATCAGTCGTGATCACGTGATGCTCGGCAGACAAAGCGTGCATACGTACGTCACGTGATCGCAAGACCTCGCTCGTTTTTCAAATTAATATTTATTTTAAAAAAATTTTGCTCGTCTTGCAAAACACTCGCAGACCAAGTTACTCGCAATCCAAGGTTTTACTGTATACCGCGAGCCTCCACCGCCCTGGGGCACCGTGCGTCAGGTGGCAGCGTGCGTTAGGCGGCAGCGCCGCGCTTTGTCCACTGAGTGGCGCACCGGTCGCTTGAAGCGCGGCAAAAAAAAATGTCTTGCCACGTGTTTTTTTAGCATTGACCGATTTCAAAGGTTCTGGATCACACGAAGTTCAATGTCAATACCACATGCATTTCAAAACTGGAGGCAAAGCTCCACTTTTGGGAAATGCTGGAAATAATAATTATAATTATCTCGACGATTTGCCTGCTTTACGCCGGGGCATCTCAGGAGCGATTTACACGAGATGAAGCGAGCTTGCATCTCTCATCTCAGCACGAGGTGACCCGGCACCTCGCCTGCAAGTGGGCATTAGTCTGGAAGTAGGGGGGCGATGATTGCAATGTGTACTCGCAATTGGTTTAGTTGCACAATGATCCTATGCGTGCACTTAAATCTGATGTGAGCGGAAGGTATGCGATAAGTGAGGACATGACAACGATCTTGACTGCTGGCCACTGCGATATCGTTTTTATGTAATTCTCATTTATATATGCGTACGTTTGTCCAATTTTACGGATAAATTTGCAGTTGGGTTTTTTTCCGGTTGAACGAACCGGAAAATATTTCCACACCCGGGCGCGCCACATCCACTGGCTGTGGATTCTAGTCACATGTTCCTCTGCTGGTTAGCAAGCGTGCCGTGAAGGGGAGAAAACCATCGTACCAGCTCCTCGCACTGCGACTGTCTGGTCCTCTTGGCGATATCCATCGCGGTTTCCCCACTCTCGTTTGCTGCACGCAAACACACAGACACACCCACGCATTGGCACAAAACAACACGCGGCAGCTTGCTTAGGCTAACACAACCTTTGTCACGGCGTGTTTCTCAACAGCCGTGCGATGTAGAAGGTAGTTGTGTTTAAACAAAAAGGTTTCCTGTAGCCACGCATGAACACCCACAGCCAACAACAACAAGCTGCCTGATCGCCAGTAAGTGATGGTGATATCACCGCAGCGCTTGTGCCAGGCTAGGTGCCGTTTGGCAAGAGGTCACGGGCCAGATCCAGGTGTTATAGGTTAACTAACTGAAATAACTGGCAGATGCATTACCTGTGCCCCCCACTGTACCTACTCCCCTCTGTGTGCCGCCAAAGTACAAAGAAAAAGATTCGCCTTGTAGCTATGCAACCTGTTGAGACGGGTGCAGTTAGCAAGTGCCTATTGAGAGGCCAGCACGGCACCCGAGGGAATGGTGTGGCCGGTGCCTTGCCTTGGTCTCCCCGGTGCTGATGTTTACACAACACACCAGGTTCTCATTTAAGGCCTGGTTGACGACCTAGGGGAGGCTCGTGACCAGTTCAGATAATCACCGCTCGTGTTGTTAGCCATGGTCGGCAATAGAACTGCGGTGAGCTGGTTCACGTTGCGATGCACGGACCACTACAGCACCGCTCCCCACTCGCCCCCCCCCCCCGCACCTCCCCTGGGGATGGATGCTGGCAACCTTCAGGCAGCCCTCCCTGTGTCATTTTATAATAAAATTATTTAGCGACGCTGCTGCTGCGTTGGCAGTGGTGCACAAGCACAGTGAACAAAACAAACTCAACGACGTTCATCACCGCCCTCAAATATGGCCATATCATTAATTTTTATTTACAGGTTCATTTTATGATCGTGCCACTGATCATTTTTATTCGGATAGCGAACACTGTTCGTCGACCTCCCAGTCGGAACGACGACCCCCTGCTCTCCGTACGACGCCGGCAACCCTCACCGATATCCGTGGCCGCCTTGCTGCGGAGCAGGAGCTTGAGGCACTCAGTGTGGTTGTACACGCAGCAGTAGTGCAGCGCCGTGTTCCCCTTCACCGTCTGCTTGTTCAGGTTCCCGCTGCGAACGAGGAGGAGAAGGCGAGGGCGCCCGTTGTTAACCCCGGGGAGGAGTCGCGGCGCAACGCGGGTCAGCAACCGTGCGCGCGAGTCGGTCTGATCTCGCGACATCCTACCGACCCTTTCCCGTTCCAATGACGTACGCGTACACGTACGAATATAAAATAAAATAACTTTACCGGTACTGAGGTTCCCACAAGGCCATGCGGGAGGGCCGTGTGGCAAAGTTTGGCGCCTGCTATCGTAGATTGCGGTCGTGTCGCTACAGTTCTCTGCGGTGAGTACAATGTATTTTTAAAAACGGTGCTACGCCTCCCTGAATAAAATTGACGCTGTAGCGCTTGCGCTTCGGCGGTGAACGGAACCCCATCCCCTGCAACTTTGCAGACGTCTCAGAACGGGAAAGGGTTAATTACAACAAGAGCAATACGGGCGATTAATTAAACTATTCGTTCGTGGGCCATCGTTAGCGGCCGTCCGATTGTACTTGTCGACGCTGATGAGAAACATGCAGCTGTAAGCGGATTTACAAGAATGACACGCGGAGGACCTTGGAAATATAAGAAAGTTACAACAGCGAATAAATCATAGCATTGCAGACACCGGGTCGAGAATACATTTGAGGAAAACAACATTGAAGCAGTGCTCCATCCGCTGCCGGATGAAGATGTTCCCCAAGCCGTCGCCAACTCTAGCAGTCTTGCAAAATCAACAATCTATCCAGCTCCCGCACAATGTCCTCTGTCGTGATCCATTACTAGTCTCGACCACTTGCCATCCTCCCATCCAGCGAAGTGTTCTGCCAAAACCCACACTCTTTTCTCAATAGACAATATGATGAATCTAACTTGTGTATGTTCTCATGTCCACGTGTTCCTCTTTCAGCTTTTGTTCCATTCACGTGCTGCATATCTCTCGAATTATCCACTACCCAGCACATCTACACCGGCATCATCATCATCATCATCCCTTGAAGCAGAGACCTATCGTGGTGACCCCTGACCCCAGGCACCTGTTCTGAATGAGAAAGTCCACGATGTGCAGGGAGCAGCGATCCATCTTCCTGACGGCCAAGTGCAGCGCCGTCTCCCCAACCTCCTGCGCACAAACACGGAGCAGCGAACCGCCGGTAAAATCTTATCACGAGCCCTATCGCGTATCCCACGGGCAGCGGCGGCGGGCGACGTTGCGCGGCGGGTAAATGTTTGCTGCGTGGGGTTGCAAAGTCATCGCGATGTGGTCCCCAGCAACGTCGCTCAGGAACGGCCGTGGCCATCGCCGTAGAGCCTGCCGTGTGCGCGGTGCGGGGCCACCGCTCGTTCTCTTCTGCTGGCCCCGTGCTCTACACCTCCCCCCCACCCCCACCACCACCACCTCCGATTAGAACGTTTGACTACGTACGGTGCAAAAGAAGTTCAACATACGTATTTACATACCTCAGCCATCAATGCTCTACCATGTGCCGACTGCTTCTGTATTGTATGCTATATGCCATTCTATAGGTCTCCTTGTAAACCTATACATATCCGTCTAAGTCTAGAGGTCGTTGTTTTTAAACAGCCTCTTGGGATGTGGTCGCATTGAGCTGCGGTGTATTAATCTACATTGTATTGTACTATTCTATGAGTCTATGGGTCTCTGTTCATCTATGCATCTCCGTATAAGTATACGGATCTCCGTGTCCGTCTGTGGGTCCTTCATGTGGCTCTCAGGATCTCTGCATAAGAGGTCTATGGATCTATGGCTCCTTGTTCCTATACACTGCCTTCGGATGTTGTCACATTTAGATGCGAAATACAAATACATATCGCGTAACTGTACTGCGAGTCTACGGGTCACCGTGTCTGCACAGCGTCTTGAGACGCTACACAGATGCAACATGTTGTATTGTACCATAGCATTACACTTCTTCTTTTTTCACACGGCTGATGTAGATGCAGAGCAACGACTACAAATTCACATTCAGGTAGTCAGGCCATATAACCGCGTCAGGAGCAGTAGCGGAGAGTATCGCTGTAATGTCTTGTTCGTATTTGTGGATCGGGGCATTGCGTCATTGTACGCTCTGTTCTGGATGACCACAGTCGCGGCACACTACTGGAGAGTTTTTAACTTTCCATTTGCGCACCCGGTATCCGCATCTGCCATGGTTTGTGCAGTGAATGCGCATTACACTATCGCGGTAAGGAGCGGCGGGCACACGCTCGCCCGCTCGCCCGCCCGCCCGCCCACTCGCCCGCCCGCTCGCCCGCCCGCCCGCCCGCCCGCCCACTCGCCCGCCCGCTCGCCCGCTCGCCCGCCCGCCCGCCCGCTCGCCACACCTGGCCCGGGTACGGTGGCAGTGCCTCGGTGAGGTCCACCCCCTCGGCGTGCACGGCGACGAGCGCCAGCACGTCGCGCGACGTCACCGCGTTGTACAGGTTGTTGAGCTTGGCGGCCGACGTGCTGCCTGACTTGCGGGCGAACCGCCGCTCCACGTACTTGGCCAAGATGTACTCCTTGCGCGCCACCCTGGGAAAGCGCGAGCGTACGGGCCGGGGGGGCGGGGGGAAGGCGGGGGGCGGAAGGGGGGGGGGGGCGCGGGTGCAAACGAGACATGGCCGCTCGTTACGAAAGTTGGCGAAGCTCTCCCATCGTCGCGCGCGGCGAAGCCTCGGACAACGCCCGGCGCAAACCCGGAAACGCGCGGGGCAGTGCGTGCGAGCGGTGAGACGCGGGCAGGGAGGAGCGACCGCCCTCACATGTCGCTGTTCGGGGTCGGCTTGGAGCTGGACGCGTCCGGCAGCTGAGCCTCCATCACATCGTTGAACCCCGAGTTCCCCACGTTGCGCGCGATCTGCCAACCAGGGACGTCGGTTACAAACGAGTTGCGAAAAATCATGCACGTGCATGGATCATGTCAAGTGTTCCAACCGTGTGTGTGTGTTGTATTGGAAGGCAGTGCTTCGATGGAAGTACGGACGCTCAAGGGTAGCTGTCAGGCCAAAACACGTTCTGAGTCCTTTTCGCTCCGGTTTTGCGTTGCCCAAGTTTTTGAAGACTCCTTTAATAAATTTGGGCGATTATGAAGAGGATGAGTCCCTAACAGCGATGAGACTTCATACTAAAATTGAATTTACATTGGATCATCTTTACCGGAGTTATCGTAACCCCCCACATCGACCCACTATGGACCGACGGACAGACGGAGAGACGGACAGAGCTAATGCATTAACGCTTTCGACCCTACACGGAAGGCACTCAACTCAATGCTGTGCTGGGCCGCAAAGCCGGCAGGTGGCAAGCTGAATGATTGATTAGCCTTACATGTCAGATGATGTAAGTAACATAAACGACAGTGTGCATTGCCAGGGAGCTGTAGCTCGGGACCTATAAAGGTCACTCCTCTCGGTCAAAACGTAAATCTCACCCCTGCTATGGGGCTGGTGGTGGGAGAGGTGCGGGGGTGGTGGAACTGCCTGGTCTGCGGACTCGTCTGCCTGGGAGGAAAAGCAAATGCCTTCCCTGTGTGCCCTTGGAGTTACCTGGATTCGCACAGAGCCGGGCGAGGACCGACCGCGACGCTAAAACACCCCGCGAAGGTGAAACAACGGCCTCAGCAGCGAAGTTACCGCGAGAGATCGAATTGACGTCTGAGGCTCGTGCCTGTGGAATAATCTGCAAATCACTGCTCATCACTTAAAATGTTTTATAGATAGCCGAGATGATGCCCTAATGAAAAAATATAACAACCATAGCTTCACCAGTTTGACGTAACGTAATTGTGAACGGGACCGAGGCAATGAAAGACGGGGGGGCAAGGCACATCACTCACGAGTAATAGATTAGGACCTGCGTTGCCAAATCAATTTCACACACCCCTTGATGTAAGGGCAGGAGTTCAATTAGCAAGAAATATCGGGCTGTACCACCGAGCGGACTAAAAGGGAAGGACGCGCGGTCCGTTAGAAATGACGCACAGGGTGAGAGTGGGCACGAAGTAAACCCCTGATGGGGCCACACCACAGACACACCCACAATCAGTGGCATAGCCTGGTCGGCATGGGCCCTGGAGCAAGGAATGGAATGTGGTACCCCCCCCCCCCCCCCCATAGCGTGGTGCCTGGGCCACTCCGGTCCATAAGCCCCGGTGCAGCTGCACTGCCTTTACAGCTCGACAGCTAAGCCACTGTCCACAATCACAGAAGAGAAGAGGCAGGCACAGGGCTGCTGTTTAACGAGAAAGACCCAAGGTAATGAAGACGTGTAGAGCACGGCCGTGGGGAGACAAGCACAGCTGGTGCATCTGCCAGTCATCTCAGTCAACCCAGCCGCAGTGCAGCTGAACTCCTGTCAGCGAGCCTTCGCCACTTCACGTGCCAGGCTATGTGCACTTTAAGGCAACGTGAAGTGTCGAACACCTGCTGATAGGAGGTCACGGGACAAACCTAGGTGCCATGGGTTGACTGGCAGATCCGCCTCCTGTGCCCTCTATTGTGCCAACTCGCTGTGCTATAGCGGCCCGGCACTCCGCTCGTTGTTATGAGCGTCGCTCCTCCGCCTCCCGCTGTTGCTGGAGGGCGACTACCTCCAACCCAGAAGCGTCCTTCAAGAGCATTCTCCTCCACAGAGGCTGATCTTTGACACCGCTCGTACCGGTCATCTCCAAGTCCACTCAGCTCTCCGAAACCTCTCGTGGCGAATCATTCCGCGAGACACACACATGGGCCCCGTGAGACAGACACCGCCGCGTGCCAGATGCCGCGAGACCAACCAGCAGCTCGGAGGTTCCGAGGACGTCGAGCGTGAGCGACTGGATGCGCGAGACGTGGACGCCCATCTCGCGGTGGATCCCCGAGCACTCGATGCACGTCAGGATGCCCAAGTTGGTGGAGAGCCACGACGGATCTGTGCAGAGCGCAAGGAGGCAGCAGCAGCAGCAATGATGATGGTGATGAGGGGGCGGCGGGGGGAGCATGGGGTGGGCGGGGGCACGGAGGGGTGGTGAAGGGGGGCAGGGCCAGACATTTTTCTTGAAACCATCACACTCATTGCTTTTTTCTTGCTCTGTTGATTGGCACTCTTAAATATAAATATTATTATACTTAAGGCAAAAAAAACTCAATAAATCGCAATAAATTACCAATTGTCAGGGACTTTACTTCATGGGGGGTGGTTGGGGGCAACTGCCCGCATCACCCGCCTCCCCCTGCCTTGGATCCGTCACTTTGCATAAACCTTGCTTCTAAACCCCTCCCTCGTGACGCGTTCCTTTGGAGCATCATGGGTAAAAGCGTAGAAAGGGCGGGACCCCATTCTGTGTCTCCACGTGTAAATAAATCAACAACCATTTGTCGTGACATGGCGACAGGGCATGCGGGGATAGAGCTGGGGCAAACGAGAGACAAATCAAGGAAATTAAATAAAGGCACGAGGCAGCAGGGGGTGGGGGGGGGGGAGACGTTTGACACAGGTCCTGCTCCTCCTAACGGACTCACGAACGCAAGCAAGTTCAACAAAAACCTCACGGCAGGGGCGGCAGCGTTAACTACCTCGTGGCTTCCATCCTGACCCTGACGCCTGCTGTATATTGGCATGACCTCCTCGTGGTCATGCGGATTTTTCTCTGGGGCCTCCGGTTTTTCCCCTCCACATTAAAAAACACGCGCTTAGGGTGTTTGGCTGCTACACATTTCCACGTGATAGGCCACTTCGTGGAGCTACCATTTGTGGCCAACATCAAAACAAGACCGACGGCAGTTCCTTGTCGAGCGCGTCGGCGAACCGTCGGGAAAAAGCGTTGGGGGGGGGGGGGCGATCGCGGGCGCGCTGCACAGCGTGCCGGGGCGATCCCCGAGGGGACGCGCCTCGTACCCGGCGCATCGCAGTCGCAGCAGCTGTTGTTGCCGGGCGTGCGCAGGATGTCGGCGATGATGTCTTTGGTGAGGTCCGTGGCGCTGTCGCACTCATCGCTGCCCGCCTCGCCGCTGAACGCCATGTTCAGCGCCTCCTCCTTGCTGTTCGTCAGCACCGAGATCCACCTGCGGACACAAGCGCGGCGTCGCTTCCGTCACTGCAAGTGGAAGACGGCGGTCGTCAAATGGCCGGCTCTGTTAAGTGAGCTATCACGACTGACGCCACCGCAAACCCGGCCATCGATGATCTCCCGGTCTCCAAGCAACAAATCACTCGTGTCACGGCAACAGCACCCTTGCAGTGTCAGAAGCGGCCGAGTGCACTCACGTTATTGGTGACGCTGCCCGGTTGAAGATCTTGCCCTTCAGTATCTCGAGTATAATAGTGCACGGCTGTACTATTGTTTATTATATTGACATTATTTCCCCGGCAAAGCCTCACCGAGTCTCGGGACTCTTTTACCAGGAGGGTCACTGTAGGAGGGTCGGAGGGATTTATGGGCTTCCCAATTAAGTAATTTTAGGAAATTGGCAATTTTTTTCCAAGCTGTCAGCACACATGGCCTACTACTCCTTTTTGAAGAGTCTTACCGGATCTTTAACGTGTCTACTGCGAAGCAGGCTTTGTGTATTTTGTTTTTTTTTATGGTTAACACACCCGCGGCAGTTAACCAGGGCGGTCGTTGCCCTCGTCCGTTCCCGAATCACAAGGGCGCAGTGACTCGCCGCGTCAATCGCACGATTCGCTAAACGCCGTCTCACCCTCCCTCTGATATTCCGACTGTATCCTTGGCGCTTGAAAAACAATAATAATAAAAACGCTTAATAAAAACAACAAAAATCCAGAGCGGCCGTGGGCTCCAACCACGGCCCCCAGCAACGAGCGGAGAATGCTAGGTAAGCGCGGTCACACCTCCGATTAGCACGGTTGGCTACGTACGGCGCGAAAAAAAGTTCAACGTGCATACGTGTGCCGAGAGCGGGGGGCGGGGAGGGGCGGGGTGCTCACATGAGGCAGTCCTGGTCGTCCTCGGCTTGAAAGTGATACGTCCGGTTGTCTGCACACCGAGGACGGCAACATGCGGCGATTGATCAACAAATCAGCGGCAGGCACGCCATGCCGCCTGCATTTCTAAAAGCGCAGCAGCGGCGATGGCAGAGCTGGCAGTGACAGCCGCCTTAGAATAAATGGCACAAGCAGGCGCTGAGAGCTGAATGTAGGGGAAAGTGCAAAATTGATTAATAAAATCCGTGCAGAGTTCATGAAACGTAACGGTTAAGTGGTTACGTCTGCTTTGAATAACAGTGCAAGGTTAAGGATGCATCCCTGCAATCGTTTGCTCACACCACTTGTTCTAGGAGAGCCCCTCTCGGGGGTAACACTTTGGTCTACTCGTCCACACTGGTAAGACTTCTTGGAGAAAGTGGGAGTACTCACGTTTGACCCACCACACGCGACCTGCCGATCGACTAACCATGCCGAGCCCACTCACACCGCTGGGTCGACCGAGGAGGCGGTGGTGGGGGGGAGGGGGTGGTGTGGGGGATTTAAGAAACCGTTTCAAAGGCCGAGTCGGGATTTTCTCATCGAACCGGCGACCTCTGTGTTGCAAGTGCAGCGCGCTGCACGGCATGCGACATTAAACAAAAAAATGTGTATATCAGTGAATATCCTCCGGGAATTCGTCGTGGCTCGCAAGACGCGGTGTGCACACGATGGGCTCTCTCGCTCACGGGCGAGCGAGAGAGCGGGCGAACGTGCGAGCGAGAGGGTGAGAGAGCGTGCGAGAGACCGGATGAGAAAGCGGTTGAGAGCGCGGGAGAGAGAGTGGGTGAGCGAGCGAGAGGGTGAGAGAGTGGGCGAGCGAACGGGTCAGTCAGCATCTGCCGGTGGTGTGCAGCACACGAGGGATAATTACGTGAGATGAGGTCGAAGCTCTTCTTGTCGTCGGGGTACGGCTTTACCTGGCACGTCAGCAGGTTCAGCTTAGCAGGCGGTTGGTTCACCTGTGGGGACAGAGGCGCGAGACGTGCGGGGAAGACAATTTTAGTTGATTCCCTTGCGTTTAAATTATGACCATTGAATACCTCGTTTTGTGAGATGTGCAATATTTCTCAAGGACCCTGTACTCGTTCTCTGCACTACTGATGTTTTTGTCTTTGTTTTGTTGTTGCTGTGCTCTTGCACCACGGATCTCCCTCGTAAAATAGCCGGGCAACTGGCTAAACAGTACCGTGTGGTTTGCTGTCATTCCCCCAAAACCTCCGATTAGCACGGTTGGCTATGTACAGTGCCAAACAATTTCAACGTACATTCATTTGTGTAACAAATCAAAGTAAACGTAAACATTTCTGTGGCTACAAGGGGATGAGTTTCAGATTTGCACTAATCTTGACGCAAAAAGAAACCATTTTGGATCGCAACAAAACATTTTAACGCAGGCCCGATTTTCAGAATTCCTCGGATCGATCAGCAAAACTGGAACACACCCCTTGTGACTACTTAGTCATGGGCCATCTCCTGCAGCGGAACAGCCGTCCGGGCAACATCTGGCGTGAAAATAAAACCGCGGTGACGACGCAGACGAGGGAGCGGATCGCGGAACCCCTCACCGTGCCGTGCGAGATCGTCAGGTACCCATTCTTCACCGCGCACGACCTCTTCTGCCAGACCTTGCGAATTCTGCGCGCGCGTTTCCGAAGCGGAGAGAGCGAGGGAGAGATTTGGCTCATCACGGGCGGTATCGCGACATCCGTCAACAACAACAACAACAACGCTCGACTGTCACGGGAGACACCAATCAGAGATGTCGCGGCGTGTTGTGCGAGCGGCAGCGTTCAGGTAAAAGCGACGGCGATTCGCACTTGTAACGCACTTGGCGCCACTTGTAAGGGCAGCTCAATTAATCTTCGCGGAAGCTACGCGAGGGCAGGCTCGCGCGGTTGACATTTGAGAATGTGACGAGCCAATGGACGGGTTGGCATTTAAAAATGAGTGCGACTGCGAGTGTCTTTGGCTAAATGAAAGTGCTATTTATAGATGACTCCCACGCCCCACAGAGGTTTTCTTGGCTCAATTCAAGATTGAGTCCACAAGAGAGTGATCACTGTCTCCTACTCCCCGTGACAAGACCGTACATTTACATTTGCTCTTGTGATGAAATCCAAACTAAATTTTTTCGGGCATGAATAAACCGCACGCGACACCACACCCGAGAGCGCGTAGGTTTTCGCGGTCGTGATGCGCGGCTCGCCGTGCGTTGTTTTCAGTTTCCGAAGGAGCTCCGGCCGTGTCGAGCAAAAACGTCGGGAGACAGAGTGCCGAACCAAACAAGCAAAAAAAAAGCGAAACCAAGCTATTTTTTTTTATTTGACCAGGTAAGGCTCACTGAGATATATAGCTCTTTTTCAGGAGCGACCTTATCGTGTGGTAATTTATAGCAGCCAAATACTCCAAACGCACGTCGATTCTAAATGTGGAGGGAATAATCCAAATATACAGCAAGCAGGCATCAGGGTCGGAATCGAACCCACGACCTCCTGCGTACCAACCGGAAAAATACGTGGGAGAGCAGCGCCTCGTTCTCCAAGCAAATTCGGGCAGTGAAGTGGCCGAGCAGAAGCGCATTTTACCACCTGTTGCAGAGGTTCGAACCCTGCAGCCACCCCGGTTAATACCGTTTTAAGCAGATAGCCTGCTTCAGCAGTGGACCTCGAAAGTCCCGTGACGTTGCGTGAAAAAAAGAGCAAGAGGCCACACGTGCCTGGAGTCGTGGTTCAAAAATCACCAAATTTGAAAGTGTACCCGAAAATTCCTCCAAATGGGGGAAAAGCACATCGCAATCACCGCCCACAACGACGAAACGTGGCAGGGCCCTTCTGAAAAAGTCTTGAGACTCGGCGAGGCTCTCCTGGGTAAACGTTATATTTTTGTACCCAGCATTCCTCCTCCTGCACGTGTTCTCAACCAACCCTACAAAAGCTGCACCTTTATTAAAAAGCACATACACAGCCACCCTCCTCCTGCTCCAGCAGTAGCAGCCACAGCATGCTGCTGCACACTCCGCCACCACGGCCGTGTGGTACCAGCCACACGTAACCATCGCCCTGACCCGCACCGGCACCTCCTGCACGCGCGAGCGTCCGGCCTGCTCGCTCACCCCTCGCTCTTCTTGAAAAGGTAGCCGGTGCGTTCGCTGCCGTGCTCCTTGTTGCCCTGCAGCTGGTGCAGGCTGTAGCCGGCACCGCTCTGCCTTCCCTGCGAATCCTGGCACACGACACCCACGAGCGCAAACATCACGCAGCAGGCTGTTTGGGGGTGCGGGGGGGGGGGGGGGGAGGGCGAAGCGTCGTCGGCCGAGCACCGATTCTGAAGGCCGGCACGATGCGCAAGGAGGCGCTCCGTCTGCAGCACCGCGCCCGGCCACCTTTGTGTCCCCCGCTGCCGGTGTCTATGCACCGCAGCACCGACTGTACCGGCTTACGGCCGAGGCCGACTAAGCGGGGGGGGGGGGGGGGGGGGGCGGGGGGCACACGTCCCCGGGCCCCAACGCGCCATTGGCTTCCAAAGTAGCACACGCACGTGGGCAGGCCCCGCAGGGAAGGCCCCACCGACAGTGGCCGGCAGGGGAGGCGGCCGAGCTCATAAATCACCCGGCTCGGATCGACGAATTCACTCGTCCGACGTCGTTGGGTCAACGTTGGCGCAACGTTCCGCGCGTCTACCGGATATACTGCCCTGCGGTTTAATGGCATAAAAAAACACTTCAGGATAACTTTTATCCGTCAGGTTTGTTTATAAAGGAAGTTCAAGTGAGGGGGCCCGGTGCCGCGGCAGTTTGCCCACTCGTGGTAAGCGAGGTTATATAAGGTGCGAGCGTTGAGAAATGCACTTACTTACTACGAACCAGGCGACCCAAGTTAATTTCCCGGCCGTGGCTAAAAGTCAGTGGCAGGTGACATCTGAACGAACGCGTGTTTAGAAGTATGGTCAAACAAACCCCATCAGTAACAATGCATTGGCAGGCCTTAATTCAGCAGTGTATTTTGATCACGGGCTACGAATTATTACAATTTTACAAGGAGATACGACACACACGCGATGTTGCATGCAACTGGAAACTGGTGTTTACGTCAATGTTGTGGAGATTAACACTTATTGATGTAAAACTGAACATTTATGTCATCAACATTCCCCTGATCCTTAAAAGGTTATTATTAACCAAATTAGTCACTTGATAAGTTGAGGGAGAAATAATAATAAAATTGCATTCCAAAACGTAAATCGAACGGACATTCATTCACCCTCAATAGGTGTCAGGCACAACACGACGAATAATTGTGGTACTTTGCAACTGAACAATCACCGGTAAAAAACATCACGCACAGGGATACGATGCGCACCGTGAAAGGAAACAGGATGGTCAAGTGTTAGGATCTAAGCTGAGATGGCAGGAACGATTTCACAAAGACTGAGGCGAAGTTTTTGTAATTTCCATCGCAAATATTCATTGTCTACTTCGTGCCACTGGCACCACAGCTACGCCCACTTAGAAGACTTCCCGTGTCAACATGCAGCTAAAACAGCCGCGGATCTGATTGTTTTTGCCATTTTATCCACACCCACACTTTTATCCCGAATGCGCTCTCGCCGTGATGTCACGCGACGATGCAACCTTTCGTATCGTTCACAGAGCAGTGTAACCTCCGCGTGGTCGAGAACGACCCACGGAAGAGGACACCACAGAGCTACCTCTGAGATCCCTTCATCACGTGACCTCTGGTTCTACACACAGTAGAGGGCAGCACTTTCCCACTCGCTGTGCATATGAATGGCGAGGTTCGCCACACGACGGTCAAATCGAAAATTATTACTCTCAAGAGCTGGAATTCTGGCAAATCAAACGAACCGCCCACGTTTAATGCGATGCTTTTTTTGCGCAAGTCATCGGTGACCGGGCCGAGACCCATCATCTCACTGCAAACTCGATAAACACCGGTTTCATCACAGGTGGCGAAACCTGGAGTCAAACCCTGGAATCTCGGCAGGGCACCGCGAGCGGAGATGTAACGCGCGACGCATCCGGCGACAATGAAGAGAGCGGAAGGCAGCACGGACGATGGCACGGACGATGGCACGGACGGGCGGGCAAGCGAGCGGGCGGGCGGGAGGGCAAGCGGTGGAGTGGAAACCGTGGAGCGGAACAGAAATCTGCACTTACTCTTCTAGACTTGGGAGTAGAAGAGGCAAACAGGCAGCGCGGGGGAGGGGAACGAGAGATTTAGTGACTTCTCAGAAAACAGCACGGATCTTTTTGCAGCAGCTTTATATTGTTGGCAACCAGCCTTGGCTTTGAGCTCACGGCCGCTGGGGCGATGCCCCCCCACCCTGCCCCCCCCCCCTTGATTAAATGCCACGCCGCCGTACGTTGAAAGCAACTACAAAAAAACAAACAAACAGAAAGCCATAAAAGCACTAATTCAAGCAAAGCAAAAGAGAAAGACAAACATCGTTTGAAGAGCGCCGCCTCGCACATCGGCGCGTGCTCGTCACTAAAATAGAACTGTCAAATAGATCCTCGAGGCCCGCGATGCTTTAGAGGTTTTACCGCTAATTAGTCAAGCGCATTGCTAGAAAGAGAGCAGAATGCATTTAGATAGAACGAGCCCCTGCCACCTCACGGCCTATTCCTTTTGTACGTTGGCAAAGCAAAGCGCTTCACAATTCGACTTTCGAAGGCTTCCTTCGCCACGGCAACTTACGGCAACCCAAAAAAAATGGAAAGCGGTGCCGCGCTACCTCGGAGTTACGTTCAAGTGAAATCTGTTCGCAGAAGCAACAGCAGCAGCAACTCAGCGGGGTTCTGGTACAACAAACTAATACAGTAACCGGTAATTGATCACAGTTGACGTGCTGCGCTGATGCAGAGCAATGCGTGCCTTTTGCATAATTCTCAACGAAGGGTTCTGCCGGGGAAATCGCGCCACTTGAGACGTTATCCAGAAAAAAATAACAACAAAAAATAAAAATAAACGATGTGTTCCATATACTGAGCAAGCTAGAAAAAAATCCTCCGGTTACATTTTCAAAAAACTGTTCATAATTACTCCATAGGCAATATATGAACTACGCAGAAAGAAATGAAATTCACTGCCAAATTGGACAAGGTATAAACCAGTGCGTAGGTTTTCGCTGTTGTGCTGGACAGCTCTCCGATGTGTATAGAGGCTGTGCCGTGGTGTTGTCTCGGCACGGTGTCCAACGTTTCGCTCCGCGTGCTGGGAGCTTCTTCAGGAACACACTTCCTGAACATGGTTGGTGAAGAAGCTCCCAACAGCATGTGGAGCGAAACGTTGGACATCAATACCGAACATTTTGAGAGCACATCGGAGAGCTGTAACGGCGCTCGTTGCAAAGCACCTTCAAACACCTCCGTGAAACACTCCCCGACACGTCTTCGGAGAGCAGGACGGCTGACGGCTGTGACAAAAATGGGCGAGGGCTTGGAGCCCGCCCTTACTCGCACTAGCCGAATGCGGGGACAACACGTGGTGGCCATCTCCGGAACCAAAATTAACGTCACCATCGCCTCCCGTTCGCACGTTAAATTTGGCGAAAAACCAATTTGCAGCACCAATGACGCAACGTGCCAACTTAACACCTGGAGCTTGTGTGGCGTTACTCTCCTGAGAGATCTCTAAATTTAAAAAAACTCAACGGCCACACGACTGGCAAGGCGAACAGCTCCACGCATTCTCGTCAATGGCAACCGAATTTTGTTTGAGAAACGCAGAATAACAAACGGAGATGAGCACGTGAATCAAAAAGCCACACGTTACCATGAACCAAAAAGCCACACGTTACCATGAACCAAAAAGCCACTCGTTACCATGAACCAAAAAGCCACACGTTACCATGCACCAAAAAGCCAAACGTTACCATGAACCAAAAATCCACACGTTACCATGAACCAAAAAGCCACACGTTACCATGAACCAAAAAGCCACTCATTACTGTGAACCAAAAAGCCACACGTTACCATGAACCAAAAAGCCACACGTTACCATGAACCAAAAAGCCACTCATTACCATGAACCAAGAAACCACACATTACCATGAACCAAAAAGATACACGTGACTGTGAACCAAAAAGCCACGCGTTACCGTGAACCAAAAAGCCACACGTTACCGGCAGCAGGAGCCTAAGGTGGGGTTGGCCCTGAGATGCATGTTTACGCGAACGAGGCCTACGGCAGCCGGCTCCCACTCGCCCGCAAGCGTCCCACGAATGAATCGGCGGTCGACACGGCACTAAGCGACAACGAGCACCACTGAGGACCATACTCCCCGGCACGGAGCTTTAGAGGCAGAGCCCAAGGGCAGAGATCTTTTAAGGGGCGGACGCCGGAGCATCCGGCCATGGATCTCCACCACACCCCCCCGTGCCTCCGGAATCCTGACCGCAGTGCAGCGGGGGAAGTGTCACGGCTCTGTATAATTTATTTGCTGACGATCCATTATTCTGCAACGGGATAGCGTGCAGAAGCAGCAGCAGCAGCAACCGTAAAGCTCTCCGGTGCTCCGCCCCAATCTCCACACCGCTCCCTCTTCTCCAACCACCCCGCTGCACCCACAAACCCCCTCTCGTGGTGCACGGCCCTCAATATTGCAGCCACGCTAAGGATTATCAGGTAATTGCTGTAATGGGTGCTCACGGAGGTAGGTAGCTCAGTCGATCTGCGGATGGCTACGGCGGCCAGATTGGCGAGCGGGAGCCGACGCGACGATGCCGACAAAACAAAAACGAGCGGCGTCTGCCGCGCTGCGGGATGAGTCGATGGCATGAGGCCCGGATGGCGGCACGTCTCGGTGTGGTTACCCCTGGACGCTCGTTTCCACGTGCCGCTGAAGGGCCAACTCCGACGGCCGGATAAACGTTTGTCCGAGTCCTTATCAGTGAGAAGAGTCACCATCGTCTATCCCATCCCCCCAACCCCCGTCCGCCCCAGAGGGCCGAATAAATGATGGTAGATCCTCGCCACCTTCCTTCACCTCGAGATTCATCTTTCCCAAGCAATCGAGCACCTCCCCCACCCCCCGCTGTGCCATCTCAGCTACCCCGGGAAAGTCGCTTAATCAGGGAGCCCAAAGGGCACCCGCGCAGGAGGAGATCAAATACCTGCCTCACGTGCTAATCTTCACACAGCATCACCCCCCCCGCCCCCCCTGACATGGCAGAATCGGATTGCCCCCTGCTGCTTCCTCTCCACCTTTTGCGAGTGCCTTCTTTTTTCCCTGCCTTGAGCGGGACGTCTCTTTCATTGCCAAATAATTGACGACTCGGAGCCCCCTCGTCAATCCACTTCGGGATGAAGGCCTCACCACCCCCCCCACCTCGCCTTGTTGGTCACGGCGGTCATGTGACCATACTTCATCACACTGTTCAGTACAAGCCGGTGAGCAGGTAGTAGGGAGTGCGCCCAGGACCGGTTCTCACTCGTGAGCCGCCAATGATGTTAACCGTGGCCGGGAATCCAACGATTCTGGCGGCTAGTTTAATTGCGCAACGTCTTAGCCACTGCACCACTTCTCTCCCATTATATGGCTATAGGATTTATATATCTTTACATTGCAGCCTTGCAGCAGGGTGCTCAGGGTCAGCAGTACGGGTTTGGGAAGTTTAAGCACGTTTATTATCGTCGTCAGCATCGCAGGAGGAGCCCTTTGGCGCTGCGCTCCGCCTCGAGCGGAACACTGGCCCCAGCTACTCCGTTCCCTCCAACAGTGATTTAGTGGTGAAGTGCATCTGGGCGTTGAAAACTTAGTAACGCAGTCACCGCTCACGCAGTCTCAGCCACCCCCTTTCTCCTTCTCCGTGTTCGTCTTCTAATATTACCTATATATTTAATTTTGGATGTGACATTAAAGGAAACAATCCAAACAATGAACACAATCGCGCCTTTAAATATATTTATCACAAGGAGGCATTTGAAGGTAAAGGTGCAGCCCTGTGATTGCTTGCTCACAACACTGCTGGCGGAAGGGCCCTGTGCTATAGGGAGCACTATTATTATTTTTGGTGTGTTTAGTTTGTTGTCCTTCTCCCCGCACCTCCGATTAGCACAGTTGGGTACGTGCGGTGCGAGAAAAGTTAAACATACATTTATACACCAGAGAGCCCCTCTAGAGGACACTTGGCCTCTTCTTCAGCGCTGGCAAGACGTCTTGGAAGAGGTGGGAGCAAACCACACGCTCTACCCCACCACACGCGACCTGCCGATCGGCTAACTGTGGTGTATCCACGGATTCCGCTGGAGTATTTGAATCGCACCAATCCGGCGACCTCTGGATTACAAAGTCCAGTATGCCAACCGTTACACCACGGCCATAGTGTCCATGGCAATTGAACCGGCCGTCAAAACGAGGCCCCCGAACGAGGCCCAACGATGCCACCGCTCCTTGCCATTGCCTGGCGCGACGGTCGAGGGGAGAGTTAAACTGCCCTCGAGATGGTTGCGCACTTTCAAATGTGGGAGACGGGCGGCTCCTGGCTTTTAATGCCTCTTACGCTGCCGGGCTGCGATGCATTTTTAATGCGGACGATTGCTTTGAAGCTGAAGCTGCCGCCGCGGCTGCTTCTGCCATCAGAAGAACATTAGCTGCCAGTGGCAACGAACGTTGGCGAAATGCTCCGGATCGAACACTTCTCAGATTAAATGTCTCAACCGAATGTCTAAAGCGGTTCCAAGGGGGAAAAACCTCACAAGGAAATGTTCACCGAGTTGAATAAAGACGATGGAAATCATTTTTCTCTTAACAGATTTGTAAGTTATATTTTTTAAAAGACGTTTAATCTCCCACTTTCAGCACGTTTTATCGATATGCTGGCACCCCCTCCCCATATGAATGTGGAATTTTCACCACCCTCTTAAGAGCTACCAATACAAATGAGCACTGCCCTTCGCACTTCTGAGCAGAGAAGACACCGATTTTGACTTGATGAGACTCCCCGCACTGTACAATTCAAGTCACGTGCAAAGACGAACGTGGAATTGGCCAGACAGAATGATACAACGCACAAGCCGGTGAGATAATCCACCATCAGTCGTGGGGGGTTGTTTGACCATACTTCCCCACGCTGGCCAGTGTGAGAGAAGGTAAATGGGGAAGGGGGGGGGGTACTCGGACCGGTTTCAGAGTGCAACTCGATAACCGCTCCCGCCTCCGCTCCACGGCCAAGACGGCACGGCGTGGGGGGCGGAGCCCTCATCCAGCAGTGGATTGAGAAAGGACTCGCGAAGTGGAGTGAATATAAACATTTTCTTTCTTTTCGTTCACATTCCGGGTCCCGCGTGAATTTACACCGCATTACTTTTGACACTAACAGCCGACTGCCGGAGCCTTTCTATTTTTATCTCAGCCGCACTAATCATCAGGGGGGTTTAGAGTCAGAACATCATTAATTGTTCCCGCTGAACCTCTTGGCTAAGGCTGGGGGGACTCCGGCAGCCCGTGGCCACACGACGCCCTGCCACTGCGACGCGGCCCCGCACACGATATTGATTCGCCACAGCGAGCATCCGAGCAACACTAATCGGGTACTAGAGGAGGACAATTTTCGACCTGCCCAAGGCGCCGTGTCTAATTTTAGCGCCGCCCTCGGTCACCGCTGACACTCGAAGGGCCTCGCGTCTATTGCAGCAGCGGCGGAAGGGACTGAGGCGCGTGCGTCAAAAGTGTGGTTGCCCGCCAAAGGTATTTGATGGCCCAAATTAAAAAGTTCCCACCCGTGCCCATTGGCGATGTAGGATTCAATCGTGGCACAAGCCCTTAGCCCACACCAGCTAATGGGCCCGGTGGCAACCGGGCGCACGCACATCTTCATTCCTTGGCGATTTTTTTTTTACTATTAACTATTGTTATTGTACCAGGTAAGGCCCACTGAGCTATACAGCTCTTTTTCAGAAGCGACCTGGCCACAAATAATAGCTCAACGAAGTGGCTTATCATGTTTAAATTTGAAGCAGCGGGGAGAGATCTGGTGGTGCAGGACCCACCGCAGTGCACCCTAAGCGCCGGTCCTCACTCTTCTACTATATGATGCGGGCATCATTGCCTTTAAAATCAATTTTAAACAACAAGTCAATTAACAGCTTTTTTTCCCTACCTGCCACCCAAACCATAACCGGCACACCCCCCTAACGGGATAGGGCGGGGTGGGGAGCTCCAGACATCGCAACCGCCCTGACCCGTCACGTGCACCCCCCTGGTGATGTCACGGTCGCCCGTACCTCTTTCTGCTCCACCTGCAGGCAGGTCTTGAGCGTGTCCCGCAGCGAGCACAGCTGCTTGCGCTCCTCGTCCTGACTCTGCTTGATCTGCGTGCCGGGGGACAAGCGCACGGGGCATGCGTCGTGAGCGGCGACGATCGTAGGAAGCGTCGGCGCAACTCTGCGGCGGATGCCCCCCCTCTCTGCCGTGCGGTTCCCCCCACGCTTCGGATGCCACTCTGTCGCTCGTCTCCACGGACGGCCGTCATCATCATCATCATCCTATCTAGCCACGTGGTGCGTCACTGCCCAATGCCACTTACTTTTCTCAACAGTCACTATGATTCAGCAAGTAGGTTTCGCACAAGCCAATATCGCGATTTAAAATTGATTTTTGGGAGAGGCGACGTAGCGATTGAGCCAAATTTACGTTGCGAGGCTCTCCACCGCCCGGCATAGCCAAACAAATTAAATGATCCCGAGTACGAGGGTTTAACAGCGCGCGAATTATTGTTGTTGTGGCTCGCTCGCCAACGGTGAGTGCAAGAGCGATTCTCACGACAAAAGTCATCAATTAGATTCGTGGCGCTTCAGGCTAGACACCAGGAAGTCAGACTAAATCACAAGAATAGAAAAATCCGTGTGTTAAGTTAGCACTGACTCTGCCCGTTTGTCCGTTGGTCTGCAAAGTGGGGTCACGATAACTCCTGTAAAGATGGTCCAAAACGAATGAAACTTTTAGTCGATAACGTTGTCGCTATTCGGGATTTATCCTGCAGACAACCTGCCAAGTCGATGGAAGTGTTATCCAAAACTTTCAGACGCAATCTATCACGAAGAGCATCCGCTTCGCAGGCTAAGATGATAAGACGTCATCCTCATAACCTTACTCGATTCAACCCGTGTCCATTTCAACAGTGATGTTAGTTGCTGGCAGCTTGGCGTTTAGACCCTTTACTGGAGCATTTGGCAAATTGTAATAAAAAAAAGCAGCCTCTCCCTGCCAGACGCCGACGTTGGCGCTCAACCCACACATCAATGGCGAGGGCTCCGTGCGTCCCTCCGGGCCACGGTGCTCGCTCGCAGGCTCCAGCTCGAATTGACGCAACGCCCAAAAACGAGCGTATTTCAGTTTGACAGTGAAAGCGGCTGCCTCTCAAAACGGCGAAGGGTATTTTTGTCCTGTTTCTGTTTTTTCATTTTTCCCCAATGGCTTTTAGGCGCTTAGTGCTCACAACAACACGGCATATTGTATAACCTGTCCGTTCTAATTACCGGTGGGCAGGGGGGGTGGGCAGAGGGGAGCCATTTGGAGCGGCATAATTTGGCGCTCGCGATCCGCACTCACCGTGTAGAGGTCGTTGGCCAGTTTCTCCACGTACGACTTGAGGGACTCGACGGCTTTGAGGCCATCCTGAAAGAAACTGCGCAAGGAAACAAAAAAGAAATTCAGGCCACGGCAAAAAAAGGCCCCGCGCGATTGCTCGCTCAATCACCAAGGGTTTGCCACGGAGACAAAGCGCACCAACTCGTTACCACTTCAACACACCGGCTGTGTGTTGGAGGGGAAACCAAACAACATTTACAGTTTGAGTACGACGTTCCGTTGGTGATTACAACCAGCTTCGTCATATGATTAGCCACAATTGCGAAGAGGTCTTCCATGGTTCTCCGTGACAAAGCTTACCAATTGGCTGTGTCCGGTGGCGGCGGGTTAACGACACGTTTATATTTACGCGATCTCACCAAAAAAAACCTTCATTATGGATGATATTGGTCGTGAAAGCCCTACTACTGCTACGTGTCAGACTGCTTGCTCAAGCCACTGCTGGTGGAAGACCCTCCGTTGCAGGCAACTCGAGAGACAACTCCCCTGGAGAGTGGCCAGGACTGCTCGCTCACGCCCGTCACACGTCCGGAGAGCACTACGATTGTGCGCGTGTGCCTCGGCCATTCGGAGGATGCCGTATCCCCCCCCACCCCCCCCCCCCGATCTCTCGCCTGCTTCCGTAGTTTTTGATGCTATAAATAAAACAAATGATGTATTCAAGGATATTATACATTATCGTATCTAGATGTATATAGCGACTTATTCAGGGGTGCTTTGCAACAATTCTAAAATTGCACGTGAGATTATCCTGGTTGAGATAAAGAGTGGGTTTATTAAAAGTGGTGGTGTAGCTATGCCGCTATGGTGATAGTCAGGAGACTCGTGTCTCACAGCAAGAAGGACCTAGGCTCGATTCCCAACTCGGGTGGCTTTCTGTATGGATTGGTTAAGGAGCGGTTGGAGTAGGCCTGGTCGTAGATGGGAGGCTGAGTGAGGGTGTAGTGATAGGGGTAATAATAGGGGTAGTGATAGAGTATGGTGTAGTGATAGGGGTAGTGATAGGGTATGGTGTAGTTATAGAGGTAGGGCAGTGATAGAGGTAGTGATAGGGTATGGTGTAGTGATAGAGGTTGGAGTAGGCCTGGTTGTAGCTGTAGGGCAGGGGACAGGGCTGACCAATCTCAATGGGACGTCGCTGGCACACCGATGGGCCGGCAAAAACACGCATCTCCGACGCGACGCATGTCGGGGGTGGGCGAGCCGCCTACTTGCACTGCGCGTGGTAGAACTTGATGAGATGCTGCAGCAGATCCACTCCCTTCTTGGTCTTGATCTCGTTCACCTTGATCAGGTACTGGGGGAACACGAAGCAAGAGGTGTCACCGCAAGAAGCCTGCTGCTCTACGCACGTTTACGAGCCCAAAGTGACCAACGCATGACAAGCCACTTCATGGGGTGATCATTTGTGGCCAGGTCACTTTTGAAAAAGAGCTACATAGCTCAGTGGGCCTGACCTGGTTAAATAACAAATAGTTTAGCAGTTAACCTGCCACCTGTTTTAGCGCTAACCACTCCGCCGGCGCTCGGCAGAATTTGACTGTGAATGACAACATTAACCGGCTTCGATTCCAGAGAGAGATTTCATCATCGAGGGGAGTTGAAGAGCCATCAGACTGTCACAATCCATATCTCTGCCTCGCTCATTCAGAATCTATCAAGCCCGTCATTCCAGCAGTCTGTAAAACAAATAAGCGTCGGTGCTGGCAGCAGCAGCAGCAGCAGCAGCAGCCAATTCCGTTTTAAGACCAGAATAAACTGCAGTGCCGCCAGCAGTCATTGCATGGCACGTGTCCAAAGATGAAATAAACACGTCCAGACAAAGGACGTCAGCAAAACAGACACAAATCACGGAGGGACATTTATTCCCTCTATGGGGCAGCATCGTCCCGCATGGATATCGGCGGAGCCCGCGGCTGCTCTCATGCAGACCGAGCTGCAGCCAAGACTTGGCATCGGCACGGTGAGCGCAGCCTCAAGGCGAGAATCTCACTGGCGCAGGACCACAGCAGGACCACAGCAGGACCACAGCAGGACCACAGCAGGACCACAGCAGGACCACAGCAGGACCTGCGCTCTCTTGTTTTTGGGTATTTTCTTCATTTTTTTTTTGGGGGGGGGGGGCGGGGGGATTCTTTGTTGTTGTTTTATTCCGACGTTTGGCGTACAAAAATGAGAGCGGCACAAGGTCACTGCGAAGCAGAGGGCGTGGTAGGCCGACGTCATTGGGGAATGCGTGCCCTTGCGTGCCCCTGCTGGTGGTAACCTTGCACTCTCACGCTGAGGATTGTTTTGGTCTTCATATTTAATTATTTTCAATTAAAATCTGAAGGCGCAGCAATGTCTTGCTCACGCCACTGCTGGGGGAAGGGCCTCCGCTAGAGGGAGCTCTAGAGGGCCCCTCTAGATGGTATTTGGCCTCCTCTTCCACCGTAGACTCACTGTGCTCAACCCATCTGCACCGCTGGGCACACGGAGGCGGCGGTGGGGAGGAGGTGGTTCAAAAACACCTCCGCCGTTGTCTCAACCGTCACGCCGGGAAGTCGCATCGAACCGGCGACCTCTGGATTGCGATTCGAGCTTTCGAGCTTGCTGACCATTCCACGAGGGCAGCTTTGTCCACGGCTTGAAACTGGATTTTAAATTGAGAAATGTTCAAATGGAGATTTAAATCGGGTGTCCTGAATTTCTGGTGACTTCTCCCTTAAAACCTGTCTCTCCTCCCGAGCCCACCCTGCCACTGCTACTCCCTGCCCCCCAGCTAAGACCAGGCTACCCCCAACCCCTATCACTACCCCCAACCCCTATCACTACCCCTACCCCCAACCCCTATCACTACCCCTACCCCCAACCCCTATCACTACCCCCTACCCCAACCACTACCCCTACCCCTACCCCCTATCACTACCCCTACCCCTAACCCCTATCACTACCCCTACCCCCAACCCCTATCACTACCCCTACCTCTAACCCCAACCCCTATCACTACCCCAAACCGTACATGACCTCTCTCGCCTGCCCTCCCAACTATCACCATAACTCCACCACCGCCACCGCCACTTTCGATAATCAAATTCTCTATCTCAACGAATGCAACATTTTTTTGTCATTGCTGTAAAGCGGCCTTGCATAAAGGTGCTATACGAGTCTAGAGGAGGTATGCGGTCTGCGATCGCTTCCTTGCTCACTAGTTATGTAAAATGATGGGAGGTTGAACAATTGACCGGTGTATTGCAAGCCCAGTGTGCTAACCAATGACTCCACAGCAACATCACAAATTATTCCATTCATTAGTAACAGCGCCACTTTGTGGGTGAAGACTCTGAGCTGTAAACTGAAGATGACCACTGCCTCAATGCTCATTTGAGCAAGAAATCACATCTCAAATAAGTAGAAAAAAAATGCAACTTTATCTGTCGCCTATGAAGGAGGGCCCTCCTTGCTAGCGCCACTGGTTAAATGAATAGCAGCCAATGGTGGCGGCGCTGTGTATGTCTGTGTGCGTGGTGGAGAGCGGTGGTGCAGCAGCTAGGGGCGCTGTGCAACATACTTGGCAACCAGAGTTCGACTCCCGCTCACTGCCAACACCGGTGACAACTATCCGGACTGGCCCTGGTCCTCCCCTAGGTCGTCTCGGCCTGAAACGAGCACCTGGTGCGGCGTGCAAACGTCACCGCGAAAGGAGACCAATGCGGCCACTCCCTCGCATGCCGTGCCGGCCTTCGGAGGCGCTGCTCGTTGACGTCACTTGCAGTGCAGTGCGTGGCGGGCAGCGGCGCGTGGGGGGTGCGGCGTGCGCTGCGAGGCGGCGCCCGTGGCTCGACTACCTCGCACATCTGCAGCTGGAAGACGCGGCGCTCCTTCTCCATGTCCTCGGCGATCTCGGCGCCCGTGATCTCGGTGCGGATCATGCCGTGCTGCCTCGCGTGCTCCTTCTTCTCCTTCTCGATCTTGAGGCTGCGAGCGGCATTGGAAGCGTTGCGTGCTTGGCCCGCGCTCGGTGGCGGGTTGATGTTCAACCAGACAAATATATACAGCGAATTTTTTATTGACTTGTTACTAATGCAGTGCCCTGCTTAAAAGATATGAATTTCAGAAGTGCCCCCACCCCCGCCCCCTACCACCCACAAAGGCAAAGATCGCCCGTATAGCCTTAACAGACTGTTATGGCAAGTGCTGTTAGCGAGCACCTATGAAAGCTGGCACGGAACACGAGGGGGTGGGTGGCCAGCATCACACACTGACCACCATTGTTTCCCTATTGGTCATGTTTATACACAGCACCAGGTACTCATTTGAGGCTGAGTCAACCCAGAGGAGGTCCAGGACCGGTTCAGATAATCGTCAACCGGTGTTGGCCGTGAGCGGAATTTGAACTCGCGTTCCCGGGTTCGTATCGCAACGCTAACCACTCCACTACCACCGACACCCCCCCTACCACCCACGCCCGCCCTACCACCCACACCCCCCTACCACCCACACCCCCCTACCACCCACTCCCTCCCGTGCCCGTGACGATGAGCCCAGGTACAGTGGCGAGGAGAGATGCGCGCAGGCCCAAAAAACTGTGCCGATTAAAAAAAACAAATCGATATTTTCCCTCTCACGTAGCCCAACCTACACGGAGACAGCGGAGAGACACTTACAACTTTGTCTCATAGTCCTTCCAAGCTTTGTCGAATGGCTTCTTGAGGTCCTGAAAAAAATACAAACGGAAAAGGAGCACGGATGAGGAGGCCGTGAGAGTGAAAATCGCGTGCTTGCCGAGCGTGGCCGAGTGGCGACGGAGCCATCGCCTGGGCTCACAAAGCCCCTCTTGGGCATTGTCACGAACACATTGCCATCCCAGCATGTGGCACGTCGATTTAACTCCTTATTGTCAAGCAAGCCAAGCACCGTGACCTTCATGGATCCCACGGGGCACAATACTGGGCAGGGCAGATTGCAGAAACTGAATGACCGAATAATCCAGCTTAATTTGCCTAAGGAGTTATTACGCGTGTAAGGTCTGAACTTATCGTGTTTTTTTTTTTTTTTACGTTGACCCATACACTTCCCCTTTAAGCATAATTACCCGCCGGGCGATAAATATTACGAGACACGCACGGCATAATTACGGCGATGCCCGCTCGGCAAAAACGAGAGCACGCACATTCCCGGCGTTGCGCAGGCTCGTGCGATCACCAGTGACGTCTCCAAACCAAAAAATGTTACATTGACGCGACGCACTGCCAACATTCTAAAACGGCAAGGCATTCACGGCTCCTGTCGCTGCTCTCGGTTCGCCGGTGCGCCTATCGTTTTGCTAGCGACGACTCAATTAAAAAAATAACCAACGATTATTTTTGGCAGCGTCTTGAAAAGCCTTGCCAAACGGGCATTAATTGCACAACGACGTACTCTGGTAAAGCAGCTCCACAATTAGCATTTTATCAATGCCGTAACAAACGCCACTTTCACCGCAGGGGGGGGGGGGGGGGGGGCATGTGTTTTAAGCACGACAACGCGAAGGCGCCTTGAACAAACAATGATTAAAGCGCCGCTCGCTCACAACGCGGATGGGTCAAGCGGCTAGGACAGTTTTCTTCACTAATTTTCAAAGGAGGGGGCCCCACTTTCGCCGATAAGACATCATCAGTGTGAGGGGGGCCACCATACGTTTGAAACCTTTGGGGGTTTGACAGCATGATGTTTGGTTTTTTTCACGTTTGTTGTGTATTTGTCGGGGGGCCGAACGTCAGGGGCCGCACTAAAGACCACGAGGGGCCGCCAGTGGCCCGCGGGCCTTGCAATGAAGAACGCTGGACGAGACCTGCCGATGAATCGCAGCGCCGCTTCAGCTGTCGAGCCGGAAAGGCGGCGGCATCGCAGTTGGCCGTGATGTTGCCGAGCGAGGGAGACGTGCGGTCGCAGCGAGGAGTGACGACGACCGACAACGACCGGTTGCTCAAAAAATCCCCCCACGCCTTCTCCGCCACCCCACCCCACACCGCCGGCACCGAGCGAGCGGACGTCCATCAGCACGTTTGACACGCGTTATAAAAACGTACTCGTTCCGCAAATGCGCGCGCATCAGTAAGAATAAACAGCTGCGGCACTTTTTTTTTTAAATGACAACTCGCGACGGAGCCATTAAACGTTTCGCGGCACGCCTAACCTCCGACCCCCGTCACCCCTCACCCCACGCGGACGTGGCAGCCGTCAGGGCCACAAGCAGAGAGAGTGACGGCCAGGAACGGCTCGCGCGCCGCTATTCATTATACGACGCGCTGTGAGCAAACCGGGCATCGGCGCAGCCGTTAATGCGTCCCCTTTACAATCGTAACAATCGTCCCGACGGGACACCGCCGGGCGACGTGGGCATCCGGGCGGTGTGGATTACCCGTGCGCGCACTCTGGAATAATTTTCCGATGCCTCCACGTCAAAGCAGGTGACCGATTACGATGAACCGCAATGCGGGGGAGAGGGCGGCCCATCGTGGAGATGGAGCGACGAAATCAGCTCACGCGCAGGGCAAAGGCCGCGAGAGATGGCGACGGCTTGGGAACGTCTTCATCTGGCAGTGAACCGATCGGGCCGATGACAACGGTGATGGATGATGGTGCTGAGATCAGATTTGTTTATCATTGGCTAAGCGCCCATTGAGACCAGGAGCTCTTTTTTTCAAGGGAGACCTGGGCAGCACCTTGGCTGAGGCAGTAGCAGCAGCAGCATCAGTATCTATCCCCACAGCCACCGCAGCTGCAGGAGTTCGGCTGAATCCAATCGCTCGCGGCTTCATTTCTCACTGGAGAATGTTCCCGGGCCGCCCGTAGAGACTGGAGGTGGCGCACGATTCAGTATCCACAACGAGAGGACCATTCTAGATGTGGTGTGCCGGGTGCGGAAAATATCTGCCGGAATATATGATGAACCGAGAGGTGGGTCATACTTTAGATTTTAAGAAATTAATCATATGCGCTATTTTGCAAATTAGTGGTAACTCGGAGCATTTAAAAAATATATTTAGGAAATTTATATTGTATTCTTGAAGCTTCAGTGGGGTTAGATGTATACAGTTAAACTTAGGGAACAACAAACTGAGTGTAAAATATTTCCAAACACTCAAATTAGAAAATCAGTCTGATAACTGTGATGCTTTCCAGGATAAATTAAAAATAATATTGCAATTAAAATCTAATCGAAAAGCTTACAAAATAATTGTATCACTGTCATTAATTTCTAAAACCAATTGTTGCTTTTTGTGTTTAGATTGTTGTCCTTCCCCGGCACCTCCGATTGTCGCAGTTGGCTACGTACGGGGCACAAGAAGTTCAACAGACTTCACACATCGCATGAACTGATGAATTGTTGTTCCGTGCTTTTGTAACGACCACCAGGGGGCATGCTCAATACTCCGAGCGGCTGGAGATGGCAGATATAAATAGCGCACATAATCTGCACAAGAGTGTGATTACAACTGAACGCTACGAGGCATCTCTAATCCAGACATAGATTGCATAAGGACATTGGTGCAGTCGTTTGGTAGTCAAGGGTATACGACACCTATGAAGGCCGGCAAGGTACACGAGGGGGTAGGTGGCCAGCACCACGCCCGACCGCCTTTGTCTCCCCAGTGTTGATGTCTACACACCGCAACGGGTGCTCATTTGAGGCCGAGTCGACCTAGGGGAGGCCCAGGACCGGTTCAGATAATCGTCACCGATGTTGGCCGTGAGCGGGGAGCTAAGTCGGGTCCCCGGGTTCGTAGCGCAGCGCGCTAACCGCTACACCCGTGTGGGCTCTGAATATATTGCATTTGTCCAGAGGTTAATAGTTTTGGGTTACCGTTGACTGGGAGCAGCGACGAATAGCCACAGCCATAGCGAGATGTACACAGGATGTAGTGTGCCGGGTGCCTTCTATTACCCGAGTCGCCCTACACAGCCTGTAACACCTGTTCATTTATTTGCTTGTTTACCCAGGAAAGCCTGAGTCTCAAGACCCCTTTCTAGGAGGGTCCTGCCAAGTTTGCACAGTGGGAGGGCAGGGGGGGGAGAACGTCGCTAATGTTTGATGCCAAGCAGCAATGGGATGTTTGGCCGATACCACTGACAGTGCACACTGTTTGTAGCCTGGGAGGAAACCCTTGCGGAGCAGGGGGGAGTACATTCTAACTCCATACAGAAAGACACCCATATTGGGAATCGAACCCAGGTGCTTCTTGCTGTAAGGCACGAGTGTAACCCTCTCCTCTCTCCCTGCTCTCCCAGCTATCACCATGACTACACCACCACTTCTAATAATCCCACTCTATCTCAACCACTATCACCATATGTAAAAAAAAAAATTGTTGCCGTAAAGCGCCTTGGATAAAGGCGCTTTGTAAATCTAGATAAGATGTACCACTACATTTCATACTTACTCATTCGGTCTGCAATAATTTTCTGGGGCGCTGCGGTGGTGAGATGTTAACTACCTCGCCTGGTATACACGAGGTCGTGGGCTATATCCCGACCCTGAAGCCTGCTGTACATTTGGAGTTTGCGTTCAGAGTATTTGGCCGCTGTACATTTCCACGAGATGAGCCAATTTCGTTAAGCCGTCATTTTGTGGCCAAGTCGCTCCTGAAAAAGAGCCATACCTGGTCAAATTGAAAAAAAAATTTAAATTACATTTTTTGTTACAATTTTTACCTTACCTTGTCAAGAAAAAAAACAGTTTTTAGTAACAGCAGTGGCACGACCGTCGTTCGAAAAGCGCTTCGGAAAAAAAAAAAACGTTCTTCCGGACTAAAACCGCAGGAAGCGCACGCGAGGAGACGTTTGCGAGCGAGCGACATCCGGCGAGAAGCCGCGGAACGTCCCGTACCCCTTTGGCCCCCTTGAGGTCCCCCTTGAGCAGGCAGTCGAGCGGGAAGACGACGATGTTGCTCATGTTCTGCACCTGCACGCGCGCAGCGACATCACCGCAGTCAAGACAAAGATCGCTCCCACCGCCCCGCCCCCCCCTCCCCCGTACAGCCTGGAATAGACCTGTCGGGGCAAATGCTGCTAGCGAGTAGCAGCACCTATGAAGGGCCAGCCACGGTGCACAATCGGTTGGTGTGGCCAGGACCACGCACAGCACATCAGGTAATCATTTAAGGTTGAGTTGACATAGGGCGACGTCCAGGACTGGTTCAGGTATTCGCCACCGATGTTAGCCATGGCGGAGAATGGAACTCAGGTCGCTGGCATCGTAGCGTCGTGCGCTAACCAATGCAGCACCGCTCACACGGCCCCACAAACGTCACACGATGACGTCATATGGAAGAATGGCAACCTTTTGCCGTGCGATGTCAAGAGCTTCGGGAGACGCGGAGTGAATCTCAGAGACGTTTCCGGGAAATGCGTAAAGATGCAACAGTGAGAGAGCGGGTCGCTCCGATGTCCCATTGTTTGATTTGTTCACCACGTTCGGACTGTGGAGTGTCGTCGAGTTTCCACGTGCGCATTAGTCACGTGTGAATGAGCGAGCTTGTGGGCGTGCAAGAGTGGGTGAGTGCGTGCAAGAGTGTTGCGAGTGTTTAAGTGATGAGCGAGCGAGCGAGCAAGCGAGTGAGCAGTCGAGTCTCCAATTCGTTGCACAAGCTATCCGCAGCGTCCGTGTGACGTTGGGATGCGGTTGTTGACATCGAGCCGGAGTTGCCGAAGGGAGTGAAAATCAGAATATTAATTTAGATTGCAGGAGAAATCCGATGAGCTATGAAGCTCTTTTTCACAGATGTCCAGCAGCCAGTAGGCACAGCCATCTGTTATTTGCGAAGATAGACGCTGGATGGTTTAACACATAGGTTATTACAATTTATTGGGTTAGAATTGGCATGGCTTTTTGGGTTAAACAGGAGGACTTCTCCACAAATCTGGCTGTAGCCTAATGATGCTAGTTGTAATTACTGGCGAAACGTCGTACTCAAACTGTAAATGTTGTGGGTTTACTCTCCAACACACCGGTGTTCTGTACAACTAACGAATTGGCACGTTTTGTTTACGTGACAAACCTTACTAATTGGCTGTGTCGGGTGGTGGTAGGTGGGTTTAACAACACATTTATATTACCTTTATAACCCAAAAAAACCCTCTATTATGGAGAAGTTGGATGATTGACTGCCCTTGCATACGAGGTGTTACGGACTTTAAATGCCGCGGCCAGGAGAAAGCAGTGCAGCAATGGATTCTTGAATCTACCTGCGCAAGTCACTGCTTTGTATGCGTGGCGGTTTTCACCGGTAACTCAGTTTTCCTTCTTTGAGCCAAACGCTCGTAAATAAAAATGGACAAACAACCCAGAAGCTGCGCGCCCTTCTGAAAAAGGAGCCTTGAGACTTGGTGAGGATTTTTCGGGGAACTAAAGGGATTGTTCTATATCAAACGCATACAAAGACAAAGCTCCCCCGTACAGCCTTAGTAGACTTTTGGTTGCAAGTGCTGTTAGCAAGCACTCAAAGATCGGCACGGTACAAGAGCGAGTGGGTGGCTAGCACCACGCCCGGCCGCCTTTGCCTCCCGAGGGGCGATGTTTACACGCCGCACCAGGTACTCATTTGAGGCCGAGTCGACCTGGGTGGGGGGGGGGCCCAGAAGCGGTTCAGATAATCGTGAGTGGGAATCGAACTCGGGTCGCCGGGTTCGTAGCGCAATGCACCAACTGCTTCGCCAATGCCTCCTCCAGGAAGACGCACACAAAGATCCCCCGTGTAGCCTTGACAGACTGTTGAGGCAAGTGCTGCTAGCGTGCATCTATGAAGGCCGGCACGGCGCACGAGGGGGTGGGTGGCCAACACCACGCCCGGCCGCCTTTGTCTCCCTAGTGGCGATGTTTACACATCGCACCAGGTACTCATTTGAGGCTGAGTCGACCTAGGGGAGGCCCGGGACCGGTTCAGATAATCGTCACTGGTGTTGGCCGTGAGTGGGAATCGAACTCGTGTCGCCGGGTTCATAGCGCAACGCGCTAACCGCTACCCACCACACACGCACGTAGCCACGCACACACGCACGTAGCCGCGCACACACGCACGTAGCCGCGCACACACGCACGTAGCCACGCACACACGCACGTAGCCACGCACACACGTAGCCACGCACATGCACGCACTTAGCCACAACACACACGCAGGTAGCCACGCACACACGCACGTAGCCACGCACACACGCACGTAGCCACGCACACACGTAGCCACGCACACGCACGCACGTAGCCACGCACACACGCACGTAGCCACGCACACACGCAGGTAGCCATGCACATGCACGCACGTAGCCACACACACACGTAGCCACGCACACACACGCACGTAGCCATGCACACGCACGCACGTAGCCACACACACACGTAGCCACGCACACACGCAAATAGTCACGCACACACGCACGTAGCCACACGCACACACGCACGTAGCCACACGCACACACGTACGTAGCCACGTGCGTTCTACAGGCAGCCTACACACGCTCACAAAGCCTGCACAAGACTGTTTTATTCATGCGACACTGTGCGCGTGACGTAGTTTTTTTCTCTTTTACCCCTTTTTCGTGAGCCACCCACACGGGAATAACATCTTTTACATCTCCATCTTCAAAGCACCGCTAACTTGGATCCCTCCATTGCAACGGAGGCCGCGTGGCACTCCACTGTGTGACGGTTCCCGACCTCCGCATTCGATTTTTTTACGAAAAAAAAGAATAATAATTCGTGCCGTTCTGATTTAAGAAGACAAAACCCGGCTTCGTCGCAACCCTTAATGAACGCCCGCGTTCTGCGCACAGAGAGCCGATGACTTCATGTGAAGGGATCTGCAGAAAACTCGGTCAAAGCCCTAGACCGCCCCCCCCCCCTCACCTCCCACGGTGCCAAACGAAATGTCGAGTCCCATTCAGTGCCGGCGCTCGGCTGGAAGGGAGTGCGGGCTAGTTGGGGAGGGGACGTCATTAAAACAGCGTCGCCACGTCACTGCACGCCGTCCGCATTGTTGGCGGTCACGGCCTGGCATTGACAGAAATTCCAGCGTGGTAAGTCCTCACCAGCTGATCCGCGCGTGTGTGCAGCGCCAAATTATTATTTGGTCGTCCCCGTTGTTTAAACCCGGTAGGGCAGCGCTCTCTTGACTGTTTATTGGGCGCCACAGTGGCGAGATGTTTAATACCTCTGCTGGTATGGTGGAGGTCGTGGGTTCGACCCTGACCGTGATGCCGGTACATTTGGAGTTTGCATGTCTCTCTCCCCGTGGCCGTGTAGACTTTTTGCTGTGTCCTCCAGTTTCTCTCCCCACATTTAGGATCAACGTGCGCTTAGAGCATTTGGCCGCTATAAATGTCCACGTGATAAACCGCTTTGTTGAGCTATCATTTGTGGCCAGGTCGCTTCTGAAAAAGAGCTACATAGCTCAGTGGGGGGCCTTACTTAGTAAAATGAAAATAGTTTATATTATTCAAGTGCCCATCGCAACGCATGTAGTTTGAGGGTGGAGCTACGCACCAGATTCTTGAGCAGAGAGGTGAGCTCCTTGGTGAACACAGAGAACTTGAGGAAGGCCGCCCCCAGGTTCGGGTCGTCCCGGCTCATCAGGTTGGTACCCACCTTGTCCAGCGCCAGCGTGTACGCCTCCTCGTTCTCCACGTGGGCTGCGCAAGGCATCGGCGCACGAAAACGGCGTCAGTGGGCACTTCCACCCAGGGAAACGCGGCACGTCGGTCGGGGGCCAACGCCTTTTGCCCAGCGGTTCTCCAGCCACATGCGAACATTGGCTCGTCAGCGTTGGCACGATAACTGGGCGGCAGCACTGGAGACGCTCAGGCTCAGGTCCATTCAAACACCCACCCTAACGTTTACAGCACCTTCGTCAATCCACCACTGCACGCAGGCGTCCCCATGTCGTGTCGGTCAAGTGGTCTTTTTTTCCCCCAATCACAATTCACCAAGCTGGCCAGTGCGGGCTGGTGAAGGCGTCACTCGCCGCTGACGTTAGCCGTGGACGGGAATCGAACTCAAACTGCCCGGTTCATAGCACGGTGCGCGAACCACCGACCCCCCCTCCCCGCCCCGTCTTTAACAGCCAAAGAAAGTGCTTAATACAAATGAGTAGAGAGTGGATTTTGCCTGCATCTTCGTAAATTTTAAAGCCTGCCATTGTATTAGAATTACGCATAAATTTAAGGTGACATTGTGACGGCAAAAAACCACCTACGCTTTATTAAATGCCACCCGTGTTTTAATTAAGCATTTAACTTCGACTGCACGCGGAATAAAACGGATACATGTTAATTACAAGCAACAAGAAAGATGGTGTACCGCAGAGCTACGCAATATGTATGTGTATATATTGACACCGTCTCACTGCGAAGTATTTACAATCACCAACTACATTGTATCTGTCCCCGTCATTGAGACAGAACTTATTAACTCGCAGCAAAGGGCAGACAAGTAGGAGCATCAACAACAACATCCTCAACCCATTAGCCGTATTGAGCTTCTGCTTGACAACAACATTAACTAGAGTGGAGAAAGCGTAACGAATTGTTTCCAGCCTGTATGCAACACGTGACACGCGGCATTCAAAACGTGCATGTTTTCGCTGTTGCGTAACCCGAAAACACGACGGAGAGAACGTCGGAAAGTCGAATTGTAGTTCAGGATCGGTTTTCTTGAACCTTGACAACAGCGCAATTAGAGATCATCCGATAGGAATCATGCGTGTACGAAATGCGACATCCAGCGTTCGTTTCAGGATTACAAAATCGTGCATTTGTGGATCGGCCGCAAAAGAACTCACATTGCCCGGACGTTTGGATGGCTTTAATCGACTTCTTCATTTTTTGCAGCGCGGCCCGGTCTAAATCCAGGTACTGCACACACACAGAGACGCGGGCGGACAAAGATCCCCATTTAGGCGACGAACTTTCAAAGCAACCGCGGTGAGCGAGTGCCTGTTAAGGCCGACGATGATTAAACAGGGTTCTCAAGCGGAGGCAGTCGTGCGCCAACCATTACACCACCGATTCCCATTTTCAACCCACACACACATCTATCACCATAATGCCAAATACTCTGCTCCGTACAAAAGTTAACCCGTTGTACGTGCATTTTCTTTTTTTTTAAATAAGGCATCAATTTGGGAAGTAGGTGTTCCAGCGGGATGTACTATTTAAACTAAACTATGAAACTATTTTATTTTACCAGGTAAGGCCCACTGAGCTATACAGCTCTTTCTCAGAAGCGACCTGACCACAAATGATAGCTCAACGACGTGGCTTATCGCGTGTAAATTTACAGCAGCCAAAATGCTATAAATGCATGTTTCTAAATGTGGAGGGAACAACCGGAGGACCCGGAGAAAAATCCACGCGACCACGGGGGAGAACATTCAAACTCCAGATATATACAGGCGTCAGGGTCAGGATCGAGCCCACGACTTCCTGTATACCAGGCGAGGTAGTTAACATCACACCAACGTACGCGTTTCACTTCCCCCTAGTATCGTGCAATAGTCAAAAGAACATTTAAACGGTGACCTATTTTATGCGGCAGCCGCTCCCCGCCATGAAGAAGCCGTAATCCGCAGACTCCTCCTCCCTGCGAGGCCGATGAGGCTGTCACAGTTCTCGGGGAGTCTCGGCTACAAACCAGTGACCCGCAGCGTCACTGCCGCCAATGCCGTCTCTCTGTAAGACTGCCAGGAGAGTTGCCACTTGTTTTTGCTCATCTCGGGGTTTTGTTTTTTGACTTGGCACTCGGACGTTTTTAAAAAAAAAAATGTAAATCTATCTTCGCAGCGCGCTTGCTCTGCGAGACTCGTCATCTCTCCGTTTGCCGCTCGGGCTTTCCCAACGCACCTCCGTGCGTACCGCGTGCAGGTGCTGCTACATAAACAGAACTGTGTAATGCGTCTCCATATATAAATAAATAAGCCTATTGCTCTATTGGCTTTCAAGACCTATATTACCCCAGCAGAATTTGTGTCGGCGAGCAAACTCGGCACCGGCTTCAACCTTCCGGGATCTCATCAGCAGTCAGACCTGTTAAACAAATGCCGATTTGTTGCCAGATGTTATCGGTAAGAGCACTCCCATCAAAATTACAGCGACCAGTTAAACGCAAACAGCGCTGTTGTAAAGCAACTCATTATACGCCGCCGTTTTGGTGGCACATTACCCATAATGCCCCACAATTTCAAAAATTATCACCTGACGTACCATTACACGCACCTTGAATGCAGTTTAGTACTAAACGGTTAAAACATAATCGGTAACTGCTCTGTCCTTGGGTCTTAAAGCAAAGAGCCGCCGTTGATTTATACCAAATGACAGGCCATCCACGTTCTACAAAGAAGACGGGAGGCGGCTGGTTCGCATCTCATACAGAATGTAATCACACTGTCATGATGGCAGATGCTACATATGATGCCACATTTAGCCGACTTTGGGCACAGATGGTTACAACAAAAATCCAATTAGGGTATTTCTCTTACAGGGGCTCCGACCAAGACGTTTCTTGCTAATACGAGCAGAAACCAGATTTACATGGAAATTCCACAGACATACCAACAAGTACTCAGCAGCCACGCGATTTTAAGGGGCATCCATTAAAACTGACCAAACAGGAGGGAGGCCCAAATCGCCTCCCAAGAGGACCGGCGACGCCATGGTACCAAGGCGTGCACACGAAACGAGACAGGTGAATTGCACCTTCCCTTGTTTGCCAAACGACTCTTTGTGGGGGGGTGAAAAAAAAATCAAAGTGCCCGTCGACGAGAATCTCACATCGCTGTACAAGACACAGCGGACACAATGACTCGCGAAACCGCTTCGCTCGATGGGCGCACGACAACGAGTGTGCCCGTCGCTTGGCACACCGACATCTCGAGAGCAGACGACGTCCGCCTTGCTGCCGGGATCTGCCGACATCCGTGAGACTCAACGACGCTTTCCCAGCGCCGTGCACTCGGGGGTCCTGCCCCACGTCGTTCGAAGCGACGTGCAAACAACGTTTCCCCCGGGCTACGTGCCGATAGTTTATTTCGGGAAGTGAATTCAATTCCCTCTCAAGAGTTCGGAATTAAATTCCCTTAAGCATTCAGTTCACCGCCCCCCCTTCTCCCCTCTCCCTGGAGAAGCTCCCGTGGCACTTGGGACGGAATGTCCGCACGACGCCACTGCCGATCGGCATTGGAGAGCTTTAACAGCTCAACCGCAAACGCCTACGCGGTGGCTGTTCTGGATTCAAGTGTCGTCTACCAAAGCGAAACTTTTTTTTACATATGTATATATATAAAACGGTCATGCGCCACCTTCATTTTAGGCGCATATCTCACGAGCACGAAAATATATCTCAGGCGATCAGGACGGAGGGTTTCTGCAATTCACACGGCTCGCTCGGAATTGCCACGTTGGATATGAATACGGCGCCGCGCACGCACGCTCACAGTGTGACAATGTGCGCAGCTATTAGGGCTATAAATGGTGTTACAATTGATGGCTTTGCGTTTTAATGGGTTGCCACAACACCCAGCCACCACCAACTTGAAACTCAAAAGCTCAGAATTCGTTTTCCGTTAACACAACGGACTGATGTCTACGACACTCGGCATGTGTGTATGTGTCACACGCAATCCACTGTGTGTATGTGTCACTCACAATCCATAGTGCGTGTCACTTTATAACCCACAGTGTGCATGTCACTCACGATCCACAGCGTGCATGTCACTCACAATCTACTCATAAGCCTTAACCCAAAGCCCACCCACTCCTCTCGGTCAGCATTATATCTCCAAGTCAATTTTACAAGGCGAATGCCGCAATCCTGGGAAACACGGACAACACATCACACATCCCTGCAGTCTCAATGAGATACGCGATTACTGTGTGTAAGCACGCACCATCGATTCTGTCCTCGGTAGAGAAAGGTAAAAGGCGCGGCCCTGCAATTACTCGCTCACATCCCCGTTGGCAGGGCCGCTACTAGATTGAGCTCTAGAGGGCATTTTTAGCCGATGCTTCATCACTATCCAGAAGCCTTGGAAGAGGTTGGGGGGCGGGGGGCGGTGAGGTTTTGTTTGGTGACCCCTGACCCCCTAAGTGGATATATCATGACAGCATGAGCCACAGAGGCTCAAAATTTAATAATATGCGGCCCTCAAGTGGAAAGCAATAACGTAAAACAACAAGTGAACCAGGCCTAAATACTCATGCTCACGTAGAGCCGGCATTGCCAGCAAAAAAAACACAAGCTGATGTGCCTCGTCAGCCTTCAGATAATAAAAAAATAATTCACCCCGGTGACTCATTAGCGATGGAAATATGCAAATAATTGGACCACCTTCAGACAGAGATTCTTTTAAAAAAACTGAACTCAAGTTTGGGAAACATAAGGCTATCATAAAACAGGAAATACTATATAGCAGCATTATCAGATATGGAAGCATATTGCAGAGACCCTCATCTGGCAGTGGAATGACCATGGCTGATGATGAAAATAGGAAGAAGGGGATGCAGCGGTAGCATCCTGATTCACGCACTGTGCTATGAACCAAGCGACCCCGAATTAAATTCCTGCCCATTGCCAACATCAGTGGCAAGCGATATTTTAAACGTTCCTGGAACCTCCCCTCTTCACGATCCCAAATAATTTTGACAACTCAAGATGGCCAGAGCCACAAGGAGGTGTACAGGGTGAAATGGGGGAGGGCACGGGGGAGGGGGTAGAGGTTTGGTGACCCCTGACCCTCTAAGTGGAGATATCATGACAGCATAAGCCACAGAGCCTCCCTTTAAAAATGTGTGGTCTCTGAATTGCCGGCTCTACGCGAAAACTCATGCTCGCGTAGAGCCGGCAATGCCAGCAAAAAAAATACCACAACGGCTGAACCACTACACCCGATTTAGACGGACTCACCAGCCCTAAAAAAGAGAACATTCATTCACCCTGGTGACTCATTAGCGATTAAAATAGGCAAATCTTTGGACTGTCTAAGAGACAGAGCGCTTTAAAACCCGAACTCATGTGTAGGAATGGAAAAGGTCAGCGTAAAAGAGGGGCGGTGGGAGTGGTTGCATTCGTGTAGCAGTGGACTGACAAAGGGCCGTTGCATGATTGTTTTTTATTGAACAAAATAGGAAAGGACACGGAAGTCTAACCACAGCACCATATCACTCATCGAGGTGGAAACAATTTCCCACAAACCGCACACGTTGCTTTTCGTAATGAGCGTGTCTCAAAAAACTAGCGGGCAGTTGCTAAAGCGTGCAGGCGGTGCAACTGCAGTGGAGGCGCCTGAAGGCCGAGCTACGAAGATTGGGGGGGGGGGGGCACGCCACATGCTCCGCACGCCACGGCCGCTAATTTCACACGACGCACGTGATGGCCGTGGCGGGTTCTTCTCAGTTGTTTGGCTCTCCCCAGCAGCGTGTGTTCGGGTTGTTGCCCCGCGTCGATCGAAACGACCTCCAACGTTTACCCACGCGGTGCTCTACGTTGGCGCGGACAGCTCGCAAAAGGGCCAGCGCGCCACACACGTCCCCCCGCTCCGGATCCCCTTTTTTCCCCCGGCGATGATTTACCCCCACACACCGGGCCGCGTGGTGGTGGGGTAGGAGGAGGTAGGGGGAACGCCGGCGGAATTCCCTCGAGATGAAACGCAGCGACGCTCTAACCTCGGCGCGGCCAAGCACAAGGTACAGTGCCTCGCAGAAATACAGTTGCTCGATGCAAGACTTCCGCGACAGAAAAAGATGCTGCCGCGTTATTCGAAGAAAACAAAATCTGGCGGAAATTTTGTTTCACGGAGGCGGCTCTAATAACCGGTCGTTTTTATTACTCAACAGGGACCACGAACGGTGGCCACGCGCGCTCGCAATGACCCTGTAAAGAGCGGCGGCGGCAGTCTTAAGCACGTCTCCCGCGCACGAATAAAAATTGTTGCGCTGCGACGGGCTCGCCGCTCCCACTACCCGGGGGACAGGCCGTGACGGTCTAGGAAGAAAAATCGTGCGCACACGCAGCATGGGTTCTGCAATAATGGAAAGAACCAGAACGAGAGGAAGACCTAACAGAGAATGGCTTGACGATGACGACATCGGAGATTGGTGCCAGAAAGATGTGGCCACTGCTTGAGCATATTGCCACAAGGCAGAGAAAAGTGGAAACAAATGATGAAGCGTGCAGTGGACACCTAGGGGCTATCTGCCCATGGATCATGACAACGATGATGATGATGACGAACCCATGAAGTCTAACCTAGACTTTACTGGTTCGAATTGAAGCCTGAAGGCCCCTCTCAAGCCTTCCGCAGAACCGAGGAAACGAGGCCCCACAGTGGCCGTAATCAACAACAACAGTAACAACAACAGTAACAACAACAGTAACAACAACAACAGTAACAACAACAGTAACAACAACAACAGTAACAACAACAGTAACAACAGTCACAAGCTCCGTTGGAAAGCGACCGCGCTACGGGAGGCGCTAGCCACCGTCGCAGACTGGCGGTGCGGGATGACATCGGTCACCTCCAATGGTGGCGGGGGAGTTGTAGCCGGGAGGATGAACGTCGGTGACGATGGCGGCGCTTCTCTCCAACGTGGAGGAGCGGCGGTGGGCGCAGCGGGTTAGCGCGCTACGCTGCGGTGGCAACCCGATGTCCGATTTCCCACTCGTGGGCCGACACCGGTGACAATTATCTGAACCGGTTCTGGGCCTCCCCTTGACCTCAAATAAGAACCTGGTGCGGTGTGTAGCAGACATCGCCACTAGGGGGACAAAGGCGGCCGGGCGTGGTGCTGACCACCCACCCCGTCGTGTGACGTGCCGGCCTTCACAGGAGCTCGCTAACAGCACTTGCCCCAACAGTCTGCTAAAGGCTACACGAGGGAATTTTTGTCTTTGCCCTACGAATGCAATGATTCCACGCGTCTCCCCGACGCGTTTCCAGGTCGTGCCGCGTGTTTGTTCGGCACGATGTTCCGACGTGTCGCTCCTACTTCCGGCACCACGCCACACGACCCCGTAAACGCCGGAGGGCCATCTGGCACGGCCGCGACAAACTATGGCGTGGGTTTTGCTCCTCTGCCTTGGAGTGCTTCTGTAGCCACGGCGAGTGGATAACAAATACGGACGTGACGTTGTTTCGACTAGATATAATGAATGGACAACAGGTCATGTATTTCTCTAAGTGAAAATAAAACTTTTTTTTTTTGCCCAGGCAGTTGTTTTCCAGCAACCTTTGCACTGTTTTTTTATTATTACAACAGTGACGTTGGGCACTAAAGCGAGAAATAAGAGCACTTGAAAGCACACAGACGGGAATGCTGACATGGATGTTGGGAATATCTCAGAGGAGAAGGAATGAGGAAGTTGGAGCCATCGTAGGGGGAGTGCGGCGTTTATCGTAGCGACTGCCATGACCAGGCTTGATTCGGGGTGAGGGGGGGGGTGGAGAAACGATGGGGGGAGAAAGGGGAGAGAGGGGGGGGGGGAAGGGGTGGGGTAACTATACAACAAAGCTCAGGGGCCCCCGAAAAAATATTTTTCAGATTTTTTTTTTAGATGGGCAGGAATGCAGCCTGCAGCCACAACATCGCGTAGCGGGGCCCCAAGTTCGTCCGGGCGGGCCTGGTCGTGACCGCTTCGGTTTGGGAGTGCGGGACGTCGCAGCATGCGGCAGGTGGAGTCTGGGTCCGAGCCACTTCCCGTGCTCTTCGCTCACAAGGGCCACCAGGTGACTCCACGGTCGAACCTGCCCCCTCACCCCCGCCCCCTCACCCCCGCCCTCTCACCCCCGCCCCGCGAGGGGTCCCGGACACCGGCACTGATCACAGAGACACGGAAGCCTTCACCGGACAGCACCTACCACACCTGTATTCAGACCCAACGTGTGAGCATGCGAGAGACGGACACTTCCCATTTCTGCTGCTCTCCCCCGCACTGCGTGGCTCTTGAATTCCACCCCGACGCCTCTTTTCCCCCAATTTCCTTTGCTCAACTCAAGGGATGTTATGAACATTTGTCAATTACAATGTTCATAGTGGCGTTTGTTGCTGGCCTTATGGTGTTGTAACGGCCTCTGGGCCTGTGCACAGTAACCGTGATAACAAAAAAAACACAATGAGACAGAGGTGTGGATGAGAGGGCGCAGTGGGAGTATGAACCGCACGGAGATATCAGCTACAGTACAGCGATAAGGAGCAAGAGGCAGAGATGCGAGGGCTGAAAGAGGGAGAGATTCGAAAAAGACCAAGTTGAGCGTAACGGAAAGCATTGCGACACACAAGCCGCGCCTTGTAATTGCCTACGCGGTAATTTAAAACACTTCGCTTTAAATGCATCTGGAAGATATTTTGAGTGCAGGGGGCCAAGGGTCTACCGCTTTGAAGATGGCTGAAAGATGCCTATCGCTTCGCGCTTTGTGAGAAACACCGCGGGCAGCTTCGGCACAAATGCAGACAGTGCCGGTGGCGTAATCAAACCGACCTGCGGCAAAAGCAAGCCGGGCCATTGTGGGAAGAGGAGGAAAATTAAAGTTGAAGAGAATGGAATTCATTATACGGCTAATGGCTTTTAGTTACCGCGCGCTCACGAGTGCACTTCGCTTGCCGAGCGCGCAGCGGAAGCAGCAGACATCACAACAGCAGCAGCAGCAGCAGCAGGGATACTGCCACGGTGTAATGTCGCCGGTTCGATTCCGTCTCCGGGCGCGCCAATTTTCTCACTCATACGCGGCAAGTATAAATGGGCACGAAGCAGTTAGGGCCCATCGGCAGCCCACGGTTGCTGGGGTAAAATGCGGGCACTCCGACCTCTTCCAGGATGTCTTCGCCAGCGTGGCAGAGTTGGCCAAACTAACCTCTCGCGAGGGGTGGGAGGGGCTCTCTGGCGGAGCCTCCCTCTAGTGTAGGGCCCTTACGCCAGCAGTGGCCTCGGCTGTCAATTGCGGGGCCTGTGTCTTCACCTCTGGAGGTCCCAATGGGCCCAAGCGGAGTGCCGCGCTGCGCGGCCGGGAGCCTGCGGAACGCGGCCGGGAGCCTGCGGAACGCGGCCGGCCGCTCAAGGTGGGAGTCCAGAGAGCAGCAGCAGCAGGAGCCGGAGCCAATCAGGACATCAGTGACCCCCCGGTGACCTTTGCAAGCGGAAGGGAAAGCTCAATCAGTGTAATTGCAAACCATTTCCTGGCCAGACGGCGCTCGCAAATGGCCATAATGAGAAAACCCAATTGGGGTTTTTCTCTTGGAGCTCGAGAGTGGGTCATTCGAGTCACCGTCGCTCAGTGACGCCCGTGCTGGCGTCAGAGCGGCTAATTAAGCGTCGCTATTAATCAGTCTTAAGCCGACAACGACGCCCTCCGACCTGAAATGTGAGTCTCCGTCCTTCCGGACTGGGGTGCCAATGCTGCCTTTAATTCACTAAGTGACACTGGAAGGCAAACTGGCCCCTTCGTGAATTTTATGCGGATGTGAGCGGACAGAGCACTGAGCCGGCACCGCTGAGATCCTGCGTTAGACTTCAGGACTCGGCCGCCCACAACACAACGGGGATCCAGAGCGCACGCGAGTCGACGGCTTCAGCCTGGGCATCAACAATTGCACAAAAAAGCAATCGCCACTTACAGTCAATAGTAAACAAAGCAGAGGGTGGGAGAGGGTTATGCTATCGCTCTTGATCACACAACCGCACTTTTGACCTTTGGCTGCCAACCCCAAGCCAACACCTGGGCCTGGGGCTGTCACCTGTCCTGGCTCTCCCAGGATCAATCAATGGTTGAGGTAGCTGTCCTGGGAAATCTGGAAGTCTTCCCAGGACATTAAAAGTCCCGGTTTTAATCAGTGGCGTTATAATAAACCACCCAACCATGCCGGTCAACCCCCCTCCTCTGCTGTAACTGTCCTGTGATATGTTCCTCCCATGTAATGTACTGGTTTTATTCTAACTCAGAGGTGGCAATCCTGCCTGGGCTCCTCCCGTTTGTCCAATCCTCTGCTCCACCACACAGGGTCATAGACCAGACAGCCCATAAAGCCAAGGGGGTTCATCGGTAACACCTTGGGTGGCAAATGCTGCCAGTCTCTACCATGAGCAGGATCTATAATGGGCAAAAGGCCTAGCATTCACAATGCGTGTTTTACAGACAATTTATATTTATATTCATATTCTGTAGATGTTTCATATTATAATACAGGAGTGTTTTTTTTCGAGATCAAATATGCAATGTTACCCTTATTTAAACTCCATTTTTCTCATGAAACGCTACTACAGGGGCCTTGCTATCGCACAAATTTGTGACGTAAAGATGCTTTTCTGGAAGAAAATTATCGCGTGCATTTGCCACCCAGGGCGATACCCATGCATTCATCTTAGGCTCGGGGCTCAAAAAGGTATTAGCCACTTGTGCGCAAGTCACGAGCATGTGCCATGGCTGCCGCAGGCGGTCGCGGTTAAGAGCTCAGCAGCTGGAGCTGGGTGTGAGCCCTCGTCCCAGGCACAGCTGCGCATGAAAGCTACGGGAGCGCTCCCTCGGGACAAACGATGGCAAGGAGCGGGGGCGGGGGGGGGCGTGGAGTTGAGCAGGAGCTGGAGGAGCTGGGGGGGGGGCACGCGGCAGACTTAAGCCGGAACATTTGGTGAAGTTGTTTTGACAAAGTAATACTTAAGCGTACAGCTGGCTGATGGTGCGTGGATTGAGACGGCGTGACCTTGCAGCGCGAAGCGTCACAGCAGCAGCCGCAGCCGTGCCGGAGCGCCGGCTCAAGGTGCCTCCGCTCAGCTTTTATGATCGTGGGTGACGCGCCAGGACCACAGGCGGGATTAACGCAGGGGCTTTAAGGGGCTGCAGCACAGGGCCCTCGGATTTTGAGGCCCCTCCCTCCCGCAAAAAAGTTAGTACAATGCTTTATAATGATTTATATGCAATACTATAGCACCAGGAAAAATCCCACAGCATAATGAAAGCCACAACATCACTCCGTGTTTTGCTACCGGTGGCGTGCACACGTGTGAACCAGTGAGTTTCTTTCGACTTTGATTTAGCTTTTTGCAATTTCCGCAACGCAGTTAAAAGTTGGAACTCGAATAACCGTGGTGGTGAACGAGTTTGGCTTCAGTTGGCATGGTCGGTGGTGAATCAGTGAAGGAAAGGGAATTGAAAATACAAAGAGGGCGGCCCCCCGCTAAACCATAAGACCCTCGGGCCACCCATCAATGTTGATCAGGCGAAGGACCTGGTTGGAGGGTTCATGATGCAGGAGCAGACCACAGCCAGCGCAGAATCCCAGCAACAAATAAATAACAAAATATCACACAAAATACCGTTCAAACATCACCCACTTGAGAAACGACAGAGTTCATGATCAGAGTTAAAGTTTTTAGCCGACAATTTATCCCCCAAAACTTTTTTGGTAGTAAGAACCACACAGCAACAACAACAACAAAATCACCAACCTGAACAACATTACTTATCTCCAATCAAGTGACACATGCCTGATAAGTGCTTGGCAACATGTACTACATTTGATATTGAGGACAACTCATCCGAACCAGAAACCCTTAAAAATCATGTTTTTTTTTTTCCCCACCAAGGTCAACATCGGCTGTAACGAATTTCAAGCGCACCCAACCGGCGTCGACACGAGCACGCCGGGTAATTGACTGCTCTCTTGTTGGAGAACAGCTACAACCCCGAGCCATTCACAAGCACCGCAAACATTCACCGTCGCTCACGTCACTTGCTCGGGAAGTTACGCCGCAAGATACCACGGCGGGCCACATGTACCGCACGCACGGACCACGTCGTCAATCCACGGCTGGACGAGGACCTCCCCCCATACCCGTTGCGGGTTGTGGGGGGCACATTTGACCATACTTCACCACGCCGGTTCGGTGGTGCATCGGTGGCACTTCGGTGCCGTTTCGATGCCGGTTCGGTGCCGGTTCGTGAATGCGGGGAAGCAGAGACGCCGCCGGAGCATAGTGCGGTACAACAACGGATTTAATCCGCACTGCGGAAAAAATCCTTGCAGCGGCCTATAACACCTGTTATGCATGGTGGTCGCCAGGGGCAGGTGGTGGGTTAATATATGAGTGAGGCACAGAAGCTCGTGGCGGAGGGGGGGCAGGGGAAGGAGGGGGAGGGAGGGGAAGGGATTGGGGTGCATGCAGTTTATCATCTCTATACCGAGCAGCAAAGCATTTGTACATTTTCTTTTCCTCTTTTCACTCGAGGGGGCCCAGCCCCACGGGGGCCCTGATGACGAGCCACCACTGGTGGTCGCCCATTCAAACACTATCCAGGCTCAAACCTGCTTAGCTTCCGAGATCTGACGAGACCGGTCGCATTCCGGGTGCACAAAAACAAGCCGACGGAACGTAGTCGGAAGTTCGCATCGCCAACACCGCCAAACGCAGGAAAGAAAAATCCTCCATGCACGTGGATTATGTAACGCTCTCCAACATGCGTCCGTCCTCGGAAGTACAGTACTTCATCAGCAATTATAATGGTGACTCTCGCGCCAGGCGCGCAAGAAGCACTGCGTCCGTAGGCCTCGGATAAGGCAGGGCAACCCCTAGGTCAATGCGGCCGCTTTTCCCTTACGGAAGTCCCCAATGGTAGCACAACTAGACATAAACGTCTCATTCATAACGGGTCATCATCCCTACGCGGGTAATTGTGACAGCTAGCTACGGACGTACGGACGTACGGACGGACGGAGCTAATGCATTCACGCTTTCAACCGCAGTCAGAAAGCGTTACAACAACAACAAAAAGCGAGCGCAGCAGCCGAGCGCTGCATCAGCTGGCGCCGCGCGTAACTCAGCTGCCGACTGGACGCGGGGTCAGCCATCCCCGAACAGGGAATCAACAGCTGGAAGTTGGAACGCACCCACGGAACATCACCCAGGGGAACCAGCAACAATCCGCCCACTGTGTCCAACAACACGGCTGCCTGTTTTGCGGACGATTTTGCAATGAGGGTTTTTTGTTTTGCCATTCCACCATCCCCCCCGTCACCCCCTCCCCCACCTTCCTGATTCCCACTGGGTCGGAAACTCGCATTGTTTCTCAGTCCGGTCGCTGCGCGCCGCAAGATAGTGGACATCATCGCCGGGTCCAATGGCGACTGAAGGTCAAGTCGACTCGCGTGTCACGGGAAACCGCGGGAGGAAGGTCGTTGGAAAAAGCGCTGAGCAGCGACACAGGGGAAGGGCTGTACGTGGGGAACTTTATTTTATGTAAGCAGCTTTTCGGACGCGTACGAGAACGAGTGACCTCTCCCGTCGCTCCACTGCTGGATGAAGGTCGTGCCGTGTCGATCTTTGTGGGGGAGGGGGGGGGTAGTTTGAATTTTACTTGAGCACGGTCGTCTGCACGGGTTCATGTTGGGGTGGGGGGGGGTCGGGGTGGCCAGCACCAGGTCGAATGTCATTCATCGCTGACGCTACCCGTGGCTGGGCATTGTACGCAGGTCTAGTTTAAGTTTAGCTACGATTGTTCAACCAGGTGAGAACTGAAGAGACCAGCGACCTGGGTAATTAGTCTGTCCAGGAGGGGGTTGATGAGTGCTACGTATGTGTGCGTGCGTAAAAAACAATTTGAGCAACTTTTCGAAGTTGGCTAGATTTTCAGACAGACATCGGTCCAGGAATTTTTAATGTCCGCTGGAGCATACGGTTCATTATTGTGACGGTTATTACACCCGCAGTGATAACCAGGGTAGCTGCCGGATTCGAACCGCGAACGCTCCGCAAAGAGGAACGAACGCCCTCCTGCGTCATTGTCTCTGGGTTCGCAGTTGCAGTGCGCCAAGCCACTGCGACACCACTCCACCCGCGTTATAATTATGGGTGTAATAATGCGTCGGTTCACCGATTAATATCCATTCACGAGGTCACGATGTGCGCACTGAGCCGTGCGTGTAACAATTGACATTTTGCGCTTTTGTATATGTTACACGTAATGGATTCATGTGACCTCTGCAGCTCCACTAGCCGCCGTGAGTGTCCGTCCGGACGAGTGTGTGCCACACGGTGAGTGGCGAGGAGTGGGTGTCTGTGGCGAGTACCGGTGTCTGGTCATTGGCGTCAGCCGAGCGACGAGCGGGCGAGTGTCTGGCTGATCGGTCGGCCGAGCGGCGAGTGTGTGGCCAGTGCCGAGAGCCTTTGGCGATACATTACCGGCCCTGTTTGCGATGGAGCGACCGCGGCAAGTGACGCAAACAAAGCTAGTCATTATCAACCATCTAACCACAAACGTGATTTTGTTTTTATTACTTGGCTTTTTGTTTGTCTCTCGCTACCTCCACTCTGTACACAACAACCCAATCAATACCAATCGTGTGCATGGGCACGCTCCGCCAAAGCCCACGCATGCCTCTGCGTGCGCGTGCGACTCCACTGACATTGAAGTTGCAAACACGAGCCCAGCTACGGCCCAACCCCGGGGCAGGGCACGGGTGGCACGTCGCGTCCCGCTCCCTCCCCGCTCGCTTACACACAGAGACAGGTCCCTGGGAAAACTGGAGCAGCGCCAATGCTTGCCGACTTGAACGTCGCCAACGCAAAACTGCGCGCACGTTACTTGCGCTGGGATCAAATCGCGCTCTGCGTGGATTTAGATTGAAAACTCGTTTCTTTAAAACTGCTTTTTGTCTTTCGTTTGTTATCCTTCCACCGCACCTTTGATTAGCGTGGTTGGCTAAGTATGGTGCAAACAAAAGTTCACACATGTATGTATCTATAATACAGGGGTTTTTTTGGGTTAGATCGCGTGAAAAAATAAATGTGTCATTAAATCCGCCACCACCCGACAGCCTTTTAAGTAAGGTTTGTCACGTAAACAGAACGTGCCAATTCGTGACTAGTACAGCACACCAGTGTGTCGGAGAGCAAAGCCACAACATTTACAATCGGAGTACGATGTTTCACCAGTAATTACAACCAGCTCCATCAGGCGACAGCCAGATTTGCGGATAAATCCTCCTGTTTCGTTCCTTCTAAAGAGGGGTAGATGTGATGACAACACTTGTGAGCACTTCTTGAACACACATGTATGTCTGTTGAACTTACGTACAATGTAAAAGAAGTTCAACATACAAGTGTAGAGGAGTATTGTGAGTAACCAATGAGGGGGCGAGCAGGAGGAGGTGCGAGCGGGTCGACAGTCAAGGATGACGTCACGTCACGGGTTGTGTAAGGGGCTTCGGAGAGCACCTTCGGGGACAAAAGCGGGGCCGAGCTGAGGGGAGGAGGAGCCCAAGGGGTTCTTACGGAGTGGTCATCGTGGAGAGCCAGGGAAAGGATCGGCTGAAGAGGGTCTCTCTCTCTCTCGTCGCGGAGTGGTGTTGGCTGAACCCCCGTGCCAAGCAAACGAACGGGAGAGCCAAGGGGATAGCCGATGGTAGGACCCAAATAGTGTTCGGTGTCCGGGGTAAAGGACCAAGATAGAGTGAACCTACACTGGTGTGAGTGTAGGATGTCGAGTGTGACAGTGATTTAATAAACGGCAACAGCCCTCATAGTATTCTTGGTTCTTTCGTTGAAGTGACTTTACCGAAAGAACCAAGAATATGAATTCCTGCAGTAACGAAAGTTTTAAATCAAAATGTAACAGCCTTTATATTATTCCTCGTCTCTGCATGAGTCTACTGCACAACACATACATACATGTATGTATGTACGCACGTTGAACATCAACATACATGTACGCACGTTGAGCATCAACATACGTGTAAATACGCATGTTGAGCTTCTTTCGCACCGTACGTAGCCAACCGTGCTAATCGGAGGTGCAGGGAAAGGACAACGAACTAAACACAAAAATCAGCCGTGAGTATCGAGCCACACGTTTAGGCACATTTATAAAGTCGCAACCGTTATGAGCAGGGTTATCCCTAACGCACGATGTTCGTACACCGCAAAGCGTTATTTAACGGGGGCCGGTTCAATGCCGGCGAGGAATCTCGAACGTGCAGCAGTGGCGGAGGGTTTCCGGGTCGGTGGAACCGCTGACGTCCGGAATATCACTCCGATCGATCGGTGGCGGCAGTGGCGGTGGTGGCGGCAGTGGTGGCGGCGGGGGCGGTGGCGCCTCACGCGACGCCCAGACAGTCGTGCCGTCCGTTTCCGCAAAATTTTGTCAAATGCCGAGCAGGGCTGAGCAATCACTTCCCAACTGAATTGTATGGAAGGGTGAAAGATAACTTGATGGTAAAACTGTGAAGTACAACAACGAAGTCCGGCGACAGCGACGTCGCGCTGATCGTCAAGGTTGTGAAATGTAATATCGGACTGTAACATGCGGTAAAAAACGGATATGGGTGGCAACCCGAGTAGAGGGACGCCAGCGAGACATTTGTATACGAGCCACGGCAGTCGTATCGACTGGGCTGTGGCGGACGGCAGTGAGTCACGTGCGAAGCATCGCGGTGAGCGAGGCTCTGAAGAGATTTTTTTTGCAAACGGCAAGCAAGTAAAAGGACAAAGGGAGCTCCCGCAGCCGAGTAAATACATAAATTGGCTCACAAAAGAATCTGAGCAGCAGTGTTTCGTTAACACGGAACATTTTGCTGGGGGGCCCTCAAAGCTTTTGTGGCAAATTACAAAAGTCTCTACGATCGGGACGTCATCACCGGTTTGTTTACAGAGCGATGGTTTAATCCGGTTACTTTACCCGATCTGAGCATTTCAAGTACAATACGAGCTCGGACAAACATCACCGTATACCCGTGTAACCTTTGCATTGAATGTACTTTATGCGGTGTCGCCTATCCGACTCGCTGGGGACCATGTAAACGGGCGGCCATGTGAACATGACGACTACACGCACGCGCCCGTAACTGTGCTGGGCTGTTGTTATCATTGTTGTTGTCAGCCTGTAACCTCCCTGCCTTTCCAGGAGTGGCCTCCGAACTCAGCGATTTCACCTCGCTTCCATCGCTTCTGCCATCTTCCTCGAGTTGCTTTTGTCCTGCGCTTGCCCAACAGCCTGCCCTGGGCCAATGCAAAGCGCCGAATAGAAATATGCAAAACAGTTGCAATTACTAAAAATCGAATTATCTTAAAGGTATTTAAAAATGTTGAGCTTTTTTTTTTACAAGGATCAGGGTTCGAACTGATATTTTGTGTAACCCCTTGAGCTGCTTGGGAATGCTCTACGCCTGCGCTTGGTTTGCTTATGCCCAGCGCCACCACTGCTTCCTTACCGCCCGCAGCGTCCTACCCCACAGAGAGAGAGAGAGAGAACCCGCAGCAATTGCACCGCACACACAAGGTCACGCCATGCCCTCCAAAAAGATAAAGAAAATAATTATAGCACTTCAGAGGCAGCATCTCGCGAGGGGAGAGATGGAGAGAGAGAGAGAGACGCATGAGACGGGGGAAAACAAAATCAATGCGCAAATAGGCTGTGATACGTTTCTATGTCACGCACACATTGGGATTTGCTTTTGAATCTTTAATGAACTTGTCGGCAAAAAGCCAAATAAACGGCAGGTCGGTTCATGTGCAGGTGGTGCTGGGTAGGTTGCTGCATGGTAGGATCGTGAGGGGGTGCCTGCGATGGCTTGGGGAGGTCTTCATCCAGCAGCGGATTGACCATGGCTTAAGAGGATGATGAAGTTAGTAAGCAAAGCCTTCTTTTGCGAGGGCATCTTGGCTGATGAGTAAGGATATAACAATAGTTTGTGTTTTCATATTCAGAAATCTTTTAATCTTCATTGGTGAATGAAAGCCATCCCAGTAGGTCACATGAAACACATTACACATACAGCTTAACCTCATCATCAGCATCATCATCAACCAGGATCTATTCACCGCTGAATAAAGGCCAAAACTAAACTATTTTTATTTTACCAGGTAAGGCCCACTGAGCTATATTGCTCTTTTTTTCAGAAGAGACCTGGCCACAAATAATAGCTCAACGAAGTGGCTTATCACGTGGAAATTTATAGCAGCCAAATACCCTAAACGCGTGACGCTGATTCTACATGTGGAGAGAAAAACTGGAGGACCCGGAGAAACATCCACGCGACCGCGGGGAGAGAGAGACACGCAAACTCCAAATATACAACAGGTGTCAGGGTCGGGATCGAACCCACGACCTCCTGTAAACCCGGCAAGGTAGTTAACATCTCACCACCATGGCTCCCGAGCTGTCACCCACTCACAGTCTTGCGACACAACAATCCATCTGGCTCGTGCGGATGAACTAATTTCTTTGCTCCGTCTCCACAGCTAACGTAACCCGGGAGCGAGTTTCCTCCTTTAATTCTTTATAAAAACATATTTAAAATCCACAAATTGACGAATGCCTCCCCACGCCAAGTCAGTCACGGGGACTTTTCTTTAGCCATACTTCACTGCGCTGGCCACCCGATTCTCACGCGCGCTGATAAAGATGCACGTACCGCGAACCATGCCGCTCGATATTAAACAACCAACCAATGCATCGTGCCAATACGAGCGACTGCTAAGGACACTCTTTACGGCAGTCTCGTTATGAAGTTACCGCTTCAGTGAACGTAAAAAATGAATAACAGATCCATTAAAATAGCGGATTTGCTTTTTCACTGAGAGTAAAGAGAGATGTCGATATTATGGTTGGCTGGACTCGTCCAGCCAATATTAAGGTTTACAGCGACGGAGAGCCCAAAACATGTATTGGATTGCAAAGAAGGGGGGGGGGGGGGGGGGTGGGAGCGGCGGTGGGGTTGATGCTGTTGATTAGGCATGTAATGATTTCTTGAATCACAGCTCTGGGGCTGCGAGTCTGTTTCTATTTGGGGTCATAACTCCAATCCTAAATCGGTCGGCTTTTTTGTCCGGTTTTCTACGGCGCTCTTGTAACGTCTCCTGTGTTCTGCCTCGTTTCCGTCCCCTGCAACGTCTCGGTTCTGCTGTTGCTCCGTCTCGTTCTTTCCATTAGCCTAAAGGTAACCCACGCCCATACAGCAGTCCAATCTGCGTGCATTGTAAATACAGAACTACAACTCCACAAGGACAATTTGATGCACGTATAATACAACACAATTAATATTTTACTGTATAGACAATCGAAATATGTCCCTATATTAAGACTACATATGGACATGGGGGGCAAATATTAATTGTGTTGTATAATACAACACAATTAATATTTTACTGTATAGACAATCGAAATATGTCCCTATATTAAGACTACATATGGACATGGGGGGCATGCCTGTTTCATACAGAGAGGCAGTCGGTCAGAGGAGGATTAATAGAGAAAGGTCTCGAGCCTGGATTTCGACAGGGCAGGGAATCAACAGCACGGTGGGCTGGGACAAGGGAGTTTAAAATGCTGATGGCAGCAGAGGAGAAGGAGCGACCCTCCATAGAACAAAGTCTGCCTGGGCGCTTCGACAGAAAGTCTTGGTGAGGTGAGCGGAGGGTACATGGAGTGGTGTAGAATGAGATGTCAAGGGGCGAGGTCAGGGAACGTGTAGAGAGGAGTCTAGTGAGATAGAGAGGGGAGAGGGAGGAGAGTGTGTGTGGAGGGGAGTTATCATGAGTGTAGGAATCAACTAATCAGCCAGCAAAGGGGTCGGGGGGGGAGGTCTTGTCACGTTGGGTGGCGGACACCTCGGGTCATCTCTGCGTCCCATTACAAGTGTCATTCCAGTTGATGATTGCAAGTTTCCCAGCCCGGCATCGTCGGCAGTGTCACGGCGAGTGGTGCGGGGCGCAGCTGCCGGAACCCCCGGGGGGGGGGAGGGGGGTGCCAAGGGCTCTCGAGAATTCCTCCGCGACGGAGCCGCGCAACGCTAGGACAGCGTGGGGGGCGCCCGTAGCTTAGAGGGAACGGAGTTCAAATCTCGCATCGACCGTCCTCTCCAAGTGCCTCCCCAGGTTGTCGCAATCTCTCGGGCCTTGCACACGTCCTTTCTAGCACACGTCCTTCCTAGCGCACGGCTGCCATTGTTCGCAGGGAAACACGGAGCTAACTTCGCCTTTTCAGCCACCCGTAAGGCGATTCTGCACAACTTGGGTCCTATGTGCCTCGTTCGTGAAGGCAGGAGAGCAACTACTGCGGTGTCTCTAAAATAATGTTAATGATGTTCCGGCGATTGCAACATAAGCCAGTCATTCCAGAAATTAAACAACGCATATGAAGAATGGGAAGCGGGCCGTGCAGTGGTTGACGTGTTGCACCCCGAACCACGCGACCCGAGTTCGATTCCCGGCCGCGGCTAACATCAGTGGCGAGTGATTATCTGATCCGGTGCTGGGGAACGTCTCCCTCTCACCAACCCGTACTGATCAGCGTGGTGAAATATGGTCACATAATCCCCATTACCGACAAAAGTGTGGTGAGGCCTTACATGCAGCGGTGTATTTGACGACGGGCTGCAAATCGTTATTTATTTTCTGGTCGCGAATGATGACGTCGCTAAACTTACCTGTGCTGCATTGCACAACGATTTTGCCATCACAGCCGGGCGCAATAGAGAATGTCATCATTCAGAGGATTGACACGCATCTCAAATTGACTAAATTACACTTCTGTCAACTCACTTAGCCAGAGACACTCAGCCGTTGCTAAAACATGAAGCAAAATTAAAATATCAATGCTCTCTGGAAATTTCAATTGTCAATTATTCGTACGATTTAGAGAGAGAAAATAATGCCCTGCAAAATAACACAGCCCCGGGAAAGGAGAGGCTTCCAAGCTGACTGGCGACCCCACCGCGGGTATGACCTGTAACCGCCTATTCACCTTTTCAACGACGTTACGGACAAAGCAAAGAGCCGAGCACGTGTGTCCTCCAAGCGACCGCCGCGTTCACGCTTCGTCGTGAGCGATCCCCAGCCATGATGCGGTGCGGATGACACGACTTGGCATGATCGGTACCGCGGACCCCGCCTGTCGCAGAGAGCCCGCGGTTCCAATCCAGCGGGCGGCCCTGGTTATCACCGCGGTGGTGTGGACCAATCAGTTTCAAAGACAATGCGTATATTATCAGAGCATGTTGTTTGTTTGCATGTTCACCACCAGTACCGTGTGGTTAATGCAGACAGGATTCCTTGCAAAATGGCTCTGTTTGGTGTTTTAACATCTTAACACCTTTGATTTAAAGCTTTCGTGACTGCAGAGATTCATATTCTTGGTTCTTTCGGTAAAGTCACGTAGAAGGGAAACAATAAAAAATATTGTTTTATATTTTTATTATTTTATTGTTTCCCTTCTACGTGACTTTACCAAAATAACCAAGAATAAGAATATCTTAACACCTGTTTTATTGCCAGGAAGGGAAAACCCTATTCTTATATGACCGTAAAGTACGTTGCACCTTCTGTGTCACAGTGGAGGTAGTTAAAGATCCTGTGACGCCGTTCGAAGAAGAACAGCAGCAGGCCAAGGTCCAAGTTCGCCAAATTTGGAAAATTAAACCGCAGATGACTTAGTTGGGAAACGAGAACCGAGTCCCCTGCGATGTTATTCTGGATAACCACGTGATGGAATAAATAATAATCGAGGGAATAAGAGACGGAGATAGGATAGGGGGAGATTATAGAGGGAGATGAAAAAGAGTAAAGAAGAAGGGGAAAGAAGGGAGGATGGATGTTCAACTTCTTTCGCACCGCATGTAGCCAACCATGATAATTTGAGGTGCGGACGGCGGAAGGTCCGGAGCGAATCAACAAAAGGGGGACAACGTGGGCGTAGGTGTATAACCGGCGGTGTGTCTTGATTAAGCTGTGATTGATGCTGATAAAGAACCAGGCCCCAGACTCCTGTAGGTGGAGGCGCTGGAATTTTTTTTATTTGATGTTCTTTTTGTTCACGTATGCCTTCGACTCGTAAATAACATTCCACAGCCAGGAGGACAGGACGGGCGATCAATTATTCACAGAGCCGTAAGGCTGAGCACACCGTGCTATCCAAGCCTACCATGCAAATCTACTTTTTCAAACTTGCACATCCAGCGGAATGTGAAAGTCATCTTATCAATCCTATCTGGTCCATCTTAACAATAGACTGACAAATGAATGAAAACACAAAGATTAAAATTTCCCGCCACCCACAGCCCCCGTGTAGCCTTAACAGACTGTTGGGGCAAGTGCCGTTAGCGAGCAGCACCTATGAAGGCCGGCACAGCACACGAGGGGGTGGGTGGCCAGCACCACGCCCGGCCGCCTTTGTCTCCCCGGTGGCGATGGTTACACACCACACCAGGTACTCATTTGAGGATAAGTCGACCTAGGGGAGGCCCAGAACCAGTTCAGATAATCGTCACCGGTGGTGGCCGTGAACGGGAATCGAACTCGGGCGGCCGCCGTGTTTGTAGCGCAGCGTGCTAACCACTGCACCTCCACTCCCCCACACTTGTGTGTGTGTATATATATACACATATACATACACACACGTGACTGTTAAACACGGTGCATATGACCAGATCACCTGGATTGCACCGTTCTTATCAAGTCGCAGAGGCTGAGCAGGTTCGAGCCGGCTTAGCGCTCGAGGATATGTGGTTCACCGTGCACACGGGACAGGAGGTGCAGCGCGGGTGCCATGAGAAGCAAAAACCTCGCGTAGTTCTGCACTCCCCACTCACCTTCGCTAACCCCGCACTGACCAGCGTAGGTGGCGAGATGTTACCTACCTCGCATGGTATGCAGGAGGTCGTGGGTACAAATCCAGAATCTGACCCCTGTATATTTGGAGTTTGCGTGTCTCTCTTACCCCGTAGTAGTGTTATTTTTTTCTCCGTGTCTTCCAGTTATTCCCTCCACATTTATAAATATTCGTTTTGAGTATTTGGCTGCTATAAATTTCCACGTGATAGGCCACTTCGTTGAGCTGTCATTTGTGGCCAGGTCGCCTCTAAAAAAAAGAGATATACAGCTCAAGTGGGCCTTGCGTGGTAAAATACAAAAAAAATTGTTCGTAGTTTTTAGTTTTTTTTTGTGGACAAAAATAAAATAACCCTGAAACAATGAACTTGAACTTTCAGTAAACCCACAATGCCCAGTGTGGTGAAGTATGGCCATTGAGCCCCATTGACTTGAAGTGTGCGGAGAGGCCTTCATCCAACAGTGGAATACAGACGGGCATCGCAGACGGGTGGGATGCACGATGGTAACATCGTTGGGCTCGTGTCGGGACCACCAAAATATTATTTCCCACACGCGCTTCGACCACGTCGCTTTGCTGCCCGATCGCGACCGTCGCCAATCCAATTTAAATTCAACGCGGAAATCGATACGCGCGGGGGGGGGGGGGGGTGACGTAACCAAAGTCGGCCTCTCCATCACTGAATTTGATTACGTATTAATCCTATTTAATAGGTAAGTGCAATGACTCACGGAAAGGCGGATCGGATTCTCGGGGCTTTACTTTACCACGGCCGGCCATGCGTGCCGCTCCGAGCCGCGACCACTGGAGGACGGGGAGTGGATAAATCGGCCTCCATGCGTGACCGGGATGCTGCTGCTGCCACTGTCGCTGCGCAGTGTAATGGTGAGCGGGGCGGCAGTTGAAACAACGATGCGAGTTTCTTAACTACCCCCCTCCTTCTCTGGCTCTGTCCACCCAGCGATGGACACGAGCGCAGCCCCAACAGTTGTGTCGATTGGAAGGACGGTCGCTTACGGCGGCACAACTGTAGGTACCGCCACCTCTTCCAAGATGGCTGGCTAGCGTGGAAGAGTTGGCCAAATAGCCTCATCTTGTCATTCTGTCGCACAGTTTTCCTGCTGAGCAGCAGACTTATTGTAGGGGAGTAGCAAGGTATCCTCAAAAATGGGGGTCCCCTCTACAGCTGCTTCTAGTGCCAAAATAATGAACAGGCATATTTGCGTTTTGTTCCCACACAGTGCTACTTATTTTACCTACCCCGAGACGGATGATTGGCTGAATCAACCCCCAAACAGGATGTGAACTTGTCACCTTCCCATTGCGAGCCGCTCGCTCTTCCGCAGAGCCACCTGGCCGGATAGTCGATCGGCAGGTCGCGTGCGGCGGGGCAAAGTGTGGGGACTCCCACCTCTTCCGAGGCGACTCGCTGGCGATCGCGGATGAGCACGCCAGATACCCTGCGGAGGAGGTCTCTCGCCAGAGCTCTCTTTCTAACGGAGGCCTTTTCGGCAGGAGCGGGGCGTGGGCAGGATGTTGCGGGGCTGCGCCTGCGCTCCTCCGCCGCGCGTTTTGCGCTGCGGCGAGCGCGTTGGGTCAATCGCGGCCGAGACGACAAAGATGGGTGGCCCTCGCCGAACACGGTGCGGGGGCGTCGTGGACGATGGAGCCCGCGGCCCACGCTCGACCGATCAAGTCTCCCGATCCCCGCTCACCACCCCCCCCCCCACCCCCTTCTCTGCTCTCGGGTCCACCAAGATAAAATATTCACGACGACAGCTGTCCCCCGGCCAGGGAGCCGCTATACGTCGCTGCACCACGCTTACGAGAGGGGGGGTGGGGGGGAACCGATGTCCGGACAAATCAGGCTGCGTCATGGAAGTTCCGGAGAAAGCGGCAACGAAGCGGGGGGACGACGGGCGGGCAACTACCGCCTTGTCCCACCAACTCCTCGTTGTGCCGGAGAGGGCACGCGCGCCACAACTCAGCCTGGCGGCAGAATCCTCGTCGTCGTCGTCGTCACTTCGGGTCGTGCGGGCGGGTGTGGCGCCCCGCAAACGGTCGAGGGAGCACAGGAAGTACATTCCTCGACGGGGCCCGCCGTCCGCCGCATTGTGCAAGAAGCACGCGGACCAAAATCGCCCGGCGTCCGCCCCGGATCTTGTCAGATCTCACGAAGCTAAGCGGAGTCGAGGTTCTCTATCGCGCCTGGATGGGCGATCAGCGTGCACAAGGGTGCCACGAGGGGTATATGCTGCGGGCAGTGCTGCAAGATCGATTGTTGTGCTGTACTACGCTTCCACTTCTATGCTCTCCCCACCTTCATCATCCTTCGATGACCAGCATGGTAGAGTATGGTCAAATCACCTCCCACAAACTGCATAACGTGGCAGTTATCTAACCTCGCGTACATTCGCCGAATGCTTAGGCACAGCAGATGCATGTTCCCACGTTCAGAGCCGTTTGCTCTTTCTTTTGCTGAGCAACCAATTTCTCCCCTGTGGTGTAATCTTCGCATTTCTGACCCGGTCACAATTCCAACCCGTTCACATATCCGACTTGATCACACATCCGCCTCAGTCACGAGCAAGTGGTATGTGCGACGTGTGTAAGCCGTGAAAACACACGCGCGTGTGTGGGGCACATTTTACGGATGCTAGGCAGGGCGAAGCTTCTGTAGCATTTAGAAAAATGTCAACGTACTGGTTGGATTTCCGAAAATGATGACAAGTATTGTCCTTCACGCGAGGGAAGGCGATGTTTGCCACCTCTGTTTCACTGGGTATGTGTAACCCAGCACTCCGCGCCACCGCCCGGATGATAGATCGTCACAAGTTGTAGTCGCAGTTCGATTGAAGGATCATATATATTTTTTTATTTGTTTGTGCCATCTCAATTGACTGGGGGGGAAAAAAAAGATAGGTACAAGAAGCCCGGGTAAGACAGAGAATTAAGTTACGCAAAAAGTCTGTTCAAATTGATGCAACCAGACGGAGTATCGAACGCAATGTTTACGCGTAAACAGCATGGACAGAGCTAAATGGGCAGAAAGGCCACGACTGCCGACCCCCTTCAGAAAGGACACGGCACGGAAAGAGCCTCTCTCATGCGTGGACGGAGCGAGGAGGCAACGTGACTCCACACACTAAGCGATTAACCCAGCGTGCCGAGTTCGATTCCCGGCCGGAAGTAAAAATCGGCGGTGAAACCCGGACCCATTCTGGGACATCCGCCTTCCTCCTGCTGCACCTTCATTAAGCCAAATTGACCAGCGTGGTGAAGTATGGTTCAATAATTTCCATGACTGATATGGCGTTGGGAGGCCTTCATTCAGCATTGGATTGACAAAGGAGTTGTATATGATTATAATTATAATGATGCTAATCAAATAATAACTGTTTTAAAATATCTCAGGATTTGAATTGTGTTAACTAATTAAGCTATTAATTGTAATTTTCGTATATTACATCCAACAATGCACCTGGAGCTCTCTTACCATCTCCTCTCCCTCCACAGGGGCCACTCAAATATCAGGTATAAGCACCGAAGCAAAATCTTAGTGCCCCAAGCAGTTCAGGCAGCCTCCTCGAATTCACAATACAAATAGCGTTGTGCAAAATGTAATCTGGAACCGGGATCGTTACGAACCTCTCCATACGGAAGGAAAAAAAAACACAATTAAAATAATGACATTTGCAATTGGCCAATCGTGATTTCACACAACTGCGATAAGATTAAGTTGAGTGGCTTTCCCACCACGTAACGTTCGTAGTCGCATGACCTACCGAAAAATTATTTCTGTAAAGCCCCCCCCCCCGCTGACGCCCTCTCCAGCTGCCCAAACGCCAGCCCGCATTGGGCTGGCACCACCACCGCCCGCAACTCCAGCTTCTCCAATATGCACAAATTCGGTTTGCCCCAGGTGGAATGTGAGTGCCAGTTGCGTGAGTGCTTCATCCCCCACGGCGGTGACGACGTGCTGGCTCAGCGGCAGGGAAGGCGTTCGAGTTAGTTCAATACCTGGTTGGTGGTTGACGTGGCCCATCATCCCCCCGGGGAGGGGGGCGGGGTCAGTAAAATGAGTACCATGATGGAGGGGAAGTTAGCAGTGATCGTTATATGGATAGACTCTCCCCGGCCATTAGGAATGTGGAATATTTACCACTGGCTCAGGTCTGTACAACAGAAGAAAAGCGCAGCCCCAATGCTCATTTGTATGTAGAGTATGCTGAAATTATTTAGCATAGTAAGTAGCCAACCGTGCTAATCGGAGGTACGGGGGAAGGACAAACTAAACACAAAAAGCAGTTCTAAAGAAATGAGTTTTCAATCTATATTCAAAAGTGCATTGCTCCAGTGACTTCCTAATATCAGAAGAGCGTTCCAGACGGCTGCAGAAGTGCATCTGAAAGCGCGCGATGCGGTGACCATCTTTGTTTGATGGCCAGCAAAAAGCCGCTGCTGAGAGGATGACCGGAGTTCACGTGATGATTTATGCTCCTTGTCGAGATCAGCAAGGTGTTTGTTGGTCATTTGTGGCGAGCACTTTGTGTGATGAGCAGGGAATCACTGTCGTTTCGGATGCGTCACGCAAAAATAAATCACGTCATCTCAGCCTCACGCCACACGCGCGATGGATGGTCTCTCTCGTTCATAACAAAGCCACCCGTTTGAGGCTCTCCGAAACACCACTGCAATGCAGTCTGGCAGGACCAATGCACGACAAAACTGCGCTTCTTAGAACAAGCCAAACATCCTAATTTGCGTGTCTGCGCTTTATAAAAGTTCGGCAGAGGGGTTCTTTTTAACAATACTTGCCAAAGGAAAGGGATTCGGCGGTTGTTTTCCACCCAAACTCCGACGTGGACCTCTTCCAAACGCAACAACAACACGACCACACGAAGACCCCGCCCTGGAGGAGGCCCAATAAACGTGGGAGAAGTTTTCCGAGTTTATCGCCGGCGTCCATCAGCGCCGGCCTCACGACGGGGGGAGGGGGGGGGTGCTGGGAGCGATGTGTCCAGTGTGGCTCGCGTGGCTCAGCATGGCTCAGCATGATGGAATGGAGCACCTCGCCAGGACAGAGCACCTCGCTGGCCACGGGGCACGGGCGGTGCTCGCTTCGGGGGGCAAGGAGAACCAGCGGGCGAAGAGCTCTCGAGACCGCGCCAACGCAACGCCAACCCCCCCACGGCCTTCGCTGCTTAGGACGAACAACACTCTGGAGCGGCCTCGACATTCAGTGTCTCATCAGCAGTCGGGCTCACTAGAAGCAACCGCTGGTGAACTTTCCCATGTTTAAAGGCGGCGCCCGACGGTTGCTCAGCAGAGTTGGGACGATTAGCCCACTGGGTCGATGAAGCGACTGAAGTTCGTAATCAACGCGCGTTTTTCCTGATCCATTGCCTTCAGAGAACGGCCGTCGCTCCGACATGCTCCCTTCAGAAGGCGGGGAAACAATCTGCACAAGCCACGCCCGGCTGACGATGCGAATGACATCAGCAAGCCACGCCCATCATCTCCCATCCAGCGGCACACGTGTGAACAGGTCTCTACTTTTGTTACAATTTTTATGCGACCAATATTATCCATAAGAGGTTTTTGGGTTAGATCGCATAAATGTATAAATATATATTCATATAACTGAACTGATAATAGATACGGGAGAGTAAATCGATAATTTATAAAATTAGTTCACCCAGCTCTAGTGTTCATGCCTAGGAAGGGCCAAACCCTCTCACGCTCCCAACCTCTGCCTGTCCCTCCCTCGCTCCATCCCTCACTCATTCACTCGCCACCCCCGCGCCCTCGCCATCCCCTCCCTTCCCTCCCTCCTTCCGTCTCTCTTCCTCCTCCTTCCCAGCGACGCCGTCACACTGCACCACCGCTTGCTGCGCCCTAAAAAAACAGGATGCATTTTCACACTGGAGCCCTCTCCTGTCAATCAGCGGCGCGCCTCAAGCTCACTTTAAGTGCTCTCCTTTGGGCTGAGCGTGCACCAAGTGCTGCATGTCACGCGCTCGATAGTACGTGACTTTCTTCAAGTATCATAAATAATTCTCTAAAATGCGCACGAAGTAGTTTTTGTGATAATTACAGTCGACGGAATGCAACAGACGCGTCACGCTCACTTGAAGGACTGGCTGAGGCACCCAGCACGTGGGGCGAAACGTCGGACATCGTGCCAGATGACAGACAGCACGGTACAGCACAACCACGGAAGCCTACGCAGTGATGACGAACCCTCATTTGTCGATCCACTGCTGGATGAAGGCCTCCCCATGCCATGCCATGCCAGTCATAGGGCCGATTTGAGTAGGGGATCAGTTCAGGTATCACACGTAACCAATGTTAGCCCCGGCAGAGAATCAAATTCAGGTCGCCAGGTTCACAGCACGGTGTGCTAACCACTGCACCACAGCTGCATGCACCGGGGGATCTATTTTTAACGTGGTCACCGTTCATCAAATGCCTTGAGCATCTGGAATAGTAAATGAACTCCAATCAGTATCGCCTGTCACCTTCAATCATATTTGGATTGCACCTTTCATTCGGAATTAGCTCTGCAACGGATAGCACTCCCCCCATCACCCTCCAGCCCCACCCCCCACAATGCAACGAGTTAGTTTTGATTTTGGGTCACCGTTCGATTCAATAACTAATTATTTCGTCTCGTTTATCGTGACAAATCTGAATTGTCCATTTAATTTGTTTCGTTCCATCTCGTCCGTTCCAACGGCCCAGAGGGTTACGTTTGCATCTGTTTAGGACGACTTGAAAACGCCGCAAACGATCCTTCCAGGGCACGCACGGAGCCGGATGCGTATCCCGTAAGCACAAACGTCGATTTTTTTAAATCGCTCAATTCACCGTTACATGCCGTGCCCCACCAGTGGCGTAGTGTGGCTGGAAAGGGTCCTGGCGCAAGCAATGAAATGGGGCCCCCTCTCCCAACATCCCCCCCCCACCCAAACCCTCTGAAGCACGGAGCCTTGGGCAGCTCCGTCCCGTGAGTCCCGGTGCGATTGCACTGCCTGCGCACTCGATAGCGAGTGAGTGCAGTGGACACGGGGTTAAGTGTGCACATGTATTTCCCCTTTATACATATATAAAACGGCACGTGATGCGTGCATCCGACCGACTTTGCAAAGCCACAGTTGTGTTTTTTAACACGCACGGCATTACACACGTGCGGGGGTTGTGCTCGCGCGCTCGCAGCAATACGGAATTGGCCAAACAACCCCAAATGCAAGAGTGCGGATTTACATCGCGTCTAAACGTGACTACATCTCAAGCTGCTGTACACAAACTGTGGGCACATTCAGATGTTATAGGGAGACGGAGGCAATCAGTCAGAGAAAGTAGAAGACAAAGTTTTAAGCCTGGACTTGAACAGGGGCGTTCATCACCATGGGGGCAGCAGAGAAGAAGGGGCGACCTCCCATTGAGTGGCTACGCAGTCCCCTGGAGTCGAGATGAGTGGGTATGACAACGTAAAGGTTTCGCGCAGCCGCTGCCAATGCAACGTCAGCGTTTAGGATGTGTGGGCTTGGCTAGGCTCTGGTGGTTAAGGGTTTCAAAGTGTTCCTGACTAATCGTGTGAACACACTGTTTTACAATAGTAACACAGGCAGGAAACCAAGCGCTAGTCCAACAGCACTCAATGGATGACAACAGGGCATGCAAGTCAAAAGCCATGCTCTGTCACATTCAAAGAGAATGTTCTGAAATCCACTCACAGTCCACAACAAACACACGAGAATAAAGGCCGTCTTGCCAGCCGCGTTCAATTCGCAGTCACATTCCTCCATTCACTCAACGTGGACTCGACTCGAGCTAGGCAAGTGCAGATCACGGGGGGAAGGTACAAATAGCGCTTCTGCGGCCATCTGGAACGCTCTACCTACCGATATTAGGAAGCCACCGCAGCTATGCTCAATTGAAAACTCATTTCTTTCTAACTGCTTTTTGCGTTCAGTTTTGTTGTCCTTTCCCCGCACCTCCGATTAGCGCGGTTTGGCTACGTACGGTGTAGAAAGAAGTTCAACGTACAAGGCACAAGCTGCAATCCCCGCAATTTCTTCCTCATGCCATTGTTGACGGAAGACCTTCCACAAGGAGGCAGCTCAGGAGAGTCTTGGGGGATGATCAGTAGGGCCCACTCTTCCACGGCAGCCGGATGTCTCGGAGCAGGTGCAGTGCCCACGCTTTAGGCCGCCACACGCAACCTGCTAATTTACCAACTGTGGTGCACCTATTTTACACCGCAGGGTGAACAGAGGAGTAGAGGAGGGGGGTGATTTAAATAAATATATAATCTTTCCCCATTGCTTCAGCTGCGAGATCAACCTCTGTACGTACGTTGAACTTCTTTCGCGCCGTACGTAGCCAAGTCCAGCGTAGCCGACCATTAAGCACCATGACAGCCCCCCCCCCCACAACAGATCGTGAATCGTACGACAAACATGCTCGGCCGTGAGTAAAACGAGAGCCGTATTTGAGTGAAAATTAAAATCCCCGCAACCCTGACGCGTTTATGACCAAGCTGGCTTAGCACGAACGCTGAATTTGTACCATCCCGTCCACAGCTAAAACGGAAGCCACACGCTCAGCCGTGCAACTTATAATCTGTAAACCTGGCGCAGCCTCTGTCTTTACCCCCCGGGCAATGATTTCGTCGCTCCATCTCCCTAGGCAGGCATTCTTGGGACTCATTCCAATCCCGAGTGTGTGTGAATTCGCCAGCTAAAACGGAAGCCACACGCTCAGCCGTGCAACTTATAATCTGTAAACCTGGCGCAACCTCTGTCTGTACCCCCCGGGCAATGATTTCGTCGCTCCATCTCCCTAGGCAGGCATTCTTGGGACTCATTCCAATCCCGAGTGTGTGTGAATTCGCCTGCTGCGTAACTTGCATCTCATTCGCGGCCTCCGTGGCAGTTCTGTAACCATGAAGAGCAATCGCATCTTCACTTTAACCCCTAAAATCGTGAGCTGTAATTTAATAGATTTTTTTTATTGCGCAGTTCTCCTTAAGTGTTCCTGCGGGGCTGGTTGGGACGCTGGCATTCGGTGACATTCATTAACTCAGTGAAGCGCTCATTTTACATCGGTGGGGACGGTGAGGCTGGCGCACGCAGACCCACGGAGCCATGCCGACAAGACGCAGCAGTGCCATTAACCCCCAGAAACCCCAACGCCTCAACGACCAGAGGACGCGTTCGTTAATTGCTCTCCGATGATGTCCGACGTTCCGCGCCACGTGCTGGGAGGTTATTCAGGAATTTGCTCTTGTTGTCGTTGTTTTTATTAATGTTTGCACTGCGTGTTGCTCGGCACGAGGTCCCAAATGTGAAACGTCGAGAGGGCACCGTGCCGACCGACGAGCAGTAACAGCCGAGAGCACACCGGAGGGCCGTACAGCACAGTCCACGGAAAAGTGCCCTCTAGTAAATGCGCTTCCGTTAACGTCAAATTCACAGCCCCTTTTACAAACAATTCGGCATTACCCCACGAGCAAATTGATCGCTCTCGCCACATGCCATTAGACAATTAAAATACGAGCAGCCCGATGACAACGGCAGCCGGCGGAGCGGTAAACACCGGTCGGCCACCGCTTGCCGAGCTCCGTGCGTGTTTTGAAAACATGCAGCAGATGAGAGACGGCATCACAGGCACGGAAAGGGACCTTTTGCCACGCGTAGACACAAGGACACCATCGCCGCCCTCGCCAGCAGCAGCAGAAATAATTGCAGCAGGTAAACAAAACAAAGATCCCCCCGTACAGCCTTAACAGACTGTAAACACACAGTGTGTGGCACAGCAGTCACAACCTGACCTGGCCGACGCAGCCTTTGTGGAGCAACTCATAATTTACGTTCACTCCATTCCAAGGTTATTTATTTGTTATTTTTTATCATCACAATATTGAACCTGTTCCAACCCCTCGAGATGGAATATCTCATTTGCTAAGGGTGTCCGGGCCTGGTAGCCCAAGGCATGGCCTTGGAGGGAAGCTGAACGGATGTCGCCCAACGCCTCCACTGACTTTCAGAGGCCCACGACGTGGCCCAAAGGTCACAGTCAAGATCGACCCCGAGATTCATAATCATTAAGATAAATTATGACCCCTCCCCCCCCACCTGGAGCCAATGCGCGCTCCCCTCTGGGCCCACTGACACACACACATACATGCATTCTGTTTCATTTCTAGATGGGAGTTGATGGGGGGGTGAGGCGGGGTGGGGTGAGACCGGTTGTGTGGGGGGGCAGGGCGAGCGGTTGTGGGATCCAAACCCGCAGCCGCGTATTTACGAGGACATCCCCATGACAACAGGCCGCTTGGCGGGCGGAGGGGTCTGGCGAGACGGCGCGGAGGGAAGGGCACGCTCGCTCGATCGCAGCAGCAGCAGCGACTTCAAGGTTTCACGTTGTAAGACGCGCCGACGCCATCGCTCTACGAGCACCTCGACGCGACGGCCTTCGCCGAACACAACACCGGCACTGCAGCGAGCCGAGTTGGCCGGGAGCGTGGCAATGCGATGATAACGCAACGGCTGCGTTTGCACCGATGACCTTTCTTCCATCCATAAAACATTATCTTGGTATGTACGCATGTTGAACTTCTTTCACGCCGTACATAACCAACCGTGCTAAGCGGAGGTGCGAGGAAGGACTGAAGCATCGTGAAAAGTTACGGCGCAACTTGCTGTTCGGAAATGAGGTGCTGGGAGCTTCTGCAGGGACTGAGCGTTCCTGGGAACTTCCTAAAAAACGGAAGGTTCCCGGCGGAAGGTTCCACTGGTAGCGAAACGTCGGGACATGGTGCCATTGAACAAGTGGTACAACCCAAAAACACGTCGGAGAGTTGCATCTTCAAAGTTGGCCGTGCTGGTGAAATTAACTAAGGCTTGTGCAGCTGGGGCCCCGCTCGTATTATCTCATTGGCAGTTCATCTCTCGCTCAGCTCAGCCGTTGATCAAGGGAGGAATTTCATCTGCACACAATGGCTCCGAGCAAATTGGCAATGGTTAAACGCTTCTAATGAACGCTCCGGGATAATAAATGGCGAATGAAGATTAATGCGCTTCGCAATATTTATTCGGGACGACCGGCACTAAACCCAGGATTCACTGCCAAGTGTCGCGCTACAGCGGAGCTGCGGTCTGGACGCAAGAACGAAACGTAGCATTCGTGGGAATTCAGGGGAACAACAAAATTTGGCAGCCGCTTCTGGAAAAAAAGATTGTCCCCGGCGAGAAGGGACAAAGGGGGAGACGAAGCGGGAGGATGCGGGGCACGGCGGTGAGGAGACCACGGTTGCTGTCGGGGGGCTGGCGAGTTGCGAACGCGACGCCTGAACAAAGAGACGGCGAGCCTGTTTGATGAGGGCGGTTCATTACCCGGATAACGGTCCCATGTAATTAGCGCGCCGGAGTACGGACAAAAGCAAGCGACGCTCTCCGCCGCGGCTCGCGCGCGTGGTGCGAAACGAGCTGACGAGACGCTTGGGGCGGCGCACGCTGTGACCGGACGTCTCGGGCGAAACTGAGCGCGGGACCGCGATGCAGCGGTACCAGAAATTATGGCGGAGTGATGACGGACGGACGCACGGCAAGCGTTGCTGCGGGCGGTGAATTTCGCTCTGCCCTTTAGCGCTCGTTTCAATAAAAAGTGACATCAAAAACAGAGCGCTGGCTCAGGTGGCAAACTTAGCAGAGGGATGTGCAACAAATCGACCCCCAACGTCCAAAGCCACACCGCTCGTCCTCGAAAGCCACAAAAGAACCTAAGCTCGTCCATCTCTGGAAATGGGACCACCTCTCCGCCCGGCACCAATTCCCCAAAAGGGAGGAGGGCATCAAGCTATCACTGTGTATCGCTGAACGCGGGCACATTTTTTTAGATACTGCATACCTCGATTAGAGAGGGCCACAATGCACCCATCAAATCAATACACTCGAAATTAAAATCGTTAAGGTTTTTCTTTTTTCCCCGGTCGATTACTCGGTGGCCTTTAAAAAAATGGCGGCTGCCCCCACATCCTGCCTCTCGAATGTGGGAAACCCCCGACAAGCCACGCCCAGCGTGACGCGCCGATGACGTCACAAAGCCATCATCTCCCGTCCAGCGGCACACGTGGGGACAGAGTTGTGACCTTTTTTTCCCCCTAACTATTTTTGCGTGATCCAATTAGTCGAGTCATCAAGCAGATAATCAGCAGAGTGATTGATGACTTAAACAATCGGACAGCCCAGCTCTGTTCTCTATCTTGGTTCTGTAACCACTGTCCTTAAGTTAATGTCTGTTAAAGCAAATCATCCACATGAATTGCTTCTGTATTGATTTCCTACATAAAATGTATTTAGAAGCATGGACAGTACTGTAATTATCAGTACAGAAGCTAACGGGTAGCTGTCAAGGGCAAAATGCATTTGCATCCTTGCAAATTGTCGTTTTTGAGTGGATTATGTCTCCACGTTTTGAGTAATCCTTTGCTACAATTTTTTCCAGTTTTCTCATGAATAAATCCCTAACAGTAACACAAGTGTACGGCAAAGTTTGGTTCACGTTTGATCATCGTTACAATAGTTATCGTCACTCCACTTTACAGACGCGACGACGGACTGAAGGACGGACCTAATGCATTGCACGCGTTCAACCCGAGTTGGATAGCGTGGAAAAGGACGCAGGGACGGATGAGCAGAGCACGTGCAGGATTCAACCATTACTACTATAAGCCAATAATGTGTCCCGCGTGTGACGTCACTCCACGAGGCCCCCCCCCCCCCACGTGACGTAACTCCACGAGGCCCACTCCCCCCGCGTGACGTCACACCACATGAGGCCCACCCCCCCTCATTAATATTCATGACTGGGTGCATTTTTACACTTACGCAGAGGAAGGTCGAGCTGATTTAAATAATTTATTACACAAAGTCGCCTCAAATATGACGTTTCTTTACAGAAAGTGACGGTAAAAAAATAAATATACGCAGCACACTGCTACATGCACATCATGCACTGACTCACTCACACATCATGCACCGACTCACTCGCACATCATGCACCGACTCACTCGCACATCATGCACCGACTCACTCGCACATCATACACTGACTCACTCACACATCATACACTGACTCACTCACACATCATACACTGACTCACTCATCATGTGCTTACTCACTCACACATCATACACAACCACTGACGCATTCACTCATCATACACAGGTTCACTCATCGTGTGCTGGCTCACTCGCACATCATACACTGACTCACTCATCATGCACTGACTCGCACATCATACACTCACTAACGCTGCTGCTGACTCACTCACACATCATACACTGGGAGTGTCGTGCTGCCAGCTATGGCTGCAGGTTTTGTCGTCCGTGTTATATATGTCGTTTATTGTTAAATTTAAAATCACAGTTCCTATGATTACTGTTGTTAATTGTTTTCTTAGCTCTATTTTGGTGATTCGAAAACATATGGTTAATCCAAATTGTCTTATGGTTGTTGTTGTTGGCTTGCACCACATTGTGATTTTTGCACACAGCGTTTTAATACGTTTTTTTTTGTGTGGAATATTTGCTGGTTTATTCCAGAATGTTTCTGTTACGCGTTGTCGCTTTAAGATGTTCTGTGTTCAAATTTTGTTTGTTGCGGTTGCACCCGACTTAAGAGCCGCATGGCTCACAGGGCTATACCTAATAAATGAAACTTGAAAACTTGAAACTTGAAACATCCGTACGTGACGTCACTGCAAAAGAGCCCCCCTCCCCCCCTTACGTCATTAATAATCACGAGCGGGTGCATTTTTACACTCCCGCACAAGGTCGAGTGGAAATAAATATTTTTACGCAAATTCGCTTTAAATTTGACGTTTCTTTATTGAAAAAGTTCATCAAATACCTACTGTAATCACCCAGAAATGTCTGTCCGTCCCGCGCGTGACGTCGCTCCACATGAAGCCCACCCCCCCTCATTAATATTCATGAGTGGGTGGAACTTTACACTAACGCACAAGGTCGCACACTCCACATGCCACACCCCTCCCCTTATTAATAACCATGAGGGGTGACGCCACTCCATATGCTGCACCCCTCCCCAATAACCATTAGCGGGTGACGTCACTCTACATGGGGCAACCCCCCCTCATTAATAACCATGAAGAGGTGACGTCCTACAAATGGACACCCCCCCCCATTAATAATAATTAGCGGGTTACGTGACTAACATGGGGGGGGGGGGGGGCGAGGCGCCTCTCCCCCCACTCCTCGGCATCAACTCACAACCCTCACTACAAAGGCAGAATCCTCACGTCACGCGATCTCCGTCACGCTGTTGTTGAGACAATGGAAGTAAAAATGACGTCATGACGAACAAGGGATTATAATCTTTAACTTAAATAAGTCTGCGTCACCGCGGCCTTACAAATTGCACACGAATGGATGCGGTGAACGTCACGTCGCGGTCTGCTTTTCGCTTGCAAGTTTCACATTTACTGCAACACACCCACGTCCCTGGACGGGCAAAAGGCTAGTTGTAAAAAAATAAACGCGTTCTATCACGGCACACGGCGCTGTTGAGGCCGACAGCATCTTACGAGCGGCTCTTAACGTGCGACGGCGCGCCGGGCACGGCACCGAAGAGCCCGCTTTGTTTTTGTTGCCCGAGTTGGGATTCTTCGTGCCTTGGGCATTTCGGCCAAATTCCCAAAGAGGCGCGCCGAGGAGCGCCTCGCAAACCCCCCCCCGCCCCCCGCGAACCGTGCATTGTAAACGCCGCGAACAACGCAAGCACAGAGGAGAGGCAGGGGGGTCCCCCCCGTGCCCGCACCCCCACCACGACGAGCCATTCAAAACGCCCACTATGGCGCAAAGCGCACGGCACCACTGTAACAGGGCTGGGCACTGGCGCCTGGTGTGGAATTGTCCCGGACCAGTCCCCGCCACGGAGCGATTGACGCGTCAAAGAAGCGGGGCTTGCGGTGCAGATTTCGACTCGACGGACGAATGGCACGACTGGCCGCGGGGACCATCTCCTTTCGCTGCGACTCGGGCGGCCTATGAAAAGGGCTTTTACGCCGTGGTTTTAATTCCTGAAACACTGCCAGACCCTCGGCCGTGCTTGCCGTGGGCTCGGCCCGCTTGGCACGCACGGGAGAGGCTGCGTGCCGGATGCGAACGCTCCCGCGTGCGGCGAGTCTGTGCGGTCACCGACGCCGATAGAAGCAGATACCGGAGCAGCAATTTCTTGCTCACGCCACTGCCAGTGGTAGGGCCTCCGCTAGAGGCAGCACTGGAGAGTCTCCCTCAAGTGGGTATTTCGACCGACTCTTTCGTACGCGCCAGACTTCTTGATAGAGGTGGGAGTACCCACACTTTACCCCACCAAATGCGGCATCCCGATCAACTAGCCGTGGCGGACCCAAAGGTGGGCAAATATTTGAGAATGCTGCCCTATTGTATTAACTGCCTCGCCGGGAGATCGAATTGAACTGGTGACCCCTGGCTCGCGAGTCCTGTGTGCCACTAAGCGTCACACAGGGGCATCTTTGTCGGCTAATAATTTTTATGAATTATGAAGTCATTGCAGATTTGGTTAATTACGCTCAGTATTAGAGCCACAAATACAAGTTCACCTTAATTTACTGTGTTATTCTCCGAGGTAGACGTTGCCAAAAAACGCAATCACAATAGCGGCGTCAAGGTTGGTCGAAATCATCCAAAGAAAATATTTTGACATTTCTTTTTGCGTTCCGTTCATCACGCTCCAGCAGACCGGTCCCCCAATAGGGGAACTATAGTTTGTCAACAGCTGGGCAAAGCAGCAATCCCCATGGGGAAAGAATGGGCATGCTTCCTTAAATACTCAACTGAAGGTGCTTGCTTCAGCACGCAGCACGGTGCAAATGAGCCGATCTGCAGAATTATCCGCAACACTGCAGAGCTTGCACTTTGCGAAAGATCCGGACCTTTTGCTTTTCACCATGGCTGGCCATCGGACCACTGCCCAGGGTCGCGCTGTTAGAGAAAAAAGCCCTGGTCAAGACCTCGCCGGCTTCGTCCACACGTTCATTTACGCCCCCGTTGTCGATCGACTGCCGGACGAGGGCCTCCCGGCGCCGTGCGGGACGTGAGAGCCATGTGACCGTACGTAACCGCGCTGCTCCAGTGCCAGTCGGTGAAGGCGGGGGACCCTAGATGCACAGTACAACAATGTATGTACTGTGTGCTCTGCATCCCCCTGCTAACCATCGCGTAGCACAGCCACGCAGCTGCCCAAGACAACCTGGCGCGCATGGGTGGCGACCGATCCAAAGCACGATGCAGGCTCAGCCCTGCTTACCTTCCGAGCTGTGACGGGATCCCAGTCGGTGACGCACGTTTGGCAATGACATTCGAAATCCCAGCGCCCGCGCCGCAATTACCAGCAACCAAACAAAAGCAACGTGATCCCGAACAGGGCCAAGATTGCGAAAAACCTAATCCACCGACGTCCACAGTTACACATTCAGGGTCAACAACGTCAATCCCTCCACTGGCCAACGGCGTGCCATTGGCAAATAGGATGAGCATGCGTGCCTAGCGATTGAGAGCACGTGTCCCACACAAACAGCTTTTCCCGTCGGGTGAGGAGACAGAGACGATGCTGGGTTGTGTGGGGGTCAGAGAGCAGAGGCTGAGGGACCAATGGTGACCGATAAAATTTAGGAGACAAAACACTCACAGCTCTCTCCTTTTATTGGGTTGCACCACGTGTCAGTTGGCACAATGTCAGACGTTTCTCTCCATCCGCTTGGAGCTTCTCTGGGAACTGAAGAGCGCAAGGAACCGAGGAAGTTCCCCTGGCAACAAATGATCGCTCAACAAAGTGCCTTACCATGTGGAAGTTTACAGCAGCAAAATACTCGAAGCGCATGTCGATTCTAAATTGTGGAGGGGAAAAACCGGAGGGCCCGGAGAAAATTCCACTCAACCACGGGGAGAACATGCAAAGTCCAAATATACAGCAGCAGGCGTCAGGGTTGGGATCGAACCCACGACCTCCTGCATACCAGGCGAGGCAGATAACATATCGCCACCGTGGAGCCCGCCCGACCGAAGCTCGTGGCTTAAAGCTGCCGAGCAAGCGCTATGCTCAAAAAACACATCGGCGCGCTTACGTGGTTTGTGCGAACAATGCGCCGTGTGGAATGCGTCGAATAACAAAGCTTCCGAGTGTTTTATTGAAAACACTGGCGCTTTTTTTCTCTCTCCGTTCTACCAGACCCTTGGGACAACACTGGGCCCAATGTGTCCATTCAGCTGCTGTTCACTGACACGGGCGGGGGGAGGGGTGCCTGCGGGAATCGTGCTGCAGGAACGCAAGGTGCATTCCCGCGTGCGCAGTGAGAAATGTCCTCGTACCAAACTCGACTCGTGACCTTGGTCTTTTCCAAAACGAAGGTCGACGATTTTAATTTGTTAACCCCATCCCGCCTTTCACTAAAATCTCCGCACTCAAAAGGATTCCAGACTGGCCGTCACAGGGCCATGAGCGAGGATAATCCGTGGGTGCATCTGCCAGTGGATGAGGCTTTATCGGGGGCACATGCAGGCCCTGCGTGCAACCAGTCCCGAACGTGAAAGTGCACAACACCTTGGCACTCTCGCTTGCGTCGCCAAATACGCCACAACAACAGCAACTGGCAGATGCACCAACTGTGCTCCCCAAGGTGCTAGGGGAAGGAAAACAAACTAAACGCAAACTGCTTATTGTGTTTAGTTTGTTGACCTTCCCCCGCATCTCCGATTAGCGCGGTTGGCTACGTACGGCGCAAAGGAAGTTCAACATACATGCGCACGTACCTGAACTGTTTTCGGAGCCAGGTGTTCTGACCACTGCGATGAGCGTTACTCCTCTGCCCTCAGTTAATTGCCGGAAGGGCGACTGCCTCCAACTGCCCACTGGCTTCCTTAATGAGGCTCCTCCACAATTAGGCAACGGGCAAGAAGACAAATCGGTACCAGCTACAATAAGTACATCTCCAGTAGTGTCCATTTATGTGCATGGCTTACAGGAGTGAATTACTCATTTCACATTGTTATCAAGTAATTCACTGTTATGCACCACAAAGAAATTGGAATCCCTAAAGTTTACCAGCACTTCAAGTGGTACTGATAAGTAAAATCTGACCTAGGCTCATAGGCTAAAAGGACAATCATGACACCACCGGTACCAGTCAATCACCAAGTCCACTCAGCTCCGTATATCCTTCTGTACCACGTTAGTCCATCTCTTCTCCAGTCCGTGCTACGCCCGTTTATCTTGGGTAGCTTCTGCCTAAATGTACCCCATTTATCGGACTCACCCACATGTACGTGAAGCGGTGAAATGTAAGGAGCGAGAAACGTAGCAGCTCAATATATCGAGCAAAACGGCAACATATAATCGAATCACAACCGAGAGCTACGGCAAAAATGCAGCAACTGAGCGTTTACTAATATCAGACATCAGTAATGTGCTTCAATCCCAAAGCTGTGAAAGCAGCGATCCGAAAGAGGATTTTTATTTGGGTTCCCAGTGACAGGTGCAGTTAATGCATTTTCACCGCGTGGCTTTGGCACATGGCCCCTACACAGTGTTTGTACATCCGTCAGGCAGAGCAACAGTGGTAAACTTAATGCCGGGCTATTCCACACATCACGCAGCCTCGCAGTCAGTCTAAATGTCAACATTATTTGAATATTGTACCGTACTACATGTGGGGTTCGATTTCGAAGGGAACGAATGTAATTATATCTATAGTTTAATAAACTACGCGTACCATCCCCATCCCCCCAGCGTCGAGGAAAGGAATCGGGGGGGTCCGAGTACGTCCGATGCGGCGGTATTTCACGAGCGTTTCTCCGAAAACAAGGTGGACAAATTATTTTCATCCGAAGCGCGTCCCTAAATAGGTGGCATATTGTACCACGCGTTAAAAAGCCACTGAACAATATTAATCGTTACCCACAGCCTGAAAGGATTAGAAATGTCCATCCGAAATAGTGAAACTCGACAGCTTCCGTTGCGTGGGTACAACCCACGGATGGGAGTTAACCTTTGCCCTTAAACGATGTTGCTGAAAACCCAGCCAACCCTCTTCCCCCCTCGAGAGAAAAAAAACAACTTGGGTTGAAATTAAGACGTAAAATGAGTTTACACTTAGTACATGGAAAAAAACCATAGATAAAGGAACATTTTAAAACAGGAAGAACGGGAGGCGGAAAGAGATGCGGTAGTGACCAGGGTCTTGTTCACTCCCCTTGCCCTGGGTTTATACACACAAAGACAAATTTCCCCTGTATAACCTTAACAGACTGTCTGGGGCAAGTGCTGTTAGCGAGCACCTATGAAGGCCGGCCCAGCACACGAGGGGGGTGGGTGGCCAGCACCACACGCGGCCACCTTTGTCTCCCTAGTGGTGATGTTTACACACCGCACCAGGTATTATTCAAGGCTGAGTCGACCAAGGGGGCAGTGTCCAGGACCCGATTCAGATCAATCGTCACTGGCGTTGGCCTTAAGCGGGAATTGCTTAAGGGCACAGAAAGAGAAGTGGGTAAACATCGGCACAAGACAAACAATCGAGACCACTAAAGTCCGGTCAGAGAACAGGACGCTGCAATGTTATGCACACGTGACCATGAACGGATCGTGACCGGCTGCGAAAAGGACGGCGATGGGTAGAGAGAAGACCGTGATCTGAATGAACGTAAAACGCTGGACGGCGATGGAAGCCGTTTTAGTTGAAAGACCCAAAGAGGGCCAGAGAAGTGGAGAGAAGACTTCGAGGATATGGTGAATGTAAGTGGCCAATCGTGCTGATCGGAGGTGCCGGGGGAAGGACAACAAACTAAACACAATAAGCAGTTCTAAAGAAATTAGTTTTTAATCCAGATTTAAAAGTGCATAGCTCCCAGTGGCTTTCAAATATCGGAAGTCACTGGATCATAACCCCAATGGCTCGATCGGGTCAAGATACTAAAAGGGGGATTGTCCCCGTACTTTCGGCTAAGGTGAACAATCTGCTGCCGGGTGGAATCGGGGGGGTTTGTGTTTCCATCTCCCGGATGCCACGATAATTTCATACTTTCCCTCCCCCCCCCAGGCAATATATCAACAGCCATGATCTATCGACTGCTAGATGAGAGCCTCCCCCAAAGCTGCCGCCATCTCTCACCACCCCGAGATGCAACCAATCCACCCGTCTAATTGCTGCACGCCAGCTGATTTCGTTGCTTTATCTACTCCGATCCATACGTCTCAAAACGCACTGCGGTATGTGGCCGTAAAGAGATTCGAAGAATCTCCAAATATGGGCATAACGTAAGAAGGAAGCAGTTATAAGTTACAGCCCTTTGCCAATCCACTGCTGAATGAACACTAACCCTTAACCCCCTCTACCCCCACCCCCACACCACCACAAGAAAACCCCTCCCCCCTCAACGCCCCCACAGTCTCCAGCAGGAGCAGCAGCAGCAGAGGCAGCACTTATCCCGCTCTGAGCACTCGACTCCATCAAAGACTCCCATTGTGCAACGAGGCCAGAGTTCTCATGCGCGGCGCTTAAACAACAAACAACAAAAAACCGCGCTTTTTAAATTATTTAAGAAAGAAAAAATACCGAACCGCAATTAAAAATGTTCATTCATAGAGGGAAAGTTAGGCGCCGTCTACTGAGCGTTAAGGAAACGTCGCTAAAAGTGAGAGACGGTGGGTTGGCCTGCTGACGGGACCCCGAGCGGCTCTCACCACCCCGGAGGACCCAGGCGGATGATCGCGGGGCGCGAGCGGTGTGATGGGTTGGCGACGGCTTAGCAGCAAGACCACCATCCCCTCGCAGCGGATAGATCACGGTTCGATGTGTGTTCCGTTGAACTTCTATCGCTCCGCACGTAGCCAACCGTCATGAATCGGAGGTGCGTGGGAAGGACAACAAACAGACGATGATGCTGATAAGGAGGCACACTGTTTATCAAACACAATGACATTCTTACCGGGGACCGAAGTCCGAATAGATATTGACAGGAGGCAGGGCAATGCATAGAATAATGCAACGTTAAACGAAATGATGCAGTGAAGTACAATGCTGTGTGCGTGTTTTTTGCGTGGATTTTCTGGGCGCTACGATTCCCGCTCGTGACCTACATCAGCGTGGAATACCCACTCAGGTCCTGGGCCTGCCCTAAGTATACTCGGCCTTAAATGTGTCAACATCAGCACTGGGGAGACAAAGGCGGCCTGGGGAGTGGTGCTGTGCCGGCCTTCATTGGTGGTCTCTAACAGAACTTCCCCCCCCCAACAGCCTGTTGAAGGCTATACGGTGGGGGTGGTCTTTGTTCGAGTTGAGTACTTTCCAAATTTTCAACCAATGTCATTTGAATTGTAACGAAAAGGAATCGGAGCACGACGTGCTGACGATAACAAACAATGAAGCAGCGTCCCATTTCGACTCCACGTGACATTCGGGTAGGTCAGGAATAAAAGCCGTACGTGAAGATAATTCACCATCAAGCCGTCTCGTTTCTGTTTTAACCGCGTGAAACGCTCCGTGAAAAAAAAACATGCATGCGTTCATGTTCGAGCAATAATTAATCGCAGGCTGCAGTAGCTTAGACTGAATCATTACCCGGAGACAATTTTTACGGGGTAATTAGCAAAATTCTATTTCGGAATTCCATTTTTGAAGGTACAGTATTTGTATGATTTTTGCAGAAGCATGTTACTTTGTGTAGTGGCATCGTGTTAGTTAGCCACTACACTTGCATCCAAATGGGACAGACGCAGCTCAGGGCTCCAACTCCACTTTGTCTCACCCACACTTTGTTCAACAACCACACTGCAGGACAACTCTCTCCATCTCTCTCTGCTCCTTCCCCCCACTACTGCTCCACCATGGAATTTCCTTTCGAATCGTCACTTTTCACAAGTTCCTATCACAACCTTTACTCGATTCAAGAAACGTGCCGACTCTTATCGACTGCGACTACAATGGCGTCGTTTGTTGCTGGCCGCTTGGCTTTTTTAAAGCCCTGTGGTTGTCTCGCTCGGAAAACTTTGGGTTAAAAAAAATAAATGTAATGAATGGCAGCTACCGGGCGGGGTTCACGCGATTAGAACCGGCCGGGACAACCGGCCAAGTTGATTTATTGACGAAAACTTTTCATAGACGAATCTCTGTTTGGGTGATTACTTGGCTCCCTTTAAAAAATGGTGTCCCTCTGCCACACCCTGATTCCACGAAGGCAGGAAACCCCAGTCCGTATAAGCCACACCCAGCATAATGCAGCCAATGATGATGTTGGCTTACCAAAGCCCCGCCCACCACCTCTCGTCCAGCGGCACGGGTGAGAACTACTTCCGTGTGAACCGATTAGTCAAATATAATCGAACCAATCGATAGTATAATTGGTCGAGTAACCGATTACTTACTCAACCCGATATCTCAACTAGTTTTAGAGCATTGTACCATAGTACAATTAAGCTTTTTACCCCCACGCAATGTTCGTGTTATCCGATAAGTCGGGTAATTGAACCGACAGATAATCGGCCGGGAAATCCATTACTTATTTATCGGATATACCCAGCACCACGGCATACAGTATGAGTGTGACTGAGATGACCCACCCCTCTCTTTTCCAGGAACCCGAGACAAACAATGTGAGTGGCTCCACCAGTCACTCTCTCCCCACACCCCGTGTCACACAGGTGAAATGGGTTTTATTTTTACCTACATGTGCAGTGCTACGGTCTGGCAAGCACGCAGCGCGCATGCGTTGTGATGCCGTTCGGTCAGCGAGCGATGTGATATTGGCTCAACAGGTCTCAGGAATTTCGTTCGAACCCCGAAGAAGCTGCGTTTTGTTTTTGTCGTTATCCCAGCAGGCAGCTCACTCCAACGCGAGTGTTTCCACGATCGCCCCCTTGGTCTAAAGAAGCGATTCTTAACCTTTGACTGCAGCCTTGCACCCCTTGGTAAACAAAGTAGTTGTACTTACGTGCCCGTGCTTAATTTGTGTTTTTTTATTATTTACCTTCTAAAAAAATCTGGTCATGTCTCACACCCTCCAAAAAGGGCATCTCGCACCCCCAGGGGGTGCAGCGTGCACACCCAGGTTAAGAACCATTGCTCTGAATCCAAGGCAGCAGCGGCAGCAGCAGCTCTTATAAATGTTCAATCTCAACAAACAGGTTGACTCAAAACGCTACCGAAAAGTAAAACGAGATCCTTCAGAGACGTTTATAGCACGATGAATCCAAATACCGTACGAATAATAATACCCTCAAATGGATTGTTAAGTATGCACGAAACGAGTGCATTGCAAAGCTGTAGAAGGCAAAAATCTATCATGGGTAATGGCCCTTCTTCATAGCACATTGGAGCTGTGCACTTTTAAATCATCTAGATTGAAAAGTTATTTCTTGAGAGCTGCTTCTGTGTTTCAGTTTGTTGTGCTTCCCCCCCACCTCTGATTAAGTTGGCTATGTACGGTGTGAAAGAAGTTCAACATACATGTATACATATAGGCCAAACATATATAGTGGACACTACATCAATTATCCGCTCTGTACTCGTTGGCCTCTCTCTAGCTACGTTCTATGACAATCTGCCGTTGCCCAAAATGTCACCGATTATATATTTTTTCATTTAAGGTCACACAGTGTTGACAATGAATGTGTTGAGCCTTTGTTTTTGTTATTCATGCACCACTGCCAACACAGCAGCAACAACAGCGGCATCACCACCAGATAATTAATACACAACATGGAATAGCAGTGCAACTCAAGCTGGGCAGAATGAGCAGTGGTGTAGCAATTCATTTCGTCGGCACTTTTTGCTTTAAATAAAACCACACAACTGTAACGCGTTCTTCGAGTGCGATGCGGCAGCTACGCTGGAAACTGGGCGCACACATTTATATTCGCTGGTGCACGCGTTTACATCGAAATAAAGCAAATACGAGGATGCTGCGGTGGGCCGATGGATGGCACACTGGTACCAGCTGGCTCGATTCGATCTCCCGGCACGGCAACTGAAACGTGCGAGAATGTTTCTTAAATCCCCCGCAGCCTCACCGCAGTTTGTCAACCGGGCGGCAGGTCGCGTGCGGTGGGGGTCAAGCGTTTTGAGTGCTCCCACCTCTTCCAAGAGATCTGGCCAACGAAGAAGGGTAGACCGACAACCCTTGACCAAAGGCCCTCGAGTTATTTTACGTGATGGGAGGCCCCTTCTGTGAGCAGGGGTGTGAACAAGAAATTGCGGGGCAGCACCTCTGCCTCTAGTCGAGCAAAGCGACACCGATCGGCGGCTGCCAGTAAAACACACACCGCTCGCCGGCGTTGGCAGCGCCTCTTGCCGACGGTGCCAAAGACACAGCGATCGCACGCTGGCACGCTGGCAGGGCACGCTCTGCTGCATTGTAACCCCCCTAGCCCCCCAATCCAACATTCATCGTCTCAGCCCAGCCATGGACTCGCAATGCGCTCTGCGCGGGGAGGGTGCAACGTGATCTACAATATAATCGAACGCAGGTCGCACACAAGGTGGACCGGAGAAGGTGCAGGTGGCCTCCGGGCCAGATGGCCAACGCCCCAACCCCCCCTCCACCCCCCACTCAGTCCAACGTAAAAAAAAGTTCTCTCTCTCCTGTTACAAGCAACTCCGCACTGTGCACCCGCAGGTCCGGGTGCGGTTGGTGTCAAATTAATTTTAAGCCTCCATTCATTTCTCCCGACGAGTGTTTTGCCGTGAAGTTGCTGAGCTGTGATGTTACGCGTTGCTGCAAAGGGTATTCAAACAAAGTGCCATTTATTTTTCTTCATATTTCACAAACCGGGCTGTTTTCAAATTTCTTTAAGAGATTTATTCGCGTCGTCGTATTTCAAATGCACGGCGCCCTAGTTAGCAATGATGTGGGTGCGTGCGTCAGTATACACGGTACGCACAAACAAGTACCAGCATTATCAAATCACACGGAAAGCTACCTGATCTCATCAGACCTTGGAAGCTAAGCAGGTCTGAGAAGTGGATAGTTCTTGGATGCGTGACAACAATGTGTACAATAAACAGTTGTCATCGGCCGAAGGGCTACATTGCAAAGGGCAAGAGGGCAGTCCAGTAACTTCATTGTCCTACTCTACATTTCTATGCTCCTACGTGGTAATGTACGGTCAAATGTGCTGACACGGCCTGCAAAGCGAGGGGATTCCCTCATCCAGCAGTGGATTGACTTAAAAGGTTGTTCAATTACACACGCGACTCCTGTTATCCGCAAGATTGTAGGATCTGCAAAATATCCAATTACCCGTTGTTCTATTCTTTCCTATTATCTGTAAATTTACCCAAAAGTCAATGTGGAAGAGTGTCCAAGAACCCATTTTTTTTCCATGGATCAGTGAAGTACATTTCCAGATAATAGGGTCCGTGACATTGGTCCCCCATATTATGTCACCTTCTAGAAATGTTGCTAATGTTGAACAATATTTTACCAACACTATGGAAAAGTATTTAAGTATATTTCAAGATGCAGGTTAGCAATGGAGCCGTTTCAATTCCCGCAATAAACAAGTAATTGATCGTTGTTAGTTGTTACTCGTGTTGTTTTTTTGTTAATGATAACTTTACACCACACGCTACAACCCAAAAAACACAACAGAGAGCCATCCATCCTGACCAGGAACACCTACACGAGTGGCAAAGATGTTTTATAAATGAGTGCGGTTAAAAGCTGTGAACTGGTTGCCACATACAAACTGCGTCACTTTACCAAAACTAGTATTTTAGGAAGCTGACAAAAATTGGTGAACAGGGCCTTAGTAAACGGCGTGGGTGTGGGCATATGCGAGTGTGACATTCAAATAAATGCAGTGAAAATGAAATTCATGCGTAAAGAACAGGTAAACTAAATTATGATGCCCTGAAGGTTACAGGTTCTCTGCAACTTTCCGCGTGACTTCCAGGTTAACCTTAAATGTATCTCACCAGCTAATACCGGCTGAAAACCACCTGGCCCCCCTCAAAGCCAGTGCACAAAGATTAAGATTACAGCCGGAAAGGGAAAAAAAGCACCTGCTAAATTTACACATTTCAAACAAAAACAGTAATATGTCACAGTGGTGATTTAAAGATGCTGCTATCAGACTGAAGGCGTTGGAGTGAAGTGGCCACTCCAATCAAAGGGCTGGCAGTGTGGTCGTGGCGCTTGCAAACGCTATAAACAGACTCGTCATCCTCAGCCATCTATCCACTTGTGCCACTTTTTTTTGCTGGGTGGTTGAGGACGTCATCCAGCAGTGGAAAGGTTATTCTAATTCTAGTCTTGCCTATGGCAAAAATGTTGCCAGTAAAAGTGACGTGAGTGAATTAAGAATTCCATCGGGCAACAGGCATTCATTTAAGTGAAGCGGTCGCTTTGTCTCCAAATTGCTGGCGGGCTTAAGTCAATTCATTGCGTACCGACGAAACAGATTCCTCAATTATCCACTGCTGGATTAATTCAAGGCCTCTCCCCAAGCTACCACCATCTCTCAAGGCACTTGAGATTAAATTTCCCTCTAGCTCCTGCGCACAATCCGATTCCATTGCTCCATCTCCGTGGCAGATGTGAAAATACACTTTGGTACGTAACCATATGTAATTCTGAGAAATCCCCAAATATGGGCATATTGCAACAAGGAAGAAGTTGATGAATAAAGGTATCCCCACACTATGGCCTCACCACACTGGTTTGTAAGGGTGGGTGAAACTGGTGGGGGGGGGGCTGGGGCATGACCGGCTAAGACATCACTTGCTATTCATGCAAGTCATGGCCAAAAATCAAATGCAGGTCACCGGGTTAAGAGTGCAGTGTTGCTAACCACTGTGCCACACTACTCCCCATGCCAGCAGGAAACTCGCTGTAACGTTTAAGCACCGCGTTTTTTTTCCCCCACTAAGTCAATGTGTTGGCAGCTGGGCCTCCAAGACCAGCCAGCGCACTTTGCACCCCCAGAATGCAACGCAACGCTGCGGTATACGACACGTCGTACAACCCTTTGATAACGAAACCGATTCTTCTCCCCAACCGCGGCAATTCCTTCCACGAGAATTTGTGACAAAGGGGGCAAACATCGCCGTTCGCGAGTGAGATTCAACGAAACGTATCTCGACGGCTCGTTTGCGAGAGTGGTGACGAGCGGAGTTGCTGCGTTCCAACAAAGACAGCCACGCCAATTCTAGATTTGAAGCTTTCGTGACTGCAAGGATCCATACTCTTTGGTTCTATTCGGTAAAGTCATGTAGGTGACTGCGTGACTTTACCGAATAGAACCAAAGAGTAAACAACCACGCCAATTTGTTTGTTAACAAAAATGCAACTCGGTAGGAACAAACCTTTAACCAAACGGCAAGTCCCTCCTTTGAATGTAAAATCATTGTCTCCTGATAGAACATCATAATCATCATCGTCAGCCATGATCAATCCACTGCTGGATGAAGGCCTCTCCAAGCCCCCGCGACCTCTCACCATCCAGCGATACGATATGGGACACGACAAAGCCTCCAAGTTGTCTGGACATCGGACAAAGACGGTCACTGCATCGCCGCGCTTCAAGGTGCGCTTCTGCGGCCGTCTGGAACGTTCTTCCTTACAATATTTGGGAGCCACTGGAGCTATGCACTTTTAAATCAATATTGAAAATGAATTTCTTGAGAACTGCTTTTTGTGTTAAGTTGATTGTCTTTCCCGCACACCTCCAATTCGCATGTTTGGCTACGTACGGTGCAAAAACAAGTTCAATATACACACTACGTACAATGATTCCATTAAATAAATAGTGGATTCTCAATTGAAGACAACATCTGTGCAAAGGCTCTATAGTGCTGGCAAATGATAAAAGGCATGAATTCGTTCAAGGCTGAGTCTGAAGGCACTACCACACGTTTAATTGCGTTTAATAAATAAAATAGGACTGTGAAGCGATAGCGAGTCACACGAGTCATCCATTAGAGAGTAAACACTGTACCGGTACGATTTACACAGTGCCAAAACCTGTCGCAATGGTGCAATTATCGTGCCGGAGAATAAACCTGTCCATGCATCCGCTGCCACACCAATTACCCCGACAGACACAAATTTAAGTGGTTGTGCGTGTACGTGTGTGTGTGTTGTGGGGAGCGGTAGTATAGTGTTTAGCACGCTGCGCTATGAACCCGTGATAATAATTTGAACTGGTCCGTTCCCTCCCCTAGGTCGACTCAGCCTCACATGAGTACCTGGTGTGGTTGCTGAAATCTACACTGTACAGTGATGTCACAAGTTATTTTTCACACTCGAACCTGCTGGGATGGGGGCAAAAGGGTAAAAGCTCTAAAACTTTTTGTTATTTCATTCAGTCAGAGTACCTTGGTACAAAGATGCTAGCAGGAGAATGGGTAACTGTCGCCGATCAGTGTTGATGTCAAATAGGCTCGTGTGTTTGTCCCTGCAACTAATAGGAATGGAATATCACTTTCCGATGCATTATCGGCACGATGTCCAACGTTTCGCTCCACGTGCTGGGAGCGACTCAGCCCCTGAAGAAGCTGGTAGGAAACTTTGGACGCCACACACGGCACAACCCGAAAACACATCGGGAGAATTATTAAGTACAACCGTGAAAACCTATGCAGTAGTAATGTTTTGTTTTCCAAAATGTGTCAATGGAAACCTTAATGTCCACATCTTAATTAAGAGACCCGTTAAAAACAATTGGCAAGTTGTCAAATTGTACAGAGGCAACATTTATATCACTAACATTAGTCAATTCTTGAAATTGCAACCCCATTGCCTCACCTCCCTTGGCCTTGCATGAGCTGTTATGTGCAAGGATATTTGTTTTAGACATGGGAATTACTGAATTAAAGGCGTTGGAAAATGTCCAACCAATTTTGTGACGTTTCAATCTATTTTTTTTGGATGTTTTTCAAGTAGCACTAAGCACTCTGTCTGGGAGAGACATTTCAGGCTAGGACTCCGATGTGTTTTAGGTTTGTATCGCATGTTGCTCGTCGTAACGCCCGGCACTTCGCTCCACTTGCTGGCAGCTGCTTCAGCACCAGGAGCGAAACGTTGGACATCACGCCGGACAACACGCAGACGAGCAAAAACGCAGTCCAAACCGAAAACACGACAGAGCTACACAGCTGTGCAGCACAAACATGAAAACACACACAATACAGGGTGACCAGAAAGCCCCTTTGCAACAAGCATCCTGCAGCAAGATGGGGCTCCGGCACACAATGCCCTCGTAAATTCGGGAATATTTGAAGCAGGAATTCAGTGGATGATGGATTGAGAGAGGATCTGATATAACGTGGCAGCCCCGAAGCCCAGACCTGACAACAACAAGGAGAAGGCCTCACACTTAAGATTGGCAAATATTGAGGAACTCAAAAGAGCTGTCCAGAACTGCTGTGTCCAGTATGCAGCCATCATCCACTGGAATAATCTGTCGAGGATGACTTTGGCACGAACCCAGCTGTGTGCTGAAAGTAGCGGACAGCACACACTCAGCCTTTCGAATAGAGCTTACATTATATTTTTTCATGCAAAGTGACTTTGGGGCCACTCTGTAGTAACATTTCAGACTAAGCCAGCAACCTTGAGCCCTCTCTCCTGTGAAAGAAAGGTCACTCTATTGGAACAGAGCTATATACCTTAATCAGTTTCTCAATTCAATATGAAAATAACAAATGCGCTGCTTGATTCAATTTACATCGGCTGAATTCTCGAGCCACCACATGTTCAATCGCTTCATCACAATTTTGGGAAATGGAGACATTTTGATGTAGACCTCAATCGGATGTTTTTTTTATTTGTGTTAACCGTACAACATTACACTGGGAGTCAACACATTACTAGATCTGCATTTGCATTGTTCATCTTCAAGGCCTTGTTGTTCTGTAAAAAAAGCATTCAGTACAACAAACCGTTCCTTCCTTAGTAAACAATGTGCAAATATGTCTGTGCTTCTGCTGCAGTGAATATTAAAATACACTTTTCAAGAAAACACAACTAACGAAATAACATGAACTACAACATTAAAAAGGAGGAGAGTGAAATCACCTTATGTATGTTAAACTTTTTTCACACCGTGCGTAGCCAACCGTCCTTATAATGACCCCGTTGTGGATTTTTTCCTATTATATCGATCCAATTTTTACATTTCTAAAATGGTATTCTCATTTGTGATTTACAAATGTTTCTTTGGTTATGGTTAGAGTAAGGGTTAGAGTTTCGTGATGACCAAGCCGACAAAATGTAAATTGAATAATCCAAAAGTTGTAGATCACTACATATATTGTCAGTCACCAAAATGTAAATGTAGAAGTGCCATTATTACACCTATTCGTGCCGTTTGCCAGGTTCACTGCCGTTTCCCCCTCTGCGGAAACTTCGCAGTTAAAGGAATAGGAACCATTCCGAGAAGTGCTGGTGTGACGTAGCATTATACACTGGCATATTTACACCACTTTATATGGTAAACAAACGATTTGGTGATGCTGCTGCTGCATTTGCAGTGGTAAAAAAGCACAATTAAAAAACCACAAACCCCCTCTAACATTCATCAATAACATTGTGCCCTTAAAATATGAAAAATATTGAGCAATGGCACTTCCTCACATCACATGATACGGTAGATATTGTGTCCGGTAGATTACCAACAAGAAAAACTTACTATTATTACAGGTCAGAGTTACCTGGTTCAACGTTTTCCCAGATCTCAAATTTAATCTGGCTGGACAAAAAAAAGATTGTAATAGAGGCTTCGCAGAGCATGGACATTCAGTGGCAGCATTATGTATGAAAACAAAAATACTCAATTAAAATTATCACATTTATCGGAACTGTGGAGTGCATGCCTATGACCTATTCACCCGTGAATGCAACCAAGCTTGTCAGATCTTGGAAGCTAAGCGGCTTTGAGCTGGGACAGCGCCCATCATGCGTAACAGGCCATTATAGGCTGCGTGGCTTAGGTGGTGAGCGGCAGATGGCAGTGCAGTCGATTCCATTGTTGTGCTGCACTTCTGTGCTCCTATATCAATGCTCCACTGCCTTCACTAATCCGCACTGACCAACGTGGTGCTGTGCGGTACAAATAAAACCCACGAGCTGTGTGATATGGGGACGGCTTCATCCAGCAGTGGAATGACTAAAAGCTGAATTCGTACATGTGTAGCGCATAAGATCGGCTGACCAAATGCATAAAATTGTCATCAATTACGCAATTACCATATTATGTGGATTATAACGCACTTTTCTCCTCTCCCTGTATTTTAGAACCAAAGTCAGGGGTGCGTCTTTTAATCCAGTCGCTGTGCGCGGTTTTGTGCGAGACCAGAATTGTAAAACTTCATGGACATTGTGGAAACAAACACGGGGTTTCGGAGCGCATCTTACTTTCCGATGCTCTCTTATAACCCAGAGAATACGGTATCCCGTGCGGTCGTCAATCCGTCTATTGTTCTAGCTGTCAGCCTTGTTGTCTATTCGGTCACTCTGATCTGTGCTGCCACCGCTGCCGGGGTTGACAGGCGCGTGTTGTAGTGTGGCGGCAGGGCCTCGCATGCTGCACGCCGACTGCGGTGGATTCCAGCGCATATTGAGTGAGCGGGGGTGGCCCCGCTCACTCAATATGCACGGCAGCCATCAAAGCCTGGCAACAGCCCGCAATGCGACTGCGGCTCAACGACGGAGACACGTCGCCCGAAACAACGCCCGGGCGCTTCGCTCGTACGCCGGCGTCGACGTCGCGCAACCCAACACCCCAGCCGTACGAAAGAAGAAACCGACCAACAATGGCGCGGTGGCCACTGGGGACGTACGTTTGGATTACGGGGACGGAAGGAGTGCGCTAAAGGATGCAGGCAAGAAGTGCCACGGCAAATCGGGCCACACACAAGCACTTGCACGCTCATAGGGGTTACACAATACAGTACTGTAACACCAAAAGGTAGCCGTCATAAAAGAGGAAATAATGCGGAAAAAACACGTTGATATAAATACGTCACGGGAAGGGAAAGAGACAACACATGAACTATTGGATGTGTGTTGCTGCTGTTTCATTCGCCAATGAACAAATCATCCGGAATGCACCCAATCTCATGAGTGCTTGCAGGCTAAGCAATGTTTAGCCTTGGATAATGCTCGGATGGGTGATCGCCACACGTAACAGGTAACACAGGATGATCGCATGGCCACATTATGAGGCAGCAAATGGGCAGTGCAGCAAAATCCACTGTTGTGCAAATACTACTCAAGCATCTGTGTTCTCCACCTTCGCCAAACCCACACTGACCAGCGAACCCCGCAAGACCCGCATGGCCAGGGTAAAGCTCTCATCCAGCAGTGGATTGACAAAAGGACAAGCTGAGTTGTATTCAATCCCTACTTGCCTTTCCCAACTTGGTCGTGTGAACCTTCGGGCTTAACTCTCCCCTCTCTCAAAACAAAGGAATACGCCCACTCCCTTTCACTGGCACTGTGGAGAAAATCATCAACAACGTCGGCTTAAATGTGCAGGAACGAGGGGTGGTGCAGTGGTTAAGCGCACTGGTCTATAGAACCAGCGACCTGAGTTCAATTCTACTGGGCGACATTTGTGAAGCTACTGGACATCTGTGAAAAAAGAGCTTAATAGCTCATCGGATTCATCCAAAATAATACATATTCTCATTTTTATTCTGAATACGCGGCCATGGCTAAAATCAGTGGTGAGTGAAATCGGAATGGTCATGGGCGTCGCTTCCCCTACCCCACCCAACCCCCTTTCGATAAACCCACACGGAGCAGCGTATTGAAGTTATGGTCCAACAGTCCAATAGACCCCACATGGCTGAAATGGAACGGGGGAAGCCTTCATCTAGCAGGGGAATTTGACGAAGGCTGTGAATGATTGATTAAAATTAACCAACTAGTACCGCTCCTGATTTAGGTGGCTCAGCGGTAGAGCGAGCGGCGAGCGATTGGAAGCGTCGAGAATTCAAATCCCGATTGCAGGTTGACTCACCCCATCATCCCGCCGGGGTCGATACAAATAGAGCACCACTTATGTTGGAAGGTCAACAGTGGTTGTCCTATTCATAAACTCACCCCCCCCCGCCATCGTAATGTGGAATTTCCTCCAATGGCTTAGGAGAGCTGTAAACAGGAGATGAGTGACACCACGTGAATTGCTAAATTGAGCAAGGAATCACTTTTGAATACTTTCGTCTAAAATGTAATTCGTGTATTTTATTTTTTATAACCAAACAAATTGTTAACAATTGTGTTGCTTTTTAATGAGTGAACAAGGGCTAGAATGATGAAATTGCCATGCGAAGTAAATGCTCACGAAGCCGGTGGAGAATTAGGTCCCAGGCAAGCACTTCCCCGAAACGCAGAGTCACTCAGTCATGTGATAACGACACTGTATGTTCAATCGATCAGGTACGTGGTGGCGATTCTTCTTGCAACATAATGGACATGCTACAGGAAGGAAACGTGGTAACCCCCCCCCCTTCCCCCAGAAAGATAAATTTCAATGTTTTCGTAAAAAAGTTATTTCAGGAAGCAATGTTGCAATTAATGTCACATGCAGTGTTATGCTCGTAACACAATTAACAAACGTAATTTTTTTTATTTCCCCGAAGACACATTACATTTTTTATGGATTTGTTGATGGCCAACATGTAGTACATGTACAGTTCCTTTATCATTCAACTGCTGGATAATGGGAGGGGGGGATTATTTGGCCATACTTCCCCACGCTGGTCAGTGCAGTTTGGTGAAGTAGAGTACTTAATATTTTCCACCCCAATTCTATCCTGATTGTGCTTTTGGAATCATGTCACGGGATGAGGTATCCCTCCTTCAAGTCCCCTCGCGGAGCCGTGAGACCCTCCGTAGTAGATGTCGGCCCACAGGGGTGGATGTCACAGAGCTGTCTCTGAGATCCCTTCAAGTGGCCGCTGGTCTACACAGCGGAGAGCAGCTGAAGTAGGTAGTGTACAGGCACTTTTATTCCAAACAGGGTAGCGGTATCCTGACAGAGGTAGAGTATACGGTCAACACAATTAAACTTTGAGAGCACAAAAAGTTATTCACTCACTTGCATAAATCACCGTTGCCGAGCACAGGCTCAGAGACCCACATACGCCAAGTGGCAGCAACAAACAGCACAGCTGAAGATGTAATATGATGAGTTATTTTTTCTTGAGTTGAGCAAAGCATATGGTGGTGGTGATGCTGCTGCTTTGGCAGTTGATCACAAGCACAAATAACACACAAGTAAAATACATTAATCAATAACACTTGGCCTTAAAAGGAAGAATACAGTATATGAAAGGTAACGTTTCGGGCAATGACCCTTTTTCTGAGCACACAAGAGAAGCCATGGAGAGTGGAGTTGGAGGCTGCACTTTACACAATGAAGACTCATGAGCATGACAACTTGTTAAAAGAGACGAAGGGATGGAATTCTTAAGTGCAGCAGTGCGAGAGAAGGGGGGGGGGAGATATTTTGATCTGCAGTGTGGTGTTTGGACACAGTATGGTGCAAAACCGAGAGCAAGAAGCTAGAAACGTGACTGACAGTTCACCTCGACAGCGAGCACTGTATGTTTTGTATCCATCACCCCACAGGGAACCCGAGGCCAAATTGTAGTGGACCAGGCACGGCGGCATTCCACAGCGCCCACACCCGAGCGGCACCACGTGCCTCCCCCACTCCTTCCACTCTTTAGCCCATACCTGAGCTGAACACCTGGCACCCTGCTGCTCTCCACCTCGACCCTCCTTCCCGAGCATGCAATCACCCTCCCACTTCAGCCAACCCCAACACAGCTCCCACTAATCCATCCAAGTGCCCCTCTACCCTCCCCCACCCCATCACCCAACTACCAACCCCACCTCCGCATTATCCATTCCACCCCATCCTCATTTTCCGTGTCCCCCCACCCACCCATTCAGCACAATCATTTAAGACACTCAACCGACGCAGACGTACAAGCCCAGGAACCACCTCCCTAACCACTCCACAATGATCCCTTCACTCACCAGCTTTCACTGTGCCTCCAATTGGCGCGCAAAGCAAACGCGAACCGTGTTGACATTTCAAAATGCAAACGACGCTGAGACTGCTGTGGCTCCCATGATCGTGATGATGCCCTCTCCTGCGTGGTGGCGAAGGTGTCACGCCAAGGACAAGTGGCTGTGTTGCGAGCTGTGTGTGCATGCATCAAGGTCTGGCTTTCCGAAAGGTGTCCACAAAAAAAAACACCTCCCAGGATATTTATTTTGTTTTCTTCCGACAAGCAAACTTGAATTTGAATGTAAACGTCAGTACGAACACGTCGCATATCCGACTGGCTGGGGGAATGAGGTTTTGGCAGATGTGTGAAAAAAGAGTCGGATATGTGGATATCTACAAAACTATAGTTACACCGTGCACAAATAGTCCTATGGGTGTGGACAGTTAATTGGTCATGGCGGATATGATGGTTGGGGTCTGCGACATTGTACTGTATCTTGTTTTTACAGCAATTAGTTTGTTCCTGTATGTGGCATTGTTGAAACGTTAATTGGCTCCTCTCACGAGCTCGCAATCACACGTCTTGCGTGAAATGTATTGCTAATTGAGAGACATCACTTACATTCTGGGGGTATATTATAACAAGCCATGAAGTCCTCCACATGTGCGAAGGCATTAAACTATCTTATAAATTAAAGATATTTGTGGAAAGGTGCGCTACGAACCCGGCCACGACCAACATTAGTTGCGAGTGATATACGAAGTGGTCCTGGGCTCTCAACCCTTCAACCATCCACGCTGACCAGCAAGGGTTAAGAGTGTGGTTAAACAACTCTGCAATGCCTGTGAGTGCCGTGGGGAAAAAGCCTTCATCTCACTCGCCAGTGCATTTAAAAAAGGGGCTACATGTGGATGCTAAACTGTACATAACGTCTTCTTTGGTTCTTTCGGTAAAGTCACGTAGAATGAGAATAAAATAATAAATTGATAAAATAAAAATAAAATAAAATAAAAATAAAATAACACAATAACGTGTCGGAGCAAGAGATTTCATAACTGCGCTGAATATTATCCATGGCAAATGTAGGGTCCGCGGAAACTCCTGTTATCCGCGGCCCAATTTGCTTCCTATTATCTGCGAATTTACCCCCCGATGCACAGCAAAGTGGCTTCCTAATGCTCAGGTTTTTTTTTTTCTCCCCACGGATAAGAGTAGCCGTGCGGCAAATGAATCCTATTAATCGCAGGGGTTATCTCGTGGATAAGGTGGAGTAAAATCATGCATATCCTTCCAGATACTGCCCGCACACCCATGTGTAATCGCGGGCAAGAGGCGTTCCCCTACATACCACAATCGCAGGAGACTTCAGTGCAAAGGATAGGTAAGAGGCACAGAGACAACATGTAAACAAAAACACACTCAAACATGGGCGAATGCAAGTTGCAACCTCCCCCGTGGCTGTTCCTCGGCCGCTTTGAGCGTTCAAACATCGCTAATCTGGCTTTCCAGACTAAAAGTGTGACCACAAACAGGATGATCCGTTTACAGATACCCCACTAAAATAACATGGTGGGGTGGGTAGGGGGGGCGAACTTAACCGAGAGAAATGTTTGTTTCAAAGCCTCTACACGTGTCTCACAAATCTTGACAATTCTCAATAGACGATATTCCCGTAGTCTGATGTTTACGACGGACTTTCTCTCCGTCTTTTGCAGCAAACGTCCTTAGGTGCCGTCTAATAATCTGGTAGGTGAGTGTGCGTGTGAGACGCCAACATTGTATCATCGATTTGACACTGGATACCGCTAGTCCGGAGTGGGTCTTTCTTTCCAGGGTGTCTGATCATCTGGAAAATACGGATTATATATCATTGAACACCACTGTGCAACATATGGAACCATCGTTTTGCTAAACTTCAATCACCGAGTGGCACAACAATCCGCTCGGAATGAGGTTGCGAGTTCAAATCGTGGTTGAGGTTTGACTCGGTCCATCATCTCTGCCGGGCTCACATTATAGACGAGTACCACTTCGTGGGGAAGTCAACATTGTTTGCCCTACGGATAGACTCGGTCAAGCCATAGGAAAGTGGGATTTCCACAACTGTTCCGAGACGGAGAAGAGGAGATAATGACCGCCTCAAATGCGCATTTGAGCAAGAAAGTCACTTGGACTACCGGGTTGAAAATGGGGTTATTGGGAACTAGTGGGGGTATCTATGATTATAGATCATCCCCTGTATTTTGACACAAATGCTGCGTTGGTAGTGGTGCGCAAACCCTAAAAGGAAAAATATACGCAGGCGAAATTTTGGGCAATGTCCCTACTTTATAGGACATCAATTAGAAAGGCCAGAGAGACACAATGGATTATGGCGTTCTCTGAATCTAAAGCTGTTTGAGACGAGGCTCTAAAGAAAGCCGTCTCTGGTGTGGACCAATCTGTTTCAAATACAATGCATACATTACCAGAGCATGTTTACCGCAAGTTATGTGTGGTTAATGCAGACATGATTCTTATATTTTGATATTGGCAAGAAAGGTCCGATGATATAATGGATAAGAGTTGGAGACTGCACTTTACACCATGGGGTCTGCTGATTAGTAATATTTGTTTTATGTTTCCTGATAAACGCGTTTAAATCGGCATATAAATGGCTAGCTATTAGTAGTTATTGAGTAACACACAGCCTTCAAATGATCAAGAATGTATGCATCTTGCAGTGCAGACCCACAGCAGACCATCCCAGTCGTCTTTCCTACGGCTTCCCACCGCTTTGTTGATAATTGTAACACAGAATGGCGTGAATTCGTCAGTTCCCAGCGAAAAAGTGTCCTGGAAGGCCCAAATCACTTACTTAACCGGAGAAATCTGGACAAAACCTAGAATTACTATAAAACGTTCAGTACAATGAGAACGTAAAAAGGAAAATACATAATCATGCCCGCCTTCATTGATGGCATTTATGTTAAATTAGTGTCCCTTTCAAGAGGGTTGTTACATCACCCGATCTTCTCAACAGCTATAACTCGGTGTGAAAACATTAAACAAAGCTTGCTGCAGGAATTCATATTCTTGGTTCTTTCGGTAAAGTCACGTAGAAGGGTAACAAAAAAATAATAAAATAAAAATCATTATTATATTGCTTCCCTTCTACGTGACTTTACCGAAAAAACCAAGAATATGAATCCCTGCAGTAACGAAAGCTTTAAATCAAAATCTTGCTGCAGGAGTTGTATGACCATGGTGCTGTGTTTTTCTTCTTTGGTTCTTTCGGTAAAGTCACGTAGCATGTGAATCAAATAATAAATTGATAAAATAAAATAACACAATAAAATTTCTAACGACGTTTCGGCCACAACACAAGCGGCCTTCATCAGGTGAGTCTCGTCCCTTCACCTGATGAAGGCCGCTTGTGTTGAGTCTCGTCCCTTCACCTGATGAAGGCCGCTTGTGTTGTGGCCGAAACGTCGTGAGAATTTTATCGTGTTATTTTATTTTATCAATGTATTATTTTATTCTCATTCTACGTGACTTTACCGAAAGAACCAAAGAAGATGAATCCTTGCAGTCACGAAAGCTTTAAATCGGTGCTGTGTTTGTTTGATGTCCCTAAAGATGTACGCTCGTCAATTCGTAACACAACAATACGGATGTGGCAAGGAGGCAGCAGCCCGTGGTGCCAAATAAAAACAATCGTGGGGCTCCGCACGCTAACACTTGGGTTAAGTCAAACACAAATATCCTCCCTATCGTCTTTAACAGACTGCTGGGGCGATGGGGTGGTCTGGTCAACACCACGCCGGACCGCCTTTGTCTCCCCAGTGCTGATGTTCACACACTGCACTAGGTACTAAATTTAAAGGCTGAGCCGACCTAGGGGAGACCCAGGACCGCTTCGGAGTCAACATAGCATTTGCCGCCACTGCCGTGAGCGGGAATCGAACGAATGCCGTCGCCGACGTGGAGTTCAAAGCACAATAGCCGAGTGCGCCAACCACTGCGCCACCGCTCCGCACCGCAACGTTACGTAGACTGCACCGTGTGTCAACGTGTAGACTGTACCCTGTGTGTCAATGTATAGACTGTACCGTATGTGTGTCAACGTGTAGACTGTACCCTGTGTGTATCAACGTGTAGACTGTACCGTGTGTGTATCAACGTGTAGACTGTACCCTGTGTGTGTATCAACGTGTAGACTGTACCCTGTGTGTGTATTAACGTGTAGACTGTACCCTGTGTGTGTATCAACGTGTAGACTGTACCCTGTGTGTATCAACGTATAGACTGTACCGTGTGTGTATCAACGTGTAGACTGTACCCTGTGTGTATCAACGTATAGACTGTACCGTGTGTGTATCAACGTGTATACTGTACCGTGTGTGTATCAACGTGTAGACTGTACCGTGTGTGTATCAACGTGTATACTGTACCGTGTGTGTATCAACGTGTAGACTGTACCGTGTGTGTATCAACGTGTATACTGTACCGTGTGTGTATCAACGTGTAGACTGTACCGTGTGTGTATCAACGTGTAGACTTGTACCGTGTGTGTATCAACGTGTAGACTGTACCGTGTGTGTATCAACGTGTATACTGTACCGTGTGTATATCAACGTGTAGACTGTACCGTGTGTGTATCAACGTGTAGACTGTACCGTGTGTGTATCAACGTGTAGACTGTACCGTGTGTGTATCAACGTGTAGACTGTACCGTGTGTGTATCAATTGCGTGTGCCAACACTTTCACTACTGTATGAGGAGTTGGACACCCCTAGCTGCCACTGCTATTCATTGGCGTAAAATAAAATGTTTCGCTCCGGATGACCGCTGCAAAGTATTATCTGTATTTTGATTTAGCGTGCTGATCTTAATGGTGCATTGAAACATTTGATAATCCGACTGATGCTTCTGTTGTTGTGGAGTGACTCATGCAGCCAGCTATGGCTCTAGGATTTGGTGTTACATGTTATTTATGTAGTTTATTGTAACAAAAATTCGGTCACAGTCCCTGTGATCACTGTTACGTTTCAATTATGGCTTTTATTTTTTGGTGATTTCGAAAACGTTTTTTTGGTTTGGACATGTTTTTGTTTATTGTATTACGGAGTTAGACTGATGGCCTTAATCTTAGTTGTCTTGTGGTTGTTGTTGTTTGACTTGCATCCCACTGGGATTTTATGCACACAGCGTTGGTGGACGGTGCTTTTTTCAGGAATATTTTGCTGTTTTTTTCATGGATTTTCTGTTTGCACAGTCACACACAGTCACTTTAAGATGTTTTTCTTGTTTTTTTTTTGTTGCGGTTGCACCCGATTCAAGAGCCGAATGGCTCACAGGGCTATACCAAAATAAATAAAACTGAAACTGTACGGATCATCGTGTATGTGTGTACGGTTAGTGCATCACCACTTCTACGGCGTAGCATCGCGTATAGATTTAGCCTAAGGAATGCATGTGTACAATCTATACACTATTTGAATACTCGGCCATGCTTGATCCACTGCTGGATGACGACGACCTCCCCCAAGCCCGCCTAACCAAGTAACAATCCACCCGGCATGCTGATTACGTGTTTACACACGGTGTGTTTTTGAACACTTGACACGCAACACACTTGACACAGCAACAACACCACCACCACGACACTCACCTCCTCCACGGCACTGACTGAGGAGCGGCACATGTTCATCTTGGTGGTGAAGGTGGACGTGGTGGGGGAGCTGTAGTCCTCCAGCGTCTCGCTCACAAAGTCGGGGACGGTGATGTGGTCTGGCATGGCTGCTCCTTCTTCGCTCCTTTCGCCGACGAGCTTACAATCTAAATGATTATCCCTGGCGATCAACGCGAAATCTCTTTTTTGTTAATGTATATTATTATTCTTCTTCACTGTTCCTCTTTGCGAAGTTGGCCTTCCTTGCTCAAAAAAACCCGCCAGCCAAGTCAGCCAGCAAGAGGACCCCGGTTGTTTCCAGCCACTCTCGGTAACTCCTCCTCCTCGGTTGTCTTTATCCTCCTCTTCCTCCTCCTCCTCCCTCTCTTCCACCACACTGGGAGTGTGTGTGGCTTGGAGGATTCGTGAGGAGGGTGATGGGTGAGTGAGTGAGCGATGGTGGGAGGAGGAGGAGGCGGAGACCAGTTATGTGGAGGGGGGTGGGTGGGATGTGTGGGATGTGTGGTGATCTGGGACACCCGGTGGGTGGATTGAGGTGGTTATTAGCGGTGTTTGGCGAGAGAAATTACTTTGCCTCGGATTGTAAACACAGTGAGTCGATGTCGCCGCCACGCGGCCTCGGTGCAGAACGAGAAGATCGTGGAAGGGGATTTGTCGACGTGCTGCCACACGTGGGTTGGGACCGCAGTGCACCCACCTCGTGTCCACCACCACCACCACGTCCTTATTGATGTGTCAACACGACGGCATTGTTTTCTGAGCTCATGCGGTGGTTGGCTATGAACGCCTATGAGCCAGCACTGTGGTGGCGAGGGTCACTGAACGGATGTTGTGAAACTCCCTTCCCGTTAGGCGTCGAGGAAGGTGCCCAAACGCCCGTGGCTCGTCGCCAGGGGAATGGGGGGGACAGCAACAAAATGTTTTAATCTGACAGCGGTTCTCAAACCTGTTTTGGGGGTCGTCCATAAATGACGTCACGCGATTTTGGAGGATTTTTTACCCCCCCCCCCCCCCCGGTCACAAAAAGTCAGACCCCCCCCCCTCAAATATGACGTCACAAAGCTCTGCCCCCTCCCCCAAAACCATATTTCCATTTTGAAAATAAAACATGCTTCAAATCGCTTTAAACTATTATCATCGTGGTGCGTATTTAATGTGGCGCTGCACTCTGATGTTGTAGGAGTGTTGTTATAACGATTCTATATTTGATGTTGTAGGAGTGTTGTTATAACAATTCTATATTTAGTTAAAGTTGCGCATTTTGATGTGACGTCACATTTCAACCCCCCCCCCCTCATTGTCACACATCGTCACAAATGTCTGACCCCCCCCCCCCAGGTGCGTGACGTCATTTATGGACGGCCCCTTTGGGATTGCACCCTCCAATGAAGACCACTTTATAGTTCGTCCTACACCATCATTTGAGGATCACTGGTTTAATGCGAGCAAACTCTAGACGTCTTTTTGTCGTTGTAATGGAATTCATCTTCAAATAAATATCACTGATTAATTTTGTCTAATTCTATTTGCAATAATGCGTCTCCTTAATCATTTGTGTAAACATGTTTGCACTGGGCACCGCGAGCCTCACTCGTCTAGTATTGCTCCCACTATCTAACAGTGTTGAGATTCTCTGTTCAAGAACCCCTGTGACAGACCGGATCGAGCCCTCGCCATGTCTGTGACCCGCTGCCGTTGACCTCTTGCCGGCACTCCGGTCACGACCAGTGCCACCCTCGCTGCATCCCGGTGCCCCGGTGGCCAGATGTTTACAACCTCTCTAGGTATACAGGAGGTCGTGGGTTCGACCCCGACCCTGACGCCTGCTGCTGTACATTTGGAGTTTCAGTGCCTCTCTCTCATCATCACGGTGGCTAGGAGATGTTAACTACCTCGCCTGGTACACAGGAGGTCGTGGGTTCCATCCCAACCCTGACGCCTGCTGCTGCTGTATATTTTGAGTCTGCGTCTCTCTCTCTCCCCCCGTGGTCACGCGGAATTCTCTCCGGTTTTCCCCTCCATATTTAGAATCAACGCGCGTTTAGACCAACTTCGTTGAGCTATCATTTGTGGCCAGGTCGCTTTTGAAAAAAAAAGAGCTACATATAGCTCAGTGGGCCTTTGCCTGGTAAAAAAATATAATAATTTAGTGTCGTCTGTGCCACCCCACCAATCACGTTGCCGGCTACGGACGCGGTGATGTGAGCTCGAGGTTTGGTGATGTGACCTCGATGGTGAACCGGTGGAGCCCCAGGGGTGGCGAGCTGGAGGCGATGGTGTGCGACCCGGTGGTCACTGCCGGATTATCGTAGTAGCAAAAGTATCTACATATGCTAAAGGCCCCCGCACTTTCAAAGCCCCCGCGCTAAACGCTTTCCAGCTATCAATTCCGGTTCAGTGATTCTGCATTTGGTCTATTACTATAGTACTATACCGCCTTCGACTTTTATGAACGACTGGGTGTTTAAGGGGCCGCCCATAAATGACGTTACGCACCTAAGGGGGATCAGAAATTTGTGACGATGTGTGACGAGGAGGGGAGGGGGGGAGGTTGAGAAATGTGACGTCACATCAAAATGCGCAACTTTAAATAAATGTAGACAACACGTTCTACTTAATTAAATAGACTTTTTAAATAAATGTTTTCTCCTACAACATCAGAGTGCAGCGCCACATTAAATACGCACTACAATGACAATAGTTTAAAGCGATTTCAAGCATGTTTTATTTTGGCAGAGCTTTGTGACGTCATATTTTAGGGGGGGGTCTGACTTTTTGTGACGTCGTGTGACGAAGGGGGGGGGAGAGTCAAAAATCGTCCAAAATCGCGTGACGTCATTTATGGACGGCCCCTAAGGCTAGCGATTTGTCGTATTATCTGGCTGTATAGCAAATGAAAAAATACATTTACTTTACTGTGCAAGTAAAAAAAATTGTGTTTAAATATTAACGGTTTTTTGTTTAATTTAGTGCCCCTCTATAACATTAGCTACAGGCCCCGCACTGGCTAAATCCGGCATTGGCCGGTAGTGCACACAGCACCAAGGACGGTTTCCGCTCGGTTGCACCCCTTGCTCGCTCACGCCCGAGTGACGGAATCGCCATCCCCTATTTAACCACGCATTTCAATGCACTGGTTGGAGACGTTTTAATGTGGAACGTCTCGCATCGCGACCCGCTCGCTGTTTTGTGACGTTCCACTTCAGTCGTGCCACGGGGGCCAAGTGGTACCATCGGCTGGTCTACCTCGTGTTGATGAGCGAAGGGGTTAGCTTCGTCATACCATCGGCTGGCCTACCTCGTGTTGATGAGCGAAGGGGTTAGCTTCGTCATACCATCGGCTGGCCTACCTCGTGTTGATGAGCGAAGGGGTTAGTTAGCTTCGTCATACCATCGGCTGGTCTACCTCGTGTTGATGAGCGAAGGTGTTAGCTTCGTCATACCATCGGCTGGTCTACCTCGTGTTGATGAGCGAAGGGGTTAGCTTCGTCATACCATCGGCTGGTCTACCTCGTGTTGATGAGCGAAGGGGTTAGCTTTGTCATACCATCGGCTGGCCTACCTCGTGTTGATGAGCGAAGGGGTTAGCTTCGTCATACCATCGGCTGGTCTACCTCGTGTTGATGAGCGAAGGGGTTAGTTAGCTTCGTCATACCATCGGCTGGTCTACCTCGTGTTGATGAGCGAAGGGGTTAGCTTCGTCATACCATCGGCTGGTCTACCTCGTGTTGATGAGCGAAGGGGTTAGCTTCGTCATACCATCGGCTGGTCTACCTCGTGTTGATGAGCAAAGGGGTTATCTTAGTCATACTATCGGCTGGTCTACTGTGCCGTCCATAAATGACGTCACGCGATTTTGGACGATTTTTGACCCCCCCCCCCCCCCCCCCGTGATCACACGGCGTCACAAAAAGTCAGACCCGCCCCTCAAATATGACGTCACAAAGCTCTGCCCCCCCCCCCAAAAAAAACATGCTTCAAATCGCTTTAAACTATTGTCATTGTAGTGCGTATTTAATGTGGCGCTGCACTCTGATGTAGGAGAAAACATTCATTAAAAAGTCTATTTAATTAAGTAGAACGTGTTGTCTACATTTACTTAAAGTTGCGCATTTTGATGTGACGTCACATTTCTTAACCCCCCCTCGTCACACATCGTCACAAATGTCTGACCCCCCCCCCAGGTGCGTGACGTCATTTATGGACGGCCCCCACCTCGTGTTGATAAGCGAAGGGGTTATCTTAGTCATACCATCGGCTGGTCTACCTCGTGTTGATAAGCGAAGGGGTTATCTTAGTCATACCATCGGCTGGTCTACCTCGTGTTGATGAGCGAAGGGGTTAGCTTCGTCATACCATCGGCTGGTCTACCTCGTGTTGATAAGCGAAGGGGTTATATTAGTCATACCATCGGCTGGTCTACCTCGTGTTGATGAGCGAAGGGGTCAGTTAGCTTCGTCATACCATCGGCTGGTCTACCTCGTGTTGATAAGCGAAGGGGTTATCTTAGTCATACCATCGGCTGGTCTACCTCGTCTTGATGAGCGAAGGGGTTATCTTAGTCATACCATCGGCTGGTTGGGCTACTGTTGGTTAGTGCTCAGGAGTTGCATGAACCCATCACAGCTGTGAAAAAGAGCTTCGTAGCTCATCGGATTTCTCCAGGATAAATAAACATTCTCATTCTGATCACAACGTATAGGAAATGTATTATAATCCATAGCATCTAACATGGGCAACGTTACACTCCTGAGTCTGCCTGCATCCTGCGACTGTCCCTCTCCCCTCCATCTACAGATGCCGACATTCATGACGGGGCTGTTGGACAAAATCCATTCGGAGTTCACCTTACACTGGAGCGTCAGCAAGAGCACGCGAGACAGCGAGAGCAAACGATAACAATAAGAATGTGACTCTAGCATTACCATTTACGACATCATCACTACCACCAGCAGCCACCACAATCATCACCGGCATCATCAGCATCACTCGAATTACCAATAACGACATCATCACTACCACCAGCATCACCACAATCATCACTGGCATCATCATCATCACCACCATCACCAGTATTGCCAATAACGACATAATCACTACCACCAGCATCACCACAATCACCACTATCATTATCACTACCATCACCTACATTACCAAAAACGACATCATCACTACCACCAGCAACCACCACAATCACCAGTATTGTCAATAACGGCATCATCACTATGACTAGCATCACCACAATCACCACCATCACAGTCACCAGCATTACCAATAACGACATTATAACTACCACTAATATAATCACAATCACCACCAACGTCATCACCATTACCCAGGAAATTCTCACTGAGTCTGGTGACTCTTTCAGGAATATCTTGCCAAATGTTCACAGGAGGGCAATTATTGCTATGTATAATCCCAATTGAGCAATTTGCGGGTATTATTTTTTTACATTGGGATATTAAAATACATTATTGAGTTTGTCGGGCGGCTCGGAGGTCAGAGAGCTGAGCTAACACGTCTGAAATTCACGTTTTGTTAATCATCATTAAAGTTTAAACACGTGCATTGTACAGCTTACTTGGTGGGCAGCAGAGGGCAGTGTAGCTCAATACTGTACAGTGCTCCCTCGTCCATGCATCTCTCCATTATAAACCCACACTGACAAACGTTGCTCACTCAGTATGGTCATACATCTCCCACTTCCCGCACACCGTGGTATTTAGTGGTCGCTCGGCCACCAACAGGGCCCTTTCTAAATGTACCCCTCCAGGTGTCGAGATTCCCTCGCACCGAGCCCAGGCCTCGTGGACAGGCTGGTCGTCGACATCGAAGGCGATGATCTGTCGAACGTGGGCATCCCCCTGGGGTGGCGAGGCCCACGTACGGTTGGGTTTTTGTTGCAGATCTGATTTCGAATCTCAATCGCAGGGCCAGGGAAGGTGGAACCTTCCGTCTGGGTGAAGACGAGCTGCATGCCCGGATAGGCCCAAATGTCAGGTGTCAGATGAGGTCCTCGATGTTGGCGAGACCAATGCGGGGACGTCATCGTGGCATTTGTGACGAAGGCAGACCACCTGATCCCAAGAATGCTATACAATGAAGATGTACATTTCCCCTGAGTAGTATTTTCCCGCTTCAACCCGTGGTCTCCGTCCATTGCAATGGAGAAACTGCTACATGCGGTGATAGATTTGCCCAATATCTTCAGACCAAAATACATAATATGCGATATATACGTAAATTTAGCAAAATATTTTGAAATACTTAAGTTTGCGGATGAATGTTGACCCTGCAACAACAGCCTTGTGCATTTTTATTTTTCTAATAACTTTTCTATTAAGTTTTGACTTAAAACTTTCGTGACTGCAGGAATTCATATTCTTTGGTTCTTTCAGTAAAGTCACGCAAATAGAAAAAATAAAAACCACGACATTTCGATTGCAACACAAGCGGTCATCATCAGGAAAAGGGGGTTAGCCTCTAAAGGCAAACTGTTTATAAAGGTTTAAAATGGGCATAGCCCAAGTGTCAGCAGCATGGGCGAGGCAGCTGATGTTAATGTGAGTGATGGGTAGCGACGGCGCTGGTGGTGGGTTTCCACCAATTAAAGGGCTGCCAGGTAAAAATTAGCATATTACTGTAAAATCAGTGAGCAGCCTCCACGGCGAGCGCACTGAGGTGGCTATGTTAATGTGAGAGATTAGCATGTTAATGTAAGAGATTAGCGTGTTAATGTGAGATATTAGCGTGTTAATGAGAGATATTAGCATGTTAATGTGAGAGATTAGCATGGTAATGTAAGATCGGCCTCCACATCGATCGTGCTGAGGTGGCTATGTTAATGTGAGAGATTAGCATGGTAATGTGATAGATTAGCATGTTAATGTGAGATATTAGCATGTTAATGTGAGAGATTAGCATGTTAATGTGAGAGATTAGCATGTTAATGTGAGAGATTAGCATGCTAATGTGAGAAGGTTAGCATGTTAATGTGAGAGATTAGCATGTTAATGTGATAGATTAGCATGTTAATGTGAGATAGTATCATGTTAATGTGAGATATTAGCATGTTTATGTGAGATATTAGCATGTTAATGTGAGATATTAGCATGTTAACGTGAGAGATTAGCATGTTAATGTGATAGATTAGCATGTTAATGTGAGATATTAGCATGTTAATGTGAGAGATTAGCATGTTAATGTGATAGATTAGCATGTTAATGTGAGATATTAGCATGTTAATGTGAGATATTAGCATGTTCACGTGAGAGATTAGCATGTTAATGTGAGATATTAGCATGTTAATGTGAGAGATTAGCATGTCAATGTGAGAGATTAGCATGTCAATGTCAGAGATTAGCATGGTAATGTGAGATATTAGCATGTTAATGTGAGATATCAGCATGTTAATGTGAGAGATTAGCATGTCAATGTGAGAGATTAGCATGTTAATGTGAGATATTAATGTAAGATCGCACAGTCGCCGCCACGTCAAGGTCGGCATGCGGAGGTGGCTGTATTGGTGTGAGAAATTTAAGCTGTTAATGTAAAATCAGACAGCCGAAAATAACAACTAACACCGGAAAGTGGCAGGATGGGAACATCACAGCCAGTTATGAGTTAAAATGGTTGATCACGTCCTTGCAATGACTGATAAGTTTGTACACATCCTCTCGGTTGAAATTGTGTCTGTGTCTATATATGGATGGCTTCATGAACGAATGTTTGTTGATAGCCAGTGGGTTTGCAAAGTACCTTCGTCTTAGAGAACTCAATTTCGTGTGAGCCCACCGCATTACAATAATGATCAGCCACGGCCCAGGTATTGGTCCTACCGTGTTTCAGATCTGCCTTATGTTCACGAACACGGTCCGAGACATATCGCTTTGTTTCCCCAATGTAACTACTGCCGAAGTATGGTCAGGTAACCAAATGGGCTGTACTGTATGCGAATTAGCAACCCATGTATAATAATGCGTGTTTTCACAGGAAAGTCTGACTGTTTCTCGATACTTTTCTCCCAAGAGGATGTTGTATTGAGATGTTGAATAAATTCCATCAATGAGTGGCATATTGGAGAAAAAAAAGTGTGTGAGAAAGCAGAGGCGAGTACTGTACCTCTAAGAACACCACTCATACACTCAGATAGATTCAAACATTGTTACCTTTGCTGTACTGCCATCTCTTGGCCAGATTCGCGCAAATGAATACAGAACCGTTATCCACAGTGACAGAGGGGTCCAACTTTGTATTATTATCCATGGGGTTATCCGCGGAATTACTCCACGTACCTGGACAAAAATAATCGTGGATAACTGTGGATAACAGGATGCATTTGCCGATGGTCTGCACTAATCCACAACATTTTGCAAATATGAGTTTTATTTTCTTGTGCTTCAACATTGCCATGGATAAACGCAAATAGGTTGCATTTGCCAACAGACTCCACTCATCCGTGAAAAATTGGTGATAGCCATTCCAAAATGCAGAATCAGAAAACCCACGAATGATAGGAAGAATAGGGGCATATATTATGAGTTTTTTTCAGACCATTTAGGAATCGTGAATAACAGTCCTGCAATTGGGATGCAAAGAGCGAAAAGCTTGTATTTGACATCACTATTAGCTTGTTTGCAACACACAGCTGCCGATTAAAGCTACATTTACATGACTCATTATCATAATGATCAGCTATAATGGGAATGTGCTTGTAACGCAAATGTAAAAGTGAAAATCCAGTTGTAAACATCGATTCTTCGCCGAACATTGGCATTCAGTAGTTCATTCTGCATCGCTAACGTAATGCATATTTGCATTGTTTAGCAACGTGTAAATTAAATTAAAAGGGTAATTTAGTTTATGTTGGTGCCGATGCTGATCCAGCAAGTTTATAAACCTTTGTCAATCCACTTCTGGATGAGGAATTCCCTTACCTCTCCATGCTGGTCAGTGCTGATTCGTATAGGCGGGGAGCATAGAAGTACAGTAGCCTGACCAAATCGCTTAGAATGTGTCCTATGACCTTGTCAGACCTCGGAAGCGAAGCAGAGCTGAGACTAATTGCAGGTCCCTAAAAGTCCAGCACGTGGGAAAGCCTGCATGGATGACACCACCATTCCACAATTGTGCATCGATGATCGGTGCACATATTCTCACGAGTAGACAACATTAACCGTGAGATTCACCCCATTAGGTAAAGCCCTGCCCCTATCTCCTAAACCCGAGTGGTAGGACTCATTGACTGCTCATTACTGTGCTTCATTACATATAATGCGCACACTAATGACCTCTGCCGAATGCTGCGAAAAGAAGCCACAGTAATGGCATTTGCCAAGTGGTCCACTTAAAAGCACTTTGCACAGAGTGGATATCCTTTAATGTGTTACGCTAATACATTTGTGTGAATTCAAAACCACAAAGCAGACGCATAAAACGAAGGGAGAACAGATAATTGATCCATAAACAACGGCTGCATACACAGCATGACCGCATTGCATTGTCACGGTGTTCCAGTTATGAAACAATAAAAATATATATATAACATATATCTCGGTGCCATTACTGCGTGTAATTGCAGACAATTGGTGTGAGAACTGATTAATGTTGGCAGCTTCCTATAGTGTTTTCATAATGCTTAAATTCGATCCTGCATGAGGCCCTACTTTTATCCTGGGTCTTTTCAAGCATTCTACATCTTTGCCATTACATCATTTTGGGAACAGCTCTGTGTAGCAGGTCACCGATCTGCCATGGATTCTGAGAAGCCCTCGTGGTCTTGTGCGACGCTGACACTAGGTTATGTGACAAGACCCCACATGGGGTTGTTGGCCGACGGGGGACACTGTTCCGGTTATGTAAGAAAAACCTCCAGGGGAGTTGTGTTTCGACTGAAAAGCGCTCGTAGCCACCCCCATTTCACAAACTATATTGTCCCAGTGCTGGGCCGGAGATGGCCAATGTCCAATATTGGCCCCGATGTCAGCGTGTGTTTTTTTTTGGCAGCTTCGGTTTCACGGTCTGCGCTGACTCCTTGTAGAGTGTACACTGCACAAATAACTTTGCTGTGTGGGCTTTACCTGTAAATGCTTTCTCAGGGTAATGATAAAGGTTACAGACTTGAGGGTCAAAGTCACTTATGAGATAAAATAATCCTGATCCAACACATTTGTTGTGATAGTCGTGTGTGATCTGTCTGCACTATTTTCAGTTGTGCCTATAAATCTGGTTGAACATTAGTCTCAGTACATTGTTAATACGTGTCCTGATATTTTTTTAAATCAAAGCATAGCAACACGCCGTGTCATGAAAACAAAAGCCAAGTTTACACAAATATTGCTACTACGATTGCGCTTGACAGGCAAAATGTCGGTAGCGGCCTCCACCCAGCCAGTCACTTTCAACATCATTCCCTGTTTGTGGAGCATAAAGACCCACGCCCATCCCCTTCTGGCACAGCACGTTGTGATGAGGTTAGCCAACTGGATGCATCCAATCACCTCTTGGTATCGACCTGACGCATAGCCGTACAGCGGGATGGGCTAGGGTGTTCTGAATCCATCATGTGTAGCCAAACAGTGGTAACCGCCTTTCAGTAATTACAATGTTAAAAGTGTCTTGTTTAAATAACCACTTTTATCTTGATTTGACGCTTTTGTGACTGCAGGAATCCATACTCTTTGGTTCTTTCGGTAAAGTCACGTCGGTATAAAATAAAATAAATAACTTTTACATGAACTTGACTCTATTTGCAGCTGCCACGTATTTAAGTGTCTGATCCCTTTATCTAACTCATTTGTATATTCCTTATGGGGTTTAATCAGAGGTACAGCAGAGAGTGCATTTATCATCAACCAGCCACGGATCTATCGAAATTGATTAATAGGATTTTGCCAGATTGTCCTGGGCACTGTTCAAACCGATCAACGTGCGTTTTGGACATGCCCTGATACCCAGGGTTTCCTCTCAACAATAATATCTCAATTCATAGGATAAACCACACCACGCTCTGACCAATAAAACAATCATCACTGCTGAATAATATAACTGAACAATATGACAGGACACCAGAACATATTCCTTGAAATGTTTAATAATGAGAGAAAAAACAACATCCTGAACATTTGGAAGGAACACGAACCCCCATCCTCAAAGCATTGGTAAATACACTTTATCAAATGGCATCACTAGAACACATGGGGTGTAAGCTGAGAAAAAAAACCCATAGAATGCCATAAAATGTGGTCCATTCCTAGCCTCTAAACTAAACTATGAACTCTTTTTTTTATTTGACCAGGTAAGACACACTGAGCTATATAGCTCTTTTTCAGATGTAACCTGGCCACAAATTATATCTCGACGAAGTGGCTTATCAAGTGGAAATCTATTGCAGCCAAATACTCTGAACGCATGTTGATTCTAAATGCGGAGGGGAAAACCGGAGGACCCAAAGGAAAATCCACGCGACCACGGGGAGAGAGAACACGCAGACTCCAAATATACAGCAGGGTCGGGATTGAACCCACCACCTCCTGCACACCAGTAGAGGATGTTAACATCTCACCAGAACCCCTTCACTGAAATAGAACTCTACGCCCCCCCCCCCCTCCGATACAAAATCTAGACATATAGGAGATGTGAAAATATATAGGCAGATGTATTCTCAGAGCGCTTGCCACCACCTTGTTTTATCTACCCCCAATTTGTCTACGCGTGATTTGTAAAAAAAAAAACCTCAGACATGACACCTCTAAAACGAACTCCTAAATATCGTAAGAGCCAGTCAGCGTGTTCATTGGTTCGGATTTGTTATAGACACAATTGAAAATAACATTTTGAAAAAAATATAGGAAACTTTTTGGACGGAAGCATCTAGAAAACAGGTAAATTTGTGTATCGAGAAAGGTATACTGTAGGCGGCAGATGTTGATGGGGACGGCACGGAACCATGCGACAAAATAATGCATTCCAGTATCATACCTCTCAACCCATACGGTTTACCCGTATTCCTGTAAAGGGAAATTGAGTTTTTAGGTCCATACGACGTACAGCCGTTTCAACAGGGACAACAAAAATAGTTTTTGTCTGTTTCTGTTTCTCCCTTGTGATGGGAGTTTGTAGGATGAACGTCGAAATTTATATGGGCATGGGGTGACCAATAAGGTCTAAATGGTTCTGAAATAAGGTAGGCACTGATAAGGCTATACAGTATACAGCACCCAGAGAGTGAATACATAAAGTGTGAATTAACAAAGGATTAAAACGTGCAAGCGCCACAGAGTACAACGGGGTCCGTGTCACATTCTATCAATTCTCGCGCGAGTTACCAGACTGTCACTTTTCTCACCGCAGCCACTTTGCCACCGACAGCCAAAACCTCACGCCCCCTTGCGGCCACTCTCACGCATTGCCACCCGTCACCTGCCAGCACGTCCCAGAAACGTGGTCAAAGGTGCAGCCCTGCAATTCCTCGCTTCACGTCACTACTGGCTGAAGGGCCTCCGCAGCGAGACGTGGAACTCGTCGAGAGCCACCCTCCGAATGGTGTATTCGGCCTGCTCTTCCTTTCACGCTGGCCAGACTTCTTGGAAGGGACGTGGGGGTTACCTCCACTTTAACCCCACCGTAAGCAACCCGGCTTGCTTGCTGATCATTCGGAGTCGTCGTACACAATAATGCTGCGCGGTGGCCAAACGTAGTAAGGGGAAGGAAGATTCAAGAAACTTGCACCATTGTTTAAAATGCCGCGCCGAGGGATCGAACTGGCGACTTCCTGTGGATTACAATCCCAGGTGCGCTGCTCACATCCACGGTCGAAGCATTACATCCGCCCCCTCCGAAGACGTGGGAACCAAACAAGACCCGCAACTCCGCTTGTCTTTGCGTGGCTCATCTGAAGTGTCTCCCCGTCATCTTACAATTGTGTGGGGGGGGGGGGGGCGGCGGTCGTCAAGACCCTGTCAGATTCCGCCTACCCCCCCCCGTCACGGACCCCTACGAACCCCTGTGAACCGGGGTACCCCCCCCCCCCTCACGGACCCCTACGAACCCCTGTGAACCGGGGTACCCCCCCCACAACCTCTCTCCTACCGCCTCGTGCGCTCGCCCCCTCACTCGCCCCGCCCACCCCGGGGTCACGGTCGCCTGGCGTGGCGCTCGAGCCCGACGAGTCCAGCTGATTGGCTGCCCGGCACAGTCACATGATGGCGTGACAGCGCCTCCAACCAATGCACTGCGGCTTGCCAGAAGGACCCCGCGATATACACGGCGGTGGTGGTGGTGATGGTAGTGGTGGTGGTGAGAAGGGGGTGGCGATGATGGTAGTGGTGGTGGTGTTGGTAGTGGTGGTGATGATGGTGGTGGTGATGAGGGGGGTAGTGATGATGGTGGTGATGAGAAAGGGGGTGGTGGTGGTGATGGTGATGATGGTGGTGATGATGGTGGTGGCGATGATGGTGATGATGATAAGGGGGTGGCGATGATGATAGTGATGATGGTGGTGATGATGGTGGTGATGGTGGTGGTGATGATGGTGATGGTGATGATGGTGGTGGCGATGATGGTGATGATGATGGTGGTGGTGGTGATGATGATGGTGGTGGTGGTGATGGTGGTGATGATGAGAAGGGGATGGTGGTGGTCTAAGCCGCTCAACTGCGTCGCGCCACTACGGGCCGACGACGCCAGTGACGAATTGTCCAAAACCGGCCCCGGGACCACCCCTAGGTCGACTCAGCCGCGAATGTGTAACCTGGTGCGGTGTGTATTGTTAAACGTCGCCACTCGGAGAGACAAAGGCGTGGTGCCGTCCACCACTTCCCCTCGTGTGCCAACGGTGTCGGCCTTCATGGATGCCACTCGCAAACAACACGTGGCCCAACCAGTCTGTTCAGGATATAGGGCAAGGGAATCTTTGACGATGGCAGGGGCTGTGTTGTCTGCCTACGACTACTTCTCCAAAGTGCAATAACGCTAACATGCACCAAGACTCCTGCTTGAACTTGTTAAAGTAGACAACATTGACAACTACTCAAGAGCACTGGTAATGCAATGCTGCTGATACTACAGCATTGTATGGTGGTACCTAGTGTGTGGGTGGGTGGTATACTGCGCATGGACTAATTTAATTGTCATGTAACGTTGACACAAGGGTTGCAACCACACGTCAACTTTGAGAACGTTAGTATATTTACTGAATGCATCAATAGTACAAATGCATGCGCAGTACTGTGTATAATGTAACAACTGCTGTACTTTTACATTGGTGGTAACAAGTAACTTGCGGTACATTGCATGCTGTACGAATAGCGATGGCAAGTAGTAAAATAGTAATGCTTTGCACATGTACTGACATTTAACACGTGAATATAACATGCGCACTCGTGGGAATACAATACAACTCTTGTCGCGCATGCGTTTATATTGTATTTACAAATGGTAATAAAACACGCTCATACTATTACACGCTGCTGAAAAATACACGTCACTCCAAATTGGTGCAGTGTAAATGCTTATTATATAACTCGCATCGTGCTCTACAGTGATTCTACAGCTGCACTTGTGTTCCCAAGATGTATAATACCCTTAAGAATATAAGCAGAGAACACACACACGCACGTGTATATATACCAGGGACTGGCGTAAGTGTTTTGCTTTGTGTATTTTATATACAGTAGACCAACATACCCTCTAGGCACTCTCTCTAGCGCTCCCTCTAGCAGGGGTCACTTCCACCAGCAGTGGCGTGAGCCAGCACTTGCAGGGCTGCGCCTTTATTCCGCAGTACGGTCCCATCATATAGAGCTGGTATCGTCAGTGTGAATGTTGTGGATTTGCTCTCCAACACACCAGGCGTGCTGCTGTACTAGTAACGAATTGGCACGTTCTGTTTACGTGACAAACCTCACCACGAATTGGCTGTGTCGGGTGGTGGCGGGTTTAACGACACATTTACGTGATCTAACCGGAAGAAAAAAAACCCTCTATTATGGTCGCATCGTCATGTCGAACTGAGTTTTTGATATACATATTAAAACTGTACAACATTATGTTCGCACATCGAAATCTTTATATATTTTTCACAGCATGGTGTGTAACACAACACACACGTGTAATTGTAACACCACCACGTGTGTGTTGTGTGCAACACCGGTTTCCCTAATACAGTGCCAGCAACGTGTTTCTACAGTCCGCAACCACGTGCGCGGGGTCCGGTTTCCCGCCACACCCCACGCGTGACGCCTGCTGCTCACCACCACCACCACCAACCCCCCGTTCAGTGAAAGCGCTGATCCCCCTGCATAGGCGACGTGCATACTCTGCCTCCGCCTAGCAAGGAACCGTCCCTCTACCGTCCACACCAACGTTGTGATCCCTGCTTCCTACCCCGCACGCCCCACGGTGTGGTGATCCCCGCTCCCCTCTTGTGAACCCTGCTGCTGCTGCTCCCCCCCGACTCCTCCTCGGCACGTGCCAACTCGGATCCCCTCGTCGCCCCCAAGCCCCGCGTGCAACGCAGCAACCCCTCACCACAACACCTTCATCTCTTAACTCCCCTCTGTAGCCCCACGTGTGAAAACCCAGTCACCCTCTGGCCCTTATTACATCGATAATACCCCACGTGCATTCCAGCTCCCCTTGTCCCCTCTATAGCCCACGTGCAATACACGTCCTATAACAGCCCGCATTCAATCTGTATGCCACACCTACGCCTCCCCACAGCCCCTATCTCCTCTCTATAACGGGTGTAAACCAGCTCCCCCTATCCCCTTCTAAACCACGCGTCTATCCCAGCTCCCATCTGCACCCCACGAGCCTCCACAGCCCTTACCCCCTCTCTACACCACGTACCACGTGTATCCCAGCTCCCCTTATCCCCTCCACACCCCATGTGTAAACCCAGGTCCCCCACAGCCCTTACCCCCTCTCTTCACCACGTGTAAACCAGCTCCCCTTATCCCCTCCACACCCCACGTGTAAACCACCTCGACTTATCCCCTTCTAAACCCCACGTGTAAACCCAGGTCCCCCACAGCCCTTACCCCCTCTCTACACCACGCGTATCCGAGGTCCCATTGCCTCCCTCCCGTTGTAAGAGGCGGGACCCCGGGGTTACTGCAGGGCACTCTCTACCCCCGGCTCCATCCTCTCCCCCGCGTCACACAGCACAGGCGGCGGCGGCGGGCGGAGGCAGCTACCGGACAAATCTCCATCACCTCCTCCCCATCACCTCCTCCCCATCATCATCACCGCCACCACCACCAAGCCTCCTCATCCTCTAAGAAGCTCCTCCTCAAACGGTTCCAGCCATCATCACCCATCACTGTCGGCATCTTCCTCCTCGGCTCCGTCTCGTTCATCTGGGAATCGTCTTCTTCTGGTGAGAGCGCCACCAGCAAACCCACCAAATTAGCTTTTTTTGTTTGCTTGCTTGAGCGAGATTAAATGTTTCAATTAATTCAGTATTGTTGTAGTGGCGCGTGAATTAAATATATATACACTGTAGCAAGCCGTTATATCAGCGTGCGTGTAGTATTGCTGATATCGTAATAAATCGTGATAATTTACGACGTTATAACAGAACAGCGATTACTTGGATTCACGTGGCCGTCATAAATCATCACCACCACCTTTAACCGAGCGAGCCTTAATCCCCTTTTTACATCACAACACGGTAACTACGGTCGTGGATAATCAACGTAATTGGATAATAATTTAGTTAATTACCGAAATAGATGATGTGTCATTATTTACTCATCAAACAAAAGCCAATTAGTACATTTACAAACATACAACACTCCCCCCCCCCCAAAAAAAACCTCTGACATTCCACCGGGTGTGTTGTAGACTGTAGGTGGTTGAGGACTGTAGTTTTTTTGCGTGTGTTAGCAATGCCCACGTGTGTTGTTTGTATGGTGTAAACCCGTGCTCAAGAGCAGTTTCATCCGCTTTCCATCACCACCAGCTGGCACTGCATTTGAAGGTCGAGGCAAAATGCCGTACACACACACAATGTTGCGTTTCTATAATTATTTTGATTTTCCCAAGCAACCGACTCGCCACACGTCAATTCTGTATGACACGTGTTGCACCGTGCTTATATGCACCCAGCCCGTGGTGAAGTATGGTCAAATAAGGAGGCAGCTTCATCCAGCAGTGGATTGACCAAGGGCCTGAAACACGTGCAAATATGCACACACACTGCAAAGTGTCCACGGTGAAAGGTAAAGACGCAGCCCTGCAATTGCCTGCTCACGCCAATGCTGGCGGAAGGGCCTTTAACTTCTCGAGGGAGGTCTCGACTCTAGCGAATTCCGACAGAGGTCATTTGGCCTCTCTTCAACACTGGCCAGAAGTCTTGAAAGAGGTGGGAGTACTCACACTTTACCCCACCACATGCAAACCTGCCCATTGAACTTGACCGTGGCAGTGTGGTGCGCCCATTTATACTGCTTTTGCTAAAGCACCACACTGCATTGAAGTGCTTTACAGTTTTTACTGCAAAATAATGGTACAGTACTGTGTTGAAGGGTACATCAATATGTATTCTGCCAGTGGGATGATGGTGGGATTGAATGACATTTTTTCTACTTTGAAATGACTGCATTGTGTCATGGAATATGCTCTCTGTTAGATATCATGAATCAAGGGAAAAATGTAAAATGTGTTGTAAGAATCAAAACACTCTCCAGCTTACATTTTAAAAATCGAGTGAATGTTTTGCAAATGGGAGGAAGAGAGGTATGTATTCCTCATGCTTTCTCTGGAGATGCTCTTGCTGATGCTGAACTGCGTTGCGAGCCAGAGTCTTTGTGCATTTCTCCATGCTTATTGCCTCTTAAGGACATATTACCTAATAGCCTGCAATGCGCCTCACGGTAACCTAGGTAGCATTACCACTGCAAGGTTGAATAACGCAGCCTAAGTACAAGTACAAATATTTCCTTTTCTCCCATTGAGATCAATATCAATTCAGGGAAATCTTCACTCAAGATGTTATTTCGTGACTGGCCACAGGTCCTCAACGTATTTATATACAAGCCAGTATGCTACCGTACGATGTAACCTTTCAGAGTTGTAATTCTATCATGGTATATAAATTTGTCAAAAATAAATATATGTACATCAAATTTGGTTAATGGCATCATTACAACTGTGGGCTTGGGAAGGACACGAATAGTGGCGACCGAGCAACGTCTAATTGAGGAGGTGGGTGGCGCTCTAAATCGGATTGTGCGCAGCTGCTAAGTGGATTATATCTCAGAATCGAGATGGGATTGGGACAGCTTGAGGTGGCCTTCATCCAGCAGTGGATTAAACATGGGTGATGATGGTTGTGGTGGTGGTGGTGACATGCAATTTACCGTCGCAGAGTTAAGTCACATGTAATGTGACACACTCGTACAATCCCGCGACACGACCTGGCTATCTGTGCTGGCTCATTTGTGGTGTTTCGTGCGTGGGCATATTTTGAACTCATCGCAGATGTAGCTCATGAGGGAGAGCATGTGGCTTGGGGATTATTAAATATTTTCCAAGAGATGGCATTGCTCCCAATTATTTTACAGTACGGTTGGCTGCACCCCAGTGTATACTGCCTTTTTAAAAGGCGAGGTGTTATATTCAGGTGTCGGCAATTAATTACATCGATCACATGAGACTGGCATAACTTGTGCAGTATTATACAAGTTGTAACCTGCGTTTGTCAGTCCACTGCTAGATGAGGGCCTCCCTATGCCTTGTGGACCGTGAGGGTAATTTGACCTTCCATAATCACTCTGCTCAGTGCAGGTCTGTGAAGTTTTAGGGGGAGTGCAGAACGAGAGTGGATTTTTCCTGCCCAGCCCTCTACGACCCACGTGCATGGTTGTCACCCATCCAAGCATTGTCCAGACTCAACCATGCTTAGCTTCCAAGATATGAGAAAATTGGGGAGTATATTGTGTCTGATTTGCTCATAGGCACGATCGTACTGTATGCTTGTTTGAGCATTACATTAAATTCGCTCCAATCAAACACATCTTTTTTTCTTGATTGTGGTATGGACCGCACCTAATTGTAAGCGCGTGCTAGCATTGGCTTTGGCTTTCACAAGAGTGAGTGGTGGCGGCTGCAGTCATCTGATACACATTGACAACTTTGCCACAACATATGCGGCCAAGACAAGCACACGCTGCATGTTGAAGCGAACATGGCATAACTCAACTTCATCAGCATAACATTAAGCAAAGTTGGTGCTTATGAGTGGTTGGCCTGTACAAACAGTTTTGCGAGCGTGGACATGTATGTCTTTTTTTAAGTAACAACGCGCGTGCCTCCGATTGGTCAGTGGCAGAATGGGTGGGGAAGGGTTGTCCCCAACTATGTGGGGCAGAGGTCATTTGAAGGCATTTCAGAAGTAGTTCTCAATTTTCCGCTTCGATGGACCATTATTAAAACGACACGAAGGGTTGCACTGCTCTTCCACAGCTCTTTCACAGTTCCGAATGTCTGCTTTTGTCTTATGATATTACACCGTTAGCAAAATCATGACAAGTTTCGAGGAAAAGACAAATACAAAGCAAGTAATGTGCCTTCTTGAATCAAGTCCACTCCAACGTTGGGGCTGGCCAATAATTTTGTGTACAGTACTGTAGGCTAAAGGGCAAACAATCACAGAATTCCTTTATAAAAACGGCATTTAATACATTCTATTTTTACCTTGCAGATATCAAAACAATAACAGAGCTGAATGTTTGGCGAAGATGGATCACTGTACTGTGATTAAAATTAGGTGAATTTATGACCAGTCTCTTGATTACCCACTTGACAGCTCCTAGCTTAACATAATGCATCTAGAAGTATATCAGTCACGGGACAACATTGGTTTAATGGATGACAGCATGTAGATCTCGTCTGATGAACACTGACACGTTACGAAGTTTGTCTGTGTTCTGGCCATGACATCGTGCTCGATGGGTGTGCACGGAGTGTGCCAATTCTACAGTGATGCGCTTATGCTTACTGAATGTGTTGTGTGTTGTAGGCTGAAGGAACAATGGAGGCACTGGACACAGCACTGACAAAGATGTTGGACGACAAAATCGGACCACGCGGTGAGGCTTAATTCGTTTGCTGTCTCCAGCAACATGCTACAAAACGCTGGGTTTATCAGCGTGTCAAAACCATTGCCCCAAGCCATTACCTGGAATCGTGTTTGGTTTCTGAAGGACGTTTACATGATTTTCCAACTTTGAATTGCTCTGCGCTTGCCGTTTAAATCTTCTCAACAGGGTGCCCTGGGGATTAGGTCTCTAAATTGCCACTGAACATACCAACACGTTCATTATCCCAAAGAGAACCAATCCATCCACTTATTTCATAAAGTTATTAACATAAATGTATGAATATGATTTATTCCATTAGCATGGTCATCAAAGCCAATAAACTTCCAGGCATGTGCCAATCATCCCCCACACAAGCACACTGTCTTCTGCTGGAACTAGGGTTCCCGTGATATAATTTTCGAAATCACGACATTAAATCCGATATTAAATTTCACAATACGACGAATCCTGTGATATAAGCTTTCCATAACTTTTAAATTGTATTTCCCATTTTTATTGTATTGAGTTTGTACTTGGCAGTGCTTCCAATGCAAATAGAGATTAAAAGATCTTCAATTCCCTTTTACTCAATATATGTCTGGCTCCGGGTTTCTTATCATTGCCGCTTTACAATCTCTAACATTTACAGTGCACACGATATCATAAACGGTGACGTCATATCACCACCATACTTTCCTTTATCCAGAAAACTTTTACAAAGCACTAATTTAATGGGAGACAGCTACCTGTTTTACTTGAATTATTGTCAATGGTAATGGTTGTTATTTCACAGATATTTAGTCAGGATATAAAATCTACATTTCAGAAAATGAACAACAATAATCACGATATGACAATCTCGTGCCAAAGGGACGATGCACGATTTTGCGTGGACTTCATGTCGTACGGCGTATCGTAGCGCTCCATCGCCATATTGCGGCAACCTTAACTGGAACCAAATTTGTGTAATGAGGGGGACTACTCCTTCTCCTGCTAATAACCCCCACCCCCCCGGTATGCGGGAAACAGACCCGCGCATCCGTGGGTGGCTGCTGCTGGATTCATACCTGCCCACGCTGGTGTCCACGCTGGTGTACCTGCTGGTGGTGGCGGTGGGGCCCAAGCTGATGCGTGAGCGCCAGCCGTTTTCGCTTAAGGGGCTGCTGGTCGTCTACAATGCGCTGCTCACTGCCCTCTCCTTCTACATGTTCTATGAGGTATGTCTCGCTCTGAAGGTCCATCCAAAAACGTCACGTTTTAATATTGTCAATTTTAACATTTCAGGTGATTGCATATCAGGTGTCTTTAAAAAGAGAATGACTGCGTTATGATGGTAACATAAATACTCTTGTATCAGTTGTAAAACAATAAAAGAAAAGGCTTATTATTGAAATAATTAAATGTTATGTACTTTGACAGAAAACCAAACTGGTTAAAATTAAAAGGTGTATTGGCGTTGATGACTGTGTGACCTTTAAAAACCCTGTGGATGTTTCTGTCAAAGGACGAGAATATAGTTAAAGGTTAAGCTGTTTATTTTTCTTTTGCTCAAATGCATTAGGATTAACTCCCACGCAGAAAGTTTCACGCAAAAATTTTTAAAATCAGCCTTTGTAGGACATCACATATATAAATCCATCTGCTATCTTGAGCAAAGCATACACGTCTTTAAAAAAATGAATTGAGTAACCGTAGGTTTCAATAAATAAATAGCCAGTTTATAAATAATTGACATGTCATGAGCCCGACTTGCTGCCACAGCAAAGGTTGCCGTCACCTCGAGCCTCTGTTAACAGCTCGTCTGCGATTGGCTTCTCTTCTGTGGTCTGATTGATACAAAGTACGGTGCTGCGTGGCGATGGCATGTCTTTCAACCTTGGTCCAACAAATTAATATACCCTGTCCAATTCATTGAAAGTCAAGTCTGCCCTTTCACATAGTGGCTATCTTGGTGACATTGATGCTAAGAGCAAAGTCTTCCGACCTGGGTCACTCTGTGTCAAGTTGAGTGAACATGTCCTCACGTGCCATGTTCCATGCTGTATCTCGGATTCGCATGACAATATCGTATGTCCGGCATCCATGTAGTGAATCATTAACCGTAGGTCATTGCACCATTGGCTGAGAATTAAGCACCGCCACGTCTACAGGTCATGAGTGGTGTGATGTGTTCCAGGAAGACACTGTTCGGAGTTTAGTTTTTTTGTGTGCATCACACGTGGAGTACAAATAATGAAATGTATTGCACGACCTGCCCAGTGAGGCACATACTACAGTAACTCCATTTGTGTAGCGATATGAAACCAAAATATTAATAAATATCATAGATTACCAATGCTTTTAAATGCACTACGATTTTAATAAATCGCATTAACGGCTTTAATGACATTCCTAGGAAAGGTCACTCTGTCGTACATTAATTAATCTTTTTTGTAAACTGTTGTATTTTATTGTCCATTTAATCAACGCTTTCAGAGAACATTTAGCACCTCGCGGGATTAGGTTTGAAGGTACAATACGTGCACGGCATGTGTGTGCCTTGTGGGTTCCTAACCTGACAGATTTTGGCTGTAGCAGTCGACCAGTAACCCAGGGGGGGGGGGTTCTGGCTACATTGTGTCTGCATGGAGTCAGGCTAATGGCATGGAGCACATAATTATTGCCAAATGAATGAGTGAATACTCTCTGTGTACTGTATATTCATATATTTTTCTCCACCAACATCGTATTGTAGCCGAGATGCATTCCTGCCTCAAAGTGCCCAGAAGTGCATGTGATTTTTTGTTTCTTGTAAATGCGTTAGAGAATTGTAAAAATTCAATGGAATTCCTTAATGTCCTCATGTTTTGATAATTTTGTAAAACGGTACAGTACTTTAAAATGTTGATTTTAAAGACGCAAGTGAAATGTGTTTATCATACCATGAAAACATATAACATTTTGTTCTTTCATTGCCTGATTCCTATCATCGAATGACATTTTAACCATTTTTGGGTGCAAAAAAATGGAACATGTACAGCCTGTTGTAAAAGCCCTGCAGGATTTGGACCTCCAACGCCTTGCAGATTGTGTTATTTGACCAAACTTCACCACGCCGGCCAGTGTGGGTTGGTAGAAATGTGGAGCATAAATATGGGAGGATAAAAGTACAGTACAACAAAGGATTTTTTTCTGCACTGCCCTCTGTTGCCACAGCGTAATGTGGAATAATAGCAAAGTCCGATTTATAATGCCCACAAAATGTGTGTGGTGAGTCGCTGACGTCTTATAGAGGCACGTAGTCACACAGCAGCCTATAGCACCTGTTGTAAGCATGCTGAGCACTCTTCCAAGCACCATCTAGGCTCAATCCTGCTTAATATCCAAGGTCTGACGGAATTTGGCGCATTCCACATGATTTGGTCATAGATGTAAGAAAATGATACATTCATTTTCACCTTGGCATGAAAAGGGGGAGTTTTTTCAACTGGCAATCAAGCCGTTCCTGAACTTCCATACCTACTCTTGCAAATGATACTCAGCCACCATATCAACATATAAATTAAACGAATGCTTCTTGGTAGCGGGATTCAAAACAATAGGTGGGGCTGCACTTGCAGTGAAGCTGTGGTGCTGCCTCGCATCGCTGGAATGCAGCTTGCAAGTTCCATGATCGTGGCTGCTCACAAGTAGTTGCTTGTTGGTGCCTCGCAGCTCGTGGCCGGCGTGTGGACAGGGGGCTACAACCTGCGCTGCCAGAACACGCACAGTGCGGGGGAAGCTGACATGAGGGTACGGCTGCTGACATTTTTTTTTTATTTTCCCCTTGTGAACACATCCACCTACAATAGAAACGTGTGTACAGAACAAGTTGACTCACCTGCTGATGTTTGGTTTGTACCCAACAGCAGTGTCGGTTAGCGAGAAGTCATTGATGGGTGTCCAGTGTAAATACTCATCTATCCCATTTCTTTTTCTCACTCTTTTTAGAGTCCTGGCTCAGACTCTTTCCTTCCTGTCCAATTTTTGTTAGATTTCTTCTTCGTCATGCTGTTATGCACCTACCCTCTCCCTCCGCCTATCAATAGTCATGCAGCATCTTGCTTTTTCTACCTCTTGGTCATTTTCCCAACATCATCTTTTTTCGACAAATAGATATCTGAATAGATAATGGGAGTTGAACAATGTGAGCTGTGAATATTGATGTACAGGTCCCCATCGGTTAAACAAGGAGTATGAAAAGTAACTGTTTTGCAGGCAAATTCAGCCAACTTGCACAGTTGGTGTATCCTTGTTACAGTTTATAACATTGTTTATAGCATCGTCATAAACACTCAAGGTATTTACAACACGATGACTATTTTAAAGTTTTACCAGTGGAAGGGGGTTGTGTACTGTGAGATAAAAATACAACCGATTGATTTTTTTTTTGTTTCTCACTGCACAGATTGCCCGTGTACTCTGGATCTACTACCTCTCCAAGCTCATTGAGTTCCTGGACACGGTGTTCTTCATTGTGCGCAAAAAGAACACCCAGGTCACAGTGCTGCATGTCTACCACCATGCCTCCATGCCCACCATCTGGTGGTTCGTCCTCAACTGGGTACCCTGCGGACACTGTAAGCCACGGATGCCTGCCACGGAGCACTTGACTGAGCGGGGTTTTTGAACTCGTGACCTTTAAATTCCACTTCTGTTTGCAATGTGAAATTCACACGAGTTATATCATTTTCAAATTGCTTGTTAAAATATAGAATTGTATTGACTCGCCCCCTGCCAAACTCTCCCCTCTCATCTCACTCTACTCCCCTCCACGCATTCTCCTACCTCTCCCCACTCAACTCAGCTCACTCTACTCCTGTCTGTGCTCTCCGTACTCGAGCAACCGAGGCTTTTTCTGTCGGAGCCCCCAGATAACCTGTCAGTGGAAGATCCCTTATTCTCCTCTGCTGCCCCCATAGTATGGAACTACTTTCCCCCAGCCATCCATGCTGTCGACTCTACCCCTGCTCAAGTGCAGGCTCAACAACTTCCTTTTTTCTTCTGCCTATAAATGGCTGCCACTTTCTTCCTATAAAATAAATATGCCCACTGTTTCTGTACCGTATCTTGAGATGCGGTCACATCTAACCGCTAAATCCAAATTACGTTGTATAATTGAATTAAACGGTACTAATGGTGACCACATTCCTTCCCAAAGAGGACAATAACCCTGCACAATTTTCTGCAAAGGTATTTTGATGTTTCAAAAAACCATGCCGTGCATTGGTGTACGTTGCAGCGTACTTTGGGGCAACGTTCAACTGTTTCATCCACGTGCTGATGTACGGATACTACGGACTCTCGGTCATCCCTGCCATGCGGCCCTACCTCTGGTGGAAGCGCTACATTACCCAGGCGCAGCTGGTATGTGTGTAGACCCGCCTAACTAAACTGCCTTAACGTGCTGTTTGCTTTGACATTCGTTTTTGTAAATATAAAACACAGGTTCTTGGAGTGGGACTTTTGGGTTAGGTCACATATTGCTCTGGCCAAAATGTTTGTCACTTGTACATGTGACATTTTCATTTGTTGGGTATGTTGAGTGGTGGAGGGTCTTTATGACTAAAATTTGGTAATATTTATGACGTGGCCTAACCCAAAAAGTAACTATCACTCGTTAATTGTTCTATTACATACTGTTAAACCCCAGCGTGAATATTGCATGCACATGTAGTTAATTTTGATTATGTAAACAATTGCTTATCCTGTGCAGTGATCCGAAGCCCTCTGCTGCACGGATGATTGGATAATAAATTATCAATGCTGCTATGTGTACTGTAAATGCGTCCTCAGTATAGAATTACATTACATAAGTTAATTAATGTGTATGCCAAATACCATGGGTGTTTAAGCATTTAATAAAGACAACCTGTATTTAAATGATGTTACCCTGTTTTTGCCATGGTGTAATGATTAGGACATTCGACTTGCAATCCAGAGGTCACTGGTTTGATTTCCTGGCATAGAAGTTAAAACAATAGTGCAAGTTTATTAAATCCTGCCCGCCTCTGTCCACCCAGCGGTATAAAAGGGGGCACCACAGTTAGTTATGGTGGGGTAATGTATGGGTTCTCCCAGCTCTTCCAAGACATCTGGCCAGGGTTGCAGAGTGGGCCAAATATCCTCCAGAGGGTCTCTGCAGAGCTCCCTTTAGTGGAGGCCTTTCTGTCAGCAGTGGAATTAGCAAGTAATTGCAGGGCTAGACCTGCAATTACCTTGAGTTTATTGATTCTTAATTTCAGATGATACTTGCTGGATTTGTATAAATATCTGTTTTGTGTTGCTCTTGGTCCCGTTTAGACACAGTTCGTGATGACAATGGTGCAGTCGGGGAGTGCCATCGTGATGCCGTGTGGGTTCCCAGCTGGCTGGCTGTGGTTCCAGATCTCCTATATGATGTCACTGGTGCTTCTGTTCTCCAACTTTTACATCCAGGTAACTTTTACTCATGGTTTGGGCTCGGGGAACGATCATCGTATTGAACAATAACAACAATAGCAAGATAAATGGGAAATATGTAGTAGCTGTGCTCAAACCCACCCTAATGTAACAGTCCTAACCCTGTCCCAGTAAATTTAATTCTCCTGAATGTCTGTCATTGAATTACTGATAATTTATTGGTTGGCTTTTGGAAGATGTACGTCTCTTTTTTTAACACACTTCCAAAGCGTAGACCCAAAGGACAAAAATGTCAAGCGGCCAGCTATAAACAGTACGATCAAAGTCGTAATAGCTAATTAACACACTTCTAGAATTGAGAAAATTGGGAAGAAGAGACTATGGGAGGGGAATGCCAAGTTGTTGCATGGTCACGAAAGGAGAGGAACTTGGCTCCTAAGATGTTCGCACAAAATGTTCCTCATTGAGAAAACACATTGTACAATCAATATCAGATAATCAGCGTTCACCATTCATGCATAATTACTTTATTTATAATACAACGGATGTATGACTTCTACAGATAATACCCGAGCACGCCGTTGCTCGCTGCAGCACTTTGAGCGGTTTACGTTGTTGAGTGGAAGCACGTCTGCCGCGCTTTGCTCACGGTTCAAGTGCCGTGGTTCCACCCTGGTTAATAGTATGGATGTACATACTAAAAATACGTTAAGTTCCCTTCACAGTGGACATTAAAGATCCTGTGACGCCCTTCGCAAGAGTAGGTAAATATGTGCCGGCGTCACGGTCAAAATAAAACAAATTACCCCCAAAATTACTTAGTCGGCATATGCACAGCAATCATTGTCCCCCTACTGTCTAAACTTGGCTGGATCTTCCTGAAAAAGATTGACGGGACTCCGTGATGACTTTTCTGGGTAAACAGTCGTAAAAATAATGATACTAATAATGCTTGGTGTTTGCTCCACAGACGTACATCAAGCAGGGCTCGCGCCCGAAGCTGGAGAGCCACGCGAACGGCAAGATGGAGCCACGGAGCTCTGGGGACCTTCACGAGAACGGCAACAGCACGCGGCAGCGCAAGCCCAAGCGCGTGTAACACAGCGACACCCCAGGCCCATTTATTGTACATGAGCCGTTGATTTAAGCCCTCAACTTGGCGTGTCAAAATTGGAAGAGAAGGAAATGCCAGTTTATTTGTAAACCTAACATTTTTCCCAATAAGTCGGTGCTCACGTCCTGTACTGATCATCAACACAAAAAGCTAACACTGCATTGATGACAAAAGTTATTATTTATGTCTGTTCCCAAGCTGCAACATTGGTATATAATGCAGCCTTCTGCAGTGTGCAAATTCGTAAAATTACACTTATCTGGGAAGATTCAAGCTGCTCTGGTTTGATTTACATTTTCATGAACTCCACGATAAATTTCTTACACTTTAAAGCGGGGCATTTAGAGACTCTCATTTTGTTGACCTTTCACAATGAGGATACACATTTCAGAGTTACTAACTTGGGAGGAAAATGCACTTCAAATCTTTACGAGCACTGTCAGAATGAAGCGTTGTAGTGAGGCGGTTTATTTTAACAAATTGGTGGCACGTCTCGCGGCTCGCCGTTTATTCAGACATCTCCTGAATAATGTAAATGCCCTCAGTGACTGCGTGCGTCATCTGCGCGCACCGTGACATGGCAACTCCTAAACGCTTGACTTCCTGGCATTCTCACAAACTTACACTGGCACAATGTTGCCACCTTTTGAAGTCATGAACATGATCCTTATCTTCGTCGCTTCAGCATAATATGAGCAAAAGGCAAATGTGCAAATGTAAACGTGTGCTGAAGTGTTTGCATAACTATGTTTAAATTTGCTTAGATTTTAAGTACAATGCAACTTAAGTATACTGCTGACAAATTTGGCGTTGCTACCTCTTGAGTCCGCAGTTATTTCGTTTTTATATGCACAGATAAAAAAGTGGCTTTCTCTAAATTAGTTTTGTTAACAATGTGCGCATTATCTTGTGGCTATAGAATAAGAAAGCCTGCCCTAGGACTAACTGCTTCGTGTATTGCCATGTAACCCTTGTAGCCTGCCTAAAGCAACTGGTAATGTGTTGGCGTGATGTTCACACCAAACTGATAAGGTTTTTTTTTAATCCACCGTGCCTGATATGGTGATTATAATCATCTGTTTACCAACGACTCCAGCTTAAAAGCACTTACCTAATGTGTAGTTTTTAGTGAAATCTTGTTTTTTTATTTGCAAAAAGGGTTATTCATTGTGTTGTCATTTTAAGACCAAGAAAGACCATTGTATAGACACACAGTATCATTGTGACGGACAGGGATATACACTTAAATTGTTGTGGATCACAAGGAAATCAGTTGTAGAATGAGCACAGCACAAAACCTGCAGCTGTTGGTTTATATTCGACTTTGTGTTTTGTAGCAAGTGGAGGTATTTGCTTCCAAACTTTGTGAAGCCTTATTTTTCGGAATATACAGAAAAGACATTGCCTTAATCTGTATAAATGCGTTTTTCACAAGTATTTTGTTCACTGACTGTTGTCACTTTGCGAAAGAGCATCACTTGTTGTACCACTAATGGCCAGCTTCTAAGGGACACTTTAAACACCCAGAACGTGACTTAATGATGTCACAGTGAGTCGAATGTGTTGATCCACTTTATTTCTTACAAGACTGCTCATGCACCCACAAAGCTTTGGTCCCAGACCTGTACTCATATTCCTACACTTACGCAGATTTAACCGAGGAAGTAGTGCTGTTGCCTCGTCAATTTGATGGGGGTGTTCTGGAAAAACACTAACCCACAAAAGCGTATTGTTCAGAAAGTAGTCGGATTTTAGTTGACAGTAAGTGAATTAGGTGGTCGAAGTAAGTAAATTATTGGGGTTATTTGTGCGGCCATCTTTCGGGTAAGTGACACAATCAAATCTATTCTAGATTTGAAGCTTTCGTGACTGCAAGGATCCATACTCTTTGGTAACAATCATATCTATCAAAAATGGATCGTCAGGCGATTCAATGAAATCATGTATTTTCTACTGAAATTTAATGTGGGTTATCCCAAGTATTCCAGAACATTCCTAATTTATATAACTCGCCACACATATAAGCCCAGCCGTTTGGTTTGTTCCGATCGCCATTGCGTGTTCATGTTGGTTCACATGAGCAGCCAAGCGGCCTCATTGTGTTATGACTACCAAGGGCAGACAAAGCACCATGTCCTCATTTCTGGCTTCCCATCACTGTTGTGGAGTTGGAGTGGATCAAACAGGGCTCTGTTGTCTTCGTGTTGCTGATGCCAAGTGGATATTTGCACATTAGAGCAAAGCCAAGGAAACCGCATTGCAACCACCGACGCCATGCAGATATGCCCTTCGACCGTCTTAATTTTATTTCCGGATGATTTTTAATATTTGTTTTTACGCGTATTGTACTAAGAATGTGAAGTGTACCGTGATAAGATCTTGCAGAATTTAAATCGCCCAAGGTTTGTCATCACAACGTGCGCCTGTCCTGCAGTAACTGAGGTTTGGCTTGCTAACAATAAAAGCAGTTGAACTTAATGAGGCCAACGTATTTTTGTGTGCAGCGAATGGCACAGAGTCCTGCTTGTTGTCAATTGTACCGTTTCCTTTAGCAGAGATTGGTGTTGAACAGCAAAAATGGCTTCACAACTGGTAAATGTGCTGCGTCTTAATAGATCCATGTACTTTCATAAATACCGTTTACAGTTAAGCTCATTCTATGTTCCTTTATGGGCGTTCTCATTCACTTATGGCCCATTTTAAATTGGTAATTTTTAATGATTATCCCTCGGTTAACATTTCAAACTACTGAATCGTAAAACAACTACCTTTTGCGACAAAACAAATGTAGTACCAATAACATTTAAGATGGTTAAAACGCGATCAGAGAGCATACAACCGTGCCGCAGACTTTGTCAAACACTCTTAACATAAATTTAGATTTTATTTTATTATGTTTATTTTATTATTTCCCTTCTACGTGACTTTACCGAAAGAACCATGAAGATGACTCTTAACATACTTTGAGCGACAGACTGACTCATACTCGTTGAGTGCTTACCACTTTCAATCCGCCATCAGGTAAATTCTAACAATATAATAATTTACAATTGCTTTCTGTGCACTTGTATTATTTAGTAATGCATTTGAATAAATGCACACATGCTAATTAAATAGCACCCGTAACTGAGCGTTTTTACAGTTGGCAGTAACGTTGCAATAAAATTTATATTTGGAGATGAGTAATCTCTCGCACAGTCTCATCTCCACAGTAACGCCACATGCTCCCAATTCCTCGTTTAAAAACATCGCATGTTTTATTCAGTTTGCAATCATTACAATTACTGGAAATTTATATTTATTCCTTGATTACCGCATTACTTAAATGTTCGAAATCCAAACATCACCTTCAAGATAGCCCAAGTTGAATTGAGCAATTATCTCGGTTTCAGGTTTATTTTGTTTAATTCCCGAAAGTATATAGTCCATGGGCCCAAACAGAAATTGGTACAGTACCACCTTAGGTAGCAAAACCTTAGCAGTAGCGATGCATTTATATGAATGATAAAATTGGATTATTTGATAACCCCATTAATTTCAAGCAGCTATCACATTATTGACTTATTAGCCACGCGAAAAACTTGGAACCAGTATAGTTATGCCACCTCGAGTGATACCGATCAGTGAAATATCAGATATGGGCTCATGGACTATTGGCAGAGTTGAGGACACATTCGCTGGCTTTTTTCAATATTGCCAACCTGCCCACCAAACTGAACCCTCCATTTATCCTGGAAACCATAAACTGCCAGGGTAAGCTGTCCTCCCATTTCTTGGGCAGAGCCCACGCTGTAAAGCTGTGCCCCCGACTTTATGCCACTAACTAGGGAGGGACTCAATCCAACGTGTGATTCATTGAGGCAAGAACACGCAACTGCAGGGTTGGTGATCACGAAAATATTTAACGAAACTAAAACGTTTTTAATTCACCGGGCAAGGGCCACTGAGTTGCATACTGTAGCTCTTTTTCAGAAGCGACCTAGCCACAAACGATAGCTCAACGAAGTGGCCAAATACTCTGAATTTGGAAGGAAAAAAACAGGACCAGGATAAAAATCCACGCCACCACGGGGAGAGAGACACAAACTCTCCAGGCGAAAGGGTCATGATCGGACCCACGACCTCCTGTATACCAGGCGAGGTAGTTAACATCTCGCCAACCCTGGTGGGTTGAGAACTGGAGTTGGTAAGCACTGCTGTACACATTCATCGCCTTCTGTCATGCTCTATCAACTGCAGGACGAAGATATTCCCAGGTCGTCGCTTTTCCCCAGGCTGAATCAACCAATGCCTTTTATTTTACACTCGGACACGGAGACCAACACATGGATGAGTGAACAAGCACAAAAAGTTGGCATGGGCAAGAAACATCACAGTAAGAAGGGCCTGGGATCGATTCCCGCATTTCTGTGTGCAATATGTATGTCTTGTTCTGCTTGGGTTTACTTTGGCTCCTTCGGTTTCCCTCCTATAACGAGTACTACTAATGGTCAAACATCCCAATGCCAAATTTTAAAAATAAAAAATATATACACGCACAGTATCTGCAAATAACACGTAGCAATATCGCCTCCTACTGTGAAAACTTTTATTTCACAAAACTCACAAAATAACTTTAATTATAAAAGCCCAGCGTTCCGAACGCTTATTCGTCAACTCAATTAGGCGCCTGGAATTAAAAAAAAGTTATCGAAAGTGGACCCCCCCCCCCCAAACCCCACAGATGTGAGGGTAACAAGTTGATCCAATAGGTTCACAACAAATTGTCGATCCCCCCCCCCCAAAAAAAACCCTAAATGTATTTTGTAGGCGTATATACATACACACCCTACATACAAGTCAGTAGTATGAGGTCATCCATTTAGTTGGTAGCAAAAATCTGTCAAAACTTGACCCCCCCCCCCCCCACTTGTGTACGTTAGCCTGACCCCCCCCCCCCCCACACCGAATCCTATAGAACGGCCGATATTTAATCCCCGCAGAAACGATCAAGGGTTAATAATATTAACGTGTTTAAGCAAACAGATAGTCCACCGCCCGACTATCTAACTCATTTGAAGGCCAATGTAGACAAATTATTATCGAGGCTTCACCCCCCCCCCGTTCCCTATGCGGACATTGTCAGTAGACCCCCCCCCCCCCATACACAGGCTACGCATTTGGGTGAACCCCCCTCCATGCGTACGTACTAAATGGATTGCCCCTATCGACACATAAGTCAGTAGTATCTACATTTCTGCTTAGGGGCCGTCCATAAATGACGTCACGCACCTAGGGAGGGGGTCAGACATTTGTGACGATGTGTGACGAGGCGGGGCGGGGGGTGAGAAATGTGACGTCATATCAAAATGCGCAACTTTAAATAAATGTAGACAACACGTTCTACTTAATTAAATAGACTTTTTACATAAATGTTTTCTCCTACAACATCAGTGTAGCGCCACATTAAATACGCGCTAGAATGACAATAGTTTAAAGCGATTTGAAGCATGTTTTATTTTCGAAATGAAAATATGGTTTTGGGGGGAGGGGGCAGAGCTTTGTGACGTCATATTTGAGGGGGGAGGGGGTCTGACTTTTTGAGGCGCCGTGTGACGAGGGGAGGGGGTCCAAAATCGTCCAAAATCGTGTGACGTCATTTATGAACGGCCCCTTATACACCCTACATACTCTCGTCAGTAGTATCTCCAGATATGCTTCATACCCTACATATATCTTAACCTAAAGCTTTTAATATTAATGTTATTTGGGTCTTTCGGTAAAGTCACGTAGATAGGTTCAATTTAATAAATAAAAAATAACAGAGAAATACGACGTTTCGATCTTCATTTTCCTGATGACGACCGCTTGTGTTGCGATCGAAACGTCGTTTTTTGTTATTTTCTTCGAACGTATCTACGTGACTTTACTGAGAGACCCAAAGAACACCCTACATGCACTACTAAGGCAGTAGTATTTGCATCTATACCTACACACCCTACATACTGAGTTAGTAGTTTCTACTGACTCTATATATTACACATAATACAGGTGTTTGAGGTCAGATCGCGTAAATATATAAGTGTGTCGTTAAACCCGCCACCACCCGACACAGCCAATTTATTCAGGTTTGTCACGTAAACAGACCTTCCCACATTGACATGCTAATCTCTCACATTTCAATTAACGTACAAATTCCTTCTCTAGCTCGGCCCACTTACCCTTGGGTTGAGCCCACCAAAATCCGATATAAGCTCTTGTTGTTAGCAGATCTTTCTCCTATGTCAGCAGTTCTCCTGCTGTATCTGTTCCACCTGATGACGGTCGCTTGTGTTGCGATCGAAACGTCGTGATTTACTTTATTTTATGTTATACCTACCACGTGACCTTACCGAAAGAACCAAAGCGTATGGACCCCTGCAGTGACGAAAAACTTCAAATCTAGATTAAAGGACGTATAAGTGGGAGACGTAATCATCACTGTGCGTTCACGGCCACGGAGTTCCTGGCTTTGACGTTCCTCCTAAACGACAGTGGTGTTCACCATCGAACGCATGTCATCAGTACATGAAGGAGAGGCCGATGCGCATATCTACTTGACAATCGGATCACTCAAGACAAACCACAGAGGGGTGCGACTGTACCCAAGCAACCCCAACTATGGACCATATCAAATTTTGACTTAAAACTTTCGTGACTGCAGGAATTCATATTCTGTGGTTATTTCGGTAAAGCCACGTAGATAGAAAAAATAATAACAAAAAAATTATACAAAATATATTTTTTTGTAAAAAATATGTAAAAAATATCACGACGTTTCGATCGCAACACAAGCAATCGTAATATTTTTTTATTAACTTTATTTGCATTTTTATTATGTAATTGTTATTATTTTTTCTATCTACGTGACTTTACCGAAAGAACCATAGAATATGGACCATATTGTAATGCTATAGACACAGAGACTGTCACATATAGAGATAAATTAGCACTTTAGTGCGGTTGTGGCAATGCAATTCAAACTATGGATGAGTCTGCACTCCTTCAACGGAGGAACAGCAACGCCTCACCAAGTCTCTGTCTGTGTCTCTGTGTCTCCCCTGTAAGGCCCTCTCGTGGTGACCAGCAGACTGTTCTCTACATTGGCATCTCACTCCTCATCACTTTGCTGCTGCCACCACTACAACACCACGACTACTACCACTACAACACTACAACACCACTACCACTACAACACTACAACTACACCAACACTACAACACCACTACAACACTACTACTACACCAACACCACTAGAACACTACTACTACAACACTACAACACCACTACAACACTACTACCACAACACTACAACACTACCACTACAACACTACTAAAACACCAACACGATAACACCAATACCACTACAACACTACTACTACACCAACACCACTACAACACTACTACTACAACTCTACAACACCACTACCACTACAACACTACTACTACGCCAACACCACTACAACACTACTACCACAACACCACTACAACACTACTACTACACCAACACCACTACAACACTACTACTACAACACTACAACACCACTACCACTACAACACTACAACACCACGACTACTACTACAACACTACTACTACAACACTACTACAACACTACTACCACTACAACACTTCTACACTACTACTACAACACCACTACAACACTACAACACCACTACCACAACAACACTACTACTACACTACAACACCACGACTACTACTACAACACCACTACTACTACTACAACACTATTACTACTACAACACCACTACCACACCACTACAACACCACGACTACAACTACAACAACACTACTACAACACCACTACTACCACTACAACACCACTACTACCACTACAACACCACTACTAATACAACACTACCACACCACTACTACCACTACAACACATCTACTAATGCAACACTACCACATCACTACTACCACTACAACCCCACTACTACCCCTACAACACTACTACTACACCAACACTACTACTACAACACCACTACCACTACAACACTACTACTACACCAACACCACTACAACACTACTACTACAACACTACAACACCACTACCACTACAACACTACTACTACACCAACACCACTACAACACTACTACTACATAGTTCATAGTTCCATTTATTTGGTATAGCCCTGTGAGCCATTCGGCTCTTGAATCGGGTGCAACCGCAACAAACAAAAAACACGAACAAGAAAAACATCTTAAAGTGACTGTGACCACTACAACACCACTACTACCACTACAACACCACTACTACCACACCACACCACTACAACACCACTACAACACTACAACTACTACAACACCACTACCACTACTACAACACCACTGCTACTACAACACCACTACTACCACACCACTAAACACCACTACTACCACTACAACACTACTACCACTACAACACCACTACTACCACTAAAACACCACTACTACCACACCAACACCACTACTACAACACCACTACTACCACACCACTTCAACACCACTACTACCACACCACTACAACACCACTACTACCAAACCACTACTACCACACCAACACCACTACTACCACACCAACACCACTACTACAACTACCACACTAATACAACACCACTACTACTGCAACACGACTACGACTTCAACACCACTACTACCACACCAACACCACTACTACTACAACACCACTACTACCACACTAACACCACTACTACCACACCAACACCACTCTTACCACACCAACACCACTACTACCACCACAGCACCACTACTACCACACCACTACTACCACACCAACACCACTACTACCACACCAACACCACTCTTACCACACCAACACCACTACTACCACTACAGCACCACTACTACCACACCAACACCACTACTACCACTACTACACCACTACTACTACACCAACACCACTACTACACCACACCACTATTACCACACCAACACCACCACTACCACACCAACACCACTACTACCACACCAGCACCACTACTACCACTACAACACCACACCAACACTACTATTACTACACCAACACCACTACAACACCAACACCACTACTACCACACCAACACCACTACTACCACTACCACACCACTACTACCACACCAACGCCACTACTACCACTACCACACCACTACTACCACTACCACACCACTACTACCACACCAACACCACTACCACCACACCAACACCACTACAACACCACTACTACTACACCAACACCACTACTACCACCCCACTACTACCGCAACAACACCACTACTACCACTACAACACCACTACTACCACACCAACACCACTACTACCACTACAACACCACTACTACCACACCAACACCACTACTACCACTACAACACCACTACTACCACACCACACCACTACTACCACATCAACACCACTACTACTACAACAACACCACTACTACCACACCAACACCACTACTACCACTACTACCACACCACTACTACCACACCAACACCACTACTACCACACCAACACCACTCTTACCACACCAACACCACTACTACCACTACAGCGCCACTACTACCACACCACTACTACTACACCAACACCACTACTACCACACCAACACTACTACTACACCACACCACTACTACCACACCAACACCACTACTACCACTACAACACCACTACTACCACACCAACACCACTACTACTACATCACACCACTACTACCACACCAACATCACTACTACCACTACAACAACACACCAACACCACTACTACCACACCAACATCACTACTACCACTACAACACCACACCAACACCACTACTACCACACCAACGCCACTACTACCACACCACTACTACCACACCAACACCACTACTACCACACCACTACTACCACACCAACACCACTACTACCACACCAACACCACTACTACCACACCACACCACTACTACCACTACAACACCACTACTACCACTACACCACTACTACCACTACCACACCACTACTACCACACCAACACCACTACTACCACACCAACACCACTACTACCACACCAACACCACTCTTACCACACCAACACCACTACTACCACTACAGCACCACTACTACAACACCACTACTACTACACCAACACCACTACTACCACACCAACACTACTACTACACCACACCACTACTACCACACCAACACCACTACTACCACTACTACACCACTACTACTACACCAACACCACTACTACCACACCACTACTACCGCACCAACACCACTACTACCACTACAACACCACTACTACCACACCAACACCACTACTACCACACCGCTACTACCACACCAACACCACTACTACCACTACAACACCACTACTACCACACCAACACCACTACTACCACACCAACACCACTACTACCACTACAACACCACTACTACTACACCAACACCACTACTACCACACCACTACTACCGCACCAACACCACTACTACCACTACAACACCACTACTACCACACCAACACCACTACTACCACACCGCTACTACCACACCAACACCACTACTACCACACCAACACCACTACTACCACTACAACACCACTACTACCACACCAACACCACTACTACCACTACAACACCACTACTACCACACCACACCACTACTACCACATCAACACCACTACTACGACAACACCACTAGTACCACACCAACACCACTACTACCACACCACTTCTACCACTGCTACCACACCACTACTATCACACGAACACCACTACTACCACACCAACACCACTCTTACCACACCAACACCACTACTACCACTACAGCACCACTACTACCACACCACTACTACTACACCAACACCACTACTACCACACCAACACCACTACACCACACCACTACTACCACACCAACACCACTACTACCACTACAACACCACTACTACCAAACCAACACCACTACTACACCACACCACTATTACCACACCAACACCACCACTACCACACCAACACCACTACTACCACACCAGCACCACTACTACCACTACAACACCACACCAACACTACTATTACTACACCAACACCACTACAACACCAACACCACTACTACCACACCAACACCACTACTACCACTACCACACCACTACTACCACACCAACGCCACTACTACCACTACCACACCACTACTACCACTACCACACCACTACTACCACACCAACACCACTACCACCACACCAACACCACTACAACACCACTACTACTACACCAACACCACTACTACCACCCCACTACTACCGCAACAACACCACTACTACCACTACAACACCACTACTACCACACCAACACCACTACTACCACTACAACACCACTACTACCACACCAACACCACTACTACCACTACAACACCACTACTACCACACCACACCACTACTACCACATCAACACCACTACTACTACAACAACACCACTACTACCACACCAACACCACTACTACCACTACTACCACACCACTACTACCACACCAACACCACTACTACCACACCAACACCACTCTTACCACACCAACACCACTACTACCACTACAGCGCCACTACTACCACACCACTACTACTACACCAACACCACTACTACCACACCAACACTACTACTACACCACACCACTACTACCACACCAACACCACTACTACCACTACAACACCACTACTACCACACCAACACCACTACTACTACATCACACCACTACTACCACACCAACATCACTACTACCACTACAACAACACACCAACACCACTACTACCACACCAACATCACTACTACCACTACAACACCACACCAACACCACTACTACCACACCAACGCCACTACTACCACACCACTACTACCACACCAACACCACTACTACCACACCACTACTACCACACCAACACCACTACTACCACACCAACACCACTACTACCACACCACACCACTACTACCACTACAACACCACTACTACCACTACACCACTACTACCACTACCACACCACTACTACCACACCAACACCACTACTACCACACCACTACTACCACACCAACACCACTACTACCACACCAACACCACTACTACCACACCACACCACTACTACCACTACAACACCACTACTACCACTACACCACTACTACCACTACCACCCCACTACTACCACACCAACACCACTACTACCACTACAACACCACTACTACCACTACAACACCACTACTACCACACCACACCACTACTATCACACCAACACCACTACTACCACACCACACCACTACTACCACTACAACACCACTACTACCACTACAACACCACTACTACCACACCACACCACTACTACCACTACAACACCACTACTACCACTACAACACCACTACTACCACACCACTACTACCACACCACACCACTACTACCACTACAACACCACTACTACCACTACAACACCCCTACTACCACAACACTACTACCACTCAATGGCATGGAATCACCGCCCATCGACTCTGCAGCCTCCCATCATGGACCCCTCCCCTCATAGGGCCCCTCCCCTAATGGGCGGATCCCTTCCCTTCCGAGGGGCCCCTCCCCTCATAGGCGATCTCCTCCAATCATGGGCGGACCCCTCCCCTCGCCGGTGGCCCCTCCCCTCAGGGGCGCCTACTGCCCCGCCGCTCAATCCCCCTGGATCCCGCCCCTCTGCCGCGTCACGTGACTGTCTCGAAATGGCGGCTCTCGGTTCGCGCTGATTACCGTCCGCCTGGGCCTCGCGGTCTCCTTCCAAGAAACAAAACTTCACGCCTGAGAAGACGACTTCGCCGCGGTAAACTTCGCCCGTCGTCGTCGTCGTGTTTCCCGAGCACAGTTCACGTTCGCGACGTACGTGTCGTAACCTCTATGCGCGGGCCGATTGTTGTGTGGGTTGACCCGCTCGTCGCGGGGGCGTGAGCGCTGCTCGTGTGTGTGCTCAGGCGAGGCCTGGGCCTTGTGCCGTCCTCCCCGCGGCCCTCACGCCGCGCTCCCCCGAACTGTGCTCGCTCCCTCTAATCAGCGGGGTATCCTGCTCTCCAGGGTCTTTCCCCCTTGCTCCCTTGGGGGGTTTTCCGCCTCACTCGACTCTTAATATCGGGGCTTCATTTCACCCTTACTGGGCGTCTCCCGTTGAAGCACCGCTGTCTTGGGTTTCCGAATTCAATGTTCATCTTCACGCGGCGACTCTCACCATTCTCACCTGAGAGAGCGGTCTTGTTACCGAAGTTTTCCTCCCTCTCAGCGGGCAGCCCCGGCACTCGTGAGCGTCCTGGGACGATGCGAGGGTGAGCGCGAAGCTTCTGTGGTCGGTGCAGTGGCTGCACATTAGTCGCCTTTCTATTCGTGTGTTTCTTTCAGCTGGCGTTTTGAGTGCTCGAGTCTGGATGTTGTGCCATAATGCAGCCTCGTCGAGGCAGAGAGAGACAGGAGCGTGTGAAGTCGTGCGGTAGTGGAAATGGCGATGGTCATTGGGGCCCCGACCTAGTGTTTATAGCGCAGTTCGCTGCTTTCGATGGTTTGTATTCGTACATTTCCTTGCTTATTGTGGTGTTTGGGTAAATAACTTCGTGGTCCACGAGGATAACAAGCCCGCTTGTTATGGGGGCTCCCACGCGGAGTAAGATGGCGCTTTTCCCAGTGTTCGTGCGAGGCTTTGATAACTCCGCATGGTGGAGCGGGGTAGGTAGGTAAAGTCCATTGGGCTGTGAAGTCTTAGTTTATACCTGGTGGTGCGTGTTGATTTATTTAAATGAAATGCCTAGCCGGCTTCTGAGTTGAACTATTAATATGGTATGCTGTTTGTTTACATTACACTGTTCAGGGAGTGCATACAGTATGTTGTACTGCACTGCACGCTGCGACACATTCGCATAACAATGACACGCATTATCGTAAAAACTAATTTACTTGAACAAAAGTCACCACATTTAATGTTTAATCCGATAGTTATTTTAGCATACTTAAAAAACAACATTTGTGAATGGTAGCCAATGGAGAAAACGCGTCCAATAGGACGACTATCGCGGAGATAGAGCGATGAGATACTGAATGGACATGCGGTGGAATGACATGGATGCAAGTTGCAATGGTCCTTGAGGGCTTGAGACGGTGTGGGGGAGGCCTTCATCCAGCAGTGGATAGACTAAAGCGGATGATTAAACAATTGTATACTTTTTATCGCCCCACGGAGCGGATGTGTTTCAAATTGCAAATGTTTATTTGGGGTTCTTAATATGCCAACTTCGTGGCAGCGTCGAATTAAAAGTTAATGTTTTCACTGCAATGAACTGTACCTCGTAAAATGCTCTTGAGTCTGGAAAAGTATGCGTTGTAATGGAGTTCCTATGTAATGTGTAATGGAAAGCGTCGTTGTTTTTGGTCATCCCTATTTTATCGCGCGGTGCATTCGCCTTTAATTCTTGAGATATAATTCACTCGATAATCTCAGCAGTACGAATCCGTGACCCGAGTGGCTTTGGAAGATATTTTAAAACATCTCAAAATCCCTTGTACAGTGCCCATTTATTTATTATAATAACGTGGTGCACGTTTCCACACAGCTTAGTAGTGTTTTTTTTACGCGAGCCAATTTTGACAAACACTTGGAAAAGGCTAATCTTTACTCTAGATTTTATTTGTGCAGTCATTGGAGACGATCAATCAACTCGTTCCATATTTTAACCCGGCTTCATCAATGTTAACTGTCCAGATTCGATCAAGAGAGTTCACTTTGCTGGTGTCTGATCTGAGCCACACCATGACCTCCCGTTAGCAATTTTATAGTGATTCTAGCCATATATAAATTGCTTTGCATGAATTGCGCATGTTCAAGTGGGTGGCATTTATTGTTTACTGTGTATAAAGATTTTAATTTGGGCAAATACTACAAGTGTGATGCGAATCCTAGCTGTTAATGATGCGTATTTTAAGCATGTGCTGGTTTTTCCGTAGACAAAATCAAGAGTTGTGTTTCTCCTCTGTTTTTGTTTAGCATTGAGATGCAACTATTATGGCAGACACTGACAAATCTGATGCTAAATTTATGTCAGTGACGAGCACTGACCAGGTTTCTGCGAATGCAGAGAAGAGCGCTACTGAGGACGTGAACTCACAAGCGTCTGACGGTAGAGAAAATAAGCTTGAAAGTGGTAGTCCTGTCGGTGGTTCAAAAGATCCTGCAGAGCTGGAGTCTATGAGAGGAGATGCTTCCGGAGGATCAGAAAGTGAACTTCAAGAAACTGCCTCCCAGCCCGAAGGTAATTTTAAGCTTCTGTATCATAAACATGACACTATTATGAAGAAGCGCAAATAATTTTTCATAAATTGTTTCCAGGTTACACGTGTCGTGCATTGCATAGCTGAAGTGGTAATTTTGTCGTGACAGAAAACGACGAGGGTGTGGAGGAAGAGGGAGACAACACTGAGGATGAAAAGAAAGCAAAAGAATTGCGAAAGACGTGGGGGTTCAGACGAAGCACCCTGGCACAGCGTGATGGCGAAAGTCTGAGCGATTCACAAGAGGAGAAGCCCATGACACGGGGACGCAGCTCTTTTACCTTACAAATCATGCCCAGGCGCAGTGGGCGGTCGACGAAGCGTTCGCCACATGTACAGGCCTTCCTCGCCCCAAAAAGTCGGAGTAAAAAATCGTCTGGTTCCCCTGCAAACTCTGGTAGCAGCTCGCCAACGTCGAGCAGGTCAACAGCTGGCTCTCCCGTGAAGGAAAGTAAAGACAAAATTGACTTGAGTAGTGATAGTAAAGGCTCTAGTAGGTGTGATAAGGATACTGTGATGTCTGAAAATAAAGAAGCGGCAAGTTACTTTTCTGAAATGTCCATTAACAAAGCGTGTCGAGATAAAATTGCCAAAATAGAGTTAACACCTCTGCCGACTGCTATTCTGAGGAAAGAGGAAGATTCTGCTTTGAAGCCCATGTGTGGAAGTAGTGAAGATGATCTTCCTCTCAAAGAACTGCAAGAGAGGTTAAGGAAGAAAAAATTGGAGCAGCAACAAATGGAAGCCCGTTTGGGAGCTGTGGTTGAAAAAAGCAAAGTCACATCAGAAAATTCAACACCAGTCGCTGATGATAACAAAGTTAATGATGTGAAACATCAAAACAAATCTGAAAATGAAGGTTTGCAAGATGTAGCAATAGTTGCTGCTGAAGACGCAAACACTGATGACAAAAATCAGTCACTTGGCTGTACAGGGAACCTGTTAGATCACGACTACGCCTTTCAAAAGAGAACTGGGTGCATCTGTGGGAAAAATAATTTTGACAGGTAAGCATATTCGCCAGAGCATTAGCTGCATTTAACTTGTGACCATATAATTTACAGTCGGCTTTTCTTTGAAGCACTGCACTTTGAATTTGGCGTGCGTTCATTTGTGAAAATTGAAATGCCCCCGTTTACATTGTGCAGAGTTCAAGTGTTGTGCAAGCAGTGTGAGGAGTGGATTCACGGCAGCTGTGTGGGCCTCACGGTGGAGCTGGCACTTGAATTGGAAAAGGACAACAAGGTTTATTTATGTCCGCGCTGCTGTCCTATGGAGAGTGATGATGAAGACCCACATACGAAAGGTATACATGCGTGTTGTTTTTAATTTGCATTTTCTACTTTAATTTTACAGAGGAGTAAGCATTTCACCAAAATTTTATCTTGTTACAAATGCCATGTTGAAAGCACATGAGAGAGCAATCTTTTCACATATCTGGGTTTTTACTTGTTTAATCTTGATTTCTGTGCCTACCCTTTTGTTTAATGCTAGGTCCTGGTCTAAGTGCAAAGCCGGCATCAAAAGGGGAGTCTGGGGACTCCAAAAAGTATATGGGAAAACTAGAGCAAGCAACTGAACCTTTGGATCCTAAAAGGCCAAGAATTAGGATACAACAAGAAGAGGTAAGGAATGTGTAATTCACCGTCTCTGCCTTTTTATTCTTTTGAACATATTGTGTGCAGATTATATGTTGAAACTTTTGATTTTCCTATTTGTATGATTAGATAGCATTCAGTTATTTTGCATTACAATTTGTTGGGCCTCGAATGGTGGGATAATTGTTTGGGGTGCTTGTTCAGCTTATTATGATAATCTGATTGAAATGTGGTGTATTTCACTCTTAAAGCCTGCAAAGCAGCCAGAACCTGTTGCAATGGACCCAGAACCTGCTGCAAAGGACCCAGAACCTGCTGCAAATGACCCAGAACCTGCTGCAAATGACCCAGAACCTGCTGCAAAGGACCCAGAACCTGCTGCAAAGGACCCAGAACCTGCTGCAAAGGACCCAGAATCTGCTGCAAAGGACCCAGAATCTGCTGCAAAGGACCCAGAACCTGCTGCAAAGGATCCTGAACCGGCAGAAAAACAATCAGAACCTGCAACAACGGAATCGGAGCGGTCGGCAAAAGTCTCGGAACCCGCGGAAAAAGAGACACAGCCTGCACCGCATGAGCCGGAACCCGCATCAGTCTCGCAGAAGTGTGTTGTTGTCGAGTGTTCCAACAATGCCCTAGCTGGCTCGGTGTACTGTAGCAACGAATGCATCTTAAAGCACGCCGCCGCCGCACTGCAGAGCATGCGCAAGGATGGTGCCAAACAACAGGTCAAAGGCAAAGATGCTGTCAAGGGTAAAGGAGGGAAAGTTAAGGATAAGAAAAACAAGAAGAAAAAGAAAGGTTTGCTCGACAAGTCCCGGGATCAGAGCCCGGCGAAGCACGAAAAAACGCCCAAGTCCAGACTTCGGTCCGCAAGAGCTGACGAGAGTTCCACACAGGTACATTTTGGCACAGATATGCACATTTTGTTCAGTCGTTAAAATATACCTTACTTAATCAAATCCAGGGTTAACGCAATGGTGTATTAATCTATATATTTCAATTTACGGATATTATAAGTTAGTTCGTTTATTTACCATTTTGTGATGTGTTAAATGTTGTTTTTCAGAAGAGTAAGGCTGGAAAGATTGCTAAAAAATCAGTGGCGGCAGCAAGTAAGGACTCCAAACAAGCCAAAGAGTCTCTTCCCACAGATAAGGGAAAAGGAAATCCTCAGGCTTCAGTCACAAGGACTGCATCAGAAGAACGATCCCAGGAACATTCGGCTGCAGAGGTGGCCAAAGCTGCAGCGAAAGTAGATGCTCTTAAACATACTGTAAAGCCGGGTATGAAGCAAGCAACATTTAAGCCGTTTGTTAAGGTAGAAGGCAAGTTAAATGTGAAGTCAGACAATGCTAAGCAACTCATGAAGCATGACATTGGTAAGTCTGTTGTCAAACAAGAAGCTACTAAGACATTGATCAAGCAAGACATTTATAAACCAGGTACCAAGTTAGAAACGTCTAAACCTGGTTTTAGGCCAGTTGTCAAGCATGAGATGGGTAAAACGGTTGTCAAACAAGAGGCGAGTAAAACGGTCTTAAAGCACGAAGTTGCAAAAACAATATTCAGGCCAGATAAGTCTGTTGCTGGAACACCAGGAATCAAAATGGAGAAACCAACAGCTGCTTCCACAACTCCTAAAATAGAAAAGGCTGCAGTAGCTTCAACTTCTTCATCTCATCAAGGTACATCATAAATAATGGATAAATATACACTTTTTTTACAGTAATCAATACCCCGATTCATTTAAAAATATTCTTTCTCGCATCATTACCCCAATCTGTGTTTAGTAATAGGCCTGAAGGGGTGACGTGACACTTGCCTGACACTCATCTTACTCACGACTGACGTTCACCTGCTAAGTCACCACCAAGGAGACCACTCACCACTCACCTGACCACAGAAACTACTGAGTACGACTCGTGCATTACACCCTCGTCACATTTACCACTTGCCAATCACCACTTAACTGACACCTAAAACCAGACAATTTCACTCGCCTTGCACCACACGCCTGATGCTGCTCACCAGAAACTCACAACATTTATCACTCACCTGACACTTCGCGTTGCACCACACGTTCACAAATTATGGACTGATATCTAAACGTTAAAAATGTTCCTGTTGACATAACTTTCATATTTCCACCCTGCTTGCCTGAGCTGAGCATGCTAATTAGTCTAGCATTCATCAGGAATTCTAATCTGGCCATTGGGGGGGTTGAGGGTTTGGGGTGATGGTCACATGACCTTTAGTGATGACGGACTTACAGGAAGACTTGGGCATGCTTGATTGATCATTGACGACAAGCAGACAATGGGATGGGGACAACCACATTTTATATTTGAGATACAAATTAAATGTTTTCATACATTGAGCTACATTTCAATTAATCTGGTCCACTGCTGTGTTTCTTTGCAATTTAAAATGAGATATGCCTTAATACAAAAAATGTGTTTCGTGAAATGTTTTTTTGGCTCAGTTTCCAAAGAGAAAATACTGCATAAGGAGACTGTAGGGCCCTCTGGCAGCCACCCAGCGTCAAGCCACCAAAAGAACCACCCATCTGTGGAACAGATCCGTCAGAATGTTCGAAGGACACTCAAGGATATTCTTGCCAAACGGTAAATAGTCAAGAATTTTTATTTAAAGCTTTCGTGACTGCAGGGATTCATATTCTTGGTTCTTTCGGTAAAGTCACGTAGATAGGGAAACAATAAAATAATAATAAAATTCTTGCTGTGGTTTTCACACCTGATGATGATTGCTTGTGTTGCAGTCGAAACGTCGTGAAATTTTATTGTTTTATATTTTTATTTTATTGTTCCCCTTTTACGTGACTTTACCGAAAGAACCAAGAATATGGTAAATAGTCATGTTCGTGTAACTTGAAACACAGCTGATGTTTAGCTGAGCCATCAGTGCTTTATTTTGTAAAGTTGAAATAAAAGACCACATTTGCCAAACTGGTTTAATTTGAAAATTATATAGGCTGGTGCTTCTCAATCATTTCAACTTGATATATATTACGTGCATATATTTGTCCGAGGAGGCTCCATTGTACAGAATAGTTCACTTGCCGTTATAGCAAGCTATGTTAAGGTTCATAATCTTGTAAAACGTGAAATATGTATTTATTTGGTATAATACGGGTTAGACTTAATAGATAATGTTTTACCAGCATTAAATAACGTTTGCTAATTTAGCATTTGGGTTTTATGAATCAATGTTTATCCCAATCTTGCCGGTTTAAACAAATTGTGTGAACATGCGTTGATGTGGCCCTGCAGGACTATAGACTAAAATGTTTCACTTATGTTTTTGGTTGTCAGCGACCTTTGTCAGTGTAGTTTTTTCACAGCACTATTCTTATATCTTTCTTGCATTTTTAGCAAACAGTTTCATTTCATATTGGATTTTGGGTTGTGAATGTTTCACCATAGGCTCTGCCATAATTTAAAAGTTAATGTACTAGACTTGCAATGCAGATGTCACCAGTGTAAGCTCCTAATGTGGCTGTTGAAACAAATGTCACTTTTCTTGAATCCCACCTCGGTGCACCTTTGCGTGTAAATGTCACTTGGCAGGTTGCATGGTGTGGGGTAAGATGTGGGTTCTCCCACTTCTTCCAAGATGTGGAAGAGTGCCAAATACACTGTTGAGCTGCTCACTAGAGCTTCTATTAACAGAGGCCTTTCCTGTTAGAGTGACATGAGCAAGACATTGCAGGGCTGCACCTTTGCTGGACGTTCTGCTGTGTGGGACATTGATTGCAACCTGCCCTGTTGCACAACAGGTGCAGCGACTCGGACGACCTCACTGTGGCAGAGGAGGAGTTGGTGAAGGTGGCAGGGCGCATCGAGAAGGAGCTCTTCTTGCTCTTCCAGGCTACGGACAGCCGCTACAAGGGCAAAGTCCGTGGCCTTATCCTCAACCTGAAGGACCCCAAGAACCAGGTTGGGAGTCTAACTTCACACATTTCACACAGAGCTGCTGCCCCATTGCTTGTTGGTGTGTGTGCATTAAGTGGCTGACGATTACCACTGCACTGTGTATGAAGGGCCTCTTCCGGCGCGTATTGGTGGGGGACATGACGGCGCCTCGCCTGGTTCGCTTGAGCCCTGAGGAGCTGGCGTCTCGCGAGCTTGCCTTGTGGAGGGAGAGGGACAGCAGTAAAGTAAGATGTCTCTCCTTGGACGTTTTTCCTGAGCTTTATAAATACATAGGTGCCTTGTTATTTTTGGTGCCGTAGCATATCTTTAGAGAGGGCATTTAAACATTAATGTACGTGTTGGTCCTGTCCAGATGATGAAACGCGAGTCGTGGGAATCGGAGCGGAGGCATCGGCACAAGGTGGAGGTGGACATGGAGGAGAGTCCTCCACATCCTGACTCTGAGGTTGACCTTTGTCACGTTTCCCCCGTTTGAGTTTTCCGGTAACTGCTATGCTGTGTCATGTAGGACCATGCGCTGCACGCTGTTTTACACCAGCTGATGACCTGGTGTGTGGCCTGCAGGAGGCAGAGGAGAGCATTCCTGAGGGCTGCAAGGCTGAGACTGCAAAGGCCGACATCATGTCTAGCATGCTCACCGACACCACTGACCAGCACAAGGCTCATCTCTTTGACCTCAATTGTAAAATCTGCACAGGTAACCGTGATGGATCTCAGCAAAATGGAAACCCTCTACACTCATGCAATATAGGGCTCCATATGAAAAGCTGTTTATCAGTGCATTGCCAGGTGGTGTGCCTCCACCACGCCTTGCAGCCCATGAGAGATATTTGACCTTCACGCTGTTTAGTATGTTGCGGGGTTGGTGAAGGTGCGGAGAGAGTACACAACATCAATGGAATTGCTGAACTGCCCTTTGCTGCCCACATTCTATATTGTTTTTTTGTGCATGGTGGTCACCCATCCAGCACTGTCCAGGCTCTCTGGACAGTGGTCCTTGCCGTTTTATAAATATAAACCGTATTTAATCTGGGAAATGTCCTCAAGGACTCAAGGTTTCCTGTACTTTGCTTTATAAAGAGGATTATTGGAATAGTTAATTCGGTTATTGCGCTTGAGCTAGTTTTTTGTTCTTTCAATGACAGTGCACAAATATGGAGTGCTTGAACAACTTGACTCATGCATTTCTGGTTGCCTGAGTTATTTTATATGCATACATGACTGCGAAGAGTAAAACACGGCACCCACGTTTCATTTATGAATTAACGCATTTTTACTGATTGATGGGTAAGGTTCAAGCTGGCACTCATCGGGTGTGCCATCGAGTAATGGAATTGTGGGATATGGTCCAAATGTAATGATTTAGTTTTAAAAATAATATTGAATTGCTAATTTTCAAGCAACTGCTGAGTTTCCACGATAAAGAAGGAGAGTTCAAGAAGTCATCACGAAGTTGGTGTCGCTACACTTCATCACTTCCTCCTGCGAAATCCTAGAGTTTCAAAGTCAACACCTGACTTCCAATGTTTGTAAATTACACGGTCCCACCATCTGGCTTTTCCCAAGGTCGTGGACCTCTGCCGAGTACAACTCATTGGCTACCTCGGTAAACTGCCATCCTACCGTCATGACATGTTATTTTCCACCTTTTACCTCCATGAAATTCCTACCATACTCTGCATACAACACCTGTTTTGAACCCAGAAGCTTTGCTATATTTTTAAGTCCAGCCCATTGAACTGTACAGGCTTCATCTCACCTTACCTTTGCTAAATTTGATAATACAAAATGGCTGTGTAGTCCAGGGGTTGGCAACAAGAGCCATTTTTTTGGAATTCGGTAAAAAAAACTCAATAATTCAAGAGCCGCAATGCATGTGAATACGAGAGGCGGTCCTTGATAACGTCACAAAGCAGTCGTTACAGAGTCACATGCGACTCCAGAGCCACAGGTTGCCGACCCCTGGTGTAGTAGATAACCTGCGATTAAGGCGCTTGGGGCTTAACCATAACTACTGTTGTCAACTTTAGGAAAAGGTAATTTTAAGTAATCAGTATCAAGCTCCATCCAGTACCTAAGACTAAGGTTGCTTCAATGACGATATGATACATTGTACGATATGTCTTATAATATTTCGTTTTGTAAAATATTGCTATACAGTGAAATCTCACCTTATGTTACAGTGTTTGTGGAGACCCTATATATTTATGTTTTATAGTGAAAATATTTTCTTGTGATATTACAAGTCCTACAAAAACATGCATCTGTATACATAACCAGATACATATATTTTATGAGACCTTTGCCAGTAACAAGATATAGTAATAGGTTTTTACCCTTTTAGCTGGCACAAAAAACTGACACCTTTATACAAGGGATCATGTTTGCAATAACCACAACACAAGCAGTCAAAAATGCAAACAAAAAGAAACAACTCTGATAATGATATGCACTGTTCTTGAATTTGATTGGTCCACACCCGAGACGGATTTGCTTAGAGCCTAGTCTCCACTGGTGTTGGACCAGATGAAGCCATAATTCATACAACTCAATACAGCGCACTATCAGAGTATTGAGAGCTCGGGGTAAGCCTTTACATTGAGACTTCCAAACATGATCCCTTGTATAAAGGTGTCAGTTTTTTGTGCCAGCTAAAAGGGTAAAAACCTATTACTATATCTTGTTACTGGCAAAGGAGGTCTCAATGTAAAGGCTTACCCCGAGCTCTCAATACTCTGATAGTGCGCTGTTTTTAAGTTGTACGCCTTTTGGTGTCATCTGGTCCAACACCAGTGGAGACTAGGCTCTAAGAAAAGCCGTCTCGGGTGTGGACCAATCAAATTCAACGACAATGCATATTATCAGAGTTGTATCTTTTGTTTGCATTTTGACTGCTTGTGTTGTGGTTATTGCAAACATGATGCCTTGATTAAAGGTGTCAGTTTTTGTGCCAGTTAAAAGTATAAAACCTATTACTATAGATACATTTGTACATTCACAAACATACTCGTGCATACAGATTCATTCACACCATATACATTGGCTACCTATCCATACATATTTTTGCATCCCTTTCCATACTCAAAACCATATAGTTACAAATCTATACGGTAATCCCTTGAGATTCGCTAAAATCTGTGTGTAAGTAGAATTTGCGAATGTAGATATATGGGTAAAGGGGGCGAGGTTCCCTTGTCCGACTAAATATGGGAGAAAATTTAAATGTTTCATAACATTTATCCTGTATTGTACACACAAATAACACCCATATACTCAAAGAAATGATACATTGTCATTTTGGAATTTGTATTTATATCGACACAAATAGTCATGGTCACTGGAAAGTTAATGATCACGCCATTGAGGCGTTCGTAGGGCACGTCCTTGACGAGCGGACGGCCAAATGCATGCGGTGACGTCACTGCGCGCCAGCACTGTGTGTGAGTGCTTCGAGTCCGAGTTACACAATGGCTTCGTGTAAGCACATGGGGGCGTGATCCACCACTGCAAGTACCCTTCCACCACGTAAAATGGCGACTAGTGGATGGAAAAAGGTGTGAAACTTCAACTGGTATACAAATCTTGATTTGAAGCTTTTGTGACTGTAGGAATCCATACTCTGGTTCTTTTGGTAAAGTCACGTAGGTAGAAAAATAATAATAGATCACGATGTTTCGATCGCCACACAAGCAATCGTCATCAGGTGGGAGTGATGTATGTTGAACTTCCCTCAAGACTTTTTCGATTTAAAGCTTTCGTGACTGCAGGGATTCATCTGGGTTCTTTCGGTAAAGTCACGTAGAATGGAGATAAAATAAAAATAATAAAATTCTCACGACGTTTTGGCAACAACGCAAGTAGCCTTCCTCAAGTGAAGAAACAGAACTGTCCAGAAGACGGCGCTTGAGTGGAGCGCTCTCAAGCGCTGTCTTCCGGACAGTCCTGTTTCTTCACCTGAGGAAGGCTACTTGTAATTAATAGGGTTTTCCCCCTTTTTTCTGGCAACAAAACTGAAACCTTTTTACAAGGATTCATGTCTGCATTGACCACAATACCTGCAGTCAAAATGCAAACAAAAAAACATCCCTTGGTGTGGACCAATCAGTTTCAAGGACAATACATATATTATAGTGTTTTTTGTTTGCATTTTGACAGCAGGTATTGTGGTTAATGCAGACATGAATCCTTGTAAAAAAGGTTTCAGTTTTGTTGCCAGAAAAAAGGGGAAAAACCCTATTATTACATTTTGGTACTGGCAAAGGAGGTCTAATGATGTAAAGGCTACTTGTGTTGTGGCCGAAACGTCGTGAGAATTTTATTCCGTTATTTTTATTATTTTATCCCCATTCTACGTGACTTTACCGAAAGAACCCAGAAGATGATTCCCATAAGACGGTTGCTTGTGCAGAGATCGAAATGTCGTGATCTATTTTTTTTCTACCTACGTGACTTTACTGAAAGAACCAAAGAGGAAGGTATACAAATGTAAAATCGCGAATAATTGAAGGTCACGACGAGATTGTCCTGTATCCTAGATATCCACATACATCATTAATAATACACGGTCACACATCCTGCCTGCCACACATTACAGAATCTACTCAGTGTTCCATATGTGCAGGTAAGCTCACACATGTACATTTCGAGACGGATGCCTTTTTCAGTCTGCATACACTTGGTGGTGCATTATAGCTATCGATTATTGTTACTTTTTGTATTTTATTTCTGAGCAAATATGTATGTTGAACCTCTTTTCGCACTGTATGTAGCCAATGGTGCTAATCAGAGGTGCTGGAGAAAAAAATTAAAACCAATAATTTAAATTTCGATTTAAAGCTTTCGTGACTGCAAGGATTCATCTTCTTTGGTTCTTTCGGTAAAGTCACGTAGAATGAGAATAAAATAATAAATTGATAAAATAAAATAACACAATAATATTCTCACGACGTTTCGGCCACAACACAAGCGGCCTTCATCAGGTGAAGGGGACGAGACTGTCTGGAGGACAGCGCTGTCCTGTCCATTCTACGTGACTTTACCGAAAGAACCAAAGAAGACCAATAATTTAGTTAAATGGCTTCTACCCATTTTATTGGTATGTTGTAAGTGATGGCATGGTGTTTACCGTATTTTCCCGCATATAACTCGCGGGGTATACCACTTTTTACAAACAAAACAAGACCCTGCGGGGTATGTCATAACTTGTTTATTTTTTTAATGGTAGGACTATCCACTATGCAACACTTACCTTTGACTAAAGCACTGCTGAATAAACCACTCGCACTAAAATTGCACATGTTATCACGTTTTAAATGATTCGAATTGTTTGTACAATGAAACGACAATGTTTGAAGTGGGCGCACTTTGTTTACCGTAATACTTTGTGTGGCTGTAGGGGGTGCGAAAGTTTCAGCTGAGGCTATGGATTGCACAATGGAAAGGGCCTTAACAAGCGTCTGGTAGACGCGGAATCATAATTGCTGAGTCCCTTAGGCCGCTGCTATTGGCTGAGCAATATACAGTCACGACCATGAGCTTTGTTTCAAACTTCCAATGGCTTTGTTGCCAGGAGGCAATGGCGTTACCGTAGTGCCGCTATTGTCTGCGCAGTGCGCAATCTACCGGTGCTAAAACTGTACAGGGGTAACTACCGGTCCAGTAGCTGTTGCGCAATCTACCGGTGCTAAAACTGTACAGGGGTAACTACCGGTCCAGTAGCTGTAATATGATGAGGTCGAATGCAGGTAAGCCTAACAGTACGCTTACTTATCTACCAGTTATTTATCGGATATTTACTTTTGTTACTTCATTTCCGGTTAGTTTGTTTTCTTTGTGCACGTTATGATTTTAACGTTAACAATTGATAGTGGAATGTATTACAATTGTAAACGTATTAATATGATGGAATTATGCTGCGGTAACGACGTTTAAAGATATGAATGCATGCGGGGTATATGGAGGTGCGGGTTATCTGAAATTTGTTTTGCGCACAACGCTATTTTTGTGGGGTATATACGTCTGCGGGTTATATGCTAATGCGTGCTATATGCGGGAAAATACGGTATACAATGCCATCTTTGCATAGTCTGACTTTTTATGTCATTGCACATATTTCTGGCAGATTGTTATAATATAGACTATGAATTTAGAAAAATTAGAATACTTATGGCAAGCTTATGTTCAGTGAACAGCAGTTGAATAACTAAATAATGTTTACTTAATGGAAGTATATCAAAGCCTGAATCCAACGCCATGGAAATTAGTGAGTTGCAAAATTATGGGATTTTTGTTCATCCCAACAATGTTCTGAAATTATCCTACCTGTAAATGGAGGTGTGTGGGTCCTCATGCCCATGACGTCCACAATTCAGGTAACTCGTGCTCACTGTTCTACCCAATCGCCAAACACTGGATATACAGTATTTCATGCATCGCTTCCTCTAGACATCCTAAAGGCATCTACGTATGAACAACAATGTTATTTTCAATTGCAATCATGTCTTGGTAATATTTTTAGTTCTTTTACACTAGTTAATTTTACTTTGATAAATTAGTTCTGGAGAAGGAAACAATTTGTTGTTTTTGTCATTCTTGATGTGACAACTACGTACAGTCAAGCTTAATCATGAAACATTTTTCATGGATTGTCACATTGCCAAGTTATCTGCCTCCATACTGCTAATCTAATGCTTCTGGTTTTGTTCCATGTAAGTCCATCACTCGTTCTAGTAATATTAATCGAGAGGCTGGGGTATTGCGCATTTTTATTGTAAGGCACCAGGGATGTATGGTATTGATAAACTTAACAATACCCTATTTTGACCTCTGTAAAAGTGACAATATTTTTGCAATGTTAATCTTCGTAGTGCACCACCTTATGGCCAAAGTGCGGTATTGCAAGTAATATGAAAAGTTAAATCGGGAACAGCCTAAAACAACTACCACAATCTTGCAATTCAGTTTTATCAAGGCGTTTTAGTTTCATTTTTGGAAAGAAATCACCCACTCTTGGGGCAAAGTTGTCCTCCAGACAGTCTCGTCCCTTCACCTGATGAATGCCGCTTGTGTTGTGGCCGAAACGTCGTGAGAATATTGTGTTATTTTATTTTATCAATTTATTATTTTATTCTCATTCTACGTGACTTTACCGATAGAACCAAAGAAGATGAATCCTTGCAGTCACGAAAGCTTTAAATCGAAAAGTTGGTACATGGTTATAAAGAAGCACTCTGGTATGGGCTTCTTATAGAATTAGTCACCGGTTTATGGGCCTTAATTTATAATGCCTGGGTGTTGGTCAGATGGTCATTGTCTTGACTTGTATTGGCTCTTGTGTTTGTGTGTGTGAATGTCTTGAGCAGGCCGCATGCCGCCACCGAGTGAGGAGACGACGGCCAAAAAAGTCAAGTTTTCCCTGCCAACAGCCAGTAGCGCTTCCCCCACCAAGAGAACCGACTCGACATTGGACAGGCCAACCACCCACTCTCTAGCCGAACCTACACCGATTGCGGACGTTTCTTCCCCCATCGCGACACCAACGAGCCAGGTTTCCACACAGGCAATGCAGGATTCGCCAGAGGAGCCTGCAGAGCCTGTAGCTGTCCCGGCAGCTGTGTCTGGAGGGACACCAGAGTCCAGCTCGGCTTCACCAACTTCGGTGGCGTTCACAGCAGCGCCCCTTCCTGCCTCCGCTGCAGAAGTGATAAAGGAGGAGAGATCAGCCAGTCCAGAGCCTGTCAAGTCTCCCCCGATCATCTCTGTACCTGTCGTCAGGTGCTGCAGTCACATGCAACTTATTACCCGTTTAAGTTAGTGTGGGATGTGGTATATTTATAGTGTTTAAAAAATTCACACTGTGCACTTACACGTAATGTTAAGATACTGGTAATTTTAATTATAACAGTTGAGGTTTGCTTCAACACATAGTTGTCAGTCTGTTGCTAAAGGGATGGTTTCCCATTTCGCATGAATTCACACTTTGCCGGTCTTTAACTATTGTAAAGGTTACACTTTTACATATACTCGTGACATTTATAATTGAATGGGTTTCATTAATTATCTCGTTTTTAAATGTTAAATACTATACATGTTTAATGTGAAACAAATCGGCACATTTTCAAATGTATTTCATACGTTTTGGTTTAATGAAAGTTAATTATTTTGATTATGCAGTTATGACACGAGGTGTAGTAGGATTGATAACCGTGTTAAGGTTGGAAAGTTAAGTATTCCCTCTGGTCAAATATTGCCAATGTTTTAAATGTTTAAGAGTAACGTGCAATATAAAACTTGTGTGATATGAACAATTTAGTTTTACAAAGTATATATGCAGATGTAGCATGTTTCCAGATTTTGTAGTGTACTGTAGTCGACCCAACCAGGTGCACAAAGATGAACATGTTTGTTGTGCCGAATTAGTTTAAATAGTGGCCAGCAAGAAAGTATCAGATGTTTGCGGGTGATTGGTACAAAACGTCGAGCTGATTTGCTGTTGCTTGCGCCATAGTAATGATAAGCACATAGGGTCGACTGCCATAAGAGTTATGTTGGATGAGTTGTTATGTCACGGTCATATCTACAATATAAACCTATTTCTCTGCATTATACTTTAGAAGCTAGGTTTTAAACCTATTATCCTGACTAAAGTCTTAAATCATTTTTAAACTTTCCCAACCTGGGCAGGTCTCGGTTGCATTGTTTGTGCTGAACATTAGGCATGTAATGTTTCATTTAATTTGTAAAAATCGATTCTTATGCTCACAAAACATTCGTTGAAATGTGGGTTAAGAATGTATTTTTGTGAAGATTGTAATGTAAATGTTTTTTTTCGGCCAATGGTTCGAATGAGAAATTTAATGTATGCAAAAATTGAATAGCTCGATAGTACAGATGAAATAGACTTAAATATGTTGGTACAGATGAAACAACATATTAGGTGGTATAATATAAACGGTACAGATGAGACAAAAATGAGGTACAGATACGACTAATGAGGGTACCATTGTAACAAAACAGATCGAACAAACAAGATAATAATGGGCAAGACAAACTACAGATGACGAGAGTACAATGAGACCATACCAAGTGTGACAGTACAGACAAAACAAGTGAGGTATGATGAGACAAATGGTACAAATGAGACGGTACAGACGAATATTTCAAGTATTGGCACAGATATGACGATATAATAAACATAAAAATAAGGTAGTGCACATGAGACAACAAGTAAGACAGGCAGAACAAAACTTACTAAATAGACTACCAACGCACAAACGAAACAAAATGAACAAGATTGTATCAAAGGTGATGCAAACAAGGAAGAATAACTCTCCATGTGCATTTTTTCTCCAACGTGCGTCCGGTCTCGGAAGCATTTAATTCACGACAATGTAGTCCTCATTCCAGTCGCACAGGAAGCGTTGTGACCCATAATCCGCGGTGGGACCACAGAGCCTGGGTAGTCGCTGTGCCGGAGAGGGCACGGGCAGCTCCTTTGTTCAACTAAACCAGTTCGTTTTTTTTCGTGCAAATCCATAATGGCAGCACAACGTTGTTTTACATGGTCATGTTGGATCATTTTTATGGGACCAACTTAAAGACGGGACAGCTCGTGCATAATGCTCTCAATCTTGGTTGGAAAGCGTTACAGCATTTTCTTGAATTGCGACCAACAAATCATGACAGATTGAGGGACAGTATGCATTAATTATTACATGCCTACTGAACATGCCTCTTCGATAAGATCAGTATGGTATCGTGCGTCGGTATATACATTTCCACATCTTGTTTGGATTTCAGTTCGGCTGTGCAGTGAAAACATTGTATTTTTTATGTTATACACTTTTGTATTGCCTGCACCTGTGTAGCCAGGAGATTGAACCACAGAATAATGCACGGCTGGATAGTCTCTGGAAAGGCTTCATCAATATGCATGGTGTTGCCAAGGTGGTGGCCAAGGCCTACCCAGTTTCTGGATCCATGGCCAATGTGGCTGAGGTAAGATGATAATGTCCTTTGGTAACAGGCTTTGTTCTTTGAAATATGAAGTGTTTTAAGGCTCTGGGTGAATTTAAACATGTCGGGAAATGCAAGTTTCCACCGTGAAATCATTGTTTGCCTTTGATCAAATGAGACCAGGTGGATGAGTTTCGTCATGCACAGAATATGCATTGTTTTATTGTCTTTGATTGTAATTTTAAGCATTTCTTTTTAAACTAACTTTTCATGCCTTCCTAATCCAGGAACTTCCCGACACCATCCATGTTGGAGGGAGAATCTTAGCAAAAATGGTTTGGGATTACGTGGGCAAGCTTAAATCTTCGGCATCTAAGGTGAACTTTTGAGTGTCTGCCGTTGCGCTTGATGTGAGTGATCCGGTTTGAATTGCATTCATGTTGAGTATCCATGCCATGGCAAATGTGCTTCTAGAATTTGGCAGTATCTGCTTTGACAATGTGTGAGCAGATGCATGGTTTTACCTGCATTAAAGCTTGTAACATGGTAAATGCAAAGCGTTTATCATGTTAAGCTGGCTGTTGCCAATTTTCACCTGCTATATGTAAAAATTGTTGAAAATTCTCGACTTTAGAGTCCGTCGAAAATACTTTTTATTTTGTGATGCCAATCTACTGCAAATACGGTTAAAGATTACCCCACTTATTTCAAATGGTCCTCATCAACAGGTGATTAGATATTTTGGAAGATATGTTAGATAAAGTGTCTCTGGAGAGATTTTAAGATATTAACACATGCGTTGAGATTGGTGGGAGTTGTATATAGGACCTGATTTCTTTTGATTTTTTTCTATTTTTAATGGGTTATCTAAATGGATTGCCCAGTATTTATTGTCTTTACTGGTATTAAAAAAAACACACTTGGAGTGATATGTTCTATACTTCCTGTTAAGCGTCAGCTTAACCCATTTAAAAATGCTCTACATTTGTCAGTAACACGGCCTGAAAAATGTAAATATGTAAATGTATACATTTTGGGCAATAGCCCTGCACTCATGTCACCTATGACTTTTTTCCCTTTTTTAAGGCAGTGTTACTGACGAATTACATGTTTTTTGTGAATTTGTGCTTAGAACCACTGCCATTGTGGGAAATCGTCCAGACCTTTATTTAAACATGTAGTGTCACACCTTAATGTTTTTTCCCCCATTGCTTTGTTTCTGTGCCCACAACCACACCCCCCCCACCAGGAGGTGTGCATCATCCGCTTCCACCCAGCCACGGAGGAGGAGGCGGTCGCCTACATCTCACTGTACTCCTACTTCAACAGCCGCAAGCGCTACGGGGTGGTGGGCAACGCCTCCAGGTCCCTCAAGGACATGTACCTCATCCCGCTGGCGGCGCAGGACCCCATCCCCCATCAGCTGCTGCCTTTCGACGGTCCCGGTAAGCCAGTCACTCGTTCTTGTCACCATCTCGTGCTCACCGTTTCTCCGGTGCATCTCTATCCCAGATCAAACCTCCTAAGACTGCACTTTCTATGCTCAACCTCGGGTTTCATTACCGTCCCGAGAGGTTCTTGTGACGTGCACACCTCCGATTTAAAGTATGCCGCCCTATATTCTTCCTTTGCATTCTTGCCTTCTCTAAACGGCAAAGTTGGTAACCTTTGCAATGAGTCTTTTAAAATATGGAAACGCTGTTTTACAAGATGTTTCCTCAGCCTCTTTCATCTGTTCCTGAATGGTTTGTTTTCCAGGTGGGTATTGTTGTATGGCAGTAACTTTATGTTGATTATAACTTTTGCTTGCCGTTTGATTTCAGTGCGTGCAAGTTGGTGTCGAGTTTCTGTTAATGTTCAAATGTTCTAATCGTAAAACCTTTCCACGTATGATTCAGTATCTCGGTACAAATCGTGTGCCGTTTCCTACGGTATAGATTTTGAGTACAGTTGCTTTGTGTGTGTAAATGTTGAAATGTTTCTCTTTTTGCAGTGCAAAATAAATGTTTTGAGACCCCAGACTGGATCCTTGGTTCACTTTCCAGCCAGATTACTGAAATGCCCCGTCCGTATCGGCAGCCGCGGAGCAAAAACGCACACTTAACCCGTCCTACACACACTTTCACACGTGCGTTAGACACTCGCCTCACATTTCAAATACACCTGCACACATTCGTTTTTTCCTGAAAGGTTGCGAGGGTGTTTGATATCACTGTACATGTTTTAATGTTAATATTTGCAAGTGCATCACACAGTGTTGCGTGCATGTTTTACCGCAAAGCAAGATGAACTCGTTTTAACGCTATCGCAATGGAAGAAAAGCCCCAAACATCTTACGCTGCAGTTGGAAAATAGTCGTGTTGCATCGTTGAAAAGGTTTTGTATATCGGTGGATGTTACTTTGCACTGAATGATTATCTCACAGTGCCTTAAAGAACACTTCTACTGCGTGCTGTTTTGATCGTTTAATATGGACATGTGCATTTCACTACAACTGTGGGAAAGGTTGACTTAGCGGCTGGTGATACTGTAGGCGCATGAAGTGGTGGACGAAAGCAGCAGGGTTAGCGTTGTCACGTGGGCGGCAACAGCAACCAGTGTGAACCTCGATGTGGAAAGATGTCTCTTGGCCCACCTGCCAACGCTTCGAGTTTGAAGGGACGGGCCCCCATCTCCGATGGATTCACAGCCACCAAAACCTGCCGACCTCTTTCCTCGGGCGACCGGGGAACAGGCGCGTTCGCTGCGCTGTGGCCACGCGATGCAGAGGTGATCGCCAGTTTTGGTCTGGAGCAACACGACACGCAGGAGCCCCCGAGACCTTGTGCAGTGTCTGCTTGAGTCGACGTGCGTTTGTGTTGACCAGTGCCCTAATTGCGGCTGCAACAGTCCGCAAAGCTGTTTCGGGAATTATTGTGGCACGCCACATCCGTCTCGCTTCATTTTGCCTGAAAATTACCTTGACTCTAGTGGGAGTACCGTTCGCTGATACCTGCTCAAAGCCAGCCACGTTCCGTTCAAGAATGTATCGAGTGAGAAAAACGGCCCCATTTACGCATTGGTCAATAAATACAGTGACACAAACATACATTTTAGCAAAATAAAAGTGTGAATTACCGTACGAACAGTTGGCAGGGGGCATTTTACAGCCTCGTGAAGTACATTGAGTCAATCTAGTATGCCATTGATATAATCTTAATTACACTGGTGTACCAATTGCACACTTGCAGTCGTGTATTGGGTTCGGTGACCTAAAGAGGTTCACAGGATAACTTTTAAGGTAGTTCTACCAAGTAGCGAAGACGTTACATTTTGTTCTTGGGTAAGGAATAATCATTTCATTGGTGACTGAAATTCATGCAGTTGAAAAGGAAATGGCAGCAGTACAGCAATCCGTAATTGAATGCACAGCCCTGACCTTTGCAGGTCAGAGGTTACTTCGGTATGGAAAATATAGGTTTAAAAAAACCCCACTCACGTTGACATCAGTCCCACACCAAAGGTGCTGCAGCGCCTCAATGCTCCTGCAAGGCATTCTGCAGGAGCTCTCCTCGCCGTCCCACCCCAGTGAAATTCTCGTGCAAGACCTTCGACCGAAGAACGTTCTCACAATGCACTGAGTGGCGCCCCCTGGTGGCCGGCCTGGGCTAATGCACAGGTACTGCACGCGCGTGCGTGGGCCCTGGCGTTGAATTTGAGGAGTGGGGGTGGCGTGCGTCGATCCCGATGACGAGAGATGCGCAGAGTTCGGCGTGTCCAGCACTATTGCGAGTTTTTTTTTATCAATGAACAGATTATTTTAGAAGTTTGCTATGGCTCAAGTTGGGCGAGTGTGAACTGCGTGGGTGGCTTTACAATTGCATTGGCAGCTCATGGGGGTAGCTTTCAGGGCTTTTTATACACGACCGTTTACGTTGGCAGCTATATTTTGGCAACTTGTAACGGTTAAGCGCCCACTGATATAGTTTTGAGGAATGCATGCAGCGGGTTTGGCTGTGCGTAAATTAAAATTGGATGTGTTCTTTACGAACACTGTCAAGTGGCTCAACAATACACACTTTCGATTGCTGTGCAGCGTTCTTGCACTGGTTGAGGGTTTATTACATTCCTGGAATAGACGACTACAGTGGGATGAATTCCCAAAGCCACGGTAGCCACATCTGTCTCCTCGCCATGCTCTTGGTGCTAAGGTATGGCAGTAGGTACTGCTACAAGCAACGATAACCAGTATAATACAGTAGTTAACAGCGATTGCAGTATAGCTCGTTTTTTAAAGATAAATCGACAACTAATATGGGACATTGCAGTAATTTCTTGGATGCTGCAAGTAATTGGCCAGTAAAATATTGCACTTTGCAGGAACTAAAGAGTGCAGAAGTACGTTTTAAATGTCTCGTACTGCACGGCATTGCACTGATTGTGTCAGTAGATAATGTCAGTGCATTGGCATTGAGATGCATTCATGAACAATGGACATCAATGGGCCACTTTCCCTGTGTAGGCTAATGGATGTTGTTGGTAAGTTTGGAGACATGTAATGCCTATATATCATATGGTGTATTCTGGTTGTTATTTAATCAAAAACTAGTTTTCGAATAAAAGCTTTTCATGAAACGTGACTTGAATTGCATGTCCTTGTTTTTTTGTAATATGCACCAAAGAATCACACTGACTCCAGTTAGAAACACACTGACAATATTACATATCTCCACAATAAGAGTGTCGAAAATTACCACGAAAGCAGCTATCTTAAAAGGTTGAAGTTCCAAAGATCCAGGTCTGGCCGTATTTATATTGGAATACGTTGATGTACAAGTATTTGTCTTATGCTTATAATCTGTGTGTCTTTCACCTGATAAATAATGGGCATTGGCCAATGTGCACATCTTCCCTCTGTCAAGGCAGTTGTTGGCGCATTTCAAGACTAAACAGTTTATGCATTTGAAAGCCCGTGACTTCGTAACCTCATTGCGTGTTTGACTTGCAGGCTTGGAACCATCGCGATCACACATGCTGCTCGGCCTGGTGATAAAGCAAAAGTCCAAGCGTCGGCATCAGGGAGATTCTTCCGAAGGCGGAGCCGAGTACGAAAAATCTTCTCGAAATAGCCCCGAGGAGAAGAAGGGAAAGTACTCGTACGACACCGGGGAGTCCTCTTACTCCCAGCGCAGGGAAAGCAAGAAACATCGGCACAAGTACGAGGACACGAACTTTGGCACGACGCCGCCCGACTTTCCTCCTCCACCGCCGCCGCCGCCACCGCCCGTCGCTCAATCAAACCTCCTGACAAAGCTGTTTTCAGACAAAGCTTCAGAGCGGCCAACTACGTCGGCTTCCCAGCAGCCAATGATGAAGCCACTGGAGCACATCCTGAAAACGCTGTTTGGCAATAAAGAGCTTCCCAAAGAGACTCCGAAAGAGCCAGAGAAGGAAAAAATTAATTTGGCATTTTCTGCTTTGGGCTCATCCAGTCTTCCATTTAGCACCAAGGCAGGTGGTTTTGATTCAATTATTCAACATTTCAGTGGAGCTGCGGATGTGAATAAATTAAATGATGACCGACCATACGATCCAGAAGATGCATACGATCCAGAAGATGAAACCATATTTGATGAGAAAAAACGTGTTTCAGAGACGACACCTTACGTTACACTCGAAAGCCTGATTCCAGGACTGGGAAACCCTGAATCTCTTTTCAAATCGGGAGAGCTGCAGAAACACCTGCCCGGAGAGCAAGACATAGCACCAAAAATCAAGGAGACAGCTGCTCCTCAGTCATACCTCATGGCAAGCCGGGATCCACGACAGGCAGCCAACCGGAACCAGTTAGGGAGTTCCATTCCACTGCCAATTTTCCAAATCCAGGAAGCTGTTAAGCCTGATGTGGGAAAATCAAGCGACTCGTCAAACTTTGACGTCAAATCAGTTGTTGAGGCCAAACCTCAAGAATTGCAAGTAGATTTGAATTTTCCAGCTAAAGAAGTAGAAGTGCCCATTGCCTTACCTCTTCCGCCAGCAGTTTCCCTTGAAGTCACGGACAAAGTGGACACGCCTGTCGAAGAGGTGTCCACACCCGAAGCATCAGAGATGACTGAAACGGTCTCGGAACCGAAGGCGATTGAAGAAAGTTCTCCTGCAGTTGAAGATACCATAGAACATCAAAAGGATCCTGAAGCAACTGACGAAATGAGCACTGCCGAGGTTCCGCAAGACACAGAGCCCATTATAAATAAAGCTGACAAAGTACAGGAGGATAATACTGCTGTCGAAGAATCTACAGAAAATAAAACCGAAGAGATGTCATTGGAAGTCTCGGAAGATAAAGACGAGGTTAAAGAAGACGATAAAGATGACTTATATGATATGGAGGAACTTTTTATTAGTTCGGAAAAGAAGGATGAAAGTGTCGTTGAAGATGCTGATAGTGCGTCATCTAATGAACAGGAAGATGCAACACCCGAAAGTGGAAAGTCTGAACAAAAAATGGATGCGCAAAGCATACCATCGTTTATCTCCGATGCCCCACAAAACATTCAGTCCATCAGTACATTCCACAGAGCGGTGCTGCCTCAGCAGTCCAATTCTGAAGATGACATCGGGTTATCTTCATGTGATCCTGAAACAAGCATGACAGAAAGTCTGTATGAGGAAGACAATTCTTCGCGTAATTTGTCTTTAGCTGACAGGCATCCATCGGGTTTACTAATACCAATACCCGATGTTTCGAGAGACGCCCCTCCACCTGTTTCCCTCGTAGGGCCTCCACTCACAATCCACGGACAACAACGCTCGGTGCCGCCTCCACTTCACCTCCTCAGGCCGCCGCCACCAGGTCATCCAAGTGGAATGCCGCACAACGTGCCTCCACCTGGTCATCCTTTAGGTCCTCCACCAGGACACATGGGTCTACCCCCTCATGGACCACCCCCGACCCATCCTATTGTTCCACCACCAAACATGATTGGACATCCACCAAATATGCCACCACACCTTGGTCCACCACCTGGACATGTGGGTCCACCACCTCTGGGCCCACCGCCAGGACAACTGTTGGGCCCGCCACCGTTCAATAGGCAAGGACCTCCAACTCAACAAGGGCCTCCAAACAGCCATCCATTAGGCCCACCACCAGGCCATGTCAGTGGACAGCCACCTCATGCCCCTCCACTGGGACAGTTAGGCAATCTCCCGCCTGTCCATGGACAACAGCATGGGCTTCCCGTTGGTCATCATTTGGGTCCACCTCCGAGCCACATGGCTATCAGGCCACCTGGCCCACCGCACTCGGCACCCTATGGCATGCCTCAGCTAGGTGCACCTCCTCCACCAGGGGCGCTACCTCCACAACATTTCAATATGTTACCACCAAGACCCCCGGTCTCAGGCCACGTTGGTGTCCCCCCAACTCACATACGTGGTCCACCTCCAGGCCATGCAAGTAACCCTTTGCCTGTTAGGGGGCCACCTCCAGGACACATCAGTGGCCCGCCGCCCAGATTTCCATGTGGTCCACCGCAAGAGCAAGGTCCACCTAAAATTATGCCTGATAATCAGCCGCTGCATATACCTCGATCGGGTGCCTCAACCGTACCTCCCCCAGGTTTTGGCAGTGTTCCAGTTTCTGCACATCACGGTCCCCTAGAATCACGAAATACACCACCTTCAGATGCTCCACCATGGGGATCTGATTTTTCTCGAGGGCCACCTCGTAGTCAGGGTCTGCCCGCAGCACATGCTCAAAAAAAGGAAGGTCCTCCAGAAATCCCACAGGACAGGGGAAGCAGACAACACAGAGAGTACCCGTCACAGCCTGGACCTGGACCCCAGCAATCACTTGGATTTCGCCCACAGCGGGCATTGCTTCCAACCCCTCTCATTCGACCAAATGACGGCCTTCGACCAAGATTTCCTGGAGGTGACCGCCAGGCTCCTGGATTTCCACGACCCCTTTTGCAGAATCCTCCAGGGCAGATACCTTCAGGGTTCCAACCAGTGCATCAGCATGACAAGCCAGGGCAACCTTTCCCTCAAGGGCCGTTGCTGCAGCCTAACCTGCAAGGGCCTCACAGTCGTCGACCTAATTTTCCAGAGCCATTCAATGATCCAGATAATCGAAATGTGGAAAGAGAGGGAGTCGATTCCCACAGTGATGACAGAATGGTTGAAAAACATGTTGAGGAATCATGGGGAAGGACGGAAGATCAACAGGAGCACTTTCTATCAGAAACGTTTCCGAGAGAGGAAGAGGAGGGCATGCCGTGGGAAAAAGAAACTCCTGAGGATTGGGAAAGACCAAAAGGTGAAAGAGGCTGGGATAGAAACAAAGAGAGATATCGGGAGAGAGATCAAGAAATTGAACATGTCCGTGATCGCGATCGAGACAGAGACTGGGAAAGAGGAAAAGACAGGGACAGAAGTAGACACGGCCGAAGTAGCAGGCACCATCGCGAAGGAAAGGGAAGACACCGGAGCAGGAGCAGGGAGCGAGATCGCCATCGTGAACACGGCAGAGAGAGAGATCGCGATCGAGGCAGAGACAAGGAGAAGGAAGAAGAGCTCGTAGTAGGCAAGGATCGTGAACCTGAGGCCGACGTTAGCAAGGGAGGGGGAAATGTCTCCAAGGAAGAGCCTGAGAAGGACACGGAGCCAGAAAACGAGCCAGAGAAAATGCGCGAGAAACCGCAGGAGAGAGAAAGGGGAAGAGATCGAGACTACCACGAGCGAGAGTACTACGAAAGAGAGCGTGACTACCACGAGAGGGACCGGGACAGAGAGCGAGACAAACCCCGCCACAGGGAGCGGGCGAGAGACAGATCCCGAAGCAAGGTTCGTGACAGACGGAGGGACCGCTCCAGGAGCAGGGACAGAGACCGACGGGACAAATCTCGGAGTAGGGAAAGGGAGAAGGTCCGGGAACGGGACCGGGACCGGGATCGGGACCGGTCCAGGAGTCGTGAGCGGGACAGGCACAGGGGCAGGGACAGATCTCGAAGCAGGGAGCGCGAGAGGGACCGTGACCGGGACCGAGACCGAGACCGAAGGTCACGGAGCAGGGAGCGGAGGCGTGACAGGGATCGCGAATACTCGCGCTCCAGGAGCAGGGACCGCGACAGGGATGCGGGTCGGAACAAAGAAAGCGACGGGAACAAAGAGAGCGATGGAACCAAAGCGCGGGACAAGGGCAAGAGCAGAGAGGAGAAGGAGAAAGCAGATGATAATTGAGAGCCACGCAACCGCGCCATCTTGACATCTGCAGGAGGAGGGCATGCTGCCTTGTATTTTATAAATTCTGGACTGCTCTAAAGAAACGCTGTTGCGATCATATGGACACACCGGATGCATCGAGAATTGCATTTCTTGCAGCGATGTTTTTGTTTTTATAAAGCCGAGTTTTATTTCCGACTCTCGCTGGCAATGACATCACGGATGAACATTTTCTTCCTGTAAGTTTTGGACATTATCCTTTCCCAGGTCTGCACAACACACAACAAGAGGAAGACAAGCTGCGCCGTAACACTGGATGTCATTGAATTGAGAGTTGCTATTAACAGCTGTGTTTGTGATTCTAATTTACTGAAATGAAATAAATAGTGTTGCTAGTTTGTGGATACAGTTAATTAACTTTTTATAAATCTTTAGTTCTGCATCATCACTTGAACGTGTGACCGACCACCTTTAAAACCAATTGGGCTAAATATTTTCTCTTATTTACTAGTTTAAAAAAATAACATGGCTCTTAATTGACAGTTAAGTCTCTTAAGCGCGTTTAAGTTCATAGCCGAGGTGTGGTTGTCAATTTGTAAGATTGCGTAGGTGGATGTACATAATGTATTTCGGGATTTAAACAAAGTGCTGCATGAATGCTTGGCTTTGTTAAATGAACCTTATGGCGGTACCCCGGGGTACCATAGCCCGGCGCTCGCATAATGTCGGTGATGCAGTCATTTTTAGTTTGTTGATGGTCGGCGGCGCGGCTATCGACTCATCTCGACGAGCTGTACTCACGATGCACCACTACGGTGTGTACGAGCGTTCAGGGTTTCAGCGCAATCGTCCTCGCTGCTTTTCGACATCGCAGAGTAGCACTGATTTCGGATTGATTGGAACCCCAGTCGCGGAGTTAAGTGCAACCCTGGAAAAAAATAGTGTCCCAGAAATAACATTTAATTGCCTCGGCCATTTTGTATTATTTGGTACCCCGGGCTACCGCCATCAGGATCAAATGTATATTGATGCTTTCGATAAAAGTAGTCTGGGTTAAACCTCTGTGTAGATATTATGGTTTTATTCAACGAGATGTGTTTTCCCATGCCGCCCAATTGCTGTTCACATCCTTCCGTGTGTAAGTTAGTTGATGGTCTTTTCAAGACTTACAGTGCAGTATATAAAATCCCAGTGACCCATAGTTGGGCTCTACGGTGCGATTTCCCCAAAAATAAATCATGCCGTTTTTTTCACAAGCGCCGAGGCTGAAAACAACGACTCTTGTTTTTGTAACATGCTCAATTTATTATTAAACATGACTTTACATCAGTCCCGGCTTGCAACTTGGGAGTGATTGTATTCTTCTGCCTGCTATGATTGCTCTCGACATTCCATTTTGATTTGGTGAAAACATGCCGGCGTCTATAAGACGCAGCCCTGGTATTGCAGGTGAAAGGTCGTTTGCTCGAGGGAAACTTCGAAAGCGCTTCCTAGATTATGAGAATAGGGCTTCCCCTTGTTTCTGGCAACAAAAGAGGTATTAAGATGTTAAAACACCAAACTGAAAACTTTTACAAGGAATCGTGTCTGCATTAACCACAATACTTGTGGTCAGAATGCAAACAAAACACATACTCTGATAATATATGCATTATTCTTGGTTCTTTCGGTAAACAATACAACTTTATTGTTTTATTTGTATTATTTTATTATTTCCCTTCTACGTGACTTTACCGAAAGAACCAAGAATATGAATCCCTGCAGTCACGAAAGCTTTAAATCGAAATATATGCATTGTCTTTGAAACTGATTGGTCCACACCAGAGACAGCTTTCTTTGGAGCTTCGTCTCAAAAAGGTGTTAGACCAGAGGACCTCAAAAGGCGTGCAGACATGATTCCTTGTAAAAGGTTTCAGTTTGGTGTTTTAACATCTAAACACCTGTTTTGTTTTGATTTAACCTGTTTTGTTGCCAGAAAAAAAGGGGAAAACCTCTTCTCATATTTTGCTACTGGCAAAGGAGGTCTCGTGACGCCTCCTAGATTATATAGTGGCCTCTTCTTTCACATTAGCCAGACCTGGAAGAGGTGGGAGTACATCCAGTTTATTCCAGAAGATTCCACGTGATGATAAGCCGCTTAATTGGGCTCATTTGTGGCCAGGTCGCTTCTGAAAAAGCGCAATATAGCTCGGTGGGCTTTACCTGGTAAAATAAAAAAAACCTGAGACCACAGGAGTCTAACTCGACTCGAGAGATGGATACATCCTGACTCCAGAGCACTCCATTACATTGATGGACAAGCTGGGGAGGCCCAATTAAGTTTACTAGCTCTGGAACTTGGGACCAAACATACATTAACTGCCCTTATCTCTGATTCATGGGCAAGCTATAGATGTCTGGTTAAATCTGTAAGGCAGTGCTCTTCACGAATTTTCAGAGGGGTGCGGGGGGCCACTTTCCCCGATAAGGCATCAGTGTGTGCGGGCTGCCACACCGCCTGCAAGGGGTGTTTTTACATGCGTGCACTGAAGAACACTATGGGGTAAGGTCTCCATTGTCTCACAAGAGCGAGCGTGAATCCGATAGGAATTGCATGATTTACTTATACATATGTAGTGACATCGCGGACGTCACTGTGTCATGCTGGCCCCAGAGAGGCACGGCGTGCGATGTACTCACATCGCGGACACCACGTGGGTGTGGGTGTAGTAGCGGCCCGAGAGGGGCTCGGTCAGCGCTGAATCATAGCGCTGAGTGGCACCACGCTCGGCGTGCAGTGCCGACCCCTACAGGATGGGGTGTGAGAGTGTCAGCCACGGAACGGGGTTACTATAGGCCATGGCACTCTGGCTGACCCCGGAGGACACGTGACTGGTAAAGTCTACACAGGGGCCCTAAGTGGGGGCTCGGGGTGGTCACGTGTCAGGGTGAGATCCCGCTCGAGCAGGGGTGGGGAACCTTTTTTCTGCAAAGGGCCATTTGGATATTTATATAACATCATTCGCGGTCCATACAAAATGATCAACTTAAAAATTAGCCTGTTATATTTGGTCAAACATTTAATTAACTCGCCCCCTATTGTGATGGCTGGAACTGCTTCTCTTTGGCGAGGCGTGTGATGATGTTAGCTGTTATTGATGATGTTATTGCTACTCACAACTGCTTTTCCAGGTTTGCTCCTAGATTTATTGAATTTCGAGTCCCGCCTGCGATTGCCTTGGCAGGGCCACAACAAATGATATCGCGGGCCTTATACGGCCCGCGGGCCGGACATTCCCCACCCCTGCGCTCGAGGATTCGAGAAGGTGGTCGTGGCCAAGGGCGGAGCAAGCCACGACCAGTGAGGATATAGGCCGGGTCCCCAGAGGGACCGGGGTTGCACGTTGCTCTTGTCATCCTAAAGATCTACGTTCGACGTCCGTGAAGAGTCACCAACACGTGGACCTGGACCCAAGCTGGGGTCCTGTCCGTTGTAGCTACTGCCAGTGTATTTAGTGTAGTTAGCCTGGTGGTCCACCATCATAGGGTGTAGTTAGCCTGGTGGTCCACCACCATAGTGTGTAGTTAGCCTGGTGGTCCACCACCATAGGGTGTAGTTATCCTGGTGGTCCACCACCATAGTGTGTAGTTAGCTTGGTGGTCCACCACCATAGGGTGTAGTTAGCCTGGTGGTCCACCACCATAGGGTGTAGTTAGCCTGGTGGTCCACCACCATAGCGTGTAGTTAGCCTGGTGGTCCACCACCATAGGGTGTAGTTAGCCTGGTCGTCCACCACCATAGGGTGTAGTTAGCCTGGTGGTCCACCACCATAGTGTTTAGTTAGCCTGGTGGTCCACCACCATAGGGTGTAGTTAGCCTGGTGGTCCACCACCATAGTGTGTAGTTAGCCTGGTGGCCCACCACCATAGTGTGTAGTTAGCCTGGTGGTCCACCACCATAGGGTGTAGTTAGCCTGGTGGTCCACCACCATAGTGTTTAGTTAGCCTGGTGGTCCACCACCATAGGGTGTACAGTAGTTAGCCTGGTGGTCCACCACCATAGTGTTTAGTTAGCCTGGTGGTCCACCACCATAGTGTGTAGTTAGCCTGGTGGTCCACCACCATCGGGTGTAGGTAGCCTGGTGGTCCACCACCATAGTGTGTAGTTAGCCTGGTGGTCCACCACCATAGTGTGTAGTTAGCCTGGTGGTCCACCACCATAGTGTGTAGTTAGCCTGGTGGTCCACCACCATAGTGTGTAGTTAGCCTGGTGGTCCACCACCATAGGGTGTAGTTAGCCTGGTGGTCCACCACCATAGGGTGTAGTTAGCCTGGTGGTCCACCACCATAGGGTGTAGTTAGCCTGGTGGTCCACCACCATAGTGTGTAGTTAGCCTGGTGGTCCACCACCATAGTGTGTAGTTAGCCTGGTGGTCCACCACCATAGTGTGTAGTTAGCCTGGTGGTCCACCACCATAGGGTGTAGTTAGCCTGGTGGTCCACCACCATAGGGTGTAGTTAGCCTGGTGGTCCACCACCATAGGGTGTAGTTAGCCTGGTGGTCCACCACCATAGGGTGTAGTTAGCCTGGTGGTCCACCACCATAGGGTGTAGTTAGCCTGGTGGTCCACCACCATAGGGTGTAGTTAGCCTGGTGGTCCACCACCATAGGGTGTAGTTAGCCTGGTGGTCCACCACCATAGGGTGGTTAGCCTGGTGGTCCACCATCGGTTGTTTTCTGGTGAAGGGGCAGTTACCCCTTTGTGTTGGTATCAATAAATGTGTTGCCTCCAAGGAGTACGTCTGCGACTCATTTGAACTCGCTACACAATTGTAGTGGTGTATTCACACGGACACTGTCAGCATTTCTCCTTGTCACTTTATTACATCGCATCCCACACGGATGCTCCTCACTCTTTACACAACGCACTCTTGCTCCGAACGCTCTCTTACTCCACTAGCCTGTCACTGAATACTCCACTAGCCTGTCACTGAATACTCCACTAGCCTGTCACTGAATACTCCACTAGCCTGTCACTTACTACTCCGCTAGCCTGTCACTGAATACTCCGCTAGCCTGTCACTGAATACTCCACTAGCCTGTCACTTACTACTCCACTAGCCTGTCACTGAATACTCCACTAGCCTGTCACTGAATACTCCACTAGCCTGTCACTGAATACTCCACTAGCTTGTCACTGAATACTCCGCGAGCCTGTCACTGAATACTCCGCTAGCCTGTCACTGAGTACTCCACTAGCCTGTCACTGAATACTCCACTAGCCTGTCACTGAATACTCCACTAGCCTGTCACTACGCTAGCCTGTCACTGAATACTCCACTAGCCTGTCACTTACGACTCCACTAGCCTGTCACTGAATACTCCACTAGCCTGTCACTGAATACTCCACTAGCCTGTCACTGAATACTCCACTAGCCTGTCACTGAATACTCCACTAGCCTGTCACTTACTACTCCGCTAGCCTGTCACTGAATACTCCGCTAACCTGTCACTGAATACTCCGCTAGCCTGTCACTGAATACTCCACTAGCCTGTCACTTACTACGCTAGCCTGTCACTGAATACTCCGCTAGCCTGTCACTGAATACTCCACTAGCCTGTCACTGAATACTCCGCTAGCATGTCACTGAATACTCCACTAGCCTGTCACTACGCTAGCCTGTCACTGAATACTCCACTAGCCTGTCACTTACTACGCTAGCCTGTCACTGAATACTCCGCTAGCCTGTCACTGAATACTCCACTAGCCTGTCACTGAATACTCCGCTAGCATGTCACTGAATACTCCACTAGCCTGTCACTACGCTAGCCTGTCACTGAATACTCCACTAGCCTGTCACTTACTACGCTAGCCTGTCACTGAATACTCCGCTAGCTTGTCACTGAATACTCCAATAGCCTGTCACTGAATACTCCGCTAGCCTGTCACTGAATACTCCACTAGCCTGTCACTATGCTAGCCTGTCACTGAATACTCCGCTAGCTTGTCACTGAATACTCCACTAGCCTGTCACTTACTACTCCGCTAGCCTGTCACTGAATACTCCGCGAGCCAACACCGCTGGGGAGGACGAGGTGTGTAGGGCGAGGTCCCAGGCTCCTTGTCTCCGGCTCCTGTCCTCTTCGTTCCTTCAGCTCCAACCAACTCAACCAACCCCGTGTTCTCCGCACACCACTTTAGATCTACCCTCCTCAGTTGCCCCCCCCCGCCCCATGAATCCGATGCCTCTGCGGTGCCTCCTGCACGTGCTCTCTCCCCCTCATCGTCGTCTCCGTCTCTCCGGCGCCTGCTCCGGGTTTCCACGCTTGCATGCCTGTCCCCGAATGCCCCCAACCTCATTACCGCTTCTCCCCTTCATTGCCGGCGCCTCCCTGGCGGCTGTTCCGTGTCCTAACGCTCGTACCTGCTCGCCCTCAAATGCACCCGCTGTTCGCAACGCAGCGCGCGTCACGCCACTACACATACACCGGATCATTAATAGAACGAGTATATCGGTGGGCTACGTGAGAGAAGAATCAGGAGCAGAGAAAGGGAGAGAGGAGGAGAGCCCAGAGCGCCCAGAGCTAGCCGGGTCGCGTGCGCTCCAGTACTGTGAAAAAGAGCTTCATACCTCATCGGATTCCTCCAGTGTGAATACATATTCTTATTGTCGGACATTGAAGAAAGAAGAGTGGGGGTGGAGTAGGGGGGGTACATTCATCCCATTGTTCCCCCCTTTTTAAGTGGGGGGTGGGGGGGGGCAGGGCGGGTCCGCCGATCCTTTGCCCCCCGCGTTTGAATCTTGACAACGTTGCCAACTATAGCGCCGAAAACGCGCAACGCGTAAACGACACCGAGTGCTTGTGGCCTTAAATTAAAATAAAAAAATAATCGCCGACGCTTCCGGCAATGACCCTACTTCGCAGCACATCAACCGGCTGCTATTGTTATTTTATTGTTCGTTCGTGCACCACTGCCAACGGAGCAGCATCCCCAAGTATAATTTGTTTAATACTAACGTTGCCATTTACAGAAGAGGTCATTGCGTTCGTACCTGCAGTGAGGGAAAAAAAGTATTTGATCCTCTGCTGATTTTGTACGTTTGCTCACTGACAAAGAAATGATCAGTCTATAATTTTAATGGTAGGTTTATTTGAACAGTGACAGACAGAATAACAACAAAAATACAGAAAAACGCATGTCAAAAATGTTATAAATTGATTTACATTTTAATGAGGGAAATAAGTATTTGATTAGGAGCACACTCTTAAAGGGAGTGCTTCTAATCTCAGCGTGTTACCTGTATAAAAGACACCTGTCCACAGAAGCAATCAATCAATCAGATTCCAAACTCTCCACCATGGCCAAGACCAAAGAGCTCTCCAAGGATGTCAGGGACAAGATTGTAGACCGACACAAGGCTGGAATGGGCTACAAGACCATTGCCAAGCAGCTTGGTGAGAAGATGACAACAGTTGGTGCGATTATTCGCAAATGGAAGAAACACAAAGAACTGTCAATCTCCCTCGGCCTGGGACTCCATGCAAGATCTCACCTCGTGGAGTTGCAATGATCATGAGAACGGTGAGGAATCACCCCAGAATTACACGGGAGGATCTTGTCAATGATCCCAAGGCAGCTGGGACCATAGTCACCAAGAAAACAACTGGTAACACACTACGCCGTTAAGGACTGAAATTCTGCAGCGCCCGCAAGGTCCCCCTGCTCAAGAAAGCACATATACATGCCCGTATGAAGTTTGCCAATGAACATCTGAATTATTCAGAGGACAACTGGGTGAAAGTGTTGTGGTCATGTGAGACCAAAATGGAGCTCTTTGGCATCAACTCAACTCGCCGTGTTTGGAGGAGGAGGAATGCTGCCTATGACCCCAAGAACACCATCCCCACCGTCAAATATGGAGGTGGAAACATTATGCTTTGGGGGTGTTTTTCTGCTAAGGGGACAGGACAACTTCACCGCATCAAAGGGACGATGGACGGGGCCATGTACCGTCAAATCCTGGGTGAGAACCTCCTTCCCTCAGCCAGGGCATTGAAAATGGGTCGTGGATGGGTATTCCAGCATGACAATGACCCAAAACACACGGCCAAGGCAACAAAGGAGTGGCTCAAGAAGAAGCACATTAAGGTCCTGGAGTGGCCTAGCCAGTCTCCAGACCTTAATCCCATAGAAAATCTGTGGAGGGAGCTGAAGGTTCGAGTTGCCAAACGTCAGTCTCGAAACCTTAATGACTTGGAGAATATCTGCAAAGAGGAGTGGAACAAGATCTCTCATGAGATGTGTGCAAACCTGGTGGCCAACTACAAGAAACGTCTGACCTCTGTGATTGCCAACAAGGGTTTTGCCACCAAGTACTAAGTCATGTTTTGCAGAGGGGGCAAATACTTATTTCCCTCATTAAAATGCAAATCAATTTGTAACATTTTTGACATGCGTTTTTCTGATTTTTTGTGTTGTTATTCTGTCTCTCACTGTTCAAATAAACTTACCATTAAAATTATAGACTGATCATTTCTTTGTCAGTAGGCAAACGTACAAAATCAGCAGGGGATAAAATACTTTTCTCCCTCACTGTATCCTCGGGTGCTGTAACACGTTATGCGTGCCGAATTATCTTCAGCGGACACCGCGTGCGTCTTCAACAGAAGATAAAACAACGCGCATACATTTTGCGGAAAAAAAACAAAAACTGACGATACAATTATCGCGGCCGTTATGCCGTACGATACTGTCGTGTTATCGCCGTATCGCGATAACCATATCGTCGCACGACTGCGTGTGTTGACTTAACGGGCGGGTGACTGGCGTCGCGTCGCCACGAGTGACGGGAGGCTTCGCACAACGGAGCCGATCCCTCTCCTCGCAAACTCGCACAGTCTCTGACTGACGCAGGCTGGGGCTGGGGGTTGAACCGTGCCTGCTGCAGGCGAGAGGCTGTCTGGGACACGATGTTCCTCGGTGGGGTGTTCTCGGAGCGCATTGCGCTCTCTTCTCGTCCACCGTGTTCCAGTTGCCCTCGCTAAACGTGTGGGAATGGATTCGTTACCATCAAGCGCCATCATCAGCAGCAGCAGTAGCCATGATCACTCCACTGCTGAATACAAAGGATCACCATTGAGATGAACGGACTCACAATGTGATTTCATTATCCGCGAAAGCCTCAACGAAGCCTCAAGATTATTGTTTTTTTCTTTCCACGGGAGCCCTGCAGCATTGGGTCGTTTGACCGAATCAAATTTAAAGGAGCGTTTTGCTGAATGTGGCGAGAAACAGGATTCCACTTGAAGGTCTGCACTGCCGAGCGTCACGAACCCACTTGCTGAACTGCCATGCAATGGCCACTCATGCAGCCCATCGAGTTTGGAGGTTTCGCACATCTTTGCTTGATCCACCAACCCTCGCCTCCAAAGTTCTGGATCACAGGCGTGCGCCACCACAATCTTGATGGTATATTCCGGATATAGATGAGGAAATAGCCGTCTTCATTCCCCTAAGGCACCCTTACTGTGGTTACAGTCGACCAGAGACGCGTGTTTAAACTTGGACTGGAGGGAGACACGTGGATTGGAGTCTGAGACACGCGGACTGGAGGGAGACACGTGGTTGGAGTCTGAGACACGTGGATGGAGTCTGAGACACGTGGATGGAGTCTGAGACACGTGTTTGGAGTCTGAGACACGTGGTTGGAGTCTGAGACACGTGGATGGAGTCTGAGACATGCGGACTAGAGGGAGACACGTGGATGGAGTCTGAGACACGTGGTTGGAGTCTGAGACACGTGGTTGGAGTCTGAGACACGTGGTTGGAGTCTGAGACACGTGGTTGGAGTCTGAGACAAGTGGTTGGAGTCTATGACACGTGGATGGAGTCTGAGACACGTGGATGGAGCGTGGAACACGTGGTTGGAGTCTGAGACACGTGGATGGAGTCTGAGACACGTGGTTGGAGTCTGAGACACGTGGTTGGAGTGTGAGACACGTGGTTGGAGTCTAAGACACGTGGTTTGAGCGTGAGACACGTGGTTGGAGCGTGAGACACGTGGTTGGAGCGTGAGACACGAGTATGCGGTTTGAGATCTGGTGAAGGTGATTGTCGCAGGAGCTCTCTGGCTGCCGTGAGGAGGCGCGGGCACCATGCCCCAGATGGGGGACGCGTCCCGGCTGCTGAGCCTGGCGAGCAAGTCCGAGTGGCCTGCTGTGGAGAACTTCCTCAGTGGGGTGGAGCGGCCGGACGCGAGTCTCTTCATCCCCGAGCAGGTGAGGATGATGGTGATGATTGTCATCATAATCGCTTTACACCGCGTCGTCCATCGTCCGCTTTATCACAGAGCAATTGACATCAATCGTCGTCGACAGCGTTGTCATCCATCGCGATTGGCACATCATCGTCAAATCGTTAACGTTGACACTGCATTGTCCATCACTGTCATCGACACTGCATTGTCCATCACTGTCATCGACACTGTATTGTCCACATTGCAATTTGACGCAGCATTGACATCAATCATCACAATTATCGACACATCATAGCATTGCTTGTTTGCCTGCATCCCAAAAGAAGTAAGCCTAGGCTATCATCGAGATACATTTTTAGTGTGGGCGTAGAGTGTGTGTGTGTAGAGTGTGTGTGTGTAGAGTGTGTGTGGAGTGTGTGTGTGTAGAGTGTGTGTAGAGTGTGTGCGAAGAGTGTGTGTAGAGTGTATGTGTGTAGAGTGTGTGTGTAGAGTGTAGAGTGTGTGTAGAGTGTAGAGTGTGTGTAGAGTGTGTGTGTAGAGTGTAGAGTGTGTGTAGAGTGTAGAGTGTGTGTAGAGTGAGTGTGTGTGTAGAGTGTGTGTGTAGAGTGTGTGTATAGTGTAGAGTGTGTGCAGAGTGAGTGTGTGTGTGTAGAGTGTGTGTGTGTAGAGTGTGTGTGTAGAGTGAGTGTGTGTGTAGAGTGTGTAGAGTGTGTGTGTAGAGAGTGTGTGTGTAGAGTGAGTGTAGAGTGTGTGTGTGTAGAGTGTGTGTGTTTAGAGTGTGTGTAGAGTGTGTGTAGTGTGTGTGTGTGGTGTGTGTGTGTAGAGTGTGTGTAGAGTGTGTGTGTGTAGAGTGTGTGTGTTTAGAGTGTGTGTGTAGAGTGTGTGTAGTGTGTGTGTGGTGTGTGTGTGTAGAATGTGTGTAGAGTGTGTGTGTGTAGAGTGTGTGTAGAGTGTGTGTAGAGTGTGTGTGTAGAGTGTGTGTGTGTAGAGTGTGTGTGTGTAGTGTGTGTGTGTAGAGTGTGTGTAGAGTGTGTGTGTGTAGAGTGTGTGTGTTTAGAGTGTGTGTGTGTGTGTAGAGTGTGTGTAGTGTGTGTGTGGTGTGTGTGTGTAGAGTGTGTGTAGAGTGTGTGTGTGTAGAGTGTGTGTGTCGAGTGTGAGTGTGTGTTGAGTGAGTGTGTGTAGAGTGTGTGTGGTGTGTGTGTGTAGAGTGTGTGTGTGTAGAGTGTGTGTGTAGAGTGTGTGTGTGTAGAGTGTGTGTGTGTAGAGTGTGTGTGTAGAGTGTGTGTGTGTAGAGTGTGTGTGTTTAGAGTGTGTGTGTGTAGAGTGTGTGTAGTGTGTGTGTGGTGTGTGTGTGTAGAGTGTGTGTAGAGTGTGTGTGTGTAGAGTGTGTGTGTCGAGTGTGAGTGTGTGTTGAGTGAGTGTGTGTGGTGTGTGTGTGTAGAGTGTGTGTGTGTAGAGTGTGTGTGTAGAGTGTGTGTGTGTAGAGTGTGTGTGTCGAGTGTGAGTGTGTGTCGAGTGAGTGTTGATGTTATCCACAGGAGATCTCGTTGTGTAGGTGCATGAGCTTGTGTGAAGCTTCAGGGCTGTGTTTGTGTTGTGGCTGTGTTGTGTCTGTGTTGTGGCTGTGTTGTGTCTGTGTTGTGGCTGTGTTGTGTCTGTATTGTGGCTGTTGTGGCTGTGTGTTGGCTGTGTTGTGGCTGTGTGGTGGCTGTGTTGTGGCTGTGTGCTGGCTGTGTTGTGTCTCTGTTGTGGCTGTGTTGTGTCTGTGTTGTGGCTGTGTGGTGGCTGTGTTGTGGCTGTGTTGTGTCTGTGTTGTGTCTGTGTTGTGGCTGTGTAGTGGCTGTGTTGTGTCTGTGTTGTGTCTGTGTTGTGTCTGTGTTGTGGCTGTGTGCTGGCTGTGTTGTGTCTGTGTTGTGTCTGTGTTGTGTCTGTGTTGTGGCTGTGTGCTGGCTGTGTTGTGTCTCTGTTGTGTCTGTGTTGTGGCTGTGTTGTGGCTGTATTGTGTCTGTGTTGTGTCTGTGTTGTGGCTGTGTGGTGGCTGTGTGGTGTCTGTGTTGTGTCTGTGTTGTGGCTGTGTTGTGTTTGTGTTGTGGCTGTGTGGTGGCTGTGTTGTGGTTGTGTTGTGGCTATGTTGTGTCTGTGTTGTGGCTGTGTGGTGGCTGTCTTGTGGCTGTGTTGTGTCTGTGTTGTGGCTGTGTTGTAGCTGTGTTGTGTCTGTGTTGTATCTGTGTTGTGTCTGTATTGTGTCTGTGTTGTGTCTGTATTGTGTCTGTGTTGTGGCTGTGTTGTGGCTGTGTTATGTCTAAGTTGTGGCTGTGTTGTGTCTGTGTTGTGGCTGTGTTGTGGCTCTGTGGTGGCTGTGTTGTGTCTGTGTTGTGGCTGCAGGAGTCCGGGTTCACCCTGCTCATGATGGCCGTGAGAGACAACCGCTTGGCGGTGGTTGAACGCCTCTTGGAGCTGGGGGCGAATTTGGGCGACCGTGCACTTGTGAGATCACCACAACCCAACTCAACAACCCAACAACCTCACTCAACAACCCAACAACCTCACTCCACAACCCAACTCAACAACCCAACAACCTCACTCCACAACGCAACTCAACAACCCAACAACCTCACTCCACAACCCAACTCAACAACCCAACAACCCAACTCAACAACCCAACAACCTCACTCCACAACCCAAACTCACACAACAACCCCAACAACCTCACTCAACAACCCAATGTCACACCACAAACCAAACTCAACAACTCAACCTTACTCAACAACCCAAACTCACACAACAACTTTTACATGCGATCATCGATTTACACCTCATCTCAACACATTTTAAAGGTCACCCCGCCCCCCCCCCCACCACTCAGTGGCAGCTGTCTCTGTGCGGCAAAAGGTCACTCAGCACCTGGCCTTTAAACGGGCATTAGTCTGCCAGTAGGGTGGCGATGATTGCCTTTATGTGCAAACCATTTTTGAGTAATGTCTCGGGAAATTTCTTAAATTTGGCAAATTCTGGACCACGGCGCCGCTGGCACACGATGGCCTCGTCATTTCGAATTGCGTACGGCGGGTTGGGAATTTAACATCCACTGTGAGTTCAGCAAGTGGCGTCTGGTATTTTATGGTTGGCGCCCACCGCAGTATTAAGCAGGGCGGTCGATGTGAACCTCGAACCTCGGCAAAACAAGCGGCAAACGCGATGTGTTGCTGCTGGGCCGAGTCACGGACCCAGAGTTCGCAATCGCAGCGAGAACACCACGTGGGCCACTCTAAACTAAAACTATTAGACGAATCTATCCTTGTTGTTTTACCAGGTGAAGGCCCACTGAGCTATACAGCTCTTTTTCAGAAGTGGCTTATCGCGTGGAAATGTACGGCAGCCGAATCATCTAAACGCACGTTTCTAAATGTGGTGGGATAAACCGGAGGACCCGGAGACAAATCCACGTGAACCACGTAGGAGAGAGGGAGAAGATGAGAACTCCAATTATACAGCAGCAAGCGTCAGGGTTGGGATCGAACCCGGGACCTCCTGCGCAGCAGGCGAGGTAATTAACATCTCCTAGCCACCGTGGCACTTCGCGTGTTCCTCCCCTGACCTCACCCGGGGCGCTCGCGTGTCGTTGCCCGAGCAGGACGGGCGCACGGCGCTGCACGTCGCAGCTGCACAGTCCCGGGACGAGATGGTGAAGTTTCTGCTGCTCAAGAAAGCCGACCCCAATCTCACTGGAGGGGTAATCACTCATCCGCGATGCGTCCCTTCATCGATTATGGAGGGGGGGGGGGACACCCATGCAGTATCGGGGGCCATTAGCGAAACACATTTTTGGGTGTGTCGCACGAAAACATTGTTGTGGATAAGCTACGTAACGTGCTTGTCTCACACGTAGTAGGTTTTTGCAGCCAGTGTTATGATTCGTAATAGGATTTTGGGTTCGGCATTTTTGTGTTCTCAATGTTGGCGATCGTGGTCTTCCATAATAGTGGCTCGTTGGGTCAGATCGCGTAAATGTAAATCTGTCGTTAAACCCGCCACCACCAGACACAGCCAATTAGTAAAATTTGTCACGTAAACTGAACAACCAGATTTAAATATGGCTGTTGCCTGATGATGCTAGTTGTAATTACTGGCGCAACGTCGTACTCTGATTGGACATTGCGTGGATTTACTCTCCAAAACACCGGTGTGCTGTACTAGTAACGAATTGGCACGTTCTTTTAGGTGACAAACCTTACTAATTGGCTGTGTCGGGTGGTGGCGGGTCTAACGACACATTTATATTTACGTGATCTAACCCCAAAAACCTGTATTATGGATGATATTGGTTTTCGAAAGCCTACGTGTTGACCTGATCATGGTTTTCCCTCCATTCATCTCTGTCCGTGATATTACTCAAGAACATTGCATTGGACACTTCCAGTTGCATCCAAATTGTTCAAATATCATATGTGCTTAACTCGCTGTCTTCCCCGGCTTATTGTGGTACCCCCAAGTTCGAAACAATTATATTGGATTAGGCCACGTCATCCCATTAAGTTACCAACTCGCCACGTGCCCTTTTGTCTTGTTTGCTCTTGGCACCTGCTGACCCGCCCCATACTGGACATCTGTTAAAAAACAAGAGCTTCATAGCTCATCGGATTCCTATTCCAGTCTAAATAAAGATTCTCATTGTTGTTGTTGTTGTGCGAATACCCCCCGCCCCCACCAGCCCAGCGAGCAGCTGCCCCTGCACGTGGCGGCCTCCAGACCCTCGGGTGCCCTCGCCATCGTGCAGATGTTGCTCAAGTCGATGGGCAGGGACGCGCGCCTCGCTCACGACGAGGTGACGCCAGCGACCGGCGCCGCTCATTCCTCGACCAGTCGCCCCCGGTGCTGGTCGAGTCTGCACCACTGCATGCCCCCCCCCCCGCCCTCCCACCACCATCCCATCCTGGAGGGGCGCGTGCAGTAGTGCAGCGCTCCTCCCGACGTGTTTTCAATGCGTTCGCTCACGCCTTGCGCTACTTTTCCTTTCTGCTGCTGGAGTAAGGAGCGGGCCGTCAAGTCGTGTGCTGCGGCGGCGACGCGGCTCAGCGGCAGCGCGGTTGTTGCAGAGGCTCGCGGTTCTAAGCCGGGCAGGCCGCCCCGGTTAATAACGCGGCGTGTATTTAGTGTTAAATGCTACTGCACAGGGGTTGTGTTCAACACCCAGTGGACTTCATTCGAAAACGAGGCAGGCCATCGTGCGCCGTCGTCACGGTGTCAAACTTTGCCAAATTTTGACCGGCGAGGGTCAGGTGTCGGGTGAGCGTCACATCACCACGTTCACTGGAGCTACCGCCCACGAGTGAATGAAGAGGCGAATCGTGTTCTACTGGTAAGGGAACGATGCCACAGTGGTGTAACGGTGCGAGCGTGCCGGACTTGCAATTCAGAGGTTCGCCGGTTGCATTCGATCTTCCGGCGTGGAAGCTGAAACGACGGTGCAAGTCTCTTAAATCCCTCACCCCCCCCCCCCAACCGCCTCTGTTTCACACGACAGCATCGATGGATTCGCCGCAGTTCGTCGATGGGCAGGTCACGTGTGGTGGGGTAAAATGTGGGGTGTCTCCCACCTCTTCCAAGATGTCTGGCCAGCGTTGATGGAATAAACCCCAAAATATCCTCTCGTAGGGCTCTCTTGAGATGTCTGTCACGGAGGCCCTTCCGTCAGCAGTGGTGTGAGCAAGCAATTGCAGGGCTGCGCCGTTGCCTATTATCTTAATCATTAACTTAATACTTATCTTAATAAAAGGCAAGACGTCACGCGAATTGGGGCCATCCTCGTAGCAGCGGCTTTCGGCTGGCCATCGAACAAAGACGGTCACCGCATCGCGCGCGTTCAGATGCACTTCGGCGGCCGTCTGGAACGCTCTTCCCTTCCGATATCAGGAAGCCACTGCAGCTCTGCACTTTTAAATCATCATCTTGATTGAAAACGAATTTCTTTCGAACCGCTTCGTGTATTTGAGTTTCGTTGTCCTTCGCCCGCGCCTCCGATTGGCACGGTTGGCTACGTACGGCGCGAAAGAAGTTCAACACACGCACACTCCCCGGCACCAGTAGAGTTGGAGTGATCGCGGGGTGGTGGTGGGGTTGCGTCCGTGCGCTCAGGAGGGGCGACTGCCGCTGCTGCTCGCGGTGGAGGTCGGCAACTTGGCCGTGTGCAAGGAGTTGCTCGCACTCACGCCCCACGCGCAGGTCACGGCCAGCTGGAAGGTACGCGGCGTCAGCGACGCTGCTGGTGACGACGACGATGATGGTTACGACGGCAATGGTGATGATGGAGACGATGACAATGAGGACAATGATGACGATGATGTTTACTTGCAATGGTGATGATGATGATGATGATAACAACGTACAATGTACTCCATCATCATCATCATCATCATCCTCAGCAATGAGCAATCTACTGCTGGATGAAGGCCTTCCCAAGCCATCGCCATTTCTCATGATCCTGCGGCTTGAAAATCACAAACCCCCCCAATACGGTTTTAATGTATCCTTTATATATTAACACTGCGCTTGAGTGGTGGCGCAGTGGTTCAGGCACTGCCCTACGAAACCAAATAACTTGAGTTCGATTCCCAGTGACGGCTATGACCAGTGACACGTGATATCCGAACGTGGTCAAGTGTGGTCCGACAACCAGACCCCAGGCTGACGCAGCCTTCACCCGACAGTGGATGTTGCAAGGGCGCTGTAAATTAATTCATAACAACGTTGAACACGGCAAATGGAACGCAAACCCGTGAACCGTGAGAATGTCTCCCGCGCAGGCGAGCGGAGACACTGCCCTGCATGTCGCTTGCAAGAGGAGGGATCACGAAGTGGCGCGGCTCCTCGTCGAAGCAGGCGCCCAGACCGACGTCCAGAACGTACGGGAGCCCCGTGGCACCACGAAGCCCACCCCGAGTGTCCAGCGCATGGTGGACTGCACTCCGGTTATTCCGCGCCGCGCCTGCACGACGTTGCGTCTCGAGGCGCTGTGCGCGAGCAGCGGTCACCGCCGATTAGCACGGTTGGCTGCGTACGGTGCGAGAGAAGTTCAAGGTGGTTTCAAGGGCAACACGCGCGTGTTGAAGAGAGAGGTTCGGTCAGTCAGCGGTCACTGGCAGAAAAAATAAACGAAATGTCCTTCGACAGAGATCCTCGGCTGCTGGAGAGTGGCATGGAGGAAGGTGAGAGGGTGGACAGGCAGGCAGGCAAGGGGAGAGTCCAGGGAGGATCACCAAGCCGGTGAGAGTGATCTTGAAATAGATCTGGGATTGGATCGGGAACCAATGTCGAGGGAACGAGGAGGCGTCTGACAGCCGCATTTTTGGATACCGTGGAGTTTGGAGATGGTGGATTTGGGCAGGCTGAACAGGAGAGAGAGTGGCAGGAGTTGAGTTGTCATGTAAATTAAAATTAAACTATAAACTATTTGTATTTTATCAGGTTAGGCCCACTGAGCTACATAGCTCCTTTTCAGAACCGACATGGTTATCACAAATTATAGCCCAACGAAATGGCTTATCACGTGGAAATGTATGTCTGCCAAATACTCTAAATGCATGTTTCTAAACGTGGAGGGACAAACCGGAGGACGCAGTGTAAAGTCCACGCGACCACGGGGAGAGAGAGACATGCAAACTCCAAATGTACAGGCATCAGGGTCGGGATGGAACCCACGACTACTGTATACCAGGCGATGCAGTTAACATCTTGCCACCGGGGCGTCATGTGGGGAATGCAACGTTGTGGTGCAGTGCCAATGATGTAACTGACACTGCATCGAGCCTGATGATGCTTGGAAAGCTGAATGGAGCTCACAAGGGGGGTCACAAACAGCTCGTGAGGGATCCGGCGCAGAACATCCCCGGCTTCGATCATCCGCGACGCTTAAGGGGCCGCAACCCCTGAACCGAATCCGCACACAAACCATAGCGTTAGCAGCAGATGCGGTGATACTTGACGACGATGATGTTGACGACGATGATGATGCGGCAAATGGAAAATTAAACTCCCTGGCAGTGTGCGGCGACCGTGGTCGCCACCCAGCATAGGACCATTGAACGTAGGACGACTCGTTGTCCGATTCGCATACACGAAGAAGGTGGCATCATCGCAACGATGCACCACTCCGCTACTCCTGACGCAATCGCTTGGCTCAATCACCGCAGTGTAAAATTATAGCTGTTGCTCGACATCAACATCAGCCATACGAAGGAGAGTGATGTCATTGATGGCAAACACGTGGCCAGATGAGAATCGTTATCTCGTTGTTTCTTGGCAGGACGAGGGCCTCACTCCGTTGCACGTTTCTGCCTGGGAGGGCGATGAGGCAATGCTGAAGTTGTTCTACAACATCACCAGCGCTGACCCCAACATCACCGACAAGGTTGGAGACACGTTGCGCCGGTGCAGGAATCTCGTTACGTCTCACGCATTGCACACGTGTCGGGCACATTTGATTGGTGGCATTGGCCTGCAGATGTTGTCAAATGACTGCGCTCCTCCGTCTCTCAACGTAACTCCATTAATGTTGGTGGCGTCCAGTCGAAATAATCTCTCGCACTGTAAATAATATGTCTACTTCCCATACTTCCCACAATACGCCCCGCCACGTACACATCCCATCAGCCTCACACGGCCTTCCGGGACGTTCATAATTTCAGCAGCGTTGGATGTACACGAGATAAACAGTGCACTGGTTTTCGACATGCGGTGCCTCATCAGCAGAGTCATGATCACGTCGTGACACTGAGTGTGGATCTCTGCCCCGTGTGGTGGTGCTCAGCTGGACCGCTCACCGCTGCACATCGCGGCCGAGCGCGGCCACACAAACGTGGTGGAGGTGCTGACTGACAAATTCAAATCGGACGTCATGGCCAGGACTAAGGTACTTGCAGGGACTGGGCAGACCCGGTCGAAGCTGGACGAAGTCGATCTAATCGGGAGGAGGGTCTCTCCGGCTGTCGGAGATGTCCAGCATACCACCAATAATGGGATGATTGATAAAAGAAGGAAACAAATAATGACACGTGTATGTCCTTAACATTTAAGATATGTGATCCATGGTTAACAGCAATTGTTATTGCTGTTAGATAAGCCACTGATTTCCATAAGAGCAACAGATGGTATGAATTGATGTCTGGGGAGTTCTTTAGCCATTCAGCCTCCATGGTTGCTCGCTGATGAATAACAATTAGCGAAGTATTTCCGATTTAATATTTACAATCTAATGTCAAAACATCATCGCCGTTAGTTGTGCCCGTTACCCTAAACAGCGTTCCATTCAGAGTTTTTTGGTTTTATTCGTAAGAAGATGTATACGTTTTTTAAATTTTCTTTGGGAAGCATCCTGGCTTACCCCACAAAATTGTGGCTTACTCCCGTTCGGCTTCGAGAGCTTTCAACAGCGACGTTTAACACGAGACGCGTGCGGCACCTCCGCAACAAACCCGCGCGTCGCATCGTCTGCCGCAGGACGGCAGCACCCTGATGCACATCGCCTCGCAGTGCGGGCACCCCGACACGGCGCTCGCCTTCCTCAAGAAGGGGGTTCCCCTGCAGATGCCCAACAAGGTGAGGCCGCCAAACGTTGCGCCGTGCGCGGCCGGTGGCAGTCCCGACGGTTAGAGAAGGGCCTGCTCCGGCTGTCCCCCGTGAAACATTTGCCTACAATCGGGAACGTAGTCCGGTGGTCATCGTGTTTCTGGCCTCGTCCTCAACCGCGTGCTATCTGAGCAGTGGGCGGGGGCTACCTAAGCAGTGGGCGGGGCTACCTGAGCAGTGGGCGGGGCTACCTGAGCAGTGGGCGGGGCTACCCGAGTAGTGAGAGGGGCTACCTGAGCAGTGGGCCGGGCTACCCGAGTAGTGAGAGGGGCTACCTGAACAGTGGGCGGGGCTACCCGAGTAGTGAGAGTGGCTACCTGAGCATTGGGCGAGGCTTACTGGGCAGTGAGCAATGACACCTTAGCGGTGGTAGGGGCTAACTGGGCAGTAAGAGGGGCTACCTAAGCAGTGGGTGGGGCTACCTGGGTAGTGGTCCCGGCTCGACCGTGCAGTGGAAAAGGGGTGGCGGCGAACACGTGCTGAGTCGTGCCTCGAGGCCAAAGGGAGCCAAGCATCTTCCATCTCTGTCACGTTTCCCAGAATCAGAATATGTATTTATACTGGAGGAATTCGATGAGCTATAAAGCTCTTTTCCACAGATGTCCAGCAGGGGCGGGTAAGAACGTCACGACAACAAAGATGTTAAACACGACAGTAGTGCAAAGTACAAGAAAATAAAAACAAATCACCCAAAAACGTACAAATAAAACTAAAACATATTCTTTCGGTAAAGTCACGTAGATAGGTTCAAAGTAACCTAACTACGTGACTTTACCGAAAGACCCATAGAATATGAATTCCTGCAGTCACGAAAGCTTTAAGTCAAAACTAAACCATCCCCATCCTAGCAGGTAAATCACACTGACGCATCAACTTCCTTTTCAGAAGCGACCTGGCCACCACGAGCGATAGCCCCAACAAAGCGTCTTGTCACTTGGACATTCACAGCGGACGTGTCGATGGGTTCACATGTCCCACGTGTGTCCCGCGTGTCCCCCGAGGCCGGCGCCCTGTGCCTGCACGTGGCGGCCCGGAGAGGCCACGCGGCCGTGGTGCGCGCGCTCCTGCAGAAGGGCGCCCCGCCGGACGCCCGCGCCAAGGACGGGCACACGGCGCTGCACGCCGCCACGCTCCACTGCCGGCCCCTCGCGGTGCAGGCGCTGCTCGGGTTTGGGGCCCAGGTGCAGCTCACGGGGGGTCCGGTGAGTCCCACGCGTACAACAGAGGCGGGCGCCGCATTCGCTCGCGCCCTTGGAGGCGCTTCTGCGGCCGTCTGGAACGCTCTTCCTTTCGATGAGGAAGCCACTCGGGACGTGCACTTTTAAATCGCGTAGATCGGTAACTCATTTCATTAGAACTGCTTTTTTTCAGTTTGTTGTGTTCGCACCACCCCCCCGCCCCCGCACCTCCGATTAGTACGGTCGGCTTCGTACGGCTGCGTGAGAAGTTCAACGTACGAACGCGTGGGTCCGCGCAGGCGCAGGAGACGCCGCTGCACATCGCGGCCCGGGTGCCCGAGGGTGAGAAGGTGGCCGAGATGCTGCTCAAGAGCGGCGCCAACGTCAACGCCGTTCAGAAGGTGCGGGGGAGCCACCGGCGAATGGGAATAAACGCCAAGTCAGCATTTTGTGTCAAAGCGCATTTACGTTCATAGCGTACCGTGGTTGTGCATAGCATGCGAAGGCGAGAGACTGAACGTCATGTTTTGACTGGGCAGAGTATTGGTCACCACAAGAAGCAGGGGGAGACAGCGAGTGAAGTTACATGAGCAATGCGAACGATTTGGATGCAACTGGGAATGTTCAACGCAAGGTTCGCGAGTGAACATTACGGACGGAGCTAAACAGAAGGAAGGTGATGATCGCCGACAGCCTTTTAAGAAAGGACACGGCGCATAGAGAGAGATTTTTTAAAATATTTGCTCTTCAACCTGCTCTCATCTGCCTCTTGCTGTCATCATTGTGATCCCGGTCTGACTTATATAACCGCCCGAGGTTGTGAAACTATGAATGAAAGCAACTACCAACGTAGATAGACAAGGAAGGGTTCCCAAACAGTGCGTGTAAAAACTAAATTATTTAAACTATTTTTACTTTACCAGGTAAGGTCCAATGAGCTATCTAGCGCTTTTTCAGAAGCGACCTAGCCATCACAAATAACAGCTCAACGAAGCGGCTTATCACGTGGAAATGTAGAGCCGCCAAATACTCTAAACGCGTGCTGTTCTAAATGTGGAGGGAAAACCCGGAGGACCCGAAGAAAAATCCACGCGACCACGGGGAGAGAGAATCACGCAAACTTCACATATATAACATGTCAGGGTAGGGATCAAACCCACGACCTCCTGTAAACCGGGCGAGGTAGTTAACATCTCGCCACTGTGGCACCCCGGGGCAGGATGGGCAGACGGCTTTGCACGTGTCCGCCCGGCACGGACACCTCAAGATGCTGCAGGCTCTGCTGGAGGATGGAGGAGACCTCACCTGCCTCTCAAAGGTGCTCGCCAGTGGTATCATCATGCCTCGATTAATGCGCCATCAGTTAATTCATGCTTCCTTCCCATACACGGCCGGTTGAAGGCCACCGGGCACCCGGGAAATTGCACTTCGATCATTCCGATTACCTAGTAAACGTGCAACGTTGCCTCAACGTTGGCCCAGCGATTACCCTTCGGTGGCCCAACCTGTCACGTGTATAAGGATACTTACTGCATTATATCTTGTAAAGCTCATGGCAGTCCTTTAAAACCACGACGTGACGGAAGAGAACCCAAGCAACGCAAGCGTGGACCTGGTGACAGCTCGATCAACGATCTCTTTCGACCGATTGTGGTGTTTAGTCAAATGTCTTACACAAGCTAAACACATCTCGATGTAAATGTAAAAAAGTGTAGTCAAAGTGATTTCCCGTTGAAGTGAGCGTTGAGGTGGTGCTTATTACCAGATTACAGCTGTGGGCCAGTGGTGGAAATTCCACCGTCCTATGGCAGGGGCGAGCATTTCTAGCGGACAGCCACTTTTGACTTCTCCACAAAGTGGTGCTCATTTCATTGATCTCTGAGGAATGATGAGGAGTTAAATCAACCCTCGAACGAGAATGTGAACTTGCATCCTTCCACTTGTAAGGCGCTCGCTTTAGTTACTAAAACATAAGTAATGCCTATATTTCGAAAAAATACTAAACTAGTCTATTTTTTTAAAACCACTTTCTATATATAAAAAAATGTTTACCAAAATGTTTTGCTTTCTTATATATTTATTTCGCGTGTAAAGCAGACCTCTATGATTGTCTTTCAAAATCGGTACGCAAGTTTTATTGACTCGGGCTTGACGTCTATCCGGGGTATCTTTGTCTTTGTCCATGGCGAGGCCGGTGAGGGAGTCCTCCACGTGGCGGTGCGTCACGGCCACGTGGCCCTGGTGCGCGAGATCCTGCGAGTCTTTTCCTCCGATCCGCGCCGATTCCAAGTTACGGCGCTCGTCAACCAGGCCAACGAGGTGGGCCTCCCTCGCGATTTAAGAAGCCCGCACGGTCGTTTCAACAGCCGCGTCGTGATATCGAATTGAGCCGGCGACCTCGGGGTTGCAAGGCCGGGCGCGCTACCAACCGTGATACGGAGCGGCAGCATCCCCTTTTAACTGCCCACGCGTGCTCCAATTTCACCTTTTATGTCATCGGAACAGCAAACACAAACACACACACACGCTTGATATTAGCCGTTTGAAGTGGAGCGAGAATTGAGTCGCCAATAAATCGAGGTTGTTGCTGGACCCGGCTGTTGACTTATGAGAGCAAACTCGGCACTAGCCGTCTCTCACTCGAGCACACACATGCATGGTGGGAGCCACCGGCGACGGACCCGTGCCTGCGGCGGTCACGCTCTAGCTGCCCACGCAGGAAATTTGATGTTTGTCCACCTGGGCAGGACACCAAGTTTGTGACTTTTATTCGGCCGTAAAAAAAAACAATACACGGTTTAGCTCTCTCTTTTGGATGTGTTTTCGGGTGGCGCCACAAAGCGTGTGTTGTTCGGCCTCGTGTCCGACGTTCCGCACCCTATGCTGGGAGCTCCGCATCACTCTTCCATTTTTACTTTGGCACAAAATCCAACCGGGCCGTCGTAGTGGCAGCTCCAAGCAGGACAACGTGGGGAGCGCCGAAGGCTGAACACCATGCAGGTGGTATCAGGTGAATTTAAGGTTATAATTTGACCTTAACTTTATCTTATTGTAATTACAGGGTGCTTAAACAAAAAAAAATCAGCGCTTACATGGGATTATCGTTTTTAATGGAAAAAAGAACGGATAATACACCGTAAAATAATAACTTCGAAGAGTCTCCACTCGTTCGCCATTATTATCAACACATTGCCTGGAATCTTCTCCAGGGCCTTGAGGCAGCAGCACATGTCACGTGGTATTGCTGCAAATTCTCACGTGTTCTTTGAAGCACCCCGTATCATGCAGCCGGGCCAGTGGTGGCACGCCCGTAATTCAGCGCTGGAGGCAGTGAGGGTTGGTGGATCGTACAAATCCCGCGAAGCTCCCTTTCCGTGGGCGTAGAGGTGGAGCCATACCCTGGCTCACCAGGAGAACAACGAGGGGACTAATCTCCATCTGTTTCCCATCTGTACGGGGACACAGCGTGGACCCCCTTCGCGTGCGTGGGTGTTCTCAGTAATTGGCCAGAGGCATCTTCGTCAAGTAAATATCCCGTGTAGCAGGACCCTCCTGAAAAGAGAGACATTCGACTCATTATGGTTTTCCCGAAAAAATAAATAAGTATACATTATTTTATACACGAGAAAGGTGCGTAATTACGTGATCTAACCCCCCAAATGGATGATATTGGTCGCGAAAGCCTACGCCTTAAACTAGAGATGTGCAATTATCCAATAAAAATCAGCATGCGTACTAAGAGCGCTGTGATATGGCCTGGCATGAAGGGCACTCTATCAGCCACGAATTTGTATTATGATCACGAGGCATGGAATGATGCACGGGAATCATTGATTTAATCCGATCCCTACGCTTGCGACACCACGCGTCCAACCCGTGCACGATCTCGCAGAGCCGCCGTTGCGTTCCGTCAAACGCGACGAAACGCAAACCGTGCAGACAAACAACCAGAAAACTCACTTGAGAAAACGACACCGACGAGAGGGAAAAAAATAAAACGCGAGGCGACGAATCACAAATCGACGCCTTTAAATCGAAGTTGCCCGGCCACAAGCGCCGCGGTGGGTGCCCGTCGGCATTGCGTGACGCGGCCGGGGTGGACGCGAGGGTGCCCGCCAGGAGGGAGAGACGCCGCTGCACTCTGCCGTCGAGCTGCCGGGCCCGGCGGGTGGCGAGGCGGCCCCGGAGGTCGCGCGCCTCCTCCTGCAGCACGGCGCGGACCCCGCCGCACGCACGCACCTGGTGCGCGTGCACTCACTTACTTACTAGCTTACTCACTTACTCACTAGCTTACTAGCTTACTCACTAGCTTACTCACTTACTCACTCACACACTCACTCACTCACACACTCACTCACGCACTCGCTCACTCACTAGCTTACTCACTAGCTTACTCACTCACTTACTCACTCACTCACTCGCTTACTCACTAGCTTACTCACTCACTAGCTTACTCACTTACTCACTCACTTACTCACTCACTCGCTTACTCACTCACTAGCTTACTCACTCACGCACTCACTCACTAGCTTACTCACTTACTCACTCGCTCACTCACTCGCTTACTCGCTCACTTGCTCACTCGCTCACTCACTCGCTCACTCACTCGCTTACTCGCTCGCTCACTCACTCACTCGCTCACTCGCTCGCTCACTCGCTCACTCACTCGCTTACTCGCTCACTCACTCGCTTACTCGCTCACTCGCTCACTCACTCGCTTACTCGCTCACTCGCTCACTCGCTCGCTCACTCACTCACTCGCTCGCTCACTAGCTTACTTACTCGCTTACTCACACACTCACTTGCCTGCCCACCCACTCGCTCGCTCGCTCACCCCTCACACTCACTCCTCACACTCACCCCTCACGCTCACCCCTCACGCTCACCCCTCACGCTCACCCCTCACACTCACTCCTCACACTCACTCCTCACACTCACCCCTCACGCTCACCCCTCACCCCTCACACTCACCCCTCACACTCACCCCTCACACTCACCCCTCTCAGTCCTTAATCCGCTGTTGTTGTTGTGTATTGTGGGGGGGCTGCACGTCAGGGGCCGCACTAAAGGCCAACAGGGGCCGCATTTGGCCCGCGTGCCTTGCAATGAAGAAGAACGCCACTTTAAATGCAGATTTTGGGGGGGGGGGCAGGGGGGGCAGGCGGCATGCAACGTGAACCGCACAAAGGCGGATTGGTGGAGCGCTCGCAGGGCGTGACTTTGCTGGCTCGCTCTTAGCTACCTCCTCCGTGTCTCCCCCCCTCCAGACTGGAGAGACGCCGATGCACTACAGCGCTCGAGCAGGCGGAGTGGCCGCTCTGACGGAGATCCTGAACCACGTCGGTCCAAACGGCGCCCAGAGGGCCCTCAACCGGCAGGCCAAGGTGACCGCGGCCGATCGGGAATCTGCAGGAATTTGAGAGAATCGATCCCGGTTCGCGACTGCGGTCCGAATGATCACTTCAGCTGAATTTTGGGTTGGGCCATGGAATGATCCGGCCAACTTTGCGTAATCATCAGTCCATCGACCACCCGACACAGCCAAACGAACGGGATTGTCGCTTGTGCACGCGTTTAACGACGCACCGCCAATTTTTGTTGCGGCTCACCGAGCAAGTGGGAGAACGGATCTCGCAGCAATATATTTTTTATGCTTAACGACGCAGATTTGTCCAGATCTAATGGCTGATTCAATTGTGAACCATAATATTGGTTGGAAAAGCCCACACGTTGTGCTGCCTGAATGTTGAGAAATCCTAACATTATTTCCCTCATTGAGATTCGCGAACTGAGTTGGTTTTCGCGGTTGTGCTGTTGCGTGTGGGTGCTGGGAGCTTCTTCAGGAACTGATTCCTAGCCACCGTCTTGCAGCCCAGTGGGATTGACAGTTCAGTTCCTGAAGATGCTCCCAACACGTGGAGCGGAACGTCGGACGTCATGCCGAACAACACGCGGTACAGCCCGAAAACACCATCGAAAGCTATACTCTGCACTTGTCCGAGTTTATAGATGCTTCATTACTTTCCTTGTTCTAGATAAGGCAATGCCTTATCTAGAACAAGGAAAGGCAATGCCTTATCTAGTGAATTTTTTTTTTAAAACTATGCAGCATGCCGGGCTAGTGGTGAGGGTGACGTCACCACGGCTCCGGTGCCAGGCCAGGCGCTCTTTGAAATAAACACACGCGTAACCCCAACTCTGCAGAACGGATGGACACCTCTCATGGTGGCAGTCGAGGAGGGGCGCCTGGAGGTCGTGAATCTTCTGCTGGAGAACCACGCGAGAGTGGACGTCTTCGACGAGGTCTGGACTACAAGGAGGAGCCGCCACTGGCTGGTCCGGTCTCCCGGCCATCGCTTTTCTCGGGGAGGCACGGGGGTGTCGGGGAGGGGTCTTTATTGTTTGCTTCAGGTCGCTGTGTTCACGAACCTCCAGTGGTGGCAGTAGCAGTGTCCTCCATCATCATCATCATTCATCATCGTCGTCGTCATCATCATTTCCCATCTGCTGTGTCATTCCCCTCTCCTCACCTCTCCAGTGCCTCCTCCTGCACTCCATCATCAGTCCGTCGTGTTGCCACTCACGCTGACACTGATTTTTCTGGATTCCTGTTTGGTGGCATTGTTCTGACGTGGCCACGGCAGAGTCTGCGTTCAATCATTCTTTTTTGCTACGGTTTATCAAGATGAGACGCTCTGGGAAGTAAGACGCACTCCAAAGTTGTGCCTGGTGTTAATTCACTTACTTGATAAGCTTATTTATTTATCCAGGAAAGTCACACTAAGTCGTAGGACTCCGTTTCAGGAGGGTCCTGCTGCAGTGTGTTTTTATTTTAATGTTTTCAGCCGATTAATTATTATACAAGTGGGAGTAAACCGGAGCACCCGGAGGAAACGTGAGGGGGTAAACACTCCATCCCCGTACAGATGGAAACATATGGCGATTAGTCCCCTTGCTGTACCGCCATCTCCTGGTGAGCCAGGGCATGACCCCTCCTCGGCGGCCGCGGGAGGGGAAGTTTCACAACATTTGTGCGGCGATCCACCAAGCCCTCGCCGCCGCCTCAACAGCGCTGGATTACGGGCCACGTGGCATCGTAGCCACCAGCGCCCAGCTAAAGATATTCAACTGTGGCCACACACACACACATCCATTGGATTAAAACACAGTATGCACCCTTACCATTTGCTTTTTATGTACAGTCTGTGCCCCTATAACGCTGTAGTTGCGTTCCTGAAGAATACCGCGTTATAATATATCATGTAGGGTAAAGCACAGTCCGCGATATCACGTGAGATGTGTACGCAGGCTGAACAAACACCGAGGCGCGTGGGTAGCATCTAGAAGCATCCAGCAGCATCCCGCCTTGCGTGAAGTTGCTGCGCCGAGGCAGCTGTACAACCGCTTCATTCATACTTGCGAGACGTAGTTTTGTTCGCTCAACTGCCGTTATATCTTGATTTAAAGCTTTCGTGACTGCAGGGATTCATATTCTTGGTTCTTTCGGTAAAGTAACGAAGAAGGGAAAGAATAAAATAATAAAAATATAAAACAATAAAATTCTCACGACGTTTCGACTGCAACGCAAGCATTCATCATCAGGTGTGAAAACCACAGCAAGAAAATTTTAAATTTTCTTGCTGTGGTTTTCATAAAATTTCTTGCTGTGGTTTTCACACCTGATGACGATTGCTTGTGTTGCAGTCGAAACGTCGTGAGAATTTTTATTTTTTATTTTTTTATTGTTTTATTGTTTCCCTTCTACGTGACTTTACCGAAAGAACCAAGAAAATGCCGTTATATCATGAAAATAACAACAACAACAACACGCGTGCATTATCGGAGTAGAGACTGTCCGGGGGGAAACGAAAAGCCACTCGTCTTGATCCGGCGTACGCGGCATCGCCGGTTGTCACGGCGTACACAGCGGCGCTACGCCTCCACGCTCCTGCCGGATCCAAACTCCCCCCCCCCCCTCCCGCGCCGCCCCCCCCCCCCCCCCGCTGCCACCTTCCGAGCACCGAGGAGCGTCCCCGCGGTATTTTTGCGCCGCCTCTGCCGCAGCACGGCAAGGCGGCGCTGCACCTGGCGGCCGAGTCGGGCCGCGACGGCGTGGCGGGCGAGCTGCTGCGGCGCGGCGCCTTCGCCAGCGCCAAGAGCAAGCTGGGCCACACGCCGCTGCACTCGGCCGCGGCCGCGGGACACGCGGCCCTCGCGCTGCTGCTCGCTCGGACGCACGGCGCCGCCGTGGACGCGCTCACGCTGGTGAGGAGGCGGCGGGGGAGGTGGCGGCGCCGACTGTCCACGAGCCCAGAAGCGAATGTTCGAAATCGCGGGTGCCAGCAGAGTTGGCGTAGCGTTTTAGCGGTTCCGTTTTTTTTTTTTCTTCACGCGGGCACTGTCGGTGACTTCTGGCATAACCGCCTGAGATGAGTGGGTTATCAAATCATTCGTGAAAAATTGAATGAAAATGATAAATATAGCCATGCAAAATTAATTGGTTCCATGAATGTTTTGCGACCGTAGGTGGTACCGATTTCTGCTCTGCCTCACGGGCTACCAGAAGAGCATTGGAAGCAACCCTCTGTAGAGCGACGTCATCTAAGGGCCGTGTGAACTTAATTCAAAGGCCAAATGTTCCGCACGCCCTGATCCACGTGACACACCATCCCAGAATCCGAATCTCCGTGTCACAGGCGAAAAGCCGTCGTGCCCGGTTAATATTGTTGAATATCGTCGCGCGCTCGTTTCGATCCCCGTGCCGTCGTCTCGGTCTCCGCAATGTCCTCTCGGCGCAGCGAAGGAGGACGCCGCTCCACCTGGCCGCGACGAGCGGGCAGCTGGCCGTGTGCCGGACCCTGCTGCAGCTGAAGGCCGACGTGAACGCCGTGGATGACGTAGGTCCCTCCGGTCGCGCAGGGGGTAGAGAAGGGCCAGGAGGGGCATAGGGCTTTTTTAATATTAAACTTTAATATATCTGTTGAAGAATATATTTTTCTATTTTTAAAAGCAGGTTTTTCGGTGGGGTACCGCCCACACCTGTCCGTGAACTACAGTATCTGTACATTGTCGTTATTTTCCGGCACTTCGCCAGTGAATGAAGCGACCATAAAATGACCGTGCCAAAAATCGTCGCCTTAATCGTGGTTAATTCAAGATGATGACGACCATGATGACGACCACGATGACGGCACGCAATGTTCCTACCAGGGTGGGCAGACAGCGCTGCACCTTGCCGCTGACAGCGGCCATCCGTCGGTGGTGGCGCTGTTCGTGGAGCGGCACCCCGCGCTGGTGGCCGTGGCCGACGGGCGAGGCCGCACGTGCGCGCACATCGCGGCCGCCAGGGGCAGCGCCCCCGTGCTGCGCCAGCTGCTGCACCACCGTCGCCCCGGAGTGACGGCCGTGCGGACCCAGGTCAGTGGGACGCGCAGGTTCCCCGTCCCGGGGAACGGAGAGAGAGAGAGAGAGATGGCACAAAGCTCTCCAGTGACTCCTCGTTTATTGAAATTGACGGAGCGGTCGATCAGAAATCCTCCGGACAAAGAAATGTATATGAATATATACTGTTTGGTTCTTTCGGTAAAGTCACGTGGAAAGAGAAAATAATAAATTAAATAACAGCATACGACGTTTCGATTGCAACACAAGCAATCATCATCAGGTACAAATGAAAGAGAAAACAAACCTAGTACACTTGGAAATATAATGCAATACAACAAAGAGTCGGCTAACATAACAGTCAACATCCTAACTGGTTGATTACGTTCTTCCAAAGATTGCTAAATTTAAGAGAGAGACAAAACACAGACACGGAGACACACAGACAGACACACAAGCAGAGAGAGAGAGAGATAACACAGAGATACATAGAGAGAGACAAACACATAGGTACACAGAGAAACAACGCGTCTGTGTCGAGGCCTTAAATAGAGAGTGGAGCAGAGAGAGAGGGAGTAAATAGATTTGCAAGTTATTTTATAGATACCTGGCTGGATGTGACTGTGTCATTTCAAAAAAGGTCACGCATCCAACGTCTGGTTAGCGGACTGATTCAGCTGAACATAATTATAATAATGCCCTCTAATTTTGGCTTCCTCTTCCACACTGGCCAGACGTCTTGCAAGAGGCGAGAAACACCCACAACTTGACCCCAGCACGTACGAGCTGCTGATCGACGGGTGAACACTTTTATACTGCCGGGTGGACAGGGGCACGGAGATTTAACAAACACCTGCGTTCATTGTGTAGTCCTCACGTTACAGCGTAAAACAGAGTGTATGTGGATATGCGTACTCACAGATTAGCGGCTGATCAGTACTTCTGCCGGGAGGTCAAAGCGTACCGGAGACCTCCAGATGCCATTGCGGAGTCACGAAGTTGAAAAAGTTGGCCGTACCTTTCTATTTAAACGAAGCTTGCTTTTTTATCTTACCAGGTAAGGCCCACTGAGCTGTATAGACCTTTTTTCAGAAGCGACCTGGCCACAACGATGGCTCAACGAAGTGGCTCATGACGTGTAAATGTATAGCAGCCACATACTCTGAATGCAAGTTGATTCCAAATGTGTAGGGATAACCCAGAGCAAAATTCACGCCACCACGGCGAGAGAGAGAACACGCAAAGTCCAAATATACAACAGGAGTCAGGGTCAGGATCGAACCCACAGCCTGCTGTGTACCAGGCGATGCAGGTAACACCTTGCCATCGAACCCCGGAGGGTGCTTGCAGTGTCTGTGTGCGTTGTGCGTGCAGGCGAGCGGGTCGACCCCCCTCCAGCTGGCTGCCGCCGGGGGCCACGTCCAGGCCGTGAGAATCCTCCTGGAGGCCGGAGCCTCCCCCGCTGCTGAAGACTCCGTGAGCCGGCGACCTCCAACCCAGCCCCCCCCCCCCGCACCAACCCAAACCCCAATCCCCCTCCCCCCCCCACTCATCACCGTCATGGCAGCGCCAAATCGGCGAGAGACGGATCGCAGCGTTCACCGATGCCATTTAATCAAATTTCTGGTCGTAAAGTGTGGGTGCTTCCCAAGTTGTCCCCCGAGACGCCTGGCTGACCTGGGAGACCGGCCAAATATCCATCGCCATTCTCGTCATCGTCACCATCCTCGTCACCATCCTCGTCGTCACCATCCTCGTCATCGTCACCATCCTCGTCACCATCCTCGTCATCACCATCCTCGTCATCGTCACCATCCTCGTCATCATCCTCGTCATCGTCACCATCCTCGTCACCATCCTCGTCATCGTCACCATCCTCGTCATCGTCACCATCCTCGTCACCATCCTCGTCATTGTCACCATCCTCGTCGTCACCATCCTCGTCATCATCATCCTCGTCATCGTCACCATCCTCGTCATCGTCACCATCCTCGTCACCATCCTCGTCATCGTCACCATCCTCGTCACCATCCTCGTCATCATCACCATCCTCGTCATCATCATCGCCATTAAGACAGGCAGGCTATGCTGGTCTGTGAAACGTGGAGTCTTCGTGGCAACAACGGGCCGTGCGATTGTCACGGACACCAAACCTATTCGCTGACGAAAACGATGATGGACGTGCTGTTGATGGCGTAGTCACTTTAAGATGTTTCTTGTTCTTCCTCTTCTTGGTTCTTTCGGTAAAGTCACGTAGAAGACAAATAATACAAATAAAATATAACAAAATAAAATTCTCACGATGTTTCGGCCACGACACAAGTAGCCTTCCTCAGGTGAAGAAACAGAACTGTCGGAAAGACAGCGCTCCAATGAACACTGCTAAGCTCGGCTCTTGAATCGGGTGCAACCGCAACAAACGAAAAACAAAAACATGAACAAGAAAACATCTTAAAGTGACTACGCTCAAACAGAAAAATCCAGGAAAGAACATCTTCCAGAAAAAGCACCGTACACCAACAGGGCTATACCTAATAAATGAACTGAACTGTTGCGTACGCTTCTGCAATGGTTTTTGCGACGTCTGTCTGCGCAGGAGGGCATGGCGGCCATTCACCTCGCAGCAAAGCACGGCCACACTGGCGTGTTGGAAGTTCTGAAGCAAAGATTTCCGTTCAATGTGACCAGCACCAAGGTTGCACCGAGACGTTGATTCATTATTTTTGGGGTTGTTAACCCTTTCAGCAACACACATCAATTCAGGGCGTGTCTCCTAACAAGTTGATCGGTTACTTCATTGGGGAAAGTACAAATGAACATGCTGCATAAAGTCAAGGTGCTGCATTCACATTGTGCCGCACAGGGACAGCTGCCAAAAGGGGGCTAAAATAAAACAAAAAAACCTTCACCCTGGCATTAGTATAGTGGAGATGAGATAATTTAAGAGCCCCATAAATTAAAATCCTTTTTCCTATGTGCTCTATGGATCTCTGTGGAAGTTTATGGACCTGTATGTGAGTCTATGGGTCTCACTATGGGTCTTTATCCATTTAAATGCCGGTGCTCTGTCCACTTCGTGCCACGTACGGGATGGCTAGCACTGGAAGATACCCCTCGACTGGACTGCTTGCAGTACATTGGGATGATTGGGATGAGATGCGATGTAAGCCACTTTGAGTTGCCAAGGCATTTAAGCAAGCACCACCGCGCCTGCAAATCCTCGCCATCGCCTGCCTTGCGCGCCGCTTGCGTCGGTAAAGAAATCCTCGCTCGTTTGCCCCCAGACCGGTTTCACGGCGCTCCACGTCGCCGCACGCTTTGGGCAGGTCGACTTTGCGCGGGAGATGCTGGCGAGCGTCTCGGCCGCCCCGGAGAGCACGCGCCCGAACCCCGTCAACGTCGCCGCCGGCAGAGACGCAGCTCCAGAGGTGCGGGCAGGGGCAGCCGCAGCGTCGGTCATTTGTGTCTCAACCAGTCGCGGAGCTAGCGTCGGGGGCGGGGGGTGCCTCCCCCCCCCCCACCCCAAAGCTACGAGCTGGGGCCTCTCTTGACAACCACCATGAGATATTTTCTCAGCAGCATTGGGACCCCCACCTGACCGACTGCCGCACCCACTTGCTCCGTGACCAGCTCTGCCTATGGCCTGGGTCCCATGTCTCAATGGCAGTGATATGTGAAAGCGAGAAATTTCGTTTCGCAGTTCACAGCCCTTTGTGATTTTGATTTAAAGCTTTCGTGACTGCAGTAATTCATATTCTTAGTTTTTTTGGGTAAAGTCACGTTGAAGAGAAACAACAAAATAACAAAATATATATAAAACAATAAAAAATTCTCACGACGTTTCGACCATAACTCAAACGGTCATCATCAGGTGTGTCGGTTTGCATAAATTTATTTTGAAAACGGCATATTTATTTATATATATAAAAATAACGTTTGCGTCACGCGCAACGATGGCAGTTTGCCAGGACTAGTCCATCTATTTTTTGAAAAGTGGAGGGGGGAGACGAAATTTGTTTTTATGTATGCTGTCTGAAAGGCACTGTAAGCGTGAACAATCAATCAAGAACTGAAATGATTTATCAAATCTTTCCAATGATTGCTAAGATAGAATCCATCTTCTCGGTTGAAATTGTCTCTGTGTTTGTATATGTGGATAGCCTCATGAACGAATCTCTCATGGAAGCCAGATGGCTTACAAAGAACCTCCGTCTTGGAAAAGTCAATGGCATGTGAGCCTACTGAATTAGAACAATGATCTGCTACGGCCGAGGTGTTGGTCCTACCGTGTTTAAGGTCTGCTTTATGTTCACGAATGCGGTCCGAGATATGGCGTTTGGTTTCTCCAATGTAACTACTACCACAGAGGCAACTTAGTTTGTAGACACCAGGGTATTGTATGTCCGGAATCACATCTTTTACAGACGGAACCAGATCACGGATTTTATGTAATGTGTTGAAACGGACCTGGATCTTGTGTTTATTCAAGATTTTGGAGATCTTTTTTGTGATCCCAGCAATGTAGGGTAAAGTGATGGTTTTGAAAGGCTCCTCAAGAGGGTTCTTCTTCATGGTTTGAGTGATAGCTTTGCGGATTGTATAGTCGGAGTAACCATTAGCCCTAAGAGCTTGGTGTACGTGCTTGAGTTCACTGCTTATGTGTTCCTGGTCGGATATGCATTGGGCTCTATGATACAGAGTCTTGATGAGAGAATTCTTCTGTGATGGATGGTGGTGGGAATCCGGTTTCAGATAAGCATCCGTATGGGTAGCTTTCCTGTAGACAGAGTGGCTCATTGAACCATCAGGTCTCTTTTTTTAAAAAAATAGACCTGATGGTTCAATGAGCCACTCTGTCTACAGGAAAGCTACCCATACGGATGCTTATCTGAAACCGGATTCCCACCACCATCCATCACAGAAGAATTCTCTCATCAAGACTCTGTATCATAGAGCCCAATGCATATCCGACCAGGAACACATAAGCAGTGAACTCAAGCACGTACACCAAGCTCTTAGGGCTAATGGTTACTCCGACTATACAATCCGCAAAGCTATCACTCAAACCATGAAGAAGAACCCTCTTGAGGAGCCTTTCAAAACCATCACTTTACCCTACATTGCTGGGATCACAAAAAAGATCTCCAAAATCTTGAATAAACACAAGATCCAGGTCCGTTTCAACACATTACATAAAATCCGTGATCTGGTTCCGTCTGTAAAAGATGTGATTCCGGACATACAATACCCTGGTGTCTACAAACTAAGTTGCCTCTGTGGTAGTAGTTACATTGGAGAAACCAAACGCCATATCTCGGACCGCATTCGTGAACATAAAGCAGACCTTAAACACGGTAGGACCAACACCTCGGCCGTAGCAGATCATTGTTCTAATTCAGTAGGCTCACATGCCATTGACTTTTCCAAGACGGAGGTTCTTTGTAAGCCATCTGGCTTCCATGAGAGATTCGTTCATGAGGCTATCCACATATACAAACACAGAGACAATTTCAACCGAGAAGATGGATTCTATCTTAGCAATCATTGGAAAGATTTGATAAATCATTTCAGTTCTTGATTGATTGTTCACGCTTACAGTGCCTTTCAGACAGCATACATAAAAACAAATTTCGTCTCCCCCCTCCACTTTTCAAAAAATAGATGGACTAGTCCTGGCAAACTGCCATCGTTGCGCGTGACGCAAACGTTATTTTTATATATATAAATAAATATGCCGTTTTCAAAATAAATTTATGCAAACCGACACACCTGATGATGACCGTTTGAGTTATGGTCGAAACGTCGTGAGAATTTTTTATTGTTTTATATATATTTTGTTATTTTGTTGTTTCTCTTCAACGTGACTTTACCGAAAAAACTAAGAATATAGCCCTTTGTGAGTTTACTGCAGGACGAAGGCCTCGCCACGCCGTGTCGGGAGTGGTGGGGGGGGTTGGGTTGTTTGACCATACTTCACCATGCCGGTCAGTGCAGGTATTTGTTCTGCTAAACACAGTCGCCGAGCAAAGGCCCAAACGCCCTTTGGCCAGCGATACAATCCCAGCACCATTGAAGGTGTACAAGATAAGGGTTCGTGTTTGTTGCGTTGTGCAAGGTAGCAATAACTTGTGAATCGAGACGATGTGGAGGCAATTCCAAAGTTGGGCAGTGTAAGGGAAGAGGCAAAATCATTGTTGTGACTTGCAGTGTGGCGTGGTTGGACAGTGCGGATGAGACGAAACATTCTGGCAGAAGAAAAGTGTCCTAAATTAGCACGGTTGCCTACGTACGGTGCTAAACAAGTTCCACATTCGTACGTGAATAAATGTTGGTGGAGGAATGAACGAGTGAAGTTCACGGAAACAGTAACCACAGCAGGAGAGACTGAAGAGTGATAAGGAGGCAACTGACTGGTAAAGATGTGAGGAGTATCGATATACGGGAGCATCACAGTGCAGGGCAGCAGTGGATTTTTCTTGCAGTGAACTCTGCTGCCCGCTACATAACCCCACGACAGCTTATAACAACAGCTGTGTGGGTCAGGTGGGCTGTTTGACCATACTTTGCTCTGTGGGCGGGTAACCAGCTCCAAGCGGTGAGGTTTGTTGTCGGTGCCCGTGCGTTAGTGGATGACGTTCAGCCAGTGCTGCATGCCCTGTCCTCCGTGTGTCTCCGATGAGCTAAACATAAAAACTAGAGCCGGGATGAGATGTGACGAGGCATTAAGTACCCCATTAATGCTTATCTTTAGCTCTTTGTGTAAGTCTACGCGTCTCGATACGAGTCACCATACACTTGCTCTCAATGTGAGAGTTTACGTGTCTCCGCATGGGGCTTTACCCAATTGCAAGCCGGCGCTGCGTGCAGGTTGCGCCACATAGGGACGGCAGCCACTGGGAGTCCCCTGGGCAATACTGCCACAGGACATTGGAATGGCCGAGACGAGATGTGATAAGGGTTTCGCTTTGTGTTTCCGAGGCGTGCGAGGGAGACTGCCAACGTCCTTACGCTCTCTCCTGTGCAACAGAGCGGCCTCACTCCGCTTCACCTGGCGGCTCAGGCCGGCCACGAGAGCCTCGTGCGGCTCCTCCTCAACCACCCGAGCACGCAGGAGGACTTGCAGGCCGGCCCGCAGGCAGGTCCCACCACAACAGCGCTCACGACAACGACGAAGGCAACAGCAGTTCCCTCCGGCCAGCTGTCCGTGTTGTCGACTCCCTGCTGCTGTTGAAGTTCAGGCTTTGGACGTTTCTCTTTAACTCTGCCTGTGACCACCGACTGCCTCTCTCGATAATATAACCTTGCCCACCGTTGAGATCCAGTCGCGTTTAGATACTATATGAATCCAAATTGTATCATATCGTACAAAGGTCTACATACATTTATGGGGTTTCTATGTAATTCCGTTGGCCTCTGTGTGAGTCTTATGATCTCTCCATAAATCTTTAGATATCTATATCGATGTAAGTGTATGGATTTCCAATGCTTATGGTTCTTTATGTGAGTCTACGTACGTCTTTGTATGTAAGTCCAGGCTTAAGAACCTCAAACTTGCCCACCGGTTCTGTACAGCGTCTTGAGATGCAGCCCCGTTCAATCCCCCCGCATGCGTGCGTTTTCTCGGGGCCCTCTAGTTGCCTCCCACATGTAAACACTCATTAATCGGCTGAAAGCATCTTAATATATAGAGGACCGCAGAGCTTGGGAAATTGTTGATTGTTCCGGTTCAGTGCCCAGCTGCTGCCTTCCTGGTTGTCTGTGGTTCCTTGTGCCTTTGAGTCGTTTTCTCTCTCTCTTTGAGTGCGAGTGAAAACTGTGCGCGTTACAATTTGAAATTAATTATGAAACAACAAAATATATATAAAACAATAAAATTCTCACGACGTTTTATATATATTTTATTATTTTATTGTTTCCCTTCAACGTGACTTTACCGAAAGAACCAAGAATATGAATCACTGCAGTCACGAAAGCTTTAAATCAAAAATCAATTATGATGTTATTATGCGAATTTGTAATGCATTTTCAAATTTACAGCAGTTTTCTGAAATCTCTTCAGGTGACCAGCAGCAAATAGAGGAGTTATGTTTGAACTTGCGGTGCTCCAGTTTGAATGAAATGAACAAAGACCCAGGTGTGACCGTGAAAATAACAAACTTGACTTTTGAGTGGCTCCCTGATGCAATCCACTCATATGCACGGATTGCTTTGTTGAAAAATATTGGCACGCAAACATTTCGGAATCTGAAATCCAAGGTTCCAAAATATTCGTTCCTGGGAAATCATGCGAGGCGAGCGTGTACGTTCCGTGTTCTCTTTCACCGGCTCAGCGCTGTGACCCCTTAGTCACCCAACCACCGCACATCTCATGGGTTTCAACGGCAAGGCGGCGATTTCGTTAATCAGATGTTAAGGCCCCATTGTGCGTACGAGGATGACCACTGCCCAGGACTGCCGGCAGTGTTGACAGCTACAAAACATCGACATTTAAAACGTATTTCTTTAGAACTGCTTTTTGTCTTTAGTCCTTCCCCCGCAACTGCGATTAGTACGGTTAGCTATGGACGGTGTGAAAGAAGTTCAACGTAAATACGCAAACATCGCAGGGTGTAAATGTGCCAACGAACCAGAGCCCAAACAAAAAAACCCACAAACGAATTGACGTAAACTCGCCACGCCAGAATCCTAACCCGCAGCGTTGTGCCGGTCGTACTTGTCCGATTGGGGGCCGCGCGTGCCACGTCGCAGGCCACGACGCCGCTGCACCTCGCCTGCCAGGGTGGCCACGCGGCCGTGGCGGGGCTGCTGCTGAGCCGCGCCGCGCTGCCGCTGCTGCGCACGCTGGACCAGCGCGGACACTCCTGCCTGCACCTCGCCGCCACCGCCGGACATGTGGAGACGCTGAGGCTCCTGCTGGGCCAGGGCGCCGACATCAATGCCACCGACAAGGTGCGCCCGAATGACGGTGCGGTCGCACGTGCGGTGGTGGTCATCTGCGTCGAACTATCGGACTGCTTTCGCACCGTACGTCGTCAGCCGTGCTAATTGGTACATATATTGAAGGAAATAGGCGTGGCGTCGCTGCCCGTACGGCCCGTGTCTTTGCCCATGCACCTCGCCACGGTGGCGAGATGTTATCTACCTCTCCTGCTATACAGCTCGTGGGTTTGATCCTGAGCCTGACGCGACCAGTCTCCTCGCGATTGAGAGCTTGGTTCGTGGGAAGACGACTGTCACTTCTTTTTGGACACGTCGCCCCTTCTTGACGAGCAAACTCCTGCAGCAAATTGCGCTCACTTCAGTTGGCGGTCGACGTTCGAGGTGGACCGCGACCCTCAGAGGAATGCCGCCGCCTCCGTGCTCGCCCCTCTACGCGATCCATGGCTCAAACAAATTACTCAAGGCGCCGGCGTATGGCAGCAAGAGCAGTTTAAGCGAACGCTGTCGCAACACGTCACACGTTCGGCGCAATGCCCCCTTCGCTGACTCCGCGTGATGAATGAATTAATCTCCGTCTCTCGCTCTCCCACTCCGGTGTCGGCAGAGCGGCTGCACCCCGCTGCACGTGGCCGCCCGAGCCGGACGCCTCCCCGCTGTGCGCGCGCTGCTGGAGAGCGGCGCGGTCGGCTCGGCCGAGTGTCGTGACGGCCGCACGGCCCTCGAGCACGCGGCCGGCGGCGGCCACCGCCACGTGCTGGCGTTGCTGCTGCGCCACTCGACCCCCACCGCCCAGCGCCTCATCCACAACCGCAGGGTGAGCGCCGTGTCCGGCCGGTGCTCGTCGAGCTGCGTTGGCTTCCGGTTGACGAGCGAATACGTTTTGAGGTCGTGCTCCTCCACAAATGGACCACAATACCTCGCTGATCTCGTCAAGGAGCATGAACCATCATCACGTGAACTCCGGTCATCCTCGCAGCAGCGTCTTTTAGTTGAACATCGAACGCTTTCATTTGTCCTTCTGCGGCCGTGTGGAACTCTCCCCCATCCGATATTAGGGAGCCACTCTTGCTATGCACTTTTAAATCTCGATTGAAAACTAATTTCTTTACAACTACTTTTTGTGTTTAGTTTGTTATCCTTCCCCTGCACCTCCGATTAGCGCAGTTGGCTACGTACGGTGCAACAGAAGTTCAACATGCATCGTCGATAACACAATCAGTGACGGGAAATATCTGTCGACAAAGAATTTCTTATTTCAGTCGACGGTGACCGTGAATGGCCACGCCACTCCTCCGAGTGCCGTGCCGGGCCTTAGTCGGCGCCCGCTAACAGCACTTAGCCTGAACAACCCGTGCGGGCAATACGGAGGACGTTTGTCCTCATCCGTGTGTGCGCGAGGCTCCCGCAGTTCGTGTACGACCTGATGGTGTGCGGGCGGCAGTGTGAGTTCCGCGTGATCGACGAGTTCGTGCTGCTGGCGCCCGCGCCCCTGGAGGCGGCGGTGAAGCTGACGCGGGCATTCGGCGCGGCCGCCCTGCGCGAGAAGGAGCGCTCCGTCGACCTCGACCTGGCCGCGCGTCACTGCCAGGTGGATACCCACGAATTGGGCACTGCCATTGGTGCTAGCCAATGGCGTCGTAGCGCAGCGTAACAGCCAATGTACTATCACTCCAGCTGAAGTTAAACACTGGTTACCATCATCACCCTCGTCACCATTGGTGATGATAAGGATCGTGGTGGCTGCAGGATATTGGACCTAACGTTACACATTCACACTGGGCCAGACTTTGTGGAAGAGGCGCGAGTACCCACGCTGTCCGACGACACTAAGACTCGTGACTAAACGAAATCCACAGACTCCGCCTTAGTGGAAACAACGAAAATAGTTATCGCCTAGGTCAAGACTAAGACTAAAATAAATAGATGAACGCCGGTTGCCACCCCGTGCCCGTGCGCTCCCCGCTGTCCCTTCAGGCACTGGCCACGGACCTGCTGTCTCTCGCCGTGGGCTCGCAAAGCGCCGGCGCCGCCGCTCTGCTGCAGGCCGTGGACGAGCGCGGCCTCTCGCTGCTCGACGTCCTCATCGAGTGCCACCAGCGGGCGGTGGCGGCGCACCCGGCCGTGCAGCACCACCTGAGCGACGTGTGGCGTGGAGGCCTCCGCTGGCCTTCCTGGTGCCTCGCGCTGCTCCTGCTCGGTTTCCTCGTCTGCCCACCCCTCTGGGTCGCCTTCTCGCTTCCTCTCGGCCACAGGTACAGGCAACTTCTGGCAGAGACGCCACGGTGGTGAGATGTTAACTACCTCGCCTGGTATCGCAGGATGTCGTAGGTTCGATCCCGCCTGTATATTTAGAGTTTGCGTGTCTCTCTCCCCATGGTCGCGTGGGTCCTCCGGTTTTCCCCTCCACATTTAGAATCAATGTGCACTTAGAGTATTTGGCTGTTGGAAATGTGCACGTGATAAGCCACTTTGTTAAGCTATCATATGTGGCCAGGTCGCTTCTGAAATAGAGCTCTATAGCTCAGTGGGCCTTAGCTAGTAAAATAAAAATAGTTTATAGTTTATTAAACGTCCTGGCTGTTGTTAGTAGCGTTGTACATACTCATAATAACACACTATATTTACATATAATCTTCCACTCTTCTGGTATTGTGGGATATTTGTATCCCAATGATCTGTCCCGGTTTAACTCAGGGGTGGTTTAATCCACGTGCAGCTTGCAGTTTCGTTGATTTATTGATTGATAGGGTAGAGCGGCGGCGCCATGGATATCACAAACCTGGCGAACTTGAGTTTGGCAAAAAAAATCCTCAACATTCCAATGGTGATTATGACATGTGAGCATCTGGGGAAATTGGCGGTTACGCCACGCAATGCGCTGGGTGAAGGCGGTTAATAAATATATGAGACAGTCCGATATGCGACGTGCTCGCCTTCGAGCAACTGCACCAGACGCTCACGACGACGGACGCTCATCATCACTCCTCCGCCTTCGCAGGTTTACTCGGATCCCGATCATCAAGTTCCTGTGCCACCTGGCGTCGCACCTGTTCCTGCTGTCCCTGTTCGTGCTGACGGTGGTGTGGCCTCCTATCACGCCCATCGCCGAGGGCCACCTGCTGCCCTCGTGGAACGAGTGGCTCCTCCTCACCTGGCTGCTGGGCCTGCTGCTCGCCGAGTTGCGTCAGGGCCAGCTCGTCGGCCGAGGCAGCGGTGAGAACCACGAAGTGGGGCGGTAACACTGCCTGGCGGCAACGCGTTCGCGACGCTTGGCTCTGGAGGTTCACAGTTTTGAATGCGGCGGCTGCCCCGGTTATTACTGCGGGTGTATCAACCCGTATTGAAAACGAATTTCTTCGATTGAAGATTAATTTCTCCGATTAGCACGGTTGGCTACGTACGGTACGGAAGAAGTTCAACATACGTACGTATGTAAAAATACGCTTTCTGCTTCATAGTGGACGTTAAAGACCCCTTGACGTCCTTTACAAGAGTAGGCCACTGTGTGCCGGCGTTCATGTCCAAGGTTTCCCAATTTTAAAAAGTAGCCGCAAATGACTCAATTAAAATAGCATTCATTGCCCCCTACTGCGAGTCTCGGTGAGGCGTTACCGAGTAAACAAGCGTAATCAAATTCAGAAAGCATACGATCAGCACGGTTGGCTACGTCAGGCGCGAAGGAAGTTCAACATCCATACGTACGTGTGTACGTACGGCCGACGCTGACAAGCAGCGTTTGCCGCGTGCTTGTCGTTGCCAGGAGGGTCGCGGTTCGGCCTCGCCTGGATCCGGCTGCTGGTGCTCGGCTTGTCGGGCTTGGCCCTGCTGTGCCACCTGTCGGCGCTCGCCTTCCCGGCGGGCTCGCACGCCCTGCTCGAGTGCCTCTGCGCTCGCAACGTCCTGCTGGCCAAGGCGCTGGCCTTCTGCTGCGTGCAGCTGCTCGACTTCCTCTCCTTCCACCACCTCTTTGGACCGTGGGCCATCATCATCAGCGACCTCATGAAGGACCTCGCCAGGTCTCTTATCGCTTCACACAAAGAAGAAACAAACGCAAATATCCCCCCGTGCAACCGTTGGCAGACTGTCGGGACGGGTGCGGTTAGCGAGCACCTATGAAGGCCGGCACGGCGCATGAGGTGGTGGGTGGCCAATACCACGCCAACACCAATGTTACCTTGCCACAGCTTGGGGAGGCCTTCATCCGGCAGTGGACTGATCAGCATCGACGATTATAGCGCTGCGATCCAATATCCTACTTGCGTAGCGCCCAAATGCTACCGCAAGCTTGAGACGCTTCGCAAAACTTTGCCTGAAACGATAACGTACAGTCGTAGCGAAAGAGAAAAACGATGCCGGAGTGACCGCGTTCCGCTCCTGCGTTCCCACTCTTCCCCAGGTTCGGCATGGTGCTGGGGATCTTCCACGTGGCGTTCACGCTGCACCTCACGGCGCTGTGCCAGCCCGTGTACCCGCAGGGCGACCCGGTGGGCAACTCGTCGACGGCGGCCTCAGCGTGGGACCCGCCCACGGCGGCGCAGACGACCCTGGATGTCACCGTGCTGCTCTTCTTTTCCCTCTTCGGTATGGGCGACCAAAACTCCCTGCCGGACGTGAGCCGCTCACCGTCCATCGTGTCCACCCTCGTCAACGCCACGTTCGGGGTCTACCTCATCGTCACGCTCATCGTGCTCATCAACCTCCTCATCGCCATGATGAGCGACACGTACCAGCGCATACAGGCGCAGTCCGACACGCAGTGGAAGTTCGGCCGGGCGGTGCTCGTGAGGGAGGCGACGCGTCGGACGACGCCGCCGGCCCCCCTCAACGTCGTCACGCAGCTGCTGTGGCTGCTGCAGCGCTGCGCATGCAGGAAGGGTACGAACCACGCTGTCCAAACAAACACAAGACAAAGATCCCCCGCGTTAGCCTGGAAAGGCTTTTTGGTGTGGCAAGTGCTGTTAGCGAGCGGCACTTATGAAGGCCGGCGCGGCACACGTGGGGGTGGGTGGCCATCACCGCGCCTGGCCGCCTTTCGTCTCCAGGTACTCATTTGAGGCTGAGTAGACCTAGGGGACGCCCGTGACCGGTTCAGATAATTGTCACAGTTGTTGGCTGTGAGCGGGAATCGAACTCGAGTCGTGGGGTTCGCAGCGCAGCGCGCTACCACTCCCCACCACCGCCGAATGGTCCACACACATAAATACGCACATGTTATGGAAAAAACTGAAAAATATTATCTGCCACCGTGCAAGAAAATACAGCAACCTTGTAGCGTGACCTTGTTTAAAGTGGGGCAGACGATAACTCAAGGGTGGGCACGAGGCACTAATGTTAAACAAACGTTATACAAATGATAAACGCTGAACAGAATGAGTAATGATGTGATCTGCTTGTGCCTATTGTGCATTCTGCAATGGCTCTCACCAACCCGTGCATATGAGGAAAGGTCATGACCGCCATCACTTAATTGTACTATTTTTGGCATATTTTTGTATACTAATCTTCAGGGGCAGCACGTGAATCATTGAATGCAGTACTCACCACACGAAGAGAGTCCCGAAGGGGGGAGTCCTCGGTCCTATTCAGTCCCCCTGGTACTGTGGTGCCGTACACGAATCCTGCTATCAAAACAAAAACCAAATACATTTCAAGAACTATTAGTCGCTTTTCCGCAGGCACTGTCGACTTGCCGAGTGAGTCCCTGGCAGACGCGGGGGAGGAGGTGGACCGATTGTCCAACTCGCATTCCATCGTCATCCCCGTGCACTCCACCTCCAGCTGGCTCCACTGCTTCGCCCGCCGCTGGCCCAAAGTCTCCCCTGCAGGTACCGTGCCCGTGACACGCACCACGTTCACAGCGCGGACCCAGGCGGGATGGCAAGTAGCACGTGACTCGGCACGGAGGCTTCACGCAGTGCTGGCGCTGGCACTTTGGGGGATCCTAAGCAGAAGTTCTTTCCCGGGGCCTCTCTTGTACCGTGTACACTACTAGTAATAGAACTGAAGAGCAATGGACAATAGATCGAGCCTGGATAGTGCTTGGATCGGCAGCCACCTGGGTGGTGATATGGCCTTATCGGTAGTGTGTTCGCCACTTTTTGCAGAGGTCCGTGGTTCGACTCTGGCAGGCCGCCCTGTTTATTACTGCGGTGTATTAACCATAACTTACTACGATCAAGAACGGCGTGTGGAGACCCTCATCTAGCAGTGTATTGACAAACGGGCTGTACGTATACACAATAATGTTTCATCCCAGAGTCGTGAACGGCATAACGGTGTCTCGTTTTCTATCCACCTGGTCGTTCTGGCAGAGTCTCAGCGTGTCGGGGAACGCCTCCGGCCATGCCGAATCGAGGATGTGCTGGACTGGAGAGCGGTGGCGCAGCGGTACCGTGCCATGAAGGGCACGCTGGAAGAATCCCAGCACCACAGGAACTTTGAGGAGTCGCTACTGCCTACAGCTGCACCACAGTTGTAGAACTAGCAGATAATTTGAGTGTTAAACTAAACTGCTAAACTAATCTATTTTTATTTAACCAGGTAAGGCCCACTGAGCTGTAAAGCTCTTTTCCGGAAGCGACCTGGCTACAAATGATAGCTCAACGAAGTGGCTTATCACGTGGAAATGTATAGCAGCCAAATACTCTAAATGCATGTTCATTCTAAATGTGGAGGGATAAACCGGTCGATCCGGAGAAAAATCTACGCGACCACGGGGAGAACATGCAAACTCCAAATATACAGGAGTCAGGGTCGAGATCAAACCCACAACCTCCTGTGTACCAGGCGAGGTAGTTAACATCTCACCAACATGGTGCCCCAGTGTGCTGGCAGACACAGGTTTACCAATTGAGCGTATTAATAGGCTTGATTATTCAGGAAAGCCTTACCGAGTCTCATGACTCTATTGCAGGAGGATACTGAAAAGTTTTCACAGATGTCAACTGAGTAATTTGTGTACCATTACGCCGTCACACAGTGGCTTTCCGTGAAGCTCCGCAAAAAGCAGCGGACGCGCTTCCGCTTGGCCGTGACAAACGCAAATTTGGCAATGTGAAAATGACAGTTTGGGCTGCAGCATTGAGCGTTATTTCTCTCAGGCTTTGGCCACGCGCTTCTGTGGAAATTTTCAGCGTGAATTAGGGAAGGCTTCAGTGGAGAAATTCTCAACACAACCCAACCCGGACAGCCGCACTTGCGTTTAATGTTATTTGATTTGCTACACATGTGGCCCTGTGCCGCCAGTTGCTTGCGCTATCTTGCAAAGGAGGCACGTGGTGCGCGAGCATAACAACGACAAAACTAAAAATCTAAATTTCAGACGGCGAGTACAAGGGATCCATAAGTTCATTGTTCCAAAACACAGTGCCTATTCATATTCTTAGTTTTTTCGGTAAAGTCACGTTGTTTTTATATATATTTTGTTATTTTGTTGTTTCTCTTCAACGTGACTTTACCGAAAAAACTAAGAATATGAATTACTGCAGTCACGAAAGCTTTAAATCAAAACAGTGCCTATTATTATTTATTGTTTTCCTCTTCTCAGTGTTGTTGATGCGTGTGTAGTGACTTATATGGAGTCACTATGGTGTTTAGCGCTAGCTACTGTCACAAGAGTGAAACTGTACGTCTTGAGTCTCTCTCTGACACCAGAGTGGATACGGCATGGAATTGGGCCCTCGGGGCATAGTTCTGGTGAGGGTCGGAGAGAGAGCAAGTGAGGACGTGATACTCTGTGTGAACCCGAGAGGGTACGTGACCGGGGCAGGCTAGCAAGGGGGCCCGAAAGGGGAGCTCGGGGGACACGTGATACGGCCCAGAGCCTTCTAGGAGGATCTAGAAGGGGGCGTGGCCGAGGGCGGAACGAGGCCACGCTCAGGAGCATAAAGGGACAGTCCGGCAGTCCGGTGAGCGATCGAGGCTCTCTGTTGCAATGGAACCCGTGGGTGCTACGTCTCTTCGATCCTCGGTCTTCGATGTTACGCTCGGCATCGTGGGTCAGGCAGTGTGTTACTGACCGACCCGGTTATGTAGTTACCCCGTTGTGGTCTAGTTCACCATGTAGTTATCACCTAGATGTTGATCCAGTGTACGTTTATGTACTAAGCCCTGTTGGGGTATTGTAATAAACGTGTTGCCTCCAAGAACAAGTGTGTGTCTCCGTAGAACCCACTAGACATGGGTTATTGTTATTTGAGCTTGTGCTCCACTGACACCAACGCAATATCACACTTTATGTTGCAAAGTTCGTATTTTCCCACACATTGATGAGGGTTGACTTTTGCGCAATGCTTTAACAATAATAATTGTAATAATAAATAATAATTATAATACTCGTAATAATTGTCAAAATCCTAAATTGGCGTGTCCCCTAGAAAATTATTCCAGCGTCACAAAGATGCCACTAAGAAAGAAGAATGTGGAAATCTGAGTAATCATGGCTGACACTTGCCCCACGTCAGATAGGTCTCATGGCGCTTTATTGCAAGTCTACGTACACAAGTAATTGGGCACTTATTATGTCTGTATGTTGAACTTCTTTCGCACTGTACGTAGCCAACCGCAATAATCGGAGGTGTGGGGGAAGGCCAACAAACTAAACACAAAAAAGCAGTCCTAAAGAAAAGAGTTTTCAATCGAGATTTAAAAGTTCAGAGCTGCTGTGGCTTCCTAATATCGGAAGGAAGAGCGTTCCAGACGGCCGCAGAAGTGCATCTGAGAGCGCGCAATGCGGTGACCGTCTTTGTACGGTGGCCAATTATACTGTTATGATTACATACATTACATCAACAAATGAATGGGTTCTGGAGAAAGCCGGTGTTGAAATTAAACTGTTAGATTTGATAAAATCAAGAAAGCGAGCCTACTATGGTCATGTCATGACAAAAAATGGAACTTCTTTGGTAAAGCAGATTATGCAAGGCACAAAACCCCATATCCCATATCATGTATCCCAGAAATGTCCCTAATCACCCGGCTCACGGGCGCGAGGAAGACCGAGGATGACAGCGGATAGACAACATCAACACGTGGACGAGGCTCACGCTGGAAGAATGAGGATAGCAGAAGACAGAAGACAGTGGTGGGGCCAACCCTCGGATCGAGGATGGCTGTTGACAATAAAATGTCACAATGCAGCCACCTCAAGGCGTTTGTTTGTCACGTGCTGCCAGCGTTGGCTGGAATTCGCTTTCCCCATAGCACACAGTGCTGTTGACCCCCTGTCCCCCATTCAAGTCCTGGCATAAGCTCTCTCTATTTTTCCTCTGCATTTGACCGCGTTTTTACAAAATAAATAAGTTAACCGTTTATCAGTCAACCAAACAAACGTTATTTCTATAGCACTATTCGTGCAAAAAAACAATGCAATACATAGTGCTTTACAGGCATGAACAATGAAAGTGAAATTGTATGTACGGCGTTATGAGCTACAGTCGCATTCAGATCTTTTAAAATGTTATTTTTTTTACTGATCTAACACGTAGGCTTTCGCGACCAATATATTGTTCATAAAACTATCAAGGTTTTCTTTGGGTTAGATCGCGTAAATATAAATGTGTCGTGAACCCACCACCACCCGACACAGCCAATGAGTAAGGTTTGTCACGTGAACAAAACGTGCCAATTAGTCACTACAGTACTTCAATTATAGCAAAGCGCACGATGAAGCTGGTTATAATCACTAGCGAAACGTACTTAAGGGAGCGTCCATAAATGACGTCACGCACCTAGGGGGGGGGGGGTCAAACATTTGTGACGATGTGTGACGGAAGGGGGAGGGGGGGTTTGAGAAATGTGACGTCACATCAAAATGCGCACCTTTAAATAAATATTAATTAATAACATAACTGTTATAACAACACAAATTTGGATTAATTTACATGATTAACTATTTGATTATTTAAATTTACTAAGGTCACCTTTTATTTATTCCATGAAGGAGCATTTTGCTTCTCCATGGGAGAATGGAGAAGCATACATTTTGAACATTTTTTGATTGATTGTTATTAAACATTTTGATTCTAATGGTTCTACCAGGGCTTTTCATTCTGTGAAATTAATATGTGATTGTTATAATTGCACTCTCCATTTTGCTTCGTTCTAATACAAAGTTTCAAGTATTTTTTATAGTTATAATTACTTTTAATATTTTATAATTATAAGATAATTTCAATATAATATACTGAACATCTGCAGTTTTAGTTAGACGTTGAATATTTTAAAGTGAATTTCATGCTAAATTTCAGCTTTCCAACGCCTCCTTTTTTATAAATGTTTTCTCCTACAACATCAGAATGCAGCGCCAGGTTAAATACGCATTACAATGACAATAGATTAAAGCGATTTGAAGCATGTTTTATTTTCAAAATGGAAATATGGTTTGGGGGGGGGCAGAGCTTTGAGACGTCATATTTGAGGGGGGTCTGACTTTTTGTGACGTCGTGTGACGAGAGGGGGAGGGGGGGTTAAAAATCGGCCAAAAACACGCGTGACGTCATTTATGGACGGTCCCTAAATTGTAAATGTCGTGGCTTTACTCTCCAAACTTCACTCGAATTTATACGAAAATCCTCGAAAACACGCGAGACGAAAACCTCTGACGTGCCAAGGGGTCGCCAAGCCACTAAGGTTACAAACGAAAACCTCGCAGCTGGCAAACAGCAGCAGCCCATCATAGGAGGTTAAAAAACCTCTGAACTGACAAGCAGCAGCCCATCACAGGAGGTTAAAAAACCTCTGAACTGACAAGACAGCCCAACCACGGAGGTTAAAAAACCTCTGAATTGACAAGCCGCAGCCCAACCACGGAGGTAAAAAAAACCTCTGAACTGACAAGCAAGCAGCCCATCACAGAGGTTAAAAAACCTCTGAACTAACAAGCAAGCAGCCCAACCACGGAGGTAAAAAAAAAACCTCTGAACTGACAAGCAGCAGCCCAACCACGGAGGTAAAAAACCTCTGAACTGACAAGCAGCAGCCCAACCACGGAGGTTTAAAAAAACCTCTGAACTGACAAGTAGCAGCCCATCATAGGAGGTTAAAAAACCTCTAAACTGACAAGCAGCAGCCAAACCACGGAGGTTGAAAAAACCTCTGAACTGACAAGCAGCAGCCCAACCACCGAGGTAAAAAAACCTCTGAACTGACAAGCCGCAGCCCAACCACGGAGGTAAAAAAACCTCTGAACTGACAAGCAGCAGCCCAACCACGGAGATTAAAAAACCTCTGAACTGACAAGCAGCAGCCCAACCACGGAGGTTAAAAAACCTCTGAACTGACAAGCAGCAGCCCAACCACGGAGGTTAAAAAACCTCTGAACTGACAAGCAGCAGCCCAACCACGGAGGTTAAAAAACCTCTGAACTGACAAGCAGCAGCCCAACCACGGAGGTTAAAAAACCTCTGAACTGACAAGCAGCAGCCAACCCACAGAAGTTAAAAAAACCTCTGAACTGACAAGCAGCAACCCAACCACGGAGGTTAAAAAACCTCTGAACTGACAAGCAGCAACCCAACCACGGAGGTTAAAAAAACCTCTAAACTGACAAGCAGCAGCCCAACCACGGAGGTTAAAAAACCTCTAAACTGACAAGCAGCAGCCCAACCACGGAGGTTAGAAAACCTCTGAACTGACAAGCAGCAGCCCAACCACGGAGGTTAGAAAACCTCTGAACTGACAAGCAGCAGCCCAACCACGGAGGTTAAAAAACCTCTGAACTGACAAGCAGCAGCCCAACCACGGAGGTTAAAAAACCTCTGAACTGACAAGCAAGCAGCCCAACCACGGAGGTTAAAAAAAACCTCTGAACTGACAAGCAGCAGCCCATCATAGGAGGTTAAAAAACCTCTGAACTGACAAGCAGCAGCCCAACCACGGAGGTAAAAAAACCTCTGAACTGACAAACAGCAGCCCAACCACGGAGGTTAAAAAAAAAAACCTCTGAACTGACAAGCAAGCAGCCCAACCACGGAGGTTAAAAAAAAAACCTCCCTCTGATCTGGCAAAGCCGCCGGGCAGCCTGGCTCAATGGACGTCAGGCCGCTGCCGTGTGTGGCCGGCACGGCGTAGTGATGTGCGCGCCGCGTCCCACCTGGCAGCAGCAACAGCAGCATGCTGGCGCTGTCGCTGCTGGCGGGCTGCCTGTCCCTCTACATGCTGCAGTATTTTCTCAGAGTCGTCAAGGTATGCACCCGCTCACCAACCCCTTCATCTTTACAGGAGGAACTCTCCACCCACCCAACCACCCCCCCACCATGCTCGGCCTGCACGGCGTGCCGGTTGAGGCGCGCCCTTTCCCGCAGGTCGGCTAGGAGAGACGCCGGTGGCTCGGCAGCACGTGTAACTATGTCACGGTGTCATTGACCGTGTTTAACGAACACGTTATCGGCCATGATCAATCAACTGCTGGATGAAGGCCTCGCCCAAGCCGCCGCCATGCTTTACGATCGTGTGGTGATGCTATTATATATTTGTGTACGTAGCACACGGCACATCGGATGGTTTCGTCGCTGCATCTCCGCAGGCGACGATCTCTATGACGCGTTACATCACTCGGCTGCCAGTGGTTCCCTCCTTAACCGTCGAACGTCAGTCGCCTCTCTGGTCGTCGTGTGCCCCAGCTCCAGGCCCTCCGCACTGTTCTTGACAGAACGATTCCTCCGTGAACCTGACAAGCGAAACCCCCAGGCTTGTGTGTGTGCACGTTGTTTCACACAGGTGCTGTTTGTGGGGGTTGTGAACAATAACTAAATATTGATCATGTCGGTAACGTCGATGGTTCTGGTTCGGGTGTGTTGACCCACGGCTGTTATGGATAACACTGCGTAACAACATTTGTCTTTCTGTACCTGGGGTAGTAAGTGTTATTTTCCAATTGCTTATGCCTCAAAAGTACAGAAAATTTATGTTATTCCCCACAAGCTTTGCTTTTGTGACCAGGACAGTGATATTTAGAAATGTACCTATTTCCAGTGATATTTAGAAATGTACCTATTTCCAGTGATGAAACGTCGTGTGCATTTGTGTCATTCCTTCACTACAGTCCTGGTCACAAAAGCAAAGTTTGTGGGGAATAATAGCCGTTTTATATACTTTTGAGGAATAAGCAATTAGAAAATAACACTTACTACCCAGGAACAAAAATCGTGTTAGTGTAAAAAATCGTGTTAGTGTATAATCCAACCGATTACATTGGGAGCATCGATGTTTTTTTTAACTTTCGCAGTTATGCTTTCGATGTGTGTGTGTGGTTTTTTTACGCCGAATACTGTGCATAGTTCAGCATTTAGTTTGCCGCCTTACTCGTTCACAGGTCTGTGTGTGTGTGCCGTAGACGGGTTTACAGTTAAAGTTCTGGACGGGGTGGACGTTAAGTTCTTGTTTGAGTGCTGACCTGCAACAAACAAGCCTTGTTACTTTGATCAGAATCCGAATATGTATTTAGACTGCAAGAGGAATCCGATGAGCTATGAAGCTCTTTTGTAACATGTCCAGCATGGGCGGTTGAGCAATCTGTTTTGTTGCATAATAATAATAGTAGTCTCCGTCTCTGAGTGACGCCCTCCGCCACAGCCTAATAGACACAACTTTAATAACACGATTTATATTATGTATAATTACAGTATCTAGATAATTGATGTTCCCTGAATTCATCTTCTTGGTTCTTTCGGTAAAGTCACGTAGAATTGAAATAAAATAATAAAAATAATGTTTTATTTGTTTTATTTTTATTATTTTATTTCAATTCTACGTTACTTTACCGAAATAACCAAGAAGATGAATCCCTGCAGTCACGAAAGCTTTAAATCGAAAAATAAAAGTTCCCTGAAGTAAAGAAAAAAATACCCTTGAATTATGTCATTAACCTGCCTATGTTTGCAATCCTTGTGTTCCCCAATCCACTCCATTGTATATCTTAATGCAAGAGCATTGTCTTTGTTGTGTCGTGTGTTCTCATGAACTCGTACACACACACACACGGACACACCAGAAACCAATCCTAGTTGGCGGGCAGGGCTTTTGCCAATTCCTTGAGAGCCACTGCCCCATCGTCAACAAGCCATACTACCCGACCTTCTGGTGCTATGGAGGTCGCATTATGACATTGATGAGGCCACTACTCAAGCGACACATTCACATCTCCTACCGCAGGTAACTTGCACTCGAGGGCCACACTACAAGGGGGTGGGAACACGGATGGCTACGTACGGTGGGAAATAAGTTCAACATACGTACATACCAGAGCAATGTTGCCAGCTCCTTAAAGAGGAAAGTCGCCAAACGAGAACCTCAAAGGGTCGCTAGGTGTCACTAGATATCTCTAGATAGACCTCATGTCATCAAAAATGTCACTTGACAAATTACATATACAGTGCAATCTTAAACACATTGTTTAAGTATAGTGATCTGATAATGGATCTTGAATACACATTTGGAATTGCACCTAAATGCTCGTAATGTCATCGTCCTAGAAAGATGTTAAAACAGAAATATGTTGCTACATCTAGTGACACAATTGCTGAGTTGGCAACACTGCACAAGAGTGCAGAGGAACTTTCACAAAGTTGGAGGGTGCATTTCTGTTCAAAGTGCAACTTGACAAATTCGATCTCGTTTCAGATTAAAGTTACATATTGATGAGAAAAATGTAAACCAATCATGTTGATCTAGTGAAAGTAAATATGTGGATATTCTGACCTTGCGAAAGTAAATATTATATGTGGATGTTCTGGTTGAGACTGTCGGGTCAACATTGAACGGTTTTGGCATTTCACGCTACCAAATTAAATGTTTTTATCTTCGACGGAGACTAATTGTGGCAAAGTATGACATTTTTATTGTCGGCAGGTTGCGTGCATTAGATTACAGCACATTGCACCTGGTTTGATGTGGAGAAAAGAGTAGCTGTGTGCTTCAGCATAAATTAATCAAAATTGAATTTGGAGGCAATAAAAAAATAGCATTATGAATGAAACTAGATATTTCAAGGTTATAGCCCTTGGAAGTAATTTTTTTCTTCAAATTTACCAGCATGGCCATAGTTGTGCCTTTCAAAACATTGTCATCTCAGCATTCAGCCATTGTGTACGCCAAGTCATTCTGAGTGACTGGCTGCACATTTTAAATTCCTGCAGTTATGCTTGGCACCCATTGCCATGCAATTACCCACATATCACACGGGCGAATACTCTTATTCTTGGTTCTTTCGGTAAAGTCAAGTAGAAGGGAAAAACAATAAAATAATAAAAATATAAAACAATAAAATTGTCACGACGTTTCGACTGCAACACAAGTAGCATCATCAGGTGTGAAAACCACAGCAAGAAAATTTGAAAAAAGTGGCTTTATTTAATGTTAGCACCACGGATAGCGATTTGACAGTTTGTTCAGATGGACGAGTCCATCTATGTTCGGAAAAGAGGAGGCGGGAGACAAAAAATAATGGATGTGGTCTGAAAGTCACCTTAAGCGTTATCAATCAATTAAGACCCGAAATGGTTTATCAAATCCTTCCAATGATTGCTAAGCCAGAATCTATCTTCTCGGTTTTTTCTTGCTGTGGTTTTTACACCTGATGATGACTGCTTGTGTTGCAGTCGAAACGTCGTGAGAATTTTATTGTTTTATATTTTTATTATTTTATTGTTTCCCTTCTACGTGACTTTACCGAAAGAACCAAGAATATGAATCCCTGCAGTCACGAAAGCTTTAAATCAAAGTGCATACTATTATTCTTGGTTCTTTCGGTAAAGTCACGTTGAAGGGAAACAATACAATAATCAAATATATATAAAACAATAATACTCTTGTTAAGTTGTGGGTGCCACAAAAACAAATACCTTTGAACAAAATTTACTTGACCCATATTCTTTTAACCATTGGTTCACATTTGGTTTTGGACTAGACCACGTGGTATTTTTATGCCAACATTCTTGTCATTGACCATCCACTGCCCCGACAAGATTGTCTCATTTGCAAAGATCTTATTTATTCATGCCAATGTATTGATCAAATTCTGACCAATAAAGCTCACCAGTGGCTTAAGACTTTTTGTGACTGAATTCGGCATCATGAAATCGTATCAATAATATATGGCACATGTAAATAATATATTTGTAAGTGTGACAATCTTGTGTGGTGGTGCAGGGTTAATGACAAGGATTTTGGCGTAATACTACGTGGCCCAAAAACAAAGATTGATCATTGTATTGGCTACGAAAACCTACTCTTGAAGTCCTTTAACTCTTGATGACTCGAAACTCGCGAGGTGATGTCTTGCCATTTCGCTCCACTAGCTGGGAGCTTGATCAGGAACCGAAGTACTAAATTATTCAGTTCCCCAAGAAGTTCCAAGAATGTGGAGCGAAACGTCGTACACCATGCCGAACAACACGCGGCACAACCTTAAACCAAATTGGAGAACTACCCTAGTACCGTGCAAAAGATACGCAGTCATACTTTGGATGGACTTGTGTTTTTGAAATCTCTCAGCGATGAGCTTTTAAGTTTCACCACGGCAGCCCATGTATATGTGATTGACTTTGTCTCTTTCGTTTTGCAGTGAGTTAATAAATACCCCAGATGGCGGCGAGTTATCGCTGCACTGGCTGGACAACAATAAAGCCACTGTCTACCCTGATCCCCTGTTGCGTCCCACGATAGTTTTTCTGCCGGGGTTGACAGGTGGCAGCGAAGAGAACTATATAGTATCGCTGGTGCGGAAAGCTGAGATTCGGGGTTACAGGTATGCTCACGGCCCACGACAGGGCGGCCCACAATGTGCCTTTTCAGTTCCGTTTGCTGCCCTCCATTCTCAGCACACAGCTGGATTTGTGCCCAAGGTTTTGACAGATTTTTCCAAGTGGATGATGGCTGCATACTGTAAATGCAGTTCTGGACAGCTGTTTTCAGTTCTCCTCAATCTGTGTCAATCTTAAGTGTGAAGTGTTCTATTTGATAATTCCCCCGAAGGGGAATTATTATCGCATGTTGTCCGGTGTGGGCTTCGGGTCAGCCACATCAGATTAGGTCCTCTCCCTATCCATCGAGGATATAATGCACCAGAACCCCATCATGCAAAGGTGTGTCTACCCTACAGAATGCCACCTGCTGTAAACCAATCTAATCACATTTAGGAAACATTTAGAAAATCCACAATTGCGCTTACGATGACAAATTTCATCATCGGTTTGAACACTTTTGTAAAATGTGACTTTAACAAATGTTTTTTTTTCGTAGGTGCATCATATTTCATAACAGAGGACTCGGAGGAACAAGGCTTCTGGTAATTTCGTTCTTATTCTGCCATTTGATTTATTGGTGGTCAAATAATTACCAAGTTAATATACTACAAAGTATATATTTAAAAAAATATGCTTTTTTTTATATAGACCCCAAGAACGTATTGTGGTGCAAATACAGAAGATTTGGAAACTGTGATACAACATTTTAAATCCCTCTACCCAGCGTCACCACTGATAGCTGCTGGAATATCACTCGGAGGGTAAACATACTTTTTCACCATTGTTTAAATGTCTTGAATTACTGCACCACAATTTATTGATTGACTTCAGTACTTACTCCTGCTCCCTCCCCCACCCCCCAGCTATGATTAGGCTTACCCCTATCACTACCCCCATCACAACCCCAACCCCCATCACTACCCAAACCCCTATCACTACCCCAACCCCTCCAACACCACTCTCACCTCTTCTCCTGTCACCGTAACTACACCACCAATTTTAATAACCCCAATCCTTATTTCAACCATTGTCATGTTATGTTCAACTTTATAATGGTTGTAAAGCACCTTATGATAAGGCGCTGTATAAATCTATATAAGACAAGATGTGCTTGCAAATAATTTTGCTGCGGAAATGTTTGCAGTTGTGTGCTGTATTATCTCTCCCACGTGTGTTTGAGTTGCGCCACACGTTGCTCGGCATGATAATAATGATAATAACTACTACAACGTTTCCCTCCACGCGCTGGGAGCTTCAGTAACTTGGAGCGATGTGTCAGACATCGTGCCGAACAGCGTACAGCGGCAACCAAAAGCACACACATCTTTAGAAAATGTCATTTGTTGCCGTTTTATAATGTACAGCACTGCGATGTTTGTTTCTTTGTGACGTGAAAATCGTAACGCCTAAAGATTGTGTCTGTGCAGTAACATCGTACTCAACTACGCTGGGAAGTCGGGAGACAAAAGTGAACTTGTGGCGGCGTTTGCGGTTTCGCCATCCTGGAACGCCGAGCTGTCCATTTCCTACCGCTGGCTGGACTGGCTTATTTTCAACCACTACGTGATGAAACACTACCTGAGATATGTGCGCCGGTAAATTAACCGCTCAATATTTCATGTTGCACCACCAGTTAAAAAAATAAGACATTTGCTTGCAGGGGAACCCCGTTGCCCTTCAACGTAAAATAAGAGGCGGCTGTCATTTTCACACACTTCTCACAATCGTCCTGTACTCGGAGCACTCAAAGTATGCTGCTCTCTTATTGAATACAATGGCAGGATATTATGTACGGTGAGGTATTTATTTATTATTATTCTACAGGATTTAAATAATCTTTTCGCGAAAGAATCACGTTAATAGCGCAAAGTGAAACGAGCAATTTGTTGTTTCTGGGGTGGAGAGGAGCCCGGCTAGCAGCCAGCCAGGAAACTCGAGGCATATATTATTTTAATAGTAGTTTAATATAAACAGAGCATTACCTCTTCTTAGTAGCAGTGAAGGAACATTGATGTAAGAGTGTTCACAACACCGTAAATGTTGTCTTACAGCCATAGAGAAGTCTTGGAGAAGAGGTTCGATGTGGATCACATTTTGAAGGTAAGCATTGTTCTGCAGGTACATTTGAATGTTCACGTCGGCTGTAATGAGACTGCTCCGTTGCAGTCAAGTTGCCAGTTGTTGGTTTTGTAGCTCTGCGGTACCGTGTGCCTTAGCAGCATGATGTCCAACATTTCATTGAATGTGTCGGGAGCTCCTTCAAGAACTGATTACAATTCGGTTGAAGCTCGCGACAAGTGGAGCGAAACGTCGCGCGTCGTGCCTAACAACACACGGTACAACCTGACAACGTATGGGAGAGCTGTACGTGAATAATTGTGAAACGCTACCACCGTGGTAAGGGGCCATCCATTGAGTACGTACGCATGGAGAGGAGAGGGGGGGTTAACCCAAATGCGTACCGCTTGCGTATGGGGGGGGGGGTCTATTGACAATGTCCGTACGGGGGGGGGGGGGGGGAGGCGTGAAGCCTCGATAATAATTTGTCTACATTGGCCTTCAAATGAGTTAGATAGTCGGGCGGTGGACTATCTGTTTGCTTAAACACGTTAATATTATTAATCCTTGATCGTTTCTGCGTGGATTAAATATCGGCCGTTCTATAGGATTCGGGGGGGGGGGGGGGGGGGTTGCGACAAACGAACGTACACAGTTGTGTGGGGGGGGGGGGTGTAAAAAGTCCGCGTGCCTACAGGGAGTGGGGGGGGAGGTCAAGTTTTGACAGATTTTTGCGTACGTACTAAATGGATGACCCCTAATGTTGGGTTGTACCCGTTTGCATTAGGCCAAGTCTGTCTGGGACTTCGATGACCGGTTAACGGCGCCAATGTTTAATTACGAGACGACGCAGCAGTACCACCACGACGCCAGCCCTTGCTACCGAATAAAGGACATGCGAGTTCCAGTGCTGGTGCTCAGCTCGGAGGATGACCCCTTCAATCCCAAGTGCTGTAAGTAGTTGTGCTGCCACACACCAGTCTGTCTCTTGAGTGACTGATTTGTCATGTTTTGGGCAGTGCCAAACCGCCCCCGGAGTGATCAGGGAAGGCTTGTCCACGTAAAGACCCTGACGCACAAGGCAGCAGTAGGCAATGATGACTATACGGCACCGATATTCCTAGCAAGGATGAATCTGGAATATAGTCGTACGATTGTCCAGCTGCCGTCTAAAATAATATGGCAAAAAATTTGGCTGTTGATGGTTTTAAACAAGGCTCCTGTGCACTATACACGTGGTATGGTGATGTGTTTTGACAAACATACGATTGGAGGGATGGTCACGATTGGGCTTTTGGTTGTCCAGAAATAACCTTTTGCTTGTATAATAACTAATGTCTGCGTTTTGTCACCTCGGTGACATTTAAACTGAATTTTTGTTGTGTGTTAATAAGAGGATATCGCACAATGTGAGCAGTTACCACAATGCGGTTTATATAATCGAGGTATATTCTTGGTTCTTTCGGTAAAGTCACGTTATATATTTTATTATTTTATTGCTTTCCTTCAACGTGACTTTACCGAAAGAACCAAGAATATGAATCACTGCAGTCATGAAAGCTTTAAATCAAAAAATATAATCAAGATAGGCCGTGACAGTTCCTGAAGATGCTCCTGGCAGTCGGACATTGTTGCCGGACAAAATGCAGTAACAAACCCGAACGCACATCGGAGAGCACTAAAGATTTGAATGATCATAATAGAGTTTTTTTTGGGTTAGATCGCTTAAATATATTGTCGTTAAAACCCGCCACCACCCGACACAGCCAACTAGTCAGGGTTGTCACGTAAACAGAACATGCCAATTCGTCACTAGTACAGCACACCGGTGTGTTGGAGAGCCAAGCCACAACATTTACAATCTGAGTACGACGTTTCGCCAGTAATTACAACTAGCTTCATCAGGCGACAGACAGGTTTGTGGAGAAGTCCTCCTGTTTCGTTCCTTATATAGAGACTTAGATGTGGTGACCACGCTTCTGCGCTCTTGCATAAAGTGGGGGGGGGTGATTAATGAGCCAACGTACATTATGCGAGCTCTTCGATCTTGTCCTTCCTGTCCATTGTGTATTAAAATAGCCGTACCAACGGTAATCCCTATTGAAGTATGGTGCCTCGTATAGGCATGCATTTAAACAATGTATTATTTGATGCTTTGCTTGCACACAGCACTAAGTCGGTAGCTATCTGAACGGTTAAAATTATTTTTATTTCTTTCAATTTAGGTATATTCTCTATTAGTCTTGGCCAGTGGTAGCTGGTTTTGCACAGAACTCCAACATCAACATCATTTGAGTGTCCTTGTTGGCATGCTTAAATTGTGCTACCCATGTTGTTTTTAGCATTGCCACTAGAGGATGCCAGAGGATCTTCCAACCTGGCCTTGTTGGTGACCACACACGGGGGCCACATTGCCTTTCTGGAGCATCTCGTTCCTCGGGATGACAACTACATGGATCGTCTCTTCGACGAGTTTATCTCGGCGGTGTTTGAAAACTCGGACCAACTCAGAGCAGCAATTGATCAGCCTCAGCAGTGAGACATTTGTGCATACCCGGTGGCGGTTTTTACGTCACGGCTAACATTGCCACGTTCCATTGCCACGTTCCAAATATAGCTACTTCCCCCCCCCACTCGATAATTGGCAATGATATGATCTGACAGATGCCAACACTACAAATGTTTATTTGCTTGAACATTGCAATGTGCCTTTGGTAACTGAGGTTCATCTCAAAGGGAGAGGGTTGTGAACGGAGAGATCGATCATTGGGAAATCTGTTCTTGTGACCAAATCGCGTCGGAGCCACAGTCTGCTCAACAGATTGGAATGGGAGTGCGTGCACAAGTCACGTTTTTGGCGCTGTGCTAGAGAGCGTTTTAATTCTCAGAACACCGATTATGTTTACTGTAATTAGTCGAACGGACCGAATTTTGGAAAGAATGTTGATGTGGTGTCGGCAACTGGATGCTCTCGTGATCCACGTGGAATCGCTCCTAATTCTTAATCAACCCCTCACATTTTCTGAAATGCCAATTGGTGCCCCGCACAATTTTGGTGCCCTACAAAAACCTAATAATTCAACCTCATTGTGTATTGAAAAGTTGATAGTTTGTGTTTGAACCATAGCTTGCCAAATACTAACCATGCTCAGTATTGTTATCATGGTGCATGCAGTTGTAATTGGCATTAGGACAGAGCTTCATGGGAAAGTACTTAAATGCTTCAGTGCATGAGTGTTAAGCACATGGTTTTTATTGTGATCATGGGTGGAGGAGTTAACTTATTACATTTTAAAGGTGTATTTCGCAGCATGGGTGTACTGTCTAAAACGTTCTCGTAATATATTGCCTACGTGTGCGTCAAACTATTTTTGAAAATGTGGTTGCTTAAACAACAGGGTTTGATATGCAGTGAATGCTTTTCTTGTTTACCCTGATTTTTAATGGCCTAAAAATAATGCTTGTGGAACTGAAAGATAGCCAATGCCATGTTAAAGATGTTGCATTTGACTTTTCTTCATGAAGACACATCACAAAGTGGAAACCATGCTGAATGAATACATTCTCAAATGGGTTTTAAATGGAAAGTATTACCATATTGATTGTCAATGCCTTGGCTTAATTATTGTGTTGCATCAATATGCATCTCTGTAGGAAAAAAAAGTGGTGCCATGCAATTTGCCTGGTGAGGTATTTGCTATTACAGCAGTATATTTGCGTGTGGTGTAATTCTATATCGTGTGTGAATGTTGGTCATGTGCGACTACGAATTTTCTTGTGAAAAGTTGTATAATTCACTCCTTTCGTGTCCATTCCTTGGGTTGCTTTGCCATTTTACCATCTTCTCGCGCGTGTCTTGTGTTACCCGTGCTTTGATCACGGTATGAAAATACACAAACACAAATATAACATCACGTTTTATTGTCTCTGCATCGTGAGAGATCAAAATTTACGACCTCCACGTTCCCCCATTTTTTGACCTCCACAATCCTCGGGTGTTGTGGGTTGTCGTGTTTTGTACACTCGTAATTTTACTCTTAGTTCTCGTGGAGAAGGTGTCCCCCTGTCCCCCCCCCCCCCCGAGTCGTTTTTAACGTGTCACGCCGTCAAGTGAGTGAGACGCTTATGGTGGTGCTGTTCTGTCATTTTTTTTTTATTATTTCGCCAAAGGCGCGTAATCGCAAATAAAATCGGCCACCTGGCCCCGACTCGTGTTTCTTTGTGTGTCCATGCACCGCTGTTGCATAAGTCGTGAAGCAGTGTGTAGCCCTACTTAAGGATAAACGATGGATTTCTTCTTGAATTTCTTCGGTGTTTAAATGCCGCAGAATCTCAAAGCGAAGACCTTAATTGATCTATGGACGGTGCTGTATATCGCCAATAGGACTCGTCAGTTTCAAATATGACAATGTATGCTGCGACTGCTCTATTTGCATATTAATATTATGTTACTTGGAGTCATAGCAATTATAAAATTAGATTTTGTTCATGGTCTGATAGGAGTTTTAGATAAGCCACCTTGTTTTAAAGTCGTGTTGCAGCTGTGGGCATGCGCTTTGATCTGGCGAGTCTCAGCCTTTATTAGGTACAGTATAAAACGATAAACCACGCACCCACACTGTCAAATTTGAACGATGAAAGTGCAGCTCTGCAACCCTCTTCTGGAGGGTACTTGGCCTACTCTTCCACGCTGTGCCTGCACTTGACCCCACTCACCAGCTGATGTACCAATTTACACTGCTGGGTGGACAGAGGTGGTTGGGGGTAGGGGGCATTAACAAAAACTTTCCCCATTGTTCCGTATGCCGCACCGGGAGCACAAACAAACCGGTGACCTCTGGATTGGTTCAAGTTCAGAGTGTGTAAACCATTCCACCACAGCAGCATGCACTCACAGTGTACTCCGTACAAATGGACTCCAGTCTATTATTATTATTATCATCTACGAATGACTTGACTGGACCGACTTGGGAGTGTTCGGGAGTCTTTGGTGCGTGCGCCCACCCAAGGGCCTCGACAACTTTTACTGCCATGGGCGAGCCTCCAAATCGGAAGCCGAGTCGTTAAAAAGAGCCACCCAACAGGCGGACGCAACCCTCCGGAGGGTGGGGAGGGAGGGGGAAAACTTCGGGCCCTGTCTTATCTTGTCGACATTACAAGGCGCGCTGTCTGCCGCACCAGTCTCGAGTCGAGGGCCCCGGCAGGTAGCGCGGTACGGTCGTGCCGCTGATTTGTGTTGTCGCACACTCGGCGAAAAACACCGAGTGGGGTTTTTTTTTTTTGCGCAGCGGCGTGACCCTTATCGCAGTCGTAAAAATAAACTATCTTGCTGTCCTTACAAAATTGTGCAAATCTGGTCCAAGAAAAACAAAACCACCTTTGTGTCGCTTGTACAAATAGGTGTTTTAAAAGCGTGCCCTTTGAACCCCCGTTCAAGTGAAACACGTCGAAGTGTAGCTTGTGACACGATGTGTTGATAAATAAACAAAATTGTTCTCCACGGAGTAAACTCCCAATACTTGACAACCTTGGGTGCAGTCAGGGTTACTCCGTGGAGGGGAGTCGTAGTCGGTCCGCAGCTTTTACCAAAACAACGGAGGGACAGAGGGTTGCCAACTTTTCCACATAAAAAATCCCCCCCCCCCCGTGCATTTGTCAGCCATCCTATGTCCATAAAAACTGTGGCAGTATACTGCGGGTGAAGTGCAACAATACCACAATGCGTACATCCACCGGATTGAAATCGCGAACCCCTGCGGCGAGCACGTTACCAAACGGCGGCACCCCCTTAAACATCTATCCAGCTCCTCCCGTAGCTGTATTTGACAACCGAGTAAATCAAGGCGCTTTCATTGTCTTGCAGGTATGCGCAAGTGTTTTGGGGCAGATATCCATCCCCAAACAAGCCCCCCCACTCCTTACTCCCCAAGAATGTGGACCTGGGTCTCAAACCCATTCACTCTGCACGGCTTCTCGTCACGGTGGCATTGGGGGGGGGAGGTGGTAGGGGCGGGATGGCCGGTCACTGACCTCTCTGCGTTTGCTTCAACAGGCAGTGGCCACAGTGCCAGATAAAGCTAGTGCGAGGCCTGTAACATGATGTTATAAAGGGGCCCTAAATATAAAAAAACGTAAATATTAAAACACAATTTTGTTTACTTGCATAGTACAGTATTTGTATTTTTTCATTTCCTATACAGCCAGATAATACGACAAATCGCTAACCTTAAACACCCAGTCGTTCATAAAAGTCGAAGGCGGTATAGTACTACAGTAATAGAGCAAGTGCAGAATCACCGAACCGGAATTGATAGCTGGAAAGCATTTAGCCGCTGGGCCCTTGAAAGTTCGGGGCTCGTAGCTACTTAATAAGTGGCTACTTTTGCTGCTCGGATAATCCGGCACTGATCACTGACGCCCTCTGCGCTTGCTTCAACAGGCAGACTGGCACGGCGCTCCTTGAGTTATCGCTCAGCTCGCAGGCGAGAGAGAGAGGGGGGGGGGGGGCAGTTTTCCAACTGCGCTCTTATTTTGGGGGCCTGCCCGCATTTGACATTTACACAAAACCGCTCTAACACTAGCAAAAATAAAAACCCCAACAGTTGTTGATGTGTCCTCGTAATTTGTTTTTGTTTACATCACGGTTGCTGAGCACAGTAGGCCCAATGGTCCAACATGCCAAGCGGCCAGCAACAAACAGCAACAATTGAAGGTGTAATCGATAAGGGTGAATACATTTATTGAATTGAGTGAGGTTATGAGCTAGAAAACAAGAGGCGATGGGAGGGAATTCCGAAGTTGAGCAGTGCGAGGGAAGAAGTAGAAACGGATGTGTGTGTGAGTGTGTGAGGGTGTGAGTGTGTGAGGATGTGAGTGGGTGAGAGTGTGAGTGTGTGAGTGGGTTATGTGTGAGTGGGTAAGAGTGTGAGTGGGTGAGGGTGTGAGTGTGTGAGTGGGTGAGGGTGTGAGTGGGTGAGAGTGTGAGTGGGTGAGTGTGTGAGTGGGTGAGGGTGTGAGTGGGTGAGAGTGTGAGTGGGTGAGTGGGTTATGGGGGTGTGAGTGGGTGAGTGGGTTATCCGGCAAAACAACCCCCTACCTCCTCGCGGTGCCGGACGGGCAACTCTGTCGTGGACAGTGCTGTGGGGGGAGTTCCAATTTTGATTGGCTCCTCCCCTCATGGCATATGTGTCCACCACAGGGGCTAAACGGGGGCTCTGGACGGGTGCGAGGGGCTGGTAACCCCTCCACCTTCAATTAATTACCACAAAACCACGAATTAAAGTGAAATATGTAACAACTAAGCTTGTGCCGGAGGCCCCGGGGGGCCAGGCGTCTATGACGTCTCCTGGCCAAACCCCAATTGGCGGAGCCAGGAGATTGAATACCTACCCTCGGGGCTACTCCAGAAACAACGAAAAGCCACTACGGGTGGCCACGTGGAATGTTCGAACGCTCACTGCAGAGGAGAGGCTGCCACTCCTCTGTCGGGAGCTGGACCGGTACCGCCTGGATCTATGCGGCATTCAGGAGGTCCGGTGGACCGGCTCTGGCTCCTGCCACCATGAGGGGTGGACAGTCCTCTACTCGGGGCAGCAGACTGCCAAACAACAGGGTGTGGGTCTTCTTTTGAACAAAAGAATGAAGGGGGCGTGGGAGCGTGGCGGTGAGGTGTGGGAAGCTGTAAGCCCCAGGCTACTTTGGGCTCGCCTTCCCATCAACCGGAGGCGAGGAATGGTGGTCGTGGTTACTTATGCCCCCACCGAAGATGAACATCCGTGGAGGGATGCAGGCAAAGCCGATGAGTCAGATGCCTTCTATGACCTCCTGTCACAGGTGCTGGCTAAAGTGGCCCCTCGGGATAGAGTCATCATGTTGGGTGACTTCAATGCCCGAGTTGGTCATGATACTGGCACCTGGTCTGGAGTGATTGGAGGGCATGGGCCAGATCAGCTCAATAACAATGGTAGGAGGCTGCTAGATTTTTGTGCAGCCCATGGGCTTGTAATTACCAACACGCTGTTCCGGCATCGGCGCATCCACACAACATCATGGATGCATGCCGGGTCCAAGCAAGAACATCTGCTGGACTACATAGTGACGGACCAGCGAATGCGAGCCCATGTCCTTGACACCAGGACCTACCGTGGAGCTGATCTGCCCTCTGACCATCGACTAGTCATCTGTAAGATGCGCCTGCCATTCTTCCACTCCGGTGGTGGGTGTACACCCAGGACCCCATTCCAACCTAAAGTGGCCTGGTCTCAGTTATCTGATGAAAGTTGCAAGCGAGAATTTCATCATCGCTTGCGGCTGGGATTGGCATCGTCCCCGACTCCTCCTGATGTCGAGGGTAAATGGGCGAGGTTTAGGACTGTGACTCATGCAGCTGCAATGGCTGCTTTGGGTACGCGGTCCAGACCTCCCCAGACACCCTGGATGACAGAGGAGTTGTTCAGGATGGTTGAGAAAAAGCGACAGGCCCACTGTCATCGGCTACAGAATCCCACGTCAGAGAATGAGGTGGCTTACCGCAGCCTTCGCTCGGAGGTTCGGAGAGCCGTGAGGCGCTGCAAGGATGGGTGGTGGTCGCGGGTTGCTGAGGAGATGGAGTCTGCCTCAGTGGCCCGTGATCACAAATCGCTATTTAACTCCATCAAAAAAGTAACCTGCAGCGCCACACCTATTACCATCATTAGGGGAAAAAACGGTGATCCAATTTCCGACCCCCAGGAACAGGTTCGCAGATTTGCTGAGCATTTCTGTGAGGTCCTGGGGGAGGGAAAATCCCACAGCCAGGAAAACATCGTGGCACAAAGTGAGGATGACCCTGCTGAGGCTGCGGTGCCTCAAATATTGGATGAAGTCACCCCCTGTGAGTGGCTGGCTGAGGTGCCATCTGCTGAGGAAGTATTGAAGGCGATCCGGAGTCTGAGACCAGGAAAGGCAGCGGGCAGAGATGATCTCCCAAGCGAAATGCTGAGGGAGGGTGGCGTTTGTGCACAGACTGCCCTATATGACATCATAACAACAGTCTGGACCACTGGACGGGTTCCGCAGGATTGGAAGGATGCCCTGGTGGTCCCCCTTTTTAAGAAGGGGGACCGCACAGACTGTAACAACTACAGGGGCATCTCACTCCTCAGTGTGCCGGGAAAGGTCCTGGCAAGGATTATTCAGCATCGCCTTGCCAGGCACGCTGAGGAGAGGCTTGCGGAGCCCCAATGCGGTTTCAGGAAAGGGCGGTCCTGCACAGATGCCATATTTTCTGTCCGTCTGCTACAGCAGAGGTGTAGGGAATTCCAACAAGACCTACATCTCTGCTTTATTGACCTGGTCAAGGCCTATGATACCATCAGTAGGCCTGGGCTCTGGGTCGTTCTTCGTGCTTTTGGAGTACCTGACCCTCTGCTCACGATCATTAAGGACCTTCATGATGGTGAGCGGGCCCGGGTAAAACTACGTGGCCGGGAGTCAGAGCCATTCCCTGTACACCTTGGGGTGCGACAGGGATGTCCTCTGGCTCCCACATTATTTAACATCTATTTTGACCACGTAGTTCGTGAAGCCTTCAATAGCTGTACCGGGGGAATCTCCATATGGTACAGATATAATGGGAGGCTAATCGATGCCCGGGTGCGGTCAAGGGATGGCTCCCTATTGCTCAACCACGTTATGTATGCTGATGACTTGGTAATAGCTGCTCAGTCAGAGGAGGAGTTGCAGACGCTGCTGCTGAGACTGGAGCGTGCCACTAAGAGGTGGGGCCTTACCATCAGCCCCACCAAAACTAAGCACCTGCCTGGGTATTTTGTACCATCGGACACTCCACCCCCACAACTCCCAATCGGTGATGGGGCAGTTGTGGAGAGAGTGGAGAGTTTCCCATACCTGGGCAGTGTGCTTATGACTGGCTCCAGTTTAACAGCAGAGGTCTCACTCCGAATCAGTCGAGCGGCAATATCTTTTCATCGGTTGCGTAACGCTGTGTGGAAGCTACCTGGTCTGTCGCTCCGCACTAAGCTTCAGGTCTTCTCGGCCACGGTCATTCCCTCCCTTCTCTACGCTTGCGAAACGTGGACCCCCCTAATGGAACATCTTCGCCGGTTAGAAACATTTAGGCTGACCTGCCTACGATCCATCCTGGGTTTAACCAGACTGGATTGTGTGAGGAGCTCACAAATCCTTGAAAGATCTGGGCAGGGTCCCATCGGTGAGCTCCTCCGGCAGGCAAGGCTGCGATGGCTGGGTCATGTAGCCCGCATGCCCAGCCACCGCATGCCGAAACAGCTTTTGTTTGGCCGGATTGAGGGGGCTAAGCGGGCGCGGCACGGGCTAGAGAAGAGATGGAGTGATGTGGTACAGGAGGACGTGGAGCTGAGTGGACTTGCCGATGACTGGTACCAGCGGTGTCAAGATCGGCCTCTGTGGAGGAGGCTCGTGAAGGATGCTACTGGGCAGTTGGAGGCAGTCGCCCTCCAACAACAACGGAGGGCGGAGGAGCGACGCTCACAACAGCGAGCGGAGCGCCGGGTGGCTAAAGCACAGCAGGTTGGCACAGTAGGGGGCACAGGTGGTGCATCAGCCAGTCATCTCAGTCAGTCGACCCGTGGCACCTGGGTCTGCCCCGTGACCTCCTGCCAGCGGGCGTTCGACACTTCACGTGGCCTCAGGGTGCACATAGCCTGGCACAAGCGTCGTGGTGACGTCACCGCCACTTAGTGGCGAATGGCGGTTGTTGTTGTTGTATGTGTGAGTGGGTGAGGGTGTAAGTATGTGAGAGTGTGAGTGGGTGAGAGTGTGAGTGGGTGAGAATGTGAGTGTGAGTGGATGAGGATGTGAGTGGGTGAGGGTGTGAGTGGGTGAGTGGGTGAGGGTTTGAGTGGGTGAGTTTGTGAGGGTGTGAGTGTGTGAGTGGGTGAGTGGGTTATGCGTGAGTGGGTGAGAGTGTAGGCTAAAGCCGACGTGTTATTCTGATAATTCTGTTTCCAGTTCGCCAATGTTTGGAATTAAGAGAGACGAAAAGAATAACACAGGGGTCGGATAATGAACGTAGGTTAATGTATGTATGTTGAACTTCTTTAGCGCCGTACGTAGCCAGCCGTACCAATCGGGGCTTGGACAGGGCACGTCGTGGCTAGAAGGGACGATGGCTCATGGTCGAGAATCCTGACGGAGTGGCAGCCGTGGAATGGAACGCATTCGAGAGGAGCCATCAATCCGAGGAGACGGAGCGATTAAATGGGTTCGTGTGCAGGCGCTAGCAAATTATTACATCGTAGGAAAGTCGGAGATGGTAATCGGCTTGGGCAGGCCTTCATCCAGCGGTGGATTGATCATGTGGATGACGAGTAAAACAAACAACAAAAATCCTCGATTGGTTATTGGTGTTTCGTGCACGGGGCATGCGGCGCTGCTTGTTGAATTAAAAAACAGACCACACCAGGCGGAGCAACTGCTCAAGTTGATATCTTATTGATGTTGGCCGAGTGATTGCCCCAGATGTGTCCCGTTATTATTCAAAGTTTATACGCGGCTCAGCAACCGCTGCCATGCCGCAGATAACGCCCCGCTAAAGCCGAACCACACTGGGTCCACCACAAGATAAAAGGCAACATCATAAAGGGAAAGTCGACAGAATTTGGGCGCCTACCGCTAACCTCCTCCTCGTGCCCCCCCCCCCCATCAACGAACGCTTCGTGATGTTTTGAAACCGAAGTTAATCGTCGGCTTCGCGACATGCGACCGTGTGTGCGTTGTGTCGTGTGCGTTGTTCAGTCTCGGACGCTGCTCACGACAGCAATTAAAACGTTTCTGTCGTGACACTGAGCAATCTGGCATGATTTATATTGACCGCGAACCCGGTACGTGGGGGATGCCCACACAAACTACAGTCGTGGTGGATGGAGCCTTGTAGGCTGAGACGTTTACGCGAGTGTAGAAGCATTAACGGGGTACTGTGCACGACGTTCGTGTCAAACGGCGAGCGGCCGCGCGGTTTGCCGTCGGTTTAGAGGAATTTCTGTCGTGGACGATCGCCGTTCGCGTTCGGGATCATGCCAGGCGAAAATGCCAGAGGCGCAAAGAGGTTGCGCGACACTGCAGGAGCACGGGGACTTAAAGAGCACGGGGAATTAAACACTTCAAGGAAGGGGATCGCGAAGAGACTCGGAGTCTGCAACAGCGAAATGCTGAACTTTCGTAAACTTTACGGACTTGTGCAGCGCTCCCGATAGCTGTTGTTTACTTTGGAATAAAACAACAGCATTGGATTTGAAATATATATCTCTTTTTTTGGGGGGGGGGTACGGTTACATTTAGCGATAGCTCCGTGACGTCGATCCAGAATGCACAATCTCATGTTAAACACGACGGAGCAGCTCTCAAGCTTCTACACAAGCATTCTTTCTCGCTTCATGAGTAAGAACAAATACATAGCAGAACTCTGTTCCGTCACTCGGTACATGGTAATTAAAAAAGAAACACGCAATGTTTTGAGTTCATCAGCCCATCGGACGCTCTAGACCAAAGATCGTCTAGCATGATTTGCGTCCAAGCAAGTAAACTAAGTGTACTTTTTGTGGGCCTCATCAGCAGGACCACCAAACAAATACCGCTGGATTACCAGATTTGATTGGTTAGAGCACTCCATATAAACTAGGAGGCCCCCTCCCCCCCAATTAAATGCAATATCGCAATAATAATAATTATTATAATGACAATGATTGTGCCGCTCGAATACTCTGTTGCCGAGCAGCATTATGGGTGAAAGCAATAGAAAATCACGTATCTCCAGACGTAAATAAAATGTTTATTCCATCAGGCCATTGGCCCTCCACGAGAATAACATTCGTCGCAGGAATTGAAGGACATTAACTTGAAAAACAAAGTGAAAAGTACAAGTTTGCTCATGTTTAGCAAAAAAAAAATCATTCACCAAGGCTGAAATAACATACCATGACGTGGTGTAACAATACATCGATTAATATAAAGTGTTTAACTCGCGATTCGTGCGCCCAATCACACGCGGAAGAATACTTTTTCGAAATTTTTAAAAGTGTCACCCGCCGACAAGGAATACTTGCGAGGACAAACGCACGTTGGAAAGCGTCCCAAAATATATTTGTACGCATGATTTTTCTTATTAATGACAATCATAATCTCAACTTGTAATGGGCCGGATATATTTCACTCCTAGTCTAATTATCCTGTTCGGACTACGCGCTCACCATCAGATATGCAGCAATCGTCGTGGCGCGGCAATTCACGCGCGTGCCCGTGTGTGTGTGTGCGTGTGCATGTGTACGTTAACAAACGATACGTCGTTAACACTGTGGGCATCACCAATGTATCACACGGAAGATGTCACGCTTTGTATTGTTTTCATGCGAAATTCCTCCTAAGATCAGATCAGATAACGTCACAGCTGAAATGTATTACTGGGCTGCCCAAACCACCCACACACACACTCTGTTCGCTGCCCGTGTTTTCGGAGGGAGGGGATGAGTCCGATGTGTAGCACCATGGCAGATACATGTGCTCATCTGTTTCACACAAATCTAGGGAGGGAGGACGCCAGCATATGGCGAGAGCCCCTTCCACCCTCTGCATTGGCACCGCCTTCGGCAGCACGCGCCTTTCATAGGGAGCCAACGAGTACAACAACCTCTGCTGAAAGTAACTAACCATTTACAATCTCCATTCGGGAATGCCACTTCGACGCTCGCTCTTCCCGGTTCGTCGATGGGTGCGAAGGCAGGTCGGAGAAATAATCAGAGTCGGGAGGATTTTTAGGGCAGCGAGCGTTGTTCATTCTTTTGTGATGTTGTGCGGTTTTTTTTGAAGTCGGGAAAACTTTTGTTGTTGTTGTTGTTTCGCGAGGCTAGAAAGGACAACAGCTGTGGTTGGCCGCCAAACGTTTTTCACGTAACCTCATTACCGTCAAATTACGCACGTGTTCTAAATCACGCGGATACTTTACGGCATCTGCGGTTTTCTGTATAATTGATCAGAAACATGTTAAAGTTATCGCCATGGTAACGCCAAATAAACCCTGGCCCGCAAGGAGCGTTAAATTAATCACTCTGGTTAACTAAAACACAGACAGGTCAAGTCTGCTCTTGCCATTATTGGCATTATCAGGGCCATTATGACAATTTAGCGAACAGAGTTACATTTTAAAATAGAAATGTCTCCTGACGTCACAGAAAGTAATTAATTAATATGGCTTTCTCATTGGGCCCTCATTACACGCCCAAAGAAGACCGTAACACAAGGAACGCGTCCAAGAGCCCGTCCAACAGGGAGACCGAAGCAGCTCCGGTGCAGGGTACTAGGCGGATTAAGACGTCACGCGATCATGAGGGGTCGTGGCAGCTTGGGGAAGATCTTCGTCCAGCAGTGGATTGACCATGGTTGACGATGATGATGATGATTGGAGTGCAACAGTATCCTTCTTGGTTAATGTGTATGTGGGGGTGGCTCTATTCATTTCGGACGAAACTTTAACCGGAGAATGCACATTTTTTTTCACTTCTTAAATCACAATAATTCCGAAACCCATTTTTTCCCCACAAAATATACAAAAACAAAAAAGGAATGCGCATGCCGTCCAGATGAAGAGAACGGCCTCTCTATTCCTGTTGAGCCATTCGAAACACACTTTGGACGAGGGGCTTGGCACGTGGGGGGCCCGCGGTGCTAAAAGTTTACGGACTCAGTGGGATGGCATCGCTCCATGGTCATCAGTTCCAAAACCGATATAACCAAACCTATCTACTGCTATGCCGCGTGTGTGCAGTCCACTTTTCGCTGCTGACATAGCAGCTGTGTTTGCCTTATCCGGGCTTAGTGTACCAACTTGTTCCATCTATCGTGTAATCCTATTCTTATTTTCAGTCCCCGCAGGGAAAACAAAAAAAAAACCTCGACTCAGCAAAGGCTGCGATGATATTGCATTCCTCTGTGGAATTCAACTGTTGGCCGGTCTCTTGGAGAGGTCAGATTATGAGTCTTTTGTGTGGTCTTGTTTTATACGCCGAGCCCGATTTGCTTAAAGAAACACAAGCGCCTGCGCCAGTGTTCATGATGGAGGGGGCTTACCTGTTGACCTGGATGCGATCCACCGGGCCTGCACGGTTCCCACTCCCTGCTGTGGGCACGCCCCATGCTGCTGGGTTGCAGATGCAATCACCACCATCAGTGAGCCGGTTTTTTTTTGTGCCAACGTGCAGCCTGACCGTGGGAGGTGCTGTGCGTTAGCGTAAGCATTATCCTGACGTGGAGACGCATTGGCTTCAACACGTTAAAAAGGTAAAAGCGCAGCCCTGCAATATCTTTGATCGCGTCGCTGCTGGCGGAAGGGTCTCCACTAGAGTGAGCTTAGAAAGCTCCTCTAGACGGTGTATTTAGCCCAAATCTTACCAAGTTGGCCAGTGGCCTCGGAAGAGATGGAAGTACTCACACTTTACCCCAACCGCACGCAACTTGCCGATAGGATAACCGTGATGTTACGAATTCAGAGTGCTTGGGTGGACAGAGGCGGTGCGAGGGATTTCAGAAGCTTGCCCCATCGTTTCCACTGCCGCGTCGGGAGTTCAAATTGAACACGGCGACCTCTATATTGCAAGTCCAGCGTGCTGCTAACCGTCCAGTGCCCGATTATCCTAGTAGCAAAAGTAGCTACATATTAAGTAGCTTCGGGCCCCGCACTTTCAAGGGCTCCGCGCTAAATGATTTTAAGCTGTCAATTCCGGTTCAGTGATTCTGCACTTGCTCTATTACAATAGTACTATACTGCCTTCATTTTTTTTTATGAACGACTGGGTGTTTAAGGTTAGCGATTTGTCGTATTATCTGGCTGTATAGCAAATGAAAAAAATACAATAACTTTACGATGCAAGTAAAAAATGAGTGTGTTTTAATATTTAGCTGATTTATTTATTTCGGGCCCCTTTATAACGCATGCTACAAGCCCCGCACTAGCTTCGTCCGGCACTGCAACCGTCACACCCCAAGCAACACCCTAAAAATACGGTTACATCTTTTAAAATTACTACACGTTCCATCTCATTTTTGCACACAAGCAGGATGGTGTCAAATTGAAAATAACATTGCAACGTGAGCTTTATATATAGAAGATAACATGAAAAGTTGCGTGGGATTACAAACTGTTTAGCTTGGACACTTAAAAAGCCGTTTTTTTAATGCAAGTCGTGTGCGTGATGGCGTACGCGGCTTTCCAGATAAGTTTCGTCAGTCCTTCCTTCAACCTCCGATAAGTGGCGGCAGGGACTTGAGAAGGGTCCAACTTTCGACCGCTGTCATCTTTTGCCGTAACAGTTTAACCGTTACACGGTAGCAGCTGCTCCCTGCGATTGTCACAGCTTCGCAGTGCTAGAGATGACCTTCGGGGCTTCTTCTGCTCGTGCAACGTTCGGTTGCCTTGGATTAACCCGTCAATCTAATCGCGATAGCTTTCGTAACTTTTGCCCCCCCCCTCCCTCCCCCCCAACTAAACTTAAATATTTTTTTAAAAGTCCATTTATCCACGAGTTGTTGGAGAACGCCTTTCAGTGGGCACAGATGCCGCTGGGTCATAGCCGGTCTCAAGAGAGACCCACCGCGCTTTTGTGAACGCGAGGATATATTTTTTTGTGTTGTTGCTGTCGCTGCGTTCTTTCTCTTGGGCACGGCGAGTCTTTGTGAACACGGGTCAAGTAATTCTCATCTCTGTTGGGGTTTTTTTTTGTAGGTCGTACTCGTAGGGAATTCCATTGACGTTTCGACAAAAAAAAAGGCGAGCACCAAAGGTCTGTGTTTGCTCGCGGTCTAATTCTCCCCAATTAGCCCACATTCCCCGGAATCTTTGTGCCATCGTACCGACTTCGAACAATGAGGTGCTAAGACGCGCGGCTTGCAAGAGGAAAGTCGCGGTGCCAAATGCTCGCGTTCACCAGGGCACGTCGCGCGTGGCGTCCCAGAGGCTCCGCTCAGCACCCCCCACCCCCTCCACTCAAGCTGCAGCTTGCCGAGCGAAATCTGTGCGGCTCAACATCTTCAAATCTCATTCGTTCTCACTCTATGAGAACCCCGCTACATTACATAATAAAAAAAATATATAAAAATGTGTAAAGGTGTGGATTTCGATATACGATATTCACTCCGGGTTGTAAGACGCTCCGGAAAACAAGACGCACACTGCAAACTTGTGCCCGGTGTCAATACATCTACACACATCTGGTCACGCACGCATACACACACATGTAGCGGTTTATAAGACGCACCCCCACCCCCCACAACTTTTTTTTTTAAATACAGGAGAAAATAGTGCGCCTAACAATCTGGAGAATACGGTGTAATTGATGTATATACAGGCATGCTACTCGGGTTCTCATCGAGGTGGAGCAGTGGTTCCATGGTTTGCGCACTGCGCTGTGAGCCGGGCGACCTGAGTTAAACGTCTGTCCAAGGTTAACGTCAGCGGCGAGTGATATCTAAACCGCTCCAGGGCTTCTCTCTTTCTCTCTACACCACCATGCGCTGAGTGACAGGCGTGGTGAAATCTGGCCACGAAACCTCTGCGGCAGACACGGCGGGGGGGGGGGGGGGGGTACGTGTGGCTGTGCGTCGTTGTGTTGGATACACTTTTATCTTGAGTGTGGATAAATAGGTTCGAGGACGAGTTTGTCCACCATCCATCGTTGTCAGGTCCAGGTTCAAAGGTCGACGGTCAATTTATGCCGGCACTTCCTCGGCACACGCTGTCGTGATGTTCCCCCACTTTGTCTTCCTCACTTCCCTCCTGTCGCCTTTCCCTGTCCGACTAAATCCAGCATCACGTTTTGACACCCCATTATGCTTCACGCTTCTTTGTTCACCACTTTCCTTGCCCATCAGAATCTCAAGTCAAAAAAGTCAAAAGTTATTGCCTGCCCAGATGGACATCGAGGCGACGCTCTTCTCCTGTCAAGAGTCAGGTGTTAGTGATTTCCCGTTCAAATGAGCATCGGGGGTGGTGCTCATCTGCTGCTTACAGCTCTGAGCCAGTAGTGGAAATTCCACATTCCTGTGGTGTGAGTCTACCCCATAGGACAACCACTGCTGACGTCCACACAAACCGCTGCTCGTGTTATTGCCCACGGAGGGATGATTGACTATTTCTAAGATCTTCTCAAAATAATAAAATTTCAACGCTGTTATATAGTATTAGTTGGATGGCATTCCCTTCCACCCCCATAGTTACATGCCACCAAACTGATGTTAATTGGATTGAACCGATGGTAATGTTTATTTTTTTCGTTTGCCCGAAACGTCGCCTATTATATATATACATTTTCCTGTTGAGGCCACAGTGACATTGACGAATGCGTTGAGTTTTTTGGGTCACCGATACGAACGCGCACCGTCTCTAAGATTTGAACAGCTGCAGCATAATGACACCGAACCCTACGGCAGTGTACTTGAGACTCCGCACCAGCGAGGAAATCAACCCCACGCTGAGCTGCCTGATTGTTTGCCTGTGTTTGGGCCGTGTTAGATACAGCTGTGGGGGGGAGGTTACGAGGCCAAGCTGAATGCGAATCTCTTGAGGGCCGTGGTGAGAAGCATCGTCTTCTTGCCGATTCAGTAACAGCTGACAGGGTTGTTTTGTATACGGTACACGTATATATGTGCGTGTGTGTTTCGATATATACTGTGTCAAAAACGGTTATTGTCCTGGGCAACGAAAAACAGCGATCCCGAGTTCGATTCCAGCTCATGGCCAACACCAATGACTATTTTCTGAGCCGGTCCTGGGTCTCCCCTGGGTGGCCGAGCGTGGTGCTGGCAATCCCACCCCCTCGTGTGCCGTGCCGGCCTTCAGATGTGCTCGCGAACAGCACTTGCCCAAAAAGTAATTAAAGTTACATGGGGGATCTTTGTTATACTATGTGTAAGGGGACGTCTAAATATTTCGCGAACTTGTCTTTGGCTGATTGAATCCACATCCTTACGGGGTGATCATCTGTTTGGATACGTACAGTGCGAAAGAAAGTTCAACATACATTATGTGCTCATCAGAGAATAATCTATCGCTGCGTGTGCACTCATCATATTCAGATTGTAATGCTTTTGATTGTGCCATATATTGTAATATGCTAAAGAAGATAAGTTATTGATTTGTCGATCCACTGCAGCTCCTTGTCCTTCCACTGCTTTCATGAAATCTAGCGTGGGACGACTTAATTTGTATTTGAATGGGGAGTAGATTGGTAATTTCGGAAAGTCACACGGACTGCGGTTTGGGAAATCCTGCATTGGGGTATTATATGTGTGGCAGTCAATGGAATATCATAAAGAGTGATATTATTGGATATGAACAGAGGCGGAGCCACAGGGGGGCTGGGGGGGGGCTTGGCCCCCCCTGAAATTTTGGGAAAGTCGGTAATCGGGATAACCGGATATCCGGCTGCTGCAAAATGCTGGTTGCCACCTCGTGCTGCTTGAACGACAGCCTTTCGAACTTATCGAACTTATTAGCCACATCAGCGGCTCCGTTCAAATCCAATAAAATTAGTTTTATACATTTGTGGCGCCCATTGGAAAACATAAACAGTGGATATCTCAGAATATTGAAGTCAGCCCCCCCAAAGTCAAAATCCTGGCTCCGCCCCTGGATATGAATGCTTTGTTTGTAGGAGCACAACTCATGGAGTGCAACCTTGGGAGACGTGCTATATATTTACAAATGGGTTTATTTTTTTTAAACATCTGTTTTAACGTCACATTTCCAAGCTATGTTGACGCATTTTATTATAAGTCGTAATGCATTCTAAAAAAAAAAACGCACTCGACCATGAAAACTTCAAGCTTTCATATTTAAAACACGCATCTTTTAACGAGGCGCGGCCAAAACAAATACACCGACTGACATTCGATGGTCCTCTGGTGGTGCCGCGTTGCAGCGCGCGCGAGTCCGTGCAGGAGGGAACAGGTGCCGCGCACTGCGAAGTTTCTTCCCATCGGCTTCGTTCATTTTCCTAAATCAAGTGCAACGTCTCTTTTAGTTGTCGGCGGAGAGGGGCTGGGGGGTGGAGGATGGGGTGGGGGCGACCATCGAGAGAGGGTGAAGATGTGAAGATGGGCGGGCGGGCGGGAGGGGGGCCCTTTGCTGGTGCGATCCAACTTCGATGTCATGGGCCACTGCAGACATGTGCACGAGCAGGCTGTGTAATGGAAGGCGGAGCGACGCTGATGAATTGTTAGCGACGGCAGGCAGCAGCAGAGCTTACGGGGCCAGTTCCCATGATCTTGGCCACGATCGTGCACGTGCACATTCCTTCTGCGCGTCGCCCCCTCTCCTGGTTTTCACAGCAGCGCTGAAAGAAATCTGCCTAACCCCCTTCACCTGCAACCAGCTCTGCGGGGGGCAGTGAGGGGGAGGGGTCTGGCAGGGGAGGGGGTTGTTCAAGCATTCATGCTCATAAGGCTTCTTGAGTTATCCTGCAACGCCGTCGTTCTGCTTTGGATAAGTTCCATCCTCCTCGCTCTATACCCGTCTTGTCTTACGTTACGTTGTTGTTGTCATTTTTGTGACCCAGGTTCGCTCTTGCAACAACGACAAACAAAAAACGCGACTCGTCTCGGATCTCTTGAGTTGTCACCCAGGTTGAACAATATAATAACGACCTAAGACAACAATACATTCTACAATCGGCGCTACGCTTTGAGGAAGGCCTTTGCGGTAAACCTCGGCGACCTCAGTGTGCGCCGGAGGTCCTTTTGCGTTTCCGGCAAATGCTGACCGGCCTGCTGCCTGCTGCCTCCCCCCGCCGAGAGGGGACCGTGGCTCATCCTATTTTGGGGGGGGGGAGGGGAGAAAATAAATAAATAAAGCCGGGCCGCTCCTTTAATGCGAAGCGTTTACACGGCCGCTCTTGTTCGAGACGGGGATGGGCGGACGGACCGACGGACGGAGGAACGCGAAAGGGCCCCCACCCACCCACCCACCCCCCACCGTTTTGGACGACGCGCGCGCGCGCGAGAGAAGCCGACTTGTTGAAGTCAATTACCGGCGGCAGGTGGGAGATGAACACGCGGGGGGCGTCCCGCAGCCGACGTCGAGCGTGAAAAACAGGAGACGATTGACTCGGACGGCGCGTCGCGAGGAATTAAGACCCCCCCCCCCCACCGTTGAGCCACGCGCCGGTCTCGGAACGGCTGAACGCCGCGGGGAGATACTGCGCTGCGTACCGTGGGCCAGGTGGCTCGCACGCGGCTCTCGATTGGGACGACCACGGGTTCAAATCCTGGTCGGGGGAGTTTACTCAACCCGTCGTCTCTCCGGGTTCAATATAATAACAACCGCTCCGTGTGTGTAAGGGGGATCAACGGCGGTCGTCTTGTGGCGAGATTCACCCGCGCCAAGGGAATCTGCGATTTCCACCGCTGAACGAGGTCCACGAGGAGGAGATGGACAACTGCCCCGATGCTAATTTGAACGCGACATCATTTTGACTCGACGCTCATGGACACAGATATGCAGATGTGCTCAGATTTTGTAAAACAAAACCTGCTGAAATAACGTGATGATCGTCGGCCGTATCGTTGAATGGTGAATCAGACCCACGCTTGGGCCATTTGTCATATTGCGGGTTTTAAAGAAATGCCTTGAACAGGCAGGCCCTCGACCTGTTTTCTCCCTGGCCAGGTTCTTCACACCCTCCGTGAGCATCCAAAGATTGAAACAGGCAGAAGAGATGCAGCAGAACACACGCGCCCTATCTGATTGATGCTCTTGCAAGGCGAGAGCTGAGCTGTTGTGAACAATGCCCCGTGAAATGTCGCATTCATCAGAGGAGGCGCTTGTCTGTACCGTCACTGGTGCCAGTAGCCGAGATGACTCTTCCGTCGTCGGGAGACAACCGGATAGGCGTTCAACTGCAGGATGGTACAACACCCTCAGACAATCGCGGAGGTGGTTGTTGGTGTTCTACAGGATTCACTCTCTCACACCCTCCTCACGGTTAGACCCGTGGTTCGCAGTCCTCTGCTTATCACGTAACCCTCTGCTTATCACGTAACCCTCTGCTTATCACGTAACCCTCTGCTTATCACGTAACTCTATCAGTAAACAATGCAAGTGTGGTACAGTTTTTATTACGTTCGCAATGTCCTTATCCGGCCAGGTGGTCCAGAGGCAGAGGGAGAGTGGATCGCAATCGGAAGGTCGCGAATTCAAATCCTGGTTGGGCGTTGACGCAGCCCATCATCCTTCCGGTGTCGATACAATTAGTACAACTTTGTGGGGAGGTCAATAGCTGTTGTGCTCTGGAGAGACTCACTCCCCACCAAGGGAATGTGGAATTTACACCACTGGCTCAGAGCTGTTAAGCACGAGATGAGCACCACCCCCGATGCTCATTTGAACGGGAAATCACGAACACTTGACTCTGACGTTTGAATAACATTTACACGTAACGACACCACTGTGTACATATTTAGTTAACACTTAATGACCCAATGGCAATTCAATGATAATTTACAATTTAACATCTACAATTTACCAAAACTTGTTTTAAAAATCGGTTTGTCGATTGGCTGGTTGCATGTGGTGGGGTAAAGTGTGGGTGCTTCATCTTCTTCTCAAGCGGTCGGGCAGCGTGGAAGAATGACCCTATTTGTCTTTCTGCGAGTGATGATGAAACCCATCACAGCAGGAGAATGCGTGCCGGCTTTAAACAGATATAGTGACCTTAACATAAGGCAACAGTCACACGACGTTGTTTTAATTAATTTTACCAGGCCACCTGTCCGTACGTGACATGCACGCAAGGCGCGTTGAGACTCTTGTCTTGTTCCTTTGTGCGTTGTCACGCCCGCGAGGACGTCTCGTGTACCTCCAGAGGTGCGGCGGGGGGGGGGGGGGGGTATAGGCGTACCAGAGGTCGAAATCCGCTGGGTTAGTGAAGCCACATGCCGGAGGGTACGAGCTATCGCTTTCGGAAAAGAGAGGACACGGCCGCTCGCTCCTCGGTACACGGCCGGCTCAAAAAGAGTTGGCCCGCAGACCATTCCTGCGGGCAGTGGGCCCTAATTGAGTTAGCGTCGTGCTGAGACATCTATCCCCCGATTCTCGCCTTCGGTTGCCAACTTCTCGGCGTGGTGCCGTTGCGAGCCGGGCCGCGGTGTGCCGAGGCCGAGGAATCCCGCCCAGGAGCCCTGCCCGGAGGGGCGGCACGTCGCCTCGTGTTTCACGGCAGGAGGATTTACATTTCAAAGAAAGCAAAAGTGGGGGGGCCCCCTCCTCCTCCCTCCTCCTCTCGGAGCGCCGCGTGACACCCAGCAGCGTGGCATGGTGCCTTGAAAAAAGTTCCGTTTGTTATCGTGGCACTGCCACGGTGTTACATGCTGGAATACCGCAGCGCCCGTGGTTTATTTTTAAATCGAGTTTTAATGGCCTCGTGGCCGTAAGAGGAGGAGTAGTAGCGGGCAGATATTTTTGTAACCGACGATATTTGCCCCCCCCCCCTCCCACCAAACTGCCGCTTTGCTTTAATGTTTGGCCACGATACGAAGATGACCGACTCGCTTACACAGCTTGCAGCGTTCGAGTAGAACTCTCAGATGTGGGCGCCCGTGGGCACACAAGTCACACGGAATGCCGCCGATCTCGGAAGCAAAGCGAGGTTGAGCTTTGATAGTTGCTTGGGGTGCACGGCCCCTCTGGACAAGAGGCGTTACAGGCTGCCGCTGGGCTACACTGTGGGTAGTGCAGCACGTATGTATGTGTGTGTATGTATGTAGAACTTATTTCGCACCGTGCGTAGCCAACCGTGCTAAGCGCAGGTGCGGGGGGAGAAGACGACAAATGTGATTGCTGCGTTTTACTGTAGGCTATGCTCCCCGCTTGCAGCTCCGATGAGCACGGTTGGCTACGAAAGAAGTGCAACATACATCACATTATGGATAGGCATATGTTGCACTCTGGTGGCAGTGCCGTTCGCCGATGCCTGCTCGAGGCCAGCCAAGCCGTGGTACAGCCTCCCCCCACTCCAGTCAGTTCGTTGACATCTGAAGGCCTCTCCAACCTTGCGACATCACACGTCATACGCCGTGTCACTTTCCTTCATTCAACACATATACACACACCAACCCGCACTCACCAGAGTGGTGAAGTATGGCCACCCCCCCCATACCCCCCCCCACACACACACAACCTCCACGACGTAGGAAGCTTCTCATCCTGCGGTGGGTTGACATGCACGCACGCAGCGCACTTATATTTACGTGCGATGCCAATTATCTGACAAGTTTGTGTTGCTAGTCCCCCGACATTGCTCGGTTTGCGGTCGCGGTAAAGGTGTGGATGACGGTGACACCTTCCAAGACAAGCCGGCCAGCATGGAAGGGGTCGGCCAGAATACCCTCGGGAGTAGGAAACCCAACTTTTTGCTAGCAGGGCTGCACTTTTATATTGTAGGGGCTGCACTTTTATATTTACCTTCTGGTTATCAGTCCTTGAGTACTCCGTGCTGCAAGTGACGAGGCCCTTTCTGAGTGCAACAGCAAATATAAACAGAATTCCCGTTCCGTCTCCACACGTGAATAACAATACGTAGAGTTCATCCGCCTATTGCCTTTCCAGACCATTATTGTTATTATTATCAACCAGCATTTGTTTAAGCGAGCAAACTCTGGTCAGGTTTTAACCTTCTGGGCCTCATCAGCAGTTAGGCTTGTTACATTCCGTTGTATTATTTATTTACCAGGCGCCACGGTGGCGGAATGTGAACTACCTCGCTTGGTATGCAGGAGGCCGTGGGTTCGATTCCGACCCTAACGCCTGCTGCTGTATATTTGGAGTTTGTGTGTCTCTCTCCCCGTGGTGGCGTGGATTTTTCTCCGGCTCCTCCGGTTATTCCCTCCAATATTTTGAATCAACTTAAAGCTTTCGTGACTGCAGGAATTCATATTCTTGGGTCTTTCGGTAAAGTCACGTAGATAGGTTCAAATAAAATAACAAAAATAACAAAAAACTACGACGTCTCGATCTCAACACAAGACCGCTTGTGTTGAGATCGAAACGTCGTAGTGTTTTTGTTATTTTCTTTGAACCTATCTACGTGACTTTACCGAAAGACCCAAGAATATTTAGAATCAACATCACGCGTTTAGAGTATTTGGCTTTTATAAAAGTCCACGCGATAAGCCACTTCGTTACAACTTTAATTTGTGGCCAGGTTCGCTTCGGAAAAAGAGCTATTACAGCTCAGTGGGCCTTACCTGGTAAGACAAAACAAAAAGTGTTCAGAAATGATCAGAGCCTATTGGCAAGAGCGCACCGTTTAAACTACGGAGCCCCCTCCGTCGAATGCAAAGATGAAAAGCTAAATACCGTTCACGCGTTGGTGTTCAGGAGCACGGTGGGGGGGGGGGGGGTCTCTGTGTTTTACTCTCGGGAAGTGCGGTCGGCGGCAGGAGCGCGTCCTCGACGCGGCCCCGTCGAGTGGGTTACAAAGAGGGCCGGGGAAAGTGCCCGCCACCCACCGCTGCAAGCACTTTAGTTAATCCGGCACAACAGTGTTCGCGGAGATTGATTGCCTTTGCTTCTGAGGCCCCCGTTATCGCGCACACTGAAAGAAAACACTTGTAGACCACCCCCCCCCCCCCCCCGACTTGCCGCCGTCTCCCCCGCCATCAGCTTGTATAGGGAGTAACAGAATTCTGGGTTCCTTAACCTTTAAAGTGGCACGGGCCATGGGTCATACCCGCAGTAAGTAAGCCACTCGTTTAGCGGCTTCGCAAAGGGGCCATCTCAGCTTTGTTTGCTGTTTCTAAGAATGAAAAACAGCGCCGGTCGCTTGATGGGAACGTCGTCTTTTTCAATCCGGTTGGGGTATTTTTGTTTTGTTATGTCTCTGTGGGTTCCCCCCCCCCCCCCACTCTTTTCCCGTTGCTGCGATGTTTGTTACGGATAGATGTTTACGCGCGCGTCGAAAAGGGGGTTCAATTTCGATGTAGTTTTTTTTGACCCCGTGTTTTTATCAACGGACAGCGACGAGCAAATGTTACGGTGGTTGCGAGAAACCGAAACGGGGCGATTCGCTCGCGCACACACAGCGGACCCAGCTTCGCGGTTCCGGCCTGTTTATCGCTCCACGATAAACGTGGCGGGTTGGAGGAACCCAACGCATTAATAATCGCATCCTCTTTCCCCTTCCTGCGCCTTAACATTTAACCGACTTTGCATCTTCGCGGATGAATCCTGAGACCGCGCGTTGGTCAGGAAGTTGTGCGAGCGCGTACACGCTGCTCTGCGGTAACCATTATCTCTCGCGCACGTCAACCGAAATTGATCCCCTGATAAAAAATCAATTGCTTCTGGTAACCCTCGCCCTGAGACCGCAGAATTATCCGTATTCGGCGCACATCTCTTGAGCGAAGTGAAAATAAAAAAATGTTCCATTACGGTATTTAAGCGTGGGCTAAGCTGAGTTGGCTCACGATGAACTTAATTTCAGCCAGCCTCCCCCAAGGCGTGGAGACTTAATACTCATGCATGTGGACATATCTTACCCCCCTCGAGGGCTGGGCGAAAGACACCGAGAGCCGGATAATAGCGGAGAGCTTTCATTCAAACGATGGCCCTCCAAAGTGATTCCATGTCTTCCCCTCGGCTGGGAAAGACGGTATGTGGGACCGCTCCAGAACGTGTGAACTCCTGACCGCAGATATTGCGGACGCCAGGAATTGTACGCGCTCTCGGTTACGCGATGCCTTTTCATCTGCTGTCACGCTGTGCCTGACGCTTTGTATCTTTAGTTGTTTTTTTATGGGGACGGGGGGGGGAAATCGCAGTTTCTCGATTGTCATGGTTTTTTTGTTGTTGTTTAGTTTTCCGCCCCACGTCAAATTCGTGCACGCGGCCTAGCGAGGGCTGCCAGAAAATGTCGTGACGCTGTTTTATATTTTAAAAGTCATGGCAAAGCACCAAAAGGACGGACTACTCTCCTCTCCCCGACCGCACCGGACAGCGTTGCGAGGACGCTCCGTTTTGGAGTGTTGTCGGCGCGGTGGTACAAGCGCGCGATTTCGAGAGTGATTAATGGCGTGGAAGGTCAAGGCAGCTCTTAAAATTCGTGATGGCATTTCGAAAGGGCAGTAGTGATTGCCGAGCAGTTGAACCTATTGAGGGTTTTCAAGAACCCCATGGTCAAAATGAGTGCCCCCAGAGGAGACCGGGTGACTTAGAAGTGCAAGAACTCTGCCGGCAATGCTGAGATCCCAGATTTGAATGCGGGTTTCAGCCATCCACCCGTGGTTTAACGGAGTTCTAAGTGCATCAAGTTGATGGTCTCAGCCTCGTGACCAATGGCTGGATTACAATTAAAAACAAATTACGTTCAATTTGGCTTTGCACTTGATTTCACTAAACTCCAGCCCGGAATATAAACAAAAATATAGATTTGAAAGCGTGACCCCTCTTTGGTAAAGGATGAAAAGGCCACTTGAAGGATTTTTGGGGGAGAAAAAGCTCTCCCGGCACGCCATTCTCTGGCACCCACTGCTCTGCGAGATTCGTGCGTGGATCCTTCATCTCGTGACATGACACAGATAGCACAATTGGAATTACACTGGGCGAAGCAATGCCAAAAAGGCTGATATTTTTTCCTTCTAAAAGACTTCACGGCAAGGAAGCACCACTGGTAATACACACTCAAGCACAATCGGCCCGTTCTCGAGCAGTGGCGGAACGTCCGAGGCGCCTTCCCCCCTTCGCGTCTGCTCATCGCTGCCGATTCTTGGAGCGAGTTCTCGGCGCCATGGGACCTCGGTACCGGTGGTGCGGGTTCTTTGGTGTCGGCGGAGTGGGACCTCGGTAACGGCGCCGCGGGACCCCGGTATCGGCGGAGCGGGTCCTTGGGTATCGGCGGAGTGGGACCACGGTATCGGCGGAGCGGGACCTCGGTAACAGCGCCGCGGGACCCCAGTATCGGCGGAGCGGGTCCTTGGGTATCGGCGGAGTGGGACCACGGTATCGGCGGAGCGGGACCTTGGGTATCGGCGGTACGGGATGCATGCGCGCCGACCGCCGAGATAGCGCGCTCCGCCGTGAAGCCTGTTCCGCTCCCCAGGAGGGACCCCGATGACAGAAGCCGAAGGCCGAATAAACACCGCATGTATCTGGAGTTATATTTAAACGACAGCCACGTAGTCCCCCTTGGCACATGGTCCATTTCCTTCCCAAAGCCTCGTCGTCATCATCGTCCTCAGCCATGGTCAATCCACTGCTGGATTAAGGCCTCCGCAGCTGTTGCCATCTCTCGCGCACACGAGCTGATTTCATCACTCCGTCTCCTTGATGCACTTCCTGAAAGTATCACCAATCAGAAGTCCAAGAGTTGACTTTGACCAAATCGCTCCGAATGCTCCAGAGCATGCCATATCCAGTAGGTCAAGCAGGGCGTTTGCCTTGTTAGTACTTGGAAACGTGACCACAGAGGCTTTCCAGGTGTTGTAGGCGTGGGGTTGGGAAGGTTTGGCCAGGAGATGGCAGTGCTAGAGTTCCACTCTTTTGTATTCCTGGTGGATTTTCTCCAGGTTCTACAGTTTCCTCTCACATTAAAATTTCTACTTGTTCGTGGAAGTTATTAAACATCCCAATGGAAGGCCTTTATGAAAAAGTCTCGAGATTGAGTGAGGGTTTTCTTGGTAAATAATTGTCATTATTTCGAAGATATATTATACATGTGAAATATAATTGTGTGACATTAATAGATGGAAGCATCTTGGTATCGTGGAATGGAAGTTGCCATGAAGTTTATGACTTGTGCCTTAAAATGGGAGAATTATTATTTTGAATGTAAGTTGCAGAGGCAGCTAAACTTGAATTTAATCATGCGGTTATTTTTATTATTCTTTTTATTATGTTGGATTTGATTACTCACAGAGGGCTGCATTTTTGAATCGGAGACTCTCTAGCGTAAGCTTCCGGAATGTTTTTTTTTTGCCTCAATGGTTATCAAGAATGTTGGGGTTTTTTTAACGAGACAATGGCCGACTCAGCACACAGTACTGTATATCGGAGTTACATTTGAGAGGCCAAAAGAGTAACACATGGATTAGAGAACACACGCAAGTTAGAGACATGACCGTGGGGGAAAAAAAAGTGTGTGGGCTTAGCGGGACGCGGCACGGCTAGAAGGGATGAAAGCCTATGTGGTCAAGACACAGGCTTTCAGACAGCCAAAGCGGGTAAAATGCGCCAGATGAAATCAGTTGGTGTACAGCTGTTAGGTGGTTTTGCTACGTCGCACGACAGATGCTAACGGGCTTTTGGAGACCTTCATCCAGCAGTGGATAGTTCATGGCTTCTTCGGTGGAAATGATAGAGTAAAATGCAATGAGGCCACAGGCCCTGCATGAAGCAAAAGCGAATCACCTGTGTGAAATATCTCGACTCGTCAGCTGTCGCGCGTTATCCTCCAGTTCCTGATGACTCATGGCGAAACACAAATGCCGTCCGATGTGCGCCAAAAACACATGTGGTCATAGTTACCGCGTCTACCAAAGCACCTGGCGAGGAGCGGAATACAAATGTAATGGCTTTTTATCGCGTCCATCACTCGGCGCACGCACGTACGCACACACAAGCGCGCACGCGTGCGCGTTGCTGGCCCACTTCAACTCCCTCTTTAAGCTTTAAGAGTCGCTGGAGAGCGAAGGACGTGTAATTAAATTCAGCTGACTGGGCCAGCGAACGAATGCACGGACGCGTGCCTTTCAAGTCCACGCGCCGGCGCTGAGTGATGTCATGAGCGTCCGGCGATGTCATAGAGCTGGCGTCCGCTGCGGGAGACAATTTGGGTCGGCGTTGGCAATTACCTCGTCAATCGACGTGTTCCGTGCGCTCGGAACCTCCGGTCGGGTGCCAGTACTCGCGACAGACGATGGCAGAGCCGCTCGGTTGGTTTGGATCGATTTGTCGGCAAATGCCGTCGCCCCGCGCCCTATAAATGGCACGATTCGCGCGTCCCGCTCTGCGCTGCGTAATAGTGCGGCAGCACACCGCGTGTCGCAGCACACCACCGCGTGTCACAGCAAACCACCACGCGTCACAGCACACCACCGCACGTCACAACACACCACCGCGCGTCACAGCACACCACCACGTGTCACAGCACACCACCGCGTGTCACAGCACACCACCGCACGTCACAACACACCACCGCACGTCACAACACACCACCGTGCGTCACACCACCGCGTGTCACAGAAAACTACCACGCGTCAGAACACACCACCGCGCGTCACAGCACACCACCGCACGTCACAACACACCACCACATGTCACGTAAAGAAGCGGGCCCTGCGATTGGGCCTTTGCCTGGTGAAATAAAAATGGTTGAATTGCTGGCTCACGGCACTGCTGCCCGCGGGGCCTCCACGAGAGGGCGTTTGAGAGAACCTCTCTTGACAGTGGCCATTTGTTATCTCTTCCACGAAGGCCCGACGTCTTGTAGCAGGTGGGAGGACCCAAACTTGGCCACACGCGACCTATACCGATCGACTCACGAAACGTTATTGAGCTTAGTAAAGAAAAGCAGCATTCCGGTGTGCCTAATTCTAGATTTGAAATGTAAATGCAGATTTAAAACTAATTTATTTAGAAGTGCTTTTTTGTTGTTTAGTTTGTTGTCCTTCACCCCGCACTTCCGATTAGCATGGTTGGCTACGTACGGTGCGAAAAAAGTTCAACATACGTACATACATACGCATCGCAGGCAGTAAATGTACCAACCAGAGCAACAACATAAAAGCAAAACAATTGATTGACGCGAACCTGACCCCAGAACTCTAATCCGTAGCGTGGCCGGTCATACTTCATCATACATACATACATCAAGATGAAAGCGATTACTTGTTGCATGTGACCTGCTAAGATACGGTCATCACGGAGACCTCAACGTTGACAAAACTAATTTTCAACAAAAGCTTGAAGGTGTTAAAATAAAACTTGTAAAAGTGCACGCTTGGGAATGACACTGACACAGAGAGAGAGAGACATGAACATAGGGATTGGAGAGCGTACACAAGTTATGAACATCATGGTGACTGCTGAAGTTAGCAGGTAGTGGGGTAGGGGCACGTCGCAGGAAGGGACGATGGCCCAGTGGTCGAGACTAACGACGGAGTGGCAGTCAAAGGAGGAGACGCGCCCGAGAGGACCTCCACCGCGGGAGACGGAACAAAGAAATCCGTTCGTGTGCGGGTGCTCATTGGACGTTTGGAATCGAGGAACGGCAAGACAGCCACGGCTTGGGAGACGTCTTCATCCAGCAGTTGGATTGATCGTGGGCGAGGATGACGTGAGAGCAAGGCCTGAGAAGTCATTGACATAAGAGGTTCTCATTTATTAATTACATATTTTTGCCGTTCCTGTGCCCCTTTGAAACAACAGCGCGCGCCCAGAGCGACCCGAATTTATTTGGCGAGGGATTTAGTGGCCCCGACGGGTAACCACCCCCCCCCCATTCGACAGACGGAGCCGTGCGTAAAAATTCCTCTCCCGACTTCCTGCCGCCTCGGCATTGTGTGCTTTATAAAGCAAGCGCAGCGCACGGCTTTACAAGGTAAAAGCGCGGCCCTGCAATTGCTTGCCGCCGTCTCCCACGGCTCGCTGCTGGAGTGGAGACGCGGTCCACTCTGCGCGGTGAGGAATCTCGACTCGCGCCGTCCGGCGGCGACCGAACATCGACCAACGATCTCCGACAACAACAAATCAACTGCTGCTGGCAGAAGGATCTCCCGCTCGGTGGATCTCTAAGACAGCAAACTCCTCGAGGGTATTTGGTTTACATCATGTGACCTCCTTTGCCAGTACAAAAATATGATAATAGGGTTTTCTCCTTTTTTCTGGCAACAAATTAGTCGTGTCGAGATGTTAAAACACCAAACTGAAACTTTTTACAAGGAATCATGTCTGCATTAACCACAATGTCTGTGGTCAGAATGCAAACAAAAACATACTCTGATAATATATGCATTGTCCTTGAAACTGATTGGTCCACACCACAGACAGCTTTCTTTTGAGCCACGTCTCAAAACGTTGTTAGACCAGAGGACGCCACAAGGCGTACAAAAGGGCTGTACGCCTTTTGGCATCCTCTGGTTAAGATGTGTTTTAACATCTTTAAGATGTGTTTTAACATCTTAACACCTGTTTTGTTGCCAGATAAAAGGGGAAAAACTTATTATCACGGTATTTGGTTCTTTTTCTTCACGCTGCTCAGACACCTGCGAAGAGGTTGGAATGTCCACACTTCACCCCACTGCACGCAACCGGCCTATCGACCAACTGGGGGTGAACCCATTTATACTGCTGGGTGGACAGAGGCGGTGGTGGTGGTTGGGGAGGGGGGGTAGGATTTAAGAGTTAAGTGTATGCGTGCATTTAATTTGCTGCCGGAAATATAAGCTGCCGTTAAACTGAAATGCAGGCTAATTAAAATAACGTGCAGCGGCGTTTGGTGATGGAGCCGTAGCGAGCGGGGAGGGCTAGGTCCTGGGCGAGCCTCGTGCCGGTTGCCCATGATGCTTGCTGCTTGATGAATCGCAGTGCAAGGGGGGGGGGCTTCCCCTCCCCTCCGGGATGTCGCCCTGCTCGCACGCCACTGCATGATTCATTGCGCGACCCATTCATTTGGTTTAGCCAAAGTCTGGCAAATCGCTTCCTCGCATTGATTTGTTAAGTTGCGGCCTTTGTACAGAAACACAGCACGATTCGCCTTTCGCTGAAGCCTTGACAACTTCCTACGGCCAGTGCTTCGTTTTAGCCGTAACCCGCCATTTCGGGAATCATCCATATATATAGAAATTTGCCTTATTTAATCCCGTTGATTCTTACCAACCTGTTCGTATGACTCTAGGAATAAAGGTTACAATAATCTAGGATTACCGCACCTCCGATTAGCATGGTTGGCTACGTACGGTGCGAAAGAAATGCAACATACATCACATTATGGATAGGCATACGTTGCACTCTGGTGGCAGAGCCTTACGCCGATGCCTGCTCGAGGCCAGCCAAGCCGTGGTACAGCCTCCCCCACCCCAGTCAGTTCGTTGACATCTGAAGGCCTCTCCAACCTTGCGACATCACACGTCATACGCCATGTGACTTTCATTAATTTCGCGTTTCATCAAACCAACTTAGAGCAACGACGACCGTTCGTGGTGGCGGGGAGGCACAGCCCCCCCCCCAGTGCACGGTCAGTCTTGGGTGCTTGAATCCCCAGCCGTGCACGGCTCCATCGAGCAGACGACGCTGGAGCCGATGAGCGAGGAGAGGCACCGTCCGCTCTTCACACCGGGTGAGCTTCGTGTTTCACCTCCTGGTCGAGATGGCCCCACTTCACTGAGGTTTTGCCCTGCAGCAGCGGACACCTGTACGGACGTGGTTCATGCCACCAGTGGATCTTCGCATTCTCATCTCCTTAGCAGCAGCTGAAGCTGCTCGCAGTCGTGTTCTCCACTTAGATGAGCTGAGGGGTCCCGTGGTGGTGGTGGTGCTGGTAAAAAAAAAACTATTCTGAAGGAGCAGGGGGTAATGTGACATCTGAAGGAGCAGGGGGTAATGTGACATCTGAAGGAGCAGGGGGTAATGTGACATCTGAAGGAGCAGGGGGTAATATGACATCTGAAGGAGCAGGGGGCAATGTGACATCTGAAAGAGCAGGGGGTAATGTGACATCTGAAGGAGCAGGGGGCAATGTGACATCTGAAGGAGCAGGGGGTAATGTGACATCTGAAGGAGCAGGGGGCAATGTGACATTATTATCACTAATTAAATATTGGAAAACATTGCAGAATCATGGATGTGCGTAATTGTTCTTCCCTGTTGCTATAAACGCCTGCACAGAATTCCTCCACTTGTGTAACAATGTTGTCTACGCCACGATTCTGTTCAAGCCACTGCTGGACGAAGGCCTCCTGCTACGCCATATCGATCGTGGGGTTGTTTGACAATACTTCACTATGCTAGTAAACACAGGTCGGTGAAGTGCAGCTGCCAAGCAACGGTTTTAGAATTCACGTGCCACTGATGTTAACTGTGGCCGGGAAATGAACTCGGATCATCATGAAGTTCTCACAAAGGGAAATAGAATGTTGGTACGCGAATGCCGCGGGGTCTAGTTGCTTCACAATTATCTCTTGCGCACCGCTTCACTCTGCTGATGTTCTATGGCATGCTGTTAACGTCTTTGATGTTAGTGTCCACAATATAAACATGTTGGGGATTCTTTGGCAAAGCAGACTTCTTCGGGGATGAAAATATATAACACGCTGATTAATATCCAGCTCACGACCGCTAATTTTATGTAAATAAAAACATTGCATGTGTAATGTTTAAACAAGATAGATCTGATACAAGATGTAAGTTAAAAGTCCTTAAGAATGTGGAGGGTTTTTTTTTTCTCGAGATGTTGAATCTGGCAAAAAAATTGGTTTGTTCTGAAATTGAAACTGTCAAACATCAATCTCTTCTCTCCCTTGGGAGATTTCATTCCCAAGAAAATCTGCAGCCTGGATGATACACATTGTAAATGAAGGCAGGTTTATCAAAAATATATAACGTATTCAATATCATTACACCAAACGATTACCTTGTGAACTTTTAGCAATTTAATACGGAAGCATCGTTTATGATTTATAAATTGTTAGATTGGTTTCCACAGGAGAGTGTGCTTCAAATTAAGTTCTGTCTCCTAGGGAATTCATATTTGGGGCAAGTTTTATATTTAAAATATTAGGATTTCAGAATTCTTATGTTTTCAAGGACACATTTGCAGATACATTTTCACATTTGAGGTAAATTTATACGACGCAATAGCTTGATGCATAGTCGTGCTAACAGACACGACATTAACGGATGCCACGTGGCAGCCACCTTTAGCGGGAAAACACGGACACGTGGCACTTTGTGTGACGTCATATTTCCGGATAAATTCCAAAAAACTAAATTCGGATCGTCAGAAATTCGTATCTAGGCCCAATATTCCGATATTTTGGATGAATCCAAAGAACAGGAACGTATGCCTAATTCATATCTATCAGCTGTCTTGAGTTTGATGGAATTACTCAAGCTTACAGAGGCTGACTTAAGGACAGTATTTGTATTGTACGCGTGTCACCTCGGTATTAGGCATTTAACATTGCGTGAATTCAGCGACTTAAATCGATTCTTGGATTCACGATGCACGCGTCGAATTGTGCATGATAATTAATTACGTAGACACGTTATCATCACTAGCAGCCATGGTCATTGCTGGATGAAGGCCTCTACAACACTGCATCGTCATGACATATGTAAATGCACATTTTATGGAAAAAAATATGCAGTAATTTTTTTTTACCATTTCGTTTGCAACACAAACGAGATGGTGAAAACAGATGAAAAATTATTGACTTTTGAACAAAATTGTGATTCGAAATTGTGGCAATCCATCGTAGCGCTGTAGGGTGAATTGTTCTCTCTACTTACGAACATTCTACTCACGAACATTCAGAGATACAACAAAACTCTCCGTATGTCCAGTTGCCCGTTCGAACCAAGAGTCGTAAGTTCAACCGCCGCACAATAGATGGTGGTGGTGGTAGTGACATCTACATCTGCAGAACGTGAAGAACCAGTGGCATCTACATCTACAGATTATGCAACTTTTAATAGCCATTCTCTGTGTTTAGTGTACATTCCGTACAACATGTTTGGAATCGATGGGAGAAAAGTTTGGACTTGTGAATAAATCGACTTACGACCAGACCTCTGTAAGTAGAGGAGTCTCTGTAAGTATATTCATTGTTTCAGGTCAGATATTTAATTAAAATAAAAAAAAGTTATTGCAGCTTAATTGCTCGTGTTTTATCGTACATGGAGCACTAGTGACACAACAAGGATTCTTCCATGCTATTGAATCTTAGTATAACATTTTACCTCTTGGCCACTATGCCATGGGTCGGAAATATGGAATCTGACAAACCCCCCCCCCCCCTTACACTGAGAGAATGAGGAGCACACGGATTACAGCACATATACAAATGAGAGTAAAATTACAATGTTGACTTAAAAAATAGAAAGTGGGGTTGTGCAGGACACGTCGATAGAAGGGACGGGAGGCTGCGGTTGATGCCGAGCGGTGGTGCGCCATCCAGAGGAGAGGCATCGTCGGAGAGGATGAGCACCATGCAAATGTTAGCTCCCTCGCCTGGTATGCAGGAGATCGCGGGTTCGATTTGGATCTTGATGCCTGTATATATGGAGTTTGTGTTTTCCCCGTGGTGGCGTGGATTTTTCTCCGGGTCCTCCGGGTTTTCACTCCACATTTAGAAACGTGCTTTTAAAGAGTTTGGCTGCTAAAAATGTCCACGTGATGATAAGACACTTCTTTGAGCTATCATTTGTGGCCAGGTTGCTTCTGAAATGATAACTATGAAGCTCAGTCGGATGCCTAAAATGTAAACGGTGCAGCTCTGCAATTACTTGACCATGGCAATTCTAGTGGAAGGGCCTCCACGGGAATAAATTCCAGAAAGCCCCCTCCTGAGGGTATTCGGCCTACTCTTCGATGCTGGCTAGACATCCTGGAAGAGGCGGGAGTTCTCACGACGAACCCCATTCATCCTGCTGGCTGGACAGAGGCGAGTGAAATTCAAGTTAAAACACACCCTTTTGTTTTAACTGCCGCGCTAAGAGATGAAATCGAACCGGCCAACCATTACACCACGGCATCGTCCATCAATTTGTCTCGGTGCGTTCTGCGATGATGTCTTTGTGTTGCGGACACATGCTTTGTAAGTGATGCCAGTGCATTTCTGAGGTGTCGACATATGACCGGGACCGCTCAGCGGCGGAGGTTCTATTTGTGTTTGCGTAGCTGCAAGGCATGAATCGCGCTAAATCGCTCGTCGACCGCTTGATGCCGTTGCATAATTACGATTGGGCAGGATGTGGACGATGAGTATCGCGTTCAATGTTGCCTTTGTCATCCAAGGAAAATGTCTCGCTGGTGCTCCCCCCACACGGACACAGGAGACGTTGCAGTGTTTGGAATTGAGGACCACAGATAAAATACGGCGCTCGCCTGGAGCCCCGGCAGATTAGGGCTTTCGAAAAGTTGACTTTTTTTGTGGCTTTTTGTGGCTTTGACCGAATATTGCACTCCGTCCCTGGGAAGGGGATTTAGATTATTCTCCTCCACGTTTCTGCCTATTATTTCCACGGGTATTTCTCAAAGCAAATATGTGAATGACAATTTGTGAAAATAAAACGAGGTGCAAAAATAAACGGTGAGATTATTTAAAACACAATACGTAAAAAAAAGCTCAATAAGTTATGCATTACGTCTGGGAAAGTGTTGCCTCCTTGCGTAGTATGTGAGTATAATTTTGTCATTTTAATTGTAATGAAACTATCAAGCTGTTTTCAGTGGCGTTCGTAGCAAAGCCCAGATAAATTTTGATTTAAAGCTTTCATGACTGCAGGGATTCATATTCTTGGTTCTTTCGGTAAAGTCACGTAGAAGGGAAACAATAAAATAATAAATATTTTATTGTTTTATATTTTTATTTTGTTTCCCTTCTACGTGTCTTTACCGAAATAACCAAGAATATAAAGCCCAGATACATTTATTTCGATACACATCTTTACAAAATCAAGTTGATGTACTATCCTTTAAATAATATTCACGACGGTTAAATGGGGGCGCGCTACGGTTAGAATTATTAATTCTGGGGACGCGCAGTGTGTTGTATCACTCCTCGCTTAATGATTCCACCAAGACAATCACCAGCACAAGGAACTGACTGGAAGATCCGCCGCAGGGATGAGCTTGGCTTCAGCCTTCGTAGAAGACAACGGAGCTGCGTCCAATCAAGTTCGAGCAACGCACAACAGGCTCGGCACATTTCCCTCACAAATGAACGGTGACAGTCGTCCTATTGTGGACGTGCTGCGAGGTAGCGGCCGTTGCTCTAAACGTCGCCTGCTACGTACTTTTCATTTGAAGGCCACACACACGGTGTTATTCACAAATGTGTTGCGTTTCTTTGTCTCCTGCGAATGCGGTTGAAGTGCAATCTGTTGATACGCATGTACCGTATGTTGAACTTCTTTCGCACCGTACGTGGCCAATCGCGTCAACCGGAGCACTGCCCATTAACAAATACACTAATGCACTCGCTTACATGGAGGAGGTACAAGCTTCCAATGGCATCGAAAGGATGACCAGACTCAACGCACAGTTGTTTTGCCATTCGCTTTTCAAATGCAAGACAAGAGAGCGAGTGAATCACGGCGGAGTTGCCACCAGGTGGTGCTGTGTTGGTGTGGTTTTTTTTGGGTGCGTGTCCGCACCAACGAGGTCCAAAGCTGCAGGCCAGACATCTCGCTCATAAATACTGACTCCCCTTTAAACTGGCTCACTTTGCACTCGCAAATCAAAAATTATATTGTGACCGACCCAGGATGCGATGTACAGAGCTAACACCACTATAAAAGTTACATCCTGGTAACAGAGATATAAGAAAAATATATCTGCCATAACAATAACTTTGGCTGTTTTAAAGCACTTATTTTTCCGTTTACTTGCTTAGTAGTGAATGCACCGAGCTATGAACCTGGTAACGCAAGTTTGATTCCCTGCCATGGCTAACAGATGTCACTCGCCACCGATGTTAGCCACCGACGCTTAGCAGTGGCAAGGAATGAAACTCAACGCATTGGGAAAACTACCGCTCCGGCGCAGTCACTGCAGATAACCATCCTTCACCATTGTGGTGAAATATGGTGAAATGACCCCCGTGAACGAAACGCGTGGTGAGGCCTTCATCCAGCAGTTGATTGACAAAGGGTTGTAGATATACTTGCTTGTCTGTTTTGTAAATATTGCCATTTTTGTAAACATTCACGGCAGTATTTGTGTACGTTATTCAAAGGGATGCTGAAATAAACTAATAACACAGTGTCGTCAAGTCAGTTCCGTGATGTAAATTGTAAAGAGTTGTGGTCAGATGTGCAAACACATTTTTAAAACTTGTTTTACACAGAACAAAGTTACGGGCTCTTCCAGCCGATTCATTTTTTCCTCTTCCCCTCACCCACCTTCCCTTCAAACAACATTCGACTTGCAACTAAGTAACCCGATAATATATTGACTCGTGCTAGTTACATTTTTGGTCCTCTACAGAAGTGATCCCCGCCCCCGCCTGCTTATTCGTACATTTGGACAAAAATAATAAGTAGAACGATATTGGCTTTTAGGTCTTGACACGGCCTCAGTGAGAATTTTTAACTGAAAAAAGTAAAAGTTGTTTAAAGGTCCTGTTTGGCACCAGGTGCCCCTTGAGCTGTTGACTATGGAGAGCTTGTGGTGGTGCTTTTAAAATATTCTGGCCACCTGGCACGGCTATGGATTTTATAACCGGTCTGACTTATATATACACAGACACATATATATAACTGGGCTGCCTTACCATACCTAGCTGAAGTCATCCACCAGACTGCACGTGTCTTCAGGGGAGCTGTGTTAAGAGGAAGCCAAGTAAAATCTAGAGTCCATACCCCTGTGTCGTAACACCTCCCTCCGCATCGTCCCAACTGCCGATTAGACGGGCACGGCCATAGGGCCCCCCCACCCACCCAACTCCGCCTCCTACCACCTTCCAGAGCGTGCCCCTCGATTGGGCTGCCCGACGCGGCCGATTGACAGAGTTTGAAGCGCAAGGCGGGCCAATTTGGAAATCAGTGCGATCTGTGCCTTTCAGAGCTCCAGGCCGCATGTCTTGGATCTCATTCAACCAAAACTGGGCTGGGGGACCGGTATTTAATTCTGGCAGCGAGGGCTGAGCAACAAGTGAAAGAGAGAGAGGGAGCGAGAGGGAGAGAGAGAGAGTGTGGCCGGGTTGGGAGTCGCTTTCCAGATGCAGGGCTTGCGAGCTGCAGTGCGCAACACGGGGATCGGGCTGACGGCGTTTTTTGCAGAAAAGGTAGAGTCTGCTGTTGTAAACGACCTCTGAATTGCGGTGTCTGCTTTGCGACAAAAATAAAAAACCGTTTTTTTTGGAGGGTCTGCAAAATGTTTGAAATTTTTGGTTTTGATTTAAAACTGTTTTGCGGAGTTTGCGCACTGTAAATAAATATTGAGGACCGCTAAAAAATAAACTCCTGCGGTGACGTTTGAAGATATAAATGTTACTCATTTAGCAATTTACAAACATAAAAAAACATGTAACTATAAATCAGTTCCTATAAATCTCTGTTTGTAAGATAATAAAAAAGTGCTTTTAGAGTTAATGGGATTTTTTTACAGCAAACCCATCGAGTTGAGGCTATCACAAACTGCAGTAAATTAACCAGACCAATATCACAATCTCGGATCTGCCAGCTCTCTCGTATCAAAGACCCAGGGCTCTGGGCAGCAGCAGCAGTACTCCGCGTAGCTCCACGAGCTCTCGTTATTTTTGGATTCTCCGCCGAGCGTTCGCTGCCCCGACGCCGGGCGTCCGGACGGCCTCCTCCGCCGGGAGGGCACGACGAGGACACATGGCCGTGCCGGACGGGGGGCGGCTGTCCAGCTGCTGCCTGCTGCTGCTGTTGGGGATGAGCGCGTGCCGAGCGCGGGCCCAGGGTGGCGCGGGGGCCTCCTCGGCACGCGGCGGTGCCGGCGCCGGCCGCTCCGTCGGCTCGGCCTCCTCCCCGTCGGGAGGCGTGGACGCCTCGGGCCGGCGCTACCACCGGCTTCAGCACGGCGCGTGCACCTACACCTTCCTGCTGCCCGAGCTAGGGGCGGCGGCGGACGGCTCCGGCTGCAGGGCGGCCCCGGTGGCGGGGGGCGGCCCCCCCTTCCCGTCGCCGCCGCACAGCGGCAACGCCCTGCAGCGCGACGCGCCCCCGCCCCCCGCCGCAGAGCCCGACTGGGCGCTGCAGCGCCTGCAGCAGCTGGAGGTGGCGATGGAGAACAACACGCACTGGCTGCGCAAGGTAGGCGGCTCCTCCGGGGCTCGCGCGTGTTCCACTTCTGGCGCGCGCTCGACCTGCGGCTGAACTAGAGATTGGCATGGCCACCGCCAGCCTCCCATCTGTTGTAGGTGCCCCCCCCTCCCCCCCCCCCCCGAGTTAGCTGAATGGCATTATTCACAAATCAGTTTCCTTCGAAAAATGATTTATTTTTTCAACTGCATTTTTGTGTTTTCTTTGACAAAATAAATGACCAAGTAACCGTTGGGGAAATTGAAAATATATTGGGGTTTTTTTCATGCAGGGCCTGTCATTGAATGCTGTCAGAAAGTGATTCGATTTTTTGCAAGTGTGTAATTTTTGTATTTCATCGCCATGTGTCCACGAGTGGCAATGTGGCCTTGTGCTCCCCAGGATGCGTCAGAACGCATCCGAGCTCCTACATCTCGGAAAGTCAAACCCTGTTACACATTTCCTGGCTATGCCCCCTTATCCATCCAATGCGATTTTTAATAATGAAATAAAAATCAAGCTTCTGCTTGGTCCAATTTTACAGGAAAAAATTTAATAAATCCCCCAATGAATTTTTACTTCATGCTGTACTTCATGTATTTTTGCCAACTCCAGTGGCTTTACACTTGTAGATTTTAGGGGAAATGAAACTGCGGCGAAATTGGACTTTGACGATTAAACTGCGCGGTGAATTGACGGCTTACTTGGTGCTGGTCCGACCGCCGCGTGTCTCTCACGAGCCGTGTTCAGGCGCTGCACGCGGTGGCTGAGGTGCGGTAAACCTTTCGGTTCACCTCCCGGTAAACTCTGGGGTAAGCCACGTTCCTGCTGCGTCCTCTAATCCGTGATCTCCCGTCTCGTGGCGTGAGCCAGACTCGCAACCTTAGACTTGCGTTCGGGACCAGGCGCATTGGCGTGGGCGCGTGTCCACCTCCGCAAAAAATTTTAGAAAATCCTTGAATACGGCACCTTGCTCAGGAAACCAGGCACTGACCCCCTCCGCGTTACGAATTTGTATTTTGCTGAGCAGTCGTGTCCACTAAGGCTCGGGTTGAAAAGCAGCTGATTAAGGAGCCGCCGATACCCCTTTTCGGGAGTAAAAAAAAAATCTTTCTGCAATTAGTACTTATGATGTGGGGGGGGGGGGGGGTTATGTAAACTGTGCTGTTTTTGCGGTGACCTTTCAAAAGTCGCATGCATGTAAGCGGGATGAGGGCACTACCACACACTCTATTGCTCTAATCTAAAACAGCACATACGCCATCGAAAAACCAGAGAAGCGAAAAAAAGAGACAGACAGCGTTTGTCCAATTAATAGGGCGTAACATTAAACTGGCGCATTGCTGCCCTGCGGTGTAACGGTCAGCAGCGCACTGGACTTGGCAGCCCGGAGGTCACCGGTTCGATTCGATCTCGCGGCGCTGCAGTGGTAAACAACGGTTGCTTTAAATCGTAAAAAAAAATCTTGCCGATTGCCGGGTACAAGCCCAGTTATAGTTGATAGGCGGGGTCGTGTGTCGTGTGGGGAAAGTAGTGGGGTACTCCAACACCTTCCAAGACGTCTGGCTTAAAATAATCTCTTGGAGGGGCTGTCTCCAAGCTGCCCTCGAGTAGAGGTTCTTGTGGTAGCAGTGGTTTGGGTAGCTTTACCTTTTTTTTGATGAAACTGCCTGCACTAAGCATACATAGCCTGCACCTCATCACTCTAATAAAAGCTTCGTTTCACCGGAATAACTTTGCTTTTTAGTGCAATCATTGAAGAATTTATTTATTTACTTATGGGCTGTGAATAATTTTGCAAGAAGCAGCCACATATGCCGCGTTGAGCAAGGTGGGAGGGCTGGCGGGGGGCGGGGTAGACGAAATATATTATGCAATTGTTTGCGAGAAATATTTTGGAATTGCGAGTTGGCGGGCATGCCTGCCTTGCCTGCCTGCGTGCGAGCGCGTGCGTGGGTGAGTGCATGCGTGAGCGAGCGTGCGTGTGTGCGAGCGAGTGCATCCGTGTGCGAGTGCGTGCGTGAGTCCGTGCGTGCGCGGGTACGTGAGTGAGCGAGCGAGCCCTTCGCTCGTGGCGCTGTGCAAGACGCGGGGTCAAGCGCGGGGGGGGTGGTGGGGGTACAGCGCCCGAGTGTTTACAGACGCGGCGTGGGGACCGCAGACTCCTTCGTGTTCACACGCCGTGGCTGAGCTCAGCTCCGTCTGGGGCCCAAGGGTTTTTCAACGCCACGCGGCATCGTGCGTTTCCCAACGCGTGCGCGCGTGGACGGAAAAAAAACGCGGCCGCAGCGCTGGGAAGGAAGCGGTCGTCGTCGCTCGGGCGGCGCTGACTCAATTCGTAACGATGCCGAAAGCTGCGAGAGCACGCAGCCGTTATGCTGCTGCTGCTGCGGCTGCTGCTGCTGCTGCTAACAAGTCGAGAATCGCCACCGTGGAAGCAACGGTCAGCAACGCAGGACTTGGCGATCGCTCGCTCATATTCAATCTCCCGGTGGGGCAGTTGAAGCAATGGGGAAAAGTTTTTTCTACTTGAAATCCACCCCCCCCCCCCCAACTCCATCTCTGTCCACCGAGCAGTATAAAAGGGGTTCAAGACGTCTGTCCAGTGGGGAAGAGTAGGCCAAATACTATCTAGAGGGGGGGGGGTACCCTTAAGCTCCCGCTAGTGGAGGCCCTTCCGGCAGCAGTGGCGTGAGCCGGCAATTGCAGGGCTGCACCTTGACCTTGCCCCCCCCCCCCTCCACTGCACGCCCCCTCCCTTTCAGTGACATTGCAGTCCTCAAATCTTTTTCTCTCCGCTGGTGCAACAGCAGCAGCAGCAGCTTGTGTGTTCTGCACAAACGTAGAAATTGTGCAAATTAATATTCATCAGGGATGAAATAAAAAAAGTTGTACCAAGAAGAGGGGTCTAGAATGGAGCTGGCGAAAGGTCACTGGTTTTAATGACCCTATTGGGGGTCAATTAGTGCTTGAGAAAAGGCAGCTTACTTGCAAGAGGTAGTTCTCAACTGGACATGTCACCTTTGTTGATGAATGATCCTCTGACCCCTGGAGATCGAGTCTATACTTTTCTGTTTCTCTCGCGCCCACGGGATGGAAGCCTGCGGTGTTTTACGTTTGCCCTGGTTTCTCACTGCTTGCAAGACGAGCGTTCGTTGCAACACTAGCAGCTGTAGCAGCTGTCGCAGCAGCGCCGGCGACAGGGGCACAACGTGGCGAGAGAACGTGGCGGTGGTAGTGGTGGCGGTGGTGTGGTCAGAGTTGGCCGGCGTCTGTCGATTAGCCAGAGACGTACAGTGCGTGGTGGCTAAAAATACTCTGACCCACTGCTCATGCACGGTATCATCTGTGCTGCTTCGGGGCGTAGGGGGCATGAGCGCGGGAGAACAGCCACCTTCTTCCACTACCCTGCTGAAAGTTCAGGCCACCTCCCCTCCAGCCTCTCCTCTAATTGTTACATTCAGTTCTGCAAATTTGGTACAAAAATTGAGGACAATTAAGCGATGGGCATCGCAGCCTTTCTTCACACACACGGCGGTGAGAGCCAGAGCAGAACGCACGACAGCCGCAAGCGGATTGCAACGTTACTCATTCTGCTTAGCGTTCAACATTTGTTTTGCGATCGTTTGACACTGGCGAAGTTGTGCCCCCCTCCCCCTGCCCTCTCCCAAGTGGTCGAACTGTCCCTGTATAAGACGGCGCTTCCCGCCACACCAAGAATGCCTACTTGCACTTTTCACAGCATGGTTCTTGAAAACGCGACATTTCCACAGAAGGGGACGCAGCAGTTACCACGGAATGCAGGACGAATAGCTTTCATTCTGGGGCTCCTACACTTCCATTTCTCCCGTTGGCTCCCCATTGATGGGCGCCACGGTGGCGAGATGTTAACTACCTTACCTGGTATGCAGGAGGTTGTGGGTTCGATCCTGATCCTGACGCCTGCATATATGGAGTTTGCGTGTCTCTCTCCATGGTTACGTGGATTTTTCTCCGGCTCCTCTGGTTTTTCCCTCCACATGCGTTTCTAGCATTTGCCTGCTATACATTTCCACACGATAAGCAACTTCGTTGATCTATCATTTGTGGCCAAGTTGCTTCTGAAAAAGAGCTGTATACCTCAGCGGGCCTTACCTGGCATGCCTTACGGATTGGCGTGCCTTGGTCCTGCGGAGCTGGCCATCACTGCTCCCGTTCACACGGACAAATATTCCCGGCACTGCATCAAAAAGAACAATTAGGGTGCTTGGCAGGGGATGATGCGGTTCCTTAAAGCTGTGCTTGGGAAATATTGCTACGAGTTAACGCTTTGCTGACCTAAAAAAAAAATCGTGAATGAAATAAGAAATGAAGCCTCCATTCACACAGCACACCTCCTCTTGCCCCTGAAGCACAATAAAAAAAAACCCTGCAATACGCAATGTGTTTTTGGCCGACCGCCGCAACAGAAAACCGTAACGCATGCGCTTTCGCTGTGCGTTCTGTGGCTGGTGTCGTGTAATGTTCACCACTTTTTCCAGCGCCCCAATAACAACCACAGACCCAAGTTCTGCTGCATTTGGGGGTCGCATAGCCAGACATGGTGCGTTATTAAAGAGTTCTTGATAGCCTGGGACATTGCGCAGTGTGTCAATGCCAACAACATTACCCAATACCACCACAGACTACCACCACGATACCAACACGGCTACTGTCCAACATTCTGGCAACCGCTCCTGCCATCGCTACCAACATAACCACGATCAAGACCACTTCTACTGCTACCAACAAAGTTACTATAACCAGCACCACCACCATTACTACCAATACCCCCATCAACACCACCACAAGCAAAGATACCACTACCAGCGCAACCACTGCCAACATCACCACTCTCACAGCAACACCAACCACTCCTCTCAACACTGCCACTACTAACACTACCACCAACATTACAACCGCTAGTACTACACCCACTACCACCAGCAGCAGCACAAACACCCTAACAATCCTCACCATGACGACCATCGCCACCACCACCCTGCTTTGTGGCGAAATGCATTTTTGTACATTCTGCTGAGGCCCATTCCTTATAATGGGGGTCAGGGAACACGTGTCATGGCTGCACATAACGTGTTCTTCACGGTTTGGCAAGTTATGTTCTTGACAGAATTCAAGCACTGCCTTTAGCAGCAGCGGTAATTCGACAGCGATAAAAAAAGTATTCGGTCATGCGTGTGCAGAACGGAAACAAATAACATTGTGTACGCAAACAGATAGGTTCAATAGTAACACATGAGAGGGACCCCGGCCCCCACCCCCCCCAGAATGTTTTGCATGTCAAGATGGCATGTCAAGATGACACGCATATCTCCTTGGGGGTGTCCGTTATGATCTGTTGCTAAATGCTGCGAAGGTTTTTGCAGTTTTGCTCTATAGGTCTCCAAAGTGTTTTTCGGGTTGTACTGCAGTGCTGCAGTAGAAACCAAGGACACTTTTGACCGCTGCATTTCTGCGGATAACATTCATTTCCACATGTAACATCATCATTATCATCGTCGTCGTATGTCACTACAAACTTAACGTGAAGTTGATTCGTATGTTCACGGTCAATTATTCAAAATTATTTTCCATCAAAAGTGTTTACACATTGCTTACGCATTTTTTTTGCACCGCGTGAAGCCCGTTTAGAGAATCGTGGAACCGTTTCTTTTCGCCGTATCAGAGAATTAAACTTGAACTTTGTTCTGGGCTGCGTAAACATAGCTGCGTATAAAACCGCCCACTCATAGGCAGCATGATATTTTGATGCAAAACAAATGGCCGAGGCCAAGGGGAAGAAGAAGAAGAGGAGGGGATGGAGGGGGGGTTAAGTATCAGGGGGTGAATGGAGCTGTGAGTCAGCAGTCTTTCCTGACAAAGTGCTGATGTCAGCCAAGCTTCGCAGAGAGAGAGAGAGAGGGAAAGACATAGCCACTGGCAAACTATCTATCTGCAAAAATAAACTCCGGAAGCAATAGTTGATTAAATAGTTTAGTGCTCCTTCGCCATTTTTGACTGAAGATGAAGCTAAACAAAATCCTACATCCTCATCGCATAACAACAAAGCTCATGTCCCCCCCTCCCCCAGCCCGCCGCCGCCCCCTCACAACATTTATTTATGTTTTTAAACATGTTTTCTGGACAGTGTACATGTAACGATAAAAGGATGTAGCTTCGTGTGGAATCCGGTTGCTTGAACGTTTCTGGTTAAATTGCCGCGGGTTTACGACGGGAGGGTCAGGCCAGGGTCACCCGACGAGCTCTGTATTTCACGCTAAGAAGAAATGACACTTCTTAATTTTTTTCTTTCTTCTCGTCGTTACACTGTGTGCCCCCCCCCCCCCCCCCCCCGTTGGCCGTAAACTTGGCAGGAAATTGGCTGACGCACACGGTAGCTCCTCGGAAGACCTGGGGACAGAGGCTTTGTTGTGCTAAGCGCTCTTAACTGCCGCTCACGCGCAAATCCCCTGGCACGACAAGGAGCGGCAATTATATTAAAATGCATTCTGGTTTATTTTGGGTCAAAACCACGAAAAAAGTTTTATTGGCCCTGCTTAAAAATCTTAAATGCGCAGCCCTGCAATTGCCCAGTCGCACCAATGCTGGCAGAACGACCTCCACTTTGAGGCGGGGGGGGGGGGCACCCTACAGAGCCCTCTCCACACAATACGTTGGGCCTAGTCTTGCACGCCGGCCAGACGTCTTGAGAAGAGGTGACAGTACCGACACTTTACCCCCCACCATACGCGACGCGCCGACCGACTAACTTTGGTGGACCTATTCATACGTCTGGTTGAACCAGGGGTCGGCAACCTGCGGCTCTTTTAATTGACTGCTTCGTGACGTGATTTAATGAGGGCCATCATCTTCGTATTCACGTGCATTGCGGCTCTTGAAATAGTTTTGTTATCGAATTCGAATTTTAAAAATGGCTCTCCTTGTCATTTTTATTCCCTGATCCCTGGGTTGGAGAGAAGAAAGTGGATTGGAAAAACTTGCGCACTGAGTCATTGGTCTCTATTTTTCAAGAGGGTCCTGCTTTGAGTTTTTACTTTAAAGAAGTTTTCAGCCAATGAATTAACATTTAAAAAATGTCACACGTGGAGATCGAACCATACCGGCCACCTCTGGGAGTCCAGTGTGCTAACCATTGCAACCAGGGCTTTACACAACTCGTTAAATTAGCGTTGTGGTGTTAATGCTTCATTACGGGATGCCATCTTGGCTCATGCGTACATTTATCCGCATATACTGGTGATTCGTGGGAAAAAATAATTTTGACAAGTTTATCTTAACTCTGCCGCAGAGGCTGGATATGTAATTTACCACCTGCTCTTGCGTTGCCCAGTTCTGTATGTGGGAGAATCTATTTAACATTTATTGAAAATTAATTCTGTGTTGTGTTTGTATGTTGAGTAAGGCACAAGGCAGGCTTCGTCCTTCCTGACTGCAGTTACTGGGAAGTTAGTTTTTGGAAGAAAAAAAACAAGTAAAAAAACTCCTTCAAATTTGTATTGAGATGCAGTCACATTCCATCATCATCACCGGCTATGGTCAATCCACTGCTGGATAACGGCCTCCCCAAGCAGTCACCACATATATCACACTCCTGCGATGTATTAATCTGGCTAGCATCTGCACATGAGCTAATTTCATCGCTCCACCTCCCTGGCGGGCTTCCTCTTAGATGCGTTCCATTCCTTGGCTGCCGCCCCTTCATTATTCTTGACCATTGGCCATCATCCCTTCTGGCAATGTACCCTCTCCAAGCCCAATTAAGTCCATTTACAGCGTTTGTTATGCGAACTGAAACTTCCAAAAATATGTGATGACGCTTTGAGTGGCAGATTTGTGCCAGTAAGTCGCCGCGTACATAGTGCGCGGCTTGCGAATGGAAGGTTTAAAAATTTCAAAAACCCAGTTGGGAGCTGGCTTAGGCCATCATCCCTCCATAAACAGTGGTTGTCCTATGAAAAGTCTCTTCCTCGCCAGGAGAATGAGGAATGTCCACCGGGGTCTCACGGTTGTAAGCAGAAGAGTGCCCGCTCACGCCACTGCTGGGGGAAGGTGTCGCAACGAGAGGGAGCTCAAGAGAGCCCCTGCAGAGAGTATTTACGGCCCTGTGCTGGCATGGCCGTGATGTAATAGGGCGCTAAAGCACTTAAAACATTTGTTTCTCAAGAGGTTTGCTTTCAAATGCAGTCTAAACACCGATCGAGTGGCACATAAATGGAAACCACGGTCCTCGTTAAAGGGTGAACTGGGTCACAGCCACCCAAACTATTACTTTAACATTTTCAAGAGTTGTAATTATTGGCAGGAGCTTTCACGCAGCACCTTTTCATCTAAGTGGACCCTTATGGCCATGTCTAATGGTGATAATCAGCGAAGCCTCCGGGCTATTTGCGTTGTAATGATAACGCCGGGAGTTCTCGTGGAGACGAGAAACGGAGCCGGGTGTCCCTGAAGGAAAAGCCCAAGCGAAAGACAAACACATCCCGCCCTTCCCTTCTTCACCTCCCACTCCTTAAGCACACACACACACACGGTGGCCGCGGTGGTGACGTGGTCCAGCGGTAGCACGTTTGTTGCTTGTGGCAGAGCTGGGCGGTTCGAATCCCGCGGTCCACCACGGTTAATTATGCGGGCGGGGGGGGGAGGAGAGAGTCTAAACCGTAAAAGATATGCGCGTACGTTAAAGATTTGAAATAATTATACGCTATTGTGTGCCGGGCCAAATTTTCAAATATTGTGAAAATGTATTCGGAAACGCAAAGCGATTGTCGCCCCTGACTGCGAAAGGCATAGAAATAGAGTACTGAGACTCAGCGATGCTTTCCTGGGTAAATCAGCGTAATAATAAATACTGTCAAACGCATCCATGCTACGAACTCAACTACAATACTACGAACTCAACTACCATACAAGGGGAAGTAGCACATCTCTTGAGTTTTCCCTGCTACACAAATGTACACACACACAAGAATACATACATCCACACTCTTGCACACAAACCCACATGCTTGCATGCAAAGACATAGATCCCTCATGTAGGGGCAAGTGTTAGCGAGCACCTATTGTTGAGGGCGACTGCCTCCAACTGCCGAGTCGCGTCCTTCACGAGCCTCCTCCACAGAGCCGATCTTGACACCGCTGGTACCAGTCATCGGCAAGTTCAATCACCCATTTATACCCCTCTATCCCCCCAAACTAAAGCTGTTTGGGCATGCGGTGGCTGGTTATGCGGGCTACATGACCCAGTCAATGAAGCGCCAGATTTGTCAAGGATTCGTGAGCTCCTTACATAATCCAGCCTGGTTTAACCCAGGATGGATTGTCGGCAGGCCAGCCTGAATGTTTCCGACCGGTGCAGATGTCCCATTAGAGGAGTCCACTTTTGCAAGAGAAGGGAGGGTATGACTGTGGCCGAGAAGACCTGAAGCTTCATATGCAGCGACAGTCGAGGCAGTTTCCACACAGCATCGTTTCGCAGCTGATGAAAATAAACTACTGATCGACTGATTCAGAGTGAGCCTTCTACTATCACACCGGATCTGGTCATAAGCATACAACCCAGGTACGGAAACTTATCCACTCTCTCCACAACTGCCCAGTCACTCATGGAGAGTAAGCCTTCTCATTTTGGGAAGTGGGATGTTTTAGACATTGGGAGTGGGCCTGGAACTTTCTGTCAGCTAGCAGATGCGCGAATCACAGTACTGGACCTCACGCATTTCCCCTCGGCATCACGAGGAGGAGGGGGGGTGATGCCAACCCCAGCTGCACGTAATGATTAAATTCTTGCTTGCATCTTTAATCAGCTAGATGAGACCAGGCTATTGTGGATTTGAATAGAGTGATTGAATAGATGTATGTCAGTGCAGTGGAAATATGGCAGGCGTAACTTAAGAGATGGCAAGCCGATGGTCAGCGGGCACAGCCCAATGGTAGGTCCTGGTGCCAAGGACACAGGCCCGCATTCTCTGTTCCATCACTATGTCGTCCAGCATGAATCACCACACACACAAAGACACACACGCGAGCGCACGCGCATTCATGGACCCCACTTTGGAGGAACATTGTTGCGTCTGCCTGCACTAAATCAGATCCGGAATTGTACACAGTCCAGACGAATGCTGGGGTCAGAGTTTTTAAGTCTTTGCATATTTGTCTTGTAAGCCCATTCATTAGACTGCGCTGCCCAGGCAAGGCATTCAAGGCAGCACATTAAAACACTGCCCCGTCTGGATATGTACGTGTGTGTGTGTTGAACTTCTTTCGCACCGTACGTAGCCAACCATGCTAATTGGAGATGCGGGGGAAGAACAACAATGCATCTAATGAGAGTCCCATGAAGTGCTCATTATTCGCAGTTATCTGTCTATAGATACCCCACAAGGGTTGCCAATCTACTAAACGTGCAAAACACCAGGACACATCAAAGGAAGAAGAAAACTACACGTAAATGCGGGTACGCCAAATAAACAGGCATGTCATGTGTGGTGGAGTAAAGCATGGGTACGTCTTTAAACCCCCCTGCCTCTGTTCACTCAGCCGTACATCACAGTCGTTCTATTGGCAAGTTGAGCGTGGTGGGGCAGAGTGTAGGTACTCCAGTGTGGAGGAGATGGTCAAAATACCCTCTACAGGAGCTCTCCCTTCTGGTAGCAGTGGACAGTGAGCAAGTAATTCACCTTTACCTTGCATTGACATCTTCGGATCGCCTTCTACCAAGTCCTCTGAGGTCAAGGGCTCATTTCCTGGGGTGGTGGGGCTATTGCCAGTGCAGCTCCCCCATGCTATGAAATGACGCTTTGCCTTTGCGAATAAGACAATCGTTAGATATGTTAAGCCCGTCTTGAAAGCTGAACTCTTTCAACTGGCTTCTACCCCCTAGATCTGGATGTTTACCCTGCAGGTTCTGTTCATTTCCTGCATTCCATACATGGTGGCGCAATGGGATCTTTGTAGGAAATGCGCCCTACAAATATACATTGTGTTTAGGCTTTTAAATAAAGATTTTCTCTATACAGTATATTGTAGTGTAACTTCTTCCTATTATTTTAGCGAGGTATCTATGAATGGGTCGGCCCGTACTGTATCGCACCCTCGTCTCTCATTCCCTTCAATTGGCGCGGGGAGTTTACGTTACGCGATGTGGGGGGAGCGGGGAGAAGGGAGGCAATGCGGTAGGTCACGGGGATTAGTGTGAAAAGGCCAAATCGCCCAATAGACTCTCCCAGCCCCCAAAGGGTACAGCACATCCGTCCAAGTGCCACCAGCTGTGGGTCAGTTGTGTCTGTTGTGGTTTGTTTTCCAGGAGCCGTAAATGGCACGTGGCTCCGGCTTGGAACGCGTTACATGGTGTACTTTTCTGTCACTACTTTGCTGAAGCAGCAAACATCGCGCACGCAGATCCGTTGAGGCACTCATGAGAGCACCACCTCGAGGCCCAACTCTTGTTTTCCTATAGCGTGGGCGAGTCTACCCATAGGACAATCACTGGCACTTATTTTAACGTCAAAGTCAAGCGTCAGGGATTTCCCTTTCACATGAGCATTGGGGTAGTGCTCACCTCCTATTTACAGCCCTGAGCCAGTGGTGGAAATTCCACATTCCTTGGTGGTGGGGGGGGGAGGGCGGGTCTCTCCAGAGGACAACCACTGGTGACTTTCCCAAAAAGTGGTACTCATTTTATTGACACTGGAAGGAAGATGGGCCGAGTCAATCCCGAACCAGAGATTGAACTCTCAACCTTCCGATCGCAAGCCGTTTTGCCCTGCCGCTGAGCCACCTGGCCAGATGCCGGGCCTGACCGTGCTTACATGCGAAGTGCGAATCTATATATACATTTTCACACGTGATTAATGATGTTAAACTGCGAAAATTGAGAGCAAATATATAAACAACGTTGCCCATTATTTAATGTTTACGTTACACAATTTCTCAAACGTGCGATCGTCCAAATCGACCGCGAGAAAACCTGGAACCTGAAAAAAAAACTCGCGAGTGGCGTCGCTCGCGATATAAACAGGGGTCCATTACTTGGCTGAGCTCCAAAGGGCCGATCTCTGTTAGAGCCATAAATCTGCCCGAATTCAAGTGAAAAATCTCTGTGCCAAATGCCAACTCGGTAGCATTATAGGGGCTTCTGGAAACGATCCATACAAGATGTTCCCAGTCAAAATGTTATGTTTGAGGTACCATAAAACCAAATGTGGGCAAACACAGACTCAGTCGGGGAGGCCGAGGTGGTAGGGGGAAGGGAAGCGATAAGGTTTGAGCCGCTGCCTATCTGCACGAGGTGTCTGTGTCACTTTGTTCCTGCTCGTTATACGAGCCCCGTTATCTTGGAGTGGGGGCCTCCGAAACTAAATTCTAAGCAGCCAATGTCCGTTTTTTTACGAAGGGGGATGAAAAAAAACTCTAGTGTTTATTTTACATTTTTGTTGAGTCATAAGATGCTGTTTTGAAGTAACAAAAAAAGGGCAGTTACAGTACGTTGAGTTGAAACATACTTTTGCGGAATTATTTTTCTTCCAATTCCACAAAGTTGCGTGCAAGCTCGTGTGGCGTTATTTAAGTGAATGTTCAGATTTCAATTGATGCTCCACACATCCAGACCACTTCACCGAACCCTTGTCCAGACGTGTCTTGACCCCGTGACAGATAAGCCCCCCTCTCTACAACATTCCAGCGGGCAATCTGAATGAATCTGTTACATAAATCTACATTTTCCTCCAAACTAACCCAACCCTCACCCCCTTTGCCTGCACTTTTATTGCCAAGAAAAATTACGTCCAAATACTGCATATACAGATTGTCCTTGAAACAGAATATTACCAAAAAATAATGGCATGGCCTCTTAAAATCCAGTTTTAAATCACATTTAGAAGCAATGAAATAACACTAGAATTAATCATCTACTTTGATAGAACCCAAAATTAACTATATTATTGGTTCTTTCGGTAAAGTCACGTAGAAAGAACCAAGAATATGAATCCCTGCAGTCACGAAAGCTTTAAATCCAAAATTAATTGTTACAACAAAGTGACCGGCAGACCAAATAAGGCCTTTAATCTTATCAACCTAAATAGAGTTTAAGCGTTCTTGCAAGCCTCTAACCGAATTGTGATCATATCACCATGTGAAGTTTCATATACGAACGTATTGTGACATGTTGGTCTGACGTTAATGTCTGTGCATGTGGGAAACTGCAGGACTTAGCAGACAGAAGCGTCTGCAAGCACAGACGTGGATGTGTAGTTTGTAACGATAAGAAGATTCCAGGCCCTATAGACCGTCATTTCCTAGGTCCGCAGAGGGGTTCGGAGCCTTTGGGCTTCAATGACAACCCACGAAGAACTAACCTGGAATAACATCTGAACTACTCTAAGTAAGAAATATAGAGAAAATAACCTTCAGGTTTTTTTTTTCTTTCAAAAACGTAATTTTTTCTAAACCTCTTCATAGGACCCACGTTATCCGTGCATTTTCCACCTTTGTCCGGATACGAAGCCATCGCGAGGCAGAATCTTAATGCCCCTTTGCTGCTTCCAACGGGCGAATATTGCCATGTGCATTATTATTCGCGGTGACTTAAACATTGCCAGAAGGGAGCAAGATTCCAAATGTCTCCCCGGTAATTGTCCTCGTCTCGTGTCGACTCCAAAACGCTGGGCGGTTATATTCCTCCTGAAGACGGGCTAGAGACGAGATTTTTCACACATGCACACACACAAAAAGGCTAGAAATATGGGATTTAGTCAAATACCGTACAGTGTTATGTATGCACTGCATGTTGAACTTCTCGCACCGTACGTTGCCAACCGTGGCTAATCGGAGGTGCGGGGGAAGGACAACAAACTAAACACCCAAACAGCAGCTCTTACAGCAATGAGTTTCCAATGTAGATTTACCAAAGTGCATATACGTAGAATTGAAAAGTGCATGTGTAAAGTATTATCCATTCTTAATGCTATAACATGCTAGAAAACAGTCCCCTCGTGCTACATTAATACTATAAGAGAATAGGTGTTCCCCTTTTTTCTGGCAACAAAACAGGTGTTAAGATGTTAAAACACTAAACTCAAACGTTTTACAAGGAAGCATGTGCAACTTTAAATAAATATAGACAACACGTTCTACTTAATTAAATATACTTTCAAATAAATGTTTTCTCTTACATCAGAGTGCAGCGCCACATTAAATACGCACTACAATGACAATAGTTTAAAGCGATTTGAAGCATGTTTTATATTTTGGGGGGGGGGGCAGAGCTTTGTGACGTCATATTTGAGGGGGGGGTCTGACTTTTTGTGACGCCGTGTGATGAGGGGGGGTCAAAAATGGTCCAAAATCGCGTGACGTCATTTATGGACGGCCCCGAAGTCAAGAATGTCCCGCGCATGACGTCACTCCACATGAGGCCCACCCCCCCACGTGACGTCACTCTACATGAGGCACACCTCCCGCGTGACGTCACTCCACATGAGGACCACCCCCCCTCAATAATATTCATGAATGGGTGGATTTTTACACTAACGCAGAGGAAGATCTAGCTGAATTAAATAATTCATGAAGCAAAGTCGCTTCAGATATGACGTTTCTTTACAGAAATTGACGGTAAAAAATAAATCTACGCAGCACACTGCTACATCCGTGCGTGACGTCCCTGCAAAAGAGCCCCCCCCCCCTTCATTAATATTCATGCCCGCGTGTAAATTTACATTCACGCACAAGGTCGCGCACTCCACATGCCGCACCCCTCTCCTCATTAATAATCATGAGCGGGTGACGTCACTCCACATGCCGCACCCCTACACAATAACGATGAGGGGGTGACGTCACTCCACATGCCGCACCCCTCCACAATAACCATTAGCGGGTGACGTCACTCCACATACCGCACCCCTCCACAATAACCATTCGCGGGTGACGTCACTCCGCATGAGCTGAACAATTTTTCTATTGAATATTCCAGATGTACTGCAATATAAATCGTCCTTGGACGGGCAATTTTAAAAGCTAGTACATTAATAGGCCAATAGCGCTAAGTTGCACAGTATTGTCCACCACATTGATTTTTTTACCGAAATTGACACAAATCAAATCAAATAAAAAAAATGTTCTCGCTCCCAAATGATTCAAAGTAACGTTTTCTTACCTCGTCTTCTTCTTCCCTTTCCGAAGTAACTCGAACCCTCGGGGCGTTATCACGAGAATCTTCGCCGCTCCAGCTGATCCAGGAATCGCGTTGGAGGATCGTGAGGGGGGGTGGCGGGGGGAGTCGTAAATGAAGTCTTCTTTTTGTGCCGTAAATCGACAATTGGTCGTTGCACTTTAATGTGGACGTCGTAAAGCCGCGCGCGCGCGCGAATCTGACTGTCGTAAACCTGGAGCGTCACCGTAGAAAGTTTTCGCCCAAACGTTTTAAATCGACTTTTTTTTGAGCGGCATTAAAAAAAAACATTCGTACAATCGATACTTCGTTGCATGTTAACGTTTTGGAAAATTGTTACGCGCTCCAAAAAAAAAGGGGGCTTTTAAAAAAAGAACAAAAAAATCCGGAGAGTAAACCACGAAGTGACGGAGACTTCCACGGCGCCTGTGCCAGGCTAGGTGCACTTTGAGGCCACGTGAAGTGTCGAAGTCTCGCTGACAGGAAGAGGTCTCGGGACAGACCCAGCAGGTGCCATGGGTTGGTTATAACTGAGATGACCGGCAGATGCACCCAGCTGTTCCCCGCTACAGACACACTCACACTTCTTACTCTTTGGTTAATTCGGTAAAGTCACGTAGGTAGAAAATAAAATAAAACAAACAATAATATACCGCGACGTTCCGATCGCAACACAAGCGGTCGTCCTCAGGCGGGAAAAAAAATAATCCAGTAGTGGAATTGCTGAACCAGCGAGAGAGCTGTTAGGGGTCGTCCATAAATGACGTCACGCACCTGGGGGGGTTGGGGTGGGGCAGATTTTTGTGACGATGTGTGACGAGTGGGGGGGAGGGGTTGAGAAATGTGACGTCACATCAAAATGCGCAACTTAAATAAATATAGAATTGTTATAACAACACTAATTGTTATAACAACACTCCTACAACATCAGAGTGCAGCGCCACATTAAATACGCACCACGATGATAAAAGTTTAAAGCTATTTGAAGCACGTTTTATTTTCAAAATGGAAATATGGTTTGAGGGGGGGGCAGAGCTTTGTGACGTCATATTTGAGGGGCGGGGGGTCTGACTTTTTGTGACGCCGTGTGACGAGGGGGGGGGGGGGTCAAAAATCGTCCAAAATCGCGTGACGTCATTTATGGACGGCCCCCTTGCAACAAGAACACTCACACTTGCTCCATTCTAGTCTGAGATGATGATGGTGATTCATGGCCAGACCACGAAGGGCCTCGCTGACTACGCGGGCTTTGGCGCCCGACCATCGCACGGGTTGCGCCGCGTGCGATGGTCGGGTGCTGTAGTCCGACGTTTCGCTCCACGTGCTGGGAGTTTCTTCAGGAACTGACTCGGATCAGCTCAATAAGCTGTACAGCATTGCCGGCTGCTGACGGTCTTGCCACTTGTTCCTGATGCTGATTGTTTCAAGTTTTCAAGTTTCATGTATTAGGTACAGCCCTGTGAGCCATGCGGCTCTTAAGTCGGGTGCAACCGCAACAAACAAAATATGAACACAGAACATCTTAAAGCGACGACGAGCAACAGAAACATCCTGGAATTCAACCAGCAAATATTCCACGCAAAAAAAACGTATTAAAACGCTTGGAACAGCTCTCTCATCTAGGCCGGCAGATTTAGGTTTTTTTACCTTTAGGGAGCGCTATCCCTTTCATATGCACACGTGGTGGAGTTTTCACCCGGCGCTCCGGTTTCCTCCGAGACAAACAAAACACTTTTTAACAGGAAGCTTTAATATTTTTTTTGAGCGGAGAGAGTGCGTGGGAAGGAGGCGTGAGGAGGAGGGGAGTGGGATTTGAGGAGAGAGGTAGGCAGGATAAAGTCTACGGAGGCTTTTGAAGACGGTGAGGGCGATTGGATTGGGAACCAGGGGAATGATGCATAGCTTTCAACCGGCACGGTTTACCCCGTATTCTTGTGCAGGGAGAGATTGACTTTTCAGGTCCATACAGCGTACAGCCGTTTCAATACGGGCACAAAAAAAGATAAATTGTCTATTTGTTTGTGTTTCTCCTTTGCGATGGGACTTTGTAGGATGAACGTTGAGATTTATAAGGGGCACGGGGTGGCCGATAAGGTCTGAATTGGTCTGTAATGAGGTAGGACACTGATAAGGGGTTGACAGGTATCGTGATGGGAGGGAGTATTGCGGTATTGGGGGTCATGTTTATGGTGCGGGTGAGAAACCTGGCAGAGGTGTTTTGATTAATCGAGAGTTTGTAGAAGCGGGATTCGGGGGGGGGGGAGGCATTTTGAGGGATGGGATGAAGGCACAAAACGACGGTCTCGGCACAAAAGCCGGGGTAGGGAAATGGTGAATGCGGGAAATTTAAGTTGATTTTGTTTTGCCAGGCGAGACCATGATGAGTCTCATTCGCACGAGTGACGAGTCGCCAAATTTACAAAAGCAAAACAAAGCAGAGCGATTAAGCAAATAGAAACCAGAACAAAAATATCTCTGTCATATGACAAATAGAAAATATGTTGCACAGATGGAGATACTAATAATTAAGATATATAAGGCGCCCCTCAATGGATCTCGGAGGGCGTCAATAATTTAAACGAGGGAAGCAAGTAAGAAGAAACTGGGGGAGAGAACGACTAATGTGACGAGAAGAGAACGAGTGAAAGAGAGAAAGTGAAATCTTTGTAAACAGGTGATGGTTGAGGGTTCTTCGGGCGAAACTTTAATAGCACCTCCATCGACTTGGGACAGATTCCTTAACCCTCCGAGGGCAGAGAAATCCCCCCCCCCCCTGAAGAGTTGCGATTGTGATGAGCAGTGGGGGGGGGGGGGGTGAAAGTCGTCGTGGGTACGACCTCGATTGGTAACGGGCGCGGCACGGCCGTGGTTGGTGCCGCACGCAGCTGGAGGACTCGGTGAGGGTGGAGGGGGCGACGTCGCAGCAGCAGCAACAGCAGCAGCAACAGCAGCAGCGGCAGCAACAACAGCAGCAGCAGCAACAGCAGCAGCGGCAGCAGCAGCAACAGCAGCAGGAGCACGCGGCCGCCGCCATGCTGGAGATGGGCACCAGCCTGCTGAGCCAGACGGCCGAGCAGACGCGCAAGCTCACCCACATGGAGACACAGGTGGGGGGCTCACCCACATGGAGACACAGGTGGGGGGCTCACCCACATGGAGACACAGGTGGGGGGCTCACCCACATGGAGACACAGGTGGGGGGGGCTCACCCACATGGAGACACAGGTGGGGGGCTCACCCACATGGAGACGCAGGTGGGGGGCTCACCCACATGGAGACACAGGTGGGGGGGGCTCACCCACATGGAGACACAGGTGGGGGGCTCACCCACACGGAGACACAGGTGGGGGGCTCACCCACATGGAGACACAGGTGAGGGGCTCACCCACATGGAGACACAGGTGGGGGGCTCACCCACATGGAGACGCAGGTGGGGGGCTCACCCACATGGAGACACAGGTGGGGGGGGCTCACCCACATGGAGACACAGGTGGGGGGCTCACCCACATGGAGACACAGGTGGGGGGCTCACCCACATGGAGACACAGGTGGGGGGCTCACCCACATGGAGACGCAGGTGGGGGGGGGGCTCACCCACATGGAGACACAGGTGGGGGGCTCACCCACATGGAGACACAGGTGGGGGGCTCACCCACATGGAGACACAGGTGGGGAGGGGGGGGGCTCACCCACATGGAGACACAGGTGGGGGGGGCTCACCCACATGGAGACACAGGTGGGGGGCTCACCCACATGGAGACACAGGTGGGGGGGGCTCACCCACATGGAGACACAGGTGGGGGGGGCTCACCCACATGGAGACACAGGTGGGGGGGGGCTCACCCACATGGAGACACAGGTGGGGAGGGGGGGGGCTCACCCACATGGAGACACAGGTGGGGGGGGGCTCACCCACATGGAGACACAGGTGGGGGGGGCTCACCCACATGGAGACACAGGTGGGGGGCTCACCCACATGGAGACACAGGTGGGGGGGGGGGGGCTCACCCACATGGAGACACAGGTGGGTGACTGGAGTGACTACGAGTGACTAAGGGTGACTAAGGGTGACTAAGGGTGACCACGAGAGACTCAGGGTGACTAAGGGTGACCACGAGTGACTAAGGGTGACCGTGGGTGACCACGAGTGACTAAGGGTGACTAAGGGTGACCACGAGTGACTAAGGGTGACTAAGGGTGACCACGAGTGACTAAGGGTGACTAAGGGTGACCACGAGTGACTAAGGGTGACTAAGGGTGACCGTGGGTGACCACGAGTGACTAAGGGTGACCACGAGTGACTAAGGGTGACCGTGGGTAACCACGTGTGACTCAGGGTGACTAAGGGTGACCACGAGTGACTAAGGGTGACTAAGGGTGACCACGAGTGACTAAGGGTGACCACGAGTGACTAAGGGTGACTAAGGGTGACCACGAGTGACTAAGGGTGACTAAGGGTGACCACGAGTGACTAAGGGTGACCACGAGTGACTAAGGGTGACCATGGGTGACCACGAGTGACTAAGGGTGACTAAGGGTGACCACGAGTGACTAAGGGTGACTAAGGGTGACCACGAGTGACTAAGGGTGACTCAGGGTGACTAAGGGTGACCACGAGTGACTAAGGGTGACTAAGGGTGACCATGAGTGACTAAGGGTGACTAAGGGTGATTAAGGGTGACCACGAGTGACTAAGGGTCACTAAGGGTGACTAAGGGTGACCACGAGTGACTAAGGGTGACTAAGGGTGACCACGAGTGACTAAGGGTGACTCAGGGTGACCACGAGTGACTAAGGGTGACTAAGGGTGACCACGAGTGACTAAGGGTGACTAAGGGTGACCACGAGTGACCGCGCCGTCGCAGGTGCTGAACCAGACGTCGCGGCTGGAGATCCAGCTGCTGGAGAACTCGCTGTCCACCCACAAGCTGGAGAAGCAGCTGCTGCTGCAGACCCAGGACATCGGACGCCTCGCGCAGAAGAACAAGTGAGGGCGCCGCGTCGAGTCGCACTGCGCGGCCGTCAGGTGGAGACGATTCCCGGCAGCTCCTCAGTGGCGCGGCCGCCGTGGGTGCAGCGAGGGTCCGGACCCCCCCCCCCCCCCTCCACTTGTTTAGCCGTGGCCGAGAGACGCCGCAAACGCGCGTCGTGCGTGTGACCCCCTCCCCTGCTCCCTTCCCTGCCCACTCCACTGCCCCCTTCCCTGCTCAACTCCACCCCCTCCCCTGCCCCCCTCCCCTGCCCGCAGGGAGCTGGAGGTGCGGCTGTGGGAGCTGGGTGATAAGCACCACGCGGAGCTGCGCGCTCTGCGGGAGGAGAAGGCCGAGCTGGAGCGACTGGTGGGGAGGCAGAGCCAGGCGGTGGGCGCGCTCGAGCGCCAGCTCGGAGCCGCCACCGCCAACAACTCGAGGCTGCAGCGGCAGCAGCAGGAGCTGACGGAGAGCGTGCGCACCCTGCTCGCCCTGCTGCCGCAGTACGCGCAGGGTGAGCGGCGCAGGCGACAGCGTCACCCGGGCACCCTGCGCGTCGTGCCCCCGCCGCCGCCGCTACAGCAGCAGCCACTTGAATCCACGGCCACTACAGCCGCTACGAACACTGCCGCCTAGAGCCACCATCACCACAGTCACCATCGCTACAGCCACCATCACCACAGTCACCATCGCTACAGCCACCATCACCACAGTCACCATCGGGGTTGTCCCACATGCGTGTAGCTATATTGTTTGTTGCATCACGAGGGCGTGGGATACTGCAGCATGTTCACAGTATAATACATTTAGTGTGTTTTATAACGACAATATGCATCTAAGCAGCCACCTAGGAGGTGGCCATGTAAGCTCAAAGGTCAAAACACTGAGCTGGCACCACTGAAAAGCTGGATTAAAATTTGGGTTTCAGCCACCCATGATTAATCCATGTTCTCAAGTGTAAGAAGTGGATGGTCTCAGGCACAATAAGCTATCATAATATTCAAATTGGCAATATTCCAGCTACGAGAATGAAAGATTGGCTTGACCATCTCGTGACGGTTCCATACACGAGTGTGTGGGAAAGTGCGCTCCATGCTGTGTAGAGCACGGTTCGGCAGCCTGCACATCCGCAGCCGCATGCGGCTCTTTAACGACTGCATGCAGTGCGGCTCTTTAAATTAGAAGGAAATACTAAATACTATTGTCTCTTCTTGTTATTTTCGTTGCCGACCCCTGACCACGGAAGTCTAGTTCAACCATGGGCAGGGGTGGGCAACCTGCGGCTCTTTTAAGGACTGGCTTCGTGACATTTTTTTTTTTATTAAGGACCCACCGTCCCTCATTCAAATTGCATTTCGGCTCTTGAGGGTTTTTTGGTGTTGTTACCGAATGCGAAACAAATTGCTCTTCTTGTTGTTTTGGTTGGCGACCTCTAGTGTGGAGGATCAAAAAAAACCCACGTAGAGACACAGGTGGGGGGCTCACCCACATGGAGACACAGGTGGGGGGGGGGCTCACCCACATGGAGCCACAGCTGGGGGGCTCACCCACATTGAGCCGCAATGCTTTCAGTCGAAACCATTATCTGACAATCAGGATGCACTGCTCTGCAAGACTTCCACATGGATTCTTCATCTCTTGATGACAGGCCGCTATCCCAACTGGAATAAATTGTGGGAAATAAAGACCAAGTGTGAGTAAATAACCAAAAGCAGCCTTTAAGAGCAGCCGAGTATCTCAGAACGCTGTACATCTTGGGGCAGGGGAAGGACCATGGGATTACATGTACAATTCTGAAGGTATAAAATGTTATACCGCAAACAAGCGGAGGGGCTTTATGGGAAAACCATGGGATTAATATCTGCGTACAGTTTATTTACATGGTAGCAAGGATGGAATAATTCATGCATACAGTACGCACGGGGATTTGCGGCACAGTTCTTTGGGGAATGAGTGGGAAAATTAGTCGGAGGCGGTAGAGAAACACAAAGTCTCAATTCCAAAATAAACAGCGGGAGGGAATTTATTTAACCAGGTGAGGACCTGCCTAAATACGCATCAATCCTGTGGCGAGGGAGCCCCCCCCCCTCCTTGTAAGGTGGACAATAAAAGTAAAGAGGCAAAGGCGCGGCCCTGAAAGTGCTTGCGCATGCCACTGCTGGTGGAAGGGCCTCCACTCCACTTGAGGGAGCTCTAGAGAGAACCTTTCAATCGGAACTCTAGCCTACTCTTTCATGCTGGTCAGACACTTTGGAAGAGGTGTGTGTACCCGCGCTTTACCGGACCATATGCGACCTGCCGATCGACTGCGGTGGACACATTTATACTTTTCGGTGGACAGAGGCGTGGGCGGTAGGACAGAGGCACGAGCGGGGGGGGGGGGGAAATTTAAGAAACCTGTAACATTGTTTCAACTGCCGTGCCATGATTCAAGCCGCCGACCTCTAGATTGCATGTCCAATGTGCTCGGGCATTAGACCACGGCAGCATCAGTGGGTAGACGGGTAGACAAGGCCCTATCTTTGAAACCAGTTCTAACAATGTCTGTGAATGACGAGAAACTCAGATTTTAGATGGAAAAGTGCACGCAATTATTCACTTACCTAAACACACACCCCGCGCTTCGAGCTCAAGTCCGTGGGATACTGTACCTTGGAATACTTTTGCATGAGCTCTTTCAGTTGGACAGCGTTGTTTATTTTCTCAAAATTGTTTGAGAAACCAAATATTATCAAATGCGTTTATCGGCCCGGCCAATAGATTGCTTGGCCCGCATCACCCTACCCGTTGCGCTACCTCTGATGTTGGCAAGCGCTGATTTAATTTGCGATCCAAACGAATTTAAATGTTCGGCTCACGGCTCCTCCGGGAAGGGCGTCAGGAATGGGGCTTAGGTTTCGGCTGCCACGCGTGTATGTTCTGCTCACGAGATGAGCGACTCAACTTACATTGAGGCAAATGGAAATTGACTTGGCCTCGGCCAGTCATTGTTTACGTCGCTCAGGTGAACGTTTGGCGCCGACCAGTTCATTCTGGATCTGGGCCAAAAAATATTTGGGAATCATAATTGTTTCTTCTCATGAGCATATTAAGAACAACCTCCATGCATCGTTATTGTCATCGTCGCCACCATCGCCACCAGCACTACCACGACCAGCACCACCACGATCATTATTGCTGCTACCATCACTAATCACCGCCATCATCATCATCATCCAATGTCTAACCTTTCCATTGTGCCACCATCCATCACGGTTCTGCGATGCCACAATCCATCCCACTCCTGCACACGAATGGACCTTACGACTCCATCTGCACAGGTGATCGTTCTTCGCAATTCTGCTGTTATATAAAAAAAAGTCACAGAGTGACGGAATGTGTTTTTTGGTTGTACGGCTTATTGTTTCGCAACGTCTTGCTCCACGAGCTTGGAGCAACTTCAGGAACCGAGTTCAGTTCCAAGTTTGAACCACCCATTCATTTACCCGAGGGAGCTCCCTGCACGTGGAGTAAAACGTCTGACATCTCGCGAAACGGCACCGCGGAATGACCCCAAAAAAACGCATCGGGAGAGCACGAAAAGCGCATCCGCGAAAACTTACGCGGTAGAATAACGGGAGAGTTTAACACTTAGTAGGCTTTATTATGTAGAATAACGGGACAGTTTAACACTTAGTAGGCTTTATTATGAAGAATAGCGGGACAGTTTAACACTTAGTAGGCTTTCGCGGCCAATATTATTCATAATAAAGGTTTTTGGGTTAGATCGCGTTATTTATAAATGTGTCGTAACCCTCCACCACCCGACACGGCCAATCAGCAAAAAATGTGTCACGTTTACAAAAGACAATAAGTTCACTACTTTAGCCCACCGGTGTGTTGAAGAGTGAATTCACAACATTTACAGTTTGAATACGACGTTTCGCTGGTAATTACATCCAGCATCATCGGGCAATTCGCCCGATGATGCTGGATGTAATTCGCCATTCGTATTCAAACTGTAAATGTTGTGGATTCACTCTTCAACACACCGATGGGCTAAAGTAGTGAACTAATTGTCTTTTGTAAACGTGACACTTTTTTGCTGATTGGCCATGTCGGGTGGTGGAGGGTTACGACACATTTATAAATAACGCGATCTAACCCAAAAACCTTTATTATGAAGAATAACGTGAGTTTTAACGGTTGCAATGAATGTTTCCGACACATGAGCGTAGCGCACGACTTGGTGGAATCGGCGCCGCCTTTTTGCAAATGTTTCACGGTGTTGACGTTGGCAGGTCACGTCGTGCCCGCCGCCGTGAGCAAGGAGGAGCGAGTCCCCTTCAAGAGTTGCGCCGACGTGCACGGCGCAGGCCTCACCAAGAGCGGCGTCTACTCCGTGCAGCTCTCCAACTCCTCCGAGCCGACACAGGTCAATATTATCACTTGCGACAAGTAAACCAACGTTACAGAATATCGGTTCACGTTATGCATATATATGTGTGTGTGTATAGCTAAGAGACACCCACAACATACCCACACCGAATATTTATACCCCCTTAATTTATTTGCGAGTGTGGAACAGTAGGCCAAATACGTTCATCAGCGGGCATGTTAATGAGGTATACAGAGCCATGGTGTAATGGTTATTAGTGTGCGGGACGTTGCTGGTTAGAGTCAATCTGCCTGTGCTGCAGTTTAAACAATTGGGCAAGAAACTCCACCCACCCCTTCCCCTCGCCCCTGTCCACCCAGCAGTATCAGTGGGGGGGGGGGGGGGGGGGGGTACTTCACCAAGACGTCTGGCAGAGGAGGCCACAACACCCTCTGGCAGGGCTTCTCTCTCGAGCTCCCTCTAGTGGAGACCCTTCTGCCAGCAGTTGCGCAGGCACACAATTGCAGCGCTGCTCCTTTGAGAATTATAACAGGGCCTTTCATTGTCTCACTTACAAGGTCTCTTGCAAGAGGATTGATGCGTATTTAGCAGGTCCTCACCTGATTAAATAAATCCCCTCCCACTGTTTGTTTTGGAAGTAAAAGTTCTCCACTGCCTCTTAAATACTGTGGAACATATGGGTGGAGTTAAGCTGATGCTGTTAACACATGACGCTGTCAGATCTTTCTTCATGTAAAAAACTCGATATTTCCTGAAGAAGGCCAGATGGCTGAAACTTCTACATTTTTTCATTAACCTGTGAGCAGAAAACGTATGCGTCAAGAATCGTGTGTATGTTATTATTATTACTATGCTTGTTTAACCGGGAAAGCCTCACTGAGTCTCAAGACCTTTTTTTCAGGAAGGTCCTGCCAAGTATGCGTGGTATTGGGCAATGTTGCTGTGTAATCCCAATTGAGTAATTTGCAGGTAAATTTCCATTAATTCGGATATTTAGCCAATATCAGTTACATTTTGTGCGTGTTTTTCGCTGTGAAGAGACACCGGGGAACCCAGAGGAAACACATGCACACAACAGGGCAACAACCCAGGCGCTTCTTGTTGTGAAGTGTTATCATTGAGCCACCCTCCCGCTCTGGGCCGGATTGACCCATAGGCTACTAAGGCCCTCATATTTTGTAGGCCCTCCATTAGGCCCCTCTATTCCACATAGAAGTTAACGGCTGAGCGACGGTAGCGCGACCATCGAAAATTATTTGTCTTTGAATTACGATGACATCATCATTCGTGACTTTAAAAGGGGAAAAAAATGGTTCAGAGACATTAGTGAGTGATGTATGTTTCCTGCATTGACCTTGAGTCGAATGAATGTGTTCCATTTTACACAGGTAAATAAATATGTTTAATGACTTCATAATTTTCGTTGCAAAATTGTAATACATACTTAGGCCCTTCCCTCCTATTAGCCTTTGGCCCCTCATAACCTTAATCTGGCCCTACCTGCTGCCCAAGTGCTTCTAGGCCATGTAAGGAATTATTGGCCTCTACGAATCTGAAAGTGTGAATCTCTGCGGCTCCCTTTGACTGTGCTGGCACGACGGTCCCTGTGGCTCAGGTGTGGTGTGACATGGAGACAAGTGGCGGCGGCTGGACCGTGATCCAGCACCGGAGTGATGGCAGCCTGGATTTTCACCGCACCTGGGCAGAGTACAAGCTGGTGAGAGCGCACATACAAAACAAAGACAAAAGTTCCCACCATATGGCTTAGAGGAAGTGATGTTATCGAGCACGACGTAGTTGTGTAGCCAGCACTGCACCCAGCCACCTTTGTCTCCCCAGTGCTGATTGGCTCGACCCAGGGGAGGCCCAGGACCGGTTCTCATATCCCTCGCTGCTGACGTTAGCCACGAGCGGGAATCAAACTTGGGTCACCGGGTCCGTAACGGAGTGTACTCACCACTACGCCACCGCTCCCCACATACGCACGCGCACGCACGCGCGCGGCTCGCAATCGCCCACTTGGGAGCCGAGCACACGCACGCGCACATGGCAAATGTATTTAGAAAAAAACAATACCGCATGGACAATCCGTAACGCTGACAAAGAGTGACGTGGCAATGAAAAGCAATTACAGGCAAAACGCAGATTACGGCATTGCGCAGTTAAGATTATGCGGGGGCGAGCGACAATTAACTCCGCTGAGCTTTCCTTCCCGATGAGATTACTTTCGACGACAAAATTTCCACCTCTCCCACCCGTCACCCGCCCCCCCCAAGCCGGCAAGGCTTCCACTGCCCACACAAAGCGCGAGAGCGGAACGCCCGCGCCGTGCACTTCGGAAAGCTTGTGCGGCAGTAGCCGCTCCGGCGCGTTCAGCAACACAGCTTGAACGTCTGAAACGCGACTCCTCGCATCGTCCTTGAACCCCCTATTCCCGGAGAGCGTTTTGAAAAGAAAGAAAAGAAAAAAAAATCTGTCTTTGAAAACACCAAAAAAAAAACCGCGTGGGTTTGCCTGAGGTTATGCTTCGTGGGTTCACTTGAAGCCTCTTGAAATGAGTCGCTCTACTCTTTGGTTGCTGCGTCGTCAACCGGCTCGCCTCTCTTGAGTGGCACAAGATGTTTCTCGCTGAACCCGTGTACAAATCCGGCGAGCGGGGTTGATTGCATTACAGGAGGAAATGGAGGGGAGGGAGGGGGGGGGGGGCGAGCAGGGAACAAAGCAGCGAGAGCAGAAGTCGTAACGCTTTCGGATTGTTGCTGAAGTACGCGTCGAGTCGAATTCTTGCAAGGGGTGCGCGGTACGGTGCCGTTCATGCCGGTGCCGCCAGATAGGCACACGCTACATCGACCCGCCGACCCCCCCGCCCCAGACCGTCGTGCGTGGTGCCAAATATAATTGGCGTTCTCTAACGGCGGCTCTTTTTCCCGAGAGCCTCGCTCGCTACATGAAAGCAAGATTTAACACGCAGGTTGCCGCAGCCAACGAAATTAAAAAAAAAGTAACAAAAATATTACAAAAAATATTTTGGGTAAGGCCATGTAATGATCTGACCAAAATTATGTCAATAAAATCCTCCACAGCCTCACACAGCCAAACAAATTAAATCGTCACGCGGTGTGCAAGCGTTTATAGCGGCAGTTATTATTGTTTCAGCTTGCTTGCCGGTGAGTTGAATAACGATTCTCACAATTGGTTTATTTTGGCTCTGATCGTGTAGGGGGTATAGCATACAATGTCAATCTTTTACTATAACCCTCCACCACCCGATAGAGCAAGTTAAGTCAAGTTGTTACGTCGTGGGCAAATATGCCAATTGATTTGGTATTTCAGCAAAACTGGAGAAATGTAGAAAAGGAAGCAAAATGTTGACAATTTTGCACAACGTTTAGCTGCAAATTCCGTCCAGCATCGTCAGCTATTAACAAAAGCTCAGCTCTTGAGTGTCTAATTGACATAGATGCAAAAAAAACACTAACGAATGAGAATAATATAGGTCGTGAAAGGCTATGCAATTTAACAATTCTCACATCCACACAGCAAGGATTATGAAAGCCGGATTTTGTGTTTGTATGTATGTATATTATGTATGTTGCTATGTGGTGGCACTGGCTAGCGCATTGCACTACAAAGCCTGTGACCTGAGTTTGGTTCCGGGCCACGGCTAACATTAGTGGAAACGTGGTGCCAGAACACTTTTCGGGCTTATGCTACACATACGGCCTTAAATTGTATTGGGCCGTTGAATCCACAGAAAATTTGGACACTTTTATTCATCGAGTCGCACCTTCAGATAAGTGACTGCTGAACTTTCGGTGGTTCCTAGAAGTCGTCTGTAATCAGGAGGAGGCAAGGGCCTTGAGTTGTTAGGCTCCCTGCCTCTGGAACGCCGCCCTAATTCATATCACGAATGGCTGCTGGCATGATCAAACCTCTTTACTAAAATTTATCAAAGTTCGTTTTAGTTATCTGACTTTGACCTGGGTTGATCGGGCAACAGTTTGTTGAGTTATTATTGTGACGCACTCTGGGATGTTTTGCATGAAGATATGTTCCATCCCTCGATTGCCACTGTTGTTATCCATAATCATCGGCCATCCCTTCAAATCGGCGCTCGTGTGTGTTGCAACGTGCGCGTGCGGCAGGGGTTCGGGGAGCCGGCGGGAGAGCACTGGCTGGGGAACGAGCAGGTACACCAGCTGAGCAGCCAGCAGCCGCACGTGCTGCGCGTGGAGCTGGGCGACTGGGAGGGCCACCACGCCTTCTCCCTCTACGAGCGCTTCTCCGTCGCCTCCGAGAAGCAGCACTACCGGTGGGGAGCCAGCGTCGCCGCCACCGCTGAGAACCAAAAAAACGACGTCGTGGGCAGGGCTGGGGACTCGGCAGCTCGCGGGGTCAGAGGTGGCCCCAGGGCCTCGTTGCATATACGTTTATACATCGACATACATATCTGGCCCAGGACTTTATTATTTCTGGATACGGCCACATAAGACCTGCCGACTCCCTGATGTGTGTTGCGCGTTGTTCAAATGTCTTGCCGACAAAGACGCGGCACAACACGAAAGCACACTGTAGCGTTGTACAGCACAACCTCGAAAACCTACACGCTATTGTAAAGGCTTAACGCTTAGAAACGTTCTGCAGATGATATCACATTAGCCACACTAATCAGGTACTCGAGGGGAATGTTTCAGGCTTCTGCTTTTTCATTTAGCGATTCCAAAATGTTTGCGTACTCAGTCACTGCAAGGGTCTCTCCTGCCGTGACAGAAGTGAGCTAGGTGTGTGTGTGTGTGCGAGTGTAAGTGTGGCCCCATGCAAAACGTATTTGAGAGTCCAATTCGGTCCTCAGTAAGGAAAAGACTCCCCCACCCCTGCTATAAATCCAGTGTTCGCGGCTCCGGTGATGCGGCGTTCCTGTCGGTCCCATGTGATTTCCATCACGCTGGCGCAATAGGAACTAAACCGACACGTGACTCGAGTTTAGCACCAGAGTTCAGGGTTTACACGCTTGGGGTGTTTGTCTCCCGCGTCAAGCTCGCCGCGCATCGCCACTGAATTCTCTGTGGTTCGGAGCCCAAATACTGAACACAATAGGGCTTTTGTACAAGGCCTTGGGCGGATGCTGCCGTGGTGAATTGGTTAGCCCCATGGACTTGCAATCCAGAGGTCGCCGGTTCGAATCGACCTCACAGCACGGCGGTTCTACGGTGCAATGTTTTTTGGTTCTGTCGGTGAAGTCACGTGGGTATAAAATAAAATAAATCACGACGTTTCTGGCGCAACACAAGCGTCCGTCATCAGGTGGGATAACCACACTCCGAAACGTCGTGATTTATTTTATATTCTACCTACGTGACTTTACCGAAAGAACCAAAGAGTAGGGATCCCTGCAGTCACGAAAGGTGCAATGTTCTCCAATCCCCACAGCTTCTGTCCAACCAGCAGCATTGATGGGTATGCCGCAGTCGATCGGCAGGTTGCGTGTAGTGGGGTAAAACGTGGGTACTCCCACCTCTTACAAGATGTGTGACCGCCGTGGAAGAGGAGGCCAAATGGGCTCTTGATTGGCCTCTCCAGGAGGTAGGCTCTTACGCAAGCAGTGACAGGGGCAAAGCAGTTGCAGGGCTGCACCTTTACCCTGACCCTTCCCAATGCTTTGCCAGCTGCGTATTCAATTTTAAGGCTGACGTTAGCGTGCAAGTCATTAATACGGTGAATTATTACAGTGTCCATCAGCGAGCGTCTAAACTCGAAGCTATTTGCTCCGCTGACTTGGGGCTGTCATCGTCTTCCCACGGAAACGCGCGTGAGCGGTGATTTCAGCCAAAACACGAAGCGGGTCGTTGCCGCTGGGGCGGCCTTGCTTGCGTACGCTCGTTCGCAAGGACTCACGCCGCTTAGCGCGACGCGTTCGCATTTATTCACGTCAGTCGCCTTCCATCACCACAATACGCTTCCCCGGTGGTCAGAGGAATTTGTGTATCGCCCGAATTTAGTTTTTTTTTTAAAGAAAATAAATTCAGGACAAACGGGGGGGCGGGAGGTGGGGTGGGGGGGGGAGGGGGCAGGTGGCGGCACATTTCATCCCCGTCTGCCTCACACTTTACTTTTTTCGCCTCGCAAAATAATTGTGGAAATTTACGGCCGTTTCCACCAACTCGGCCTGAAAACGCGAGTGTTTGTGCGAATCGCAGCCGCCGCAAAACATCCGGCGGTAAGTAAAAGTTTGAAACAAAAATAAAAATCCACGACCACGCGGGGAATTTTTCATTATAATCCGGCGCGACTGTTCTAAAGAGAGCAAGTACCCCCGCTCCCATAGACTTAGTGTCTCATAAATGTCTTTAAAATATCCCCAGTGCACAGTTCTACGATCTCTTGGGCCCTGTCATGTTTTTGGCATGTGGTATAAGAAAGGGGGGGGGGGGGGCGGCGGGTGGCTGAACATTGCAAACACATTTTTTGTCCCCCCCCCCGCCCCCCCCGACAAGACATTCTCTGGATCGTGAGGAAACCTCAGCCAATACAAACGCACCTCGATCGTGCTTTCTCGCGGTCCCTTGAAACGCGCCGGGTAGCTTGACGCAGTGCCGTGCTCTGGTCTTGCTCCGCGATGATCCGAGAAGCAAACGAAAACGTTTGTCACGAATGATATTGGTCGCGAAAGCCAACGTGATAATATTCAAGCGCTTCGCTTCGTGAGAGAAAAGTACGACGTGGCGCCGACGTTTGGGGGAGGAAAAAAAAATACACGCTCCCTCGGTCGTGGCTGCCGGCGAAACGTTCTCTCGGGGCGGAATGCATTCGTGCCTTTTTATTTTCTGAACGTGACAAGGAGAGAGAGAGAGAGAGATATTTTAATGACAGCATCATGATGGGCCGCTTTGAAGCTAAGCAGCCGTACCCGTCGTGATATCCAAATGATTTTGCCTCAGACCCGTACACGTTTTGCCAGGCTTGCAAAATGAAATTCCTTCCGCAGACACGTAATTCATGATTCGTGTCATGGCAAAGCAAAGCATGAGCGCTATGCACGCACATCTGCGAACGCGTGCCTGTGCGTTCATATGCCATCTGTAAAATAGAACGTCTTTCAAATTAGAACGAAGTTACGTCAATTGGCAAAAAAGTGATTCCTACGCGCAAAACTAATGATCGCGAGTTCAATAAATCACTGCCGTTGGTTGAGTTGCGTGTATGTATATCACATTAAGTGCATACAGGATTCTGTGACAGTATAATGGTTGGTACGCTGCACTTAAGGTCCACAGGTCGCTGGTTCGATTTCATATCCCGTCACGACAGTCAGCGTGGAAGAGGAGGCCAAATTATCAGGGGAGGGGCGCCCCCCCCCCCCTCATGGAGGCTCCTTTCTCTGTCGTGAGCAAATAAAAATTGCAGTGCTTCACCTTAAACTTTTCAGCATGAATTAACAGTGGATATACCTTGGTAGGGCGCGATGGTGGCGAGATGTTAACTACCTCGCCTAGTATACAGGAGGTCGTGGGTTCGATCCCAACCCTGACGCCTGCATATTTGTAATTTGCATGTTCTCACCATGGTCGTGTGGATTTTTCTCCGGGTCCTCCGGTTTTTCCTCCAAATTTTAGAATCAACGTACGTGTGGAGTATTTGGCTGCTATCAATGTACACACGATGAGTCACTTCGTTGAGCTATGATTTGTGGCCAGGTCGCTTCTGAAAAAGAGCTACGTAGCTCAGTCGGCCTTACCTGGTAAAAATAGTTTATAGTTTTATAGACGGGTGGCGGAGCTGGAGGGGGAAGAGCGAGCGATGGTTTTTCATGAACAACGGCTCGACTCCCACATCACCATGAGCGGTGTGTACCGGGGGGACCTCGACACTCGGGCGACGTCCGCTCCCGTTTCGCCGTCGCTCCGAACGACGGGCGCCACCAACCAAAGCTGAATGACTAATTAGCTCTCGCTCCGTACTTCTGCAGGATCTTCCACAAGGGCTACATTGGCACGGCCGGGAGGCTAAGCAGCATCGGGCAGTCGGGCATCGGGTTTAGCACGAAGGACGTGGACAACGACAACTGCGTCTGCAAGTGCTCTCAGTTCGCCACCGGCGGTAGGTGCCTCTGCCCACCAAACCCAATCCCTCGCCGACTCCCCCAACGCCCCGGTGTCCCAACATCGCCAGTTTCGGCAATGCCCCCCCATGCCATCCCAGTGCCAGTGCCCCGATCTCTCGGGATGCCTGCTGCTGTCACGCTCACCCTGAGACCCCGGCCGACGTTTTTTTTTTTTTAGCCAAACGTCCGTCGTGTCTCAAACCTCCCTTTCCGTGGGAATTTTTTCTTCTTCTAGAAAGCGTCGTCACCTCTCACATCTCCAAATACTTTATCTCCCTCCGTGGTCTCCACAACGCCTAGTACAGTCTGCTTTCCACCGAGGCCATTCTGCTGAATTTGGTCTCCTACCCGTTGTTGTTTCTCGCAAAAGCAGGTCATTGCGTGTTACGTCATAGACCAAATATGGCAGAGCCACGTAAATAATGTGTTCGTTAAAATGTTGTCTTATTAGTGATAAGTTGTCAGCTCTTTGGTAGTCCACTGCTGGATGAATGCCTCCCCGTCCTGTGTCAGTCATGAGGGCAGTCTTGACCATACTTCATCGCGCTGGTCAAAGCGGGTTGGTGAAGGATGAGTCCAGGACCGGATCGCATGAGCCGTGGCCAGAAATCCAACTGTCAAGTGGTTGGGTTCATGGTGTGCTGACGAGACTATTGGGAGAGAGCTTTTAGCAAGCAGCTGTCAAATGTGGCACTGCACACGAGGGGGATGGTGATGTGTGGCCGCCACCACGACCGGTGGCATCTGCCCGTCCAGCAGCGGTGTGTTAACGCACCTTGCCGAGTGCTCGTTGCGGGAAATGTATAGCATATTGTAACACAATTCACATACGTCACGATTCACAAAACAGATGTTTCATTCCGCTCGCATGCAGTAAAACGACAGGGGCGAAGAAGAAAAAAACGCATCTGAAATCTGGTGACAAATTGCTTTTCCGCATTCTCTTGCCCTTGCAGGCTGGTGGTTCGATGCCTGCGGACCCTCGAACCTCAACGGGATGTACTACATGTCGGGGATGCACACGGGCAAATTCAACGGCGTCAAGTGGCACTACTGGAAGGGCTCCAGCTACTCCCTGCGCACCACCACCATGAAGATCCGCCCCGCCGACTTCCAGCCGTCCTAAGCCCGGCACGAGGCAGCCTCGCACGGCCCTTCCCATAAAGAGAATCACCAGTGGCACAAAAGTCGCCGTGACTCAATATCCGGCCTCCTCCTCCTCATCCTCTTCTTCTTCGTGCTTTTGTCGGTCAGCAGTTAATGGCAGCAACGTCTCATTGTGACGAAGAGTAAAAAGGAGGTTTTTGTTTCGTTACGGGCGCTTTTACGAACGCTTGCCGCTGTCGTCGCTGTTTTCCTTCGTAGAGAAAACCTGCGTCAGGGCCGTCGCCGGTTCAGTCGGCTCGAGAATTCTCTCCGAGTTTAAAATCGGCCACGAGGAACGGGCGGCTCTTGTAAGCCGCTGAGTTGTCGTACGACGCCGATCTCATTGGCGCCCACCGCCAACAGGAGGCAGGGGATGGTTCAGGGCTTGCACGACATTTGGCTGGAGGGGTATTTGGCAGCTAACCCCAGGGTGCGTTCACCTAATCCGGCGGGAGAAGCTTCTCGGCTTCGCGAAGGACCACGCGCTCCACGTCGTCTCCAGGGGGGGGGGGGGGGGGGGGGGCTCTCACGACCGCATGTCCTTCGCAGCGAAGGGCGGGGAGGGCAGAGGGGGTGGTGGGGTGGGTGGGTCAGTCGCGGGGGATAAGGGGCATGCCACGGTGGTGAGATGTTAACTACCTCGCCCAGTATATAGGAGGTTGTGGGTTCGATCCCGACCCTGAATGACGCCTGTGTATTTGGAGTTTGCATGTTTTCCCCGTGGTCGTGTGGATTTTTCTCCAGGTCTTTCGGTTTTTCACTCCACATTTAGCATCAACATGTGTTTAGAGTATTTCTATACATTTCCAAATGACAAGCCGCTAAGTTGAGCTATCATTTGTGGGCCAGGTCACGTCGGAAAAAAAAGAGCTGTGTAGCTCAGTGGGCCTTTACCTGGTAAATGAAAAAAAGTTTTAGCCACTTCAAGTTTTAGGATCTGATGGCAGGAATGTACGCTGCAAACCCCCGAGCCGGTGACCGTGGCGTTGTTTGGAATCACAGCGGGATGGGTTATTCAGAATCAGCGGGTTGGGTTAATTCAGAACCTTGCACTGCTGTGGAGCCACACGGCGGAGCTGGTCATTTTTTTTTCTGGTACGCGCTCTGCTTCGGTGTGTGTGTGTCACGCTCACTTCGCTCGGAGAATTCCGAGAGAATTCCGTTTTTGCGGCTGAACGGTGTGATATAATTGGCTACACATGACCAGGGGCTGTGTCAGAGGAAGGGGAAAAAAAACAGCCTGGGTTCATTTCGCTTCACGTTCTGGTGTTAAAACATTTTAATTTGGTGCCATCCCCGGGGGAGGTTATTATTTTGCGGAGTGGCTCAAAGCAAACAAGCAAGCAGAGCAAAGAGGAATTTCGTTTGAAAAATCCCCCTAGTTGTTAGAGGTCTTAATTGAGAATGGAGTTATTAAAATCGGACATACTGTACAATGTAATCACATGAAGTTGAAGTGACGCTATAGTGTTATCTGTCAGTGTTATGCACGTAATAATTTTATAACATACAGTAAGGCTCTGGTATATTAAAGGGTATATAATATGTTTATATTGTAGTAAGCTTAAATATATGTTTGGGTAGAGTGGTAACTCAGCTGTTTGCGTGCCGTGCTGTAAACCCTGGGACATGATTTAGTTTCCTGGCCACGCCGAACATGGCCGGCGTGTGATATTTCAACGAGTTCTGGGAACCCACCCGACCAGCATGGCGAAGTATGGTCACACAACCCCCACGAACGAAAGGTGCGGTGAGGCCTTCATCCAGCAGTGGATAGGAACTGTACATTACATTACAAATATATATGTTGCCTTCCCCAAGACTGTGAAAGAAGCAGCTAGATGTTTTGTTTGTTATTATTCTTGCCCCAAAGGGAATCTTAACGTGCCCATGCCCCAACATTAGCTCGTGTTTTGCCAGTCAGTGGTAGTGCTGGTTGTGTTTATGTGGCACTACCAGCATAATCCAACCTGAGGGGTGGACTTCGCTGAACGAATTGCTGTGGATTGTAGATTTCGTTGTCGCCAGTTCTTAATGTCAGACGCAACGGGTCCGGAATGCTGTTTTGGGGAATTATTGTTGGGACGCCACCACCATCTCGCCTTAGTTATGTCCTCAACATGCCGCAGTGGTGTGCGTGCGGTGGTGCGTGTGGTAGTGTGTGTGTGTGTTGGGGTTGCGGTGTGTGTGTGTGCAGTGGTGTGTGTGGTGGTGTGTGCGGTGGTGTGTTGTGCGGTGGTGGTGTGGTGTGTGCAGTGGTGTGCGTGCGGTGGTGCATGCGGTGGTGGTGTATGTGCGGTGGTGTGCCTTGGTGCAGTGGTGCGTGCGGTGGTGTGCAACACACTTGCGTGAATAGTGTTTATGGTAACCCAGATGTCCTATGAATATAGGGTACAATGACATGGGATGATTATGGAGGAGCATAGCATGTACCCGAGTGGCAGTGCCTCATGATTAGCCTACTCCATGCCAGCCTACGCAGCGTTCCGGACATAATATCAAGTGATAAATGAAGTGCTGGTTGTAGCTGAAGGAATGGTAATCTAGTGATCAGGATTGTCCTTTCGTTGAGGTAGCTGCTGTTCTGGGAATCTGTAAGTCTCGGTTATTGCCAGTTGCGTAATCATAATAACAATAATGCACCACGCATGACGATGCATACACATGCATTCCCTCCACTCTCGCAGCATTGCGAGACATTATTCATCTTTTACCGTGATGTGCCCTAGTGTTATTTTTGTAACTCAGAGGTGGCGGCCGCGTTTGGAGAATCTGGCACACATGCCCCGTTTCAGTAACAGCAATCGAAATTGGCCTGAAGGAGGTACTAACGACCGAGTTTAATTCCTTAGCTATTTTTTTTCACGTGTATTGTATTTTACAATTCGTACATTAACGTGTGCCGATGTGCTTTCCGCAATGTTTACAACACTGTTGCTTCTATTAGCAATAGTGGCACTCATTTTTAAAGGGCTTTTGCTTATTTTATTCATATTTTTATACTGTACGTGTAATTTAATTCCACTTACCACGTTTTCATTGTACAAGCTCTATTATAATAGATTTATACGCATACTAGTATTGTGTGCAACGAGTAAAATCCTGGAGGAACTTTATCGGTAAGATGCGTTCGCTTTGTGTGTAAAGAGACACAATAATAGATTGCTTTGTTATTTTGTTACTTTTCCTAAAATCTCGACGTTGCATAAAGATTCCAACGCGGTTCGAGGTTCGAGCGCGGTTCGAGGTTCGAACACGTATGAATTGTACAGGCTGGGCACTGTCAATGTTGAATACAGTAGAACCCCGCTCTTATCCGCCACCCTATCAACCGCGAATCCTATTATCCACGGGAGCTGTAGGGTCCACGAACACTCGTATTATCCGCGCCACCATCCTTCATATTTACAATTATACGCAGACTTTTTTTTTCTTTCGTGAACGAGTGGAGTACATTTTTACGGATTATATGATCTGTGACGTTTGCCCGCACCACATCGCCACACAGACGAGGAGAGTTTCCGCTCTACCAAAATTCCGCTCTACGAATTTTTGTTTTAAATATTCACGCTTTAAGAGCTCGTTGCGAGCTGGGTCTTTCAAAACCCGGCACTGCTGTCACGGAACCCAACACGTGGAAGCATTTGATGGCTGTGGCTCCACAGCGTACGAATTCACGTTCGCAGCAACTCTGTGCACACTTGACTCGGACTGTGGCGACTTCACCAGGTGTGGATATGTATCGCAAGTGCTCAGTGAAGCAGGCTGAATACAATATATTCTCATTTACAACATTAAAGCACGCATTCTCGGCGTAGGCTTAAACAGTGGGGAGCGGTAGCGCAGCGGTTAGTCAGCACCTTCATCCAGCAGTGGATCGACAAAACGACTGTCAGAATTCTCGAGCATGGGTCTCCAGTTCGCTAGGCACTGCTGCGTGGGGAAGCGTCGGGAGGTGAGTCAGTACTCCTGAAGCTGCCCGCAGCACTGCGCGGCGATAGCTTCAGAGAATACATTCTCAAAGCACAGAATACCACACTTGGCTTACCAGTGGCTGTGAAACCTTACGGGTAAGACTATTGGCACACGTATGTCGTCAGCATTGATGGGTTAAACGGTAACACGTTAAATCCACGGCTGATGGTTCAACCAATGATCCGGCACTTTTATCGCGCACAAGGAGAATGCTGGCCTGCGCCGAGACAATCCAAAGGTTTGCACAAGAAACGCGAGATGCACAATTTGTGGCGTGCGGAGGATCAAAGGCCGCTTCGCGAACGCAATCACAGACACGTGCCTTCTCTGGACAGGCTAAAGCGCCTTCTTGGGTGGTTGAGGTCATCACAAGACCCCCTTATCGGAATGTCTTCCAGGCCAGATGTCCTCACGAGTCACGGCAGGGCCTCGGACATGCCCGCCTGTCTTACCCGTTAAACGCACCTCCGATTAGCACGGTTGGCTACGTAGGGTGCGGAAGAAGTTCAACGTGCATACATACAAACGTGTACACTGGAAAGCTTTGATTTGCAGCTTGATGTTGGATTGGTAAGAATGTCAAGCTGAGCTGTGGAGGAGTAGGAGTGGTGGGATTGAAGGACTTGCGGTTGCAGTTCATGGGCCAAATCAGAATTTGGTACCGTGGGAGGTGACTAATATTTATGGATTCCAGTTTCTGTGTAAAAGCGGATCATGTCATGAATCATAACATACTTAACAAATAGGGTCATTGGATAATTCACTTTAGTGGCGATTAACATGTTGGTAGCAGGCCAGCTGTCTCAGTAGTAGAGCGAACGGCTTGCAATCGGAAAGTTGCAAGTTCAAATCCTGCTCGGGGTTTGACTCAGCCCATCATCCCTTTGGGGTCGATAAAATAGTTACCACTTTGTGTTTAAGTCATCAGTGATTGTTTTTTGAGTAGCTTCGCCATAGGACCCTAGGACCCTGGAATTTCCACCACTGGCTCAGTGTTGTTAACAGGCGATGGGCACTCTCTCAATGCTCATTTGTGCAAGATATCACTGAGACTTTGAAAGATGTTGTTACAACTCAAGGTTTGTCATTTCAGGTGGTTTCAGTGACCACAATAAATGTGGTCAGGGCCCATGGAATATTGGGGTTTCATTGGAGTTTCCCCTGCATGGCTCTACCAATGGAGGTTTCACCACCTCCGAGACCGCTAATCCCATCATGAGTCATTTGTGATAATAACCACGGTCCATTTGTATTCACACAACCGCAACCCGCTTGGACAGATAATCACCATTAAACCAGCTGAGAGCCCACAACCGTACACATCTCTCTCAAAAAGGAGAACCTGAAAATAGTCTAGGTCAACCCATTTCATGTTTGCGGTAATTGTCACTTATCAAGTCCAAGGAGTGCGCTTGCTCACGTCAATTTGAGCAAAAAATTCCCCCGGTTTTGTTATTTTAGTTGTCGGTCGCACGGGTTTCGCACGGCCCCCTTTGCGCGCTTCATCCCTAGAGTGGCGCGAGCGAGAGGAGTGGAGCGGGCCTCAAACAGCCGGCAGAAGTGGTCGCTGGAAAATAAAGTGGTGGCCCATCATCGATGCGTTTACACTTCCCTTTATTGTGGCGTTTGCGAGTAAACGGGTGCATCGTCCTCGCGTTGCCAGATGCTCGTCCGAAAATATGGGTGGGGGGGGGGGGAAACTATATTTTCTAGAGCTCAGCCCCAGGAATCTCCGGCGGAAATTAAGTCCTGGGTTACATCATTATGCTGCACGGTTTATTTAACGTTGTAATTTTGTAAAGACGCGGTCATTGCAAAGCATTTCTACATTTTAAAGCTAACCAAGATAAAGCAAAAAAAATGCGGAAAACTTCCTTTTTAAAACATGTGTATGGTTAATATTTTTGCTTAAAAAAATGTAAAACGATTGTTGTTTTTTATATATGTGGCAAACTTATACATTGATAATAAATAGTTCAATTGTACTTATTTGTCTGTGTATTTAGAAAATGATGTTTATGACCATATTCGTGTATTATTTATGCCACTAAGCCTCCCATGCAGTACATCGAAGAGGCGCTCGAACAAAGGGGTACTTGAGATGATTGCTCAGTACGAAGTGATGGCATACCAAATGCCATGTTCAAAAACAAGTATAGAGAATATGCACAGCACGCGAGAATAAACTAAATTGGAAAGCTACATTATACTTGCAACTACTCGATTTTTTTCTCCTCTATGTATGCTATCTGAAATTAAATTCTGAAACTTCGTTTTAAAACAGGCAATTTTTGTTGTTTTACCTGTGGCACACCATCACGGGAAGGGGCTGAGTGAAGGATGTAACGAATGGGGAAGAGATAACGGAAGGCGAAATGGAAGCGGGAAGAGACAGAATGGGACATCAGTGGAAAATGGGTGGATAAACGGGAGGACAGGATCAGGAAGAGATGAGGATGAGGGAGGAAGAGGCTGCATAAGGGCCTCGACGCTGCTGCACGCAGCGATGTCTGTTTTCACAGGGGGTGGGGGAGAGGGGGTCAGAGTGGGGGTGACCACCCACAAGTCACATGATTTAAAGGACGCTTGAGCTGATTGAGAGATAAAGATGTATTGATGAATTGTGGATGGATTAATACTATTTCTGGATAACCAGTGCCACAACTTAACACCCACTTACCCGTTTGGCAATAATTCATTTCAAACGCCCTTGATGTAACGAGCACGGCTCTATCGCTTGGGCGTAATTTATGGTTCGTGACGTTTCGTGAGCAATCAAATGCGGCGCTTGTTGTAGAGGCTCGCGGTTCGAATCCGGTGGCTGCCCCGATTAATACTGCGGGCGTTGTTAACCATAATAATACAATCTGCTTCACAGCTGACGTTAAATATCCCCGGACGTCATTCGCAAAAAATAGGAATATTACATGCCGGCGTCACGGTCCAGATTTGCCGAGTTCGAAAATGACTCGCAAATCGCGGTACGGTTCTCAACTGAGACCATACACGGCAATCATCGCCCCCTGCTGGCAGGCTAATGCCTCAGGTCATGTGCCAAATGGCGTCTGTCCTGGTCTCTTGGGCTCTCTCCTGGTTAAACAAAGCATCGGTCGGCTGGGGGAATGCGTGAGGATACATTTTGGGTGCCACTGATTGTTCCAAAAATGCTTCGCCCTCAGAGCCCTTGCTGGACGTGCCCTCGAGTATTAATCACGCAAGGCGACCATATAGGTATTGGATAGAGTGAAGTAAACATTCTCCAAAGATTTATCTAAATCCAGTTAGGAATGTATAGCTGTGGCACTTAAAAGTTTTTGGAATGTTTCAACTTTTGAGCTGTGGGCAAACAAAGCATTAGCGCATCTCCGCTTAGCATCGTTGAATTTAACGTAACCAATATTTAAAAAAATTACTTAAATAAAAAAAGTGAAATGTATGATAAACCTCTCCAAACAGTCTCTGAATATCAAAAAGATTACTGCACTTTGGCTTTTAGGTAGATTCTAACATCTTGACATTTCAACTTTTCACAGTTATGCAACAATGTGATACCTCCCGTTTAAAACGGGTTCCCATACCGATGTAAAATTATGCTGTGAGCCCATGGACCAAGATGTCCTAGCTGGTCGGTACCACCCAGAGCGGCAAATGCAACCGGTGTCCACCACGGGCAGTGTCCACCACGGGTAGTGTCCACCACGGGCAGCATGCACCATGAGCAGAAAGCTCGGAGTATATTATATCGTCTCGTGTAGACACTCTTGCTATTTATGTGCACATTCCATCGATGTTTATTGTACCCTTCTTTAACAAAAAAAACGGTCTCATAAAATGCTACCACCGTGACCTTGCTATCATACATATTGTTGATTTGGATAGAAAATACTTTTATACAATATTTGTTAACGTTTGCCACCGTGGGTGGAACCAAATATGTACATTTTGGATCAATGGCTTCAGGACGATTGGAGGTCTGGGAAAAGCAAAAGGCATAGTCTCCCTCTCTCGCAAGCTGCAGTTAAATTGTCACTCATAGTAATTAGACAGCTTATTTAGCAATCACGGAGCAGTCAGCTGGATGCTCGGTGGATAATCAGGTGTAGTATATAGGTGGATAATCAGGTGTAGTGTGTAGGTGGATAATCAGGTGTAGTGTGTAGGTGGATAATCAGGTGTAGTATATAGGTGGATAATCAGGTGTAGTGTGTAGGTCGATAATCAGGTGTAGTGTATAGGTGGATAATCAGGTGTAGTGTATTGGTGGATAATCAGGTGTAGTATATAGGTGGATAATCAGGTGTAGTGTGTAGGTCGATAATCAGGTGTAGTGTATAGGTGGATAATCAGGTGTAGTGTATTGGTGGATAATCAGGTGTAGTGTGTAGGTGGATAATCAGGTGTAGTGTGTAGGTGGATAATCAGGTGTAGTGTGTAGGTGGATAATCAGGTGTAGTGTATAGGTGGATAATCAGGTGTAGTGTATAGGTGGATAATCAGGTGTAGTATATAGGTGGATAATCAGGTGTAGTGTGTAGGTCGATAATCATGTGTAGTGTATAGGTGGATAATCAGGTGTAGTGTGTAGGTCGATAATCAGGTGTAGTGTATAGGTCGATAATCAGGTGTAGTGTATAGGTGGATAATCAGCTGTAGTATATAGGTGGATAATCAGGTGTAGTATATAGGTGGATAATCAGGTGTAGTATATAGGTGGATAATCAGGTGTAGTGTGTAGGTCGATAATCAGGTGTAGTGTATAGGTGGATAATCAGGTGTAGTGTGAAGGTCGATAATCAGGTGTAGTGTGTAGGTCGATAATCAGGTGTAGTGTATAGGTGGATAATCAGGTGTAGTATATAGGTGGATAATCAGGTGTAGTGTGTAGGTCGATAATCAGGTGTAGTGTATAGGTGGATAATCAGGTGTAGTGTATTGGTGGATAATCAGGTGTAGTGTGTAGGTCGATAATCAGGTGTAGTATATAGGTGGATAATCAGGTGTAGTGTGTAGGTGGATAATCAGGTGTAGTGTATAGGTGGATAATCAGGTGTAGTGTATAGGTGGATTATCAGGTGTAGTGTATAGGTGGATAATCAGGTGTAGTATATAGGTGGATAATCAGGTGTAGTGTGTAGGTCGATAATCAGGTGTAGTGTGTAGGTCGATAATCAGGTGTAGTGTATAGGTGGATAATCAGGTGTAGTATATAGGTGGATAATCAGGTGTAGTGTGTAGGTCGATAATCAGGTGTAGTGTGTAGGTGGATAATCAGGTGTAGTGTATAGGTGGATAATCAGGTGTAGTATATAGGTGGATAATCAGGTGTAGTGTGTAGGTCGATAATCAGGTGTTGTGTATAGGTGGATAATCAGGTGTAGTGTATTGGTGGATAATCAGGTGTAGTGTGTAGGTCGGTAATCAGGTGTAGTATATAGGTGGATAATCAGGTGTAGTGTATAGGTGGATAATCAGGTGTAGTATATAGGTGGATAATCAGGTGTAGTGTGTAGGTGGATAATCAGGTGTAGTGTATAGGTGGATAATCAGGTGTAGTGTATAGGTGGATAATCAGGTGTAGTGTATAGGTGGATAATCAGGTGTAGTGTGTAGGTGGATAATCAGGTGTAGTATATAGGTGGATAATCAGGTGTAGTGTGTAGGTCGATAATCAGGTGTAGTGTGTAGGTGGATAATCAGGTGTAGTATATAGGTGGATAATCAGGTGTAGTGTGTAGTTAGATAATCAGGTGTAGTGTGTAGGTGGATAATCAGGTGTAGTATATAGGTGGATAATCAGATGTAGTGTGTAGGTGGATAATCAGGTGTAGTGTATAGGTGGATAATCAGGTGTAGTGTGTAGGTCGATAATCAGGTGTAGTGTGTAGGTGGATAATCAGGTGTAGTATATAGGTGGACAATCAGGTGTAGTGTGTAGTTAGATAATCAGGTGTAGTGTGTAGGTGGATAATCAGGTGTAGTATATAGGTGGATAATCAGGTGTAGTGTGTAGGTGGATAATCAGGTGTAGTGTATAGGTGGATAATCAGGTGTAGTGTGTAGGTGGATAATCAGGTGTAGTGTATAGGTGGATAATCAGGTGTAGTGTATAGGTGGATAATCAGGTGTAGTGTATAGGTGGATAATCAGGTGTAGTGTCTAAATGGATAACCAGGTGTAGTGTATAAGTGGATAGTTAGGTGTAGTGTGGATAATTGGGTGTACGGTATAGGTGAATAATCAGGTGTAGTGTCTAAGTGGATAACCAGGTGTAGTGTATAAGTGAATAATCAGGTGCAGTGTCTAAATGGATAACCAGGTGTAGTGTATAAGTGAATAATCAGGTGTAGTGTGGATAATCAAGTGTACGGTATAGGTGGATAATCAGGTGTAGTGTATAGGTAATCAGGAGCTTCCTCGTACAGGCAGGCGCCTGTGCATCAGTCTCAAGGCTTCACAACATTGCGCGTTGCGTTGCTGTGTTGCACCCTCAGCGTGGGTCAATAAACGGTGGTTCGACCGCTCGGGCCACTGGGGGAAGGAGGGGGGGGTGTTATCAGAAGAATTTGTCAGCACGGAACCCGGCGCGAGTTGGCTCTGCCAGCGGACGCGGGTTGTCTCTGTTTTGTGTCTGCTCAGAGGACGTCGAAGGCAGGCCGAGTGCAGAAGAGATTCCCGCTGCACAGCGAGTGTTGTGCTTCTTCACTCTACCTCCCCAGTTTTGTTACTGATTGTGCTATCGGTGTCATGTGACGAGATGACGAATTGCCGTTGGTCCGCAGATACAACACCCACTCCCGTCCGTGTTCGAGAAGGGTCCGTGGAAGGTGATATCGCAGAACTAATTATGAGACTCCTATTCAAGTGATGCTCTTGTCCGCACTTAAAAGGGGGCACATTTCCTCGCGTGCCCTGCTACATTTTTAATTCTCAGAGGTGGACTTCTACCAAATTAAGTGTGGAGGGGAACAACTAATTAGAATGAGATATTATTGTTGTGGGGTCATTGGTGAATGGGCAGAGAACCATCAACTCATTACACTTAAGAACCATGTTTAATCACATGGGCCTGCCAGGTATCGAACAGATAACGTCAGCAGTGCCAGGCTCAGTTCTATCAGTATCAAATCAAACTCGTGTTATATGATACATTTTTTTGCCTGGATTCCTGCCTGCCTGCCTGGCTGGCCTGGAGCCAAGTGCGTATGCGTGGGGGAAACGTCACCGCGCATTTCTGCGTGATGACGTCAACCCGCATCCCACAGAGTTGAGCAGGATCCGTGCGTGTCCACGTCACGTCTCTCCCACTCCCCCCCCCCCCCCCCGTGTTTCCTTCGGAAATGCGTGCAATACTCCATCATTCTAGATTTGAAGTTTTCGTGACTGCAAGGATCCATGCTCTTTGGTTATTTCGGTAAAGTCACGTAAGTAAAAAATAAAAATAAATTAAATCACGACGTTTTTTATTTATTTTTTACCTACATGACTTTACCGAAAGAACCAAAGAGTATACTCCATCATATCATACTATATCATTACTATGTATTATTGAAAGTCTTGCTGGCTGGAGAGGGGGGGGGAGGGACGGACGGGCGGCCAGTCACGTCCAAAAAGGACATGAATTGGCCACACATCCCAATGAGGACCCTCCATGGAATGGGTAGTGAGACTCAAATGTGGCTTTCCGAATGCACATCAGGCACCATTACATCTTGACAAGCGCAGGAGGAGACCGTGGTTACGAATTTCAGTGCGCGCCTTCGAGATCGTTCCACTTTTGTGTGCGGCTTTGGAGGAGAGAAACTCCATACGTGCAATTTCAGCCATCAAGTCGGCCGCGTTGGAGGCTCGGCGTTAGAGTAATGACAATGAGAGTGATTAAATAATTAGGAGTACATATTACCGCGTTGAACTTTTACACGGCCCAGTGTCGAAATGAACGCCAGTGACAAAGTGAGCTGGGGGGGGTTAATTATGAAATTAATCAGAGGTTGCGCTCTGTTTAAAAAAAAATGTTACCCCGCGTGAAGTAGAAACATATGGCTCGACGATCGTTGCTGCTCCCATAACAGCTTTGATTGCATTGTGATCCTGAGGCCACTGCTTCTCACAACGATCTGTTTTGTGTTTCTTACAGCGCCATCAGCCGCTGCAGATGCCAGCCTCGGGGATTGGGTGAGATTGGGGACAGGCGGCGCGTTGGGGGGTAACATTGCAGGTGTTTGGTGTCCAATTTGCGAAGGTACATTGGTTTGTTTTGTGTATCTCCAAAAGTTAGCTTGAGGAAAAGACGGCACTCGGACTGAAATGTAATTCCCCGAGCGATGTTCTGGACTCGAGCCCCGATCGAATTGTCAGCGGCTGTCCATGAAGCCAAGGCCGCGGTTGAGACCGAGAACCATTTAGGTGGAAGCCAGTGTCAGGGCCAGTCAAGGCCGGAGTATCTCGGCTGAGGCCGGTCACTCAGGCTGGCGGGGTCTCTAAGCCAGTGTTCTTACTTGATGTGAAGCTTTCGTGACTGCAGGAATTACTCTTTGGTTCTTTCGGTAAAGTCACGTAGAAAGAAAATAAATTAAATAATAGAGTACGACGTTTCGATTGCAACACAAGCAACCGTCATCAGGTAGAACGAAATTTGAGAGAGAGACAAAACACAGACTTCACTAGCTTTCAGAGGCGGGGGGTGGGGGGTGGGGGGGGGGTGGCACATTCACCGCTAAGACATCATCAGTGTGTGCGAGCCGTCACACACTGCAAACCATTGGGGTTTGACAGCAGCATGACGATGATAATGGGGGGGGGGGGGAGGGGGGGTTCACATGTCGTGTATCGTCGGGGAGCCGCTCCAAAGGCGGCCAGGGCCCGCCAGTGACCCGCTGGGCCTCGTAATGAAGTGACACTGCTCGAGGTCAACTGCTGGGCCAAGAGGGCCACACCGCCCGAGGAGAGCTGAGTCGGGGGCCTCGAGGCGGCCTCTCGCTCCACGATTGGCCTCGAGGGGCCAAGATTGGTTCTGAGTCCCATTTATGTATAGGGATATAAAGCCCACCTCTAAAGTCCGCATTGCTGGTTCCACCAGTTGTTATGCAAACCATTACATGCAGGCAATGTGCTTCAGTAATTAAAAAATTTTCATCATTTTCATCCGCGATCAATCCACTGCTGGATGAAGGCCTCCCCTCCACCGAGTCAATCATGTTTTTTTGTTTGTTTACATTACGTAAGCTTGGCGGTCTTTGTGTTCCCAGTAACGTGGGACCGGTTCAGGTACCACTCGTCACTGACACGAATGGTGGCTGAGAATCAACCAAAAAAGTAGCTGAGTTCGTAGTGCAGCGCGCTAACCACTGTGCCACCCCTCCTCCCCACCACCTGTGTACACAATACAGCACCTCTAATGAACTTCGGGGGTTGGGTGGTTGGTGGTGGGGGGGGGAATGGGTATTTTGTACCATCGGACACTCCACTCCAACTCCCAATTGGTAATGGGGCAGTTGTGGAGAGAGTGGAGAGTTTCCCATACCTGGGCAGTGTGCTCATGATCGGCTCCGGTTTGACAGCAGAGGTCTGTGAGCTCCTCCGGCAGGCAAGGCTGCGTTGGCTGGGTCATGTAGCCCGCATGCCCTCCCGCCGCATTCTTAAACAGCTTTTGTTCGGCCGGATCGAGGGGGCTATACGTGCGCGGCACGGGATAGAGAAAAGATGGAGTGATGTGGTACAGGAAGACGTGGAGCTCAGTGGACTTGCCGATGACTGGTACCAGCAGTGTCAAGATCAACCTCTGTGGAGGAGGCTCGTGAATGACGCTACTGGGCAGTTGGAGGCAGTCGCCCTCCAGCAACAACAGAGGGCAGAGGAGCGATGCTCACAACAACGAGCGGAGCGCCGGGTGGCTAAAGCACAGCAAGTTGTCACAGTAGGGGGCACAGGTGGTGCATCAGCCAGTCATCTCAGTCAGTCGACGCGTGGCACCTGGGTCTGCCCCGTGACCTCCTGCCAATGGGCGTTCGACACTTCACGTAGCCTCAACGTGCACATAGCCTGGCACAAGCATCGTGGTGACGTCACCGCCACTTAGTGGCGAATGGCGGTTGTTGTTGGGGGGGTGGGGGGGGGAACTGCATTAGCGTCACTGTGTGACAAGGGACGGAGACGCATCAAGCCACTCTCGCTCATAAACGCAGCACGCGGCACAGAAGCGTAAACCATCATCAGGCCAACTCCGGTCATCCTCGCAGCAGCGGATTCTGGGTGTCCACTGAACAAAGGCGGTGGTCATCGCATCGCGGTGCTTTTCAGATGCGCGCTTCTGCGGCCGTCTGGAACGCTCTTAGGAAGCCACTGGGAGCTATGCACTTTGAAATCATCTCGATTGAAAACTCATTTCTTTAGAACTGCTTTTTGTGTTTCGTTTGTTGTTCCCCTCCGCCCGCATCTGCGATTAGCACAGTCGGCTATGTGCGGTGCGAAAGAAGTTCAACAAACATACATAGATACACACACACACGTGTCATCAGAGTAGCCGCTCTGCTTCCCATGTTGGGTGCACCTGCGATAATTCGGAAACGTCTCGGCTTGGGTCACAAAGGACCAATGTGACGATTGTAACGACAGCGAACATTTCGTGTTGTCGTTGCTGTTGTAGAAAGTTAAGCCGAATTTCACTTCAGCCGCCACAAAGCACCTGCACCAACATCGCTTAATTAAAAGGACAGGTCTTTGTGTACGACTCACGTGATTTGTAGTCGCTGTCACGGTGGCACAGACAGCTTCCCCCCCCCCAACCCCAGGGCATCCTGTGTGGTCCGTCTCTCTGCCCAGACTCAGGTATAAATTCCCCACACGCACACACCTCCGGCACGACTGAATTAATCAGTTCACGAATGATGTCATGCGCCGTGCGTGGTGCCACACGGGGGGGGGGGGGTGTGGGGAGGGGTGCGGGGAATGTAGTTTGTAACAATTTTGGTTTCGGGGTTTGAGAGCTACAAGTCTGGACTATAACAAATGTCACCAAAAATGGGTTTCGGCTGCGTGTTTTGTTGGACGCGATTTGATGGACGTCGCGAGAACTCGGCCGAGCGTTCATTGAACGAACACCTGGAGGGTTTACATGTCGGATGTCTCTGCCAATTGAGATTAACCTGCAGCACGATGGCCTAAACTCAATTTACGTTTATACAAGATTCTGGATTAGCCGTGCCTCTCGTGAAGAAAATTAGAAGGGATAGTTCGGAGTAGCCGCCATCCAACTGCGAATTACAATGTGCTGTATTCACAGCACGGTGAAGCATATTTATATAGGCAAATATTTATGATCGACATTAATACCGATCATCGGAAAACATTTGCATAACCTTTGTGGTAATAGAATTACTGCAAACATCAAAATTAGTGTTTTTTACGTACTTTATTGTGACTTAATTGACCATGTAAATCATAAATTCACTCACGAACGCTTTGTGAATCCTCTACTGGATGAAGGCCGCCCCATGCTGTCGAGACCGTCGGGATTGTCTGGCCATACTACACCACACTGGCACGTGCGGGTTGGTGAAGGTGGTTGCTCAAGGACCGGTTCAGATGTCACTTGCCGCTTACGTGCGGCGTGGGCAGCAATGAAACGAGAGGGGCGTCGTGGGGTTCACAGCGCGGTTGAATGGCCACTCGCGCCAGCACCAAACTCCAAATTTGACCACGTGTGGTGGATTAAATAATTTGTGAGAGGGCATTAAGTTGAAGGCACTTTGCAGAAACTGTCGGAAAATATTATTGAAAGCAGGCACTAATTGCTGGCACAGTATTTACACGAGTTGATCATTCAGTGTAACTCCTAATCACCATCAAATTCCACCACAAATTTTAAGATTATATCACGACTTACATCTTTCTTCCTGAGTTACCACCCACTTGTGAATTGGCAATCGTCAACCAAATTTTTTTTCTCTCCGGAACAACTCCAGTAATTAAATCTGTGTGTTTTTTGTTCAAACCCATCATTGATTATCAGCTAGCATCGCTTTTGTTTCCTCGCCTCCCCCCCCCCCCCCACACCTCCCCCCAAAAAACCCCCCCGGATAAAAATGCGAAAATTTGGGGATATTTGTGGGCGCGGGCAAACACAAAAAAAGGAAACTTTCCGCTGGGGCCCCTCGGTGCGCAAGGGGCCTCGTCTGGTTAGTATCGCGACCCGGTACCCTGAGGGGTGTCACGAGTCCTTACGGCGCACACGCGTCACGACGGCGTGGGGCTCGCTTCGCCGACACGATAGCCGCCACCGCCGACGGAGCCGGAGCCGGAGCCGCAGAGGCTCGCGTTTCAGCGGCGCAGGTGACGTAGCAAGGGACCCAACATCTAACCGCCGGTCTGAACAAAAAATACATTTTGAGCAGCAGTGCCAACGCGACCGCCCGTCTGAATTGCGGCCCTGGGAACGGATAGAGACATGCGTTATTAACCTGGCCGAGCACGTGCGTGAAGGCGGAGGGGGGGGGGGCGGAGGATGGGGGGGGGGAGGAAGAATGCACCCGTGGTGGGGGTGCAACGGTGGGAATTTTTGCCGAAAGAACCAAATAGGTGGGAATTTCTTTGGGGAAAACTGCTCTGGAAATGTCGTGACACGTTTCTCTGTGCAAGCCACGCGAAACCGATTGTCCGCGGAGTTTTTTTGTCGAGGGTTTGTCGAGCGGGATGGGGGGGGGGCTCTTTATTGATGGTTACCGGTACGAGTTTTTCCCACTGTCGGCTCTGGTGGCAAAATTCTGCACGAATTTTGCTCGCTGAAAGCTTCGTTTCAGCAGGTTCATTATGATGCCCCTCCCGTACCCGAGCAGCCGTGTTATGCGTGCGCGTGCGTGCGCGTGTGTCTGTGTGTGGGGAGCGGTAGTGCAGCAGTTAGCGCGCTGCGCTACGAACCCGGCGATCCGAGTTCGATTTCCGCTCACTGCCAACATCAGTGACGATTATCTGAACCAGTCCTCAGCCTCCCCTAAGTCGACACAGCCTTAAACGAGTACCCGATGCGGTGTATAAAATATAAATACTGGGGAGACAAAGGCGGCCAGGCATGGTACGTTGCCACTCCATGTCCTCGTGCGCCGTGGTTGCCATCAAATGTGTTTGTGAACAGCACTTGCCCCAACGGCGTTTATGCTTATATGGGGGTTCATCTTCTATGTAGAAGGAATGTAGTAAGCCAGCACTTGTCCTGAGAGCCAGTGCTTTTCCTGCTGTCGTGAGGCATGTCCAAAACTCCAGTGTCATCACATTTTTAACCACAAAGATGGATGAAGACGTTCTCACACGGCGTTGGTCACGGGAGTTGTTTGACCATACTTCACCACGATGGTTTTGTTGCGGGGTAGTTAAAGGGGCGAGCCAGCACTGACATCGCTCGCCACTGAATGTCGACCATGGTCCGGAATCAAACTCAAGGTAGCCGGCTTCGCGGCACAGTTCGTAGATCCACTGCGCCACTGTTCCATGCTCGCTGTTCAGCAGACAACGACTCTGTGAGACGCCTACACGAGGTTGGGTTGATAAAGGTTCCCCGTAACTCCTTACCGCTGATGTAACACAGCTTCTGCAAGGCGCCCGGACACTTAAACGTTGCTTTTTTTTTAAATCGCTGATAAACGAGTCTCCACCTCCTGGTATTGCATAATAACAATATTTGTTTTCTGTTCAATCACCATGGTACTTGTTTGAACAAATCTACGCGCAAAATTGACGACAGTGAAATGTCTGCGCCGTGAGTCGAGCTTGCTCCAAACTGCGTTTGCAACTTTGCAGATTACGCAATCAAACCGACAAGGGGGCAGTCACGGTAATAATCACCGTGGGTGTCAGGACAGCCCCATTGTTTGCATTTTGCTTAGAGACGCGCACCACATGCTCGATAAAATTCGTGGTATTTTTGAGTTCGGTAGTTTCCCTGCTTCAGCGAGGTGACGTAAATTCTGATTATACTGACGGGACCTTTAAATGCAGAGTAACAGCATGGGCTAGTATCGTCTTTGAGCCATGGGCAAAAAAAAAATACTTGTTTGGGACCACCCAGGATGGCAAGCGCTAACAATGATTTTGTTGCAGAATGTCGTCTTTAGGTCATACAAATATGCGTGACGGCAATGTCACCGTGGTGGCTAGATCGTGAGAAGAATGTTGTGAACGATTACGGAGAATATTGTGGTTGTGGCGAAGGGACGATGGTGCGATGGGAAATATTACGCAATATGAGAAACAAAATAGGAACGATGTTACCCCAAGGTCTCTTGCCCATGGATGAATTTGCCACCCCAGGTGGAACCCGCCAATTCCCTTGGCTCATGTGCTGGTTAGACTCAGCGCAGTAGCCAGTAGTTGAGATTAAGTACAACTCCTCTTATCCGTGACGAAGTGGGGATCAAACTTAGCAGATTCTATCTTTTGGGCTAACCCGATAGCAACCGGGAACCGGTTGCCAGTATGACTGACAGCCCGAGTTTGCAAAGTGTGGCTGCATTGTGTTAACAAATCTACGCCCAAATGACGCATCTTGACACTTTTGAGTGGTCGAGTCAGGCTTTTGCCAAGCCGTGTCTGCAGCGAGGCAGATTACGCATTCCGAGTCGAGCGTTGGCAGGGAGTTCGGGACAAAAAGTCCTTAATTGAATCTGACCACGTGCAGCGCTTTGTCAAAGGGTGAGACGCTGCTCTAATTCGGCTTCCAAGTAGATTGAGTGTCAAAAGCCGTTAATTAAAGCAACGTGAGGGTCAACCGGCAGCGTGGAGCTTGAAGTTTGAGCGAGACCGCGTGCGTCGCGCGTTCACCTCCCCGTGTCATTTTTTTTGGGGTGGCTTCTGAAAAAAAACATCTCAATTAAAGTCCCCCCCCCCTCACACCCCCCCCCCCCCCAATGAATGCAATAACTGAAAAAGATGCCTCGCAATCGCCTGGTTCAAAAAACCAGAAGAGCCTGCGGGAATTAAGCGTTAACTTCGGAAAGAAAATGAAGCTGACGTTAACAAGACTTGGAAACCGTTCGTAATGTTCCCTTGCCTTCCTGGAAGTCGAGGCATGGCCTTGTAGCGCCGAACTGGACCACGTCTCCTCTTCTCCGAAATCCACACCCTTATTCGTCTTGTCCCTTAGTCGTCTTGATCATTAATAATAATTTGCACACTATGCTGTTCGTGCCATTATTGAAACACAAGGCTGCTAAGGAACTAGGGTTGAAGCGTTCCACCCCCAGCTCCTATTCTCGGTGTACGTGTGTTCATCTTCTTTCGCATCAGCGTACGTGCTAATCGGAGGGGCGGGGGACAAGGCAACAAACTAAACACAAAAAAAACAGTTCTAAAGAAATGAGTTTTCAATTTAGATTTAAAAGTGCATAGCACCGGTGGCTTTCCAATGCCAGGAGGAAGCGCGCGATGCATTGATCGTATTTGTGCGATGGCCAGCCAAAAGCCGCTGAGAAGCTGACCAGAGTTCACGTGATGGTTGTATGCTCCTTGACGAGATCAGTGAGGCAGTGTGGAGCATTTGTAGCTCTATCGAGAAGACGATGTGCCTTTATGGTTTGCAACATTAACTAGGTTGGCCAGCTGGCTCCAACCGTGAACCTGTGCAACTAGCGGCAACTCGGGATGCCCACAGCTGATGCCTTCCTACACAAGTGCTTCCACTGAGCTCTTTCTTCGGCAATTTCCCTTCATAATTGGGAGTCCCGGGCTTCTCTAACTTTCGATGCTGTCTGACTATTGTGGAACCATCTTGTTCTAGGTCAACGTCTCTTGCCCGCACCTCCGATTTGCACGGTTTCCCACATACGGTGCGAAAAAGTTCAACATACAGACATACATAAGTGTTGCTTGTTCACGTCAATGCTGGCATGGCGAGTCTCTACTATAGAAAGCACGAGAGAGCCCCCCTCCCCCCCCTCTTCGAATATTTATTTGGTCTACTCTTCACTGCTATGCCAGACCGCATTGGGGGCCCGCCGGTCGACTCATCGGTGGTGGACCCATTTGTGGACAGAGGCGCGTGGTGGTGGTGGTGGTGCGGTTGGGGATTTTAGAAACTCGCGCCGTCCTGGCAACTGCGGACACCCAGGGGGAGAGCGAATCGAAACTTGCGACCTCCGGATTGCAAGTCCGACGCTCCGGCCGTTTTTGCCACAGCAGCGTCTCGTTATATATATTAAAAAAAAAAACATTCGTCGTGATAAGGGAAAGCGGGAAGTGTGGTAAAAGTCAGTTTGCGTTGACTTAACCAAAAAAATATCAAATTTTAAGAGGTGCATTATGAAACTAATAACGTTGTACACAATCTTGGAACCCGGGTCGGCCTTTTGGCAGTGAGAGTTAACTTTAGATTTTATTTCCAAAGGAAGAGGTCTCGCTTGCAATGTTAAATGTGGCCGAAAGGGTTATCGCCACCATCTCTTAATGACGCTCGTTAAGATGCCTTGTGGGTAATTAAAAGCAGCTTATCAAAACGCGAACCCTCATTTCTCAAGAACTTCTGAACAACCTCCCTCCCTTGACCCCCCTCCTTCGACCAGGCCTATCCAGAGGTGCAGTTGCCTGTGGAAAATATACGAACCCTCTTGGTGAATGGTAACATTTTTTTTTCTCAAACATGATGTTGGTTTTAGATGTGAAACCTTGATTTCATGGAAACCAGGCATACCCAGTCACGTGTGTGTAATTTAGGGGCCCAGCGCTTGACGATCGCATCGTCTCGCTCGCAGATCGCCGCTGTTGTCGAGCCACGCATCCCAATGGCTGGTGCGGTGAGCACGTGTGTGTGTGTGTGCGAGGAGCGGCGGCGCAACGGTTAGCGCACCGCGCGGCACGAACCCCGGCGATCCGAGTTCGATGTCGTGGCCACTGCTATAGCATCGGCGGTGGACTGATGTCAGTGGCTGCAGTTGCGCCGAATAATGAACTCGTGTAAAAACGGTGTCAGTGATGAGTGGCTGTCTTCAACAAGAGGCAACAATGTCCAGATAGTTGCTGCGATTGTGGGTTTTATTTGTTGCATAAATGCCTTCTGACAAATTATTTTACCCGAACACACGTGGTCAACTGTGGGGAGCGGTGGCGCGGTGGTTAGTGGACTGCGCCACAAAGCACCCAACCACCTGAATGAGATTGTCAGCCACGGCCGAACATCAGCGGCGAATAATATCTGGGCTGGTTTTGCACCACCCACGCCCCCCCCTCCCCCACCACGACCCCCTTCGCTTCCCACAAGGTCGACTCGGGAAGACAAAGGCGGCCCGGCGTAGTACTGGCCACACCACCCTGTATTACTTCTTTCTCGGTCTGATTTTCCCTGACGGCCAGCCGTCACGGGATCACTTGAGATGAGTTCACAAATCTTATGAGGACCCGTGCCATGAACTCACTCGCTTCCCAACCATTTGTTTCCACGGCAATGCTCTCCACCTCTTTAATAGAGGGTAGCGGGGGATGTTTTTCCGAAGAAGAAGGAAACAACAGCAAATAGGCAGCCGGGTATTTAGACAGTGACTTGTGTGGCTCTGAGAGGAAATCTGATCGCCGAGTTTGCAGATTCCTCCGCTGAACCGTGCGGTTAAAAAATCTTGCGTTTGTGTTGATTGCGGTTAGCTCACTGAGGTATGAACCCAGTGCTGTGAACCCTGAATTCGAATCCCAGCCACCGCTAACATTGTCAGCAAGTGACGTATATGGTATTTCTAATGATGGTAATGTATATCGTTGTGAAGTTCGATGCATCGTATTGAATGTGAAGAAAATTAAGTTTGCATGGGCACAGCGTGTCACGAGAAGGGATGATGGCCGCTGGTTGAGACTAACGATGGAGTGGCAGGCAACGGGGATCACGCTCCCAAGAGGAAGTCCACCACGGAGGTGGAATCACGAGATCAACTCACGTGCAGAAGTGATTTGGATTGTTGCATCATGCAACTGAGGGACTTAGAGGTGGTGACAGCTTAGTAGAGGCATTCGTCCAGCAGCTGATAGATCATGGTTGACAATTATTAATATCTACAGTATTTGGTTTTAGCATTAAAGATAACACGTAAGGACCAAGTTACGTAAGCAATATCAGCCTTGTATGAATCAACACTCTGGAATACTGTAATCTGCACGTGGTATCCACAGTAATTTTGATGGATTATTATTTTAGCTCAACCGCACTATTTTGTGTGGAATGACAGCTCGCGGGCCCCAATCCCGCCCACGGGGGCCCCCCGTTCCCGCAAGGCCCCCCCCCTCTCTCTTTCCACCTGCAAGGGCACCCCCTTCTCACCCGTGGGGGGGGGGGGGAGGGCAGCCGCCTTCTGTATCGTATTGCACCGCTGCGTGACGATCTCGGGCAAGAGTATTTCTGTAAGCTCAGCAAGCTACAAACATGGGCATAAGCGACGCACGTCCCCTCCTCCCGCGCCCTGAAAATCCTGGGGCTGGGAATCATCAAGCCTCTGGCCTCACGGAACCCTGCGCGGCCTGCGCTGCCTCACCGGCCCGATCGTCTTAACACGCGTGGCCCGGACGAGCCGATACAAACAAAGGATCGCTGCTCTGGCGCAACGGTCGGTACACTGGTCGCCGGTTCGATCTTACATTCCACACCCCCCTCATCTGTTCCACCCAGCAGTATAAATGGGTGCAGCACGGCAGTAAAGTTGATCGGCAAGTCGCGCGTAGTGGGGTAAGTGTGAGGGTACTTACTTCCACCTCCTCCAGTATGTCAGTGTGGAGGATTAGGTGGAACGAGCCTCTGGAGAGGCTGTCTCAACCTTGTGGTGTTTATATTGGTTAAGGGGCCGCTGCGACACCCGTCACTTCATTATATGATTCTTTGATGGCCCTTCAGCAGGGGAGGGGAGGTAGGTGGTTGCTGTGATCCTTGAGAGTTCCGTCAAGTTCAGAGTCCCTCCCGCCAGCAGTGGTGTAAGCAAGCAATTGAAGGGCTGCACTTTTTCCTTTTTGCAAATGCTGCGCCGAAACAGACTCGTCTGGGGCTTGGCGAGGGCACTAAATAAATGGGCGCCACGATGGCGAAATATTAAGAACCTCGTGGGTTCGATCCCGACCCTGACGCCTGCTGTATATTTGGAGTTTGCGTGTCTCTCTCTCTCATCATCATCACGGTGGCTAGGAGATGTTAACAACCTCGCCTGGTACACAGGAGGTCGTGGGTTCGATCCCGACCCTGACGCCTGCTGTGTATTTGGAGTTTGCGTGTCTCTCTCTCTCATCATCATCACGGTGGCTAGGAGATGTTAACAACCTCGCCTGGTACACAGGAGGTCGTGGGTTCGATCCCGACCCTGACGCCTGCTGTATATTTGGAGTTTGCGTGTCTCTCTCTCTCTCATCATCATCATGGTGGCTAGGAGATGTTAACAACCTCGCCTGGTACACAGGAGGTCGTTGGTTCGATCCCGACCCTGACGCCGCTGTGTATTTGGAGTTTGCGTGTTCTCCCCGTGGATTTTTCTCCGGATCCTCCGGTTTTTTCCCGCTGCACAATTAGAATCGACGTGCGTTTAGAGTATTTGCCTGCTCTTCGTTTCCACATGATACGCCGCTTCGTTGAGCTATCATTTGTGATAGCCAGGTCGCTTCCGAAAAAGAGCTACGTAGCTCACACTGGTCAACAAAAAAAAATGTTTTAAAAAAATGTGCAGCCCCATAAACGCCTGCACACGAATCGGTCATCACCAACTGGCACGAGGTTGCGCTTCTCGAGGTACGTTATCTGTTGGAGTCATTGTCCACGGTGGATTGCCATGGAGGCTTTATGGGCGCAGATAGCTTGGCGATGACTGATGCGTGATTCAGGGGCCCTCGGCTGTCGAGATGGAACACAGACGCGCTCTGCAGACATGGGAATCTTGCCACCAGGTACATTCTTGGCTTGCCCGGCCACAGATACAAGATACGGGAGGGTGCGTATGCACCGTCGAATTTTGCAATTGAAATGCGTTTGTTAATTTGGGGAAGAAGTAAATAAATATCTGCATACGCCCCGGGTTCTCATTTGTTCTCTAAGAATCAAGCAGCTGTGAGCTTGGTTAGTAGTGGGATGGAGCATGCCTGGGAATACCAGGTTCTGTTGCGATTGAGCTACGAGATTGGCAGGATATGGCAGTACAGCAGTGGATTTAATCCCATTAGTGCAGCGTTTTGGATGTTATCTCTTCATATATGTGGGTTTTTTTCCCCAAAAACTCCAGTTGCCATTAATAATTCCTAAGACTCATTTACGGTATTTACCAAGCATCCAAATACAGCAGCCAACTGACAAAATAGTCTTGAGGCTCGGTGAGGCATTTCTGGACAAAAAACAAAGACCCGTGTGGTTTAAGTTTGATGGTCAGACCAACCCCCACGACGAACATACTGGGTTGACAAAAGGCTGTACGTTATTGTTATTAATAACACAGATTTGTATCGGCGTAACTCCAATTCGTGCGACTAAGACCCCTGCTTATTGTTAACAACAGTGATCCTAACATAGCAAGGATGCTCAGATTGGTCGCTGTCTGGCTTTGAGCCATTCCCATTCCGCCTGCCAAGTGCCTTTTTGCGCTCCGACGCGTGCCCTTGGAGCTAGGGAAACGAATGTCCTGCTCAGCGTCCGATAGGGCCCATCCCGCGACACGTAGCACTAGAAGCGGCGGCTTTTAGGCTCCCCTTCGAACAAAGGCGGTCACCGCATAGCGGTGCTTTCAGACGCGCGCTTCTACGGCCGTCTGGAACGCTCCTCCTTCCAATATTAGGAAGCCACTGGAGCCATGCACTTTTAAATCATCTACGTCGAAAACTCCCTTCTTTAGAACTCCTTTTTGTGATTACTATGTTGTCCTTGCCCCGCACCTCCGATTAGCACGGTTGGCTACGTACGGTGCGAAAGGCCAACATACACACGTGCATGCTCGCCGCCTATGAGCACAACGATGAAAGAAAAACGCGGAGGCATGAAAGCCGCCCGATTTGACGCCGCGCGGCTACAAAGAACCGCACGTGATGGGAGAGTGGCGCGATTGTTGCGACTGATTTGAAAGTTGCTAATTCATCAAGTGACCGCTGCATACAAGACGCAGGCTTTGTAGGGCAGCGCTGTTTAAAAATGTATAACGTTTAGTACGTGAATGCATTGCGGCTCTGATCTGTGTGGACGCCTAAAGTACAAAGTTTCGGCACGATGATCATGCCGGGGGTTGAGATTTTGCGGCTGGCCCCTAGGAATGCGTCACGTGACTTATTGTTATGGTGAATGCAATAGCGATGTATTTCTGGTTTTCAGGTCAATTGCGGAAATAAATTGGAAGATGAGGCCGAGATATGAAATTTGAGAAGTTTTTTTTTCTTTCTCGGATTGGTCCGATCATGCAGTGTCAGAAAGAAATACATCACTTTAATGATGTCCCCAGTGCGTTTTTCCGTCACGCGACGTCATTTCGATGATACATGATGCCTCTTATGGCTTAAATTATTAAAATATAAAAAATGTAATGGTAAAACTATTGTTTTACTGATGAGGCTTTGTATAACAAAGCATAAAATGTAATGCTTCAAATTATCCAACAAAAATATTATATTTTAAGCTTTCGTGACTGCAGGAATCCATCATCTTTGGTTCTTTCGGTAAAGTCACGTAGGTATAAAATAAAATAAATCACGATGTTTCGGGCGCAACACAAGCGTCCATCATCAGGTGGGAAAGCATGCTTTATTATATATACTTATCGAGGAAAGTTATTAAAGTGTAGTAAATGTACATCTTAAAATTTGGATGAATGAAAAATGGACACTGAAATTGAGCCCTACAATATCCGACATATCAGCAAAAATAAAATCTGAAATTCATCCCTAGAACATGGATAGGTACCAAACATTTGGGCATGGCAGTACTTGCTCGGGTTTGAAGTTGTGGTTCTTCATGGTTGTTGCTCTCACAGTCACTTCCTCATGTCACGTTTCATCAGAAACTGGCCCCAAAAAAATGTCACTTCATTCTAAAAATTTGAACGCACTTCGGCCAGCTAAAGTAGCCTTCTGTCGAGTGATAATTGAAAGTTTCCCACACTCGGTAGCGTTGTCAGGTTCTTCGCAATAACTGAAGGCTGCGGAAATAATTAAGTTACGTTTTGCTTGTTATACCACAGTGTATTTGGGATGCAGTCGTGGCAAACTTGGCCAGCGCACTGTACTCTAAAACCCGGTGGCTTGATTAAGATGGCCGGCTATATGGCCAACCTCACTGGCGAGCGACATCGACCGATGCTGCCTCCTTCACCAGCATGGTCAAGTATGGTTAAACAGTCACCGTGGCAAGCACAGCATGTGGAGGCCTTCATCCAGCAGTGTGATTGAGAAAGGACTGACAACTAAACTGAACTGTATGTGTATTCGGAGTTTCCACAGCATGGCTTTGAGGTTTCTCACGTACATTAAGCACAACCACGTGTCCCCTAAATTGCATGCAAATAACGTTAAACGTTGAAACATAAACCATTGCAAATTGTTTTTGATTAATTAGACATTATTGGAGTGTGCCCTTTTGTTGTTTTAACCTTTTAATCAGACTTTACGAACGTCTGTTTTTCATATGCATTATAAGGTAAATTCAACACACATGGAACGACACATAATACTAATGATAGAAACTTGATGGCAACTCACCTAACCTACCCAATACCCCTCGCTTGTTTTTATCCAAGAGTACGGCAATCACTGCGATTACAATAAGAAATAGGAGAGAATACAACACAATGTGGACTTATATAGCCTCTAAATGCAACCAGATCTCAAAATGCACTGCAGAAACACAGGGCAAAGTTACGTTGCACAGAGGGTATAAATAGTCTGGAGGTCTCTATTTGAGTCTCCGTGTGAGTATACAATACAATGTGGATTTAAATCAAGTCTAAATGTGACCGCGTCCCAGGACGCTGGGCAGAAACAGTAGACGTATTTATGTTATAGAGAGAGAGAGAGGCGACCAGTCATCGGCAGGAGAGAAAAAAATGCGAAGGTCTTAAACCTGAGACTTGAACAGAGCCAGGGAGTTGACAGCGCAGAAGTTAAACGAGTGCTAGGAATTGTCAGACTTTTGCTTCGCTTTTCAACGGTACGGTTTTTGCTGAAAAGGCAAATCAATCGGCACATTTGTTCATGGCGTGAAAACGTGCTTTGATTGGCTCTGTCGGGTGGTGGAGGGGTAAAATTATAATTAAAAAAATCCATTATGTCCACACGATCTCACCAAAATGATACGAATTTTGAATTCAGTTGAATTTAACCAGCTGTTGGATTAAAATGAGTGGACTCGTTTGCTAAATGTTTCTACGGAAATGAAATACATCCATCGTGCAACAAGGCATCTTATAATTTTGCAGTTTTAAAAATGGAGGCAATTGTGATTTTATGGAATTGCAGACCAATCAGCCTCTCCCATTGTTAAAAAAGATAATGGGAATTGAATAATGGATTAATTAGATGCCATCCAAGCACACGAAAGAGCTGATTTAGAAAAAGTTGTTCTTCCATTGAACCACATCAATCAGATTGCATGAAAGACAAACAAATATCAATTGGCATTATGCCTGGCTATCGTGGAATATGAAAAGGATTTTGATTCAGTGGAAACTGATGCAGTAGTCGTCCAATCTCTCACAAACCTAGGCCTTAACCATAGGGAAAAAAACCATGCTAGCACTCTTGGCTACAGACGGTGCGAAAGAAGTTCAACATACATACAGATGGCTCTGATTCATTCTCTATCCATCGCTTCAAAAACGACCTTGGTTGAGATGTTGTTCTTTATGATATGGTAATTTCACTTGCGATTCCATTTCACGTATATTATTGTTTACGTATTAGTGCTATCATCACACTATATCTTACTGTCATCATACTATATATTGCTATTTACTATTTCTGCATCTTCATTTTGTAATTCTACGATGATCGGTGTTAAAATTTTCTTCCAGAGTTGACTTGAATTGCAGCGATTGTTATTTTATAACTTTGGTTTATCATCGATTTATGTTCGTGCAATATTTGGTCCCCTTTTGCTCCGATTTCTATGTTTCATTGCTTTACTTTGATTTATTTGTTTGGATTTTTGTCATTTTGCTAACTCCAGGTCACTCTCGCCAATGCGACTCATCCTGGACTCTTGAGTTCCAACCTGGGCCAAACCAAATAAACGTGAACTTGAAACTTCGATTCATACCCCACTCAATAACCCCCTGTGCAATGTGTGTTAATTTGTTTTAATTCGTAAATTCATAAGTCTACATCATAATAAATTGTAGACCTTTGTCAATCCACCGCTGGGTGAAGGCCTCCTCGTCCAATATCAGTGGGGTGCGTTGTTTGACCATACTTCACCACAATAGTCAGTGCGGCTTGGAGAAACGTTGTGGGGGGGGGGGGGGGGTGTGGAATATGATTTACGACGATGTTTGTACCCCCCCCCCCCCTAAGTAACCATTGATGAGAGGGATTTCTGCTCTATGAGCAGCGGAGAGGCGGACACGGAGACACGCTTCCACCAAAGTTATTCACGACGGCGTTAGCAGCTGTTTCCCCCGAGTGCTGGACGCAGCCGAGTGGACCCGGTGGGAAGGGGCCACGGAGCGAGCTTCGAGGCTGAGGGATTGAGCAGCCTGCGAGGTTGGCAGGCTGCTTAAAAGACACAGTGGCTTAATGAATGGTTAGACAATTTGTCAAGGTGCCCGTGGGACCGGTGGATACAGGTCAAATAAATTGTTGAGCTGATCCCACACACACACAAAAAAAAAACTCCTAGGTCTCCGCTACCGTGCGTTCCGCCACATCAATTCTGGGGCGTTAGCGGACACTCCTTGGTTCTCTTCGTCAGAGGAACGACGCTGATAAGAAACACACTTTTATTCATAGAATGTCCCTCGCTCGAGGTTTGGTTTAATCCAGCGGTACAAATGCACAGAGCGAGAATCCAAGAATATGATGTTGTTTTTTTTTTACCTAAAAGGAATTCTGCGTTTCGTTTTCATTACAACGTTGACAGCTGTTAAATACCATCACCGGCTGCAAAATTCAACCAAATTGAAAACTGCACAATATCGTCATTTATATTTATATATTTCACAAAAATGTATAACATTGACCAGAACTTTTTTGCTTTATAAATGAAATACCATCGAGTGCCTCTCTCACCTAATGTGCACAGGAACAAAAAGAGCTATCGTGTAAAATGCCCAGCTGTGGTAATCTGATAGTGGGGTCTATTTTAATTTTCTTGTTGTTTTCAGATTTTTCACCAAAGCTGTCACCAGTGCTCGCAAAGAGGCCAAGGCTTGCGCAATAATTGTATCTTTATATATTTTCTAAAGAGAGTCAGAAAGCACTGGGCTCAATATCCCCAAAAAATGCCAGGCAGCCAGGAAACAAACACCGCTCTTGAAGGTGCGAAAGATCAGTTAACACATTTCTTATATTGAACGAGCTTTTGAGAACTTGGGGAAGAAATAAAACGTTTGGAGGGAATTACAACGTTGAGCGGTGCGAAGAGAGAGAGAAAGCAGAAAGAGAGGTTGTGTGACCTGCAGCGTGGCGGTTGAATCCAGTGTGGATGAGATGAAACAGTGAGTCTGGAAGAGTCGAGTGCTGAAACATCGGTGGAGGGATCCATGAGTGAAGTTCAGAGTCGTTTATGAAGATTTGCTTATTCAGGCTCTACTTTCTGGAGCCACTGAATATTTTGCCAACCTAAAGTGCAACTTACAAGAATAATAAAAAAAACTCTGTAGATATTTCTACTTATAATGTTGCCATTTGGTAATACTGTTGTTAGGTATGATGAAAAAAAAACTGCAAGACAATTTAAATAAATTCCTATTTCCAAAGAAATTACAAATGAGGGATAATGACGGCCTGTCGGTCATTCCCAATCCCCTGTGTACACGAAACCCATACGCGCTGCGTGTTTAGTTTAACCAAAGTCCTTTAAAGTCGAAAAGTAGTTAATTAAATGCTATTGGATGATGTTGATGGCACTAATTTGCCACTGGCAGGAGTTTTAAAACTCATTACTTATATCGCGAACACCTGGTGCTAAACCTAACGATCTGCCTCCTACTGACCCTAACAAATCGCACTCCGAACACTTGCCGCGAGCAATTTCCTTTCTCGACGTGAAGCCCATCGATTTTTATTTTTATTTTACGCCCAAAGATTTTTTGGGGTGCTTGAAGTTTGAAAGATTTTCCCTCTTTCGCAAAACATCGTCGCAGCTGCGGAGCGAGCCACGGCAGGGAAAGGGGACTTCCTGTAGGTTGCCCTGACCCTTTGACCTTTCTTGCCCTTACAGTTCAACCACATCTGCTGCAGAGACTTTTTTTTTGGCGGAGTTGGGGGGAGGGGCACGCTCTCCTCCTTGTTCGATACTCGCGAGCGCCTCGGGCACCGCCCGGCATTCCCGTCTCATTAATCTCGCCGCTCGATTTGACGGCTGTCTTTCAGCGGTCCTGTTTGTCCGGCGTGCCCACGTGCGTTTCGCGGCCCGGTGAGGGAAGTGACGCTACTTTCGCAAACGCCGAACTGTCAAGAATGATTCATCTGATTTTGACGATGGCTCGGGGGAAGTTTTGACAAAAGGTTATTTTCAACGTAGTTTGAGTTCCCTTGGCCGATACAAATAATAATGATAATGTCTCTCTCTCACTATGTGCCATGGCTTTTCTAAACAGACGTTGGCGAACATGGCCTTCATTCCATTGAGCTGTCCATGATATTACTCAATACATTTTTGTTTTTGATACTCCCAGTTGCATTCAGTTGTTGAAGTTGCTTGAGCAATTTAATTTGCTGTCTTTCCTGGCTTCTGGTACCTCTAATTTTCGCAGTAAAAACACATTCATATTCAGCCTCTCGTGTTTTCATTACATGTCCAAGAAATCTGCCTTGCCATTGATAGCGATAATGTAATGACTGCATACAAAGGCAAAGGTGCAACCCTGCAATTGCTTACTCAATGCCTCTGCTGGCTTAAGGGCCTCCACTGCAGGGGCTTCTCGCGAGGCCATTCCAGAGGGCATTTGGCCTCCTCGTACACTGGCCAGACATCTTAGAAGAGATGGAAGAACCCACACTTCACCCCGCCATGTGATCTGTCGATCGACTAACTGTGGTTAGGCGGGGGAGGGTTTAAGAATCAGAAAAGTTATATTTTAACGTTGACTTACCGCTGGGATGTTTCATAACACACACGCTCTGCTTATATAACTGGACAAATGAAAAGTTTAAAGTTACAAATGTAACACATTTGGCAAGGCACTATTAAATGAAATGTTATGATGGGGTTTTTTTCCCGAATGCATAATTCTCATCGAGCAATGTTTAACAGACATGAACAGACGTAAACATGGCATTAGCTTTCTGCAGGAGTGATATATGATCCTGACATATTGACTGCCTCTTCTGGATTCTAATAGATCAAATTCACAGCTTCAGTCAGAGCGGTTTGGGAGAATTTATCAGGGCATGCTGCTCTGAATATTAAACTATTATAATCGCACCAATCTCAAGACACGAAAGAAACCAATAAACACGACGTATGTTAGATGAGCAACACAAGACGATCGGCCATAATGGAACATCTGCAAAGTGTCCGCTTGGCCAAGTATTATTCGCAGCTACGATGCCAGAACACGGGGCTTTTGTGTGCCCAGTGTGTACACCACTGTTTGAAAGTTACCAGTGTCTTCTGCTCTTGCAAGAACTTGGGCTTTTGTCCATACTTAAATTGATCAGAGTAAACCTACTCCGCGAAAAACAAAATTGAGATCAAGTAAAAAAGATACATCTATACGGCTGAGAATTAAAAAAAAAATGTAGACTTTGAAAAAGAAAAATTCTGGTCTTAAAAAACTAATGATTTAATGTTGTTATTGTTTTTTAAAGAAAAAAATACTTGAGAAAATCTAGTTTCTTAAAGAAAACGGCAGATTTTTTTTTATTTAAAAAACAATTTAAAAATTTTTATAAGAAAAAAAACTGGAAAAAATTCTGGTCTTAATTAAAAAAAAACCTACTGGGAAATTTCAAGATTAGCAAAAAAGTTGTTACGGTGACCAAAGTCGTTGGTGCCACCACACGCCTCTGTTGAGCGACCAATGTTTTCCATAATCAAGGTGTTTTTGGGTTAGATCGCGAAAAATTATAAATGCGTCGTTAAAACCCGCCGCCACCCGACACAGCCAATGAGTAAGGTTTGCCAAGTCGACAAAACGTGCCAACAATGCCTCCTGCCAGATCCCGCAGCTGCTCCACAGTGGGCACGCAGCGACGTCCACGGTCTGCCCCTGACGGTCCTCCTCCTCCACCTGGCCTTAGGTCTACCTAAGGCCAGGCCCTCCATCTAAGGCCTTAGGTCTACCTGAGGCCAGGCGGGGGGCCTCGGCAATCGGCCCTGCCGCCACCCTCCAAGCGCCCTCCTACCCATCACGACATGTTTTTGCTTGTTTAGTTGCTTGGGAACAAATGTTCAAAATTATCAGCCAAGAGTTAAACGACAGTTCGTGCATAATCGTACGACCAATTATAAACTCTGCAAATGTTACACACTTCCGAGATAAATATGGCACGACAGCAGACAATTGAATTCCATCTCCAACACACACACACACATGAATAAATCACATTTCAATGTGACAGCTTTATAATGTAGCTACAAGCTTTACAGCAGTTGTATAATTCATTGCCAGCAGTTTTAAACACTTCCCCCCCCCCCCCCCCCTCTAAGAAACGTTTTTTAATGTTTTTTTCTCTCTCACAAAAACATTAAATTAAGTGCCAAGCTGGAAACCAAATTGTGACAACACAAGGGCCTGGCCACAGCAGTGGTGGGGAGGGGAGGGGGGGAGGCACGGCACGAGCCCATAGAGACCGCGAGCTGTGACGGCAACGCTGAGACGACACAGATGTCAGGATTCGCAGGCCCCTACGCCTGTCACTGGCGCTCGATTAATTCAAAAACGTTTTTGTTGCCCGTTCGTTTTTTTTACGGCAAACTATTTCCTTGACGACTTCAATTATGATGAACGGGTGCTTTGCTGGTGGGGTTTTTAAGAACTATTTTCCCTCCCCCCTCTTCTCCCCATCCTGATCTGTTTTCTCCATCATTAGACGACAATTCGTCAGCAACTCGACCGTTGTTAAATGCGGGGGGGGTTTAGGGGGCTTTATCTTCTTGGGGTTTCGCTCTGCTCGACTCCCGCTCGCAAATCACCGAGGGTACAGGTTGAATCCCTGGCGGAGATAGCTGCGGGTTTTATAACGGGGAGCCGCGCGTGCTGCCACTCGTAAATTCGTGGCGCCCGCAAACATTTTTTTTTTCACAAGCCAGAAACAGACCACGCTGCTCAAAACATGAAAAGTTGCCCGGCCGCGTTCAGTGTAACGTTCAAATTATGCGACGCGGCGCCGACGCGTAATGAAAGTGGCATTGCTTTTAATCGACGATTGCTCGGATTTTTGTCATGTCTACCATTGTAAGGATTAATCTTATTTGTTTATTTTCATTTCGGACAAGTGTTTTGTTTTACGCATAACGCAATCTTCGGCGACGCCGTAGTCGCACGATGCGACCGACATGGAGCGGGAAATTCGAATGAGGCTATTTGCTAGCCATCTGCAGAGCACATCAACACTTGTTCCATCAGATCTTCCGATGGAAGAGTAAAACACCTTCACTCGGCATCACCGCTTACTGTCTCGTGGTTAAACAAGCCTAGATTTAGACCAGTGCCAGATTATCCCAGTAGCAAAAGTAGCTACATACGCTACGGGTCCCGCGCTAAATCATTTCAAGCTATGAATTCCGGTTTAGTGAATATGCACTTGCTCTATTACTATAGTACTATACCGCCTTCAACTTTTACGAACGACTGGGTGTTTAAGGTTAGCGATCTGTCGTATTATCTGGCTGTATAGCAAATGAAAAAATACAATTACTTTACTGTGCAAGTTAAGAATTGCGTGTTTTAATATTTACGTGTTTTATTTAGGGTCCCATTATAACAACGTACGCTGCAGGCCCCGCTTTAGCTTCATCCGGCACTGATGTCGACTGTGTAATCGTTGCTTGTTTGAGCACAGCCAAAACGCGAGAAAAAGACCTTCGCTGGTAATTTCTACAGCATTCACGGGAGCTTTAACGAAATATCACTCACTGAGAGGAGAAGAAGAGGGGGGGGGGTGGGAAACCCCCACACGAGAACTTTTGTTCTAAAATAAATCCATGCTGTCTGGCTGCGACGGAGGAAAAGAATGACGTCGATCTAGAATGGGTCAATATCGCTTAATTAGGCTGAACGCATCATAATTCGCCTGCGCCGTGATGGGAGAATGAGGCTAGGCGCCTGACACTGTGGGAAATAAAACACAAATGTGAGGTCAGAGGATGCCTGCCAGGGGCTAATTAATGACTTTAGCACGTGACCAACGAGGGAAACAAAGAAAAACACCGCTCGGAATCCCCGAGTGCCGGGCCGTCCCGAGTGACCGTACGAAAACAAGGGTCGGGATTAGCGTGCTCGCTGGCAGCGAGCGCGTCTCACAGATGTTTGCGTCTCACAGATGTTTGTGTCTCACAGACGTTTGCGTCTCACAGACGTTTGTGTTCCCGCGAGTGAGAGGCGGGAACGACGCGTCTCGTTCCAGGAGCCGTTGTCCGCAGAATCGGTTCCGTGGGATAAACCTCCCCCCCCCCCCCCCACAAAAACACAAGATGAGGAATAACCAAACCCCCTCCGAGTGCGGGACAATACTCTTTGATGCGGGAGGGGGGGGGGGAAGAACTATGAGCTCGTTAATCTGACGACGATGACGATGCTTCCGCCTCCGCCGCCTCGGCGAGGTTTCTCGTCGTCTTTAAATGTTGGCGCACGGCACGTGGCGCCGTACGCCCAAGATGCCTCGTGTGGCGAGGCACGCCGTCGGTGGAGGAGCTGCTAGCGGCGCAGTGGCCAGCGCCGCCCCCTCGACCACCTGCGTCGCATGTAACTTACCTGAGGGAGGGCCCAAGAATGGTTTATGTACCACCCGTCACTTGAGTTATCCATCACTGGGAATTGAACCCAGGAGGTGTGATTTATAATCTAGTGCGCTCGCCGCTTCCCCTACCATGCACACAGATAACCATCGTCTGGATAGTCTTTCATACCGTTGGGGACAGTGTTATTCGCGATCATCTGTTAAGGCGACACGGCGGATTAGGTGGTGCACTGGGCAACACCACACTCGGTTGCCGCAGTCTCCCCCAATGTCGATGTTTACACATCGCAGCGGTTACTCATTTAGGGCTGAGTTAAATTGGGGAGGCCCAAGAAAGGGTCTGATACTCCATGTCACCGATGTTAGCCCTGGAACGGGAATCGAACTCCAGTTGATAGGGAGTGGAAACGACCGTGCCACTGCTCCGCACACACAAATGTTCACACACACACACATCTGACTACCTCTAGGAGATGCTCACCGCCTGGGTGGCAGTTCGTGCCTGGGAGGGCTTAATGTGAACAAACCAACAATCTCTGCTAGCACCGTAGGTGGGCGATGGCCACAATGTCGTAAAATTTGGAGGTCTTAAAGAAAATCGTAAAGAGGCAGCTCTGCAATATCTTTCTCAAGACACTGCTGGCAGAAGGGTCTGCACTAAAGGAAGCTCTGGAGGGTTCCTCGAGAGAGTATTTTGGCCGACTGTCTTATGAAATGATGTGTATAGTAATTCCTGCTTGACTTTGGATTTTGGCAAAACATTTGGATTCAGTTTTTACGTCAATTTCTCTCATTGTTGATTTAATGACGTTGAAACATCCATCGTCAATACATAAAAAATGTATCTTAAAGCTTAAATTTCATTAAAATATTTCTACAGTTTTAATTTAAGTGTAATGTATTTCAGGATAATATTCCATATACCGGATTCTAATAATAAGTCAATTTTATTCCCCTTCGTAAATTTACGTTGCACATTTATTTTGCAAATTTGTACCCAATTGCCTAAGGCCTAAAACCCAGCATGAGTAACCCAGCATATGGGCTCTACATTAGCAAGCTGCACATCATGTTTATTGCAATCAGATGTGCACATCATGTTTATTGCAATCAGATGTGCAAATGGACTCGGGTCCCCCAAATCTCCATTTGCACACCGGTTATCTGCTTCTGCACCTCGTGCAATGGTGATCACTTCAGAAGTTCACCGCTGGTTCGATATTCCAGCACGGCAATTCAAACAATGGGTACATTTATTAACGAACCCCTTTCCCCCACCACCAACCCTCTGTGGTCCACTGTGGGTGCTTCCACCTCTTCCGAGGCGCCTGGCCAGCAGGGCAGAGAAGGGAGAATATCCTCTGGAGGAACTCACTTGAGCTCCCTCAAAGCAAGTGGGCTTGGACAGGAGGACAAAGTTGCTCCAAGGGATAATGACTCGTGGTTGAAACGAATGGCAGAGTGGTAGTCAAGGGAGGGAAGGTGCACGAGAGAACATGCACCAAAGGTGTAGGACCGATGAGATCAGCTGTTTAGAGCTCCCTCTGGTGGAGACCCTTCTGCCAGCAGTGGCGAGTGCAAGCAAATGCGGCGCTGCACCTTTAGCTTCACCACCATCCGCTTCTTCAGCAATCGCCCAGGAAGCTTTTCTTTCTCGTCCTCATGAGTCAAGCGCGCTCGCACAGTTACATATGAAAGCGTTGGGAAGTGTGGAAGAAGGGAATTGCAATGTTTTCATTTCACATTGTTTGCATTCACAAAAATTGGCACAGTCGCCTGACCCGGGTATATAATTCAGTCTGCTGACAACATGTTTTCTGACTTGTTTGGGAGGGCTATTGAGACCAGAGCGGACCATTGGAGGATATGTGTAATAGCAGGTGCCAAGCGATAGAATTATAGAGGCCGAATATTTTATGAAATTTTGCAGTCACGGGCAATAGGTCATCACGCCTCAGCATCGCTTCCTTCCTTCTGCTCGACCTCAACGCTATTGCAGTCAACACCTGGCAGGGCTATCACAAAGGTGCTACGTTTCACAGACAGGCATAGTCTGCTTGTAGGGGGGGCGATGTTCCTACGTGGTTTTACTCAATGAAGTAAAGTGTGCGGTAATTTGAACGCATGCCAAATTTCTGGACGGTGACGCCGCCCACACGTGCCTACTATTTTTAAATGTACAATGTCGCGTCATTTTTCACGTGCATTGTGGAGCAGCTGGTGGATTGTGTCTTTGGTTTAATGCACCCGCAGTGTTCACGAGGCTGGCCGCCGGGCTCCAACCGCTGGGCCATGTCGCCGACTTGACGAACCAATCACGCGAAAGCCAACCGTGTCCCGTTGAGTAGTAAAGTTATTTCGGCGCTTCTTAATGTGCGTTTCCGTGTCAAATTATACACTTCTCTGCCCCCCCCCCCCCCACGTGATCTTGTGTGAAACACGTTAGAGCATGGGTAGGATGTTGCCCAATTCGAGTGGAAATGGGCTGAACCCATTCGTGATAACCACCGATGAGAGATGGGAGACACATGTAACTATGGAGTGGAGACCGTGGGAAGGTGAGAGAAGCGGACAGAGACGGGCGGAAGAGTGAGACGACATCGCGGAGTTTGGAAGCCTCGACTGGACAGGGGAGGCTTGGGGGAAGGAATGAATGGAAGAAAGTGGGGTGGACAGTTGCCCAGCAGGCCGACAACTTAAAAAACAAGAAGGGTTCCAGAATCAAATGCTTCCTTTGTTGGTCAAAAGGCTTAGGAAATGGCTTGCGACTGGGAAAAGTGCAATGCGCAACGTTGGCGTGGTCTCCGCTCTCGAGAGCCGTGTGGACACGCGGCTTGTGGTGCGGAGCAGGCGTCCGCATTAGGCATTGGGGCCCCTCAGGAAAGCACTTAATAAAGCAAGTGATGCAGTCCTAATGACTTGTAATAATGTCATTTGTTTAACCTTGACAGCCGGAATCTCAGGACTCCTTTTCAGGATAGCCCTGCATTGGCACATTCGGCCAATTCCTTGATGATATGTGTGTGGAGAGCGGCAGTGTAGCGGTTAGCGTGCTGCGCTACGAAACCCTCCGATCCGAGTTCGATTCCCGCTCGCGGCCAACACCAGTAACGATTATCTGCACCGGTTCTAGGCCTCTCCTAGGTCGACTCAGCCTCAAATGAGCACCTAGTGCGGTGTGTAAACATCGCCACTAGGGAGATAAAGGCAGCCGGGCGTGACGTTGGCCACCCACCCCCTGGTGTGCCGTGCCGGCCTTCATAGGTGCCCGCTAACAGCACTTGCCCCAACAGTCTGGAAAGGCTATACGGGGGATCGTTGTCTTTTATGGAGAAAACCAGAGCACCCACAGAAACCCTACCGCGTGATGCAAGGAGATAGAACCCAAAGCTCTAACGCATCTGGCTTCACACACCCACACTTGCAGTATTGCTATCTCCTGCCCAGCTCGCAACAGCCCGGCGGGTTTTTGGAGATTCGCAAATCTCTACGCCATCTACCGACCTTCGTCTCCAAAGCGCTGAGGCACAGACGTGTGGGAACGCTCTGCGCCCACCTGTTGCTTCTCGGTGAGCCCTTTTGTAATTCCTCTGCTGGGTTTGAAGGGCCTCGCCCATACCGTTGCAAGTCACGTGGGATTCATTTGGCAATTTACTTGGCCACGTTGGCCAGTGTGAGTTGGTGAAAGTGGGCAGCGGTAGATTGTTTTGAGCATTGTGCAGTGCAACCGCAGGGCTGGTTTAACCCGTAGGCTAATGAGGCCTTCTGAGGCCCTCGCATCTTGTAGGCCCTCCTTTAGGACCTCCACTCCATATTGAAGTAGCATACGGCGGAGCGGCCATCGGGAATTGTGTTGTTTTTCGAATAGCGATGACAGCGTTCGTAACTTTGCAAACAGCTAAAGCTCTTGGAAACAATGTGCTAGTTTGAAGAGATCAGTGTCGTGATTGACTTACGTTTGATGGATTTACCTGGAGTGGAATACATGTGTTAATTTTACATAGGTAGTTACATTTTGACTTAAAACTTTCGTGACTGCAGGAATTCATATTATTTGGTTCTTTCGGTAAAGTCAGGTAACTTTTGTTTGTTACGTGTCAGGCTTTAGATAGGAATCCGTGTGGGTGGCTTTCATCTAGACGGAATGTCCCAACGAGCCATCAGGCCTCTTCTCGATCAAAACATCCAGGAATGGTAGCTTGCCATTATTTTCCACTTCCATGGTGAATTTGATGGATGAGTGTATGGAATTCATGTGGTTGGTTAAATGAATAATAATTCCCCCAAAAGGCAGTGTTTTTTTACACGTCGCTCTTGATGTGCCAGAATAAACAACAATAACGAAACGATTTTACTTTCGATAGAGCGCCCTCGCCTCCGCTGGGCGCCTCCGAGTGCTTCAAATCTCATCTCAAGCGTTGCGTTTGAAAGGGGCACTCCCAGTGGCAGCTGTCCCTGTGCGGCATAACGTGGGGGGAGGGGGGGAGAGGTAAATCATCGCTATGAATAATCAATCGAGCAGTTTGTGGATAATATTTTTTTAAAATAGCAACATTTGGACCCTGATGCCGGAATGCAATAGCCTTCATCTTGACCTACACCCGCAGTATTCATCAGGGCGGCCGCTGGATTCAAACCCTGAACCTCTGCTTCAAGATTAGCCGCATCACCAAGGCTATTGAGACACCATTACCGTTCGCATTTTTGGAGTTCTCTGGTCTGACACTGGTGAGACCAGGCCCTATAGAATGCTGTCTCTGGTGTAGGCCAATCAATTTCAAAGACAATGCATCATTTTGATTTAAAGCTTTCGTGACTGCAGTGATTCATATTCTTGGTTCTTTCGGTAAAGTCACGTTGAAGGGAAACAATAAAATAATAAACATATATTTTATTATTTTATTTTATTATTTTATTGATTCCCTTCAATGTGACTTTAACGAAAGAACCAAGAATACAATGCATCATATTTATGAGAGCATGTTTGTGTTTGCTTGTTCACCACAAGTACTGTGTGTGTGTTTAACGTCGACATGATTCCTCGCAGAAGGTTTCTATTTGTTATTTGAACATCTTAACACCTCCTGTTTTTATTTACCAGAAAGGGTAAAAACCTATTATCAACATTTCCGTATTCGTCGGATTGTAGGATACTCCGGAAAGTAAGACGCGCTCCCAACTTTTGCTTTAAAACACATGCGCCCGGGTGTGATAAAAAAAGGTGCGTGCCAGATACTTTGGAGAGCACGGTGGTGATACGTTTGGTGCGTGTCGTATTTGCGCCCTTCCCGTAGCAGCGCAGGCCGATCAACGAGCCCGAAACTGTCCGCCGTTGGTGATTCACGTGGACCGAGAAATTTCGAATGCAAAATGCCTCTTTGTGTTGCCTCTTCTCGCAGGATTGGTGCACTCGGAAATGAAATAAATAAAGCAATCCACCGGCGACCCGTGATTGGCATGATACATAACAAAATATCAAATCGAGTGTTTCTGTTGCTACAAAACGCGAAACACATTGCTTTTGTGTTGTGATCTCTTACCCTTAAGTCTGAAAGTGTAGATTTTGGAAACGAGCTTAAAAAAGCAAACGTGACGGTTGATATGTTGCCTTTACATAAACTGGCAAAGACCCCCAAGCCAAACTTGCCATTGTCAATGTGACAAAATGTCCGTCAGTGATTTTCACCATTTGGTTCAGAAATGGAACTTTTTTTCTATCTATTGTGGTGCAAAACGCTTACACATCGATAGTGCAGGGGGGGGGGGGGGGTGGTGGTTTAGTGTCCTGTGCTATAAACTCCAGCAACCCGAGATCGATTCCTGGTCTCGGCGAACATCACTCCACAAGGCGTGGGGTTTCAGCTGGTCTTGTGCCCTCCCCCTTCACCCAACCCACGCTGACGAGTGTGGTGAAGTGTGGATCCTCTGAATATGAATTCTTTGAAAAAGAGTTTGCCGTGTGTGCCGGCGGTCACGGACCAAATTTGCCAACGTTTCCAAATTGCTCACAAATTACTTCATAGGGGGGAAAAAAAACACGTTTCGACGTCGCTCCACTGGCAGACTATACTTGTCTGTGACACATATCGCCTTTGTGATGACCTTGCACGAAAATTATTGCCCAAATTGCATGTTGAACCTCTTTCTTACCGTACGTAGCCAGCCGTGCTGGGGAAAGACAACAAACTAAACACAAAAATCAGTTCTAAAGAAATTAGTTTTCAATCTAAGTGAATAGCCCCATCGGCTTCCTAACATCGGATGGAAGAGCGTTCCAGACGGCCGCAGAAGCGCATCCAAAAGGACGCACAATGTAGTGAGCGTCTTCATTCGATGGCTCGCCAAAAGCTGGAGTTCACGAGATGGTTTAAAATACCAAATGTACTAAATAATTGTTGTTGTTATTATGATGAAACAATGACCATGGTCGACACTACATAGAGAGTCTCTCAGTCAGCAGTGGATGGAAAAGAGGCTTATTCATTATCGTTATTCTATTTCAAGGTGGGAAATTGTTCTTTAGCAAGAGCGCAGGAATTACATTTTCATACAACTTCTTTGCTCGGTCGTGTGTGCAGCAGGTCTTATGAATCTGTAAACAATTAGAGAGGGCTTTGCGGAAGAATGGATGAATATTTATCTTGGTAAAATGCAAGTGAGGGAAAAATCTTCACTTTCCAGCTCCAAAGTCACTTGACACGGCACGAAAGCTATAAAAAATAATGCTGACATAGACGAAGGGGGGCGTGCGAGTTTGCAGTGTTTTTCACATCTCGCAGCAACTGATAATCCAAAATACACAGACACTTACCGCATCGTATAATGTGGAATTTTGTTAAAGAAGAATCGTGTTGCTTCCACCCAGAGCATCCGCAGATGCGTATCTGCATCCCCTTCTCGTAAAACTCGATATTTGCGATCATTTTCCATGTATTGTGCGCACGTGGGACGAGAGCAATTGCCGAACTGATACTCTGGTTTTGGTATTAATAAGCATAGAGCCTGGGTACTGCATGTATCCGTGTCGTAAAAGAAAAAAAGAGAAATCACCAAATTAAGATGGATAATCATTCCGCTGTGCCGAGCGGGACGGTTACGCGGGGGCTGGAACTCGCTGGAGCGCTTTTGAGACGCGGCGTTGTCACGACGAAGCAGCGGCGTCAACCGGCGCTTGACGCCACTCTTGCTGGACTGTGAATGACAACGACGGGCTGGAAAGATTGTTTTTTTTTTACATTTTCTCAACGCAACCCCCCCCCCACCCCACCCCCGGTTCTATTTGGATGCGATTCAGGACCGCGTCCGTCGCGGCCAAGACGCAGCTGCAGCGAGGGCCCCCGCCTAGGTCAAAGCACTCGAACTCTGGGGCGGCTGAATTATTAGCACGCGCTCTCGCCTATCAGGTGCACGGCTCGGCTATTGGAAGCAGATGAGCGACTTTCACTTCTTGAAAACAGACCCCCTAATTGCTCAACTGTCTAAAGTGCGCGAGCCGTCCAAGATGCGGCGGAGGAGTAGCTCTCGCGCTCCGTCGCTCGCTCGTCTGCGAAGACGGCCGTGCTTTCCGTTCACGGTGTCGGCTGCGATGGGATTGTGCGGCTGCGATGCACTGCGAAATGCATCGGTGATTTTCCTGCACAGCCACTTTGATGCCTCGAAAAAGGTCGCTATTTGGTGTTCGAACATCTTAACGCCTGCTTTATTGCAAGAAAGGGAAAATACAAACTTTTCTTATTTTTCATCACTTTGCCACCAATTAAAAAAAACAAATATGGCAATGACCACTATTGTGCATGAGCTCTGTATTGTATGCATGTGTGTGCGATAAACTTCTAAACTTTGATTCTGATTCAACCGTGCTGATCGGAGGTGCGGGGAGAAGGACAACAAAGTAAACATGAAAAAGCCCAGTTCTAAAGAAATTAGTTTTCAATCAAAATTTAAAAAAGCATAGCTAAAGTGACTTCCTCACATCGGAAGGGAGAGCGTTCCAGACCGCCGCAGAAGCAGCGCATTTTAAAGCATGCAATACACTCGCCGTCTTTGTTCAAGGAGACGGTACCGTTGGCACGATCTGGAGCTGTCCAATTTTTTAGGGAGAAACAACATCCGCTGCCCACCGTAGCATGTCACTCCCACAGCCCGATTGTCCACCAGCTGCTGTATTAGAGGCTCCCCAACACCGGTGCAAGCAGCGAGCGTTATTTGACCATACTACACTGCATAATAATGGGTTTTGGGTTGGATCGCATAAGTATAAATGTGTCGCAACCCTCCACCATCCGACACGGCCAATCAGTAAAAAATGTGTCACGTTGACAAAAGACAAATAGTTCATTATTTTAGCCCACCGGTGTGTTGAAGAGTGAATACACAACATTTAGAATTTGAGTACGACGTTTGGCTGGGAATTACATCCAGCATCTTCTGGCGATTTTTCAGAATAGTGAAGCCATCCACCTGCTTCCTATGTTAAATAGTGCAGGACGACGTCATCATTGAACCCCATCAGGTTTCGATATCAGAGGCGGAGGTGGGGGGGGGTATTGTAATTATATAACAGTTTAGTAATCAGTTAATTAATATGTGATTCTTATATAAGGAATTGTAATATGTATTGTGTATTACTTAAAAATACGATTCCAGTCTGCGCTAGGTCTGTAGCTATCAGAACGGTAAAAATTATTGGTATTTCTCTCAATTTCGATGGATTTTCTAATTAGTCTTGGCCAGTAATAATTAGTTTTGCACAGCACTTCAAATTTATAAAAAATATTCTTGGTTCTTTCGGTAAAGTCACGTAGAAGGGAAATAATGAAATAATAAAACAATCAAATTCTCACGACGTTTCGATTGCAACACAAGCAATCATCATCAGGTGTGAAAACCACAGCAAGCAAATTTTCTTAAACAATAAAATTCTCACGACGTTTCGATTACCTGGTATAAATTCTTGCTGTGGTTTTCACACCTGATGACGATTGCTTGTGTTGCAATCGAAACGTCGTGAGAATGTTATTGTTTTATATTTTTATTATTTTATTGTTTCCCTTCTACGTGACTTTACCGAAAGAACCAAGAATGTGAATCCCTGCAGTCATGAAAGCTTCAAATCGAAAGTTATCAAAATAAATTGAGTGTCCTTGTTGGCAAGCATGTTCTGCCACTGCCGACAGCTATGTTTGAGATAATGTAATGTTCCTTTGGTGTTATTTTAGTCTTACGCTAATGTTACATCACGTCTGTCCAATATAGCATTTTCCGCATAAGCAACTTATCCGATATACACCTTCTGTTGATAACTTAGATAATTCATCATTAGTACAAGAGACTTACGCGATCTAACCCAAACACCATTATGATTAACAATACTGGTCACGAAAGTCGACGTGTTATACTTCACTGCACTTGTTCAGTGCGGTTTGGTGACGGTTGGGTGAGTGCAAAACAACGGATGTTGATGCCCTGCTTTTTACTGCCCACAATGCCAAAAAACTGCCGGTTACATGCTTGTCGTGTGCAATGTGCAATGTGCCAAGCGACATGTTAGCATTTGACTTTGAGTATAAATTATTTTTTCACGAATTTTTTTTTTATTCATTGAAGGGGTTTGTACTCAATAGCTGTTGTCAGGGAACTAAATGCCAATTGAAAAACTTTTCATAAAAAAACATTTTTTTAAATGTTAATGGTCACCGGGTCCCATTGTGCTAAGTGCAGTCTCTAACTCATATTATCCACTCTGGCCTCTATTTACGTGCTGTGAAATGTCACCTATTTTTTTTTTATTTTAAGGCCACGGCGTTATTGATTAATGTTATTTGATTTATAATATATAATGCATGGTGATCACCCATCCAAGCATTGTCCAAGCTCAACTCTTCTTGTCTTCTGAAATATGATGAGATCACACATATTCTGGCTTATTTGTTCAAAAGCTATTCTCAGATACGCACACACAATCGTACGTGTGTATGCTGGGGTGCCACTCAAAAGTCACGTTTGGATATGTTCGAGGTCACCCTTCCTGGTTTCATTCATTTCCCTGCGATGAGGATGAAGCCAGGGCGAGTTTAAAGACAATCCCTCGATATTAACCGGTTGCTCCATGGAGTTGAAGAATGCATCACAGTCAGTCCACACAGAGAGCCACGGTGTAGAGAATTAGAGGAGGTGGCGAGATGTTAACTACCTCGCCTAGTATACAGGAAGTCGTGGGTTCGATCTCGATCCTGAGGCCTGTGGTCGCGTAGATTTTTCTCTGGGTCCTCTGGTTTTCCCCTCCACATTCAGAATCAACATGAATTTCGAGTGTTTGGCTGCTATACATGTCCACGTGATAAGCCACTTCATTGAGCTATCATTTGTGTGCCAGGTCGCTTCTGTAAAAGAGCTATATAGCTCAGTGGGCCTTACCTGGTATAAAAATAGTAGTTTTTTAATAGATTAGAACGACATTCTCTTCAATTTTCCACATGAACAGTGAGTGACACCCTAGCTGTAGTACATAGATAACCATACAATAATGAATTGCATTAATTAAATGTCATTTTATTAACCATATGTGGAGCCATTCAGATGCATTGGATTCGGTCACTGCTGATTTTTTTTTATTGACTTACCTTTTGTCCGACTCCCGCCTTGTCAGTTTAACACGCCGGCATTTCATTGTCAGAATTAGATTAACAATTTTTGCCAGTTCTATCAGCAAATGTTTCAGTTACATCATCATCCTCACCAGTCGTAAATGCACGTGGTGAGGACGATTCTGCCACGTGTAGACGGGAAGGCTACATTATTAAAATGCCGTTATTTCAACAACTGAGATATTCCATGCCTTGCTTGCCCCTAATATGGCGTGCGTGCTCGCTTTTTTTGCAGCATTTTCTGGACCATCACACGAACGTCCACAATAATTATTATTACAGCTTATTTTTCTTTCATTTCCCAGAGTTCGGGTGTGGAGAAATGCCCCCGCTTTTTATAAACGAAAACTTGCAGCGATTGTGGTGCACGATAAAAATCGAAAGCAAATATGTTCAATATTTCGCGTAGCACAGAGAGCAGTTCAGGCGCTACGGGCATTTAACTCGCGGGCAATCGAGGTGCGGTGTAGAGCGGTGGCGCAACGGTTAGGACCTCGTCCGATGGATCCGGTGACCAGAGTTTGATTCCCGGCCACAGCAATGGTGCGTAATATTCACAGAACCGGTCTTGCCCCTCTCACCCTCATCTTGCGCCAATCTTCACTGACCAGAGTGGGGAAGTTACGGTGCATGACGTGTGGATTGTAAATGTGGTGAACATTAGTTTATGTTCTTATTGAGGTGTTCACCCGACCGCCATTGCAATGCCTCTGTATACATTCCTCAGATCCTCTTGTATTTCATGAAAGGCATTAGAATAAGGGTGTGATGTTTGCTTTCATTTCCAGGAAAACAATCTAACAGAAAAACTAAAAAAACACATTTCCGCGAGCCCCGAACTTCTGCAGCAGCAGAAGTCATCCACTGATGCCTTCCTGTAATTCCCCTCCACCCTCCGTTCCATCATTACCCCTCTCTTTCTCGGTCATCCCCCCCCCCCCCTCTGCTGTCTCGTTCCGCTAAAGCGTTGCCGTCGCTCAAAAAAAAACCCGAGGCTACAAGACGAGGAAATAAAAAATTCTGCCCGCTCTAGATAATTAATTATTAGAGTAAAGTTTCCCATAAACAAATTTCCGCGCAGCGATGCCCCCAATTCTTCATGGTGTCTGTAAATTTCACAACCCGCCACAGAAAGCAGCGCTTCTTCTTCTTCTTGATTCTTTCGGTAAAGTCACGTAGAAGGGAAACAATAAAAATAATACAAATATAAAACAATAAAATTCTCACGACGTTTCGACTGCAACACAAGCACCAGTGTGGTTAACTAGAGTCAAGGCACCCCCATAACTGACGCAGGCTGAGGAAGCCTTCGTCCAGGTGTGACTCAACAAAGGTGTCATTGTTCATTTTTATTGTTTTATATTTTTATTATTTTTATTGTTTCCCTTCAACGTGACTTTACCGAAAGAACCAAGAATATGACAACCGCATTGTACAGCGTGTGCAAGAGCACACGCGAATTGTCAACAAAATGTTAAATGTTGTCATTTTGACACGCAACGGAATACTCTAGTGCCTGTGTGTGGTGGTGGATGGGTGTACTAACCCCACTTAATTACTCGTGTGCGTGCGTGAACACAAGTGACAGATGATTGAATTGGCTCGCACCCCCTCTGCAGAAGGGCGAGCGCAACAGCATTGACACTTTGTAAACGTTCTGAGAGCGATGGCCCAGAACGCATTACACGGAATCGGGAAGGTCACTAAGAATTGCGGTCGGTGCGGCAGTGGAGCGCGCACTGCTGTAACCACCCCCACGCGTTTCCCTTCCCGTGATTTTCGTAAAGCCGGCGCGCACCTCGACCCGGCCACGTCTCCTCCGCCACGATTGGCGAGGCGCGTAAAAGGGCCACTCGCCGCTTTCGGTGAGTTTCCAAAGCATTTTCAAGTCGTGGCAAATTAACCGCGATGTAAGCAAGCCGTGGTGTCGTGAGATTTGCAGTCATTGCCCCCCCCACTCCACCGCCGTAAATATTATTTTAATGATGTTTTTGGTAAACGCAGGCCAAGCTTTGGCCGCGGAGGATTTTCTGAATTTTTTTTCCCAGAATTGTTCGTTACAATTAGCGCGTTGGAATGTCTTTGTGAGGGATTGCCCTTGATACGATGGTAGCTCGAAGCGACGATATTGAGCCACTTAAAATAAACTGCTCCACGAACGCCGTGTTTTTTTATTTTATAGAAATGTCTCTCGCGTGGTTTTCGTTAATATTTTCCCCGCTCAATGTCGGGCACGGATTTAAATTGCTGCGATTTCCTGCCACGGGTACGGAAACGTATCCTCGTAATGGAATATCCCGTGTGCCCTCAGTGACATTCTGGTGTGCGTTACACCAAACAATGCAGCATCGTTCACAAATTTATCAAAATTATATTTCGTAACAAGAATCCCCGAGGCCAAGTCGGCTGCCAGAAACATATCACTCGCCCCGAAGCATTTTATTTTTTGCATCTCTTAATTTGCCTTCCGATGTCCGTGCCGGACAAAACAGTGTCGATCGCATTTTGCAAATTACGTAAGCTCCGTGCAAAAGGGGCCGCAAACATCCGTCCATCGAGGCCATCATCCGCACGGCCGTAAGAGGGCCCACATGCAAGCGGCTTCCATCAAGGCCGCGGTCGCCTGCTTTTTTTTTCCCATTCCACCCGGCTCTTCCTCTTGATCTGTTGCCTCATCTGGCAGGGAAGTGGGCATCCCCGCGCCAGGATGCAGTGGCAGAATTGGGCATCTGGAAAGGACAACAACTCTGAGACACGCGCCTGCTAGACCGCTAATGGCCATCGTCGGCGCTGGTCGCAAGCAACTCCGCAGATTATTATTATTATTTGTTTTTACTCTCAGTGGTATTGGCCACTCGGCGTGAATATCTCGCACGGAGTTGCCTGTCCTCTGATTGAATATACTTAAGCGAACTTCCGAGCATGGCGTGCCATACCTCTTCTGTTTATCTTCCCGTGAGAAGATTCTTTTAAATAGTTTCAAAGGTCACCCCTTTTAAATGAACGATAATATCACGATGTCTTTCCGTCAAACATCGCAAGCTTTCGTCTTCTGTTGTTCGTTTCAAGGTCACTGCATTTCGATCAGATCTAACACAACATCTGAGCATCCCACCCCCGCCTCCCATCGCCCGTGACTGTTTAATGTAACCCCCTTTTTTGTAATGAACCGGCCAAGTGCTTTATGTAACTGTTAATTGTGTCTTTTGCACCACTGCCAACGCAGCATCGTCAAATGGTTTTCTCAACTGTTGGTCGATTCCAAGTCCACGTCTTCAATTAAAACATTAACGGCGAAGCCGCGGTACACACTTCAAATAAATAACACGATTCGAAGCGAACGTTCATTTCGCAATGATTGACGTTCCTGCCAAAAAAATAATAACAACCATTAAATCACTGACAAGTGAAAACGAAGGGGAAAAATCCTATTGTTTTTTGAACTTCAACATTTTTCAATGGAGAACTTTTTTTTTTTCCCCCCACCCATGGCCAACCCGCAGAAATGCACTTGACAACAGCTTCAGTGAAACGGGTCGCCTCGCTGGGATTCGAACGACTGCAGAGGTTCAACGTCGCTCACATCATCGCCTCCTCGCGCTTTGTTCATGGGCTGACAGCAGTTTCTCTCTCTCTCGCTCTCTCGAACAGTACTGAGCAAAATATCTAGATCAAGTGCCAGGCCTGAAAAATGTTTTAGAATAAATATCTGCTCTTAAGTGTGGCTCCAGATTGCTACACTAAACACTCCCGAAGGGCACGCGGGAATTTAAAACACCGAATTGCTTATTTCAACCACAGGACCACCAGGCCGCAATGCAGAAACGGATACTTGCACGGTCGTTTGGCGATCCCAAAGCATCACTCTGATGCCCCACAGCATATAGTAATTTTAGCACCATCATCATAATAATCATCATCCTCATCATCATCAGCCACGGTCAATTCGCTGCTGGGCGAACGTAGCCCCAGCCACCGTCACCTCTCGCGCTCCTGCCACACGACAATGCGCCTACCATTTGCACACGAGCTGATTTCACTGCTCCATCTCCTCGTTGGCCATTCTCTCCAACACGTCCCATGCTGTCACGCCGTCGTAATGCTTGACCATCGGCCGAATGGCTCCTCACTAATGACACATGACTCCTCTGCAGCCTGTACGGCTACAGGAAAATGGTAGAAATGAAAATGTAGAAGTCCTGGTGTGAGACCAATTCATCCTCGAGCCTATGAGAACTTCTGTTGCCCTTCCGCAGAAACATCACCGTAGTGGAATAGGAGCAGTTCCGGAAGGTGCCCTCTAATATTTGCTGTTCTTGAGAGGCTTGAGGTATGGCATGCCGTGGTCGTATGCCAGCACATATTGTCCACCGGCTCTCGGGGGGACCTAGGTATGAACAAAGCCACAAACTTATTTTTTTACGCTCTCCAGAAAACCACATTCGCCCACGTGCGACTCTGCTGAGCGAGCGAACCGCTCTGTTGGACGAGCGACAAGAAACTCCGAATCCCGGCCCTAAACCAGATCTGACATCAGGAGCTCTTGCGCTACTCTGAGAGAGCAGAGCACGTGGACGCTTAACTGGTGGACAGATGGCACGTCCAGATGTTATGTGAATGCTGGCAAATCACTTTATGCTTATGTGTGCCAAGTGGCCGAGTGTATTGATAGCCCTTCCAATTGCCTCTTAATTCCATCACCTAATGCCCCGTGTGTTTCACTCCGGTAATGCGTTCCATATGGAGATACTCTTTGCTATAAATGTGCAAACCTCAATTGTTAATGCTTAATTATCCCTGGGCTCTGTGTTATTGTTTTATTATTCATGCCGAACCTTGTCGGAGAAAATCTAAAAACAAACATTGGCTGTTATGAGTTCAGCGCTGCGTGAAGACCACACTTTTCAAATAAAAACCTTTAGAGACCCGACGGGGCTCTAAAGTCTGCGCACGATGTTTCGTAATTAAGTTGAAATCGTTTCTAATACAATGAAATACAATTCAGATGTTTAACGGCGTCTACAAGCAACTCCATCTCGAGATGCTCTACAAAAACCGCGAGCGTATTTTATTTTATAGAGAGAACGAGGTAGTCGATCAGAGGGCATAGGGGACAAAACTAACGTAAGTTCTTGAGCCTAGACGTGAATTGAAGAAAGTCGAAATCAAGGCTGGCTGAGGGAAGGCAGTTCCAGACTCGAAGGGCAGTAAAGGAGAGTGAGCGATCCCCCACTGAGCGAATCTTCACTGGGGGGGCTTGGGTAGAAAGCCTTTGTGGCTGGAGCTGAGAGTGTGTGGAGGGGAGTAGAGTGAGATGAGAGGGGAGAGGTAGGAGAGTGCATGGAAGGAGTAGAGTGAGATGAGAGGGGAGAGGTAGGAGAGTGCGTGGAGGGGAGTCGAGTAGAATAGGGAAGAAGTAGGAAAGTGCGTGGAGGGAAATAGAGTGTGTCAGTAGGGAAGAGCTAGGCAGGGTTGGTGAGTCTGTGAAGGATCTTGAAGACAAGTGTGAACTTGAAGTTGACTTGGGACTGGATCGGACTGGGAGCGAGTGGAGCGGTCGTGGTGTGGGGGTGATGCGGTCTCCTTTATGGGTGCGGGGCGAGGAGTCTGGCAGCAGACTTTTGGGATCATTGTTTTTCTGCTGAGACCGCGTCGAGAATAATCCAGAATGGGCGATTCTTGTGCAACGGACTGATGTGTGAGTGCGAAGATCACATCATTTCACACTAACAATGTCACGCAATCGCCGAAGTCGTCCCTAGAGCAGACGGCACCTGTTCGATCTGAATCTACTTCCTGTTCGATCTGAATCCACTTCCTGTTCGATCTCAATCTACTTCATGTTCAATCTTAAACCGCTTCCTGTTCGATCTCAATCCGATCCTGATCGATCTCAATCTGCTTCCTGTTCGATCTCAATCTGATTTTTGTTCGATCTCAATCTGATTTTTGATCGATCTCAATCCGCTTCCTTCGCAAACGTGGCCAGCGCTCACGGGGGTAGTGCTCTGCGAGGAACCGGCGACATAGAGACCCATGCTGAGTGAAACCAAACATTTCACGTAGGTAATTGACTTGCGTGTCGCCACCATTAAGTGTGTGTGCGAGAATAACATCTGTTAGAAAGTATAAATTCCAGACATTTTCAATCCACCATTGGATGAAGACATTCCCACGCAAAGTCGGCCACGGCGGACAGTTGGAGTGCGGTTTGACCATACTTCACCACGCCGGTCAGTGTGGGTTGGTGAAGGAGGGGGTGTTACAGGACTGGTTGGTATCACTTAGTACTGATGTTAGCCGTGGCCAATCAATGAGCAGGGATGGCAATTTGTAGGATGGCGTGCGCAGAATCGCGCTGCTGATTGTTATTGAACGGGAATGTCCTTCCTCCCACGACTCCTTCCCTCCTACACCTTTGCGTGGTCGCATTCTTCCTGCAAACAAGCAACCAACGCGGCGGATAACGCTGCAAACACTTAAACAAAACATCGACCGTGAATGTAAAACGGTCGTGGTCGGGGGGAGGGGTGTGGGTTGAGGAGTGGGGGGGCTAGCGGTGGTGGTAGAATAAATAGAACGGAGGGAGAATAAAACAGGATGTTTTTCCTTTTTTTTCACGGCCGGTCTCAAAACTATTTTGTATCTCCGATAGCGGATAATGACGGTGCCTGCACGCACAGTGACTGCGGCGGCAGCTGGCTGGGCTGTCCACAAACAAATCCCTCCTATCTCAGCGCATCGCGACTCCGCTGCTGTTGTTGATGTTGTCGTCCTCGACGACTTGGCCGAGTTACTTCTTCTCCGGCTCTCTCGAACTCGCGTCTGTGGACATTTTCCGCGACGTTGGCTCCTCTCGCGCGGGTCGTTCGGCACGATGTCCGACGTTTCGCTCCGATGGCTGGATTGTCCCTGGCGGAACGTAATTATTCCTTGCACTTAGAGGAAGGGGAGCTGATGATGCAGGCAGTGACGAGAAGGAAACTGGCACTATTAGGGCACGCACGTGTGTGATGGGCAACAACAGGCAAAATAAAAAAGTGTGTTTGTCGGGAAAAATGGAAGGAACAGGAAAGAGAGGAAGACCTAACAGAGGATGGCTTGACGATGACTACCACGAGAGATTGGTGCCAGAAATATGTGGCACTACTTGAGCATATTGCCACAAGACAGTGGAAAGTGGAAACAAATGACGAAATGCGAAGTGGAAACCTACGGGCTATCTGCTCATAAATCGTGGTGATGATGATCATGATGATGAAAAGGAGTTCCCAGCCGGTGGAGCGAAACGTCGGACACCGTGCCGAACAACGGCCGATACAAACCGAATAAACACAGCCCAGAGGCGTTCAGCGGTGTGGTGGTGGCGGCAGTGATTGTGTGCCCGAGTTCGAGTCTCCGGTGACGCCTTGCAGCACGAGCGGTGTGCGATATCCCAGCCGGTCATGGGCCCGCTCTCTCCCCTTCACACGAAAACCGGCACCGCCGAGCTCGGTGAGGTATGGTCGAAACAACGCCCAGGGTGGGGAAGGCCTTCACCCAGCAGCGGATTAACAGGGGGCCTCTGAGAGTTGCATTTTGACGATGAATCAGTGCCGTTTTGCAAGTTCGGTGGGGTGGGGGATTGACAATTTGTTGCATCGCCCTTCCTGACCTCCACGTCTCAGCGATAACCAAGTCACTGCGAGCCGCTCTCTCGCCAACAACACCGACTTGGGGTATTTTTTTTTATTTTTTTCTACCCATCGAGCCTTCGAGATTTCTCGAAAAAAGTCAAGTTTGTTTGAGCGTTAAGATATCTCACTATATATAGGGACTGTTTAATCGGGAAACAATTCAAACACGTTAGGTAAAACTTAGAATTGGCAGCTGAAGAAGTCATCGCTCGACCCCATTTGTTTTCCCATATGTGCGTGTTAGCTTATAGGGAAATCTATTTGATTTTAAATGTACTTATTTACACGTATTGCATAACATGTGCCTGTGCATTGTTTCAAAAGCTACGCTTACATCTGGGTCACAAATAACTCTTTTGATCGTTACCTTTTTTTTTGTCCGTTTTGCACACGACGACGAGTTTCACGGCTCGGAAATGTGGAATCGGGAGACCGGCTAAACGGAACAAGTCGAAAGTCAAGAGGCACCATTTATCCTGAATTGAGTTCGTTGTGTTGGGGGGGGGGGGGGGGATAGTGGGGGTAGGGAATAGGAAATGTGTCTCTGCGTCCTCTGTAAAGGCGTTTGCTGTAAACTTTCTTCACCGATGACAGATCAATCACTGGAGCCCGGCTCGGGGCTCGCAAGGGTTTTGGCCGTGTCCAGCGCAAAAGCTTCGCCAGGGACTCCCCACCGACCCATCAACCCCGAGAGCACGACGTTCTGGTTCGACGTCCGTGCGACTGCGAATATTACTGCCGCTTTGCGAAAAACGCAATCAAGGCGACCCACCGATAGAGAGCCCACGGCGAAACCCACGCGCGTGCAGCGGGCAAATATTTTCGCGACGCAAATTCATCGCGGCGATAAAATAAATGTGGGTTTAAAAAAAAAAAATCCTCCACTAGAATTCTTGAAAGAATTCCAAATGGGAGTAATACCGCTTGGAATATATTTCAACAACAGCTCGGGGGAAGTGTTTAAACGTTGTTTGTTTTTTTGTTGTTGGTTGAAAATTTACTTCTCCATAAATCGGAATTAAAGAGCAAAAATATTTGAACTTTCAAACGTCCCAGCGCCGTCGAAGTGGGAGCGGGCGGACGGGACGGCGAACTCTGGCGACGCAATCCATCGGCATCAATCTTCAGTCGCGCGTGCCAAGAAAGGGCCCGAGACAATGGTCACCGGCACCTCGAGTGATTGGCAAATGGAAGTAAAGAAATAAAAGGGCGCAAGCGATCGCTGGAACCAACAAACTCATGAGGCAGGTGTTTTTGCTCTCGCGAGCAGCCTGTGAATGTGGACACTTTTTTTTCACAATGAACGCCTTTGGCCAAACCTGTACCCCGGTTGTAAGGCTTGCCAAGGGGCCTGTGCTTCGTTACCTCAGGATGTCATGCCTCGCAGACCTCACCATCCATTAGACCGCCAGGTGTTGCGATGTGCATTTTCTATCATCTGGTTGATGTAAAATAATATTTGGGGGTTAGTCCATTATTTTTTCATATTTCAGCAAAGATCCAGCTTCAATTTTGCCACGCAAAAAAAATACCACATCTGATTGCGGTATTCCTGTCCCCCGAGTTGATTTGTTTCGTGGCGAAACAAATACATGGTGAAGAGGAAGCTGCCACGACCAGCCAGAGTTGTGCCCCTCTCTCACTCACCCCCAGCGCTCGATCTGTCGTGCAACACTCACATGTCTCGCATCGTTTCAAGCGATGCTCAAATGTTTAATCGGGTAAAAGGTGCAGCCCTTGCAATTGCTTGCTCATTGCCACTGCCAAGGGAAGGGCGTCTCAAGAGAGGCATACAGCCCCTCGAGAGAGAGAGGGTGTTTTGGCCTACTCTTCCACGGGCAAGCCAGACATCTTGGAAGAGGTGGGAATACCCACACTTTAGAAACATACCGTAGAGTTGCTTTGTTCCCTCCTCCACATTTATAAATATGGGTTTCGAGTGTTTTAGTTGCGATAAATGTCCACACGATAAGCCACTTCGTTGAGCTATTAATTTGTGGTAACCAGGTCGCTTCTGAAAAACAGCTGCATTGCTCAGTGGGGCCTTACCTGGTAAAATAAATGTAAAAAATAATAATAACAGAATAAAATTCTCACGACGTTTCGGCCACAACACAAGTGGCCGAAACGTCGTGAGAATTGTATTCTGTTATTATTTTTTAAAATTTTATCTCCATTCCACGTGACTTTACCGAAAGAACCCAGAAGATGAATCCCTGCAGTCACGAAAGCTTTAAATCGAAAAATAAAATGTAGTTTAGTTACTAAATGTAGTTTAGTGACTAAATGTAGTTTAGTTAATCCCGGCACACGTGACCTGCCGATCGACCGACTGCAGTGTACCCATTGAAGCCGCTGGATACACAGCGGGAGGGAGGGGGGGGTTTAAGACGTGCAACTGCCGCGCCAGGAGATCGAATCGGCGAGTCCTGGACTTGCAAGCCCGGTGCGCTAGACGAGTGCAATCGACGGCGGCATCCCGCAGCGTTCGACCGCGTGGAAAGCAAATTCACCGTTGAGCATTTGTAATTTTATTGTATTTTTTTCATTTTAATCTTATTTTCTATCGACGTGACTTTACCGAAAGAACCAAGAATATGAATTCCTGCAAGTCACGAAAGTTTTACGTAAAAATATTTATATATATTTTTAAAAATATGTATGAGTAAAAAAACCATGTATTTCTGTATTGCGATGGGCGGGGCGTGAGAGCTGCGCGACCCAAGGGAACCACAGCAGTCGTCAACAGTCGGCCCAACGAAAGCGTGAGGCCGACAGAGCGATCGAATGTGGTGGGGCGGGGGTAGCAGGGGACAGGGGATCCATCACGACCCCGCCACCGCATTCTGTCACGAGCCGAGGGATCCCCCCCCCGCCCCCCAGCCCCGCCCCACCCCCCCCCCCTCCGCTCATCGTCACTTCACGGTCGACGAGACATTTCCGAAGATGTTTTTTTAGTATTTGTAGCCGGGTTTTAAATTAAAAAAAAAACGCGGAGATGGCCGAGGCGCGGGGCTTCTCTCTCTCTGTCTCTTCCCTGCGCGCTTTGTGCGACCCGGGCTGGCGTGGTTCGATCAATCGGAAATCAATTGGCATTGCGACAGACAGTTTATATCGGCAGCACCGCGGTGTTAGGATAACAAACAAACACAAAAAAAGAAGTGACAGCTCTCTTCTTTTTTGCTTCAGTTCTACGAAGTCCTTACCGGCTGCCACATTCCTCGCGCGATTCGGCGCGGTGATTTCGCGCACGTTGCTCTCGTCGTTTCTCACTCATCTTCGTCGCGTTATGAAGAGTGACAGAACACCCTAACTGCGCAATGTACTGGCTAACAGGTCATTGCAACGTACGGTATTGCTTTCTTTCGTACAGGTCCTGGCATTTGTGTACGTTCAAGGTTATGCGTACGGCCGTTGTGAATGTGCTCCGGGTTTTTTTTATTTCTTTCTCGAGTGCCTTCCTGCGAGCACGTCAACTTGCAGCCCAGCGGGTTTGGGATTTTCGGGGACCCACCAACCCTAGTATTAGACATGGGTGGGAATTGAACTGAGGTTAAACATGGCCCGGCTTTCATTAAACACCAGCAGCAGCAGGCAACGGTGTATACTCTGGGTAGGACGTGAGGTATTCCGTTCAATCCCTGAATTGCTTTACGGGCATGTACATGTATGTATTTTGAACTTCTTTCGCACCGTGCGTATCCAACTGTCGTAATCGGAGATGCAACGTTTATGTACTCTGCGACCGCTGAACTAAACTTGATTCCCTGCCACAGATGACATCAGTGGGGAGTGATATCTGAACCGATCCTGGGCATCCCTCCTTCACTGAATCGCACTGACAAGTGTGGTTAACTAGAGTCAAGGCACCCCCATAACTGACGCAGCCTGAGGAAGCCTTCGTCCAGGTGTGACTCAACAAAGGTGTCATTGTTCATTTTTATTGTTTTATATTTTTATTATTTTATTGTTTTCCTTCTACGTGACTTTACCGAAAGAACCAGGAATATGTTCATTGTTATTAACACGTAAATATATTTTTGCACCAGCACGATTTCGGACTTGGAGCGCAATATTTATTCTCTGTCGCTGCCGTAACATGCCGTAATGTTTGGCTTTTGGGGTCACGATATGAGTTGCGATGTAAATTAATCCCGAAGGGACGTTCGTTAAGGCTTGTGTTCCTCGTTTTATGAGGTAGGGCTCCCAGAGGCACCCACGGTAACTTTGCGCCGCTACCACAACAGGGTTCCTCGGGATGATGAAAGCAATGGCCTCACGACAAGACCAGGAGGGCATTACCACCCAGAGCCAAGCAAACACAGGTGGCGTGAAGTCACACTAGTTGGACCCCAATCGGCCACGGGAATCCGATCCCTGAATGTTGTCACGACGCTTCCCGTTGTGCATTTAGGCTTTGGGGGCGGGCGGAAATGTTTTCTTTCCCCGACGAACATCGGCCCGATGACCACTCCTGTGAAACGTTGATTAAAAAAATAAGCATGGGAGTGACGAGGTGAAAAAGAAATTGCGCTTGCAAAGGGCTCCTATTATTCCAATTAACGTAATTAAAGCATTACTTCAGCTACAGAAAAGTCAGGGACCAGTGGGCCGTTCAAAATTGTTTCCTGAAAGATGGCAGAAAACCACCCCCCAAAATTCCCAATTTCAAAATGATCACGTGGCCAACAGAAAGTCGAGCTTCTGAAGCATTTGCCAGATATTATCGTGATTTTTTTTATTAAGGTCATAGAGTCTTTTACAATAACACGAAGCCACTTTTCTTCAGTTTTTTTTGTTGTTTTTGAAAATCTGATAAGAAAGCGCCGAACTTAAAAGTTTTGGCTCCGCTTTATAAAAATTGTCAAAATACGTTTCTCTTGAAAAGAGCAAGGCCACGCTTCTAATTGGACACGGTGACGTATTGGCATTTCCGTCTCGCTTGGAAGCGAGCGAGCTTCGTTAGTTTTTCTAAATTGTTAAAGCTGAAATAAGGCAGAGCGCAACTCTGACAGCAACCGTTAGCGAGGCCGTTCCCCGTAAGTGGCTGTGCTCGATGCCGTTATGCATCTGACAATATAAATACGGGCCGAGTAATTTGCACGCAATATCTATGGGACATTTTTTTTGCCGGTATCAAAATTATGAACAAAACGAGGAGAGGATTTACTCTTTCTGGCAATAAAGCAGGAGGTTTTGAGATGATCAAACACCAAATGCATCAAGTCTACATTCAGCACATGCTTGTGGACAAAAATGCTAACAAACATGCTCTGATAATATATGCGTCCGTCATACTTGCTTTGCCTTTTTACTGTTTGCCTTTTGGCGTCCTCTGGTCTAATGGTGAGACAAGTCCTTGAACAGAAGGCCGTCTCTATTGTAGGCCAATCAGTTCCAAAGACAATGCAGATATTATCAGAGCGCTTGTGTTTTGCGTGCGGGTTGCATGCGTCACGAGAAGAGATGATGGCGAGTGGTCGGAAAAAAGGATGGAGTGCGAGCCAGGACAGTGAACGTGCCCAGCAGGACGTCCGCCGTGGAAATGGAGCGGTGAAACCAGCTGGTGTGCGATGCTCCGTGGATCGTTACACTGCGGGACCGCGATTGACGGCGACGGCTTGGGGAAGACTTCACCCAGCAGTGGATCGATCAGGGCTGATAATTGATTGACGGCTCAACTCGAGATCACAGGCAGGATGGACACGTTTACCCTTTTTAAACGTTCTCAAAACATAATCCCACACATGTGACGCGTGGCGTTTGTCTTGCATGTGTCTAATATTTCTTTGTTTTCGCGTATGTGTTTGTTTTCCATTCTTTGCGCATGACGATGGCAGCAGTTTGGTTTGGGAGCTGAAATGCCACCATCGAGGTCTGCTCGCCACAACGAGAGGGCTTCAGGAGAGAGACTTCGTGTCGTTTTTCTGTTCCTCCTCCGTTGAAAGAGCGCAAACTACGGTGCCATCTGCATGCTGTATGTATATTGTATGCACGGTGTACGTATGTATGTTGAACTTCTTTCGCACCGTACGTAGCCAACCGTGCTAACCGGAGGTGCGGGGGGAAGGACAACAAACTAAACACAAAAATAAGTTCTAAAGAAATTAGTTTTAAATATAGATTTAAAAATGCGTCGCTCCAGTGGATTCCTAATATCGGACGGAAGAGCGTTCTAGGTGGCAGTAGAAGCGCATCTGAAAGTGCGCGATGCAGTGACCATCTTTGTTTGGTGGCAAGCAGCCACAAGCCGCTGCTGCTGCGAGGATGACCGGCGTTGGCATGGTGGTAATTTGTGCTCCTTGACACAAATCCTCGATGTGTGCCTTCTGCAAGGCGACCGTGTGAATGGTAATGTTTGTGTGTGTGTGTTTTTTTTAAGTATAACAGTCACTGGGCATTTTGTAGAACACAACGTGTTTTCCAGTTCATATTTATTGTGTATCAGAATACGCACATTCGTCCTTTAAAATATAAAACGGTATAAAAGAAAATGTTAATATATAACTATTATATACAAAGGGCTCATATATATGTCAAGATGATGTTAAAATGTAGTTACCACACGCTGTGAAGTGTTTTTTTCATGATACCAATATACCGGTATTACGCACATATATAACGTCTGTAATCTTTCCGAGACTTAAAAAAAAACAAAGTGCTTCTGCACTTGTGGTGAGAGCGGCTTTAGAAAATCAGCCGTCCAGCAATAAAAGCAGGCATTGTCATGATGAAGCATCTGGGCTGAAATTTGTTTGGAGAAAATAATCACATCCCCTGTCAAATATAATGAATTGTCAACATTCGGGGCTGTGATCCCATTCAAGGATTAATTCTTCCGTGTCGCCATTTTCAACATCTTATTTCTACTGTGCTTTTATTTTTTTTCCACCTTATGTTTACATTTGTGCCCGTGCCATTAGCCCTATCGGCACCTTTAGCATTCCACCAACATGCGCTTTTAATTCGTTAAAACCATCAATGGGTGCATCGTGGGAATATTCAATTGATAAACGGATGCATTGTTACACCCCTAACATCTGTAATCAAACCTTAATCATTCATAAAAAAACTCAACACATTTGTCAATATAACACTGCCTTTAAAATAAAACAAATATTTATTATTAAGAGAAGGGCCATTGCTCAAAACGTCGCCTCTTATATATATTTTAATTATTTTAAGGCCACAGTGTTATTGACGAATGTGTTGAGTGATTTTTTTGTTATTTGTGCTTGTGTATAACTGCCTATGCAGCAGCAGCATCACCAAATAACTCGCTAATAAATAATTTATCTGTCAGTTAAAAACTGTTTGCCTTTCAGAAAACTGTCAAGAATGTCACCTGACTGAAACAAAGTTGCATTGATAAATGTTAACAAATAACGTGTATGTATATATGTGTTAATGAATAACTTGCACGTTGAACTTCGCATTATTATTGTTAATATTATTGCCCTGGTATTTTCATGACAACGAATTGGATGCTGCGTAGCTTTGGAAACGCACGTGAAATTGTCAGCATAAAAAAAGAAATGAGTCGATGAAATAACGCGAAAACAAATCGGATGGAAGTGGCCGTACAACTGCTTTGAGCCCACTTTAAAAACTACCGCCGGATCGAATATCGTGCCATGTGGCCCAAGCGCACGCGCTTAAGGCACGCTCGAGCGCGTGAACGTAACCGCGGCGGGGAAACACAAAAAAGAAACCACACACACACAACCCCAGAGCGGGTTTTTACTGCCAAGCTCGTGTGCGCAATAAAAACCTAGCATCTGAACATCTGCAGCTTTTAATAAACGCAGGAAGTCTCGGTGGCGGATGTAAAGACGGACAGGAGCGGGGGGGGGGGGGTGTCATAAGCTAAATAATTGTTGCAAAAACAAAACAGAGATCGTCACCACAAGTCGCAGTCGTCCAAACCCTCACCCCCCCCACCCCACCGCCCGCCCTGGCAACCCCGTACGAGCTGGTTGTGATCAGTCACCACGGCCGAACGCCATCAATAACTGAGCGGTTATTTGGATGCTCAAGCCAACTTACCGGGGCCAGATTCGAGGGGAGGTAACAAACGGGGATATTTGTCTCGGGCTCCAAAACTCCAGGGGTATCCATGATAAAATATATTAATATCATAGCTTTAATATTAACACTATAAACAATGCAGTTCTACTTTTACTGGAGTGCGGTGACGGTTGGGCAGTGTGTGTGTGTGTCTCTATCAGGGTTGCCACCTCTGAACCACAAAAAATGAGGACAAGTCATGGACTGAAGAATGTCTTTCACAGCATTGGAGGAGGGGGCGAAACTGCATTGTAATGCACCGTGTTGAGAGTAGGGCATTGTTGCGCAGCTTACTTACAGATGTCCCAGGGCCGCTATCTCACTCAAACAGAGGACGATCCTGGGATAAAGACCAGGCCAGGTGGCAAATTAAGCCTCCGAGTGCGGGGGAGGGGGCGCGGTGCACGGTATGTGGGGGGTGGGGGGGTTTGAGGAGCAGCGGTGAAATCTCTGCTCCGATGCTCCGCTCATGAAGATAACTTAAATCATCTGACCCTACTTTCTCTACCCATACGTCTACCACCAGAGCAAGCGTCGCCACCGTTAACCAGCAGCAGCGGTAGCTGCAGCTGCAGCAGCGAGTAGCGAGTAGCGAGTCGCGCGACAAGTCGACGTTTAGTCGCGTCAGGAGTGGAAGTCGGCGGGGCGGATCTTCATGGTGGTGGTGCGCAGGGAGTAGCTGGAGCCCTTCCAGTAGTGCCACTTGACGCCGTTGAATTTGCCCGTGTGCTGGCCCCCCGAGTAGTGGCGCCCGTTGAGATTGGACGCTCCACATGCGTCGAACCACCAGCCTGAAAGCAAGTTTACGGGCGGAACGATGATTATTCTTCTTATTCTTCTTCGTCTTATTATTATTATTTTTGTTAAAATGTTTCACGCGTGCGGGTTTCCACGGCTTAAAAACCCAGCCGAGGGCGGGCGGGCCGAGGGCGGGCCGAGGGCGACCGCTCGCCAATTGTGTGGCAGGACAGAAAACGAAGGAATGGGTGGGAACAGAACGCAGAAACAACTCTCTCTCTCTGTGTGTGTGTGTTAAGCTCATGTGGCATTGCGTTGTGTGCCAGCGCAGCGTGCGGGTTTGTTGTGCTTCGGGGGGGGGGGGGGGGGGGGTTGTTGTGGCAGGCATGCTGGGGATAAAAGCCATGGAGGGTTACGTCGACTTAGTCGTGCTCAGCTGCGGGAGTGCGTGAATGACCTGGCCAGGCGTAAGACAAAGGGGGGCTCTGTGCCTGCACTCCGGAATCGAGCGGAAGCACGCGAATCCAATCGCAGCGTTTCGCCGGCGCGTGAATGGAGAGCTGCGATGGGTAGTCGAGTAAATCCAGCGGGAGAGACGAGGTTTTTTTTCCTCCTCCTCCTCCCCACCTCTTGCCCCCCCCCCCCCCCAAACTATTTTCACTTCAATTCGATGGATAAAAGTAAAGGAGCTGCCCCTGCAATTGCTTGTTAACGCCCGACTTCCGGCGGAAGTAACTCCACCAGAGGGAGCTCTAGAGCCCCTCTAGATGGCAATGTCGTTACAGACGGTAAGACATCATGGAAGACGTGGAAGTACCCACACTTTACCCCACCACGCGCGGCCTTTCGGTCGACAAACTTGGTGCACACATTGATACACAGCTGGGTCGACAGAGGCGGGAGGAGGGTTTAAGGAACCCCTGCAAAGCGGCAACCTCTGGATTCCAAGTGCCACGCGTGAAACAGTTACACCGGCGCAGCAACTATCGTCGGATAATTGAGTGAGTTAATCGATGACTTTGACATGCGGATAGCCCAGCCCTACACGTGAATGACAACCGTGGAGCGTCAAGGGCCAACGTTGGGCCGACGTTTGCTGGGGGAGAGTGGCTCCTCTCTCACCTCCGGTCGCCATCTGTGAGCAGCGGCAGCCGCAGTTGTCGTTGTCGGCATCCTTGGTGCTGAAGCTGACGCCGCTCTGGCTCAGGCTGCTGAAGCGCCCGGCTGTGCCGCCAAAGCCCTTCAGCAACAGCCTACGATGCGCACGCGTGCACGTGTGTGTGTACGTGAGATTTATACAGGCGGTTCTAGACTTAGAAACACCCGCACTTAAGAATGCCCGCCGCTTACGAACACCCGCGCTTACGAACATCCGCGCTTACGAACATCCGCGCTTACGAACACCCGCACTTACGAACACCCGCACTTACGAACACCCGCACTTACGAACACCCGCACTTACGAACATCCGCACTTACGAACACCCGCACTTACGAACACCCGCACTTACGAACACACCCACTTACGAACACCCGCACTTACGAACACCCGCACTTACGAACCAGCTTCCATTATTTTTGTGTATTGACTTAAAACGCGAACTCACAGTTGCAAATTGAACCATGGAAATATTTTGTCCAGCGAAGTGATCCTCTGCGAGATGTAATGAGTCAGTCTCGCGTTGGGAGTGAGTGTTTGAGTGTGTGCGCGTGTGCACATTGTGCGTGTGTGAGAGTGAGTGTGGGGAGCGGTAGCGGTTAGCGCACTGCGCTATGAACCCGGCGACCCGAGTTGGATTCCCGCTCACGACCAACACCTGTGACAATTATCTGAACGAGGTCGACGCAGCCTAAAATGAGTTCCTTTGTGCGGTATGTAAACATCGCCACAAAGGCAGCTGGGCATGGTGCTTGTCACACATCCCCTCTTGTGCAATGCCGGCCTTCATAGGTGCTACTCGGTAGCAGCACTTGTCCCGACAGCACTGTTAAGGAGATATATATCCTTGTTCGCTCACAATTAGTACAGTGCTGTGGTCACCCTATATCTGTTTAATGTTCGCGTGTCTGTGACTTAGTTTTGTAATGCGTGCCACGTACAATCTGGAGGTAATATGCCTGGGGCGATTTGCGCTGCGGGGAATTTAATACTTTACTTTGATTTTGCATTGATTTATGCTTGTGAACTATTTGGAATTCCTCAAGTGAATGGGGTTGTGTTTTTTTTTTTGGTACGATGACTGCTTACTTCACCGCTGGACTTGTGTTATTTTGTTTGTTTTGCTTTTGTTCATTTTGAGTGACCCGGTTACTCTCTGCAAATGAGGCTGCTCTGGTCCCATGAGTTCCTGCCCAGTTAGACAGAACAAAGCTCGAACGTGCACAGCCAACTTGCAGGGCGACAAACCCTTAATATTCGCGGGGCTTCTCCAATTGCGGTTTTGCTTATTCGCGGCAAATGTAGAGTTGTGTTTTTAAAGTGCAAGGCCACAGTGTACCACTACCCAACAAGAAATCGCGAGGCATGGAAGATTTTCTTCACAAATGCTTTTTTTGCGTCAGTTTGTTGTCCTTCCCCCGCGCCTCAGATGAGCACGGCTGGCTACGTACGGTGCGAAAGAAGTTCAACGAACGTGCGGATGGAGAGAGCCGCAAAAGTTGCTCTCCTGCTCAGTTTGCCTTTGTTTGCTGCACCGTTTGCACCGCGAGTTCTTACCTTTACAATATTTAGAAATTAGTTACCGTATAATATTCATTTACATGTTTCTGTTCGTTATTGTTAAAGGTGACTTAAATAACACAACAATGCTATAGAATATATATGTATGCATTAGCATATATGGACAGATGATGTGTTTATATTTAAATCTAATACATGTTCATGCCCCCATAACCCTTTGCGGATTTAACGTTCACGACGTTCTCCAGGAACGCAGTCACCCGCGAATATTAAGGGTCTGCGATCTAGCAAACTCACAGCAAGCTTGGACTACTCGTTACACTCTAAGTACTATGCTGAACATCTTTCGCACCGTACGCAGCCAACTGTGCTGATCGGAGTCGACTGGCGCTGAGCTCCCCCTGTGTTAAGACAAATGCTGGTCTTGTGCTGCCGCTTTCTGCATGTCCCATTTGTCACTCCACCACGAGACGAAGGCTCTCTTCCGGGTCGTGGCGGGGATTACATTGTGTAACACAGTTCTTGTTCCTAGGTAGTAAGTGTCATTTCGTAATCGCTCATGCCTAAAAAGTATAGAAAATGGCTATTATCCACCACAAACTTTGCTTTGTGACCAGGACAGTGATATTTTGAAATTTACGTATTTTCAATGAGAAAACGGCCGAATTTGTGTCTTTTCTTTCACATAAAGTCAGAAAAAAATAACATATGAATCAAAATGAACGTGTATTTATACTAAAGTAATACACAAATTACTACGAAAGATTTAGAAGTGAGTAGTTTTTCGAGATTTACGATTATACTGTAAAACACTTTCACGAATCAGCCCCCAAATGTAGTCTCCCATCATGTTCTCGTTATATTGTCCTTGGTAGCGGCGTTCAAAGTCCAGTATATCCTGGCGGAAGCGCTCGCCTTGCTCCTCCGAGTACGCTCCCATGTTTTCCTTGAATTTATCAAGGTGAGCATCGAGTATATGGACTTTGAGGAGCATCCTACAGCCCATTGTGCCGTAATTATTTGTCCGTACTTCACCGCGCTGGTTGTTAGCGGGTTGGTGGAAGCGTGGAGCGTAGTTACGAGAGAACAGAAGTGCAACCCAAGGATGTATTTTTCCCGCGATGCCTACGACGGAAGCTCGCAGCCTCCATCACCTGTTTCATGCACGACGGTTGCCCATCTAAGCACAGACCAAGCTCAGCCATGCTTAGCATCTGAGATCTGATGAGATCGGGAGCTTTCTGGGTAATTTGGTCAGAGGCAACAGCACAACAATCATTACGAGAATTGATGCAGCGGCCACAAAGAGAAGTACCGCAGGTCGCTATACCAACAGCTTGCGGTTGTTTCTCTAGTCCTATTTTCCCTTTGCTGTTGACAATTATATATTTTCAACCGACCAGAAATGAATTTGATGACAAACTAATCCATATATTGTTTTTCGATATCGTAACACAGCGGGCTTTACTATCTCCTTGCTATGCAAACAACCTGTAGCAATTACATGCCGATAGCGATTGATGTATTACTTGCGAGAATGTTCAGTTAACATTCTCTGAGTTTTAGGTCGAAGAGCGTTATACTACCGTGATGCGAAGCCTATGGCAGGGGTGGTGTGAGTTGGCGTCGAAAATCAAGACCCTTCTTTGACCAGCTCAAGACACCTCTTCATACAAATATCCCATGAGCCGTATATGCAACGAGTCCCTGGGGCCACCTCTGACCCCGCGAGCTGCCGAGTCCCCAGCCCTGCCCACGACGTCGTTTTTTGGCGGCGACGCTGGCTCCCCACCGGTAGTGCTGCTTCTCGGAGGCGACGGAGAAGCGCTCGTAGAGGGAGAAGGCGTGGTGGCCCTCCCAGTCGCCCAGCTCCACGCGCAGCACGTGCGGCTGCTGGCTGCTCAGCTGGTGTACCTGCTCGTTCCCCAGCCAGTGCTCTCCCGCCGGCTCCCCAAAACCCTGCAGCACGCGCACGTTGCAACACACACGGATAGAGGGGCGAAGGTCGTCCACCCCCTTCGTGTAGACTCTTAATAGGCTGTCGGGGCGAGTGCCGTTAGCGAGCGCCGAATTGACGGCCGGCACAGCAACACTCGCAGGGGTGGTGTTGCCAGCTCCACTGCCCTGCAGTCTTTGTCTCTCCAGTGCTGATGCGCACATTACCACACCAGGTATTCATTTAATGCACAGGCCACCTGGGAGAGGCCCAGGACCTGTTCAGATAATTGCCACTGATGTTAGCCGTGGTGGAGAAACAAACTCACGTCGCCGGATTCTCATCGCCAGCGCGCTAACCACTGCGTCACCGCTCCCCACAAAACACATTCGCGCGCACGAGTGCACATACGTGCACACGTGTACACGCACACGCTGACCATCGGACACCACCACGTCACCAATGCCGGAGACATTTTAACTGAGCGCTTTGAGGAGCTTTTATAAAACATTATAACCGGCCCACAAATCTTGATGGCATTTTTCAAATGCTCTCAGCCAAGGGTACCTGGTTGCCTTCCCCACTTAGCCAGTCAATCGCACTCTCGTGTTTACGTTACCGTTGAAATAATTTGTGTCACCTGTTGCATCGCAGCCACGTTAAACAACTTGATGGAACTTTGATTTTTGTGTAAATGCTAAAGAGATCCAGTTGTGAAAATGTTTTGGCAGCTTTGTTCAATAAAACTTCAACCCAAACCACCCTCCTCCCCAACCTCTTCTACACATTATGCAAGCTTTGGCTGCATAACCGTCTGTTAGGTCGAGTGAGAGGGCATGTGGTGCAACAGCCACGAACCCGGCGACCCGGGTTCGATTTTCCCCACTCATGGCCAACACCAGCGACGATTATATTATCTGAAGCGGTCCTGGGCCTCCCCTAGGTGGACTCAGCCTCAGATGTTTACCTGGTGCGGTGTGTAAACTTCACCACGTGGGAGACAAAGGCAGCCGGGCGTGGTGCTGGCCACCCACCCCCCTGTTGTGCCATGCCGGCGTTCATAGGTGCTCGCTAACAACATTTGCCCCAACAGTCTGTTGAGGCTACACGGGGTATTTTTTTTGTGCGGGCAGAAGCTGGCGGGAAACGATGACAATGCGGGGCATGCGATAACCGGATCCATGCTGCCAACAGCAGAGTAACACTAAATAATCGTGGCAAAGAAAAAACTCCACGAATTCACCAATAACACGGTGTGTGGCAGAAGAGTGGCACAACATACAAACTCCGCACGGAAAAATGCACCCGAGTTCGGAATCGAACCCAGACACTTCTTTCTGTGGGGTCGCAAGCGTTACCACTGCACCACCTAGCCGCCCACAGACGAGTGGTATACCTATATAATTATTGTTTTAACTCAACACATTTGTTAATAACACTGCCTGAAAAAGAAAACACAAATATGTATACAACATATATATGATAGATTGTGTTGTTGACGAACGTGTTGAGTTTGTTGTTTGTGCACCACTGCCAACGCAGCAGCAGCAGCAGCTGCAGCAGCAATAATTGGCAACACAAACAAAAACAAAGACTCCAGTTGTGTAGGCTGTGACCTAAGGCATGACAGGGGAAGAGAAGACGGAGATGAGAGAGTGACAGGCGGGGAGTGCGCAATGGGTGAAGAGGACCGAAGCCGTCAACCGAGGCACGGCAACTCGAGCAGCACCGCGCCAGTGGCGAATGCAACGCGTTCGAGAGGAATTGTTCAATACCGCGCCGCGTGCGTCTAACTAATTCGGACTGACTCGTGGCATCGCTTCTAAGAGCGCAGGGGGAATTGACGATTACAAAGCCTTGCCAAAAAACCTCCTATTATCGTTTGAAGCTCACAGCGGAAGGTATGTGTTTTCTCGATTGAGAGAACTCTACGTTTAATTCTCCGTGCTCGGCTGTCCGTGGAACCTCAATACTCGCGCTTCGACAGCTCGGGGGATTGAGCGTGACGTAGTCAATTATATTTCGGCAAAGTACAAGGTACGCGTGATAATTTAACGGCGAGCGTCAGTGCGCGTGCGCAGGTGAACGGTGTTGCTGCAAGGGCCTGGAGCTGAGTGATTGTAAGCGTCCTCGAAAAGGAAACGAGTATTGGCTCATACATCGCTATTTTTTAAAAAAATTCTCTCGCCCCCTGGAGTTTCATTATTTTTTGCAATTTCGGGCGTTGTGAATGTGGCGGTGTGTTTTTTTTTTACCCTGGCGTTTTATTTTGTTACGGATGCGTTTAATCATTATTTTGTCAGATGTATGAAAACATTCCATGATATCATCAGCGACAGCCATGATCAATCCACTGCAAGATTGAAGCCTCCCCAACCCGCCTCCGTCTCTCACAATCCAATGCATTAATCCACCTAGCACGTTCACATCATGCGAATTTATTTCATCGCTCCATAGTCCCCGGTGAACACACTCTCCGACGCGTTCCATCCCTGGACTGCCACTCCATTGTTATTTCCGCCCTTTGGCCATCAACCCTTCTCGCCATTCTTCCAACCCTTCAACGCAACGATGGCAGAGTGGGTTTAAGAATCATGGCGGAGTGACGGCCAACACATTATTTGATGACGAAAATTCTGGGTACATTTCCAGTGGTAATTTATTCATGCCCAGTCGCTCTCTCAGCACGAAAGTTACACCGAGAATCCAGTAAGGGGAAGCTCAAGAGAGAACGGCACGTGTGCTCACATCATTAATTGCCCACGCTCGTAAGAGCCCAAGTGCCGCACGTCTATATAGTTGTGTCAATATGGCAAGATGTTAACTACCTCGCCTGGTGTGCAAGGAGGTCGTGGATTCGATCCCGACCCTGACGCCTGCTGCTGTATATTTGAAGTTTGCGCGTCTCTCTCCCCGTGGTCGCGTGGATTTTTCTCCGGGTCCTCCGGTTTTCCCTTCCACATTTATAAACGCGAGTTTAGAGTATTTGGCTGCTATACATTTCCACGTGATAAGTCACTTTGTTGAACTATCATTTATGGCCAGTTCGCTTCTGCAAAAGAGCTATACAATTCAGTGGGCTTTACCTGGTAAAATAAAAATGGTTTAGTTTTAGTTTATAGTAGTTTAGTTTGGTGTCCGTGCGTACAATATTCTCCAATACGCACGACTCATTTCAGCCAGGCCTTTCCGGATCGGTGACTTGGAAAATATTCGCACAGCCGGCATGCCGCATCCATCATACCTCTTCGTTTACGGCTGTAGCAACGAGTCGGGAGCCACCTCCTCCAGGCACCCGAGAAATGGTCAAGTGACAAATTAAGCTCCGCAGGTTTTTGCGCGGCCGTGCTCCATCTGTGCTGGCACGGTCCTTTCGGCCTGCGCCGCGCGCTGCTCGGCCCGACGGCCTTGACGTCGCGCAAACACGTGGTGGGACCTTCGTCGGGAATGACGCCAAGTCTACGGCCACAATTAGCATCGGGGGCTGGTGGTTACGCTGCACGTGGCCGCTGTCTGTAATCCGGCGCCGTCGAGGCAGCGGCGAAGGTTGGTGAATCGCCGCACAAATGTTGTGAAACTCCCCTTCCCGTGGGCGTCGAGGAGGTGCAGTAACCCTGGCTCGCCAGAAGCCAGTACAGCAAGTGGGCTAATCGCAATCTGTTTGCATCTGTATGGGGTTAGAGTGTTGTTCCCCCCCCCCCCCCCCCCATCACGCGCTTGGGTTTACTCCTGGTCGCTCCGGTTTCCTGACGCGTGTGTGAATCCTCCATACATCGGCTAAAAACATCATAAAATCAAAACCCAATGTAGCAGGGACCCTCCTGAATCACAATTGAAATTGAAATTCCGTTCTGTGAAAAGAAAAAAGCCCCCGCACCTCCGATTGCCACGGCTGGCTACGTACGGCGCGAGAGAAGTTCAACGCACGGTGCGTGCGTGCGAGTGGAGTGGAGCGTAACGGCGAACACCGTGGCGAATGACTCGCGCGGTCCGGTTAGCGTAACGCGTCGCGGAGCCGTTGTCTTGCGGCTTGCACGTGGTGCGTGTGGTGCGTGCGGTGCGTGCGGTGCGTGCGGTGCGTGCGTGTGGTGCGTGTGGTGCGTGTGGTGCGTGTGGTGCGAGTGGTGCGTGTGGTGCGTGCGTGTGGTGCGTGTGGTGCGTGTGGTGCGTGTGGTGCGTGCGTGTGGTGCGTCCGTGCGGTGCGTGTGGTGCGTGTGGTGCGTGCGTGTGGTGCGTGTGGTGCGTGCGTGTGGTGCGTGTGGTGCGTGCGTGTGGTGCGTGTGGTGCGTGCGCGCTCGTTGCGTTCATCTCCCTGGCGGCCGGCGCGCTCTCACCAGCTTGTACTCCGCCCAGGTGCGGTGGAAATCCAGGCCGCCGTCGTCCCGCCGCTGGATCACGGTCCAGCCGCCCCCGTTCGTCTCCATGTCGCACCACACCTGAGAAACGGATGCAACCAATTTACAATTTACGCAGCTGAGAATTCGTTGCGCGCACAGTGTTCTCGTTCGCTGGTAGGGAGGGAGAGAGAGAGAGATGTTTTCAGATGCGTGGGAAACCACGGGGAAGTGGGGAGACAGCCATAACTGGCGCCAATAATTGCCCAAGCTCTGTTGTCCTACATTGGGATGTTTGGCCAACTCCAGTCAGACCAGCACAGTCACATACATACAACGATCCCCTACATAGTCATACAGATTGATGGGGCAAGTGCTGTGTTGAGCACCTGTTTTACAAGACAACACACGAGGTGCAGTGTGATCAGAACCACGCTCTTCGCACGCCAATACAAAGAGAGCGTCTGTGTCGTTAATCGACTGTCGGGGCCACCGGGTAAAGTGAGCTTAGATGGGCGCGGGGCCACGGGTAAAGTGAGCTTACATGGGCGCGGCATTCGGGGGTGGTGTGGCCGGCACCACACCCAGCAACCTCGGTCTCCCCAGGGTCAACATTCACAACACTGCATCGGGTACACATTTGAGGCTGGGTCGACCTTGGGGAGACACAAGATAGGCACTTATTTGTCTTTCGCACGGCTGATGTGGATGCAGAGCAACAGCCACAATTTCACGTTCAGGTGGTCGACCCAGCAGATAACCGCGCCAGGAGTAGCCGAGTTGTAGTGCATCGTCGCTGTGTGATGTCTCTTTCGTATTTGTGGTCAGGCTCCGACCCCGCAGTGATTGTCGTTCTGGTTGTGACGAGAACTACCACTGCTCACGTGTGGCGACGCCGTCTCGTGCCAGCCCGAGTGTGTGCTTAGTTGCTTGGCTATTAATAGACGTGTTTTGCATGTCGGCTAGCCTGCCTGCTTGCCGATTAGCACGGTTAGCTATGTACGGTGCGAAAGAAGTTCAACACACGTGCCTACTGCCCATGGACAGTTTCCATGCTTGGGACAGGTGTGTCTTATTACAGCGGCGTTTTTTTTCATTAGAAAATAATTTGTTTACTCGGCGTTTGCGTATATATTTATGTTTTTTAAGATAGCGTGAATATATAGCCTAACTTTTATTGGCTCATTTACCCCTCCCCAACTATAGCGCGCATTTAGACGCGCTCGTGTACGTGTGTGTGTGTGCGTGTGTGTACGTGTGTGTGTGTGGGTAGCGGTAGTGTAGCGGTTAGCGCGCTGCGCTATGAACCTGGCTACCCGGGTTCGATTCCCGCTCACGGCCAACACCAGTGACAATTATCTGAACCGGTCCTGGGCCTCCCCTACGTCGAGTCAGCCTCAAATGAGCACCTAGTGCGGTGTGTAAACATCGCCACTAGGGAGACAAAGGCGGTCGGTCGTGGTGCTGGCCACCCACCCACTCGTGCACCGTTCCGGCCTTCATAGGTGCTCGCTAACAGCACTTGGCCCTACAGTCTGCTAAGGCTATACGGGGAATCTGTGCGTGTGTGTCTGCGTGTGTGTACGCGTCGCGTATTTATTTACAGCGCACACGCGTGTGCCAAAACGATGATTAATTGAATTTTTATTTTAAGTATATTTATACAACGTAATTTAATTTAGCTGTGTACAGCTTATTTCTGATAACAATAATAACACCCCACGGTCAATGTTGTTGTAGATTCGCCCGTGGCCGACGCTGAGTTTGGGGCCTGGGAGGCATTCATTTGCGCGTGTTTATATTAATTATCGCTTGCCCCGCTGGTGTGCATTGGTTTGTAAGCGTAAGGGGCTGGTTTGGATAACATTTGTGGGTTCTGTGATTTTGCAAAACGTTAAAAACATTCCTCGATCCTGATTCCCCATCGGGGGAAACTTGATTTGTGCTTTTGAGAATTGAACCCAAAAACATCGTATTAATAATGAGCCACCTGGTCCGTTCGCTTTGTTAGCGTTCTAAGAATTGAATGATTATGCCAGAGACTGAACTACTCGGGGCATCCTAGCGAGGAGACGATGTGACCTGTACAGGTTCTGTACAATTGCGAGCTCATGGCAACGCCAGTTGGCTCAGCGGCAGGGCCATCGGCTCGCAGTTGGAAGGTTGCGAGTTCAAATTCTGGTTTGGGGTGGGTGTGTTGGGGGCGGGGGGGGGGCTCACTCAGCCCATCATCCTTCCTGCGGTGATAAAATGGGTACCACTCTGCGTGCAAGTAACCGGTGGCTGTGCGAGGCGTAGGCTCGTCGTCCCGGTAGGAGAGTGGAACTTCCAACGGTGGCTCAGGGCTGCGAACAAGAGGCGAGGCCACTGCGTCGTTGCTCGCTTGAGCAGGAGATTTCCGTGGCTCGGCGCAAGACACCGACAGACACCCGCGCGCGTTTCGACCGCCCCCCTCTGCCAAGGGGGCCGACCTCTATTCACGGCCACCGCCGCCGCTGCAGCTGCAATGGGCCACGCGAGACGGGCGCAGTGGACACTAGTCTCATCAGCTTCGGACGGTTTCTCCACACGCCTGGATCCATGCCCGAGGTCACTCCAAGACAAACAACGTTTGCTCAAATCGGTCATCTCTGCCATCTCCACCCTTGTCAACTCTAATTTAGTTTTCCTTCTGCGGAGCCAACTTCATGTGACCGAGTATCGCGAACAGCTTAGCATCGGGAGAAGCGATGAAGGCCCGCTGAGCTACGCGTCTTAAGTTGTTACCCGAAGCAGCGCCTATCCCGGCCATAATGGTTCATCATTGGGGCAACGATCCTGCCACCTGGACAGAAAAATGTCGCTCGTGGATATGTATATAGATTGGATGAAGGCCTTGCCCCACCGTATCGGTCGCGGGGATTGTTTGACCATACTTCACCACGCTGGTTAGTGCAAGGTTGGTGACGAAAGAGGTGGGGTGGGAGGCCCAGGACCAGTTCAGATAAAAGGCCGCCAATTTTAGCCGGGAATCAATCTCGGGTGGTGGGGTTCTTAGCCTAGCGCACTAACCACCGCGCCACTGACCCACAGCTATATGCAAATCATATTGAAATCACAAAACAGACTGCAACATTTCATTTTTATGAACTGAATTGTATCCTTCGCCCTCCGGGCAATGTTGCAGCGTTGTTGTAACGTTCGGACCTCGTGCCCCTACTGGGCATCTGTGAAAAAAGAGCTTCATAGCTCATCGGATTTCTCCTCCCCTTCACATTAAGCAGCGAGCACCCTCCCTGTCGAGTTTCTGCTCCTCCGTCAAGACGTTCACCTCCTCTCCCTGGTCCATCCTCCCCTCCATCCCTAGGTACCCACCGGAATTCCTGTACCCACTAAACCTCCCTCCCCATACCCCATCACTATTCACCGTATCACCTTTAGCTACCCTCATTGTACCACTCATAACCCTTGTAAAGCGCCTCGGATGAGAGGGCTACATAAATATATAAGATAAGATTTTGATTCTGGTCGTCTCCACGTTGAACGCCATTCCCTACGCCGAGGTCTCTGCCTTGACGCTGCATCCCAAGAGCGTTCCGTGTTAGGCAATCCGAAGACGAGGTGAGGGGGGGGGTTACGGAGGGGGCCGTGGGTGGCGGGGTGCGGGTGGGGGGCAAGGGGTGGGGGGTGTGGCCATGCCTTGACGGGCTGGCTCGAGTTGAACGCCCGCACGGCGTAGACGCCGCTCTTGGTGACTCCGGCTTGACGAGCGTGAGCGCAATCTCTGAACGGGGGCTTCTTCCCATCCTCTGCCTCTTCCTCCCCCTCGTACTCCTCCTCCTCATCCTCCCCGCCCGTTGACCCTCCGTGGCTGCTCTCTGTGGCTGCGGGGGCAAAGAGGGCGGTGGCCCGGTGAACGATGTGGCACGGGTGAACGATACGGCACGGGTGTACGACAGTTCTGTGGCGTGACCTTGTTTAGAGGAGGGTCGCGTGCACCGACTCCAGCAGGGAGCAGGGCATAGACAAAGCGCAGCAGACTTTAAATAAACGGACAACGCCAGCGACCGGCTGTCGTTGAAACAAGAAAACGAAACAGTTTTTATTCTTGCCAGGTAAGGCCCCCTGAGCTATTTAGAATCAACGTGTGTTTAGAGTATTTGGCTACATTTCCACGCGGTTAGCCACTTCGTTGAGACATCATTTGTGGCCAGTTTGCTTCTGAAAAAGAGCTATGTAGCTCAGCTGGGCCTTACTTGGAAAAATAAAAAAATATTTTAGTTTTAGTTCAGTACATTTTTTAATATATGCTCACCACGATAAATAAAACAGTGACTTTGGATTGGCCTCCACTAAGACAGAGCTCTAGAGAGCTTCTCTGGAGGGGAATTTGACCAACTGCTACACGCTGGCCAGAAGTCTTGGAACGAGGTTGGAGCACCCATACTTTACCCCCCACCGCATGCAACGTAACGATCGGCTGGTTAACTTGAATTCATACTGTGGGTTTGATAGAGTGGTGCTCGATTTTGGCTCGCGGTTTGACGCTGATCATAACACACAATGGTCCTCGGGGTGGTTTTAGACAACCGTATCACGGTTTCCGGATCTCCCAGCAAAAAAAAAAATCTACGAACAGCTAGGAGTCCGCTTAAGGCCAATTAACACGTTAACATTTTATATTTATTTAAGTTTTTTTCAGTAGGAAAGTGTTCTTGGCAAATTAAGCAACAACAATATATATACTTTGGCAACAGGCGTCTGGTCTTGTGGCCTGGCACGAGAAGCAGAACACAGCCCCAGTAAGCAGCAACTGGTTCACTGAGCACAAAGTTAGTGCTGCTATTGTGAAGGCATGGGCACCTGTGTGGTGTGCCACGCTATTGGGTTCCGAATGGAGAGCAGATTCCACCTGTGGCTCTCCCGACGAGTCGTCGGGCTGCACCGCCACCTTGTCCGACGTTTTGCTGCGCAACGTGGAGAGCTTCTTCAGGGACCGAACTCGCAACCGCCCGACTTCGAGCCGCTCGCTCTGCTACTGAGCGACCCGGCGGGGGGCCAAGTTTGAATGTTACATTCGAATCTTTATTTGCTAAGTACGAATTCAAACATTTAGTAAGGCACTTAGAGTAAAATTTACATGTATTGGAGTTATTAATTTTTTAAATGATATAATTTCTTAATCGTTTTCGCAGAATATATTCAATGGTGTTTTTTTCTTTTGCTGTGGATAGTGTGAAAAAGTAGGCCAAATATACGCTTCATAGTGGGTATCTGTACAACTCCCTGTACCGGAGACCCTTCAGCCAGCCGTGGTGTGAGCAAGCCATAGCAGGCCTGCACCTTTGCCTAAATACGGAATACCCAGTTAACTTGACTGCTAGGCGAGCGTTCCTTTTGTTTCCGCCGTATGTATGTACGTTGGACTTCTTTCGCGCCGTACATAGCCAACCGTGCTAATCGGTAGTGCGGGGGAAGGACAACAAACTAAACACTAAAAGCAGTTCTAGCGAAGTGCCATTTTCAGTCGACATTTGAAAGTGCACGGCTCCAGTGGCTTCCTAATATCGGGAAGGAAGAACGTTCCAGACGGTCGCAGAAACACATCCGAAAGCGCGTGACGCGGTGGCCGCATGTCTTTGTTCGATGGCTGAGCGGCGAGGACGAGCGGAGTTCGCGTGGCCGACGATTCGCGCTCCGCGTGGGCCCCGAAGCTGCCTAACGCGGCGCCTCTCTCTGCCGTGCCGCTGCGGGCGAGAAGTCGCGGTGACGCCGAAAGCCCTCGGCACACAACAACTCGGCCGTTCGTTTTTTTAGTTTTTCCCACCCAAATCGGGCGTGACACCGATTACTTTTGTCCAAGCCCGTGCCTTTCAACTGAGCGAGCCGCTTGATTCGCTTGCGCGAATATAATAAGATCCAAAGATTGCCAGCTGTGGTTCACCTTTTTTTCTATCTGTGTGTTTAATCTTCCACCGCAAAAATGCATATACATTGGAGGCCAATTGCTCTTTTCCCATTAGGTGTACAATTACCGCGTTTATGAGCACTTTGCTGTGAAATGAATATCACAGTGGGTTTTTTTTGTGTCCTCTCACAATTCTCTCAGCGCCAAATGCTCTCTCGATTCATTGTGTTGTCATCAGCATTAGTCATGATCTATCCACTGCAGGATAAAGGCCTCCACGAGCTGCTGGCATCTTCCACGGCGCCGTGTTCCAACAACCCATCTGGCTCCTGTGCACGAGCCGATATTTCGATGCTCCATCTCCATGGCCGCCGGTCTCGTCCACCAACCATCATCGTTTAGAGTTTTTTTTGAGCAGCTACAAAAAATAAATCCACATCGTAATAAGCCACTTCGTTCAGCTATCATTTGTGGCCAGGTCGCTTTTGAAAAAGCGCTACGTAGCTCAGTGGGCCTGACCTGGCAAAATAAAATAAATAAAAATCATCGCAGCCCACTTTTCTTAACAGTCAACACGGTGTCTCCAGCGTGCGTATCAAAAGTTTGTTGTCTTTCCCCTTGCACCTCCCATCAGCACGGTTGGCTACGTACGGTGCGAAAGCAGTTCAAGATATATCAAACACGGGCCCTACGTGATGATCTTGAATCCTTCGCCACTCACTGGGATCGTAATCGAGCACCATCTTCCACCTTTACCCGGAACGCTGCATTGTCCCAAACACCCCCCACCCCTCCACACCTCCTCGCTCGAGCCGCTCGCCACCAAAAATAAACCGAGTTCCCACCTCACAGCGTGGCGTCGAAATGACGGAGCGCGCAGGCGGTGCAATTGCACCGGCCCCCATGGTTAGTTCCTTGAGCCCAGGGCCCACGCCAATCGCACACGACGCCGCTTGAGAAGGGCCGCTGGGTTTGCGCGATAACAATTCGGAGAAATCTCTCCGCGTTGGAAGATGTAACGTCGAAAAACAATGCGCGCGATATAACTCGTGTCGGTTACAAGTCGGCTGCCAAAACATATATACGGGAGGGGAAAGCGAAGTGGGTGCTTTGGGTTATGGCCCCTCGCCGGAGTGGGTGGGAGAAACGTTGCTTGGGTTGTACTGGACAAGATGACATTCAATCTGTGGCGGTGAGGCGGGAGTGTTTTTATCAAACTGGAAGAGAGGCTCAACGTGGATTCGTTGCACGCTTACACGTGCATTATATTCGTGTTTGTGCGAGGTGTAAAGTTCTTTGGGCGCAAGTGTTGCTCTTAAGCCCGGGCATGCGAGCGAGGGCCGGTGGAAGCAATTTCATTTTGCCGACAGGATATTAAAAGAACACACACGCGCACTCGGACTCCTTGCCTCTTAAAATATGGAGCCCTCAATTAAAGTATTACGTTGCGGGGATATAATTATAAAATTAAGACGCTGCTTTAAATTAATCCAAACATTATTGCGGGTGAAACCTTGTCAGGACCTTGTTCTTAAACCCGTATTATCACACGTTTCGCATGGACTGCGTATAATTTTGTGTGAACTCAAATGTTTAGACTGTGAACAAAAGTTACGGGGGGCTTGGTCAAGAGGCTTCGCCGGGTGGAACGAGTCTCATGGTGGAGCGTCAGCCAAAGAAGAAGAACACACGCCCAAGAAGAACACACACCCAAGAAGAACACACACCCAAGAAGAAGAACACACGCCCAAGAAGAAGAACACACGCCCAAGAAGAAGAACACACGCCCAAGAAGAAGAACACACGCCCAAGAAGAAGAACACACACCCAAGAAGAACACACACCCAAGAAGAGGAACACACGCCCAAGAAGAAGAATACATGCCCAAAAAGAACACACGCCCAAGAAGAACACACGCCCAAGAAGAAGAACACACGCCCAAGAAGAACACACACAACCAAGAAGAACACACACAACCAAGAAGAACACATGCCCAAGAAGAAGAACACACGCCCAAGAAGAACACACTCCCAAGAAGAAGAACACACGCCCAAGAAGAAGAATACACGCCCAAGAAGAACACACGCCCAAGAAGAAGAACACACGCCCAAGACGAACACACGCCCAAGAAGAAGAACACACGCCCAAGAAGAAGAACACACGCCCAAGACGAACACACGCCTAAGAAGAAGAACACACGCCCAAGAAGAACACACGCCCGAGAAGAACACACGCCCAAGAAGAACACACGCCCAAGAGAACGAGCCATCGACCTGCCACCCAGCAAGCTTCACACGTTAGCTTCTGCATTGGCAGCGCAAATGTTGCGGGAGGGCAGCGACCTCAACACGAGGACGACTCCACAGATGACTCCAAAGGTGGCTGTGGTGGCAATGGCTGTAGGGGGTGGCGTGGCAGTGGCTGTGGTGGCCATGGCTGTAGGGGGTGGCGTGGCGGTGGCTGTGGTGGCGATGGCTGTAGTGGCGGTGGTTGCAGTGGTGATGGCGGTTTTAGTGGAGGTGGTGACGATGGTTGTCGTGGAGGTGGTGATTGTGGTTGTCGTGGCTGTGTTGATGGTAGCTGTAAGTGGCTATGGATGTAGTGGCGGTGGTCATGGTGGCTGTAGTGACAGTCGCTTTAGTGGCTGTAGTGGTGGTGACTGTGGTGATGGTGACTGTAGCGATGGTGACTGTGGTGATGGTGGCTGTAGCGATGGTGACTGTGGTGATGGTGACTGTAGCGATGGTGACTGTGGTCATGGTGGCTGTAGTGACAGTCGCTTTAGTGGCTGTAGTGGTGGTTACTGTGGTGATGGTGGCTGTAGTGATGGTGACTGTGGTGATGGTGGCTGTAGTGATGGTGACTGTGATGATGGTGGCTGTAGCGATGGTGACTGTGGTGATGGTGACTGTAGCGATGGTGACTGTGGTCATGGTGGCTGTAGTGACAGTCGCTTTAGTGGCTGTAGTGGTGGTGACTGTGGTGATGGTGGCTGTAGTGATGGTGACTGTGGTGATGGTGGCTGTAGTGATGGTGACTGTGGTGATGGTGGCTGTAGTGATGGTGACTGTGATGATGGTGGCTGTAGCGATGGTGACTGTGGTGATGGTGGCTGTAGTGATGGTGACTGTGGTGATGGTGGCTGTAGTGATGGTGACTGTGGTGATGGTGGCTGTAGTGATGGTGACTGTGATGATGGTGGCTGTAGCGATGGTGACTGTGGTGATGGTGGCTGTAGCGATGGTGACTGTGGTGATGGTGGCTGTAGCGATGGTGACTGTGGTGATGGTGGCTGTAGCGATGGTGACTGTGGTGATGGTGGCTGTAGCGATGGTGACTGTGGTGATGGTGGCTGTAGCGATGGTGACTGTGGTGATGGTGGCTGTAGCGATGGTGACTGTGGTGATGGTGGCTCTAGGCGGCAGTGTTCGTAGCGGCTGTAGTGGCCGTGGATTCAAGTGGCTGCTGCTGCTGTAGCGGCGGCGGCGGGGGCACGACGCGCAGGGTGCCCGGGTGACGCTGTCGCCTGCGCCGCTCACCCTGCGCGTACTGCGGCAGCAGGGCGAGCAGGGTGCGCACGCTCTCCGTCAGCTCCTGCTGCTGCCGCTGCAGCCTCGAGTTGTTGGCGGTGGCGGCTCCGAGCTGGCGCTCGAGCGCGCCCACCGCCTGGCTCTGCCTCCCCACCAGTCGCTCCAGCTCGGCCTTCTCCTCCCGCAGAGCGCGCAGCTCCGCGTGGTGCTTATCACCCAGCTCCCACAGCCGCACCTCCAGCTCCCTGCGGGCAGGGGAGGGGGGGGGCAGGGGAGGGGGGGCAGGGGAGAGGGGGGCAGGGGAGGGGGTAAGGGAGGGGGGGAGTAGGCAGAGGAGGGGCCAGGGGAGGGGGGGGAGGGGCCAGGGGAGCAGGGGAGAGGGGGAGGGGAGGGGGTCACACGCACGACGCGCGTTGGCGGCGTCTCTCGGCCACGGCTAAACAAGTGGGGGGGGGGGGGTCCGGACCCTCGCTGCACCCACGGCGGCCGCGCCACTGAGGAGCTGCCGGGAATCGTCTCCACCTGACGGCCGCGCAGTGCGACTCGACGCGGCGCCCTCACTTGTTCTTCTGCGCGAGGCGTCCGATGTCCTGGGTCTGCAGCAGCAGCTGCTTCTCCAGCTTGTGGGTGGACAGCGAGTTCTCCAGCAGCTGGATCTCCAGCCGCGACGTCTGGTTCAGCACCTGCGACGGCGCGGTCACTCGTGGTCACCCTTAGTCACCCTTAGTCACTCGTGGTCACCCTTAGTCACCCTTAGTCACTCGTGGTCACCCTTAGTCACCCTTAGTCACTCGTGGTCACCCTTAGTCACCCTTAGTCACTCGTGGTCACCCTTAGTCACCCTTAGTCACTCGTGGTCACCCTTAGTCACTCGTGGTCACTCGTGGTCACCCTTAGTCACCCTGAGTCACCCTTAGTCACTCGTGGTCACCCTTAGTCACCCTTAGTCACTCGTGGTCACCTTTAGTAACCCTTAGTCACTCGTGGTCACCCTTAGTCACCCTTAGTCACTCGTGGTCACCCTTAGTCACCCTGAGTCACTCGTGGTCACCCTTAGTCACCCTTAGTCACTCGTGGTCACCCTTAGTCACGCTTAGTCACTCGTGGTCACCCTTAGTCACCCTTAGTCACTCGTGGTCACCCTTAGTCACCCTTAGTCACTCGTGGTCACCCACGGTCACCCTTAGTCACTCCTGGTCACCCTTAGTCACCCTCAGTCACTCGTGGTCACCCTTAGTCACTCGTGGTCACCCTTAGTCACCCTTAGTCACTCGTGGTCACCCTTAGTCACCCTTAGTCACTCGTGGTCACCCTTAGTCACCCTTAGTCACTCGTGGTCACCCATGGTCACCCTTAGTCACTCGTGGTCACCCTTAGTCACCCTTAGTCACTCGTGGTCACCCTTAGTCACCCTTAGTCACTCGTGGTCACCCTTAGTCACTCGTGGTCACCCTTAGTCACCCTGAGTCACTCGTGGTCACCCTTAGTCACCCTTAGTCACTCGTGGTCACCCTTAGTCACCCTTAGTCACTCGTGGTCACCCACGGTCACCCTTAGTCACTCGTGGTCACCCTTAGTCACCCTTAGTCACTCGTGGTCACCCTTAGTCACCCGTAGTCACTCGTGGTCACCCTTAGTCACCCGTAGTCACTCGTGGTCACCCTTAGTCACTCGTGGTCACTCGTGGTCACCCTTAGTCACCCGTAGTCACTCGTGGTCACCCTTAGTCACCCGTAGTCACTCGTGGTCACCCTTAGTCACCCGTAGTCACTCGTGGTCACCCTTAGTCACCCGTAGTCACTCCAGTCACCTACTTGTGTCTCCATGTGGGTGAGCCCCCCCCCCCCACCTGTGTCTCCATGTGGGTGAGCCCCCCACCTGTGTCTCCATATGGGTGAGCCCCCCACCTGTGTCTCCATGTGGGTGAGCCCCCCACCTGTGTCTCCATGTGGGTGAGCCCCCCACCTGTGTCTCCACGTGGGTGAGCCCCCCCCCCCCCACCTGTGTCTCCATGTGGGTGAGCCCCCCACCTGTGTCTCCATGTGGGTGAGCCCCCCACCTGTGTCTCCATGTGGGTGAGCCCCCCACCTGTGTCTCCATGTGGGTGAGCCCCCCACCTGTGTCTCCATGTGGGTGAGCCCCCCACCTGTGTCTCCATGTGGGTGAGCCCCCCACCTGTGTCTCCATGTGGGTGAGCTTGCGCGTCTGCTCGGCCGTCTGGCTCAGCAGGCTGGTGCCCATCTCCAGCATGGCGGCGGCCGCGTGCTCCTGCTGCTGCTGTTGCTGCTGCTGTTGCTGCTGCTGTTGTTGCCGCTGCTGTTGCTGCTGCTGCTGTTGTTGCTGCTGCGACGGCGCCCTCTCCACCCTCACCGAGTCCTCCAGCTGCGTGCGGCACCAACCATGGGCGGGGGAAAAACCGGAGGACCCGGAGAAAAATCCACGTGACCACGGGGAGAAATTACAAGCAAACTTCAAATATGCAGCGGGCATCAGGGTCGGGATCGAACCCACGACCTCCTGTATACCAGGCGAGGTTGTTAACATCTCCTAGACACCGTGGTGATGATGAGAGAGAGACATGCAAACTCCAAATAGACAGCAGGCGTCAGGGTCGGGATCGAACCCACGACCTCCTGTATACCAGGCGAGGGAGTTAACATCTCGCCACTGTAACGCTACCGAGTGGGGGTATGGGGGGAGGGGTTTGCGGTCGTGCCGAGTTCTCAGGTTTTACGGCCAGGGTTGGATTCACCCACGGTCCGATGAGGATCGAAGTAAAGTCGGTTTGACGTTTTGATATCCGTTAGACATTCGCAACGAAAGCACTTATCCAGCCCTTTACAACTGGAATAAGATGGAAAGGGTTTTTGCGAAAATGCTTGGCACCACTGGTTTTGCTGTGAATCCCATATACAAAAAAGCATCAGATTGCGCACTATAACGGCTTAATTTGTTTTCCCGTAAAAACAAATCCTATAGCAAACTATAACGCTTACCACACGTTTTGGAGCGAAACGTAAGGGCATTGTGACAAGAACGGTGAGAACCACCAGCCCAAAAGACAGTCTCATCAGAGAGAGAGAGAGCTGCTTACGCCAGACGTGACCGCGAGAGATACGTCCAGCACGGCGTTCGTGTCGCGCCGAATCTCGCGCGAATTTCGAGCGTCAACGTCTTCCCCTCGTGCATTGACAGCGATAGCGCGTTCAGGAAAAAAAAGGTAATCGAGAAAAAAGGCAAACAGCAACACAACAAAAACAAAAGGTTACCAAAAAAACAAAAAGTCGAGAAGTGTTGTAACTGCCGGCTGTGGTACTCTTGACAAACTTGCAAGACGCCATGTATCTGCCTGGGAAACGTCCAACAATCTCAATAAGGCTATTTTTGTTTTACTTCTTAGGTGGCAAGTTGACACACACGCGATCATGCATGCTCTCTGTTGCGTCCTGTGCAATAACGGCAAAGGCGCAGCCCTGCAATTGCCCGCTCACGCCACTGCTGGTGAAACGGTCTCCACTGGATGGAGCTCTCTCTCTCGAGAGAGAGAGAGCCCCGTGCAAAGGAAATTTTGGCCTCGTATTCCACGCCGGCCGGGCGTCTTTGAAGAGTTGCGAGTACCCACACTTTAACCCACCTGCCCATCAACTAACGGTGGAGTACCCACTCACACTGCTGGGCGGACAGAGGCGCTGGGCGTGTGGCGGGCGAGTTAGGAAACTTGCCCCATTGTTTTAACTGCCACGCGCAGACCGTGGCACCATTGCAGCATGCCGACATCCGTCTTGACTCTCCAGGGGGCCTTCGACCACGACGAAACCGATTTCCTTCGCCCACCCAACTTATTCCTGTCCCAAAAAATTGTGAGACGTTTATTTATTTTTTATAGCATATATTTGAATAAATATTTTCGACAGAGCCGTTCCACCCCCCCCCCCCCCCCCCCCCCACTTCTTAGGGCACGAGAACAAAGTAATACATTGTGATATATATACACTAACCGGGTCTCGGGCGAGAGGCCCTGTTATTCCAGCAAAACGCTTCGTCCATCGCTCCCAGTCGCCTTCCCCATAATTAACGGAACTACATCAAGGGGACGCGGCGCAGCACGGGGGCGGTCAAAGTCGGGGATTTGGCTCGCCCTGGGGGATGTTTTTTCGTCTTCTCTTTTGCACGAGATTCATACACCCCCCCCCCCGCCATGGGCGCAGAGAGTGTGCACAGCTTACAAAGCACAGGCTGCGATGGAAGCTGCTAACCCGCCTATTCACGATAGTCAATCGGTCAATATCCTTGATTTAACCAGGAGATGGAACAAACCCGTTGAGACTCATGGAACAACACCATTGCCTCCCTGGCCAGAGCGACAATCAATCTATACATGTTATGTATGTTGCACTTCTTTCGCACCGCACGTAGCCAACCGTGCTTTTCGGAGTTGCTCGTGTGTAAATATCGAGACGATTGAAGAGCACAATGTTGACATTGTTTTTCCAATCTAGACAAAACATTTAATGATAATTTAACACAAATTCACTTGAGGTTTTAAGTATCACAGAGAGGAGCGATTTACAACCTTCCGCTCGTCGTGTACCAACTACGAGTCCTACGAACTGTCCCAGTGCCCAAACCAGCATGAACATCTGTTAAAAAGAGCTTTATAGCTCATCGGATTCCTCCAGTATAAATAAACGTTAAGATTCTGAGCATTCCCGGTATTATATTTGAGCGATCCAGATGGGTTTTTTTTCAACTACTGACCGATTTGTATTCGGCAAAACGTTTGCAAAATTCCGAAATTCTATTTACATTTCCACGTAGTCGCTAATGTGAATCCGCTGCCAAAGACGCGTAAGACATGCAACAAAAAAATAACCCCGCCGTAAATTTAAATACGGCACAACGTTACATATCCGACTCGCTGGGGACAACTTTAGCTGCGGGCGGATACGTGCAAAAAGGTCAGACACGACACGTGACCACCTCCAGACAACGACTCTTACACTCCGTACACAGGTAGGTGTCGGCGGCGCATCATGATTTTGCCACGTGGGATAAGTGGCGGTGGGACACGTGACGTCGCTTGCCGCTGCGTTTAATCCACGCGCTGTTTTCGTGCCACGGGCATGTGAAGGGTGCCGTTGCTCGGTGCTCGAATGAATAACTTCAGAGCTCGCATAGACCGACGTACTCACGCTACAGGGCAGATAGCCCCACCACCCACCCGTGCTGCCGATTTGTATTCGTAACGTGACTATGCAATCCGCTCCCGCCTCTGTTTTTTTTTCATGAGCGCCCTCCTCGCCATCTCTCCCCCCCTTCTCTGCTCATCCCCATGGCAGCATCAAATCGCAGGGGGTGCCAGCACCGTCACACAAAGATCTGAGTCATTGTTGGTGCCTCGTGAAACAAAAACAAAAACATTGAGCTGTATACCGGGCACGGATTAAATTAAAGACGGCGGGGAAGCCTGCAGGCATCGAGGGTAAAACCGCTCCATTTTCTCTGATCTGTCGGATCAAAGTGCTGCGTTGCTGCGGTATTTCAAATGTTTATCTAGTTTTCTCAACACGGTGGCGAGATGTTATCTACCTCGCCTCGTATGCAGGAGTTCGTGGGTTCGATCCCGACCCTGACACTCGTAAATTTGGAGTTTGCATGTTCTCCTCGTCATTGTGTGAAATTCCCTCCACATTTAAAATCAATATGCGTTTAGAATATTTGGTTGATAGAAATGTCCACATGCCAAGCCACTTCGTTGAACTATTATTATGTATGGCCTAGTCGCTTCTGGAAAAGAGCTCTATGGCTCAGTGGGCCTTACCTGGTAAAATAAAAAAAGTAATAAAAAAATAAAAATAGTAATACAAAAAAAATAATGTATCACTCAAGGCGACGTTCTAAAATTAAAATTCCATGAGTGGCTACGGAGCTTTAGGGCGTCTGGCGTGTTATGCGTGGGCTTGTCACAATGAAAATCCATTTTTCGCGCTTATATTTTGTCCTTAATGCAGTACTCGTTTATACTGCATGTGACTGCACTGTGTTCAGGAAATAAATTCCAATGTCGAGGTCTGCTAGCCACGACGAGAGGGCTTCAGGAGAGATTTTGTGTAATCTTCTAATCGTGCTCCTCCTCCGTCTACGGTGGGTGATGGTAGCATTTTCATAGGCCGACCTGTCACGTGTTTCGTGTCACGTTGAACACAACCAATACCGCCATCAATGCGAAATGTACGTCGCTAATGCAGTACGGATGGCAAAGAACCAAAAACCTGACAAACCCCCTCTAAATTACGGTGTTTGCACGAACTCATGTGCTGTAAGTGCAGCATTACGGCTCATGGAATCCATTAATTCCTCAGTGTTCTGCACCTCCGCGTTGATTATTATCAAATATATTTAAGGCCATCAACCAATTGCCAATTGCTCGAGCTAACAAACCCTCGGCGGGTTTCAGCCTCCTGTGGTCTCAGCAGCAGAAGGCGGCTTGCTGAACAGAGAAGGGAGCCCTCCTTACCTATCGACAAGGAGGGCTCCCTCTAAACGATGCGTGCCAATCCGAGTGCTGTCCAGGCTCCAAACCTGCTTAGCTCTCAAGAAACGGAGGAGATCGTGGCACATTCCAGGTGATTTTGGCCAACGCAGCCTCACTAATCAGTGTGAAGTGGTGGTGTTGACGTGCATAAAAAAATGCATTCTTATTAACCGACTGTGTAATCATTCGGGGGCATAGCTGCTAGAAAGTTAATAATTAACGTGGACGCTTAGAGTATTGATATATTTAATTCCTCTAATCTATATACTATTACCAACGTGTCTGAAGTTTGTTACATTGCTGTACGTTCTCTACTGTGACATGTGGCTCGCAAACTTGGCAAATGGCACGTTTTAAAAATATTAAAAATAAACAAAAGCTGAAAAGTTCGCAAATATGCGTGGAGGGGTTCATTCCCTCGAATCGCACTGAGAGACAGAAAGCAGAGCAAAGTGGATTTGAGAATGTGCGCAAGTTAGTTCCATCGCGTTAGCCGTCGAAGCGGGTTTGGGCAGTACACGTCGCTCGAAAAGATGCTGAACTTGCGATGAACTTCTTTCGCATCGTACGCAGCCAATCGCGCTAATCGGAGGTGCGGGGAAGAACAACAAACTAAAGACAGAAAAGTTTGACGATGACCGTGAGCGCAAAGGATGCTGACGCGGTGTAACGGTTAGTGGCGCGCTGGACGTGTAACCTAGGCCACGTGAATAATCCAGCGAGGGTTGGTGGATCACCACGCAGATGGTGTGAGACTCCCTTCCCTTGGGCGTCGAGGTGTCATGCCCTCGCCCGCCAGGAGAAGGTGGTACAGTAAGTGGACTAATCGCCACCAGTTTACATCCGTATCCGGATAGAGTGTTTCCCCCTCGCACGCGTGGGTTTTCAGTGACTGCCCCGGTTTCATCCCGTTTACATAACAATCACTCGTTGTTAATTGTCTGAAAGCATCTTGTAACACCCCCCCCCCCCACCCAATGTAGCAGCAAGACCCTCCTGAAAAAGAGTCCTATGATTAAAGTGCAGCTCTTCAAAAGTAATAACAAAAATTTTCGTTTTAAGCAAATTGCAAGGCTGCACATTTACCTTCTAATTCCTCCAGGAGGAGACCCCCAGTCCAAACGCTGCGGCTGCATTTAACAAGCCCGATGCCTCCGCAGGGAGCGCACGTGTAGCAGCAGTCGACAGTGGAGGGACGATTGCCCCCGTCAGGTCGGTTCGGAGTGCCTCTTAGAGCCTTCAACTCTAAGAGGGAGGTTTCAGCCAGCCAGAAGTTGCTCCGCGTTCTCACGAATCGCTCCTTCCACTCTCTCGGCGTCAACTCTTAAGAGGCCGCACTGCCTGACCCCGAGGGGCAGGCGGTTGGCAAGGGGTGGAGGGAGCGGCCGAGCAACGCACGTGCCGGTGTTGCTTCAGCTGACGACTCCATCGGCATTGTTGCGTCAGTGGTCGTCGCGTTAATGCCGAACAATTCTTTCTTTGGAGCAGAGTGTCGAGAATCGGCGCAAAATGAAACTGCAGATAAGTGAATTAGCCGGCACGCAGCTGTTGCTGCTGCTGCTGGCGCCGCTTGCGAATTCATATTCGGTGCCAAATCACAGCTGCTGTGGATGAATAATTACCTGATCGATGGATAAAGAATTAACCGATCGATATGGGATTTCTCCAGACGAGAACAACGTTTTACTCGTCCATTGAAGGGGAGGAGGACCCTAAGCAGACACATTATTTCGGGAGCCCGGCCTTTCACAATTTTGAAATCCTGAAAGAGACGACAAAATAAATATAGGCACGAGATATGGATCTAGTGTTAGAAGAAAGATATCGACAAACACAGAGATGCGGTGAGATGATAGATGAGAGATGCAGACGAGATAGAGATGAGAGATGTATAAGGTCGCACTCATTACTTACGAGTTCGCACTAATTACTGCGTAAAGTGCTTGCTGGTCTCATCAATAAGCACAAATCATCACGCGACACTCCGGTCATCCTCGCAGCCAGCGGCGGCTTTTGGCTGCTGGCCATCGAACAAAGACGGTCACCGCATCGCGCGGCGCTCTCAGTTGCGCTCCTGCGGCCGTCTGGAACGTTCCTCCTTCCGATATTAGGAAGCCACTGGGAGCTGTGCTCCATCGGAGCAACCAAAGCGTTTTGCTCGATCTGCTTGAGCCTGGCGCTGCCACCCCCGAGGGGTTTATTGCCGTCTTATTTGGACAGCGACAGTGAAACGTTGATCGAACGTCGGGGAATCCTCCTCGCTGCCGCGTCAATCTCCCTCGCCCTCTCGTGGCCGCGCGCCGCTGGCCACATCGACGGAGACACCATTCCTCGGATCGGTCCGCGGTGTTCGCGGTTGAACCCGACCGCTACGTGCTCAAAGTCACGGCTCTGACACAAAAAAAAACACGAACCTCATGACGCGCCCCCTCCTCCTCCTCCTCCTACCCCCCTCGTGATCAACGAGGCGTTCATTCTTACACCGAGGGGTTTTTTTTGGTACAAAGCCGCGCGGCGCGACTCTACCGGGGGTGGGGGGGGGAACGCCACTCCGCGCATTAAAAACCACAAACATCTTAACCGGACGATGGTCTGAGCCCCACTCCGGGGCCTGTCGACTGCTCCTGCCGCGATCTACACCTGCCCCCTTGTTGCGAGAGTCGGGGTTTTTTTTTGTTACACCCTGCACAGAGGTTTTAAACGACACGGTTACATGCCTCTTTGGCAACGGTACAATACGCCGGCTTTTTTTTTTCTTCCGATGTACGCTTCTTCCTCTTCTTGTTCTTCGTTCGCTTTCCACATCTAACACTCGATATGTTTCAGCGGAGTCTCAGAGAGTGCTCCCCCCCCCCACCCTCCCCCCACCGCACAACCCCGTGATCCCGCGCCCTGTGTATCGCGAAGACACTTCGTGCCGCCTGCGAGCGCGTGCAGTGAACGCCTTTTGTGGTCACGTCAACTCGCCCCGCTTCCCTTGCCGAACGCCGCTGTCAGCACGCCGTGGGATGACAGCGTTATCCAATTGTGAGGATATTGGGTGAAGTTATCGCGTTGTGCTCCGCAGCAATGAACCGTGATGATAAAATAAACTCACTTTTAGAACCCCCTTTGAACACGAAGGCTTTCGCGACCAATGTTATTCATAATAAAAGTTATTTTGGGTTAGAACATTCAAAATTGTAAAATGTTGTTGTACTCTCCAACACACCGGTGTGCTGAAGTAGTAACAAATTGGCCCGTTTTTTTAGGTGACAGACCTTGCCAATTGGCCGTGTCGGGTGGAGGTGGGTTAACGACACATCTTTATTTACGCGATGTCACCCAAAATAACTTTTATTATGCATCACTTTGGTCCACGTATGAGTGTGGCCTCCGATGTGATTTCGAGCTGCACCTCGTGTTGTCCAGCATCATCTTCTGTCGTTTATCGCTTCACGTCCTGGGAGCTGCTTTCAGTTCCCCAGGAATCTATCAGCAGATTAAACTTCGTTTTTTAAATCACCACGATTCCTAAGAACACAGTGCCAAAGGCCCAAAAAGCCAAGCGGCCAGCAACAATCAGCACCGTTGAAGTTGTGACAGATAAGAGCTAATAGGTTTTCTTGATTTGAGCGAGGTTGTGAGAACTTGGGGAAAGAGACGATGGGAGGGGCATTCCAAAGCGGAGTAGTGCGAGGGAGGAAGCAGAAAGCGAAGCGATGTGACCTGCAGTGTGGTGAGTGGGTGAGTGGATGAGTGATTAGGTAGATAAGTGGGTGAGTGAGCAAGTGGGTGAGTGAGTGGGTGAGTGAGTGTGCTGTTGTGACCTGCAGTGTGGTGGAGGTGGTGGTTGAACACAGCGTGGATGACGACGAAGTAGCCAATCCGACGGCCCGAGTCCTCAGCGTGCGTGGAGGAATCAAGCAGTGCACAAGCTGCCAGTGCGTGCGGCAAAAAACGTCGGACATCGTGCTGAACAAGACGCGGCACAGGCCAGACAAGGCATTGGAGAGCCAGTAGAGCACGACCGCGAAAAACTTGCGCAAATTAAGCGCCTGTTCATTGAAATGGCCTGGGCTCTCTAGCGATGGGAAGGGGGCATTGTGCCAATCACTCAGTGCGCCCGTTATCCTGGGTAGGACAGGCTCTGTGGCGAGTGGGGGCATTGTGCCAATCACTCAGTGCGCCCGTTATCCTCAGGTTCTGTGGGAGTCCGCAGCTGCCAAAGTCGACTCACGGCGGTAGATCGCGCGCCGTGACTCGCCCACTGATGGGAATGCAGCAAAGCGAAGCGGAGGCTGGTGCAGGCCACCCCCTCCCACGCCCCCCCGCCCGACAGAATAAGATACAGAATAAGATAATGCATAAGATATAGCATAAGATACTGAATAAGATACTGAATAAGATACTGCATAATATACTGCCGCCGTGCTTTCATAGGTGACGAAGTGCGAGAATTCACATACTTATCTCTTTCGGTAAAGTCACGTTGAAGGGAAACAATAAAATAATAAATATATATAAAACAATAAAAATATTTTATTGTTTCCCTTCAACGTGACTTTACCGAAAGAGCTAAGAATATGAATTACTGTAGTCACGAAAGCTTTAAATCAAAATTAAAGTGCGAGAAGTGAGAGAATCTGCGACCAAAAACTACGGAGGGTTTATTTTTTCTTCGCGGTTTCTCCGTTGTGCTGTGGAGCCCAGCAAGTGTGAGCTGGCAACAACGCGGAGGCCTTCACAGCTCATCGGATTCCCCCAAGATAAATACATGGTTTCTGTCTTCTTTGGTTCTTTCGGTAAAGTCACGTAGAATGATAATAAAATAATAAATTGATAAAATAAAATAACACAATAATATTCTCACGACGTTTCGGCCACAACACAAGCGGCCTTCATCAGGTGAAGGGGGCGAGACTGTCTGGTAGGACAGCGCTGGAGTGAAAGAGCCACGTTCAGATACGGCCTTTAAGCTGTGTGAGAGGAACAAAGCGCCTTGACAAAGGAATTAGCATATAATTTAGCATTGAAATGGCTGAATGATTAGCTTGTGACTGGTCACAGAAATAGCTATGTTAAAAGTTAAAGCATACACACCCGCAGAGGCACCCATTGTTAAAGGAATTAGCATAGAATTTAGCATTGAAATAGCTAAGTTAAGGCATACACATCCGCAGAGGCACCCCTTGACAATGGAATTAGCATAGAATTTAGCATTGAGATAGCTGAGTGATTAGCTTGTACCTGCTGCAGAAATAGAGCTTGTACCTGCTGCAGAGCATACACATTCACATGGTTTCTGATTCAAAGCACCAAGCAGTCGGAGTGACGTTCATTTCACGAAACCTCAGAGTTTCGCAACAGCAGAGCATTTTGTTGTTGTTGTTGCACTTTCTATTCCCGCACGTTATGCGAGAATATAAATAAACTCGCATATTATGCGAGTTTAATTCCCGCCACTCCTTCAACCTATAGAGGTCGCGTGCGTTGTTGCGTCTCTTCGGCATGCAACGAGCGATTTCATCGAATTAGCACGCGCGCGAATGATGTCACACTGCCTCCTGGGTCTGAGGTCACCCTTGGAACGTCGAGCGAGGGACTCTGCACGTGACTTCCCCCGCCTCGCCTCGCCTCCCGCATCCCTTGCCTCAACTGGTGGCCCTCGTCGGCACCGGCGTCACTAAGCCAGCCAGTGGGGGCTGGGGAAGGTAGCGCACCGGGCGGTGTTCTTCATTGCTAATGCTCCACGGGCTAATTGACGGCCCCTGGTGGTCATCAGTGGGGGGGGGGGGGGGGGGGGGGGGGGGCTGACGTGCGCCCCTCCCCCCCGACAAGACACAAATGGTGAATACGGCCCCCATCATCGTCGTGATGTCGTGATTGTGCTGCTGTCAAAACCCATCTGGTTTCAAATGGTGTGGAGGCCCTCACACGCTGATGATGTCTTATCGGCGAAAGTGCCCCCCCCCCTCCCTCCGAAAGTTCGTGAAGACCCCCACCCGTGCAGGGGGATACTCTTCGTGTTTTGCCGACCATCATCGGTCATAATCGATCCACTGCTGGATGAAAGTCCTCCCCAAGCCGTCGCCATCATCTATCACGATCCTGCGATGTTTTAATAATCGACCCAGCACCCGCGCTCGAGCTGGTTTCATTGCTCCATCTCCCCGGTGGACGTCCCCTCTCGGACGCGTTCCGTCCCTTGGCTGCTATTCTCTCATTACGCTCGACCATCAGCCCAGGATCGCACCCAGCCCAGCAAGCGCTGTTGCTGTTACAGTGTACACGTTCTACCCTGGTCTTCTTATCTTATTTTATATGCACAGAGCGCCTTAGCTCGGGGTGTTTTACGGAGCTTAACGGCGGTCACGAACACCGACTGATTTAGATGACAGGGGGCAGTGCGAGGGGCCCGAAACGAGTGCCCGTAAGAGAGGGGCACGTGGTGGTGGTGGTGGGGGTCTCGGAAGGCCAGCAGGGGAGGGACGGGAAGGGGTGGAGGGGCGAGGCGAGGGGAGGGATGAGGAAGGGTACTGGGAGCACAGGTGTAACGTTAAGAGGAGAACGAGAGTAGGTGAAGGAGGGGGGACTGCGTTTATGTCGAGGGGAAGCTGATTCCAGTGGAGGGGTGCAAGGAGACAGATGGATCGATAACGAGATCGGGCACAGGGAGAAGGAGAGAGAGTGAGAGACGGACAGGATTGGGAACGAAGAGCATGAGAGGGGACACATAAGGAGGAGACGAGAGACGTGGAGGCAGGGCCATGGAGAGATTTAAAGACGAGCGTCAGCTATTTTAAAAGACGGCGGTTGTGAACGGAAAGCCAGTGAAGTTGAAATCCACCTCTGGGCTCAACGGGATCTTACCTTAAATAAATAAAGAAAGTGTGCAAAGGAAATGAATGAATGCATGTAACATGTACACAAGTCTTGTTTCACAAGCGGTGAATATCGGTGGACAATAAGGACACTTCTCAGATGCGACAGGAGAGGAAAGCGGCGTGAGGTTTGGGCACTCCGCGTCGCTCTGCAGGTTGTTGTTGGATGGGTGACACCGGTGATGGAATGGTACCAAAACAATAATAACGGGTAGACTTTAGACGAGAGGTCAACCGGCGCGGAGATGGAGCAGTGAAGATTTGTCCCTCTGCTGGAGTGAAGATGGAAGTTGACATCGCAGGACCATGAGGCATTGAGGCATCGAGGAGGCTTTCACCTAGCATCAAATCGACCATGGCTCATAGTGATGGACGTGAAGGACAGAGGGAGTGGCGTGCTAACGAATGTCCTCCTCATCCGCACGATGCCACTGGGATAAAAGCTACATCGTGACGCATTATTGCGTAATTGGAGCCTCCCCCCCATAAAGTGAAAGGTGAAGAGGCAAGGGCGCATCCCTTCCACTGCTGGATCACGCCACTGGGTGGCTAAGTGAGTAAGTGGTTGAGTGAATTAGTGAGTGATTAAGTGAGTAAGTGGTTGAGTGAATGAGTGAGTGGTTAAGTGAGTAAGTGGTTAAGTGAATGAGTGAGTGGTTGGTTGAGTGTGTGGTTGAGTGAATGAGTGAGTGGTTAAGTGAGTAAGTGGTTGAGTGAATGAGTGAGTGGTTAAGTGAGTAAGTGGTTGAGTGAATGAGTGAATGGTTAAGTGAGTAAGTGGTTGAGTGAATGAGTGAGTGGTTGGTTGAGTGTGTGGTTGAGTGAATTAGTGGGTGGTTGGTTGAGTGTGTGGTTGAGTGAATTAGTGGGTGGTTGGTTGAGTGGGTGGGTGGTTGGGCGAGTGGGTGGTTGAGTGATTGGGTGGTTGTTTGAGTGGTTTGGTGGGGGGTTGGTTGAGTGAGTGAGTGGGTGGTTGATTGACTGGGTGGGTGATTGGTTGTGTGTGTGGTTGAGTGAGTGAGTGGGTGGTTGATTGACTGGGTGGGTGGTTGGTTGAGTGTGTGGTTGAGTGAGTGAGTGGATGGTCGTTTGAATGGTTTGGTGGGGGGTTGGTTGAATGAATGAGTGGTTGGTTGAGTGAGTGGGTGGTTGACACTGGATGTGTGAATGAGTGAGAAGTCCCCTATGGAGAAGCACCGAGTAACAGGGTTGTGTGTGAGGATCTGACCGTTCAAGGATGGGGCTGCTCAGCCATCACTACCATCATCATCGAATGAAATGGACAGCGACGATGACGTTAAAAGCGCCACTTTCTAAACTTCGCGTCCATGTTTATTTTTGCGCTTTACATTTTTGCGATCGTTTGGAACAGAATTCTGTCACTTCTTTGCTTTGAGCTTCAGAAGGCAAGGGCCCACTCAAGCACTTGCTCACTTTGACCGCTGCCGCTGATTAATGTGCGCGTGTTATTCTGCGAGCGTATGGCACGCTGGGGAGCGGTGGCGTGGCGATTAGCGCAACGCCGCGCCACTAACCCGCTGTCTCCGAGTTCGATTCCCGCTCACGGGCCAACACCAACGATGATTATTTGCAACGGTCATGCGCCTCCCCTAAGGTGGATTCAGCCTCAAATGAGTACCTGGTGCGGTGTGTAAACATTGCCGCTTGGGAGACAAAGGTGGCCGGGCGTGGTGCTGGCCACCCACCCCCTCGTGTGCTTCATCAGCCCGCATAGGTGCTTCTCATTAACAGCACTTTCCCCAAATGTCTGTAAAGGCTATACGGGGGGTCTTTGTATTTGTATGGCATGGTGCTATAACACTTCCGCTCGGCCATATGCGCTTTCTCACAAAAAAAACAAGGCAGCTTTCATCAACTGACAACCCTATCGAGCTTACACACACATACACACACACACGTGAACACATACATACACATATATACACAAACACACACACAAGTGAACACACACAAACACACGTGCACATACCGACTCAACATGCAACGCTAGACCGATGTTGGTTACGTGGTTGGAAATGTTGGACCAAAGTTGGCCCAACTCATGGCCCAACATTCCACATAAACTGGGTAATGTGCACACACACGTGCTCTTGTGTACGTATACGTCCACACGTAGACAAGTCGTGGTGTTGCTGTTGTATATACACATTTACACATCTACAACAACAGCCACTCGCCACGAAGTGACGTTACCACAGCGCTAGTGCCAGGCTAGGTGCACTTTGTGGCCACGTCAATTGTCGAAGGCTCGCTGGTGGCAGGAGGTCAGGGGTCAGATCCACGTGTTAGGGTTAACTGAGATGACTGACATATCCACCACCTGTGCTTCCCACTGTGTCACACACACACACACAAGGCATCTTTTGCAACTGAAACCCCCATCAAGAGCGTACACACACATGCACGTGTGTGTGTATATGCGCACACATATACACACACGTGAAACTCATACCCACACATACACACACGTGAAACTCATACCCACACATACACGTAAAACTCATACCTACACATACACACACGTGAAATTCATACCCACACATATACACACGTGAAACTCATACCCACACATACACACACGTGAAACTCATACCCACACATACACGTAAAACTCATACCCACACATACACACACGTGAAACTCATACACACACACACGTGAAACTCATACCCACACATACACACACGTGAAACTCATACCCACACATACACACACGTGAAACTCATACCCACACACACACACACGTGAAACTCATACACACACACACGTGAAACTCATACCCACACACACACACGTGAAACTCATACCCACACACACACACGTGAAACTCATACCCACACACACACACGTGAAACTCATACACACACACACACGTGAAACTCATACCCACACACACACGTGAAACTCATACCCACACACACACACGTGACAGAGATTCCCCTGGACAGTATAGCCTACGCAAGCTGTTGGGGCAATAGCTTGTAAGCAAGTACACAAAGACAAAGATCCCCCGGATAGGCTACACAGACCCTTGGGGCAAGTGCTGTGAATGAGCGCCTATGGTGGTTGGCACGGCACACGAGGGGGTGCGCGGTCAGCACCAAGCCCGGCCGCCTTTGTCTTTCCCGTGGCGACATTTTACACACCGGGCCAGGTACGCATTTAAGGCTGAGTCGACCTAGAGGAGGCCATGAGTGGGACTCTAACACACACGTGCGCACACACCCGCGTGTGGTATTATTATTATACAAACATAGTCAAGACTGCTTACTAAGCAAGCACATGGGGCACTTGCAAAGCTCAGAGAGCGACGGAGAAGAGAAAGGAGCGCGTTCCCCCCACCCCCCTCCCTTCTGCGTGTTCCTAACCCCGTTGCCTTCTAAAGTCCGTCTAGCGTGCGTTAGTTAATAACCTTTACCGGGGACAACTTCGCTGAGAAACCACGTGGCCGTCAAGCGGTGCGTGCTGTCTGTCGCCGCCACTCGCGGGCTACGGGGGAATGAATCTGGCCAGATGGCTTCATCTTCTCGCACTTTGGGGGGGGGGGGAGCTCGAGTGTGGCCCCCCCCCCCACACTCGGGGTCATCTCGGTCTTGCGTCAGCCATGTACTCGTTGAGTTTCCGCAGACAGCGGCTCGCTACAACAAGCCGTAATTTCTCAATTGTTTCTGCAAGAGGCGCTGTAAAAACGATATAGAACGAGGACCGTGATAACACGTAGAGGCGGGGTCGATCACGGTAACATGGTGCAGGTGTGTCGGGTGTTTGCTCACCCCGTGCGTGAAGTTACGGAACGGGGATCGGTAGAAATGAATAGCGTTTTCCATTCCACGCTCAACCTCAGCAGTGCCTGAGCACATTGGCACTTACAAGGCGGAGAGGAAAGTGAAAACAAATGACGAAATGTGTGGTGAACACCTAAGGGGGCTCTCTGCCCCATGGATCGTGATGATGATGATTACGATGATGCTTAACCTCATGCTAGATCCCATGCTTCAAAATCCGCAACGGCCCATTTGCTACAAAATGGCTCGTGCACGCGGTAATCCCTCCATCTGTCACGGACACGATCTGTCGGGGTCCACAGCTCCGCCTTGTAAGTTAAAATCTCCCGAAATATTAGTCGGTCAATCTGTTCCGGCTCGGTGGACTTCCTCCTGCTGCGATGACCGGTACCCAACAAACTTCGTCAGCCTTACCGCTTGCGTTTAATTTATTGTGTTATTCATGTTAAAGGTGTTTGGCTTAGATCGCGTAAGTAGAAATGTGTCGTAACCCTCCACCACCCGACACACCCAGTAAGGTTTGCCACGTAAACAACACGCGCCAATTAGTTTACTACTTCAGCCCAACGGTGTGTTGGAGAGTAAATCCACAACAATTACCATTTGAGTAGTACGACGTATTATGTAAGACGAGCGTTAATGATGAAGGGATGCTGCGACGGTGCGTAATGGTTAGCTCACGAGACTTGAAAATCCCCTAGGTCGACTCAGCCTTAAATGGTTCGGTGTGTAAACATGGGCCAATAGGGAGACAAAGGCGGCTGGGCATGATGCTAGCTTACCCACCCGCTGCATAAGTGCTCGCCAACAGCACTTGCCCCAGGAGTCTGTTAAGGCTACACGGTGGCTATGGTGTATTGGTCTCGATGTTAAGGGTAGTGGATGTAGAAGCACAGCATAGACGTGATGCCGGCCCCCGCGCTCGGATCGGTCTTCTTGGCTCAAAAGACGAATACCTTGACGTCTGGGTTTGCTCATCGTTCAAAAAAACTACCGGAGACGTCTCTTGTGTCGGCATTTCAGAGTAACTCCGTCGCCCATCGTCAGACGTGGCCGTAGGTGTCCCTTCGGTTGGCCGAGTCGCATTTGGATGTAATTTCCTGCGCTAAAAAAGAGAAAAGACCCCACTTATTTTTAGAATTCGCGTTTTTATACGTTCTCGTCTTGTTCCACGTGTTTGTGATTTTAGCGGCTCACGCTTGCGGTATTTATATAAAGTGCTTCCAAAAAAGCGCTGCGATTGAGCAGATTTTTAAAATATATATTTTTACGCGCTAAATGTTGGGTCGAAATAAAACATTTTGTGCGTTTGTGGAGAAAATATGTTTGCGAGTTTTCTTTTTTTTTACGAACATAGCTATCGTGACATTTCACGTAAGCCAAGAGGCAACATCAAGGAGAAACAAAGTGGTAGTTTGTCCGCTATGAAACAGGAGAAATAACTCAAACCATCTCAAAGCTAAATCGCCCTTTTTTTCAATTTCAATAACTCTTTCATGTCCGTTCGGCTTTGTGCGGCATGTCGCCAGGCATGACGTTCCGATGGTGCCGTTCCCTCGCGCCGGGAGCTTCCACAGCAAATGTTCCCCGTTGACGAGCATGCTCTCGGCACGAGGAACGAAACGTCGGACCACATCGTGCGGTTGGCCGCAACCCCGTAAACGCATCGGAGAGCCGTACGGCACGTTGAGTAAGTTGAGTAACTTTACATTTCACGAGGTGGCATCGTTACACTGTAACGGCCACTACTGGAGCCGTGTGCTGTGATTTGTGTTTTCGACTTCATTCTACAAAAACAAAGAGACGAAGAGGCCGTGTAAGATTCCGTGCCGATCGTGAGTGCGACAACGTAGATGCCACTTTATGTAAATTGAACATCTACATTGACTGTCAGGGGAAATGTAATTGACTGGGACGCAGTGGCACCTCTACCCCGCACTGCGATCGACAGCCATCTCTGCTGGACTGCCGAGGTCTCTCTGGACCTCCGATTATCACGGTTGGCTCCGTACGGTGGCGAAAGGAGTTCAACACACACACACTGACACACACACTTACACACACACACACACTGACACACACACACACTGACACACACACACTGACACACACACACACACTGACACACACACACTGACACACACTGACACACACACTGACACTGACACACACACTGACACACACACACACTGACACACACACTGACACACACACACACTGACACACACACACTGACACACACACACTGACACACACACACTGACACACACACACTGACACACACTGACACACACACTGACACTGACACACACACACACACACTGACACACACACACACACGCTGACACACACACAGTGACACACACACACTGACACACACACTGACACACACACTGACACACACACTGACACTGACACACACACTGACACTGACACACACACTGACACACACACACACACACTGACACACACACACACACTGACACACACACACACTGACACACACACACTGACACACACTGACACACACACTGACACTGACACACACACTGACACACACACATACTGACACACACACACAGTTACGCACACACTGACACATACACACACACACTGACACACACACTGACACACACACACACACTGACACACACACACACACTGACACACACACACTGACACACACACTGACACACACTGACACACACACTGACACTGACACACACACACACACACACTGACACACACACACTGACACTGACACACACACTGACACTGACACACACACTGACACACACACACTGACACACACACTGACACACACACTGACACACACACACACTGACACACACACACTGACACACACACTGACACACACACAGTGACACACACACACACTGACACACACACTGACACACACACACTGACACACACACAGTGACACACAACAACAACAACCGCCATTCGCCACTAAGTGGCGGTGACGTCACCACGACGCTTGTGCCAGGCTATGTGCACCCTGAGGCCACGTGAAGTGTCGAACGCCCGCTGGCAGGAGGTCACGGGGCAGACCCAGGTGCCACGGGTCGACTGACTGAGATGACTGGCTGATGCACCACCTGTGCCCCCTACTGTGCCAACCTGCTGTGCTTTAGCCACCCGGCGCTCCGCTCGCTGTTGTGAGCGTCGCTCCTCCGCCCTCCGTTGTTGTTGGAGGGCGACTGCCTCCAACTGCCCAGTAGCATCCTTCACGAGCCTCCTCCACAGAGGCCGATCTTGACACCGCTGGTACCAGTCATCGGCAAGTCCACTCAGCTCCACGTCCTCCTGTACCACATCACTCCATCTCTTCTCTAGCCCGTGCCGCGCCCGCTTAGCCCCCTCAATCCGGCCAAACAAAAGCTGTTTCGGCATGCGGTGGCTGGGCATGCGGGCTACATGACCCAACCATCGCAGCCTTGCCTGCCGGAGGAGCTCACCGATGGGACCCTGCCCAGATCTTTCAAGGATTTGTGAGCTCCTCACACAATCCAGTCTGGTTAAACCCAGGATGGATCGTAGGCAGGCCAGCCTAAATGTTTCTAACCGGCGAAGATGTTCCATTAGGGGGGTCCACGTTTCGCAAGCGTAGAGAAGGGAGGGAATGACCGTGGCCGAGAAGACCTGAAGCTTAGTGCGGAGCGACAGACCAGGTAGCTTCCACACAGCGTTACGCAACCGATGAAAAGATATTGCCGCTCGACTGATTCGGAGTGAGACCTCTGCTGTTAAACTGGAGCCAGTCATAAGCACACTGCCCAGGTATGGGAAACTCTCCACTCTCTCCACAACTGCCCCATCAACGATTGGGAGTTGTGGGGGTGGAGTGTCCGATGGTACAAAATACCCAGGCAGGTGCTTAGTTTTGGTGGGGCTGATGGTAAGGCCCCACCTCTTAGTGGCACGCTCCAGTCTCAGCAGCAGCGTCTCCAACTCCTCCTCTGACTGAGCAGCTATTACCAAGTCATCAGCATACATAACGTGGTTGAGCAATAGGGAGCCATCCCTTGACCGCACCCGGGCATCGATTAGCCTCCCATTATATCTGTACCATATGGAGATTCCCCCGGTACAGCTATTGAAGGCTTCACGAACTACGTGGTCAAAATAGATGTTAAATAATGTGGGAGCCAGAGGACATCCCTGTCGCACCCCAAGGTGTACAGGGAATGGCTCTGACTCCCGGCCACGTAGTTTTACCCGGGCCCGCTCACCATCATGAAGGTCCTTAATGATCGTGAGCAGAGGGTCAGGTACTCCAAAAGCACGAAGAACGACCAAGAGCCCAGGCCTACTGATGGTATCATAGGCCTTGACCAGGTCAATAAAGCAGAGATGTAGGTCTTGTTGGAATTCCCTACACCTCTGCTGTAGCAGACGGACAGAAAATATGGCATCTGTGCAGGACCGCCCTTTCCTGAAACCGCATTGGGGCTCCGCAAGCCTCTCCTCAGCGTGCCTGGCAAGGCGATGCTGAATAATCCTTGCCAGGACCTTTCCCGGCACACTGAGGAGTGAGATGCCCCTGTAGTTGTTACAGTCTGTGCGGTCCCCCTTCTTAAAAAGGGGGACCACCAGGGCATCCTTCCAATCCTGCGGAACCCGTCCAGTGGTCCAGACTGTTGTTATGATGTCATATAGGGCAGTCTGTGCACAAACGCCACCCTCCCTCAGCATTTCGCTTGGGAGATCATCTCTGCCCGCTGCCTTTCCTGGTCTCAGACTCCGGATCGCCTTCAATACTTCCTCAGCAGATGGCACCTCAGCCAGCCACTCACAGGGGGTGACTTCATCCAATATTTGAGGCACCGCAGCCTCAGCAGGGTCATCCTCACTTTGTGCCACGATGTTTTCCTGGCTGAGGGATTTTCCCTCCCCCAGGACCTCACAGAAATGCTCAGCAAATCTGCGAACCTGTTCCTGGGGGTCGGAAATTGGATCACCGTTTTTTCCCCTAATGATGATAATAGGTGTGGCGCTGCAGGTTACTTTTTTGATGGAGTTAAATAGAGATTTGTGATCACGGGCCACTGAGGCAGACTCCATCTCCTCAGCAACCCGCGACCACCACCCATCCTTGCAGCGCCTCACGGCTCTCCGAACCTCCGAGCAAAGGCTGCGGTAAGCCTCCTCATTCTCTGACGTGGGATTCTGTAGCCGATGACAGTGGGCCTGTCGCTTTTTCTCAACCATCGTGAACAACTCCTCTGTCATCCAGGGTGTCTGGGGAGGTCTGGACCGCGTACCCAAAGCAGCCATTGCAGCTGCATGAGTCACAGTCCTAAACCTCGCCCATTTACCCTCGACATCAGGAGGAGTCGGGGACGATGCCAATCCCAGCCGCAAGCGATGATGAAATTCTCGCTTGCAACTTTCATCAGATAACTGAGACCAGGCCACTTTAGGTTGGAATGGGGTCCTGGGTGTACACCCACCACCGGAGTGGAAGAATGGCAGGCGCATCTTACAGATGACTAGTCGATGGTCAGAGTGCAGATCAGCTCCACGGTAGGTCCTGGTGTCAAGGACATGGGCTCGCATTCGCTGGTCCGTCACTATGTAGTCCAGCAGATGTTCTTGCTTGGACCCGGCATGCATCCAATGATGTTGTGTGGATGCGCCGATGCCGGAACAGCGTGTTGGTAATTACAAGCCCATGGGCTGCACAAAAATCTAGCAGCCTCCTACCGTTGTTATTGAGCTGATCTGGCCCATGCCCTCCAATCACTCCAGACCAGGTGCCAGTATCATGACCAACTCGGGCATTGAAGTCACCCAACATGATGACTCTATCCCGAGGGGCCACTTTAGCCAGCACCTGTGACAGGAGGTCATAGAAGGCATCTGACTCATCGGCTTTGCCTGCATCCCTCCACGGATGTTCATCTTCGGTGGGGGCATAAGTAACCACGACCACCATTCCTCGCCTCCGGTTGATGGGAAGGCGAGCCCAAAGTAGCCTGGGGCTTACAGCTTCCCACACCTCACCGCCACGCTCCCACGCCCCCTTAATTCTTTTGTTCAAAAGAAGACCCACACCCTGTTGTTTGGCAGTCTGCTGCCCCGAGTAGAGGACTGTCCACCCCTCATGGTGGCAGGAGCCAGAGCCGGTCCACCGGACCTCCTGAATGCCGCATAGATCCAGGCGGTACCGGTCCAGCTCCCGACAGAGGAGTGGCAGCCTCTCCTCTGCAGTGAGCGTTCGAACATTCCACGTGGCCAACCGTAGTGGCTTTTCGTTGTTTCTGGAGTAGCCCCGAGGGTAGGTATTCAATCTCCTGGCTCCGCCAATTGGGGTTTGGCCAGGAGACGTCATAGACGCCTGGCCCCCCAGGGCCTCCGGCACAAGCTTAGTTGTTACATATTTCAGTTTAATTCGTAGTTTCGTGGTAATTAATTGAAGGTGGAGGGGTTACCAGCCCCTCGCACCCGTCCAGAGCCCCCGTTTAGCCCCTGTGGTGGACACATATGCCATGAGGGGAGGAGCCAATCAAAATTGGATCTCCCCCCACAGCGCTGTCCACGACAGAGTTGCCCGTCCGGCACCGCGAGGAGGTAGGGGGTTGTTTTGTGACACACACACACACACTGACACACACACTGACACTGACACACACACACTGACACACACACACTGACACACACACTGACACACACACTGACAGCTGTTCATCATGACCCGTCGCTCAAGGAGGTTGCCACGTAGCGGCACTCAATATAAATAAAAGTAGGGCATCGGAAAAATCCGTTTAGTGGGTGGCTGCGTGCGCCTTGGATGGCTGCGTACGCCTTCCACATTCCACGGTCAACGGGGGTTTTGCTTTTAGAAAAGTGGCCACGATTAATAAATTACGCCGGACCTCGAGCGATACGCTTACGTAAACCCATTACAGTGCCGCACGCGTGACTTGACGACGCGTATGTCACGACTCGAGTAAACTGTGAACGAGTATCGACTTTCGCGCTTCCACAGGGTCACGATATCCTCGCCGTGACTTGCGATGCGTTCCTCCGAAAATGACTGTAAGCGAAGCAGTGTTAAAAAAATAAAATATATATATCGGTTGCCCTGAAAATGTATTCCCATCGGTGGTACATTTGTTCCCCTCTACTTGTTTGTGCCGCTTGAGGAAAGGGGATAAATGTGAGGGCCAAGTGCTACATTGGTGGAGACAGAGTTAGGGCCAAGCACAAAGAGTGAGTGACAAGCGAATTGCTGCACTTAAAACTGAGCAACAGTTTTACAATGAAGTTTGGAAAGCGGTCCTAAACTTAACGGTTTTTGTTGCGTTAAAAATGCACGGCTATAGACTTACACGCGCACCAAGAAATTATTTGTGACAAAATCTTAAGGGGGGTACAAATATTTAAAGGGGGCAAGGGAATATTCATGAATGTTGGTTCCTAGAGGTTAACGAATATTCAGTGAAGAACATATATTTTATGGTCTCTCCACTGCTAGATGAAGGCCTATCCTGTGATCGCCATCTGTCATCAGTCTCAAAATGCAACAATCAATCCATCTCGTGGTTGCTGGATGGCACAGGTTTGTGAAACTCCCAGCAGCAATGATGCGCTGCAGAGTGACATCAACATGACAGTCACAGACAATGGATTCTGAAATCCTCCCGTGATAGGTATGTGAGTGTTGTCCCTCCACATGCCGTGGGGTATATCCAGCTACTCCAGTGGCTTCCAGCTTGCCAAACGCAGCCCAAGGGGCAGGGGCCTCCTGAAAAATGTCTCTTAAGACCCGGATGAGATTTTCTATGCCGTATTATGAAGATCATCTTTTACTTGTAATTCTCCTAAACAGCACCTACACAGAATATAATTCAATACCGTATGTCAGTGATTCGTGAACATCGTTGAAAGGAAGGACATTTTTGTATCTCCCCGGACGTTTAACTGTCTGCAACAACACTGCAATGCTTTTCCCGAAACGTCACCTATTATATATAACTTCCTTGTAAGACCACGCGGTGTTATTGATGTGTTGAGAAAAAAAGAAAAAAACGTCACTTTATTCAAATTTTCTTGCTGTGGTTTTCACACCTGATAATGATTGCTTGTGTTGCAGTCGAAACGTCGTGATAATTTAATTGTTTTATATTTTTATTATTTTATTGTTTCCCTTCTACGTGACTTTACCGAAATAACCAAGAACATGAATGTGTTGATGTTTTGTTTTGTTAAGTGTGCCTTGTGCACCGCTGCCAACGCAGCAGCATCAACATAATTAGTTTTAACTTTCTGGGCTGCTTTTTCCGAGTGCCAAGTATAATTTATCTTTCAAAGGCAACACACACACACGAAAAATATACAACTTTTAAATGAACGCAAATGCACATTATTCGAGTCGTTAGGCTTGTGGTGTATTACTCTCTTTTGAGTGTGGCCGCTTGTTTGAGTGGTTCATGGTGGTGGTGGTGGTCGAGACGGAGTGACAACCAAAGGAGGGCATTGACACGTGACTGAGCACGCGCGCCAAGGAGATGGAGCTGTGAAATGAGTTTGCGCGCAGCAGCTCGACGGATTATCGCGTCGCGACACCACGAGAGATGGCGACAGCTTCGGGTTGGGGTGGGGGAGGCCTTCATCTAGCAGCGGATATATTATGGCTCACATTGATTGTGATGATGATGATCAAGATGAGTGGGTGGTGCAGTTCTATAACATAGCCTCGGCGCCTTGAAACCATTTGGTCAGCCTCACTGAAGAGCGCACATTCCTTAAAATCATCGCATAATATGTTTATGCATTTAAAAATATGCAGGGTTGCCATGAAAAGCAAATCAGAAGTTCAAAGAAGTTACTTGGCAGATGTTTACGGCGCGTGGACTCTTCCAACCCCCTCCGTCTGTGCGTTAAGAGGCAACAGACGCGCAGTTGTTGGCCTCGATCCCAATGAAGTGTTAATGGGAAGAGGCAAGGGACGGTGTCGCTGTGAACCCGCTCGTCACCGATATCCCTTTGGTCGGCGGAGCTCGGTCAATTAGCTTCCAAACATTTAAAGCAACGTCGACATTTTCTGCGGGGGGGGGGGGGGGGGGAGGAGGAGGAGGGGGTTTCCACCATTCTCTTTTTGAAGAACCACCATTTCTGTTAAATTATGCACGCGCAAAAAAAAGCCGCTGCCAAAAACAAAAAATGCAGCCTTAACTAAACAAGAGGGGAAGTGAAACATCGCAGGCGTTATTCACGCCGCAGTTAATTTTATCGGCGACTTAATGACCGATCGCGAAATGCTCGAACTGTCGCTTTCAGCCATTTGGCGGTTTTGGCCGATCACCTTGATGATGGTGATCACGGTGGTGATGATGGTGATCACGGTGGTGATGGTGGTGGTGCAGAAAGCTGCGTCGCGCGAGACGGATCGCCGTCGGACAGGAAAGAAATAGGAAAGAAAGCAAGGGGGGGGTGGGGGTGATAGGGGTGGTGGTGGGGGTGGTGGGGGATGGTGGAGGGTGGTGGGGGGTGGTGGTGGTGGTGGTGGGCAACCTCCCACGGACAGGGAGCCGGGCGACTTGGAGAGAGTGGCATTCCGGCGCCTCGAGCCGCACGCCCGTAGCGCTGGTGGGCCCTCGTCCCACGGGCTCACCAATTACACACATCGTTAGCTCCTGCAGCTGTTAGGTGCCTGGGGTAGGTGGCGGGGGAGGGTTGGCTGCTCCCGTGCCAGGGGCGCGTGCCGCGTGCATTTGCAGCCAGAGGTTAATGCGGGATGAGGCCGACACGAGCCAGCCTCAGCCAGCGGTTGTGGATTTTAATTTCTTTCTATGTGTGTGTGCGTGCGTGTGCCTAATTGACGCCGGCTGACATTATTGCTCGAGTCGACTTCCAACGGTGACGGCGTTCCACGGGGGCCTTGTGCTCATCACGAGGACCGATTTTGCCGAGTCCAAGAGACTGCACAAATTAAGTGACAGGGTTCACCCCTGTTCCCTACAGAGGGCTGCAAGGCTCTCACACTCTGCATCGCTGCTCTTGGAAAGATCTCGGCTGGTCGCAGAATGGGCTGGAGGTGCGCTGCTCCCAGTCAATGGGAATTTCCCCGAAGGTCAATTTGTAATCATGTCTATGAAATTAATTAACGAAACGCATATGGAGAAATGCCACTGCGTAGTCGTGCGTGCGTAGCTCTCCTACCTGCCCGAGGTTTCACTCGACACGGCCCGGAGCTGAATGTAATCTCCTAGCACGTGGGGCGAAACGTCGGACGAATCGTGACGCAATCCTAAAACTCACCGGAGAGCGTTATAACCAGTGCTCGTGATCATTGCCCATTCAGCTAACTCCGCAGGTAGGAGGGTGGGGGAGCGTCTACAACAGATAGGAGACTGACGGCGGCCCTGCCACGCTCTAAGTCAAGCGCGGGCTGCAGCCCAGCAGCAGGTCGCGCGCGCGCGCGCCAGCAGGGAGTGGGGGGGGAGGCGCGAGCCCCGGAGGAGCCGCCTACCTTGCGCAGCCAGTGCGTGTTGTTCTCCATCGCCACCTCCAGCTGCTGCAGGCGCTGCAGCGCCCAGTCGGGCTCGGCGGCGGGGGGCGGGGGCGCGTCGCGCTGCAGGGCGTTGCCGCTGTGCGGCGGCGACGGGAAGGGGGGGCCGCCCCCCGCCACCGGGGCCGCCCTGCAGCCGGAGCCGTCCGCCGCCGCCCCTAGCTCGGGCAGCAGGAAGGTGTAGGTGCACGCGCCGTGCTGAAGCCGGTGGTAGCGCCGGCCCGAGGCGTCCACGCCTCCCGACGGGGAGGAGGCCGAGCCGACGGAGCGGCCGGCGCCGGCACCGCCGCGTGCCGAGGAGGCCCCCGCGCCACCCTGGGCCCGCGCTCGGCACGCGCTCATCCCCAACAGCAGCAGCAGGCAGCAGCTGGACAGCCGCCCCCCGTCCGGCACGGCCATGTGTCCTCGTCGTGCCCTCCCGGCGGACGAGGAGGCCCTCTGGATGCCCAGCGTTGGGCAGCGAACGCTGCTCCGGTGGCTCCGCTGTCTGCGTCCGTGTCTCTCTTTTCGCTCGTCCTACAAATCTGGCTGCTTCAGGTCCGCTCAGCTAATGGCAGCACTTCGGGAAAAGGTGTTTACTTTTTTAGATTATTGGCTTTTGTTCATCACTGGCACTGCACAAATATAAAAAAGCGTAAAGAGCTTGTTTCGCCCTAGTTGTTCAAAAAGTTAAATTCCGCGTAAATGCAAACTATGTAAGATAAAGATTTACAACAGCAGGAGTATTTTTCCTGACCGTGGTCCTTCATAAAGCGTTGACAAGTCTGCATTGTATTACCCTATCGCCAGCTTCCAACAAGGTAATTGGGGTTGACCGTTTGTTTGCGTTTATGTCGTTGTTCGGGCACAGCTCTATCTTAATTAAACTTTGGCACCAGAAAAAGAGACTGTTGGGTACGCATTTCCCTTTCTAAGTCCTTGTGGAACAGAATGTTCACTGAAATGTCCTAACCGCAACGCTAAAACGCAGATGTGTTATCACACATTACGCAATGTCAGGCAGGCGAATGCTGACTGCAACCTCGAACGATCTGAGCGGCACTGGAAAAAGCAGAAAAAATTAATTGAAGCCCAGGCGCAGACTTTGTTTTCTTGAGGCCCTCTCTGGCACCACGGAGAATAACGGAACGTCTTCCTCGCACCAAGGTGCAACCACACTGCGAAGAATTGTCAATCCCCTGGAATGCTTGCCCCGTCTCGGCACGCAACAGTCGATAACAACAAAAAACCGGAACGCGTTCACAGAATACCGGCTTGATTAAGCAAACATTTACTGTTTCGTCTACATTCAGCCACAGATTAGCTGCGAAAACGTAATTCCATTTACTTCTCTCTCCCGGCCTCTACTCCCCCCCCCCTCCCACGGAAAAAGAAGAAAAAAAATCTACACGCGATTAAAAAAAACCGTACTCTCAAACAGAGGCGAGCCAATCGCAGCCGACAGAGTGCTCCGCGCTACAAGTCTCGGCAGAAAACAGTGAGAGCCAAGGAAATTGGTCCCAAGTCAGGGGAGCCTTTGTGGCATGCGGAGGAGCTTGCCAGCCTCGTGCCCACACGGAGAAGCAGCCCTCCCCTCTCTGCGCTGCCCAGCACTCCTGAAATACCCTGGCCCGGCACGGAAACTCTCCGATTGCTGTCACCGCCGCGGTGGGGAGAGGGTTGGGCGCAGGCACCAGGGGGAGGTGGGGGGGGGTAGTGGAGTGGGGGTGTTTGGAGCCGCCCACATTCGCATTGACCGTAGCGCTGGACAACGCGGGGTCTGGGACCCAACCACAGAACGCCCCCCACCGACCCTGCCTCGCTGATCCTCACGTTGGCTCGCAGCCAGGGCCGGGTTACGTCTGATGGGGGGGGGGGGGCGACGCGGTGGCGAGATGTTAATTACCTCGCCCGATATACAGGAGGTTCAATTCCAACCCTGACGGCTGCTCTATATTTGGAGATTGCATGTCGCTCTCCCCTCGCTGGGGTGGATTCTTCCCCCTCCACATTTAGAATCAACATCACGCGTTTGGGGTATTAGGCTGCTTCTATACATTTCCACGCGATGATTATAAGCCACTTCGTTGAGCTGTCATTTGTGGCCAGGTCGCTTCTGAAAAAGAGCTACATAGCTCTGTGGGCCTTTATCTTGGTAACATAAAAAATGTGTTGATAGTTTGGGGGGGGCGGGGGAGGGAGTTCACTCCGTGTCTGTTACAAACAGTCCCTTGACTGTTCTACCACCACCCATACCGATATTGCCACACACTTTGTTATTAACCCTTGGTGATTTCAGTTTCGGAATTGTAACGCCAACGGAATTTTTAAAAAAAAATATGTGTTGTTTGTCTGTGAATCATATATATCGTAGCACGTAACTGGTGCTAACATGCACAGAGATTGCACAGATTGAACAATTGACCTGTAGGGAATCATCATCGTGCTGCAGTCTTGCGTTTCAACCACGAAGAGGCACGTTATATATTTCTATATATATTTGGGGGGGGCTTGGGATGCAGCCCCCTAACCCCCCCCCCCCGAGTTGATCTGACACTGCGAGAGGCAGCGGTGCCAGAATCAGACTCAGAATACTACGGCTATTTATTCATAGTGGAGGAATCCAGTGAGCTATCAAGCTCTTTTTCACACACGTGCCCGCCGGTGTTCGCAGATGTGTGGGGGGCGAACTCGCACATTGGGCTGCCCGGAGGAAGTCGAGGGGGCAGGCAAATTGATGAGGTGAACGAATGTGTTGCTGTATCTGCGCGGAGCTTTGTGATGAGGTCCGTATTTAATTAACTCTTTCGTTTTGATAACTGCTCCGAAATGCTGACACGGCAACTGGAAACGCGACCCGTGCAAGCTATGCACCCTTGGCTCGCGAGCGGTTTGTGCAGCTTTTGTTAATTACTCTTTGATGTGGCACTTCGTCGTTTCTTTTTTTGCGTTGCTTCACCCTTTCAGGGAAGCCGTGCCCCGCTTCCTTGGCGTGTTGCGGCCTCGCGACGATCACACAACGCGTGTCGAGGAGGTTCCAATGGTGAGCCCACCGCACGTGCAATCCGGAGATCGTCGGTTCGACCTCCCGGTGCTGCTGTTGAAACAACGCTGAAGGTTTCTTCCATCTCACCCCACCCCCCTACCCTGCTAGTGCCTCTGTCCACCCAGCAGTACACCGATCGGCAGCTTCGCGTGTGAGCAGTCACACCTTTTACAAGACGTCTGACCAGCGTGGAAGAGTAGGCGGTGCGGGATGGCGTGGGGGGGGAGAATACGCTCGGCCAGCTCTCTGTGGTGGAGGCCTCTCTGCCAGCAGCGGTGTGGGGCGAGCGATTGCGGGGCTGCGTCTTTTGCCGCGCGCGTGTCGAGAAGGCGAGCGAGGTGACACGTGACGGCGGGATGTGCGGTCTGTGCAGACTCTGTGATTGAGGTCGTAGAGAGAGACGCACGCTGGGAGTGACACTGAGAGACAGCAGCGAGAGGAGGCCACGTGGACGGCGAGTCGCAGGTGGCGCGGTAGCCTTGCGCGAGTGATAAATGGGGAGACCGAGGGGGGAAATGGAATTCACGCCTCAGATTTTGACACTGATTTAATCACACGGCTCTTTGGTGTCTTGCTTTGTCCAACAGCGATTATAATTCATCACAGTCTGATGAGTCCAGCAACGGGTTACCGACTACCAGTCTTGAGCAAGTTCAAAAGTTGAAAACGCCAACCAATTATGGGGCTTTTAATAGCTCTCCCATGTGTTGTAGGAGTGTGCCTCCTTGGCTCAGCATGATATCCGACTTTTCGCTCCACGTGCTGGGAGCTGCTTCCGGCGCGAAACGTCGGAAATTGTGCCGAACGGCACGCGGAATGACCTGAAAGCAACCCGAGAACCAATGGGCAAAGAAAGAAAAAAAGCTCCTACGCAGCACAGAGGAATTCAAGTGAACGGCAAAAAATTTGAGAGAGGATTTGCAATATTGAAAAAATAACGCGTGCCAATTCGTAGAAAATAAGTTTTATTTTATTGCGTCCCTACAGAGCTGGGAATTTGGTAAATATCCTTGGGTTGCTGAGAGGAGAGAGAAGCTCGTTTTCATTTATTTAGTTATTTGAATCATTTGGCGGGACCCCGGGGTCCCGCAATAATCAGGTCAATTATTATTTTTTCTTCAGTCCGCCCCACTCGTGATCCCGACAGCAACGCGCCGCCCGCCCAGACTCGCGCCAACAAGCGCCAGCAGCAGCAGGCGGCGATCACCACGATGGGCGCCACCCCACCGGCCAAACGCAAGCCCCGGGGGGCGTCCGCCGCAGTCGCGCGCGGCGACGACGCCCTCCGGTCAGCCGTCGATCCTCAGCTTCTTTGCCAAGGCGAGCCCGCCCCCCAGGCGGTGAATTTAACGTGTTTATGTAATTTTTCAACTTTTTACGAAACTTAGTGCCCCGAGTAGCTCTCGACGAGGCCAATCGATTGACCACTAGTTTTGTTGTCGGTAAGGCAAGACTCGTGTCGCTACGCGGTTTTTCCCACCCCGGGGCAGTTATGGGACCCCGGGGTCCCGCCAATTGCTTCATTTATTTGAAAGCAACTCCCAAACCTCCACCTCCTCCTCCACCTGCGGTTTTGACGACAGCGATTGGTACTGTGGCCTGACAGCTCTCACTGTGACCTGACAGCTATCACTCCCCACAGCTCTCACTCCACACAGCTCTCATCTACACAGCTCTCACTCCACACAGCTCTCACTTCACACAGCTCTCACTGTGACCTGACAGCTATCACTCCCCACAGCTCTCACTCCACACAGCTCTCACTCCCCACAGCTCTCACTGTGACCTGACAGCTATCACTCTAAACAGCTCTCACTCCACACAGCTCTCACTTCACACAGCTCTCACTGTGACCTGACAGCTATCACTCTATACAGCTCTCACTCCACACAGCTCTCACTGTGACCTGACAGCTATCACTCCACACAGCTCTCACTCCCCACAGCTCTCACTCCACACAGCTCTCACTGTGACCTGATAGCTATCACTCCACACAGCTCTCACTCCCCACAGCTCTCACTCCACACAGCTCTCACTGTGACCTGACAGCTATCACTCTAAACAGCTCTCATCTACACAGCTCTCACTCCACACAGCTCTCACTGTGACCTGACAGCTATCACTCTAAACAGCTCTCATCTACACAGCTCTCACTCCACACAGCTCTCACTGTGACCTGACAGCTATCACTCTAAACAGCTCTCACTCCCCACAGCTCTCACTCCACACAGCTCTCATTGTTACCTGACAGCTATCACTCTAAACAGCTCTCACTCCCCACAGCTCTCACTCCACACAGCTCTCACTGTTACCTGACAGCTATCACTCTAAACAGCTCTCACTCCCCACAGCTCTCACTCCACACAGCTCTCACTGTGACCTGACAGCTATCACTCTAAACAGCTTTCACTCCCCACAGCTCTCACTCCACACAGCTCTCACTCCACACAGCTCTCACTCCACACAGCTCTCACTCCACACACCTCTCACTCCACACAGCTCTCACTCCACACAGCTCTCACTCCACACAGCTCTCACTGTGACCTGACAGCTCTCACTCCACACAGCGGCCCTGTTGCCTGGCTCCCTCTAGTGGGACTAAACATACCCCCCCCCCATCCTCTCACTACCTCGGGCTACAAACTCAACGGCAATTTTGGCGCTTCTTCACCGTGGCCATCGATGTCAAGATGCTCGCTAGCTATTGTCTCCAGTGTGCAGTTGGCCGCCGAATCGAAATAACAACAACAAGAAGAAGAGGCGTTGTCTTCGAATAATGTAGTAATAATAAAAAAAATAAAAAAAATCTGAAATATTTCAAGAGAGCCGCAATGCACTGCGTGTGGCGAACACGAGACGGTGGTGGGTCCTTAATAAATCACGGTCACGTGGCTGTCCTTAACAGAGCCGCCGCACGCGCGGCTCCTGATCCGCAGGTTCCCCCCCCCCCCCGTATTTAGTGTGATCCATTTACAGACAGCCCACTCACATAATTCACAGGAATTACATTGTGAAGTATAGACGATACCGGAAGTTTGAATATGATAATAGTAGCAGTAATGAGGTGGAGCAGTGGTGCAGCGGTTAGCGCACTAACACGATGAACCCGGCTACCTGAGTTCGATTCCCGACCACGGCTAACAACAGTGAGAAGAGATTTATAAATCCATCAACCGTGAGCCCTCACGCCACCAAACCCCAATGATGAGTGGCACGGTATGGGGTGGTGTTTATCCAGCAGTGGATTGAGTAGCCGTGCGTTTTGTTTAACATTACCGTATTCTCCACATTATAAGACACTCCGGAAAGTAAGACGCACCCCAGATGTCGTGTTAATAAAGTTATACAAATTTGGCCTCACACACGCACCGGACGATAAAACGCACACCCCGCAAAATCATTGCTTTAACGTACCAAGGGAGGGGGAAAAAATATGTGCATTCTATTGCGGAGAATATGGTAATAATATTAATGATGGGAATAATCTCCCATCGCGCCTGTCCCAGAGTGAACTCAGCTCTTGCTATCCAATTCGTATCACAGGTCTACAGAGTTAGAATTCATACATCATCCCAGAGGTCATTGTCGTGGTCTCAGATGTTTGAAGGGGTCTGGCACTTCAGGTCACCGCGCCTCGTAAATAAACGCCTGATGTGGCTTTATTTTTAGTTTGGGGGGGGGGGGTTCACGTCCGACTCACTCTCTACTCATTTTCTGTTGGAATACGCCGCCTGGGGCTGGAGGGGAACGTGATTTATAAACGCAGCAGAGTTGGAGCGGTTTGCATAGAGCGCTTTGTTGATCCAAGCTCAATATAGTCGTGTAATTGTGGGAAATAAATGTGCTGGGAATTGAAACATTAAAAAAACAGTGGACGGAGCCTCCTTTGGCTTGTTTAAACATTATATTGGGGTTTTATTTTTGTCCATTTTTATCCGCTTGCTATTCCACAAAGAGCAGTTGAACTACTTTTATGAGGTGGCTATTTTATGCTCGCTCTTTAACATAGGAGTAGCGATATGGCACGAACGCTCTCTCTCTCCTCAAGCTCTCCCGTGGCGTGCAGACCTTAAGATTGGCATCTAGCTCCTGAGCGTATCACTGCCACGCAAGAAGAGAATATCAGCTTCAAATGTTCATTCTCCATTCATCAGGTGGTGCTTGTCAATCCACGACTGGATGTTGAACTTTTTTTCGCTCGTTGCGGAGATCCGTGGTTCGAATCCGGCGGCCGCCGCGGTTATTACTGCCGACTGACCACAATGATGCCACGCGCCGCCTGCATTAAAAGATCCCGTGACGTCGTTCGCAAGAGCGGTGCGATCGTGCAAATTTTCCAAATTCGAAAGTTGCTCTCAAAGTACTCAATTGGGAGTATACGTACAAAAATCATTGCCCTCCCCCCGCTACTCCGTGAACTTGGTAGGACCCGCCTGACAAAAAGTCATTAGACTCATTGGGGCTGTCCTGGGTAATCAAGAGCAATAAATAAATAAATAAATCGAGAAACGTTCTCCCCAGGTCAATGTTGCACATGAAGCTACCGCGGTTTCTTAAAGTTTTTACCTGGTTAAAAAAAACGAACTTAAAAATGATGGTAGTGGCCTGTACATACACACCCTTGTTAATCCTACTCGTAGAATGTTTATTTTTTTTATATCATCATCAGTACCATTGTTTAGTTTGTGTCCTTCCCTCGCGCCTCTGATTATCACGGTTGGCTACATACGTTGCGAAAGAAGTTCAATATACCTGGAAACACATAATCTGATCTTAACAGTCAACGTTCCTTCCCCTGCACTGTGCGCGAATTCTCTGGCGCTACCACTCCTTTGGCTGTCGCTCCGTGGTGAGTCTCGACCACCGGCCATCGTCGCTTCGAGCGACGATCTATCCTGCCCAAGTTCACTTTTAGAAACACCGTCAAAATTATTTTATGGAAAAAAACTGCGTTTGTTTTCGAGCCCACGTTTTCCACTTTCTGTGACTCGTCATCATTCCAATGGTTGCACCTCTCCGCGGTTCTCCGCGCGCTCTCTATCATTTATTTCGTATCTTTTTTTGACGTTGAGTGTCCATGCTTTTGACTCGCGTGTCATAACACATCCAATGCCTACTTCTCCATGCCCATTACTCCGTGACTTTTCACCGTCAAGGTCACGAATGCGTTCCAACCTGCTCTCGCCCGCCTCAAAATTGCGCCGTTTTCATTTCAGTCCGTCAAAAATATATGGCTGTCCCTGCAGGTACACACACTGCGCTGGCATTTCCCAGTTGTGTTCCTCCCACAGATACCTCGACTTGCTTAGCGAGCCTCTTGCCTCCTGCCCTTGTCTCTCAGTTGAAGGGCAGGACGTTCCAGATGTCGAACGTTGAAGACTTAAACTCCGCCTGCCCTTTACGGCGTGACAACAGGGAGAACTCCCAGGCCACGTGCATCCATAGTTACCGTTGTTTTTATTATTATTCGACGAAGACGCAGCACCGAATTTCCCTGTATGTGTGTGCGTGAACATGGTCTTAGAGAATATGCACAGTCGGGGCGTGCTACCGCACTGTGGGAGCTGATGAGCGCACTGCACTATGAACCCGGCGACCCGAGTTCGATTCCGCTCGCGGACAATACCAGCGATGATTATCTGAACCGGCCCTGGGCCTCCCCTCGGTCGACTCAGCCTCAAATGAGCACCTGGTGCGGTGTGTAAACATCGCCGCTTGGGAGACAAAGGCAGCCGGGCGTGGTGCTGGCCACCAACCCCCCCCCCCCCCCCCTCGTGTGCTGTGACGGCCTTCATAGGTGCTGCTACTCGCTAACGACACTTGCCTCAACAGTCTGTCTCGGCTATACGGGGGATCTTTGTCTTTGTTGTTTTCATGGACGTGGTCAAGAGAAGATGTGGGGGGCAGTCGGGGCGTGCTACTGCACTGTGGGAGCCGTTGATCGTGGCACCTCCCACAAGGATGTCAGCCGCCAATGAACAAATCTGCTCACAGCTAATGGCTCAAGTGATAACAGCTAGATTTTTTGGCTCGAGCGCTCTTAAATTTAAGTGTAAAAAATTTTAATATACAAAAAATATGAAGCTGACTCGCCGCAAGAGTGAGGCGTGCTTATAATAATAATCGAATATGGCAGAACACTTCGACAGTGTTTGCTATGTTACTAAGAAAAAAAGTGACAACTTTATCTGACAATAACAACAAAATATCTTTTTTCGGTTAGCTCTCTTGGTCTTAAAAGTGACACACAGATGTAATCGCGACCCGTGAAATATCGCGAAATGAATGATGAATGACCCCATTTAAAAAAAAATTCAAATAACAGTGGCGACGAAAAAAGCCATTGTACAGACATTCAATACCGCGAAACAATGTGTAAACAAAATAAACTCGAAAATATTATTTCAGGATTAAATTGTTTTTCTTCGTCCAGCCGCGGCGAGCTCCGTGGTGAAAGAGCTCGAAGAGCAGAGACCCTCTCATTCTGAAAAGTCTCATGAAATGTTGCTTATTTTCGTTTAATACCGCCGATGCCGACTTGGCAGATATAAACAAACATTGCCACCATTTACAAACAATTTTGCGGGGGAGGGGGGGGAGGGGTGGAAATGCGTTTAACCCTTACAGATAATTATTTTCACAAAATGTGTAAACTGTTACCTCGGGGCGGGGGGGGGGGCCTGCGGGGACTATTTTCATTGTTTTCGATTACAAAATGCCTGATTCGTAAATGTAATTGCCACGGCGGTAGAGCACGGCGGAGACATTCGAGGGCATAGGAGCACCGCCTGACGGCGAACGGCGGCACCGCTTAAGATCAGCTAGGAAGTGCAAAACGTTTCCCAAAGCAGAGGAGTTCATTTCAAAGTGAAATCGATCTGCCACAAGTTGCGCCACAACTCAATTCTCGACAACAACAACAGCAACAAAATAGACGTTCCACGTGACTGCGGCTACCGCCAAGCGGTCGAGCGAGAGTCTCACAATCGGAAAGTTTGCGAGGTTCAAATCCTGGTTGGTGGGTGGGGGGGGGGGGGTTAACTCAGCCTATCATCCTTCCATGATCGATCAAATACGTATCCATTTTTGTGGGGAAAGTCAACAGTAGTCTGTCCTAAAGGAGAGACACTCGCATCTCGCCATATGAACGTGGAATTTCCACCACTGGCTCGGGGCTGTAAACGGGAGAGGAGCAACGGCTAAATGCTCATTTAAGAAAGGAAATCACTTCGACTTCTTTGAGGGAATTTAACACTCTCGCTTGAGACCACAATTGCACGCAGGAATTCTGTGAATATGTGTTCACAGGTTTACAGCCACCACGAATTTCCATGAAACTCGGCCATGAGATATGTGTTCTTTTTTTGTTCTATTTGGAGTTGCGATTCCAAAAATCACTTTCCCTCACTCCCCCACCCCCCCCCCCCCAAAAAAAAAGGAAACAGCCTGAGACTCTGGTGACTGGTGCATGTCGATCGAGAGAGATCTCTGGTGACAACGCGCTCCTATCAATCGTTCACATTTAACTCCCGTTCACGACAAGCCCCACACAGATACTGGAGGATGCTGCTGCCCTGCTGCGATGGTTGACACATCGAACTTGGAATCTGGAGGCCGCCGGTTCCATTCAATCTCCCGGCGTCGGAGTTGAAACAACAGCGGTGCAAGTTTCTTGCCAATACCAACAGACAACCGCCACCCGTCACTAAGTGACGGTGACGTGCACTTTGAGGGCACGTGACGTGTCGAAGGCTCGCTGCTGGCAGGAGGTCAACAGTACAGACTCCCCAGTGCCATGGGGTTGACCGACTGAGATGACTGGCAGATGCAACACCTGTGCCCCCTACTCTGCGCACTCGCTGCGTGTTAGCCGCTCGGCGCTCCGCTCGTTGTTGTGAGCGTCGCTCATCTGCCCTCCGTTGTTGTTGGAGGGCGACTGCCCCCAACTGCCCATTATCGTTTCTTACCCCGACCGCCTCTGTCCACCCAGCGGTGTCAGTGGGTTGGTCACCACAGTTCGTTGACCGGAAGGTTCATTGTTCTAGCCCTGTGAGCCATTCGGCTCTTGAATCGGGTGCAACCGCAACAAACAAAAAACGAAAACATGAACAAGAAAACATCTTAAAGTGATTATGTGACTGTGCAAACAGAAAATCCAGGAGAAAAAAAAACATCAAAATATTCCTGAAATAGCACCGTACACCAACGCTGTGTGCAAAAATCCCAGTGGGATGCAAGTCAAACAACAACAACAACAACAACCACAAGACAATTAAGATTTAGCCTTCAGTCTAACTCCGTAATACAATAAACAAAAACATGGCCAAACCAAAACATCGTTTTCGAAATCACCAAAATAAAAGCCATAAATGCAATGTAACAGTGATCATAGGGACTGTGACCGAATTTTTAACAATAAACATAAATAAATTATAACACCAAACCCTAGAGCCATATTTTAGGCCACTGAATAGCAGTGGCAGCTAGGGGTGTACAACTCCTTTAGAGTAGTTTTGAGTGAAGATCTCTCGCACATGGTGGCATAAAGTTTGGGTATCCCCCACCTCTTCGAAGATGGCTGGCCCGCGTGTGAAGGGTGGGCCCAAATCCCCTTACACATTTTAGATTTTCATACATTTCCGATGGCTTGGGGAGGCCTTTACCAAACAGTCAATATGTCGAGGTTATTCGTGACGACGAGCAGCCAATTGGGACCAGAAGTGTGTAAGTTTAATACGAAAATAAAGTTGTTGTTTTGACACGAGCAGAACTCACGCGCCTCGGTAGACATCCGGGAATCAGACCCACCGTAGCGAGCACTGGCGACGATGTAACGTTCATCGATCTAACGTTACATCGATGTAAAGTTCATCTATGTAACGTTACATCGATGTAAAGTTCATCGATGTAACGTTACATCGATGTAACGTTCATCGATGTAACGTTCCTCGATGTAATGTTCATCGATGTAACGTTAATCAATGTCACGTTCATCGATGTAACATTCATCGATGTAACGTTACATCGATGTAAAGTTCATCGATGTAACGTTCATCGATGTAACGTTCATCAATTTAACGTTCATCGATGTAACGTTACATCGATGTAACGTTCATCGATGTAACGTTCATCGATGTAACGTTACATCGATGTAACGTTCCTCGATGTAACGTTACATCGATGTAACGTTATATCGATGTAACGTTCCTCGATGTAACGTTACATCGATGTAACGTTCATTGATGAAACGCTCATCGGCGACACGCTCAGGTTATGTAAATTAGGGTCTCATTGGAAGGGGGAAATTGTGCATTCCAGTCGAGGCTACCGGTGGCATTCGCGCATTAGCCGCGGGGGGGGGGGGGGGGGTGGGCGGGGGGGGCACAGGGGGAGCAAGCTGTAGGTGGGCGAGGCCCGCAGAGAGTGTGTGGGAAGACGCGCATCCTCCAGCCGACTGGAGTCACACAGAGGAAATGAAATTGGGGTTCTCTCTTTCTCCGCACATTAGTATTCCCACTTTCCCTCTCTCTCTCTCGTGCTCAGCTTTCTGCAATAACAGCGGCGTTGGTTAAGAGCTGTTTTTGTCAGGAATACATCTCGTGAGTAACACAGAGACTATTTAATACTGAGATTATGACAATACATAATACAAATGTAATACTGAGATTATGACAATACATAATACAAATTTAATACTGAGATTATGACAATACATAATACAAATGTAATACTGAGATTACTACAATACATAATACAAATTTAATACTGAGATTACTACAATACATAATACAAATGTAATACTGAGATTATGACAATACATAATACAAATTTAATACTGAGATTACTACAATACATAATACAAATTTAATACTGAGATTACTACAATACATAATACAAATTTAATACTGAGATTACTACAATACATAATACAAATTTAATACTGAGATTATGACAATACATAATACAAATTTAATACTGAGATTACTACAATACATAATACAAATTTAATACTGAGATTATGACAATACATAATACAAATTTAATACTGAGATTATGACAATACATAATACAAATTTGAAATGTATTACGTGGGAAGTGCCAAATATTCACTTTTATGACATCCAAACAAATTCTTGTTTACAATTAGCAAACAACCGATCTGAGCTCTCGTTTGACCCTGGCCCAGGGCTTAAATGATTCATTAAAGCCCATAAATAACTTGTGTAGCGAATCGTTAGCAGGGCCCGGGACAGCCCCGGCGATCTTCAAATGCAACGTCGCCCAAAGCCTGCAACTACAACGCCGCTCGCGATTGTTGGTAGCGGGTGACTCCTCAGCGTAAACTCTGAAGGCATTTTTATTTAATCTCATTAATAACATTTTATTAATGTTTTCATCGACCAGCAGCGGCATTTCGTAAGTGATAAATGCAGGATTTTGCACCTTAATCTTTTACTTTACATACTTTTATTACGGGATTAATAAACACGACTTCGACTTCGCTAATGGACATTACAGTTACCCTTGTAATGCGGTCTTTTCTCAGAGGTTGTGGCTACGCATGTGGCCTGCAACCGGGAAGACTGTGGAGGGAGCAGCGAGGGTTCGTGGATCACCGCATGAATGTTGCAAGACTCCCTTTTTTGTGGGCCATCGAGGAGGTACTATAACCATGGGCTTTGACAGGAGAAGGCGCTGCAGCAAGATGTGGACTCCACCTGTTCCATCTGTACGGGATACAGCATTGCCCCCTTGCACGTGTGAGTTTTCTCCCACCTTCATATGGAGAGAAACGCAGAGCTCGGGCAATTGTTGGCGCCAGCTCACCGCGTGGCCGCTGCCTTCACGCAGGTCTGTGGTTCCTCCCCGCACGCCTCGGAGTCGGCCGGCCTCTCTATACGAGAGCGAGTAAAGACCGTTCAAGTTGACATTATTATTATTATTATTAAATGATCAGTTCGGTTGCGCACACGTGGCTAGGAGGTGACGATTGTGAAACCAGCGGTTCGGTGACAAATCAGAGGCAGTATCGGAGAGTGGTGTGGGTTGACCGTGCCTTCAGCATCCCCAGCAAGTGTTTCCCAACTCAGCGATCTTGTCGCGAGACCTATTCACCTGTCGGGTTTCCTTTAATAAAACACGTGTTGTCAAATCCGGTGACTTTCTGGGACTGGAGATTCTCACGATCCTTTGCCGACATAGCCGTGTGGCGGCTTACATTCAGCAGTGATTGCCAAAAGGACTGTGCGTTGTTGTTGTTGTTGTTTTCTATCGTGCAAATTAAATTCCCTTGAGAAAAATAAATGTTTGTTTAAATGTATTTTTGAATGCTGTTTAGAGCAACCATAGCTGGTAACTGTGGTGATGGCTTGGAGTGGTGGTCGAGTGGTTCGCGTGCTGCACTGCAAAGGCCAGGGTCCCGAAGTTCGATTCCCGTCCGCGGTCAACATCAGAGGCGTATTAAATCAGAACCGGTCCTGCCCTCCGCAACCACTGCATCAACCCGCGCCGCATTGTATGGATGTTGAACTTTTTTCGCACCGTACGTAGCCAACCGTGTTAATCGGAGGTGCCGTCTGACCAGCGTGCGTTGTGAAGCTTGGAAAATAATAAAGCAAACTCAAGGCCGACATGGCGTTGGCAGGGAGACTTTCTTTATCCATTGGTGGATTGAGAATATTTGGCATCTTTATTTTTATATATATGTAAAAATCTAAAATTTAAAATCTTTATTTTTATTTCATTACGGTCACGTATAAACAGCGCACACGTGTCCGTGTGCGCTGTGTGTGTGGAGTCGCACGGTGCTGGCTTTTCGCTGACCTGCCAACGGCCGAGGCAATCCGAACACGAGGACTCTCTCTGTCAGCTGCACTCCGGTGCCATCGCCGTGCGTGCGGCAGACTTTAATTAAAAATCCCATAGAGCCAATTGAATTCATAACATTTTTACATAAATCGAGGCTTTGTGTAGAATGTTGTTACAGCTGTGGTGTCTTAACATTTATTTTTTTATTTTTTGATCAAATGTGACATTACTCCGTTGTTCAGAAATATATGTTACACGCTCGGGCGCGCGTAGCTTTGGCATTCCAGACTAAAAGTGACACACGATGGACAATCGTGCTTCGCAAACTCCCCGCGCCGCCCCCCCCCCGCCCCCCAACTTACCCCGGTGGAATATTTATGCAACGTAATTCATGAATAAACCCACCGTCTCGTTGGACAGGTCGCGGTTAAGTTTGGACATCAAAACTCACCACGGCCGTCAGAGTGCCGAGAGGTCAGCGGTGAACGTCATCGCAATAACGGCCTCCGGAGGGACAGGGCTCGGGTGGTGGGGGGGGAGGGGTTGCCGTCGTCAACTCACGAAGCGAACACCGCCCAAATGATCCGAGGCACCGGCGGGATCTGGCGTAGGCCAATCAATTTCAAAGACGACGCGTATTCGCGTTGGTATGGCGGGATGATCGTTTGCGTGTTCACCACAAGCACCGTGCGTGGTTGATGCGGACTTGATTCCTTACAAGAGGTTGCATCTGTTCGGCGTTTGAACATCTTAACACAACAACTCCCGCCGTTGTATTGCCAGGAAGGGTAAGGGACCTCTTCTTGTTTGTGCGAGAGAGGTTGGCGCGCGGAACCATCTTCGAGTTGAACGCCGCGGGTCGGTAACAGGCGGAAGCCCTCAGCAGCAGCAGCGAGTCGAGCAGCTTAGAAGCAACCTCTGGAAATAGACGTTGGTTATTATTATTGTCGTCGTTGTTGTTATTATTATTGTCGTTGTTATTAATGTTGTTGTTACGTGCCCAAACGCATCGGCGCAAGGCACGTATTTGAAACATATGTATAAAGTTGAACACGTAGGCTTTCGCGAGCAATAGTATCAATAATAGAGGTTTCTGGGTTCGAACTCTGGTATGGAAAAAAATATACAGTATATAAATTGGATGCAGAGTACAGGCCCAGAGCCCCAAAATGTAGAACGGCCAGCAACAAACAGCACCATAAAAATTGTAACAGATGTGAGTGGCGAATGCGTGTTTTGAATTTAGTAAGGCTACAATAACTTGGGAAAGGAGATGATGGACGGGAACCCTGAAGTTGAGCAATGAGTGGGAAGAAGCAGAAAGAGAGGAGTGGTGACCCGCAGTGTGGTGAGTGGATAGGTGAGTAGGTGAGTGAGTGGGTGAGTGAGTGGATGGGTGAGTAGGTGAGTGAGTGGGTGAGTGAGTGGATGGGTGAGTAGCAGCGTGATTGGGTGAGTGAGTGGGCTAGTGAGTGAGTGGGTGAGTGAGTGGGTGAGAGGGAAGGGTGAGTAGGTGAGTGAGTGGATGGGTGAGTGGGCTAATGAGTAGGTGGGTGAGTGAGTGGATGAGCGAGTAGGTGAGTGAGTGGGTGAGTAGGTGTGTGGGTGAGTGTATGTATGTTGAACTTCTTTCTCACCGTACGTAGCCAACGGTGCTAATCGGAGGTGCGGGCGTGAGTGGGTAAGCGAGTGTTGTCGTGACCTGCAGTGCGGTGGTTGGACCCGTTCGAGTCTGCTCGACCGAGTCCTCAACAAGGCGGGAGGAATCGATGAGTGACGTATACGGGAAAACGTTACCTAGGGGATAGCGATAGAGGAGCGATATGGGGGTGACTGGAGTGAATCAGCGAGTGCTGGATCATCAATCAACATCACTTGCTATACGATGAATTCTATCGACGTACACCAACAAAGCGTGGAGGGTGGAGGGGGGGGGGCTTTGTGCCGCCTAGGATTGACAAAGGGCTGCAATGCATTACGCAAAAAAAGTATCATCCTGTGCCTGTGAATAGTTAAGAAACCCCTAGCAGCCCGTTGCATGTATTGCTCACATGACACACGAAACACGTTTTCACGGAAGAAAATAACGGTAGAATGTATTGCGTGAGTTAGAGACAAATCCATCATCCGTCAGCAGTTTAAATGTCCTCTACTTGAGCGGAAACGGAGGGTTGCCTTTCCCCCAGATGTGCTGTTGAACTCCGTGTGCAGCGTTTTTTGTCGTTGGCGGTGACGACCCTGCTGGTAACGTGATGGATTTGGTCGTTTTAGAAAGTCGCGAGATGCCTCAAAGCATTGAGACCCCCCCCCCCCCTCAGGTGCCCCCCCCCCCCACAATTTTACTTGTCTCGGGCAATCACGACGATCACGGCCATTCGCGTTGAGCGAGAGCGCTGCGTTGCTCCCTGGGCCACCCACGGGCTCACGCCGCCAATTTGGCGTCTGCCTTTGACGATTATGCTTTTAAAATTGTGTCCTCCGCTGCTTCGAGGACCCTTTGGCTCAAAGGAGGTTGAGGGGTTTTTGTTTTGTTTTCTCTTCCTTCGTAGGAGATCGCGGCAAGGTCTGGGATGCCCTCCTCCTGCTTTAGATGCAGTCTGATGCCGCTCTAATGCATGGCCAGAGAGGCAATTATAAGAGCTGACGTAACAAGGTAACCTCTGTTTGAAGGGGGAAGGCCCTGTCGTTTAGTAACCGTTTAGGAAGGCATCAAGTGAACGCACTCGACGAACGTCATTCGCCCGAGGATTCTTTTTTTTTTTTTATAAATGTGGTCACAATTGCAGTACACCTTCAAATGAGCCTAAATATGAAGAAAGGGGCTTTTGTACTCGCTCCAGGGACACATCTTGGGGTGGCTTTCGATGTTGTCGTTGCACTCGAGGCTTTCAACAGTGACGCTCTCTCCCAACATCGCAGCGGTTGAGAGTTGCGAACGTGAAAGAAGATTGTGGTGGAGGGGGTTGGGGGTGGGTGGTGTTGAGTGCTCACTCGTGTTTCACCGTTCCAGTCTGCGCTGCCAAATGCCACGGATGGCTCTGTGGTTTTCGCCCTACGCGGGTCGGCACGGGCACGTGAAAGCTCGCGCGGGTTGCTTTTTTATTGTGTTATTTTTTTGAGGAATCGTTTTTTTTTGTTTTGTTTTTGTTTGAGAGGCCGCTCCACGGCAGGTGCACGGAGAGAAAGGCGCGCGAGAGAATCCCACGGAAGATCGGAGCCACCGCAACCGGGCGCGCGGTCTCTGCGCTGCAGCTTCGTGATCGCTACCAGAGATTAACCGCAAGGCCATCCGCACTTGTTTTTTTTATATCCCCTTTATTTTTCGTTCTTTAAAACAGGGAAAGAAAGAAAACATTTCCACTGTTGTTTTTGTTGTTGTTGTCGTGTGGTTGCCTTCAACATGTTTTTCTTCGCCGCTCTGACGAGGAGGTGATTTCCCCACGGTGACAACGAGGTCGCTTCCCCCGCGATAATCAAGATGAGATGTCGGTGGTCGTTGTTGTTGCACTCAGCAAACGTGGCTTTCTCTCATCCCATTCACCGGTTGATTCGTATTGCCCACGTGTAGGCAATTTTGAATTACAATTTCTGAATAGTCCATCAAATATAGGCTGTATTATGATTTGTAGTTACGTTGTAAATAAAAACTGTGCCAAGCATGATATGAATTAGTTTTTCTTTTTATTTTAATGCTGCTTTTTGTCAAACGCAATTAATTTGTGAATGTTGCACACAATTAGAGCAGGATTGAATCACCTCGATGGGCTACGCCTGGTGTAAAATACATACCGTCCTCGACTTACGGAAGGGTTGCATTCCTGAGGCCCATTCATAAACCGATCCGTTCGTATCTCGGGGATCATAGAGACGTGAACTAACTCGCAGGTATACAGGAGGTCGTGGTTCATAGGTTCGATCCTGACCCTTGTGCCTGTATATTGGAGTTGGCATGTCTCTCTCCCCGTGGTCGCGTGCAGTTTTTTCTGGGACCTTCGGTTTTTCACTCCACATTTAGAAACAGGCGTTTAGGGTATTTGGCCGCTCTGAATTTCCACGCGATGATAAGCCACTTCATTGAGCAATCAATTGCGGCCAGGTCGCTTCTGATAAAGAGCAATATAGCTTAGTGGGCCTTACCTCAAACTTTAATAGGAGTATTTCTAGATTTGAAGCTTTCGTGACTGCAAGGATTCATACTTTTTATTTTTTTCCGGTAAAGTCACGTAGGTAAAATAAAATAAAAATCACGACGCTTCGGAGGCAACACAAGCTTCCGTCTTCAGGTGGAACAGTCACAGCAGAATATCTGTGTCAAGATATATTCTGCTGTGACTGTTCCACCTGAAGATAGAAGCTTGTGTTGCCTCCGAAAAGTCGTGATTTTTAATTTTATTTTACCTACGTGACTTTACCGAAAAAACCCAAAAGTATAATAGGAGCAGTAGTTAAAATATATGTATAAAGCCCCTTTGTAGACCAAGTGTCCAGTCTTTCTGGAGAACGCAGGTGGCTCCAGCCCGACGTTTCGCTCACACGTGTTGGGAGCTTCTTCAGAGACCAAAGAAGATTCTAACCGTCGGATATAAACGAAAACGAAACAATTTATTTAAACTAGGGGAGGTCCACTGAGCTATATAGCTCTTTTTCAGAAGCAACGTGGCCACATTGATAATGAATGGCACGTGGCACGACCCAGGTACAGCACAGCCACTACAACTTGCACAGTCATAACAAGGCCCTCTGTTAAGGAACTGAGACAGAATTCTAAATATGCCATCACAATTGAAGTCTGTGTTCGTGTGCTTTATTTGCACAAGTTGTTATTTTTTTATCTCTCGTGGAAATCTAGCAGTTATTCAAGTTCCTTGGCACTGGACTTCAAACATTGACAGCAGGAAAACTTTGATGTGCGTGCATGTGTGTGTGTGTTTGTTGGGGTTTTTTTTGTTTTCCTCCATTCTTAGGAAACTTGCGCACGTTGCAAAAATCCATTACGCCTTTGCCGAGTGCCTGTTTATCGGCACACGGGCATTGCAAATGTTGTGTGAAGGGTTTACCGGGGCCGTAGCAATTAGGAATACATGATTAATGCCTTTCTGAAAAACTCCCTTTGTCGTTATTAAAGAGGATCAGCAGCAGGGGTGGTAGCGGTGGGGGGGGGGGTATTAGGGGCCCCTGGGGGTGGTGGTGGAGGAGGTGGGTGGTGGTGGTGGTAGTATTAGGGATTCTGCTCATTTCAAAGAGGTGCATGTGACTCGCACCGCGTTGTGAATTAAATTACGACGACCGGCGGCGGAGGAATGCGTCGCTTGAATATTCCTACGATTTTTTTTATTTTACAAAGCGGCGATGAAAACCTCTCGCTAATTAACGATGAACCCGTTGACTGCCTCCGCCACGCACCGTCCCTCCCTGTTTCAGAAGCCTCCCATGAAAAGGATAAAGGCACAGCCTCGCAAATTGCTCTCCCACGCCGCTGCTGGAGGAAAGGCCTCCCCACTCGAGGCAGCTCTAAGACAGAGCGCCACTCTGGAGGCGCCCCGGTGGCTAGGAGATGTTTACTACCTCGCCCGACCCTGACACCTGCTGTATATTTGGAGTTTGCTTGTCTCTCTCCCCGTGGTCGCGTAGATTTTCTCCGGGTTTTCCCTCTACATTTAGAATCGAGATCACGCGTTTAGAGTATTTGTCTGCTATACATTTTCCACGTGACAAGCCACTTCGTTGAGCAGTGATTTGTGGCCAGGTCGTTTCTGAAAGAAAAAAAAACCTTTACAGCTCAGTGGGCCTTTCCTGGTAAAATAACAAAAAACAGTTTAGTTTAAATATCCTCGGAAGATGTGGGGGTACCCACACTGATCCCTACAACGTACCCATCCACACTGCTGGGTTGACAGAGGCAGGGGGGAAAGATTGAGAAATGTGCCCCCCATCGTTTCAACCGCCACGCCGGGTGATCGAATCTCACCGGCGACACTTTGGATTGCAAGTCCAGGGTGCTGCAAACCGTTGCGCCGTGGCGGTATTGCTCTGTCTCCGTGTCAATACAGGGTGTTTGAAAAAGATTGACCCGATTTTAAATCGCTGTATCTCTGCAACCACGAACCGCCCATGAATAAAAACTCTTACCACTTGAACGGGCGGGGCATAGAGTTTCAAATGTGTACCGCTGGATGCCTCTCCCAGCGCACAAACTAGCCTCAGTCATTCGCAAGATGGTGACCCCGCAACACAAGGGGCGTTTTGTGTTCTGCAGTTCAGCAAGACTGAATCCGTAATTGCGGTGCAGCGTGCGTTTCAACGGCGTTTTGGCATTGATCCGCCAATGTCAAAGAGCATTCGTCGTTGGTACCGACAATTTGAGGAAACAGGCTGCTGTTTATGTAAGGGGCAGAGCACAGGGCGACCACGCACCTCAGAGGAAAACGTGAGAAGTGAGGCGTTTGGAACGAATTCAACTATCGTCTCGATGTTGTCCGTACAGCAGGTGGAGGGCACATAGAGCATTTATAAAATGGTTAGTAAAACTTTATAACTCACTAAACCGTTTGTAACTTTTTGTGTAATTGTAACATGTTGCTATCGTGAAATATACTGCTTTGGAATTGGGTCCATCTTTTTTAACACCCTGTATAATGTAATAAAGTAATTACGCTCTGCAGGATGTTTATCACGCTGTAGACAAACGTGCATAATCGCTGTAGACGCAGCACACTTTTGAAACAGTTAAAAAGCAGCATCGTTATTGGTTCGCATTGGAGTTGCTCGCCTGGGATATGACATTTTGATATGCCAAAGGAGACGCACAACGTTTTGGACGCACACCAAGATGTTCTTGTTGCTGTCTATCGCAATATGGTTTCCGCTGTTTTGAAGGAACATTGTCCCTTGGGCGCGCTGAAATTGTTACACCTCATCCATACACCTGCAGTTTTAAATTCCTTTGTAAGAGAGAAAACATGATTGCGTCTCATTGGTGGGCTTTCCTTACATTCCAATGTCAGCCTTCGTCCTCTTTTACACCGTTTGACAAAATGACACAGAGAGAGAGCGAGCGAGTGATGAATAACTTCAGTATCACTGCCAATACAATGGAATTTTCCGAAAATGAAAGGTTTCCAATATGTGGACTATTGTTGTAAAAGAAAATGTGTGGAGTTTGGAAAAATGTACGCGAAAATGTTTTTATATATATATTTTTTTGGTATCCACTCCCCACCCCCGAACAGCTATTTGCTCTTTTCACGCTCGCTCTGTCCAAACCGCACATGCCTCGTCAGATATCCCTCGCTGGGAAGTTGTTATTTAATTATAATCCACAAAAAGAAAAAGAAAAAAAAGAGGCAATTCAACGCATTCGGTCGGAACCTGACTTGAAATAACAGGTAACCTCCAGGATGTGTTCTTGTGATTGTGCACGCGTGCGTCGGTGCTCGGTAGATTATGACTCCGTTGATCACGGGATAGTGGAGAGACGGCGATGGCTTGGGTGGGCCTTCTCTCAGCAGCGGATTGATCATTGGTGATGTTGATGATTCGACGGAGCAACGAAACTTATTCAAACGATTTAGCAGAATAGTAGGAGCCACGAGACAGAAACAAACTGGTAATGGCCATGCTCAGTGAATTGTGGAACAAGAACGATGTCATTAGCCATTTTTTTCTCTCCACAAGCTCTTTGTGTCATTTCTTCAGTGGATCCATGATCAGCCACCGCATCTGGTTGCCACGGTTGCGAGATGTTAACTGCCTCGTCTGGTATACAGGAGGTAGTGGGTTCCATCGCCGACCCTGATACCTGCATATTTGGAGTTTTGTATGTTCTGCCCGTGGTCGCGTGGATTTTTCTCCGGGTCCTACGATTTTTCGCTCCACATTTAGAAACGTGATTGAGAGGACTTGGCTGCTGTAAATGCACGCATGATTGGGCAATCATTTGTGGCCAGGTCGCTTCTGAAAAAGGCATGTATAGCTCAGTGGGCGTTACCTGTTAAGCCAAATAGTTTGTAGCTTAGTCACTGCAATCGTTGATTGACCGTGACCGATCGTGATGTGTCCTAACTTTGGCCGTGCGTCATTGCCGTTTGTCGATTGAAAGGGTGGGGTATGCAGATACGGCAGAAAGTGCGGGAACTTCATCGTCTCATTTGCTTGTAGTTGCCTTCGTCTGCTTCCCACTATCTCATGAAAGAACTGGGTCTGTGCAAAGCTCCGCTGCAGGTTCCACGACGACAAAATGCTTTATCCACCGCAATCGGTCGTTCAGGAGTGGCCGCAGTTTGAAAGTGCGAATTGTCCGCGTGCCAGACAATGATGGGAAGGCATTCTGCGAGCATTGCGTCTGTGCTGTGGGTTGGAGACGGTGGCAGATCCTAAGCGGATGGAGGCGTGGGGTGGGGGGGGGTCGGTGGGGGCAAATGGGGGCTATGGGCCCTCCCTCGAGAGCTTTAAAATTGGTATTTTATTGATGTTTATCAGAGAAATATATTGAATGCTTATTTTTATTAATGTAGGGGCCGTGTTTACAAGAAAAAAGCGATACATTTCCGGACCGCCCTTAGCCCTTGGGAAATGCATAGATTGTTTTATTTACTTATTATGCTTGTTTACTGAGGAAAGCCTCACCGAGTCTCGTGACTTCTTTCACGAGGGTCCTGCCAAGTTTCCACAGGAGGGGTCGAAGGTCGAATTGTCGTTTGTTTGTTGGTACATTCTTTAAACGTTGGCAAATTTGGACCACGACACTCGCGCGCAATGGCCGATTGTTTTGCGAATGACGCCAAGTGGAACTTTCAGCGTCCACTGCGAAACAGGCGGCGTAAATGCGCAGGGTTATTACGGCCGCAGTATTAATCAGGGCGGCCGCCCGGGTTATAATCTCATCTTATCTTAACGCAATGTACATATAGCGCCCTAACCAAGGCGCTTCAAAAACGATTAACAACGGTAATAGAAGTTTTTTTTCTGGGTTGGATCGCGTAAATGTAAATGGGTCGTTAAAACCCACCACCACCCGACGCAGCCAATTAGTAGTAAGGTTTGTCACGTAAACAGAACGTGACAGTTAGTTACGAGTTCAGCACACCGGTGTGTTGGAGAGTAAACTTGCAACATTTACAATTCTAGTACCGTGACGTTTCACAAGTAATTACAACCGGGCATCATCAGGGGACAGCCACAGTTGTGGAGAAATCCTCATGTTTACGTTCTTTAAACAAAAACCTCTATTATGGATAATATTGGTCGCGAAAGCCTACGTGCTAAATTAATTAACAACGGTACACATGGATGCCGTGGTGGAGATGAGGTGAATGAAATAGTTGAGAGGAAGCAACGGGGGGCGGGGGGGCGGTGGGGGGGCAAATCGGTGAAAGCGAGATCGATGACGCGTGCGGCCTATAATCCGGGAAACCGAGCGTGGCGGAGCGGCGAACGCGCTCCCGCTGGGCCCCGTAGTCACCGCCCCGAGATCCACGCCGGCTTGGAGCAACTGGCGAGGTGGGGCGAGGGATGAGGCGGCAGCGCGCTGCACGGTGGCAGCGTTCGTGCCCCACGGCCGGAGGTGACCGAATTCCAGCCTCTGTCCCAGGCGCACTTTTTCACGTGGAGGTTTGTACACTCTCCCCCCTGTTCTGCATGGGGCTTTCCTCCTCCACATTCTCCAATTTTCCTCCCCTAGCTATGAAACAAACAACAACAAACGACCGTCCATACAATGTAACTGTCATTGAGCAAACATCTCAATGCTAACACGTTTTTTTTAAAACCTGTAAATCACTCAAATGAGATTGCACACAGCAGCGAATGCTTGGCAAGATCCTCCTGAATAAGGGTAGTGTGGCCCAAGTGAGGTTTTTTTTTTACTCCTGGGTAAACAGGCGAACTTCATTTTTTCAAATATATTTAATAACGACGATGACGATGTAGAAGAAAAGGTTGCCCTGCTTAACGAGAGCCAAGTGTGTTCTTGCGACGCACGGCAACGCGGAAATATTCTCCGCCCGGGATGACGGCGGAACGTTCTGCAGGAACGCTCCGAATCGTCGGCCCAGGATGGATCGCAGCTCTTGCCCAGGGCGAAGGGGTTTGCCGCTACTTGATGTTGTTTGAGCGCCTAATGACTACCAGGGATACCGTTGCATATTTTAGCTGTGAGTTTGCTCGCCCGTGTCGCTTCGTATTACACATCCCGCCGCACTCGCGTTGCACGAGGCGTCGTTAGGGTTTCGAACGCTTCGTGTTCGAGTCTTTTGCTCGTCAAAGGCTGCAATTCGAAGGCAAAAGTGGGGAGCGTTTGTGCAGCATTTCCCACTCACGGCCAACACCAGTGACGATTATCTGAACCGGTCCTGGGCCTCTGGTAGGTCGACCGAGCCTTAAATAAGTACCTGGGGCAATGTGTAAGCATCGCCGCTGGGGAAACAAAACCGGCCGGGCGTGGTGCTGGCCACCCACCGCCTCGTGTGCCGTGCCGACCTTCGTAGGTGCGACTCGCTAACAGCACTTGCCCCCAACTGTTTGTTTAGACTGTATGGGTGGTCACAATGGCCAGCCATGTAAAATTCCAACAATGGGCTCTGCAACGCAGGACGTGTGCGACCTGCAACGTCGCGCAGTGTGTTTATTGTCAGAGTGTGCCATGCGTCAGAAACTTGAATAAAGAAAATGAGTCATGCAAAGTGCACAAAGAGGCACGAAGAAGCTAAATGCTTGGAATTTACACCGAGGAGCAGACAGAGGAACACGTGGAATAGAGAAAAACACTCAAGTTTAAGCCATCGTTTTAAAAACTAGATTTAATATATATTCTTGAACTGAGTTTCGTGTTTAGTTTGTTGTCCTTCCCCCGCACCTCCGATGAGCACGGTTGTCTACGTACGGTGCAAAAGTGTAACATACATTACACACATATTCATAATATAAATGTGTCGACGCATTTATACTTACGCGCTCTAACCCAGCAACCTTTATTATGAATAATATTGGTCGCGAAAGCCTACGTGTTAAACAGTACACACATCCGTGCATGACGTCGCTTGTTAAGCAAAGCAAGTAGGCCTTGGGCAGGACTCGTCCCGGCAAGAGATGACGGTGGATGGTCGACACTCAACAAAGCAGCCAAGGGATGGAGTGCGTCTATCGCGGAGATGGATCGATAATGTCAGCTCGCGCGTGGCAAGCGGATGCATCTCCGCATGGAGAGACCACGCAAGGAAGGCATTCGCCCCGCGATTCCACCATCCGCCGGGGGAATGATCGTGGCTCGAGGTGATATTGAGGACGTGAGTTTGACACGTTGGCTTTCTGAAACCAATGTTATTCATTATAAAGGTGAGGTTTTTTGGGTTAAATCGCTTAAGTATAAATGTGTAGCAAACCTAGACCACCCGACACAGGCAATTAGGTTTGTCACGTAAACGACGCGCCGATGAGTTACTACTTCAGCCCACCGGTGCGTCGGAGAGTAAATCCACAACGTTTACAATTTGAGCAGTACGACGTTTCGCTGCCAATCTCATTCCAGCATCATCGGGCGCTCTGCCCAGAATATTGAAGCCATCCATCTGCCTCCTTCGGTCTTAAATAGCGCAGCAGGGCGACGTCATCGCCGATGAGCGGCTTCGATCCGCGGCACGCGCACGCCGTTCATCGTCAAGAATGCGTCAAAGGTGCCCCCCCGGGGTCGTGTTGACAGGCCGAGTCGCTGGCGTTTCTCTAGAGCTGGCGCCGTGCCACGTGCTGCGCGTCAGAGCCGCGCCGAGTTCGCCTGCCACGCTTCAAGGCGTCACCGACGGCGGCTCCTTTATTGTGACGCTCGACGCCTCCCACCCACCGTTAATGTTGCACGTCGTTGACCTTTTGGTTTGGCCACGTAATGATCTGGCCAAATTTGTGCCAAGAGACCCTCTGCCACGGTTTCGAGATGTTAACTACTTCGCCTGGTATGCGGAGGAGGTCGTGGGTTCGATTCTGACCCTGACGCCTGTTGTATATTTGGAGTTTGTACCTTCTCACCGTGGTCGTTTGGATTTTTCTTCGGGTCCTCCGGGTTTCCCTACACATTTAAAATCAACGTCGCGCATGTCGGGGATTTGGCTGCTGTACATTTCCACGTGATAAGCCATTTCGTCGAGTTATCATTTGTGGCCAGGTAGCTTCTGAAAAATAAATAAATTGCTCAATGGGCCATATCTGGTTAAACAAAATAGTTTAGTTTATAGTTGAGTCTAGATTTGAAGTTTTCGTGACTGCAGGGATCCATACTCTTTGGTTATTTCGGTAAAGTCACGTAGGAATAAACATACAAATAATAAAATAAATTACATTTATAGTTGAGATTATAGCTTTTATTGCAAAGAAGCACACTCAGTCTCTTGAGACATTATACTATTCTTGATGGGCTGCGAGCAGGCATGACCGTTAAAGCATAACTACGGGGGTACATATGAAAAACACACACGTGATTTTTAACATCGGTTTACAATGAAAATACTTCTAAATGGATTAAGAACACTTTTGCCACGTTCTGGCAAACATCTGTTGGCCACATATTGTACGCTGGGAAGCAAGTGCCTGCGTAAAAGCTTGCTTTGGCACAACAGTGAAGACACAAGAAACCCCAAGCAATCCAATCAAAACTCCAAAATGAATAAACGTCCCGAAACGTTTTAAATCCACGAAAAGCCCCCCCTTTAAAACCACGTCCGTGCGATAAAGTATGCGGCCCTCGCAAACACTTGGCAGAGCAAAAAGAAAGCAGTGCGCGTTCGTGTTAATAGGACACGCTTGCAACATTGCGACAGAGGCGTGAAGGTCGCGTTACTTCCCTGCCAGCACGGCCTGCCCTCCGGCCTTCCTAAGCCTCGTGACGGCACCACACACTGGCAATGGACGTGCGTTGAACTTTTTTCGGAGCTACGGGGGGCGACAACAAAACCAAACGCCCAAAAGCAGTTCTAAAGAAACGAGCTCTCAATGTAATCAGAGTGGTGCAGTGTATAGTGTAGTATATAGTTCAGCAAGTTCCACTGCTTGATTATATTTTTTTCCGCCTGAGGACGACCGCTTGTGTTGCGATCGAAACGTCGTGATTTATTTTATTTAATACCTACGTGACTTTATCGAAAGAACCAAAGAGTATAGTATATAGTAGTGTAGTATATAGTAGTTCAAATTAATTCATTTCTCGTGTGCAGGAGGCTGGAGCAGATGGATTTTTTTTCATTGCAAGACTGCAAGAGATAACAGCGCTTTGGGGAGAGCATGAATCCAGCAGTGGATAAATCATGGATGATGATGACAGACGAAAAATGTGATAGTAAATTTGCCTTTGACTTTTGAAGGAAGAGGCGATGGTGTCTCTGCACACCTGTAATTCATCATCATTGCGGATGCGAGGGTTCGTGGATCGTACAAATATTGTGAAACTCCCTTCCCGTGCGTGTCGAGGTACCATGCCCTGGCCTGCTATGAGAAGGCGGTACTGTAAGAATCAGAGTATTTATTTACACTGGAGGAATCAGATGAGCTATAAAGTTGCTTTGTCCAGATGTCCGCTAAATGGGATAGAGTGTTGCCTCCATACACGTGTGGGTTTTCTCTGGGTGCTCCAGTTTCCTCCCAAATATAATCAGTCATTCATTGGCTGAAAACATCTTCATACACAGAGGACAGCAGAGCATGGGTAAATATTGGTGCCAGCTCACCGCCAGGATGCCGTCCTGCGTGTTCGTGGTTCCTCACGCCTCTGTATGTATGTGTATGTACGTTGAACTTCTTTCGTACCGTGCATAGCCAACCGTGCTAATCGGAGGTACGGGGGGAAAGACAACAAGCTAAACACAAAAAATAAGTTCTCAAGAAATGAGTTTTCAATCGAGATTTAAAAGTGCATATCTCTAGTGGCTTCCTAATATCGGAAAGGAAAGAGCGTTCCAGACGGCCTCAGGAGCGCATCTGAAAGCGCGCAATGTGGTGGCCGTCTAAGTCGTTCTCTCTCTCTTCGAGAGCAAGCGAATATTGAGCAGTGCATTACACCTAGACGTTATTATTCGTGATTGAATACCGTCTTGCGATGCAGCGATCACATCCTGATCATTGCTGCTGCTGCTGTTGATGATTTCTTCAGAAATGTTACCTGCGTGTGCACACGTTCAATGACAAACAACAACAACAACAAATAGCAACGTACATTTATAATGTGCCGATAGTATAACGAGCGTCTCAGATCGCAGCATTATGAAAGATGACACTGGAAGGAACTGAGCAAGGGAAGAAGGGAAAATAAGCAATTAGGGGATGGTGGTGGGGGGAGGGGCTGGAGGTTGACTGTGAAACTTTTCAAGGAGATGCTTTAAAGCAGCGTTCTTTACTCATTTTCACAGCAGGGGGGGGGGGGGCACTTTCGCCGATGAGAAATCAGCAGTGTGAGGCCCGCCACACATTTGGGGGGGGGGGTGGTGGTGGTGTCTTCACACGTTGTGTAGTGTCCGGGGGACCGCACGTCAGGGGCCGCACTAAAGGCCATCACGGACCGCCAGTGGCCTGCTGGAACAAGGGGGGGGGGTGGTGTGGAAGGGGGGGGGGGCGAGCGGTACGGTGGCGCGAAGCACGCGGAGAGAGCGAGAAGAGAAGAGCGAGCCCAGGGTGAGGTTGCCTCCACTTCACCGCCCTTTCAAGGTGACGAGAGGCACCTAATCGACTCATCGCTTCGAGCGCGGCAGTCTCGCGAACGCCGGACATCTGTTTTCATACTTCGCGCATCGCCCCGCGGCGCTCAGTAGACACAACACAGTAGCGGACGCGTACGCACGGCCTCACGTTGAAAGTCATTAACTCGTTGGCGAATGTTATTGTTGATCGCGGGGCAGATAATTTAAAACTATACGGACACCATCTGTATAAAATAACAGACTCTGGGGATAATTTTTTTATTGAAAAGTCCCTTATCGGTTTACACTATAATGTAAAGACTTCTTATCTGGAACAGATTAATGCTTTTTGCAGGGTGTAATAGTGCTGTTAGAATAAAACAATAACACGCACATTCGACTTGAGCTGGAGATGGAACAGGTGATAGCTGTGAAATCCCGCAAGTACTCTGCGATGCGCAGGAGAATAAACGTCTTAAGATATTTGTGTTGGCCAGGCGAGAGATTTCAAGTAATTTCCACGGCAGAGCATAACAATTCACTGGTGGACTTGACAGGATCTGGCTAATGAATATTTTTCCTTCCGTGTCTGGAATAGTTATCATGAACAAATCAATTTCTGGTGGAGTGGTATTTGAGCAAAAAAATAAATTTTGGATAAGACTCACGTTTTATTTATTTGATGTACGGTCAGTCCGCAGTGCCCCGCTCACATTTATAATTTCAACAACTGCAGCCCTCTGGGAAGCAGGAATTGGAGGGAGCTTGGATTTTTACGGAGCCACATTTTGACCTCAACACGACTCCTCTCTCGCGGTGCATGGGTTGGAGGCGGACAACGTAGTGCAAGTCACGTGGCCACCACCACGGCCTTGAGTGTGGAATAAGTTCTCCCATTGTTCAATTAAAATTATAGCTTTTTGTGATATATTGGTTGTCAGTGGAGATACAGCCGCAGACACCACAAGCTTATTTGTGTAGTTAATGGTCAATCCAGGTTCATGACAAATAGCCCATTCATGTCAAGTGAACAATGTCCTTAAACACATTTGAGGAATGTCCTGAAGACGTTGATCGCCCACACACATATCCTGTATATATATTTTTAGAAACCCCATGAAGGCACTTTAGTGTCCACCATAAATATATATTTTTATGATGTTATATCCCCACAGATGGCCACACCATTTTCTCCATTGTATCTGACGCTTCTCATTTCGATATATCCCAGACCACTAAAGGCATGGGTCTCACACCTCATTATTCTGAATCTAAATGTTTATAAATAAAGGACGTTATCTTTAAAAAAAAAGCAATCGAAACGTCGTGAGAATGTAATTGTTTTATTTTCATTATTTTATTATTTCCCTTCTACGTGACTTTACCGAAAGAACCAAGAATATGAATCCCTGCAGTCACGAAAGCTTTAAATCGATATCATGATTAATGTTGCAATTTTTATTTGGGGTGGATCGGTGGCGCGGCGGTTAGCCCACTGGGCTATGAACCACACGACATGAGTGTGATCCCTGACCAAGGCTACCATGAGTGGTCGAGCGATCCTGGACACCTCCACACCTTCATCAACCCGTACTGAACAGCACTGTGAAGTATGGTCAAACAACCCCCCGTGCACCAACGCGTGGTGTAGAGGCCTTCATCCAGCAGTGGCTTGACAACGATTAGCGCGGTTGACTACGTAGGGCACGGAAGAAGCTCAACATGCGTCCATTCATGTAAAGTATGATCGCACGTCTGACTTTCTCCCTCTATGCAAAGGGACATTTTTAATGTGCCTCCACCCGCGATGGTATTTGACACCTGGACACAAAATGGACCACCACGAGCCATGCTCAACGCAATTGCTCTCACCTACGCGGTGAACGCCTGCTCAGCTCTCAATTGATCAAACACAATGCGAGATGCCAAAGCACATTTTATGGCCACCGCCGTGTCCCAGCTGCTGAATGGATAGCGCATCAACACCCTGTATTTACAGTTTAACCACGGCCAGAGATAAGGGATAGGGCTACGCATGGCTGACCAGACCAAATGAAAACCGGAATGTGGGTGTGCGGCATTGGATGTTAGACCAGCAGTGTAATGTATCGGCTATGCCTGTCACGCGGCTATTCACCGACGGGGCGTTTCACACCCAGGAGCTGTCGCGGAAATCCCTGCGTGGTTCTTTCCCCTTTGCGCGATGTCATTGATTTAAATGTCTACCGAGAAAACAGATGCGGGTAGAGGTGCAGCCCTGCAATTGCTTGCTCACCCCGCTGCTGGCAGAAGCGCCTCCTCCCAGAGGGAGCTCTTGGCCAGACATCTTAGAAGAGGTGGAAGTACCCACACTTTTCCCCACCATATGCAAACCAGCCGACCAACCCATTGCGATGAAAGTAATTTATCTACTACTGGATGGATGGACAGGCGAGGGAGGATTCAGGAAATGTGCTGCCAAACATTTCACCGCGGCAGTATCTGCCTACCCACACACCTCCCCTCATTGCTAATGAGGATAACAGACAATAGTGCCAAGCATCATTCACAATTTCTTGGAGCGGTGGCGTAGCGATGAGCACACTGCGCTATGAACCCGGGTGACCTGAGTTCGATGTCCGATCCAAGCTAACATCTGTGGTGATACCTGAACCGGTTTTGCACCCCCCCACCCCATAACCCCCCAGTGACCAGCATGGTGAAGTATGGTCTAGCAATCCCCATGAATGACACGGCAGAGGGAAGCCTTAATCAACTATTGGAAGCTCCAGAGGTGCATTCCAAAGCGGGGGGTTGCCTTCTGAAGAATGGGGATGGACCGCAGATGCGTGACATTGTATAATGCAATCTCACCTTATATGCAATCAGGTATGTCGCTCGATATGATTCGCTCAACCCCCACCACTCACAAATGCGCCACCTCTCAAATAGTTTCGCTGGGTGCGCCACTGCTGGAGGACACTCCCGTCGATCTTTCTAAACGATGCCAGGATGCGGGGCCGCGTGTGTGCGCGTGCGTGCGAGAGTGTGCGAGAGTGTGCGCGTGCGTGCGAGAGTGTGCGAGAGTGTGCGCGTGCGTGCGAGAGTGTGCGAGAGTGTGCGAGAGTGTGCGAGAGTGTGCGCGTGCGTGCGAGAGTGTGCGCGTGCGAGAGTGCGCGCTTGCGAGAGTGTGCACGTGCGTGTGAGAGTGTGCGAGAGTGTGCGCGTGCGTGCGAGAATTGTGCGCGTGAGTGCGCGTGCGTGCGAGAATGTGCACGTGCGTGCTGGAGTGTGCGCGCGCGGAGACGGTAGTGGCGTGGTTAGCGCTACGCTGCGCCGCAAACTCGGCGACCCAAGTTCGATTCCTGCTCACGGCCAACACCGGTGACGATTATCTGAACCGGTCCTGGGCCTTCCCTAGGTCGACTCAGCCTCAAATGAGTACCTGGTGCGGTGAGTAAAAACATCGGCACTGGGGAGAAAAAGGCGGCCGGGTGTGGTGTTGGCCACCCGGCTTTCATAGGTGCTCGCTAACAGCACTTGCCTCCAAAAGTATGTTAAGGCTATACGGAAGATCTTTGTCTTTGTCTTTGTGTGTGTGTGACAGTGTGCGCCCGGCTATCTGTCTATCGCGGTGGGTGCCGTGAGAAAATTCGTGCTCAAGCCGAAGTTACCTCGCCCGGCAAAATACCGGATTTGTTTTTTTTTTACCGTGTGGGGGGGGGGGGGGCGATCCTGCTCAGACGTTGTGTTCATTATTCCTATTTGTGTGTTTGCGAGCAGAAGAAGCACGCTTTTGAAAGGGTACAGACGAACCTGTCGGTACAGGTCAAATTTTGCGGGAAAGTTGAAAGATCATTATTTTGCGGGGAGGGATGATGGATGGTTGTTTGAGTGACCTTTTGACCTCTTAATCCTGAATGAACTGCCCGGCTATGGTTGACCTATCCTTTACATAATTCATTCCAAAGAATAATAATACACATACAAAACCTAGATGTCCAATGATAAAAATTGTTTCTTGCTGGTGAGGTGCGCAAAACCGGACTCTCCTAGTGAATGGAAGGGGCTCGCTTTGATTGAAGGAGGAGAAACATGAATAAACAGCAATCATCCCAAACCGGAGATACACAATTTACACTGTGGAGTATTTTCACAAGTGGAGGTCTTTGGGATTAAAAGCTTTTGTCTGTCTGTCCGTCTTGGCCCTCGATTGTGTATCTCTGCCCAGCTCGTTCCCCATTGGCTTTCTCCTTCTAAATGTTAGTCTCAAACGAAAATAAACGTACACATCTTTGCACATTGAGTCGACAATATTAATAATACTGTAACAAAAAAACTAAAGTTGTATCATTGAAAGCATCTGTTAAGCAATCGATCCAGACTTTGAAAACATCGTAATTAAAAAAAATCTACTTAACGCATTGAAATATATACACACTAAAATCTATTTTTTCTCCCTACAATCCTCTTGGTGTTGATTAATCCGCTCCGAAGTTGATGCACTTCCCCGTTTACGATTCTCCGCGGGCACATACACTGTTTCAAGTTGTCATTCGCGTCTGTAAACAAGTCTAACTGTGTGCAGAGGCCCACGTCTCGCGGGAGAGGGGGGGGTGCGCCAGTGAAACTTCTTCCACTGCGAAATGCCACACACAGCCCCATCGCGCGATCCAATCCCCGCGAGAGCCGAAACCGCACAGCAGGTGGTAGTGGTGAAGGAAAGTAAACTGCGGTGATTTGAACACGCGAGCACGCAAAACGGGGACGATCCCAACCACGATCTTGGCGCGACATGTTCGGTTGCGCTGAGTTTTGCAGCGGAGCACGAGAACAGACCACCAAGAGGCAGCACATTCGCCAATAACGCTGCCCGAAACGGTAAAAAAATATATACATACAATAGATGTAAACCAGCAATGATGTCCAACGTTTTTCGCCACATCCATCTGCTGTGCAGAAGGAGTATTTCCCGAAATGCTGCCGATTATCTTTTTGTTCCCATCTAGGGCCACGGTGTTACTGATGAACAATGCATGTCGAGTCCTTGTTATTCATCTTACAGGGCACGAGAGAAGAACAGCGGAGGTGATGATGGCTCAAGATCAATGAGCATGACAAATGCGATAACACAGACTGACTGATAGCCATCGAACAAAGGCGGTCACTACATCGCGCGCTTTCAGACGCGCTTCCATCGGCCGTCTGGAACGCTCTTCCTTCCGGTATTAGGAAGCCACTTGGAGCGATGCACTTTGAAATCATCATCTAGATTGCAAACTCATTTTTAAGAACGACTTTTTGTGTTTAATTTGTTGACCTTCCCCCTTCACCTGCGATGAGCATGGTTGGCTACGTACGGTGCGCACGAAGTTCAACACACGTACACAATTCTGGTACAACACTGGGCAAAGGCTACGAAGGACGGGCTAAAGTGTCGAGAATTAAACAGCAAGGCGTCGATGGCACCAGTTGCTGCGCTGGCCCATGGGGGTGCTAAGCAGAAACAATATCTGGACCCACTCCCTTCCATTTACAAACTCCTAGTGAGATTACCTGAGAGATACCGGACAAGGGATAGGGACGTCGTGAAATGAGATCGATGTAGACAAGAGACAGATGCAGACAAGATCAAGATTAGAGCTGCACTAGTTTTAAAAATAAATAAATGTAAGTTAATGAGCCGGTATTGTTTATGAGGATCTGACTTCAAAGTCATGTTTGGTTCATCTCTATTTGTTTTGCCACCGATTCGTGGTCCCTCGAGCTAATTGTTGGCCATGAACGTTGGCTTGTTTTGCTTGTACCTTAGCGCCACCGCCAAGCGGCAAGCCCACAAAGCCATGATCGCGTTGCCGGGGATCGCTGACGATGAGCGAATGCGTTTACGAGCCCAGCCTGCGTTCGTCCGCAGCTTATTGCGAGCGTGTCACATTACAAATACGATGCGGCCGCACGCATGTCCCTTGTAAAAACAAATATATTTAAAATTTACGAAACACCGTTTCAACTCGAAGATATTTTTGTTTTTCGTGTAACACGTAGGCTTTCGCGACCAATATTATTCATAATCAATATTTTTGGGTTAGATCGCGTTATTTATAAATGTGTCGTAACCCTCCACCACCCGACACGGCCAAACAGTAAAAAGAATGAGTTAAATGATGACGTCACCGTGCTGCTCTATTTAAGACCGGGAGCAAGTGAGGGCTTTACCATTCTGGCGAATTGCCCGATGATGCTGGATGTAATTACCAGCGAAACGTCGTATTCAAGTTTTAAATGATGTTGATTCACTCTTCAACACACCGGTGTGCTAAAGTAGTGAACTAATTGTCTTTTGTTAACGTGACACTTTTTTTGCTGATTGGCCGTGTCGGGTGGTGGAGGGTTACGACAGATTTATAAATAACGCGATCTAACCCAAAAACCTTTATTATGAATTTTTGTTGTTGTTGTGGTTTTCCCGCAGCAAGCTCATCTGCTCGGGCGATGTAGGAGACCGGGAGTTTGCATGGCTGGCACAGCGGCACTGAACCGTACAGACATCACTGTATTTCCCCAAGTCAAAAGTTGACTGTAGCCTGCCCGGTCACTGGGGACATCTGCTTTCAGTTTGTGGGCTCCAAGGCTCGGACGTTTATTTATTTATTTTCATTCCGCCTTGGCCATTTCCACTCGGTGACCCGCATTCTCGAGCCTCATTCACAACTTGAAATAATCTACAATTAATTGCCAGCGCTCCTATGTGTGTGTATGTGTGCGCTCAGGTTGTAAGTGGTGAGCGTTAGGGTAACGGTTAGCGCGCTGCGCTACGAGCTTGGCGAGCCGAGTTGGATTCCCGTTCACGGCCAACACCAGTGATGATTATTATCTGAACCGGTCACGGGCCCTCCCCTAGGTTGACTCAGCCTTAAATAAGTACCTGCTGCGGTGTTTAAACATTGCCACTAGGGAGACAAAGGCGGCCGGACGTGGTGCTGGCCACCCAACCCCTCGTGTGCCGTACCAGCCTTCATAGGTGCTCGCTAACAGCACTTGCTCCTACAGTCTGTTAGAGGCTATACTGGAGATTTTTGTCAGGTTGTAACCACGTGTTGTGAGGTCCGACGTCTCGCTCCATGTTCTGGGCGCTTTTTCAGGAAGTGAATCGTGCGTGGTGCAACATTAAAACAAGACGGAGTGCCGTACGACACAACCACTGAAAGATACGCAGCAGCAGCAGCAGTAATAATCATAATAATGACGCCATTTATTTATCCCCAAAAGCCCCACTCAGTCTCACAACTCTTTTTGGGCTGAGTCATACATTGTGATGGGATGTGCCTTTGGCTTGTACGTTTAGTTTACTAGTTACTCAGCAATGTTTACTCTTACGTGATATTAATCTCGTTCTGATCTGATCACCTTGTTTGACCACTTTTGTTTAATGAAATCCATGTTTTTATTTATGTATTTACAAACTCCATATTTGAAGTGAATAGATTTCGTTGTATACATTGTCCTGGGATGCATTCAATTTCCTGCATACATCTCCAAAAAAATGTAAGAGAAGTTTGTAATGATGACAGAGAAATTTGTAATATTTATCATGCAAGCAAAAAAATTACAGCCCTTTGTCAATCCACTGCTGGAGGAAGGCCTTATCAAGCTGTGTCGGTCTTAGGAGATGTTTGGCCATACTTCACCATGCTGGTCAGTGCAGGTTAATAAAGGGCAGGCCCAGGACCAGTAACAGTCGCCAGCGATGTTAGTTGTGGCTGGGAATCGAACTCAGCTCACCAGAGTTCAGAGCACAGCACACTAGCAACTGCAGTGCTGCTTCAAAGAATGTTTCATAACTAATAATGAGTTTTCTCTTAATTACTGTTGATCAAATACCCGTAGCCAATTTCAACCTTGTTGCGTGCACTGTGATTTCCTTAGCAATTGAATCATTGGTAAGTGAACCAGATATAGAAGCTCTTAAATTAATTCATGTTTGCATTTTTAGCTGTTTTGTACCCTGATCTTATCCGATTTGTTAGTTTTGTGGCAGTTCCAAGAATTGCATTTAAAATGTAATTAGAATATCACGTAAACAAGTCCTTGCTTTGATCCAAAATCAAATGTTACGAGAATATAATTAGTGGGATGTTTGTATTTACTTGGAAACAATGTGCAAACATATCAATTAAACAGAACACTATTTTTTTTTATTAGCAGGTTGGGTATGTATTAGTCTCGATTGATTTACCCTAAAGTTCATTGAAGTTTCTTTAGCCAAGTGACCCACTATGGCCTTGCAGTCTTATTACTGTCAACGATCAATCGTCACTGGTTGCCCATCGTCCACGTTTAACCTTCAATGAGCCCTTAAGGTGGTCCCATCCATTGGTTGCAGAATTGAACAGCAGAGTGACATTCGAACTGGGACGCAAGTACCCAGGCAAACCTCGGTGGGACGGGTCAGTCCAGTGGCTACCCCCCCCCCCCCCGTAGGGAGGCCTTAATAATCTCGTTTAAAGAGCGTGACTCCCTTGTGGTTACCAGATGATGTCCTTTCGAAACAGATGTCAGTCTTGTGTTTTGCTTTACCGCAAAAGAGAACTGTTTTCCCCTCCGCACGCGTGAATGGGATCGTGCTCCGATTTTTTTATTGCGTCTTTTTTTTATAAAATGTTTGACCGTGGAGCTGGGTGCATTGCTGCATCACAAGAATGAGAGAGGAGGTGGTGGTGGCAGTGGCTTAGGGAGGCCTTCATTCAGCAGTGGATTAACCATGGCTAACGATAATGGTTAAAGAGTAAAAACACATCCTTTGTTTTCTTGATGGCCCTGAAATGAGTTGTGATGCTTGCTGATTTGTTTCTGAGTCTATACATTTTGTTATATATTGCGGATACCCCAACGTCATTACTCGGGTAATAACACGGTCAACTTTTCAAAGATGTTTCCTCATTTTAATTTGAATGAATGACATTATAATATAGTTGTGCACAACTATACAGGAAAACACAACGTGGGTTTTCCAAAATTGAAACGGCCCTAGGCTTTCCCTCCTTCACCAAAACTGTCACTGTCCAACGTAGTGAAGTATGGTCATACAATCACCCCCTCATGACCGAAACGGCATGGAGATGCCTTCATCTAGCAGCGGATTGTGCAAGGCCATGGAAAACAAAACATCATACACAGATAAATCAGTAAGATTTGTTTTAAAACACAGTAAGTGATATCCCCTGTAATGAGAAAACTTTGCGGTTCAGTGCATTCCTTGTGGTCATTCTTAACGAGTTCCACATTTTAACGGAACATCTGTGGAACAATTATCTGAGCCGACACAATCATTGGCATGTGGGAAGATAAACTAAATCCTGCGCACTTTGTGTAATCGGGGCGCTTGGTAGCCTTCCAAAATGCGAAATTGCTTTATTATTTAAATGGCCAAATTACAGGGCCCCCCCGCTTGTGCTTCGTGCGAGAGGTCACGGAGCCGATGGCTGGAGCACACACGACCAGGTGTGTTGCGCGAGAAGCACTCTGCGGCCTCAACGCGAAATCGCTTGAGAAGAGTGCGGGTAATCGAACCACAATTATCCTCGGCCGCAAATTTGCTTCTGGGTAAAAGGGTGAATTCCAGCTACCTTTTAAGTGCGCGACGCTCCGAACTAACGGTCTACGGGCGATTACGAGGCCAATTATTGAGGTTTATAAAGTGTATCTTTTGAAATGTGCGTTTATGTTTTTTTTTCCATTCAACATAAACATTGGCTTGCTGGTTGTGCAAACTTTTTTTTTAACTTGGGAAATAATTTTGAAACTGAATTCAAATGCATTTTAATAATAACGACAAATGATGATTATAAGAAAAACTAAAAACGCCATAATTTTGTTTCGTTACGGTAATAACCAGATGTTTTCCGTTCTTTTTGGTGTAATTTAAGTGATTGTGAAGGTTAGCGGAATACATTTCTCAAGATGAAAGAATAATTCTTTCGGCACAAAATGCTCCATGACTTCCTACAAGGACTCGGCTCTGGAGCAGGAAGCCGACATATTTCTGGCCCCTCACTCAGCTATGTAGGTTTCAAATTATGTAGCAAAAAATAAAGAAAGCGTGACAGTAGTGCGCAGTGATACGCTAGCACAAACAATAACACAAAAACAACAAATTCATAAATAACACTGTGGCCCTAAAATTAAAAAATATAATATGAGGTGACCTTTCAGGCAATAGCCCTTTTGAAGGATATGCCTTTCATGAAGAAAGGCTATTACCTGAAACGTCACCTTTTATATGTATTATTTTCCTTTCAGGGCCACAGTGTTATTGACAAATGTGTAGATTTTACGTATCCTTGTTCTGGATCTACTTACGCTACCGTGTACAACCTGCAAGATCTGACCAACAGATTTACATAACGCCCCGTTGCTCTAGAGTCGATGCTTCCCGACTCCAGTAACCAGACCAGCAAATGGTTTGCTGATCCAGTGGTGGATCCAAGCGGAGATGGTGATGGGAGTGATCCCCCCAACCCCCTCCTTGAGCCTTGAAAATTGTTATTTTATTGATATTTATACATCGCTTCTTTAACATTAAAGTATGGCCATATTTAAAAAAATATTGACATTCACTACAACCCTCTCAATCCCCTCGCAACCTCTGGGAAGTGTCTCGATCTGCCTCTGGACAAGCCTGCATGTTCTACGTGTGTAGGGTGTCTAATTTATCGACAAAGATTACGGGCATATGTACTGCAATAATAAGCTATATTGAAAAACGCTCGATCATTGCGAACAGAATTTCAGATATTCACCAAGCCACTCCTCCTGTCCACTGGCTCACGAACCTCGATATGCACATTGAAAGGTTGCCTTTTTGCAATCTGTGGATCTATATGTGAGTCTGTGGGGGATCTATTTGAGTCTATGGGTATCTACGTAAGTCTACGGTTCTCTGTGGTTCTATTTGAGTCGCTGGGTTTCTATGTGAGTATATGGGCCTCTATGATGGTCTATGCACGTGCAAGTGAATCTGTTTCTCAAACCACTGAACCACATCCGGGAGTAACACCACGGCCGCTTTCAATCGTTCCAGATACTCACCGCGACGATCGTCCTGTAGCGGTCCACGGGTTCAGCCGCGAACTTCCACATGACCACAGAAACGTTGCTGATCGCCTCCCCACCAGACAAAACAAAAAAACAAGCAGTAGTGTGCAGCGTGTCTCTGGAGGCGAGCATGACTGTTGACCCAGGCACGTGCAAGCAATTAGACCACTCTGACGGCAAGCAAGGGGTCCCGTTGGCCTTCGTTGTGTAAATGATGCACACTCGACTTCAGGGAGGATTTGCGCTTCGGATTTTCAAAGTCACAGCCCCTCGGAATTTGTTTCGCGTGCTCGTTAAAATTCTTGCAGCTCAGCCGATGAACCGGCGAACCGACGCGATGCGCCGTTGAGTTTTGCGGGACGCGCGGTCCAACTTTTCGACGTTGCAAAGTGCCGGAGCTGTGTATTTATCCGGCAGATCCGCCACGAATTAAAAACGCGAGAATGCAAGCCGGGTTAAAAAAAAAAGAAAAGGGAAATGTGGAGAAAGATTGGGCGACGACTATTTTTGTTCTTTCTTAACACCACGGTTTCAAAATGCAGAAAATATACAACGGTGACCCGGCAAGCGATGAGCGGCAGTGTAGCTCTGGCCATCCACTGTCATCGGGAAACGCAAACATTATCTTTTTGCATTTCCACCCGCGTTTATATTGGACGCGGGAGACAAACTGTGTACCTTAACGCCAGGGAGAATCTCTGAGCAGAGCGCAAAGCATATGGAATTGCTTAAATGTAACTGACCGTACTATGATACCAATTTTAATCACATGCTAATGCTTTCCAAAAGAAGCTCGCTTGCATGGTCGTTGCACAATAAGACTTCACTAAATGCAAAGCATGTGCCCCGAATGCCATAGCCATCAATCAGCTTCGTTTAAAAAAAAAACCCCACGCTTTGCTTGCAAATTATATCACTAAGTTCAACCTCGGGTTTTTTTTTGCGACATCTTAGTGTAAATATTTTCGTAGGGGATGACAGCGACTGCTGAGTCAAGATGTGTTCGGCCTTTAAATTTGGCAAGGAAACCATCGTCTTTCTGAAACTACTTTTCGGAGTCGGCAAAGCAAATAAACACAGCGGGATATCGGGCAAAGCTATCCAGAAAAAAATGGTCACTTATAATAATTATGCACGCCGCTTGTACACACGAATGCATTGCTGTTTGTTATTCTCGGTAGCGTGGTTTATACACGATAAATAAAAAAGGCGATAAAGTAAAGTGTATCCATAAATAGGCCTCGTTTCTCTCTCTCTCTCCGTTCCGCTCGCTTCGCTGCATCTGGGCAGTGCCTCTGCGCATGAAGTGTTCCCATGACCCCTGACCCCAGGGTTCCCATGACAGTGATTTGAGCCATCGCTGGCGACTTGACGTACCATAAAGGTGCAGCCCCGCAATTTTCTGCCCAACGCCACTGTTGGTGGAACGGCTACCGCTAGAGGGGGCTCATTAGAGGGGCTCTATAGGCTCTAGAGAGCCCCCGTAAAGGTTTTTTTTTTACTTGGCCTACTCCTCCACGCTGGCCAGACGTCTTTGAAGAGGTGGGAGTACCCACACTTTATCCCACCGCATTAAAACATGACGTTCAAATGTGGTGTACACTTTTATACTGCTCAGTAGAGAGAGGCAGGGAAGGGGATTTAAGAAGTTTGAAAAGTTGCTTAACAACTGTGCTGGGTGGCGATATGTTAACTACCTCGCCTGGTATACACGTGGTCGTGGGTTCGATCCCCACCATGACACCAGTATATTTGGAGTTGGCATGTTTTGTCCGTGGTCCCGTTGATTTTACTCTGGGTCCTCCGATTTTACCCCTCTACATTTAGAATGAACATTCGTTCAGATAATTTGGCCGCTATTGATTTCCACGTGATAAGCCGCTTCGTTGAGCTATCATTTGTGGCCAGGTCGCTTCTGAAAAAGAGCTATATAGCTCGGTGGGCCTTACCTGGTAAAATAAAAAATATATATTTTAGTTAAGATCAAACCGGCGATCTCTGGATTACAAGACTGCTATGCTGCTAACAATTGCACCGTGGCAGCATCCACACAGGGCATTGACCATTGCTTCTGCCTCAGTGAAATTCATTGATCACCATGCCAGTGCACGAGCCCTTCTCTTATTGATGAACCCAGTCTCATTCGTAACAGTTGCGAATGTGTATTAGCTGCTTGTTAATCGTAAAACAAAATAATTGCCTTGAGTGTGACGCAGCAATCTAAACAAGGAGGAAAACAAGATTTAGGAAGCAATTCATTTTCATCTGCATGAGATTTCAGCTGTTTTCGAATCGCTCGCGTGTATTTTGTGTGTTGTGTTTTTGCATGATCATATGAATATCAGTCGCGTCATTTTTCCAGCGTGATGTCTGTTGCTTCAGTACGCAATGTCACGAGATGCATTTTCCACAACTTGTAGAAAGATCCACCAGAATTACACTGGACCCCCACGGGTGGGTAACTGCCAACCCAATCTACTGACCGATACCACGTTCCTTTCTAAAAGCTCAGTGAGCAACATAGTCTCGGGTTTACCAAACTGTTTCGTCTCGTCCACACTGCGTTCAAACACCACATTGCAGGTCACTTCAACACACTCACGTACTAGCTCACCCACTCAACTCATCTACTCACTAACTTACCACACTGCAGGCGACAACAACACACTCACTCACCCACTAACTCACTCACACAACTCAACTCACCCACTCACTAACTCACTAACTCACCACACTGCAGGGCACAACACCTCTGTCTATTTTTTACCTTCCACACTGCTCCACTTTTCACTCCAACCGTCTCTTTTCCCAAGCCCTTACAACTTTGCTCAATTCAAGAAACGTATTTACTGACACATTCAATAGTGCCGTGTGTTGCTAGCCACTCGGCATTTTGGGCAGTTCAACAATTAACATTTTCTGCACTTCCCTCCGCTGACCACCATAAAGAACGCCGTCTTGCAGCCGCCCTATAACAACCTGGCATGCATTGTGGCCGCCCATCCGAAAGCAAACCAGGCTGGAACCCGCTTAGCTTTCGAATGCTGACAAGACCAGGCGCATGCCTGTCTGTCACGAATATCAGATTCCATAGGAAGTTGGAATTTGCTAGGAATATACTTCACTTGAATGGAACAGAGTGCAATGTCCAATAAGAGCTGGATGAAACTTTTTTTCACAAATGGTGAAACCTGGGCTATACGTAGCGCCGAGTGGTATTCCAGAAGCACACAGTGCACCAAAAGGGCAGCGTTCCAGGCCAATTAATACACCCGTAAAGCGTGGGCTTAGGGTTAGATGTAGCCTTTACCGATAACATACTGCGGTTTCACTTCCACAGTTGACAAGTTCAAGCTTCAGATACGTGGAATTAATTCATTTAATTGCCTCCTGCTTACCACCACGTGGCAGATGTACGTGGACCGAAATAGGTCGGCAGCGGGACAAAGCTAACAAACTTCTCAGATGGCACATTTACAACACAAACCCATCGGACTGTAAACAGTTTATTTTAGAGATAGGCTGGCACCGAACGTTACCCAGTGATGCTGATAAAATAATTACACCCAAGAATGTTAATCCAGAGAGAGTTGTGTCCTTTTTGCATCGTCGAGAAATTATGGTCAATTAAATGTTGACACATCGGGAGCCTGGGTAAAATAACAGCATGGCAGTCTGTACCGCCACTACTTGAAACATTAAAATGTACGACTGCAAATTTGCGTAGGATGTTTGCGGTTGTGCTGTGGTTCTTGGTGTTGTGCCGATCGTTGCTCGGCAACGGTGTCCCAACGTTTTCTCCCGGCGTTCTGGAAACTGAGGAAGCTCCCGGCACTTGGAGCGAAACGTCAGACGTCATCGCGGAGCAACGTGCGCGGTACAAACCCCGAAGACACATCAAATCGAAATCGCTTCACTGCATCTAAGTCTCGCGTGCCCGCAGAGGGCCTCCGTCAAATCAACTTCGCCCGAAGGCTTTCGTGCGATCCATTCGGCTCGTTTTAGCACTCGGCTGAGCTGAGTATTTTCGCCGTGTTTGCTCCTCCTTTGTGCGTCGTGCCGTCGTGCCGGTCGACAGGCGCAACACAGCAGCACTTTCAAGGGACATTCCACTGAGGATTTTGAATTGCGTGGTCTCGCCATCCGGACGCCCCCCCCCCTCTTGCTCCGTGAGTGGAATGTTTGCGAATAAAAGGGGCATTTTTGTGGCATTATATTTTGCACGACGGCAGACGGTGTAGTCATGAGTCTCGCTCGCGTGTTTTTGCCCATGTTGTCTTAGTAAACAGAGATGTCCCGATTCACCTTCTGCCCAGGACATTCCTATCGTGACTTTTACTTGTGCAGCCTTCGCCAAGAGAGACTGATTAATTGCGCCAATAGATAACTTTATTATTGAGGCAAAAAGACAAATGGTTCTTTTTCAAATATTGACCTCGATTAGCTTATTTGAATGGAGCCTCGGCAATATATTCTTCGGACTGATGGATGTGGAAGGATGTCAGCTGTTTTGTTTTAAAACTATTCACCGACTTGTGAACATCTTATAGCCTTAACCCAACATACACGATTACTTGTTTTACATATATATGTCATGTACAAATGTGATTCGTGCAAAATGACAGTTGCAGATAATTCTAAAAATAACAACTTAATGGATCTGTGGTGTTAAACTAATACAGCATATACATTGTGATCCATTGGTTGATACCCCACTTAATTCTAATGACCCCTCTTCGCAACAGGCGATTGTTTGAATATTTTGAAATTAATAGCTCTATATCTTGCAAACAGAGAGAGTTAAAATATTTCATAAGCATATTTGAGATCAGATTCGTGGGAGCCAAGTCTTTGAAATAAAATATTGTTTCACCCTAAAATTTCTCCCCATTATTTTCGTAAGGTACCTATAAATGGACCACCCTGTATGACGTTAAAATAATATACATTAGATAATATTAAGGCTTGATCGTATGGACACTTGTTAAACAGTTCACTTATGTACATCTAATATGACATAGATATCTAATCAGATAAATCGTTTGTGAAATCCATGTCCGTCTGGTCACGTGCAGTGTTTGTTGTTGTAACGTTCTTACCCGCCCTTCACTGGACATCTGTAAAAAGAGCTTTATAGCTTATCGGATTCTTCCAGTATAAATACATATTATGATTCTGATGTGAACTCTGGTGAAATTGCCAAGGTATTGCATTGTGAGTATATTTAAATTTCAGCAATGCTGCCGCTTCGCTCTCGATGGCAGAATGATTCACTGGCTCGTGAATTATTCCGAGTGTATCTTCTTTCCAACTGTTGATCTACAATGCCCTCTGCTGGATTGACGACGGTGCTCGCCTATCACTGGAATCTACACCGCTGATGCGATGCCCGAATGGCAATGTTCTTGAATGAGTTCCACAGCAGTAATGTCTCCAAGGCCCATTTTTTTAGATAACAATGCTAATTCATAAATGCGGTGAGGTATTTAATCAGATTTCGTGGGGTGAAAAGTGCAAACCGCAGTTCCAATTTTCACACGTTTTACTCATTTCGAAACATATGGTACTGTCTTGTCTAAGTGTGTTCATGGTAACTCATACATGTGCATCGTATGCTGAGTAAGCTGGAGTGATGAAGCGATGGGTGGTTTTTTTGTTGCTATTCTTCTTCCAGGAATCGTGTTCGTCGGGTCCCAAGCGAAATGTTTTCCAGAAAACAGTCTGCTTCCAATGAAACGCTTGCCTTGGAGCGAGGAGACACATGTCATGGCTCGTGAATAGTATTCGTATGCTCACTACAAAACGGTGAGACACTTGTTCGCTGGCCATCATTTGGAACTTAATTTCGTACGTTCCCGTGACTTTATTTAATTTGGCCCGTAGCTTCCATTTCATACTTACCTGCAACTTTATTTCAGACGGCAAACAAATTAATTTCCTCCATCACAACGTCCATGTGAGGCATTTCACTTTGAAACGGCCGTACACGATATGCATCCGGCACTGCGAGCATCTTCAAAGTGCTAATCAGGTAACAACAGGGCATATGTTCCACTTGGCAATGATGTTTATAATATTAGCTCGGAATCGATGCACCACGTCCACGTGGAATCAAAGTTGCGTTTCAAGGTGTCGTCTTCAACACAAATCCTGTGCTTGGACCCTGCTTGTCAGCTGGTCCAACAGGGTTCACAGCTACAGGAGCAAACAGCATGGCATGAAGGCGAATGCCCTTATCTTTGTGTTGATTTGAGAATCGTTTTTTTTTAAATCTCCCCTGCACTCTCTCATTGGGGATTTATGGTCAACACCAAAGTAATTGGGCTGGAATTCTGCTGAGCATATGACTGCTGTGATGACTGTTATATTTTATTCTTGGTAGTGGATCGAGTATTTATGCTCTGCTGGGATTCAAAGAAAACAAACGTTCATACCAGGCGGACATATTTATTAGCAGGGGGAGAGCTTGGATAAGTACATTTTCAAGGGAGACGTGGGATTTAAACGGTAAAAATTACAATGTTACAATTACGGAACAACATACATGTATTTTATTTCATCAGTTACAGTTTCTGAGAACAGACCCAGAATCCCAGCACTCCATACGGTCAGCAACAAACTGCTCTATTGAAGGTATAACAGACAAGAGTTAACTTGCTTGTTTACCCAGGAAAGCCTCACCATGTCTCCAGATACATTTTCAGGAGTGTCCTACTAAGTTTTGCAGTTAGAGGCGATGTCAAATCGCCGTGTGTGTTATCTCAATCGACTAACACGTGCACGATATTTTCCAGAATTGTTTGACCAGTTACGTTTTCATTTGAAGCTTTTGTGACTGCAGGAATCCATACTCTTTGGTTCTTTCGGTGAAGTCACGTAGGTAGAAAACATAATAGTTCACGACGTTTCGATCGTTAACACAAGCAATCGTCATCAGGTAGACGATTTGCTTGCATTGCGATCGAGGCGTCGTGAACTATTATTATTTTTCTACCTACGTGACTTTACCGAAATAACCAAAGAGTACCAGTTATGTTGTGTGGCTTTTTTAAATCTTGAATTGAGCAATATTTTAAGAACTTGGGCAAAAGGGACGATGGGAGGGTAATCCAAAACCCAGCTATGTGAGGAAAGAACCAACATTAGTTTTGGCTATCAACCGTACAATTGCCACATCGAATTACGCGATATGAAATAGTAATACATTTATAACAGCAATATTGGCACAATCTTACATCTGCATCATCTCGCCACCCCCAAAGAATATACACATGCATGTTATTTTGAACATGAGGTGATAATTGATTTATCTTTTTGCGACATTTTCCATTTCTGAGTCAGTGGTGGAGAATCCACATTCCTATGATGGGGGAAGTACACCCAAAGGACATCCACTCTTCACGTCCCACCGTGTGTCCTCCCACACACACCACTCACACACACACCACTCAATGTGTACACACAAACGTGAGATCGTCTTCTCGCTGTCCGATCTTCTCAATGTCTGTGTTTGCGTAAAGGCTGCTTGATCAGTCTAAATATAACCCGCCCGAGTCGACTTAAGCAAAAGGGAATGTATTTTTTTTAAAATCGATTTCTGCTTATACAATATTTTTCCCACTTCTCACGTGATGACGCAGTTGTTTTTCACAACGATTTAGATTTGCTTCATTGCTGTACCGTGAGTTTTTATTTTTGCGTTTTGATTTTGTAATTTTGGAATGTTGGTGACCCACAGGGCTACTCTTGCAGACGAGAATCATCCTGGTCTCTCGAGTTTCTCACCTGGTTAAAACAATATATAAAAAATAAACTTGCAAACATGCCTCCTGTAGCTTGAGGCATGTATCAACAATGCTAAGAATTCCAACCCCAATCGAGGAGGGGGGCGGAGGGGTGGGGGTGCCTCCTCAGACCACGCTGATTGGTCTTCCTGTCCCCGTGGGCGTGGCCTATTGTGTGTGTGGGGGGGGGGCTTTTCATTGAACCCCGCCCCTCCCCGCCCCCCCCGACTGGCTCAATGCGCATGCGCAACGTGCCGCGTGAACACGGCCCGCGAGGCGGCCCCGGCACATGAAGACGCTGCAGGGCAGCGAGTCGATGCGCGGCCAAGCCGCTCACTTGTCACTCCACTTGGGCGGCCCTCAATATATTGCTGTGTGGTGGGGACTTAAAAGGGAGAGATTATACACCAGAAGGCGACGTTTCGGGCAATGAGCCGCCTTCAGAGCGCAAATTTGCCGGCCGTTTAAGAGTTTGAGACTGCATGTATTAACAGCGTGGGGGCTTTGACGAGAATCACATTTGAATGCTTTGTTTCCGTTTGAACAGGTCTTGTTGCAATTGCCATGCAAATCGTTAACTCGTGAATAGTGGTGGGTGACCGGCAGAGAGAACACGATCCGCCACTGAATTTCATGCAGTGCCTGCGAACTCTATCCGTATGTCGCGTTAGTGCTGTGCTACCGCTCGCCTATTAGTCGCACTAACCATGGTGCTAGAGGGGTATTGTGACACTCCTACGGTCGGAGAGAGTCATTCCATAAAGGTTTAGTCAGTTTAACATGTTGGCTTTCGCGACCAATGCCATCCACAAATCTGGCTGTCGCCTGATGAGGCTGGTTGTAATTACTGGCGAAACGTCGTACTCGGATTGTAAACGTCGTGGCTTGGCTCTCCAAACACCGGTGTGCTGTACTAGTATACTACACTATACACTACACTATACACTACACTATACACTACACTATACACTACACTATACACTAGTGCTGTACTAGTATACTACACTCTATACTACACTATACACTAGTGCTGTACTAGTACACTACACTATACACTAGTGCTGTAACTAGTATACTACACTATACACTACACTATACACTAGTGCTGTACTAGTATACTACACTATACACTACACTATACACTAGTGTTGTACTAGTATACTACACTATACACTGCACTATACACTAGTGCTGTACTAGTACACTACACTATACACTAGTGCTGTACTAGTATACTACACTATACACTACACTATACACTAGTGCTGTACTAGTATACTACACTATACACTACACTATACACTAGTGCTGTACTAGTACACTACACTATACACTAGTGCTGTAACTAGTATACTACACTATACACTACACTATACACTAGTGCTGTACTAGTATACTACACTATACACTAGTGCTGTACTAGTATACTACACTATACACTGCACTATACACTAGTGCTGTACTAGTACACTACACTATACACTAGTGCTGTAACTAGTATACTACACTATACACTACACTATACACTAGTGCTGTACTAGTATACTACACTATACACTACACTATACACTAGTGTTGTACTAGTATACTACACTATACACTGCACTATACACTAGTGCTGTACTAGTACACTACACTATACACTAGTGCTGTACTAGTATACTGCACTATACACTACACTATACACTAGTGCTGTACTAGTATACTACACTATACACTACACTATACACTAGTGCTGTACTAATATACTACACTCTACACTACACTAGTGCTATACTAGTATACTACACTCTACACTACACTATACACTAGTGCTGTAACTAGTAACGAATTGACCACGTTCTGTTTACGTGACGAACCTTACTAGTCGGCTGTGTCGGGTGGTGGCGGGTTTAACGACACATTTACGCGATCTAGCCCAAAAGGACATTACCGTTGTTAATGCTTTGTAAAGCGCATTGGTTAGAACGCTACATAAATTGCGTTAAGATGAGATTATAACCCGGGCGGCCGCCCTGATTAATACTTCGGGCGTAATAACTTAGTGGACGCTAAAAGTTCCACTTGCCGTATTTGTCTTCCTATTAACCGCGGCTCTTCCTATTCTAGATTTGTGTTTCCACACAAGCGGAGTAAAACCCGCGGTGGACAATATCCACGATCTTAGTCCGCTAAGTTCATCGCGGATCGGTGAGGTGGGTGGGTGTCTATTTAATGTACTGCATTGTATAACGTACTGGTCCCCAGCACAAGAACGTGGAATTGTTGACTACGACTTTGCCACGTTGCAACATCTAGCCGCCGCCGCTGCCGCTACAGCCAATGCTCATTTCGGGGCCCGGTCTTGGGGGAGGTTTCGTTGACGCGGCGAGGAGGGAGGAGGCGGCAGCAGCAGCTCCACCTCATCATCAGCAGTTCAGCAGCAGCACCTCCACCTCATCATCATCAGCAGTTCAGCAGCAGCTCCTCCACCTCATCATCAGCAGTTCACCAGCAGTTCCACCTCATCATCAGCAGTAGCTCCATATCATCATCAGCTCCACCTCATCATTAGCCCAGTTCGCTCAGCAGCAGCACCTCCACCTCATCGTCAGCTCATCAACGGATCCACCTCCTCATTATCACAATTCGCTCAGCAGCAGCACCTCGTCGTCATCACCACCTCCTCGAGACTCCTCAGCAGCTGCAGCAGCATTTCCAACCCCTACTTTTACGAACTGCTCAACTCCTGCATCAACTTTATAATCGTCGCCAGGAGTAGTTCCACTTGATTATCATCATCAACCTCATCGTCAGCAGCTCAATGTCTTCATCAGCTTAACTTCATCGTCAGCGTCATCAGCAGTAGCAGGAGCAGCAACAACTCGACATCTCAAGTAGCTGATCATCGTCATCTGAAGTAGCTGATCATCATCATCTGAAGTAGCCCATTATCACCACCAGAAGTACCTATCTCATCATCGGCTTCAGCCTCCTCTTCATCATCATCATCGGCTGCAGCAGCAGCAGCAGCTGCGTCTCCTCTTTAAAGTTATCGTCGCGCCCACCAGTCAGCCAGACGACTCGAGAGCCATGGGCCTCAGGAAGAAGAGCAAGAGCCCACCGCTCTTCAGCCAGGACTTCGTGATCCAGAACCACGCGGACATCATGATCTTCGTGGTCATCGCCTTCCTCTTCGGGGTCATGTTCGAGGTACGAGTGGCTATCAGGGGGCTGTGGGGCCAGCGGAGGAGGAGGCCCCTGGGGGCCTGGGGCCCCGAGGCTTTACCCCGGAGTCGAACTTGGCAAACCCGGGACCCCCGGGCTGAAATTAACTCCAGCCCGTGGATCCAATTTGAGTTGGGATCCTGGTGAAATCAACTGGGTCGTTGGACTTTATCTACAGAGTTGTACGCGACTTTTAACTTTGTTTCGGGAACGACCGTAACATTTTTTTAATGTTGAAGTTGCAAATCACAGTCTAAGCACAACTGTTTGGGGGTTGGGTCCACAGACATTCACGGAGGATGTGTCATCAGGTCTGGTTTCGGTCTGGCTCTTGAGTCGTGCTAGGTCGAAGTCGGCATTGAGTTGGTTGTGTAAGGATGGAGTTGGGTTGGATTAGGGTTGCGTCCCGGTCGGATTGAATGTGGGACCGGGTCTGGATGTTGCTCCGGCTAGGTCGTGGTCTGCATTGGGTTGGTTGGGTCTGGGCTGGGATCAGTTCAGGGCAGGGCACTTGGGTAGAGTCGGGTCCAATCTGCAGAGACATGACCCCGGGAAGAGATAACGAGGATCGAGTAACGAGGCTAGAGTAACGACGGTAAGGTAAACGATGCTTGTATAACGAGGGCAGAGTAACGGCGGCATGGTAACGAGGACAGGGTAACGAGCGCAGGGTAACGAGGGTAGGGTAACGAGGGCAGGGTAATGAAGAGCATGGTAACGGGTTCAAGGTAACGAGGTTAATGTAACGAGGGCAGGGTAAGGAGAGGAGGTGGGGGGGGGCAGGGTTTGGAGACCCCGGCCCGCACGGAGTCTCCGTTACCCGCCCTGGCCCAGGCTGCCACGTCACTGGAAAAGCAGAGCGGAGGGAGAGAAAAAAAACCTCCACCAACTTGAAATTAAGAGAGGCCAGTGGCTTTCCACGGTGTTTAACGAGAACGCAATCGATTCACCATCACATTGTATCGCGGTTGCCTGTTTTTTGGTGCGTTAAATTATTTAGGACATCGCCTATGGGCCGGGTTTCATTTGGGTAGAAAGTGAGTTGATTCCTGGCTATAATTCTGCACGAAGACCGGTGACCACTGTCTCTTATTGGGATTTACTATTTTGGTGTTTAAGATCCTTTTCGATTGGTCGTGTGCAAGGTGCACTATTGTTATCGGTCATCGCCAGCATTGTACTGAAATAAATGAAATCTATACCTTGTTCAGAGAGTGCGGTCGAAGGAGAGGCGCTATCATTTCAACAGCACCAACGCACACGGATGGCTTGCTCAGCAATTGTGATATTCTTGGATGCCCCGTGGTCCTTTAATTTTTTTCAATCATAAACGTTGTAGTGTCAGGTTACAATTGTTGTCAAATATGTGCATTTCAAGCCCATTGGTAATGTTCAACCTTATATATATATTTAAATATATAAAGTGAAGCCAAATCCAATCAATTTGGTGGCGTAAATGGTAAAGGTGCGGCCCTGCAATTGCTTGGTCACGTCACTGTTTGGCGAAAGGGCCTCCACTAGAGGGAGCTCTGGAGAGAACCCTTCTTAAATGGTATTTTTGGCCTGCTCTTCCATGCTCGCCAGACGTCTTGAAAGAGTTTAGCGGAGAGTAGGGGAGTGTCAGTCGAACTGAACCACCAGTGTGTGTCTAGATCTTCCATCTCCCTCCCCCATTTGGCATAAATAATTGCGTCGTTATAAGTCTTCCCACATCGTATGCTTCATCATCCATCAGCAGCCATGATCAATCAACTGCTGGATGAAAGCTTCTCCAGGCCGCCACCATCTACCGCGATTCAGCATTCTAACTAGCACCTGAACATGTGTGTTGCCATATAATTATTCCCATCACCACCGTTCCTTTCCAAAACGACAACTCTTGCCAGCCGGAGTTGGAGCAATGGGGAATTAGCTCGCCTACCTGCTTACTCAATGCCACCACGCTCCCTCTAGGGTTGTTGGCTGGAAACGCAGAGTAAGCCCCCCCCCCCCATTCTGTGATAGGTAACGAGGTAGACTCATTTTATAAACCTCCTTGAAAGTTAGCCGCGCACAGAGGACTTGGGTAACTTTTGTTTAATTTTTTGTTTAAACAGTCACATTAAAGTTAACTAATGTAATAATAATTGACGAAGTGTTTGCCATTGACTCGTTCAGTGGTTGTAGCTGTCGAGTCGGGAAATAGATTACAGAACCGAAAGTTTACAATTGCGTTGCACATGACCCTTAACACTTAGATAAATGTACTCTTTCAGGACTCTTTGTAACTTGAAATGCGTCAGAGCCTGACGTAGCTTGTTTATCTTCAATGAGCATCTTACACACCCTGTGACACATTTCACCTTAGGTAACCATACATATGCACTGCAGTGTGGTTCCAAATAGCATGTTTCTTTGATTTTTTTGTACAGCCTCATGAGATGCAGTTGCTTGCAGAAGCTAGATAAATACAAACATCGCAGGGTCATAAGAGGTGGCGGGCTTGGGGAAGCCTTCATCCAGCAGTGGATTGACCACGGCTGCTGAGGACGATAAATACATTGTGCGTCAACTTTTTTGTTTGTTTAGGATACTCAAATGTACTGCCAATACAACGTGTTCTCGTTTTCGAGTTGCACTGCAATATATTGTCCTCGCAACTATGTATCCGCGGCACACCACGGAAAGGGGAGTAGTCAATGATGGAATGCATGGAGAAAGAACATTTAATGGCGAAAGGGAAGAGATAAGAGAAACAACGGGAAATATCGAGGGAAAGAATGGAAATTGAAATTTGTGGGGAAAAAAGGGTAGCACAAGGGTCGGCACAGTCGAGGATGGGGGAGGAAGAGGTTGCATCAGAGCCTTTACACTAATGAATTAAAGCTTTCGTGACTGCATAAATTACCCATTGTTTTTTTTCGGTAAAGTCACATATGTAGAAGTTATATTAAAATAAATCGATCGCGACGCTTCTACCGCAACACAAGCCTCGTGATTGATTTATTTTAATATAATTTCTACGTACGTGAGTTTACCGAAAAAACCAATGAGCTTTTACACTGCTGCACGGAGCAGCATCTATTCAAATTGGATGGGGAGAGGTCGGGAATTCAAAGTGGGCCTGGACACACAGAGGTCACGTGATTTACGGGAGGCTTGAGCTGATTTAGATAAGGTGGAAAGATATGTGTACACCAGTCCACACAGTAAATGAATGACAGAACACACGTAATGGACAAGGTAACTCTTCATGGAATCTGCTTTGACCTTGGAAACATTGATTATGCTGCGTTGTATAAAGACTGCTGAAATGTTTGTGTCCAATTCAAATATGTTTTAAAGTAATTTAACAAGAAATTTAGACCACTTATTGTCAGTGCAGGTCACTGATTTATGTATATTCCCTCAAACAGGACATGGCTAAACGTTTTATAATTTGAATGGAATATGGAAATTATTTACATACATGGAAACTTTACACCTTTGTTTTATAGACATCATTAAATGTGGCGATTCTTATTATATAAAAATAAATCATCATGAGGATTTGTTAAAGTAAAAGAAAGTCATTATATCAATCATTGCCTAAACAATAATTTGAGTAGAGACATGTCATTGTTCCTGATTGATGGCAAAGTAAGGTAATCTTAATGCAAGACCTAACGCCATTTGTCTCCAGTTTGCATAACCTAAAAGAGTATTTAGGCCAGTAGATCTGATGTCGGTCGCTTGGAGTGAGTGAATCTGTAATGTTTGTTTGGTTGTCAATTTCAGGCGACTGCAAACACTGCTTTCATGTTCATGTCCATCCAACACAACATCACAACCCAAGATGAAGGTTGGTCACATGTTCTTCTTAATTGTACCTGAGTTAGTGCCATTGTAGTTCCTGGTGTTTTTCGGAGTTAATCAATACCTCGTGCAATAGTCTTGTGAATGTTTATCGATTTACAAGCGTTTCGTACATATCTAGTAGTGTGGTACTACATCATGTGACCTCCTTTGCCAGTACCAAAATATGATAATAGGGTTTTCCCCTTTTTTCTGGCAACTAAACAGTCGTGTTAAGATGTTAAAACATCAAACTGAAACCTTTTACAAAGAATCATGTCTGCATTAACAACAATACTTGTGGTCAGAATGCAAACAAAAAACAAACTCTGATAATATATGCATTGTCCTTGAAACTGATTGGTCCACACCATAGACAGCTTTCTTTTGAGCCTCGTCTCAAAAGGTGTTAGACCAGAGGACACCAAAAGGCTGTCTCTGGTGTGGACCAATCCAGTTTCAAGGACAATGCATATATTATCAGTGTTTTTTGTTTGCATTCTGACCACAAGCATTGTAGTTAATGCAGACATGATTCCTTGTAAAAGGTTTAAGTTTGGTAACGTGACTTTACCGAAAGAACCAAGAATATGAATCACTGCAGTCACGAAAGCTTTAAATCAAAATCTTAATACCTGTTTTGTTGCCAGAAAAAAGGGGAAAACTGTTTTTTTAAAATCACTAAACTCAACAACTTAAAGGCGAAATAAAGGTAAGATTCCAAGCTGACTTTGTGTAATGTCTAAATCGTATACGTGCTTCATTCAGTGAATTTAAAAATAATGTGCTTAGAATTATGTTTTCTGAAAATTGCTATTGTTTAATCCATCAACACAGGCTCTAAAATGTCTCAATGTTCTTGTTTTTTATTTTTGCAGATGGAAGTGGAGAGCCGAGCAGTGTTTACCAGTATGGCAAGAAGGACTTTGCCACAATTTTCTTTTACATTATTGTGGCTATTGTTATCCACGGTACAGTTCAAGAGTATATTCTGGATGTAAGTTACCACAAACATGTCACAAACCTGCATTCTTGTTCGTGATTATAATTTGCTTCTTAAAAGGAAAAAAAAAATCATCAGCCATGATCAATCCACTGCTGGGTGATGCCTCTCCAAACCGTTGCCATCCCTTACGATGATCGATAATCCCATCACTCCGTCTCCATGTTGGACCGCCCTTCTTTGGCTGCCACTTAGTTGTTATTCATGCTCACCGGTCCATAATGCTTTCTAGAATGAAAATGGCAAAGTTGTAATTCATAAATATGAGCAAAACAAAATACAATATACAGTGATGAAGGATAATTCAGAACAAAAGTGGCATGCAACAAGTTTAATAGGTTTCCTCCGCACCTCCGATTAGTGTGGTTGGCAACATACATTGTGAAAGAAGTTCAAGATACATACGTGCATAAACAATTGAAAATGTCAGAAGGACACAACAGAAAAGCACATCGAAGTTCGTACATCGTGGGAACTGTTGGAAGGTGGACCGAGATATGAATGAAGACATAAAGAGGTGACCGAGAGTAGGCTGGAAAGGCTTTTGGAAAAGTGAACTTGCTAAAGAAAAGCAGTATGCCAATGTGCTTAAATAAAGTTTGCAACTATTTTATGTTACCTGCTATGATATGGATCAGAAACGGGACACTGACAGAAATTGGATAAAAAATCTAAAAAGTGCACAAAGAAGGCTGGAGAGGTACAGTGAGGGAAAAAAGTATTTGGTCCCCTGCTGATTTTGTATGTTTGCCCACTGACAAATAAATCAGTCTATAATTTTAATGGTAGGTTTATTTGAACAGTGAGAGACAGAATAACAACAACAAAAATCCAGAGAAACGCACGTCAAAAATGTTCCAAATTGATTTGCATTTTAATGAGGGAAATAAGTATTTGACCCCTCTGCAAAACATGACTTAGTACTTGGTGGCAAAACCCTTGTTGGAAATCACAGAGGTCAGACGTTTCTTGTAGTTGGCCACCAGGTTTGCACACATCTCAGGAGGGATTGTCCCACTCCTCTTTGCAGATCTTCTCCAAGTCATTAAGGTTTCGAGGCTGACGTTTGGCAACTCGAACCTTCAGCTGCCTCCACATATTTTCTATGGGATTCAGGTCTGGAGACTGGCTAGGCCACTCCAGGACCTTAATGTGCTTCTTCTTGAGCCACTCCTTTGTTGCCTTGGCCGTGTGTTTTGGGTCATTGTCATGCTGGAATACCCATCCAAGACCCATTTTCAATGCCCTGGCTGAGGGAAGGAGGTTCTCACCCAAGATTTGACGGTACATGGCCCCGTCCATCGTCCCTTTGATGCAGTGAAGTTGCCCTGTCCCCTTAGAAAAACACCCCCAAAGCATAATGTTTCCACCTCCATATTTGACGGTGGAGATGGTGTTCTTGGGGTCATAGTCAGCATTCCTCCTCCTCCAAACACGGCGAGTTGAGTTGATGCCAAAGAGCTCCATTTCGGTCTCATCTGACCACAACACTTTCATCCAGTTGTCCTCGGAATCATTCAGATGTTCATTGGCAAACTTCAGATGGGCATGTATATGTGCTTTCTTGAGCAGGGGGACCTTGCTGGTGCTGCAGGATTTCAGTCCTTCACGGCGTAGTGTGTTACCAATTGTTTTCTTGGTGACTATGGTCCCAGCTGCCTTGAGATCATTGACAAGATCCTCCCGTGTAGTTCTGGGCTTATTCCTCACCTTTCTCATGATCATTGCAACTCCACGAGGTGAGATCTTGCATGGAGCCCCAGGCCGAGGGAGATTGACAGTTCTTTTGTGTTTCTTCCATTTGCGAATAATTGCACCAACTGTTGTCACCTTCTCACCAAGCTGCTTGGCAATGGTCTTGTAGCCAATTCCAGCCTTGTGTAGGTCTACAATCTTGTCCCTGACATCTTTGGAGAGCTCTTTGGTCTTGGCCATAGTGGAGAGTTTGGAATCTGATTGATTGATTGCTTCTGTGGATAGGTGTCTTTTATACAGGTAACAAGCTGAGATTAGGAGCACTCCCTTTAAGAGTGTGCTCCTAATCTCAGCTCGTTACCTGTATAAAAGACACCTGGGAGCAAGAAATCTTTCTGATTGAGAGAGGGTCAAATAATTATTTCCCTCATTAAAATGCAAATCAATTTATAACATTTTTGACATGCGTTTTTCTGGATTTTTTTGTTGTTATTCTGCCTCTCACTGTTCAAATAAAACTACAATTAAAATTATAGACTGATAATTTCTTTGTCAGTGAGCAAACGTACAAAATCAGCAGGGGATCAAATACTTTTTTCCCTCGCTGTACATGCTCTGAGAGGCAAGAAGAAGAACACATGGCGTAGAGAAAATTAGAAAGTAAAAAACATTTTGATTGTTGAGAATATTAAGCGGGCTTGGTCAGGACACGTCGCTCAAGGATGATGGTCGGTGGTCAGAAACCAACAAGGAGAGAATATCCTTGAGGGCGTCTTACCGTGAAGATGGAGTGATGGAACGAGTTTGTGTGTTGAAGCTCTGTGGAGTGTTGCATCACAAAACCATGAAAGATGGTGATGACGTGGGGAGACCTCGAGTGGATACGTCATAGCTGATGATGATGATAACGAATGAAAATTAAATAGGAAAAGAACACGTTCATTTTGATTGATGAGTGCCATTGCTTATAACGACTGATGTGTGTTGTGATGTGTGTATGTATGTGTTTTGATAGAAGCTGCACCGTCGCCTGCACTTGTCCAAGATGAAGCACAGCAAGTACAACGAGTCGGGGCAGCTCTCCTTCTTCTCCTTGATATTTTCCTTCTGGGGGCTTTACATCATCATTGTGGTAAAGTGCAATATTCTGTATTTGAGTCTCTATTTCCAACTGAGCTAGTAATACGGTATAATGAATGGCACCTTCGGTCAGTAAAATCTAACAAAGTTGGTGAGATGGGCGAGAAGGAAAACATCTTGCCATGTAGGTTTCTGCAGTTGCTTGTAATGCACGCAAATTCTTCCAGGTTAGGCTACATGTTGAGAATTTCTTCTCTCAAGCTCTGCAGGGGTTTGCAGGCGTTGAAGTTATACATCTCGCCTGTTCTCAACTCTTATATGTTGCCTGGATTGTCCAGATTACTGTAAAACCTCGTTATTTCAGTATTTGATCATTCGTGATCAGGGATAAATTGGCACGGCTGTGCTTTCGGCATATATACAGTATTAGTAATTTGACGTGATCTGAATAGCCGTAAGGAATGGTCCAATTTCGGCATACACGTGGATCGATGCCATGCGCCACGACGAAAATAATTATTCAGTCTGGTGGCGGCGTGCGTGGCGAGCTTTGGTGCAGACCTGTTGCTTTGGACCGTACCTTTGCTGATGCACTCTGTGCAAGCCAACACTCTCAGAAATGTCGTCTACACCTACATCAAGAAGTAATAGAAAGGGACTAGACTATAAATCCCTTCGTCTGCGAGACAAATCTAAAATTTTGGTTAGAATTGATGCAGGTCTGTCGATGCATATAGTGTGTGAAGAGTTTGGAAAACAAATGTGGAAAAATAAATTATTGCGGCACGAGGCACTGGGGAAGTACCATTGTACATTTTTCGGAATACTGGACAATTTGGCAAGGCCAGAGCCCCATATGTGTCGAATTTATAAAGGGTTTACTGTATCATGTTAGATCCCCAGAACTGCTGTGATTGGATACTGACTGAAATGGATACTCTCATCTGATCAGAATCGAGGGGAGGGGGGCAGAGTGACCAGCCAATGCCAGAAGTTGCCCGCAGTAATGCATGGTGAAAGCTTCAGAAAATAAATGCTCAACACTTAGCCCATACTGGAAGTGTATAATAAAAATACTGCACGCACTGTAAACATTCAAAGTAACTTGGTTTACGTACATGCATGTTTGTGTTTACATGGACACAAGCCAGATTAATCTGCAACCCAGATAATCCACCCACATATAAACGATACTCAACTGTAACTGTTTTGATGCATTATAATTTATCATATTTGCTCTTCAGGAAGAATATGCTACACAGCTGTCAAGACTTTGGGAAGGATTTCCACATACCACTATGTCGTGAGTTTGGCTGCAAACTATCGGAATGGAAGACATTTGATATTTTATTGTTTAAACGTTTGTGTGATTGTGCGATTGTGCATTGTTCATTTATCTTACATCAAAATTACATATAAAGTACAACATTGATTCTTTGAGTGTATATTTGTTTTCATTTGTTTTTGTCTTTGTAGTTGCTATGTGAAGTTTTACTACATTTTTCAGCTGGCTTACTGGGTTCATGCATTGCCTGAGCTCTACTTTCAAAAAATAAAAAAAGTAAGTTTTTTTTGTAAGGAAGCCATTTTTTGTTTTCATTTTGTTGATTTCTCCATGATGTAGGAGGCATCCTCCATTACATTCTAATGTCATTACGTAATTGTATATTCATTCCATATGCTGCGTATTATAACGGTTTATGTTTTGCAGGAAGAAATTTCAAAACAACTTCAACACATCAGCCTTTACATAATTCATATTGCTGCAGCATATCTACTTAAGTAAGTTGGAACAACACATAGCTTTAAATAAATTGTGCCATTTTGAAATACAATTTAATATAATTCATAATGTTAACAATTTCTGGTGGCAAAATGGCCTTGAAGTCTTCATTCCTTTTAACGGAGAAATGGACGACATCAACTCTGCTTCTGGACAAACAATTTGAGCGGATAACAAATCCATGCTCGAATTAATCCGGGTTCCCAGTATTGAGTTGATTGTCTCAACCTAGTCACCAGAGATTAGACAAAATTAATCGCATTCAGTTTCTGCACCTATTTTGTTGTAAATATCAGTCCTAAGAATTAAAAAAAATATTGGTTTGGTTGTTACGTGACGAACATTGCTCTCGGTTGCAGAGCAGACGGGAAATGGCTTTTCTTTAGAGAGATCTGAACACATCTTGGGCATGCACTGCTCTGTAAGATGCGAATTGATTCTTGATCTGATGACATGATGCAGATGACTGAATTGGATACAATTGGGGGAAAATCATGAGAAAAAAACACTTTCAAATTATTGAGTCGATTGGTTTAGAATTCTGAGGAAAAGTATAATTAATGCAAGATATGTTGATGTGTGCTGTCTTGCTCTCTGGATTCTGTTCTCAGTCTCACACGGCTTGGGATGCTGCTCATTGTCTTGCATTATATGGTGGAGTTTGTTTTTCACATCTCCCGGATTTTTTACTTCATCGATGAAAACTACCAGAAAGGGTGAGTAGTGGTGGTGTTTTTGTATGTTGAACATCTTTTGCACCGTACATAGCCAATCGTGCTAATCAGAGGTGCAAATGTGTTTGATTGCACATATGCATTTGTCACAGTGCCAGAGATCCTTTGTTATCTTGAGTAAAAACAATGTTAAATTGCGTTTAGCACAACTCTTTGCGGGTTGCTTCAGGCTTAGGAATCGTCATAGTTGGCTTTGCATTTTTCTGGTAAACATCGTTGCTTGAGTGACACCTTTGGTTTTGCAGGTTCCAGGTGTGGGCAGTGCTATTTGGGCTGTCGCGTCTCATCACACTGACACTGTCCGTCCTCACTATTGGCTTTGGCCTGGCACGCTCCGAAAACCAGACCTTGGATGTAGCTGCTGGAAACTTCAACACTCTACTGATAAGGCAAGAGATGCTTTAGTGTTGTTTGATTTTCATTATTTATTTTAGTATTATCTAAACAAAAAAACTTCCTGAAACTCTCATCGAATGAATCATTTCTGCCACTAAAGTGGCCCCTTACATTACTGGCAATGTGAATATAGATTCCTGGTAGTTTCGGTCAGTGAAACCATTAAACGTGTAATATGTTGTTTTCCAGGATTTGTTTGTTGGCACTGATCTGCCTCACACAAGCCTGGATGATGTGGACATTTATTAAATTTCAGCTGAGGCAATGGAGAGAATACAAGATGTCAATTTCAAACAAGAAGAAGCAAGCTACACTTAAACTCAAGAAAGATTCAGGTTAGTTTCCTAGATATTTGGTTATTTGTGATAGTAATTCACACCCAATTGCTATGTAGCCAAATTAGACTGTTGACCTCTATAAAAAGACAATAGATAAGCGGACAATCTGTGTCCTTCATCTATATCTACTTCTCCACGTAAAAAAGAAAATTATAATTTATACAATCAGTGCTGCTGGGGTGATTCAGTACAAGTGTAATGACGACTTGACACACTTCTCTTGAGATGGCACTTTATTGAAGACACGTTCACTTGACATCAGGTGGAGACCCCCACTGCAACAGCCCCGAGTCTCCCGCTCATCTCCCTTATATCTCAACACGAGGCCACGCCCCCCTTCTAGATCATTCTCGCTGACTCTGGATGCTCCCTCTACCGGCAGACTCCACTGTCCTCTTACGTCACCTGGCCATGCTTCCTTGAACATTCCCGTAGTCACCAGTCCCTTCACACTTGAAGTTTTTTTAACCGAAAGAACCAAGAATAAGTCTACATTATAGACTTCCAGTATGCTCACCAAGGTTAAGAACCAGACTACTGCCAGTACACTCACCCAGCTTAGTAACCATTACTACAGTCTACATTATATACTGCCAGTACACTCACTAAACTTAATAACTAGTCTACATTATAGACTGCTAATACACTCACTCCAATTAAGAACCAGGCTCCGGTCTACATTCGTGTTTTTTTATTATTAATATTTTATGTTTATTTTTTATTCACTTTATTTTTTATTATTATTTTTCTATCTATGTAACTTTACCGAAATAACCAAAGAATATGATACCCCTGTGATTACTTCCCGTGGCCACTAGTGCACTCGTACTGTAGGCTGTCTTCCCTGTCAATACCTCCCGTGGCCACTAGTCCCCTCAGCGCATGCAAGCTCTGGACCATGTCTCAACAGCAGAGCCAGGCCTGCTCGAATCATCACTGGTGAACTGCCAGATGTCATCAGCAAGAACCCTCTTTAAGTTCCACACAAATATGATACAATACATCACGCAAAATAATTGTAAGCGTCGTGGTGGAGAATGTAAGTATCATAAAGATTTCTGGAACATGTTTATGTAAATAAATCTACAGTACAATCCATGTTTATCAATTCGCAGCTGGATGAGGACCTCCCAAGCTGTGCAGGCCATGAGGGATATTTGACCATACAATTTCAACCGAGAAGATGGGTACAAACTTAGCAATCGTTGGAAGGACGTTATCAACCAGTTTAAGTCACAACTGGCTGTGATCCCTTGCTGTCAGCTTCCGATGTTATTTATAAAAAAATTCCCCATGGCTTCGGCTCTCCGATTTCACATTAACAGGTTGAATTTCTCACGCCAACGTGGCCACCTACGGACGCCGACCTCTACGGCGCGTTGGCTCTGCGATCTTACATTAACAAGCTAATCTCTCACATTAACATCACTATCCCCACCCACTTCGTTTATGACCCTAGGACTACACCCTATGTAACAGTCTGCATTCAGCAGTTTTCTTCTTGATGACGATCGCGTGTGTTGTGATCGAAACGTCATAGTTTTTTGTTATTTTCTTTGAACCATCTACGTGACTTTACCGAAAGACCCAAATAATATGAATTTCTGAAGTCACGAAAGCTCTAAGTTAAGATTTGACCATACTTCACCACGCTGGTCAATACGGGTTTGCGAAGGTGGTGTGTTGGAGTGCAGAACAACAGAGGATTTTGTTGCACTGCCCTCTACTGCGCACAACACCGATTGAATTTTGAAAACAAAAAAACCATCCGTCTATCGCTGCCTTAAAAGAAAAATATTGAATAGTCACACTTGTGCTATGAAACGTCACCTATTTTGCCCCGTTTCGGCAAATTAGCACCTCCGATTTGCACGGTTGGCTACGTACGGTGTGAACGAAGTTCAACATACATACACATTGATGATAGCGAGTTATGTTAATCTTGCTTCTGCACCACTACCAAAGCAACAGCTTCACAATTGCTTTCTGTGTTTTGTTGTCCTTTCCTCGCAATTCCGATTAGCACGGTTGGCTACGTACGGTGTGAACAAAGTTCAACATACACACGTGTAATTTGTTGTATTTTGAGGAGTGATGGTCACCCATTCAAGCACTATCCAGGCTCAGCTCTAGCCTCTGACATCGAGCACATTCTGGTTGACTTGAAGATAGTAATTCGTGTAAATACTCAGACATGCAACTCCATTTTTTTGTAACATTTGAAATGCTCTCTTACAGCGTACGAAAACGGCATTGTGAAAATCACCACAGGACCATCAGTCAATGGCAAGAAAAGAAAGAGTTCGTAAACTGACCAAGACCCCCTTATGTACAGAGGATGCCTTTATTTTTGTCAACACGGATGTGCCCTTAACTTGCTTTCAATTTAGTGCCAGTAGTTGATTCGGTTTCGCAGTGTTACTTTTAAAGCGTTGAACATGCGTATTATCTTTCCCACAAAACAATACTCTTTCCTCAATCCCATTCAAAACTAGACCCTTGAGGTTTGTGACTGATCCAACACAAATACAGTATTTACGTTGTACTTTTTTTTTACAAAATGTTTATGCGTACCAAAGGAAGCGAACTGTTAAAACCAAAAAGTTGGTTTGACCGCACATTTTTTTGACATTTTGTGGCATAAAATTGTATCACTTCTTTCGTACATACGTACAGCTGATGTAGATGCTGAGCAACAACTTCAATTTCGCATTTAGGTGGTCAAGCCAGATAACGGCGTCAGGAGCAGCGGAGTGTATCGCTGCAATGTCTGTGGTATCACTGAATTCTTAGCAGTTACTGGCACTAAATATGCGACTTTGAAAGCAGTGAACTAATGAGTGTTCCTGTGCAGCACCTAATCGAACCTCTGAAAGCAACAGGACGGCATCCAGAGTTATCCGTGTTCATTTTCTATCCTGCACTACCCCACTTATTGTTTGATTGGACAATCTCCACTTTGCTGTGAAACACTTCTAAGTGAGCGGAATAAAGTTAACAAGTTGCGTGCATATGCAAGTATTAGAAGACAATAAGTAGACCCCCTCCCTCACATTAACTGCACGTCAGTCAGATCATTGTTTTTTTGTGTATGGGCACTTCCAAATATTGGGTAATGCAATGCCTTTTTTTTCCTTTGGAACATTAGTAGCATTGGTAATGGGAGCACAGTGGAAAATGCAGTATTAATGTTAAAGCATAAAAACGTAATAGTTATATACACATGGAATGCATTAATTTGCAAATGTTTGTAATGCTTGTCATTTGAATTCACTCTTTTCCCAGTTTGTACATGGCGTAATACCAAAAACTATTTAAAAATGTGTTGCACGAACCTTCATATACAACTGATATTGTGTAATAGCTTCTTAAACACCTACATACCATGTTGGGCTTTTTTGATGGATGCAAAATGTGTTAAAGTGAAAAGAAAGTTCAGCTTGATGACCTTATTCAGCCATATTGGTTGGTCATAATGGCATATCTCAAGGCCGTAGAGCCATTTTTGAACAAAGGGAATTCTTAAGACTGCTGCCTTAAGTGTGTAGTTTTTGTTAATATTTGGGACAGTACTCTGAAGTGAGGTCTGTTTTTCTTTGCCTGATGCTGAATAGCATACGTTAATATGTAGACAATGGTTTGCATATTGCATTAAATGCCCAGTGGTTAATTTACTACCATGAACCCATTATTTGAATTCTTCTTTAAATGTAAATTATAGTGACAATTTAAAAAGCAACCAATCGAAAAGCATTAAGCCACGTACAATTACAGAAACTTAGCCAATACCCCCATTTTCAAATGTGGTAGACTGTTTTCGTGTTTGTTAAATTGTTGTATGTGTTATCTTTGTGGAATGCGTTATAAGCATGTGAAAGCATTTTGTGGCTTTGTATTTAGTTTTCCTGTGGTTGTATGTCTTTGTATTGGTGGTTGCAGTTACCTGGACCCTGACTTGTCAGTGTTTTTTTTTGCACCAGAAAATGCTTCGTTAACATGCGCATAAGTGATCGCACAGTTTCTGATTGTGATTAATGATGCTTACACAACATGTCCTTTGTATTTGCGAATTTGTACATACAATTGGTTTCATGTGAATATGTGGCAACAATCAAATAGTTTTAGAGTCGGGTTAACACTCATTCAGCTAGCAGGCAGATATGTTATAACATTTTGAGACATTTTAGACAAGGGGGTTATGTTTTTTCAAATTTGACGTCAGTCTGGCCACTCAGCGACAGTTATTCGGGGGAATACTGTGACGCATCAATCCCACCGGCAAAACTTAAGAAGCTTCAAACCGTAAGTACATGTTTATATGGAATTATAGGGTGACAATATATGCTTTATATGTTTCGATATTTTTCTAGTTAAAGTTCGTAGCATATTGCAAAGGTAAGCAATATGGTAACAAGAACACCAAAACTTCTGCTAGAAATAGGAGTGCCTTGTAAATCCCTTTTTACAATACATAATTTTTTGGGAGTTTTTGTATTCGGGAGGTCATTAACGTAATGGATAATTATAACCTATGAAGACTTGCATTCTGCTGTGATGTTGCGTCATTCTTACTGTCGGGCAAGCTATTCTTATGAAAGGATTATCGTTCTTTTCCAAACTCTACATGATTTGTGCACATTCACATTTGTGTGTGCATTTGACTTGTTGAATCGGGGCCTTGTTTTAATGGCATTTTATTCAGCCTTAAAACATTTTGAAGTAAACTAACCATGATTGCGCTTAACTTTCCAGAACTGTTTACCGCTTGCTTACATTTTTAGAATTACATATTCTTTCAGATGTTTACTTTAAAAAATATATTTTTTATGGTAAACAGTTATACTACACCTAACATTTCTATATTTTGACTTTTTATACCGTTTATAAAACAATTTCCAAAGGTTATGTACAGAACCAACTCAAGTGTAATGGAGATTATTGTTTGACAGAATGCTGAAAATGTTTTCAATGTTATTTTTACATAGTTGCAATAAATGTGGTGAAATCAGAGCTTAGTTAAACAAATGCTACCAAAACGCATTACTGTATTCCTGATCTACATTTTAGCAGTACTTGCCAGCAACCACCAGAAGTGTGCTAAACAGGTTTTCCCAGTTGTAAGAATTTACCGCTAAAAAAAAATCAACCAACGATAGAAAAAGATCACCCAGTGGAAAAACCAGTTTACCATCGGCGACTGTGACTGCCGGTAAATGCTGCCAGAAGCACTGGCCACCATTCTCCACCCAGATCCCGATGTATGTGGTCTCATGGTAGGGTCATCTTGGCTATCCCACTCCCCAGGGGTCAGCAACCTGCAGCTATGGAACCGCCCGCGACTCTTTAATGACTGTTTCGTGTCGTTATTCGCATGCATTTACGGCTCGTGGAAAATATTGAGGTTTTATTTTTTTACAGAATTCAAAAGAAAATGGCTCTTGTTATTTTGGTTGCCTACCCCTGGGCTATTCTGTGCACAGACAGAAATGGCGTCAAGTTGACCAAGGCGCCTGGCCAGGTGGCTTTTAGAGGCTTATGATTAGTAAAATGTCGCTAATGCTATCTGCACACAAACTATTTGTTTGGCCTAGAGAATATGCAAATGAATACACTAGATGTTTGGGGAAACTGTTGGGATTGAATGTAAAGTTTTTTTTATAAAGTGTAAGAATGAATGATTCCTTTTAGAATGACAAATTTTTAGTATCATAAATCTAAAGTGCCTTAAAGAGTTGCTTTCAAAATGTAAAGATTCCAACATTGATTCTACCTCATTAAACCAGGGGCTGTTTTGTCAAAATGTAAGTACAGTACTGTGATTTTGTAGCCATCCCTGTTTATGCTTTCGTTCCTCGTGGCCTTCACTTGAATGCCATTTTAGCAAGTCTTTATTTTCCACACCGAGAGATGCCAGCTTGCTTGCATTTTTTCTGAAGAAAATTAGTTCCTATTAAACAGTGATTTTGACAAGTCTACTTCCATCCATGCATCCAAATGCAACTCGAGTACAGTATTTTTGGGAGGTGTGAACTTTGTGTTGTCATATCAAATTATTATTTGCTTATACGTGCTTATTTGCTTGCTGTAAACTTTTCCACATTGTATCTCTCGTCGAAGCTTTTTAAGAATTTACAGATACAGTAATTTAATACCATTTTCACTATTGACAAGATTGGAAATAAACGTTTTCAATTGTATATTGCAATGTTTTTTTCTCCATTGGCCAGTGGTACATTTAAACGGTGTTATAGGGCAAGCAATAAACTTACTTTCCAAATAAAAGTAACACTTTAGACATATACTCACATGGAATACTGCAATACATGGCCAACATCTCACTTTTTGTACTTCCATTGACTGCCAACTTTTGCATTTCATTAGATCATAGGCCCAGACCGGGAATCAATATCATCCATCTCTGCCACGTTCTTGGTTTCATATTCAAATCCGTGACGCTTTCTCTGGAATTGTACTGGCCACTTGAATTTAAGTTGTGGAAAATAAACATTTTAAGTCCAACGTAATACCACTTATAACCCACTCGTTTAAAAAAAGTGAACGGTAATTCACTTTCTTACTGATTATGAAAAGAAAATACACGTGTATTGAGTGTTGCCACCTCGACTGGTAATTTCTTTAAAGGATCCACTGACTTTTATTTTTCGATTTAAAGCTTTCGTGACTGCAAGGATTCATCTTCTTTGGTTCTTTCGGGTAAAGTCACGTAGAATGAGAATAAAATAATAAATTGATAAAATAAAATAACATCAGGTGAAGGGACGAGACTGTCTCGTCCCTTCACCTGATGAAGGCCGCTTGTGTTGTGGCCGAAACGTCGTGAGAATATTGTGTTATTTTATCAATTTATTATTTTATTCTCATTCTACGTGACTTTACCGAAAGAACCAAAGAAGATGGATCCACTGACTTCACGACTATCACGGGTCACGGGGACGACTGATACAGCGACTGCGTAGGCGTTCATGGTTGTGCTGTACGAAGGTCTCCGCTGTTTTCGGGTTGCACTGTGATGTTTCTGTATCATGTCCGACGCGTCGCTCGAAGTACTGGAGCCTCTCCAGAAACTGAAGGAAGATTATTCAGGAGACCAGCACGTGGCAACCCAAAGGTCGGCCATCATGCCGAAAAGTATTTGAAGATCTCTTAATACTGTATCGATGATTCCCGGAATGGCCATTGTGAATGCCACGGAGCCTGCCGCCTGATGGGCAGTGTCCGCACTGATCTCAGGATGTCTCTTCTCAACCTCCCGCACGATGTTTACAAACGCAGAGGACGAGTTTGGGGCGCGGGAGTGGGTGGACGCGTCAAAGACTTGAGCTTGATCCTTTTCAACAACCCACGCAGCAGCGGCATAAAAAAAAGCAAAGGCGTTCTTCTTACACCACCACAACCAACCTCCCGAGCTGGTTCACGTTAACCACTCGTGGAAAACCTAGGAGACATATACCACCGCAGGAGACGGCCAGGCGTAATCATTAATGCAGATTTCGGGTGCTCGTTCATAAGCCGTCTGTGAACCAGAACATGTCCACGGTTGCGTGCCGGGGACCCGGCCCGCTCTAGTGGTGGTGGTTGTTAGTTGGTGGTGGTCGTGGTTGTTGTTGGCCCCCGTCCCATAGGGGAGGAGGGCTCGCACAGCGCCCATTATTGGCTACTGCAGCTTTACTGCCTTTGGAGGAGGCGGAGCGAAGTGGGGGAGGAGGCGGAGCGAAGTGGGGGAGGAGGCGGAGCGAAGTGGGGGAGGAGGCGGAGCGAAGTGGAGTAGGAGGCGGACTCGGCTCTGGCTCCGCCTTAATCCCCCCACTCGTGACCGCGTCGCCTCCTCCACCCCCCCAACCACCACCCCTGCTCCCTCCATAGTGCGTGCACGAGCACACACGCACGCGTGCCCGCGACCAACAACAACCACCATCATCACCACCATCATCATCAACCACGACCCACCACCGAGTTCGTGGTGGAATCGCGGACTGCTTTGGTCCGGCCAGCCTCAGCCAAGCCAGGTGAGTAACAAGAAGGGGTTCGTGGGGGGGGTATTGGTGTCCCCCTACTAAAGGGGGTCCCCTAGCCATCCCGGGACACACACACACGTGGGGGATGGGACACGACTGATTGACGCCTTCCCCTGCTGTTCCTCCCACTACGATTGCTCCTCCTGCTGGCTTCTTGTTCGCTCGCTCGTCTTCTTCACGCCCGTGATGGTCGCCTGTCCCGTGCAAGGCGGTGATGGAGGGGGCGGCTGCTGCTGTTGTTGTTTCGTCTCATCTCGGCGGGTCGTGGGGTCGACGATGAAAAGCTTTTAAAGAGACGGGCACTGCACGGTGTGTATGGTTGTGGTGATTTGCTTGGTGTTTATCGTGAAGTTGGTGTCTGCTATCGCAATGATCTCTCTGATAGTGGCAAACATGGTCACATTGAGGGTGATGATGCACGTGTGGGCCACAGTGGTTGAAGTTGTAGAATACACATGTTGTGTTGAATACATATTTAAACGTACATGTAAACAAAAATACGATAACTTTACAACCATACAAAAGCGGTAAACAACTAACAAAACAGTAAAAGCGCAGGCTCGCATAAACACAGGGACACACAGAAGTACACAACACGGAACAACAAACAACATTACCAACTCGCATGAAACACAAACAACATGTACACAAATATAAACACGCGCTGAAACAAAAACGACAATCATCCGCACAGAGATACGCAAACAACACATTACAGATAAACAACATTTCCACACTACCTCCCCTACACTTGCCACACTTAACTAGCACAACGGTAAGCATGCTGTAACACACTTTCCGTCACGCATACGAGCACAACGCCTTTACAAACATTTAATTTGCACGAACACACGCGTATTTATGTGTGCGCCGCCTTGTGATTGTGTACAAAACAGAGCCCTAACGACGCTCAATAAGCGCGATCGGCCTTCGTGGTTGTAACGATTTGGCCAGCCAACTTTAAACAATCGTTAAAAAAAATATAGCAATAACAAAACAAAAAAATCCCGTACAACAAATATCAACGTAAATACAGACAGTATACAATATATGTCAACACGTACGACGTTGGAACAAACATTCAAACAACAACAACCACCGCCATTACGTGGCGCTGACGCGTTGTCCCACAGGAAGCCACCCCCCCCCCCCCGTGCCAGGCTAGGTGTACTTTTTATGATTTAAAGTCGCTCACACACACACAAACACATACACGGAACGCACAAACCAACATTAAACCCGCGCGTCGTAACAACGTTGAGAATAATCGACACGAACGTAATCGCGTAAACAAATAAAAAGACGAGGACTGTGTACGCTTCGTCAAAACTACGCTCCGCGTGGACACTTGCTCAGGGGAGGCAGCCGAGATCATCGCGCATGGCCATGGTGCTGGCGGCCCCGTTGTTTGATTGACAATGGTGGTGGTGGTTCATGATGATGTTATTTAAAAAGAGTGCCTCGCCTCCTCACCCCTCCGTCTCCCACCATGGCCATTTCTCTCCATTCGTCGCTCGCCGCCTTTCCCCCCTCTCTTTTGGGAGCAGCCCGAGGCTCACAGAGAGAGAGAGAGAGGAGTGAGAGTGCTTCAACTCCTCCGAACTCCCTCCGCTGGCAGTTTTCCTGACATTTTAAATAAGTTCGCCATTGTGTAAAGAAGAAGAATAAGAAGGAAAAAAAGCACCACCATCCCCCCCCCCCATCTCTCGCGGTACAACGCCATCAAAGCACAGCAACTAACATCAGGGGCGTGAAACGATTGTTGAAGTAATCGGGCGTGCGCCGTGTAGAGTAACTAACAATTCGTCTGTGCGCTTTAAATCGACGAGGAAACGACGCCAAGTCGCGTCTCTCCTTGAAGCCCCCTCGTGGCTAGCCGACCTCGATATTGGCCCTCGAACTCGAGGGGGGTCTCGGGCAAACCTGGTGGTTGGTTTGAATGTATATATACCGAATTCGGAACAAAAATGCCCACTGCTTGTTTTGGTTGTCACCGATCCTCCCCCCTGATCTAGCCCCTGCACATGTTTGCCATCTTACGGGATAATAGAACATTAATCGATTATTGATTATCAGGATTCGATTAATAGGATTCCACGGACATAGGAGGTACGGGGGGGACAGGTCTCGTACTTTCCTCCATCTAGTCCAAGGCTGAAAAACTATCTGGGATATAGCCACATAAGTAATCGATTACGCGACCGATCATTGCCTCGAATTTCCTCGACTTAATCGGATAACACCGAATGGGTTGGCAAGGGAAAAGTCCGTTCCCGTGCGTGCCGCTGGACGGGAGGTAATAGGGGGTGGGGTTTGGTAACGTCATCGGCAACTTCCGGGTCAAGCTGGGCGTGGCTTGTGTGTGGGGGGGGGGGTCCTGCCTTCGGGAGGTGTGGGGGGGTGGCACAGAGTAATTATAAAAAAAAGTTGTCGATTTTACAATATTTTTTTACTTAAAGCTTTCGTGACTGCAGGAATTAATATTATTTGGGTCTTTCGGTAAAGTCACGAAGATAGGTTCAAAGAAAATTAAAAAAAACTACGACGTTTCGATCACAACACAAGCGATCGTCATCAGGAGGAAAAAATGAAGGGGAAAGCTGCTGGGGCAGACTGTTTGAAAGGTTTAAAATGGGTGTATAGTCCAAGGGTCATAAACGAAGTGGGTGGGGCTAGTTATGTTAATGTAAGAAATTAGCATGTTAATGTCAGATCGGAGAGCGGCCTCCACGACGAGGGCGCGGAGGCGGCTATGTTAATGTGAGATTAGCATGTTAATGGGAGATCGCAGAGCAGCAACATCGAGCTCGGAGAGCGAGGTGGCTGTGTTAGTGTGGGAAATTTTACCTGTTAATGTAAAATCAGAAAGCCGAAAATAACAACTAACATCGGAAGGTGGAAGGATGGGACCATCACAGCCAGTTATGACTTAAACTGGTTGATAATGTCATGAACGAATGTTTGTTGATAGTCGGTTGGTTTGCAAAGTACCATCATCTTAGAGAAATAAATTTCGTGTGAGCCCACCGCATTAAAACAGTGATCAGCCACGGCCCAGGTATTGGTCCTATCGTGTTTCAGATCTGCCTTATGTTCACGAGCACGGTCCGAGACATCCACTTAATGTTCGGCCCTGGTGAGACACTGCCTCGCCAACGCTTACTTCACCTGGAATGGAACTTTGTACAATGGGTTCTCCCTAATGTCCAGTTTTAGCCAATGTTTTCATGGAAAAATTTGAGACAGATGCCAACCAGGCATCCACTCTACGTCCGTCCTTGTGGAAGAGGTACGTAGATGACACGTTTGTCATCTGGCCACATGGCCTCAACCACATCAATTCCATACACCCAACCATCTAATTCAAAATGCAGGTGGAAAAGGATGGCAAGTTACCATTCTTGGATGTTTTAATCGAAAGACCAGATGGCTCAATGGGACACTGTCTACAGGAAAGCCACACATACGGATGCCTACCTAAAGCCTGACTCCCACCACCATCCATCCAAGAAGAATTCCCTCATCAAAACTCTACACCATGGAGCTCGATGTATTTCCGACCATCACCTAGCCAGTGAACTAAAACACGTAGACCAAGCTCTTAAGATGAATGGATATTGAAACTACACAATCCGTAAAGCTATCACCCCAACCGTTGGGTAAGAACCATCTGAGGCCCCAATCAAAACCATCAGCTTGCCATACATAGCAGGGGTCACCAAAAAGATCTCCAAAATCATGAGCAAACACAAGATCCAGGTTCGATTTAACACAGTACATAAAATTCGTGATCTGATCCCATCTGTGAAGGATCTCCCATTAACATGCTAATTCCTCACATTAACATCACTAGCCCCGCCCACTTCGTTTATGACCCTTGGGCTACAACCATTTTAAACCTTCCAGTCTCCCTCAGTAGCTTTCCCCCTCTTTTTTTCTTCCTGATGACGATCGCTTGTGTTGTGATCGAAACGTCGTAGTTTTTGATATTTTTTTTTGTTCTTTTCTTTGAACCTATCTACGTGACTTTGCCGAAAGATCCAAATAATATTTACAATATTTTGTTGATTTCATTGACTGATCGTCACAGATCTGTAAAAAAATAAATCTGCCACCACCACCTCCTTGTGCTTAAATGCTGTCAACATTAGAACAATTATCACTGAGAGGAAAGAAAAAATACGTTTCAGTTGACTGGCCCTCTGCAGGCAAATTTGAGGTTGAGAGGTTTAAAGACTCAGAAAATTCTCTATTTTGATGTACCTGTTATTCTAAAAGACTGAAGCAACAGCTTTATATCGTATGTGATTTTTAGCAACTACTGTACATCGCTGCTCTAGTTCATCACCATTTTATCAATGTAGGTGAACATTTTTTTACAGTCCTATATTTACTTGCAATCATTTTCATCTTAGGCCTAATCTGCATTTCATCTTTTTTTTTAATAGGGCACCATCTTGTCTAAATACAGGACGGTAAAACAACGTTCAGCCATTTGCTGATCCACTGCTGGACGACGGCCTCACCGTGCCGTGACGCGCGTGGAAGTTGTCTGACCATACTTCGCCACGCTTCGTCAGTGCAGGCTCGTGAGCGGTTCAGATTATCGCTCGCAGCCACGGCTATTATCAAATAGCTATTATAAAATAGCCGTGGCTGGGATTCAAACTCAACCAGCCTTATTGCAATGTGCTATGCTAAACACTGCACCTCTCACTTCACCCCATTAAGTACAGTACAGAACTCCTCATCATCATGCATGGTAATATGGGTGACATCGCCAATCCTATTATCCGCGATTTTACTACTATTATCCGCGAGGTGTATCTCGGATACGTTTTTTTAGAGCGGCAGCGAAGGTCATTTAAGCACCACGTGGTTTCGCACAAATACAAACGTGGTGCTTCAGAGACAGGTGTCTGTCTGCATGTGTCTGTCTCCATGTACGCAACTGAGACGGAGGATAACACACAGACACGGAGACACAATAACAACAACAGGCGCCGTTCGTCATCAAGTGGCGGTGGCGTCATCACAGCAACACAGAGACACAACATGGGAGACAAAGACAAGTGTTTACGTGTGAGCAACAGTTAAGGAGATAGAGACGCACACAGAGATAGATGTACACTGACAGAAAGACGCACACAGACACGGAGAGATACAAAATGCACGCCCAGGTGTAGGTGCTACAGTGCACAAGTCTCTCAACTCGTGTACTGTATAGGTGTTGGTGGCTAGCGACGTGTCCTGCCCAAGGCCACTTACAGAAAAGGGTAAGTGCTTCCCTGTCCGTCTCCGTGTCTATCTGTATTCATATTTTTCGTTGTCTCTGCCTCCGTTTCTCTGTGCCGCTGCGTTTGTGTTTCCATGTTTGTCTCCCATGTCCTCCTCTAGCTCCATGTTTGTCTCTGTGTCTCTGAGTGTATATTGGTGTCTGAGCGTCTGTGTTGTCTCGCGATTATAACAAGTGCTGCCATTGCACCTAGTTTGAAGTTGGTTATATATATAAAAAAAAAAGTGGATAACGGTGGGTATTATGAGTGAATTGTAGCTCATCTTCTCCAATCCACAGAAAAGATTGCGATAATTAGGAAGCCCCCCTTCGCTATTCATAATGAGGAAGAACGCAGATAATAGGACGAAATGGGGCCCTACAGTTGCCGTGAATAATATGAGTTGTGGTTAATAGTTCCGTGGATAAGAGGAGTTCCCTTGTAATGTTTTATAATGAGTTCCAGGACCCTTGTGCTTATTGGTTCGGTCTCTTTAAGAGTTTGTTGATGGTGGAACGCATCTAATGATCCAATTCAATGGTTCTTAACTTTTACTGCAGCCTGCACCCCGTGGTTCGCAGTCGTAAAAAATGTATAATGTTAATAAATACATTGATGAAACAAAGTAGTTGTACTTACGTGCCCGTGCCTAATTTGTGTTTCCAATGATTTACCTTCGAAAAAAATCCTGCATTGTCTCGCAACCCCAGAAAGGGCATATCACATCCCCCAGAGGGTGCGTGTACCCCAGGTTAAGAACCACTGATCTAATTAGATGCCCAATAACACAAAACCAAATCACCACTGCATGAGGTTCCATCTGTATTGCAGACTTGCATCATAACCGCTTATGGATGTTATCATTCTGGTTCTGCGTTTGAGTTGCAAATGCAGCGTCACACTTGTAAAGGAACTACCGTTTTCCCGCATGAACGGAAGAAACGATCCAAAAATACATTTGAAAAACCAAAATAGCTGTCATGTTGTAGGTCCATGGCTGTGTGCGTGCAACGGACTGTCCAAATTAGTTTAAAGTTTCATCAATTAGAAAAGTGGTATTTTAAGGGACGTATGTGGCAATCTTGAATTCTTGCGAAAAACTTCTCTTATGCGTCCGTGGTGGTGTGGGTGACGAATATCGTGGGCACCATTATCCGAACCGTTATTGGCGAATGTATTCTCCCTTCATCCGAGGTAAAAAAAAAATTGGGGATCATCGCTGATGATAGGAAGTGAATATGACCACGAATATAACACGCGTTTCAGAGGGTAATGGTAGCAGCTTATTCGGGTTAACAGATAAGAGGGGTTCTGTGAGAACTATTTTTGGAGACTTGCATCTACAACGGCGACACATTTATCAGGAAAACGACGCCTTCACTGGTGGTTGCTTCAACGAGTGGTGAAACACGGAGAAAGACGTTCACGGGAGGGTGGGGAGTCCCCCACAAAGCGTTTGTAATGCTACAAATGAACGTTGGTGGACAATTAATAGGCGCGAGCAAGCGTGGCAGAGCCCCCCCCCACCCCTGTTTGTTTTAAGTGGTGTGGCGAGTGAGCAGCGTGCACTGGGGAGAGATGCGGAGGGGTGGGAGGGGGGGTGGGACAAAATGCCAAGCGTGTTGTGGGGTGGCAGAGGGAACAGCCTGTGCTGTGGATTTGGTGGCTGGCCAACAAGGGGTGGGGGTGGTGGTTGGGTAAGGCAGTCGAGGAGGAGGAGAGTGGGTGCTGTTTGCCGGCCTGAGCCAGGCCAACTCATAATGATGGCTCATCAACAGCTAATTGCTTTGTTGGAGTGTGGGGGGGGTTTGTGTGGTGCGTGTCAGGGAACACATGTCACATGTAACAACACATGCAGTAATTGTAGTGTGCTCCCGTTTTTGTTCTTCCTACACCTTTTATAAAAAAAGCTTCACGTTATTCGAATGCATATTTACTGCAAACCTTAATGAGGATTAGCATGCCGGAGAAGGAAAACAAAACAGCACCATGACTTTTTAAAGTAATTGGCATTTTTAATGAAGTTGGCAGGCAAGTGAGCTTTAAAAAAAAACACGGACGCACTTTTATTACAGCGCGATTTTTAGCTTTTATTGTCATTGGTGTTAATTTATGAACAGGGCTACATGTAACTTGACGGCTGCCGCCACGGTGTAATGGTTAAGCACACTGGACTTGCAATCCAGAGGTTGCCGATTTGATTTAGATCTCCCCGTATGCGGTAGTTGAAGCGACGGTGCGAGGTTCTTTTTTGCTTTCAAAAAATCGCCCACCACCTCTGTCCACCCAGAAAGCAGTCCAGTGTAAATGGGAGCACACACACCACCACCACAGTTTATTCGATCAAACAGCAGGTCACGTATGGCGTTGGTAATCTCGCCTCTTCCAAGACATCTGATCAGTGCGGAAGAGTAGGCTATCATACTCTTTTGGTGGGGGGTGGGTGAGTCTAGTGGTGTGCATCTTTTACCTTCACCTTACACTGAACAGTTTTCACGAACACTCTTTGCTTCGTGTATATCCATTGTGTGATATAAGCACGAACTGTAGCATGGAAGTCCACGTCCTTTTATGGGGGGACGAAGACTCGGCAAACAGAATACTCGCAACCATGATGACACAACCGTGATGACACAAGTACTGTATTCTACAAGTAGATGCCCTAGAACGGGCCATGCGAGGCATCTCACCGAAAACATTTTTTCCCGATGACCGTGGTGGAATGCTTGAATGACGATGGCACAATTGTGCTGACAGAAAGCATAATTTATAAATTGAGGATCTCGATTTTCTGACTAAGAATGACACTAATTAGTCCGTTTCTGACCGCCCCCCACCCCTGCCCCCCCCCCCAACCAACATACTCTGTCATAACTTGCACAGGCTCAGTTTATACAGCTGCCAATCTGAGCAAGAACATGTGGAAAAGGAGAGTCATCCGTTACTCTCCGTTAGTCCACCAATCGGGTCGGCAACCATGTCCAGGCCGTGTACACCAATGGCTGCATTAAAATCACAGTATATTGATGTAAGCATATGACAAATGCTGTGTATTACCGCACCCTCTAATTTCAGTGGCTGCATCATATCCAGTAGATGTGTGTGTTCCAGATTTGCATAACTTTATTGACACCTTGCACAAGGTGGGGGTGAATTTTAGTTTCTGGAGCATCTTATAATCCGGAGGATACGGTAGTTTTCTTTCAAAGTATGTCCACCTTAGATCTGATTTTACAAATATTTCAAAACAAAAATGTGTAATACAGTGTTTAAAAATACACACGTATTTGTGTTTACTATGCTCATTCGTTTGCCTTGGTCAGTCCACTGCTGGATAAAGGCCTCTTCCCCGAACCGCCGCCATTTCTCGCAATCCTGCAGTGTAATATTAACAATAAATACACCTAGGACTGCACTATACTCTTGCTGTTTAATTTACTTTCTGAGAGATTAAAAGGGGATGCCAACAATTTGCATCGGCGTTAGAATGTACTTGGTTAAGATTAATCTTGAGGTGACCTCATTACTGTATAGGCTGCTCGATGATCGACACCAGGGAGAGGGGGGCAGACACGCAGATCGGCCCTCTCTGGCTGCTGCTATCCCCACGGTGTTTAATTGCATTCACACGGGAGACGAGGCCCTTGACTGCGGCTCGTCTGACCCAGTTACCTGAGGGGCGTAACTTGCTAATTTGAACCTAAATAGCGTCTGAGTGTGTGCGCGGTAGCATCACCACTTGAATGCCATCCAAACATATGGTCCTCTCTGTGTGACATGACAAGGAGGCCTTTGCTGTGCTCGGATATGGCCGGCGCTTGTAACAGAGACAAATGCTGTCAGATGTTCACAGCAGTAACTGGAGCTGATGGCAATGGACATTTCACATCTAAAATGTATGAATAAATTGTTAAATGGATTATACCTTGGTTCTATCGTTTCAGCAGTGAGAGCTAAGCAGTTGTAGTCACACGTGGTTACATACAGTGAGGGAAACAAGTATTTGATCCCCTGCTGATTTTGTATGTTTGCCCACTGACAAAGAAATGATCGGTCTATAATTTTAATGGTAGGTTTATTTGAACAGTGAGAGACAGAATAACAACACGAAAATCTAGAAAAGCGCGTGTCAAAAATGTTATAAATTGATTTGCATTTTAATGAGAGAAATAAGTATTTGACCCCTCTGCAAAACATGACTTGGTACTTGGTGGCAAACCCCTTGTTGGCAATCACAGAGGTCAGACGTTTCTTGTAGTTGGCCACCAGGTTTGCACACATCTCAGGAGGGATTGTCCCACTCCTCTTTGCAGATCTTCTCCAAGTCATTAAGGTTTCGAGGCTGACGTTTGGCAACTCGAACCTTCAGCTGCCTCCACATATTTTCTATGGGATTCAGGTCTGGAGACTGGCTAGGCCACACCAGGACCTTAATGTGCTTCTTCTTGAGCCACTCCTTTGTTGCCTTGGCCGTGTGTTTTGGGTCATTGTCATGCTGGAATACCCATCCATGACCCATTTTCAATGACCTTGCTGAGGGAAGGAGGTTCTCACCCAAGATTTGACGGTACATGGCCCCGTCCATCGTCCCTTTGATGCGGTGAAGTTGTCCTGTCCCCTTAGCAGAAAACACCCCCAAAGCATAATGTTTCCACCTGCATGTTTGACAGTGGGGATGGTGTTCTTGGGGTCATAGGCAGCATTCCTCCTCCTCCAAACATGGCGAGTTGAGTTGATGCCAAAGAGCTCCATTTTGGTCTCATCTGACCACAACACTTTCACCCAGTTGTCCTCTGAATCATTCAGATGTTCATTGGCAAACTTCAGACGGGCATGTATATGTGCTTTCTTGAGCAGGGGGACCTTGCGGGCACTGCAGGATTTCAGTTCTTCACGGCGTAGTGTGTTACCAATTGTTTTCTTGGTAACTATGGTCCCAGCTGCCTTGAGATCATTGACAAGATCCTCCCGTGTAGTTCTGGGCTGATTCCTCACCGTTCTCATGATCATTGCAACTCCACGAGGTGAGATCTTGCATGGAGCCCCAGGCCGAGGGAGATTGACAGTTCTTTTGTGTTTCTTCCATTTGCGAATAATCGCACCAACTGTTGTCACCTTCTTACCAAGCTGCTTGGCAATGATCTTGTAGCCCATTCCAGCCTTGTGTTGGTCTTCAATCTTGTCCCTGACATCTTTGCAGAGCTCTTTGGTCTTGGCCATGGTGAAGAGTTTGGGAATCTGATTGATTGACTGCTTCTGTGGACAGGTGTCTTATATACAGGTAACAAGCTGAGATTAGGAGCACTCCTTTTAAGAGTGTGCTCCTAATCTCAGCTCGTTACCTGTATAAATGACACCTGGGAGCCAGAAATCTTTCTGATTGGGGAGTCAAATACTTATTTCCCTCATTAAAATGCAAATCAATTTATAACATTTTTGACGTGCGTTTTTCTGGATTTTTTAGTTATTCTGTCTCTCACTGTTCAAATAAACATACCATTAAAATGATAGACTGATCCTTTGTCAGTGGGCAAACGTACAAAATCAGCAGGGGATCAAATACTTTTTTCCCTCACTGTATATGGCTGTGTGTGTCTAGTTTCTGAAGTTATTTAATAAGGTTTGGAAGGCAAATTATTAAACTTTTAAAAATAAAACGACAACTTATTGGATGTATCTCCTCTCCATTTTGGCAGTCTCTGTGAAAATTTAATAAATTATGGGGCTGCACTCCATTACAGCTTGTGAGTTTGATGGTTATCTGTAGTGTCCTTTTACAGGTGTCCTTATTGCAGCATAATAATTGTATATTCCCTGCCAGATCTCAAAGTGGGCAGTTAAAGGATTGCAACGTCGTAGTGCCACCTAGATGCTAGTTTGGCAAGGTAACCTTTCGTGTTCTGAAAGCTTCTAGCATTTAATAAAAAAAAAAATCGACTTTTAAAATAAGACTTTTAAAATGAAGACGTTATTGCTGTCATGTGAGTTTCAGTTGGTAAAAAAAACATGTTTCAAAGTTGTCCAAAGGCAGTGTCATACTGATGGCATTTTTGTTCATTTCTAAACCCAATTCCTGGTGCATTGGCTAGTGCTGCAGTGCGCTATGAACACAGAGACCTGAGTTTGGTTCCCACCCATAGCTAACTTCAGTGGTGGGTTATAAATGCCCAATTTTTGGGTCACCCCATTCCCAAATCCACACTGGCCAGCATAGTGAAGTATGGTCAAACAACCCCCATGTCCTGGGCCATCTCCCTCCTAACCGTGCCGGGAAAGGTCCTGGCAAGGATTATTCAGCCTCGCTTTGCCAGGCACGCTGAGGAGAGGCTTGCAGGGCCCCAATGTGGTTTTAGAGCAGAGTGGTCCGTCACATATGGCATGTTGTCTGTCCATCTGCTAGAGCATAGGTGTAGGGAATTCCAAAATAACCTACATCTTTGCTTTATTGACCTGGTCAAGGCCTACGATACCATCAAAGACGGTCACTGCATCGCGCACTTTCAGATGCGCTTTTGCAGCTGTCTGGAATGGTCTTCCTTCCAATATTAGGAAGCCACTGGAGCTGTGCACTTTTAAATCTAGATTGAAAAATAATTTCTTTAGAACCGCTTTTAGTGTTTGGTTTATTGTCCTTCCCCCGCACCTCCAATTAGCACAGTTGGCTACGTACGGTGCGAAAGAAGTTCAACATAAATACACGTCCAATATGGCATGGGGGAGACTTTCATCCAATAGTAGATTGATAATGTGCTGTAAATTATGATAATGGATGAAATTACTGTGGCATTCGGTAACATTACAGAACGTGTTCGAGTACTTTGCCCGGCATACATGTGATTGGTGTACACACCTTCTGAAGGGGAATCTTGGCAGTGTTAGAAAGATACTTTAAATAAGCAAATCAGTACAGTCTTGAGTTCAGGGGGCGGGGGAGAGCGTGTGGCAATTGAATAGAGTAAATTGTGAAACTTTAAAACGTCCCGGTTTGGCAGCATTCGTCCTGGTTTCAGAACGGCTGCCCCAGGGTCCTCCCAAGTTTTTGTGAAAGTAGGAAGGACCGTTGTCCCCGTTTGAAATGTTCTTTAAACATTTTTCTTGTGTGCATCTGCTGTACTGGCGTGGAGTAGACGCTGAACGCGGTGCTGCAGAGTTGCAGTGTAAATTCTGCGTGAGGTAGAGTGGGGTGTGTGGAGAAGCAAGCGCTTGTAACAAAGTCAGCGTTTTTGTGTCGAACACTGCTTTGCGTGTGCGGTGATAAACAGTTATAGTGCTTTCCTAAAATAAGCACAGTTGTTTTCACAAGGTAAAGGTTCAGCCCTGCAATTGCTTGCTTATGCAACTAATTGGCAAAGGGCCAACCCCTTGAGGGTGCTCTAGAGAGCCCTTTTAGAGGGTATATGGCTTCCTCTTTTCTGCTGGCTAGACGTTGTTTTGGAAGGGGTGAGAATACCCACATTTTACCCCACCGCATGCGACTTTGCAGAGAGGCCAGGGTAATTTTAGGAAATGTCCGCATTTTTACAAAAATCAATTGCCGCAACGGGAGATCGAGTGGAACCGGCAAACTCTGAATTGTTCAAGTCCATTGTGTGTTTACCATTCCACCGCTGGCATCATCCGAGAAGTTACTTATTCGATAATGTATGGCAAGGGGTGGGGGTGGTGGGGGTCTTCAACTTTATCCCCCATTAGTGTTCTTTACATGTGTGAGGTGTCATCTTCCTGCTTCCGATGTTGTTTGTGCAGTGTAGTTTGGATGGTCAGAATCCTGAAGGGTTGACATGCCCGCCCGCTTGGATGTCCCTCTTGACATCGCTACCAAAACACCACTGTATTATTCACCACGTTGCGTTGAAATCCAATCCAAGTCTCCGTTACGTGGACTTTACAGAGCCGGAGAACAGTGTTGTTGATTGTTGGTTTATTTAAACAAGGGTACTCTTTCATTAACTTTGCATTGTTGAACCTTTTGCACTCGATATGTGTAAACAGACTCCCATGTTTTGAAGACTGTTTTCCGTAATTAATTGTGGTGGATAAGCTGTAGTCACAGCAGTTTCTCTCGCACGTTATCCATTGCTTACATACTGTATGTATTATTTGGTGAAACAATGGGATTTCTTGAAGCACTCTGAAATGGTAATTGCATATTTAGATTGCACATAGCCTTATCAAGTACAGTAATTTGTAATACACATTTCAGGATGGTGCCATTGGGCTTTGCTCGAAGTACCCTGCATACGTATATGTACAGCACTTTGTCAACCCACTGCTGGATGAGGACCTTCTCACGCTTTGGGGGGGTCGTAGGGGTTATTTGACCATACTTCAGCACACACTGGCGAAGGCTTTGCGCATCGGAAGTATGATGTGCAACAATTGATTTTGCTGTTCTGCCCTCTGTTGTCCGCTGCGTACATAGCCCCCTGCAAGCTACACCAACCCATTGTGCACGGTGGTCCACCCGTCCCAAGTACAATCCAAACTCAGCTCCCCTTGGGCTTTCGAGATTTGATGAGATTGGGCGCGTTCCGGGTGATAGTCTCAGCAACTACGCATACTAAAATATAAATTTAGATACTGTACTGTCTTGCAAGACTGTAGTCTGTTTACAAAGAAAAAATGTTGATGTGTGTAGTTTTGCGCAATAGTGAAAACGACTGTTTGCTACGCAAAGTAGGTGATTATCCCATCGGCGTACGTGAAAGCAACTGCAGAACTGATACATTTTGTGCTTTAGTGCAATTATTTTTGATGAATCGCTGCAGGGATTGTGATAAGTGCGTGTTAATAGATGGAATCGGGAAGGCACTTGTGTTTTCACGTTGCAATAAGTGCTTTATGTTTTTTGGCACGAACGCCATTGTGTTATAAAACTTGTAAGCGGCGAATTGATTGTTTTCTTAGTGACGCGTCATATTTTTCAGAACAGGATATTAAAATTACGCGCAAACACAAACTTAATGCCGTTCTTAATTTTTTAGTACCCTGCTGTAACGTTTTTCCCTTGGTGTGCTGTATCATATTTTCTAGAACAGGATATTTGACTTGTGCGGAAAATACAGATGTAACATTGTACATTATTTTTCAGCATTATTGCTGCTCTACAACTGGATGATCTCCGAGATGGAGCATTCACATAATCTAATATTGGAATGGTCAAGCCGTTTTGATTCCCAGTCTAAAATGTTCTACCATATCTTACGGATAGTGAAATCTCAGTTCAACACGTAGGAGGCTTTCGCCACCAATATCCATAATAGAGGTTTTAGGGTTAGATCGTGTAATTATATAACATTGTCATTTTATACATTTTGTGTAACAGCTCACGTAAATAAAAACAATCGCCATTGACACAAAGTGTTAACTGATACATTTCTTACATCAATTATTCATTTGGATTATTTTCTGATAAAAATCAGTGATATTTATCTGGGAGGCTCAACCAGAACCCCTAAGAGAGCTGGCCAGCCCTTTTCTTTGCCAGCCCCGCCCACTTTTACATGGCCACGCCCACCTTGTCACAAAGGCTCCGCCCACATTGAGTGGCCTTGAATATTTTTTTTGCAGACTTTGGCCCCGCTCACTAATCTAGCAACCTCCCCCCCCCCTTATTGTCAGCCGAGCATGAGGCCGGAAGAGTTTTAAAACCAGGACAAACTCCTGATTTTCACGAAAGGCATCGGGACACTGGGAGGGCGGTGGGGTGGGGGGGTGAACAGCCATCCTGAAACCACCTTGACGACTCTGGCGTATCTCGGACATTTCCTGGCTTTACAAATCGGCTGACGTTCCGTTGCACTTCTGCAACATTGCTGCCTCGGAGTAGTTCATAAGCAGCGAGCCACGCATCTGGAGGCTTGGGGGTTTTTTTATTGTTGTTGATACCCAGAATGAAGCAACCTGTTTTGGTGTGGCAGGCTCTGGAGGCGTGCCAGATTGCCAGCGCAGCTCTGAGTGTTTTCAATCGGGTGGAGTGTCGTGCGTGACCATGTAAACAGACGTTTAAGTGTATTGCTGCCGTACACTCATGTGACACTTCTCAAAATTGTAGATAATATCTTCAGACAAGTGATAGTTTAGTGTTATGTGGTAGGTGTGTATTACCTGTTTTATTGAATGTACCGGTTATATGTATTATTGTATTTCATTATATATGTTTTTTTGTTCCGGTGACATTGACAATGACAACTGAACCTGATGTCGGGACCCCAGGGTCCCATAAGCCCCCGGGGCTCTCGCATGAACTGCGTTGCGACGTCATTTTATGTCTGTTGAAGGCGAACGACACGGCAAATCTGTTCCTCTCGACGAGCTCCACACGATGCGCTAATCAAAGTTTAAAAGTTTTGTTTCTTCTGCGCATTCGCCCTCGCTGCTGCGCTTGGACACGACGTGACAACAGAACGATTCGTGCCAGGTGGGTCGCGGCGTTTATGTGCACAGTGGGACGGAGTCGTCGAAAATATATAAATTAAGATTTTGACTTCCGTTTATTCGGGACCCCGGGGTCCCGCCATAAGGTTCAACTACCGTTTAAAAAAAATATCCAAAATTACTCGATGGCAAATTCCACAGTCGGTGAAAGGTGCAGCCCTGCAATTGCCTTCTCACGCCACTGCTGGTGGAAGGCCCACCACTAGAAGGAGCTCCCTTTGGAGGGTATTTGGCCTACCGTTACTCTTTCATGCTGGCCTGATTTATTCGAAGAGATTGGAGTATACCCACACTTTACCTCACCATACACGACCTATTAATGGACTAACGGCGGTGAACGCTTTTTTTACTGTGAGGTGGACAGAGGAGGAGGAGGCGGTGGGGGGGGATTTAATAATCTTCCTCATTTTCACAACTGTCACGCCAGGAGAATGCATGGCGACCTCTGGATTGTGATTTTCACGACGGCAGCCACGGTCACTTTTACAGTGTCCTGTGTTAAATTTCCTCATAATACATAATACCTGCATTTGTACTGTGCCCGTAAGGTGTAACGAAGCGTCTCGGGGCGCATTATTTTTATGTTTTTAGATGTTCGCTTGAGTAAAGCATTATCTAGTGTACTCGCGTAGCTCAGTGTTGCACTTACTGTAGTGCGATTAAAAAAAAAGTTGTCAACAAATATCCCTTTCAAAAAGTTACCGCTAAAACAAGCTTTGCCTTTCCGCTCTCCACCCCACCCAAGAGGAAAACAGCGACATTCCATATTTGTGCAAGCATTGTCATAAAGCTTGTACAAAGTGAAAGATGTGTTTCTTTGTCCATTTTCTTTCGATGAAGTGGCCACTTTGTGCCATTTAGAAATATTGTCGTGCCACTGCCTTATCTAAGTTATTTTGTTATAACTAACCATTTAATGGAATATGGCAGTTCACGCGATATGGGGGGGCCCAATATCTGTGTATTATAAATTGGTCTATACTATTCTGTACCACAGTAATGCTGTAAGCAGTTGGCTTGCAACGATACAATGATTTGTCAAAGTCGCGGATACGAAATGTTAACTACCTTGACTGGTATACAGAAGGACATGGTTTTGATCCCAACTCTGACGCCTGTTTATTTGGCATTTGCACGTTCTCCCCGTGGTTGCATGGATGTTTCTTCGGTTCCTCCGGTTTTTCCTTCCATATTTATAATCAACATGCCTTTAAGGTATTTGCCTGCAATAAATGCCTACATGATAAGCCCACTTCATTGGGCGATCATTTGTCGCCAGGTCGCTTCTGCCAAAAAGCTGTCTAGCTCAGTGGGCCTTACCTGGTAATAATAAAATTAGTTTATTAGTTTTAATTTGAAGTCGATACCTGTGTTAACGATAGATGCATTGAATTGCTAGTCCACTGCTGAAAGAAGGCTTCTTGTCCTGGTGTCAGCCTTGAGGGTTGTTTCACATTACTACCATGCCGGTGAGTGTTATGTTGGAAAAGAAGTGAGGGGGGATCTCAAATCCAGTTCAGATATCACTCGCCACTGATGGTATCCATGCCCAGGAAGCAAACTCGGGTCGATCTGCTCATCTCATACCGCAGTGTGCTAACCACTGCATCTCCACTCCATCTGATTTGGATATACAAAACCGTGTACAGTACGGCGTCGGAAAGCCACTTTATTCTATTGCCTGCCCGCCCGCACGCAGTATTTTTGCGCGAGGTGTAATTGCCTTTTTCTGTAGACGTTCACACATCTGACCTTTGCACATACTGGCCCGTACCTCAGCCAGCTCGCCGTGATTCGGACATGCCATGTTGTGCTGTATGCAAATGTACATGTGTGATGAATTGTTCTACACAACGCACTGTTGTTTTGTTTAAAAGGATGCTACAAACGAACCGGCGTATTTCCCGAAAGGGAACAGGTTTTCTTTAACATGCCCCGTAGCGTCCTCCGCAGGCCGTGGATGTGGGAATGCACGGGCACCTCACTGTACGCATGCCGCGACTTGCTCTTCCATGCCACTTGACGTGGCACCCTCGCCGTCTTGAGGGTTTGCCGCTGTGGAACGGTTACTCCAGAGTCTGCTGGGTCTACACCATTGACTTGAACCTGTAGAACTGTCGTCGCTATTCTCGTAATCGTAATGATCATCCCCCATGATCAATCCGCTGCTGGATGAAGGCCTTCCGAAGCCGTCGCCAGCTCTCACGATCTTGCGATGTCAGTATAATCTACCGAGCGCTTGCACACTAGCCGATTTCATCGCTCCCATCACCTCGGTGGCTGTAGGCTGACGATTTTGGAACCCTTTGTACCGCATGCAAATTGTCAAAGAAACGATTGAGTCGAAACATTGATTTTTTTTTCTTTCGAATTACTTGAGAAAGTGGTACGATTATCTTTGAAAATCAGTCTCCATTCAAACGATTTAGAAATGTAGCAGCCTACCGCTTTAGATTGGTGTGGTTGGCGAGTATGCGAGTTCGGCATGAAAAGACACTTCTCTCTACGCTTCCTTCCTCGCACTACTGCATTTTGGAATTTTCCCTCGGTTCAAGAAACGTATTACAGTAACTCTAAATCAACTGCACTCTCAACAGTGCTGCTTTCCGCTGGCCGCTTGGCATCTTGTGACCTTTGGACCTGTGCGATGCAAGCGTGGTGAACAAAATAATATCGTGATGTCGCAGCGGGTCAAAAACAGCACAGCGCGCCTCTCATTTAATTTACGCAGGACGACCCGGAATTGAGGTTCTCATCCGACGAGAAAACAATTGCCGTGCCCTGAATGTGTACGGGACGGTTCGCATTGTGCGCGCCGCTTGCGTTGTGCAATCGCGTGCACAGCCTCGAGAGTCGGCGGCGGAACACGCGAGCAGTTGACTCTGGAGCTCTCCGAATGGTCGTGCGCGCACATCCCTTCGTCGACGATGCAAACAACACCGGAAAAAAAAACAATATATCACGACCTGTTAATTTGTAACACCGCGGTGCAGACCCTGGCGTCCGATGTTTGCCAAGAAGAGCCACGCAGCCGAGATTTAGTTCGTAGGGATAAAACTGTGTGGATGGTGTCTATTATAAGCAATAAAGACTGGCTTGTGGTGGCGGTGGTGGTGGTTGTTTACCTCTCGTCACTGCGCGGATTTTAAAAGAATGCGTCATTCCTGGACCCTTCAGTACTGTAAAAATATTTATGTATCATTCGTTGCGTTGCAAGGGGGATGGCGTTTTAATAGATTACGGTTTTGTTAATACCGAGGGGAAATGCTTCATCCTAGGCTCGGTTACATGTTTGTGGCTGGGGGAATAAAAAAAATAGTACAAGCGTGGCCGCATTTGCTTGGCATATCGGTGACTCCCATTGGCTCTATCTAATGACACTGTATAAACGGATGGAGCATTGCTTTGCCATCCATCAGCCTGTCGCACAGTGGCCCCTTGCGGGGTGTTTGTATGATTGAATTAGAATTTTAAAATCCGAATTAACATTTTGGTACTGTACAGGCGCATACGATCAAAATGGCTAAATTGTGCACGCAGTGTGCACTCTTGCACACGGTGTGCGCGACTGTACACTGCACTTGCACGTAAATAAACGTGCACGAGGTGTACTGCAGCGTGCATACGCTGCTGCACGGTTCGTTCGCTGCAGCATACGCGTGTGCTGCATATGTGCAGTGTGTACTTCGTGCATAGACTGAACGATTCAACTACATTACCATGGTGTGCACAGTAGAGCATGATGCTGTACGTATGCAGTGCATGTGTAATACATTGTCTTTTGCATTTGTATAAAATACACTTACAACACCATTTAACACGACCTGGAAATGTCTCGGCACGACGTCAAAATATTTAACCCACGTGTGCATGTTAAATGTGTAATATGTTGTTAGTATGCTGAGTGTTTTTTTCTTTCTGGAAACGGGCTGGGGTCAGAGTTAATGAAGAGATCATCGTTTCTATCTTGGGGGTGGTGCAAGGGGTTGGAGGGCTTGCAAATGGTGTGATGGGTACTACTCGCGAATTAGTTCTCCAAAAATTTGCCTAATTGTCAGCCATTTCAGATTGGCAGGCTAAGCTGCGACAATGGCGAGTGTGTTATTCTGCTCCCTGCTTTCCAGGCTTTGCAAGTGCCCTGGGTGTCGCTGCTGTCACAGAAGCTTAGAGAATACTCTCTGAGAGCGCTACCTCATCCGGCCAAGAATATATTTATATATTTTTTTCCCTTCGACGCGATTCACCAAATGCACGTGAAGACTGCATCTGGCCCACGGCTCAAATGAACTGCTCACCGTTTTGCAGCCAGAGAAGGTACGGTTATTTTCATCGTTTCATTCTGGCGTTTTTGAAAAGTGTACGAACGATGGTATTGTTCATGGAGGCACGCGCGTTTTTTTTTGCCGATTGCGTGACTTGTGTTTGTTGCAACATTTCCAAAAAAACTTGACTGCAGTGATATGACCTTCAGACAAGCCGCTGTGAAGAATGGCTGTCCTTGTGTGTTTTTCTCTGCCAATGCAGAATGTGAAATTAATTTGTGTTTTACTGTTACTTTTTAAAGATGATACCCTTCGTGATCTCTACTTTTCTTACTGTACAGTGAGAGTTTCGTGTTACTGTCCACATGTCTGGGGGTGTGTGTGTGCACTCAGTAGTTGTATTCTGTGATAGTTTATGTTCGAACTTCCTAATTACCCCCCCTGTTTGCAGTGGAAGGGGAATTGAATGAGCCGAGAATAATGTTTTTATTTACCAGCGTTTAAGGATTATGAATAACAATAATGTGCAATGGATAAACTAATTAAAACTTAAGCCCAATTTTGTTTGCTCGCATATATATAGCCATTCGTAATGCATATAAAAAACAGTTCTGGCCTTCTAAGATGGTGGAGCTATCGGGTGTGCAGGCGGTGCAGCTGCACCATGGTTCATGGGCTTGAGGAGTCCAGGGCGCCGGGTTACGCAGAGGGAGGGGGCGGCGGACGTGTACAGGGGGAAGGATCCCCTTTTCATGCTTTGCACCAGGACCCATACCAGCCACGCTATGCCACTGACTTACTATTTACGTGGAACCCTGTGTAACCGTACACGGGTATACATACATAGAAGAACAATCGGTGGCTGGAAGGATGCGTAAACTCCATCACCCTTAGTTGGAAGACGTTAAAAGTAAAAAATACTTTCGGTAAAGTCACGTAGTATGGACCCCTGCAGTCACGAAAGCTTCAAATCAAGAGTAAAAATACTATATACTATTAATGGCTTTATTGATGTCGCCAGATAACCGAAGCTTGATGTTTTGTCCTGGGGTTATATCGTGCGGGTCGAGGTTCCCCAAACTGCAGTCCTCGCTCCCCACCACCACAGTGTATCGTTCCGCGTTTACCAATTGACTTCCATTGAGAGCTACTCTTTAAGTTGTTGCACGCACCCGTTGATAGTTAAACTCGTCCCACGTGACATGCTGAGCAATTAGCGCTGTCTGCGTCACTTGGAACATGCGTACACACATACAGATCTTAATCTGAATCGGCACCCTCTTCTAATGTGAATAGGCTCTCTGTAGAGAGCCGATTTTAGGATTGAGATTTGTGTATGTATACATGTTTCACACTGATATATAACCGGTGATTTACTCGATTAGGATTACACTCCGCTGTCCAGATATGGAACTGCCTCCCTGAACACATTGTCGGCGGAATCACTGATTATGGTCTTCGGGCCTTCAAATGCCGAGCACGTGGATATCTCCTAACTCCACTACACGTGCATTTTAGGGACTGAGTCTTTGAGCTGCAGTGAACCAATGATTGTCTGATGTGGCTGTTGTTCACAATTGCACCCAAATAAAAATTATATCTTGAGACTACATGTAACTGCAGTATATGCGATACTGTAAACATGAACAGTAACAAAGTAGATTGAACAAAAACTGAAAAGTGCACAATTAAGTGTCGAACTTAAAAAGAAAAGTAGATAATTGGTGACTTTTGGGCAATGGCCCTTCTACACAGCACATGGCGAGGCCTGAAAGGTAGAGTGTAGCGAGTCACTCCACCTCTCTGGCCTCTCTGTCAATTAAACTAAACTTTATTTATTTTACCAGCTAAGGCCCACTTTAGCTACGTAGCTCTTTTTTTCAGAAGTGACCTGGCCATAAATGATAGCTCAACGCAGTGGCGGCTTATCATGTGGAAATTTATAGCAGCCAAATAATCTAAACGCATGTTTATAAATGTGGAGGGAAAACCCGAAGGACCTCGAGAAAAATCCACGCAACCACGGGGAGTACATGCAAACTCCAAATATACAGACATCCGGGTTGGGGTCGAACCCACGACCTGAATACCAGGCGAGGTATTTAACATCACGCCACTGGTACCCCATACGCTGTGTGAAGAAGTACCACTGCCCAGAACCTGGCCTGTTACTTTTTATTTTAAATGCCACATGTACAGGACTGTAAACTAATGTTTTTATAAGTACTCCAACCTGCTCTCATCTGCCTCTTTAAGCTTAATATTAGTGAATTTAATCATGTAAAGCAACATGCCAATGTGCCTGTAATTAATGGGTACATGTTACCTGCAGTGTTAATGATGAATGTGTCGAGTGTATTTGTTGTTTGTGCATGTGCACCACTGCAAATCCAGTAGCAGCATCGCCAAATAATTTTGGTTGATAAAATAAGTTGTCCTGGGCAGAAACATGGTAGCCGATGGTCGAGACTCATGGCAAAGTGTCAGCCAACAGAGCTCTTCCAGTGGGGAGATGGAGCAGTGAAATCTGCCCTGTGTACAGGTACTTTTTGGCTTGCCAAATTGTAAGAACGCGAGAGATGGGGGTTACTGCTTGAGTTCAACCAGAAATGTATGGATGATGATGTTGAAACTACCGCAGCGAATGCAGTTGCTCGGTCAGTTACAAACGTAGACTACAGTATATGAAAAAATAGCTACAGTGCTTATAAACACGTCTCGTAAAAACAGTTGTTGCGTCAATGTTTTGATCATGTAAATTAAAACGTCTCGCGTAAAGAGAAATAATACTCTGCACTGTATAAGCAGTCGCATGCTTAATGGATGTTTTATTAATGCTAATTTAAGGTCGGCTGCCGCACTTCACATGTTTGGAGTCCCGAGGGTGATAAACTGTTATAGTTCTCGGTTAAAATGGAGACATGCTCCTGCCATTCCGTAAATGTCAGCAATTCAACGGAGATACACCGAACGACGTCCGTATTAATAAAACACCATAATAGATGCTCGCACTGCAATGCAGCCTTGTTTTGCATCTCATCCCCCTCCCCCCCTCTGTCACAGCAGCATGAAATGACACAGATTGCGCATGCCTCTTTGGGGATTTGGAACTGATTACTGTTCTTTCATTTTTTAAGGCTGCAACAAAATGCTCGACCTCTTTAGCACGTATCCACGAAGCCGGTCTGACAGCCCCTGTCTGCCTACATCTCGCACCGTGGTTAACGGACGATCTGCGATTCCGCCCGGCTCGTTCGAATTCTACCTCCCTGCTTAAGGGGGGGTGCGGGATGGATTTCTTTTAAAGAGGATCCAATGGACTCATGTCTTCAATTGCGTGGGTGTGTACGGGAGACCGTTACAGACGCAATTTGTTACCGATAAACAGACCATCTCTTGCCTTCCTGCCACTTTACCGGAGTAGTGCGGTGTGCATTTGTTTTTACCCACCTCTGTTCATTTACAGTCTGACGCACACCTTTGTTGTTGTTGTTGGTAGAGCCCAACGAGTTGCCGTTGGCCGAAGCTCCTGGTTGTGTCGCTACGCTTGCTGGCTTGGGGGGGGGGGCATTGGGAAGATTTCAGCCCAGGCACTGGGGGGGGGGGGTACAGTATCAGACGGTGTCCCACGGGACACAGCAAACCGTGGAATAGAGAACCTCTTAATTTAGCCGCATGCTCGCCAAATGCTGCACCAGGCCATTCTCATCAAGACAACCGTGGCTTGTGCAGGGCTGACATGTGGGCAACTTATTTTGTTGTGCCGCTGTTTGTGGCGAAGGTTTATTTTTTCCTTCCCTTGGTTTGAGTCAAGCAAGGCATCGACGTTGTGTGTTTAAAGCCTGGCCCGTGCTGCCTGATTATCATGATGGTTTTAAAAGTCCCCAGGTCTTGCGGTACAGTATGTGTGGCTTAATCCCACCACGTGTGATGCAAGCGCTGCCACCAATTAACTGTCGTTTAAGTATTTTTTTCTCCTGCCGTTGTGTAATGGTTGGCACGCTCGACTTGCAATCCAGAGGTCGCCGGCGTGATTTGGTTTCCCGGTGCGGCAGTTGAAATCATGGGCAGGTTTTTTAAATCCACCTCCGTCTCTGCCCACCTATCGGTAGCAGTTTAACTATATCGATAGGTCTCATGCGTTGGGCTTGCTGGAGGCACTTTCGCCAGCATTGGAGTGAGCAATAAATTGCAGGGCCTTGACCTCTTTTAAGTCTTTATCTTTAAAAAAACAAGATTGTGTACTTGTATGTTGTCAACAACAACAGCAAGAAGCATTGATAAGGGGACTATTTGTTTTATTTTATACCTACGTGACTTTACCGAAAGAACCAAAGAGTGGATCCCTGCGGTCACGAAAACTTCAAATCTAGATTGGACTATTTACTGTGCCTCATTACTCTTGAGTGATTTCTGTGACTTTCACGGTCCATTCTCGGCTGTGCTTACTTGTAACATTTCTGATGAATGGTATTGAAGGTTCACTCACGAGTGGTCCCGTGGGTTTTGTGTACAGTTGTAATTCGAATTGACGGTGATGTTTTCAAATAGTTTTGTCTTGCCCGATTAGATAATTGAATATATTAAGGCAGATTAGCGTGATACACACAGTGAATCGTGGCAACGGTTGCTCATTACAAATACGATTCTCAAAGCATTGCTCTGGGGAGTTGCAAGAAGGAAGAAAACCGGGGGTTGAAAGTTCAGTGGAGAGGTCAACGAGAGGCCAGATCAGACACTGATTGATTGCGCTTGGCTCCTATTGGCTCGCCTGACTGGAGGTGGTGCCCCCATTGGTTCGCGCCCATATTTGTGGGAGTGGCGTCGAGCGGAGAGGGCTTTGTGGGGAGCGGTGTGTTCGGCAGCAGCGGCGTACAAACATACGACGAGAGGCAGAGGACGTTAATGTTTGAGCCTTTGCCATGACGCGTGGGCCTTCCTGACGTCACGCTGCTACTTCGTTTTTTTATTCAGCGTGTGGGCTGGCGAAGCGTAGATCAAACTTCGGCCGGAGTTGTTTTCAAGCGACCTGCCGCCGTCATTTTTCTCCCCCTCCCTTCTCTCTCGTTGGCTCTCTGGAGAGCGAGCAAACGAGCCCGTTGTGCGTTCTGCCGAATGGCGCTATCCCGCGGTCTCACCTGTCATATCCTGGGAGCTGCGCAGAAGACCGTCTTGATTAATGAGACCGTATGATTAGGCAACAGCAGGAGGACGCGTCCTTGAAATTTGCAAACCAACCACGGGGTTCTTTTTTTTGTTTGGGGGGAAAAAAAAGAAAATTGAATTTTGTGGAATAAGCAATTATGTTAATGAAGCTGCAGGGTCTCGGAGAGTTCAGTGCACAGTGACAGCATGAGGGATTTCATGGAACTTTCTTTTTAGCGCTGGCCCTCCGCGGGCAGATGTTTAACCCAGATTGGCATGAAGTGGTCTGATGTGATTCCTGAGTCAAGATCCCTGCTGCTGTCTATGGTAAGGAGATCGGACGCGGCTCTCTGCTCTTTCTACCTTTGTATTCTCGCGACATGTGAACCCTGTAGAGGTCCTTTTGTAAATACGCCGCGGTGATTCGTTTTCATTTCACGTCGCCACCCCCATTTCCACATCTGCTGGCCCGATTTTTGTTGTCCATTTGTTGCAAATGTGTGATGCAATGCAATTGACGTGTCCTTGTGTTGACAATTTACATAAACATGAGCACCAAATGTACAGATGACGATACATAATGATTTGTCCTGGTGTGTGACATCTAATGTCATATGGCTAGTTAGCAAGGGAATAAAAAACCCATCTCGTACTTTGAAAACTGAGCTTTATCCAGTGCTGGAAGGAATTTTCTTACACTGTATTACTTATTTCAGGATTAGGATAATTACAAACTGTAAGTTGTCCATATGAACACAGTTTTAAAGACAATAGCCTATTTGTCGTTCGTCTTTTTCTGACTGCTGTTAAATATTACCGAGCTTGCTGTGTAGTTAAACAAATATTTCACGTGTGTTTAAAGGCAGTACTCTTTGCCAGGGATGCTGCCGTGGTTTAATGGTTAGCACAGGGGATTTAAATTCCAGAGGTCACCAGTTCTATCTTCTTGCTGCCTGACAGTTGAAACAGTGCTCGAGTTTTTTTACATTTCTTAAATCCTCTTCCCCCTACCCCTGTCCATAAATAAGCATGCTACAGTTAGGCGATTAGCAGGTTCACGTGTGGTGGGGCAAAGTGTGGGTGCTCCCAGCTCTACCAAGATGTTGAGCGTCCAAAGAATACCTCCCAGAGAGGGGTCGTTGAGAGCTCTCTCTCGTGGAGAGCCCCCTTCCGAATGAACAAGCAATTGCAAGGCTGCACCTTTAGCCGTTACTCCATTATCGGTCATTTGCTGGCCAGGCAAGGGGCCGTGTTCATTTGCGCTGCAGTAGTAGGGGGGGACTCTTCTTGGCTTGGCTCTACTTAACTGATCCTGAAGTTCCAGTCCAGTAAATTAAAGCAGATAGTGATCATAATTCACTCGTACAATTGAATATCCTGTTTGTGTTGCACTTAATGCATTTGAGGCACCGAATTACCGATCTAGCTTTCAGGCGGTGAAAGCCGCAGCTACTAATAGTTCATGTCTGGGCTGCGGCCAGAAAAACACTGTAGAGCCGCCAGTGCACTGTGCCGGGGAGATATCGCTGGGTCCTGGCTGGCTTTGTTTTTGCTTCCTGAAAATTGCTCTGCGCATGGCGGCGCACTGCTAACTCCCGCCGCGTTCTTCAACGTGTGCATGCGAGCCCGTTTTGCACTGTATGGGAGGGAGCGGGGGGGGGACATTGTGTGCCGTCCAAACACTTGCTTGCCCGGCGTATATAGAGCTTGGCTTCGGAATCGTTGTTACGGTGTGACAGAATGCCCCCCACGCACTTTTACGCTAAAATGTGGCCTTTGGGTGAGCATTGCAAGGTCGCAAGAACCGCTTTCTTGTTGCGTTGTGAAAGTGCACACAAATTCACGGTGCGGTGTATCCTGATGACGCCACTTGCCAGAAATTGGCCAAAAAGCTGAACGCAAAGGTGCAGCCCAGAAAACGTCTTACTCCCACCACTTGCTGTGGAAAGAGCCTCTACGACAGGGAGTTCTAAAGAATCCCTCCCGCAGGGTATCACAGCCTACTTGTTCATTTTGCAAGAGTTGGGAGTACCTACAACTTAATGCACCATAAGCAATCTGCCCATAGACCGACTGTGGTGGATCCATTTATACTTATTGGTGGACAGAGGCATATGCATTTATGCAAATTAAACGTAACATTTACTTTGTGCGGTAAGTTGATGGTGCTGTATATCTTGATGTCACTGTTGCCTGAGTTGGATGTAGGATTAATTAGCATTGTAAGTACTGGGCAACTTGAGCTTGTCATATGAGTTAAAATGTCTCACGGTATATATTGTATCAAAAGTTCGTTTACACATACAAGCCAACTTCATGAACTCGATTCACGCGTTGTTGTTGAATCTTCCTCTTCGTCCGATTTTTGGCAGAAGTGTCCCACTGTCGTCACCACCAACGACGGGGCAAATAGCCAAGGGCGGTCCATTTTGGTCTTTTTGTAAAAACTAAAATGTAAATCTGGCCCTATATGCACATGCTGCTCTATTGCGTTATATATGCTTATGCTTTCGGTAGGATTCATTGTCTTCACGCAAGTGTGAAAATTCACCAGGATTTATGGCGTTGGCATTCCTTTTGCCAATCTCGTCACCTAATGAGCTACCAGTTGTAACTAATACATAACGGAATGTTTTGTAAAATAGTGCGTGTTGTACGGTGTAGTGTAAACAAATAGCTCCAACACCCTTGTCAACAACACTGGCCCTTCGAAGGTCGCGAGAACAAGAACTGCGTGTATTTTCTTCTTTTATAAAAGACAGTGTTGTTGACGAGTTTTTTTCTTTCTGTTGAATTGTGTTTGTGCACCACTGCCAATGCATCAGTCGATCAATGCAACATCTCCCAATTAATTTGTTCAGTGTAGTGGTTAGCATATTGCACCACGAACCCAGCCAATAGCCTGGCCATAGATGACATCAGTGGCAATTATCTGAATCGGTTCTGGGCCTGTGCTGTGTGTTGACTCGGGCCATGTAAAAATGTCCTTGGTGCGTTGTGTAAACAACACCACCGGGGAGAAAAATTGTGCGGCCTCAATTATCATGAACATTAAACAACGTATTTAATACGTTGTTAAATATATTGCCAAAAACCAAACATACAACTAGTTAAATGCACAAGCGAATGCCAAGCGATATTCAGCTGCACATGTTCTTGTAGCCACCAGACCCGAGCAATCAGTCGCACACACTATCAAACCCGAATTGAACAGGCATACAATATCTGTGTTTTATATTTTTTTCAATTCAATTGGCAGAGTCAGTAGGATATTGACAACATTGAACCGCAACATGCTTAAGTGAACATGTTTAATTAATACCTGTTGATGTGATAATTTCATATGTTGTCGATAGTTGACGATTAATAAATATGTTATTTAACATTGCCGATAATTAAAGCTATCGTAACTGAGCTTATTAAATATATCGTAAAAAATCGAACGTTACAAATCAAACATGGCAACAAATATTAACTCGAAAAGTGATGGCTTATTTTTTTGCAAAGCTAAGCATGGCATCTTTTCTGTTCGCTTGTCAGCAGCCGGTACAGCTGGATTAGTGGATCTCTCTCTCTCTCTGGGTGACGTGATGCCCCGTCAGGAGCGCACGAATGAGCCGACCCGAAATGGGCTCGACGGCCAAAGAGACGAAGGATTTGATGAATAAAGCACCCACCGCTGCCGACCTTTTACAAGGGTACCGCCATCGCACTGATGCTCAATTGCGGCGCTTAGCATCGCCGCGTCATCGGTCGTTACATCGGATAAATAACAAGATACGTCGGAGGGATCTTTCTCAAACTGTGCTCTTCGAATATTTGAGTAATCGATTGCTCGACCGATAATTATCGGTTCTTTTACAGAATTATTTTGATAACACACGACAGTGGTCGGGGGTGGGGGGGGGGAAGCCTCACCTGTGTTCCGACGTTTCTAAGTAAGCGGATTCACGTGAGATTAAGAATACATCGCCGAGTGAAAAGGTCTGATTTGTGAACATACATCAAATATGTCAGTTACAGCATGCACATGCTGTACTGGGTTGTCGACGGTTAATTGGGCAGGGCTTGATATGTGATGGTCGGATGTGAAGTACGATTACTGACGACCTTAATTAATGCACACGCATTCATCTGTTTGCATTGTGCTGGTTATGCATACGATTGTCATAGCGTGCAGTAAGAGTTGTGTACTTTAAATGAGCGCTTATCTGTGAAAGCACACACTTTGTTCTTGGTAATGTAGCTTACGATGTTAACCCCCGTCACCAGCTGTGCAGTAATCATCGCTAATGCGAATGTCTGCCAACATTACCAGCCTATACCAGTGGTAATTTGTATCAGTTCTGATAGTCGCAACAGCTTCCGTGGAGGGTAATGCGTATCAAGAGACTGGTTCCAGCCTATGAACTCATAGAAGCTCTGTGCTTGTGTAACAGAGGATTGACGAAAGGGCTGCACGATTTGCCCATTTGAATTGACAGCTTTTTTTCTACATTATTTTCTGGATGAGGGCCTCGCTGTACCATGCATGTCGTGGGGGGGGGGGGTTATTTTATGATGCTTAACCACGTTGGTTGGGAGAGCACAGATGTGGCAACATAGAGGTATAGTACAACAATGGATATTGCTGCACTGCCCTCTATACTGCCCACCACTTGGGCCCTTAAGGACTGTGATGACAAGCTGTTTGTGTTGCAGAGATAAAGGGACGGCTTTGCCAGCCAGCCTGAGTTGCAACACTGCATTGTGCAGATACCTCATGTATAACTTGTGCCAGTAGTTAGTACATGGGCTGCTGCCAAGGTGTGACTGGTTAGTGCGCTGGATTTGCAATACAGATGCTGCCGGTTCGATTCGATCTCCTTGTGTGACAGAAACAATGGACATGTTTCTTATATCCCTGCCCACCTCTATGGGAAACGATAAACTATTTTTTATTTTATACTCTCTGGTTCTTTCGGTAAAGTCACGTAGATAGAAAAAATAATCAAAGAAAACACGACGTTTCGGTCACAACACAAGCGTCCGTCTTCAGGTGAGAAAATTATCTGCTGTTGTGGCTTTATATAGGCACGGGAGGGGGGGCGGAGTTTTGTCGAGTCGTGGCTGTAGGAGTTCACGGGGGAGAGCGGCGGGTTTGTATTTTTATTTTACCAGGTAAGGCCCACTGAGCTATGTAGCCCTTTTTCAGAAGCGACCTGGTCGCAAAGGATGGCTCAGTGAAGTGGCTTATCACGTGGAAATTGTATAGCAGCCAAATACTCTAAACGCATGTTGATTCTGAATGTGGAGGGAAAGTCAGGGAGGACCCAGGGAAAAAATCCACGCAACCACCGCAAGAGAGACACACAAACTCCAAATATAAAGGCGTCAGGGTCGAAATCGAACCCACGACCTCCTGTATGCCAGGCGAGGTAGTTAACATCTCGCCACCGTGGTGCCCCCCCAGCAGCTTAACTAGTTACACCACGGTTAGTTTATCGGCAGGTCATGCGCACTGGGGTTGCGTGTGTGTACCCTCAACCATTCCAAGATGTCTGGCGAGCGTGGAAGAGGAGGCCGTTCTGTAAAGGGGGGCCGTAGATTTCCCTCTAGTGGGGAGGGGGGGGAGGGCCTTTCGCTAGCATATGGCGTGTGAGCATGCGATCACAGTGCTGCACCTTTAAAATTTTAGTCACTTGTGCTGCAATGGACATCGCACAGTAACGTTTCATAAACAACATTTAAAGCTGAAGAAACGTGCAACTTGAAAAAGAAACAAGCAGCTCTTGTACGTGTGCTTACCCGGGCTTGTATCCGTACAATACACTGAAGCATAGAGCCAAGTTAATGATACAAACGAGCTTTGTGGTCAGCAGCACTTCACTGACACTACTGTAGTGACGTTTAATGAACTACAGGAGTGGCTGCACACTGTGATCTCCCCAGTTCTTCTCACCGTGATTTTTAAACGCTGTCATTTGTCCTGAAGGAAGCTTCCTTCTTGAGTTGCACAGTCCAGGTTACGAATCTGCAAGGTGTGAGGGTGCATCCCCAGATTTTTTTCCCCTAATTCTTAAACGAGCATCTTCCTGCAGGGCCACGCAACATGCACAGGAAAGGCTTTTGGGGTGGGTACTCGGTGCCGGACCCTGCCCTCTACCCACACATCCCCACTTTATTGCCTGCACCGGGAGACGGGTGCATTTTCTTGCTCGTGCCACTGCAGGCAAAAAGAGCCTCCACTAATATGAACCTCTAAAGACCCCCTTCCACGCTGGCCAGAGACACATTGGAAGAGGTTGGAGTTACCCATGCTTTTGCCTTCCAAATACCACCTGCCGGTCGACTAACTGTAGTGAACCCCCTGCATGCTGCTCTATAGCTTTTAGGTTATGCTTTTATGTATTGTCGGAAGCATGAAACGTCCGCTCAGTTTGCACGTGTGGAATTCGTAAACGCATACGAACATTTGAACCTGATGGCGGGACCCCGGGGTCCCGAATAAACGGAAGTCATAATCTTAATTTATTTTTTGCAACTCCGTCCCACCGCGCACATAAACGCCGCGACCCACCTGGCGCGGATCGTTCTGTTGTCACGTCGTGTCCAAGCGCAGCAGCGAGGGCGAATGCGCAGAAGAAACAAAACTTTGAAACTTTGATTCGCGCATCGTGTAGAGCGGAATAGGAATAGATTGCCGTATCGTTTGCCTTCAACAGACATAAAATGACGTCGCAACGCAGTTTATGCGAGAGCCCCGGGGGCTTATGGGACCCCGCGGTCCCGCCATAAGGTTCATTTATGAAAGATATTTTAAGGCTTCACATGTCCATGAAATGCAGGACAACGACCCATATCCGAGTGTCGCATTTCCGCCTTGAGAAATTAACTGCCCACGCCCTGTGCAGTATTTGTGCTGAGTGTAACTCTATTTTTTGTGTCTGTTCACAAATACAACCTATTCGCATATCCGCATATTTCTCTGCGTCCATGCCCACCACCCACTGGTTGCTTGGTTAACAATTCTCTTTGAGTCACAGAATGCCTGCCTATACCTCAGTCCCCAGTTAGTCAGATATGCAGCATACGATACTCGATATATCTGGCATCGGTAGTTTTCTGTTGAGCGTACGAATGGGCAAATATGCCCATTTACATACAAATGCACATGTGAAAACATTCACACCATCAACCGTGGCCAATCCACCGCTGGATGAAGCCCTCCTCAAGCCGCCGCCACCCCTCATGATCCCGTGACGTAACGATCCTCGCAGCGCCTGCACGTCAACTTATTTGATCGCTCCGTCTCCCCGATTAAGGACCTCTCGGAGGCGATCCATCCCCTTGCACGTCAACTTATTTGATCGCTCCGTCTCCCCGATTAAGGACCTCTCGGAGGCGATCCATCCCCTTGGCTGCCACTCCGTTATTATTCTTGACCGTCGTCCATCCCTGCTCGCGAGGTGTCCTCCCCACTCGCATTTCTTCACCGTTTCAACTTAATTCATGAACCTGCGTACGTTCACAATTCTGTGCGTTCCTCTTTCTGTCACTCAATGTAAGTCTCGAGCATGCATCGCTCTCCGTACTTCTCTGCGCACTTTTCACATTGCATATATGTTTTTATATTTTACTTCTTTGGCGCCGTACAGTGAGGGAAAATGTGGTGAAGTTGCCCTGTCCCCTTCGCAGAAAAACACCCCCAAAGCATAATGTTTCCATCTCCATGTTTGACGGTGGGGATGGTGTTCTTGGGGTCATAGGCAGCATTCCTCCTCCTCCAAACACGGCGAGTTGAGTTGATGCCAAAGAGCTCCATTTTGGTCTCATCTGACCACAACACTTTCACCCTGTTGTCCTCTGAATCATTCAGATGTTCATTGGCAAACTTCAGACGGGCATGTATATCTGCTTTCTTGAGCAGGGGGACCTTGCGGGCGCTGCAGGATTTCAGTCCTTCACGGCGTAGTGTGTTAACAATTGTTTTCTTGGTGACTATGGTCCCAGCTGCCTTGAGATCATTGACAAGATCCTCCCGTGTAGTTCTGGGCTGATTCCTCACCGTTCTCATGATCATTGCAACTCCACGAGGTGAGATCTTGCATGGAGCCCCAGGCAGAGGGAGATTGACAGTTCTTTTATTTTTCTTCCATTTGCGAATAATCGCACCAACTGTTGTCACCTTCTCACCAAGCTGCTTGGCAATGGTCTTGTAGCCCATTCCAGCCTTGTGTAGGTCTACAATCTTGTCCCTGACATCCTTGGAGAGCTCTTTGTTCTTGGCCATGGTGGAGAGTTTGGAATCTGATTGATTGATTGCTTCTGTGGACAGGTGCCTTTTATACAGATAACAAGCTGAGATTAGGAGCACTACCTTTAAGAGTGTGCTCCTAATCTCAGCTCGTTACCTGTATAAAAGACACCTGGGAGCCAGAAATCTTTGTGATTGAGAGGGGGTCAAATACTTATTTCCCTCATTAAAATGCAAATCAATTTATAACATTTTTGACATGCGTTTTTCTGGATTTTGTTGTTATTCTGTCTCTCACTGTTGAAATAAACCTACCATTAAAATTATAGACCGATCATTTCTTTGTCAGTGGGCAAACGTACAAAATCAGCAGGGGATCAAATACTTTTTTCCCTCACTGTACGTAGCCAACCATGCTAATCGGAGGTGTTAAATGTGACATTCGGATACATACCCACCAGTTTATTTTTGCTACAAAAGTATCCTGTTTTGTGCCCGGTGAGGAATAACAAGTTATTTGCGAAGTGATCGATGTCACAAATTTAATGTTTCGAGTTTTTTTTTTTACATTTGGAAAAGGATATTTGTCGGTGATGCCTGAAAAAAACTAAAACAACATGGCACGTTGAGGTTTTTGTTACGTTACAGCATATAACCATCTGCACCTGTGTTTAACCGAAAAAGATAAAGTCGTTCACGTACTTGTGCTTTCATCTCGGGTTTTAATAGTGGTGGAGGTAAAGTGTGGTTACCCCCCCCCTCCCTTTCCAAGACGCCTGGCCAATATGAAAAGGCGCCACGGTGGCGAGATGTTAACTACCTCGCCTGGTATGCGGGAGGTCGTAGGTCTGATCCCGACTGACGCCCGTATATTTGGAGATTGCATGTTTCTCTCCCCATGGTGGCGTGGATTTTTCTCCGGGTCCTTCCTCTGCATTTAGAATCAACACTTGTTTTGAATATTTGGCTGCTATAAATTTCCACGTAATAAGCCAATTCGTTGAGCTATCTTTTGTAGCCAGGTCGCTTCTGAAGAATACATATATATAGCTCAGTAGGCCTTAGCTGGTAAAACAAAACATAGTTTAGTTTTTAGTTCATAGTAGGCCAAAACAACTCTGTAGAGGCCCTCTCTTAGAGCTCCCTCTCTCGGCCCTTCTGCTAGCAGTGGCGTGAGCTGCATATAATTGCAGGGCTTCACCTTTACCTTTTTTTTCCTGATAGGACTGGCAAAGGTTGCTTGGACACTGTCATGGGGAAGCGAGGGATGATCCCCCCCCTTCCCCCACCAGTACAGTACAAAAACCGAACCATCTAGTTCCGCGAGTAGTCAAGAGTGCCCACGTCGTCCAACACATTAAATAGTAGCTCCTCCTCACTTTGCTCCATCGGAAGGGATTAGTAATGGCTAATCTGCTCAAGCTATCTGATTGTCCTTTTTTTTTGCCTTGGATGCTATGTTAATCCACCCACCCACCCCCCTCTCTCCACTTGCAAGGGGCCAGGGTTTGCTGTATTCAACATGGTTTTTGTGGAGGGGGTGTGGTGGGGGGAGCGGTTAACCCCCTTTTATTTGTGCCGTACAGAGAGCCCCGTCCACTTGACTCGCTCCTTTGCGTCGACAACAGGGTGCTTAGGAAACGAACGACGACTGCCGGCCCGGCCATATGACGGGCGGCCAGGCTGGGCCTTCCTCCCGCCCGCCACGCAAACGGGCGGGGGGGGGGGCTAAGGGCTACAGTGCGAGCATTCATCATGCGGCGGCGTGGCGCTACCCTAAATAGTTATTGGTGTGGAGGGGGTCTCCCTCCCCAGTCCCCCTGCTCGGGTCACCGCGCATTATCCTCCTGACGCAGCCACCCCCTCTCCATGTGTGCAACTCTACACAGAAATTGGTTGTGGTTTTCGACAACGTATATCAACCCGCGTATTTTTTTCTCTCTCGTGATATTAAAGTGCGACTCGCGAAGAATATGAACGCTAATAATTTGTCAAACCACGGCTCGATCAGACTCATAATCTTTATCCTGGAGAAATCCAATGAGCTACGTAGCTCTCCCCCCCCCCCCCCACAGATGCCCAGTAGGGGCGGGTCAGAAAGTTACAACAAATAATACAGCAAAAAACGCTCGGAGTGCAAAGTATAGGACAGGTGAAGGCCTTACTACACCGTGTAGGTCATGGGGGGTTGTTTGACCATACTTCACGCTGGTTGGTAGAGTTGCCACTCGTGTTGATTTTCCCATGATCGTCCTTTTTTCGTAGACGACTGTCCTAAAGAACATCTAGCTGTCATACAAAGGCTGTGAGTCTTCTCTGGGACATTGACATTTCTGGGGGTTTGGCAGTTGTGTAGTGTAATACACCACGCCTAACAAAAATGCATTTACACGTAGTTCTCTCTCCTCTTCTGGTATCGTGAGATTATTTTTTTCCCATGTGTCCACATTTCTTTTGAACCTCACAGATGGCAATCCTTGTGGCCGGTGAGGGAGTTGAGGATCCAGCACCAGAGAGTTGTGGTTTGTCGAATTTCAACTTGGGTTTTCCAGATTGAAAATGCGGTGCGCTCACGCCTGCACCACTGCCGCTCCCCAATTTCATGTCGGCAAAATACCTTGTGCCTAAAACAATATATAGTCGGGCACTGTTTATTCAATCAACAAATGACAAAGATGTAGTTTGAAATCTTATTAGGTTCAGCAATAAACGTAAAGGTTCACCCCTGCAAATTGCTGGATCATACCACTGCTGGAAGAAGGACCTCCACTCCAGGGGGCACCAGAGAGCCCCTCTGGAAGATTGTTTGGCCTACTTCCTCACGCTGGAAAGAAGTCTTGTAGGAGGTGGCAGTACCCACAACTTTATCCTACCGCACGTGACCCTGCTGTTACCCTGGTTATACTCCTGGGCGGACAGACGCGGTGGGGTGGGGAATATCTAATAAACTTGGCCATTGTTTAAACTGCCGTGCCAGGAGATCGAATGGAACTGGCAACTGCTGAATTGCAAATCCAGTTGCGCTAACCATCACACCACAGCAGCATTGCCTGCACTAACTATTAAAACCGGTTATAAATTAGGTATCTGCACAATGCTTGCAGCGTTCTGTAACCACAACAGCTCCAGGCTGGCCTGGCGTAACACCCCGTCATCTCTCTGCCACATTTGCACTATGGTTATAATCTTTTGCGGGGTTACGTGGTGGGGCCAGTATGGCAAAATCCATTGTCATCCTGGACTTCTCTCTCTGGTCCTCAATCTCCTGCCACAAGCATGAACAGCCCCCCCTCCAGGCTGTGAAAAGCACGGTTCTCGTTGACGTGGTGTACTACAGTGAGTACCTGTTCAGCTGACACATGGTGGTTTCCAGGAAGCCACCATTTTTTTGCCTCTCTCCTCCACCGCCACCACCTCCCCACCTTTTTGTTTGTTTGTTGCCAACGCCATTGCATAATACGTGAAGTAGCCCAGGACACAGTGAAAAGGTGTTTTATGCGATTATTGTGTTGTGTGTGTGTGGGGGGGGGGGGGGTTGGGGGGTGAGTGGCATTGAAAGCGCGACTTGTGTGAGAGGAATGCGAGTCGTAATAAAGTCCTAATGTTGAAGTGAGAGCAAAGAGTCGGAACGGTATGACAATGCAACGTTGACTATCGGCGTCGCCCTCCCCTTGGTTTTGAATCGACCAGCGTTTTTGTACATTGCCCTATCCTCTCTAGCGTAACTTCAGTAGGACGGCGGCACATCATGAATTTGTCCAATGTTTATGGTGCGCAGTGGCAAATTAACGTATGGCGGATTCTTTGTCTTCCCCTAAATGGATTTTAAAGTGGCGAATTCAAAATATTTTAAACGTAAATAAATACCTGTAGATTAGATCGGGCTATTAATATGTATTTATCTTGCCACGGTAATACCGTGATGCCGTCCAAAGCAGATGGCTCCATTTTTTTGGCCATCTGTTGTTACCATTCCGGATTAAGAAAAGAAACGACGGAGGGTGGTTGGCTGTCGTTTAAATTGCAGCCAATATAAAGGGGGGAAATAGCGAACTGGTAGGTTTTTTGGGGGACGTGGCGGGTGGAGTACGGGAAAGCCGGCGAATTATTCTAAAATCCCTTTCTAATTCGCTCCCCATTTGCCATAGGGCCGCCTGGCACACACATTGTGGCAGCTACTACTGCACAATGCTGGCCTCCGTGCTCGCCTGTCCGCTTGGCGGACGTGACGGCGATCTGTTTATCCCACCCTCGTGTGTCTCTCTCTCCTGGTCATGTGTTGAATTTATTCTTCCCGTCCACATGCTGCGGAATGTGCCTTTGGATTCGGGCGGCAGTGGTGGCGGAGGGGCGTGCACTTATTTATTTGTGCGTAAGTTCCCCCCCCTCTGCCTTCGTTGTGTTTATCCAATTTTTTTTGGAGTTTTCAAGGAGTTTTTTTTCTCTAAATTCCGCGAGCCCTCAAACCCGTATGGCCAACAGTTTTTTTAGCTTCATGGCGGCTGTTAGCGGGGGACAGTACGTGTCGCGTGTCACCCACCAACTGCACGTAGGCGGAGGGAGATCGTGACTCCCGTGTTTTTAAAACGTGCAATTTATTCAGCTAAAAGCTCGTTGGTTAGTTTTGCTTGCCCGAATGAGTAGCTTTGCTTAACCCTGGACGAATCGGCGCGAGTGTTTCTTGACATCGTAATCGCACTCGGGCTTTGTCAAGGCAAAATAAGAAAAGTTACTTGAGTATTAAAACTCAAACTGGATCCAGAGAGATGTTTGGCTGCCGGAAAGTGAAGACGCTCCAGAGCTAACAGTTTATAATCAACTCTCTTGTTAAATATTGTATTGCGGATTTACCCCATTTGGCCTTTTAAATTACACATTCATTTCAAGCATAAATTCAATTTACAAACCACATAGCAAAATGCCATGCAAATAGCTTCTACAGTGAGGGAAAAAAGTATTTGATCCCCTGCTGATTTTGCACGTTTGCCCTTTGACAAAGAAATGATCAGTCTATAATTTTAATGGTAGGTTTATTTGAACAGTGAGAGACAGAATAACAACAAAAATCCATGTTATAAATTGATTTGCATTTTAATGAGGGAAATAAGTATTTGACCCCCTCTCAATCAGAAAAATTTCTGGCTCCCAGGTGTCTTTTATACAGGTAACGAGCTGAGATTAGGAGCACACTCTTAAAGGGAGTGCTCCTAATCTCAGCTTGTTACCTGTATAAAAGACACCTGTCCACAGAATCAATCAATCAGATTCCAAACTCTCCACCATGGCTAAAACCAAAGAGCTCCCTAAGGATGTCAGGGAAAAGATTGTAGACCTACACAAGGCTGGAATGGGCTACAAGACCATTGCCAAGCAGCTTGCTGAGAAGGTGACAACAGTTGGTGCGATTATTCGCAAATGGAAGAAACACAAAAGGACTATCAATCTCCCTCGGCCTGGGGCTCCATGCAAGATCTCACCTTGTAGAGTTGCAATGATCATGAGAACGGTGAGGAATCAGCCAGAACTACACGGGGGGGATCTTGTCAATGATCTCAAGGCAGCTGGGACCATAGTCACCAAGAAAACAATTGGTAACACACTATGCCGTGAAGGACTGCAATTCTGCAGCACTAGCAAGGTCCCCCTGCTCAAGAAAGCACATATACATGCCTGTCTGAAGTTTGCCAATGAACATCTGAATGATTCAGAGGACAACTTGGTGAAAGTGTTGTGGTCAGATGAGACCAAAATGGAGCTCTTTGGCATCAACTCAACTCGCCGTGTTTGGAGGGGGTGTTTTTCTGCTAAGTGGACAGGACAACTTCACCGCATCAAAGGGACGATGGACGGGGCCATGTACTGTCAAATCTTGGGTGAGAACCTCCTTCCCTCAGCCGGGTCATTGAAAACGGGTCGTGGATGGGTATTCCAGCATGACAATGACTCAAAACACACGGCCAAGGCAACAAAGGAGTGGCTCAAGAAGAAGCACATTAAGGTCCTGGAGTGGCCTAGCCAGTCGCCAGACGTTAATCCCATAGAAAATCTGTGGAGAGAGCTGAAGGTTCGAGTTGCCAAACGTCAGCCTCGAAACCTTAATGACTTGGAGAAGATCTGCAAAGAGGAGTGGGACAAAATCCCTCTTGAGATGTGTGCAAACCTGGTGGCCAACTACAAGAAACGTCTGACCTCTGTGATTGCCAACAAGGGTTTTTGCTACCAAGTACTAAGATCCTCCCGTGTAGTTCTGGGCTGATTCCTCACCGTTCTCATGATCATTGCAACTCTTCGAGGTGAGATCTTGCATGGAGCCCCAGGCCGAGGGAGATGGACAGTTCTTTTATGTTTCTTCCATTTGCGAATAATCGCACCAACTGTTGTCCCCTTCTCACCAACCTGCTTGGCAATGGTCTTGTAGCCCATTCCAGCCTTGTGTAGGTCTACAATCTTGTCCCTGACATCCTTGGAGAGCTCTTTTGTCTTGGCCATGGTGGAGAGTTTGGAATCTGATTTATTGATTGCTTCTGTGGACAGGTGCCTTTTATACAGATAATAAGCTGAGATTAGGAGCACTCCCGTTAAGAGTGTGCTCCTAATCTCAGCTCGTTACCTGTATAAAAGACACCTGGGAGCCAGAAATCTTTCTGATTGAGAGGGGGTCAAATACTTATTTCCCTCATTAAAATGCAAATCAATTTATAACATTTTTGACATGCGTTTTTCTGGATTTTTTTGTTATTCTGTCTCTCACTGTTCATATAAACCTACCATTAATATTATAGACTGATCATTGCTTTGTAAGTGGGCAAACATACATAATCAGCAGGGGATCAAATACTTTTTTCCCCTCACTGTAGGTCAACAGCATAATTGTAAAGTTTATCGGCTACATTTTTATAACAATAGCAGTAAATTATTGATCTGTATTATAGCCATCTCACTGCCATTGTATTGTGTGTGTTGTTTGCTTTTGGTGGTGGAATTGTGGCATAGTGGTTGGCTCGCTGCTCTTCCAAAACCCAGTTACTCTAGTTCATTTTCCTGGCCACGACCAACATGAGTGTCGATTAATGTCTGGAATTGTTGCTGGGCCTTAATCCTAAGTCGACTCAGCCTTAAAATTATAACCTGATGTGGAGTTAAAAATAAGCACTGGGGAAACAAAGGTGGTCGTGCGTGGTGCTGGCGATATCACCCCCATGCAAACTTTAATAGCTGCTCACCAACAGTACTTTAGTCAGTCTATTCAAAACTGCACAGGAGATCGGTGTGTTTTTTGATATTCCAGGTATTTGATCAAGTTTTGCCCTCCGATGTCATTTCGGATTGTAACAGCGGGTGTTCGGCACGATGTCCGACGTTTCGCTCTACGTGCTGGGAGCTTCATGAAGTGAAGAGTGAAAGGAAATGATGACGCTCCCAACAAGTGGCGCAAAACGTCGGAGATCATCGTGCCAAAAATCACGTAGCAGTTCCAACCAGAAAACACGTCGGTGATCCACACGGCACAACCACGAAAACCTCCGCAGAAACCTCCGCCGCCGTCGTATTTAATGAAGTTAGCATGTGCACGCCGGGCGAGAGCCACCGTATTTGATGTTCGACCTTGTGGCCGGCCGTGTGTTTGCTCCTCTGTTGGTCGAGTGCCTCTGTTTGCTTTTCTTCTTCACTGGATGTGCTGCTGCTTGATGGACTCTTCCCCTGACAAGATCACATGGAGCGTGATGATGATGATGAATCAATCGGCTTTAAAAGTATACTCTAGTGGGCCCCAAAGCTTTATTTTCATCTTTATATTTTTTAAAGTGCCGTTTGTTTCCCCGTCGGCTATTTCTCTGGTGTGGTGGAAGTAGGAGGCTGGTATTTGCATGGAAAATAGGCAGCGCACACCGCAGTGTAAACGTTTAGTTGCGTTTGTCAAATATTGACTGGGCCGTAAAAACAAACAACGGTTAAAAGATTTTTCAAATTGTTTCATGCTACTGTGGGGTGTGTAGACGGTGACACGGAGGTGATTTAGCCTTCAGCCATCAATTCCAATGGTCCAAACTCGTTCTGTAGATATAGCAAGTTGTTCCACTTCATCATCTGCTTTTTTAATATCTTTTTTTCTAAACAAAAAAAAGCGATGCCCAATCCTTGTGAGCGATACGTACATATATCATCGTCGTCTTCATCTACCATCAACCCCATCGTTGGATGAAGGCCCTCCCCAAGCCGTCGCCATCTCTCACGATCCCGCGACGTCATAATTCACAAAGCACGTAAACACACACGATCGGATTCCGTCGCTCCATCTCTTCAGTTCGACGTGCTCTCTGTATATAGCGCGTTATGTATAACCTTTGCGAGCAGACCAGCGATTGCCGAGACGGTCACGTTTTCCAGGGAGACACAGGAGAATACAGTATGCATGACGGCTTGTATGATGATGCTGTATTAAGCTGCGCCGATACGTTCATACAGACGCACGCACGCATAATACTGTGCTTTGTGCACGTCCCTATGGACCCCACTGCTAAAAATAATGGTTTACTCCCCTGTGATGAAGCAATACTCGTGCCCTGAGTGGCCCAGCCCGAGTGGGAAATAAATAAAAAGGGAAAAAAGCATGAGGATACATGTTTTTATTTTAACTATCGCAACGCCGTGGCGTCGGGAGTGGGGGGACGTATGGCACCGTGAATTCTTACGGGCTTTCCGTCTCGTCAGTCGGGAATCTGTGCCGATGTCACAACCCCTTGAGCTCTTAGCATCATCAGCAAACAAGGGAGACAAGCTTGTAATCTGCCCTCTCTGTTTATCTGCAAAAAGGTTATTTTAATATCTCTCCAGTGATTAGCTCTGTTCGATCAAAACAAGTTAGTTTCAAGGTCCAAACCAATATTCTTCCTCGGCTGCAGCAATACTTGAAAATGCATTGAATTTTTGTTTTAGCGACAAGACAGCAGTTAATTAATTTTCTATATTTGAAAGACTATATAAAAAAATTTTTTAAGCAGTATTACTATTTGAAGAAAATTGACAGCGGTACTCATCTGTGCGTAGGCAATACTTGGCCTGTGATGTGTGTTTCGGGTTTCCATGCGCGCTGTTCTGCCGGTCGTATGTAAGCGCTTGCGTCGTTATTTTCGACTAAGGCACTTCATGCACGGAAGTAGCCAGACTCCCGACGCCAGGTGGGGCCACATGCTGCAAATGACCCCCTTTTCTGCCAATAAATTACAACCTCCGCAGCAGTCGTGCAGTGTGCGAGCACACCGAGCCAAATACCCTGCCTCTGTGTTTTCCCCTGGCCGACAGCTCTTCCCTCCTCTCGGTTTTCAATTTGCTCGGCCCCCTGTTTGTTGCAAATGCAGCCCCTCGCCTCTAAATATCCGAGGGACGGCAGCGCTGGCGGTGGATATATCCGCAGTCCGCGTTGTGGTATTCATGCGCAGAGTGGCTCACCTTTATTTGTTTGCAAAATTGCACGAGCTTGTCAAACGTTAAAGGTGCAGTCCTGCAATTGCTTGCTCACGCCATTGCTGGTGGAAGGGCTCCCGTGGAAGGGCCTCCACTTGAGGGAGCTCTTAGAGTGCCCTCTCTAGATGGTACGTTGGCCGACTCGTTCACTCTGGCCAGACATCTTGGAAGAGGTGGAAATGCCCGACCCATATTTTACCCCACTGCACGCAACCTACCGATAAACATTGTATTAATTTAAACTGCTGGAGGGATTTAAGAAATGTGCCATTGTTCCAGCTGCCGTTCCTGAGGATCGGATGGAGCGATCGACTTCTGGATTGCAACTGCAGCGTGCTAACCATTACATCACGGCGGCTGTTGCTCGGCAATTAAGATTCGTGGTCGCTCATCAAAGCTCAGAATGTCGTTCCAGCCACGTCACCAAAGAAAAAGGGTGACCGCTGGATTGGCGAGATATTAACGAAGGCTGACGTTGCATGATTAATTGCTTCGTGGCAACACCTAAAACGAGACGCGCATTGTTATAATTGTATTCATTGCAGACGCTATGATTAAATTGGCATTTAAAAGCCCCTTGATGAATGAGGCTCAATCGGGGAAAGCTTATTAAGCAAGAACATTACTGTGATGGACTCCTCTGAGTTTGGTGCTGCATTAACTTGTTTTTCCCGAGATTGGTTATTTACCATTAATATTAACGGCGATGGATAGTGGTACGCAGATTGCCGATTGCCTAATGCATCACAATAGGAGGCCTCTTAATTGTGCGCGTAGGGAACAGCTGCACAATGCACAGTTGCCATTTGCTGTTGAGCAAACATTAAGCCAATTTTGGGACGCAGATATTAACACCACTGTTGATGTTGCAGCAGCAGTAGCAAGGCACAGCTGCCACCCGCACCAGCGCACGTTCGTGTTCATTGTCTCATTCGTGCAGAGGAAACATTTGGCCCAAGCCGTATCGTTGATGCGAAATTGGGAATTGACATGTTTTGTGGTACCTTGAGTACTAATAATATGGGTATAACGATGCATTGATTCGACACAAACAATTCGATACATTCGCTTATAACTGCCTTTTTATAATAAACCAAATATATAATAAGTGACATTTCGGGCAACGGCCCTTCATAGCAACATAAGTCGAGATAAAGTTAAGGGTGGGAGACTGCACTTCATGCCGTGGGGCCTGATGATTATTAAACGTAAGAAATGTCCGACCAGGTTTTCAATTGGCATATGATTAGTTACTTAATAGGAGCTGCCGAGTAGCAGACAACCCCTTCAATAATTTATCAGGGTATTACTTAATCTAATTTATATCAAAAAGTAGAATTATAAAATGTTTCTGGCACTTTGGATTGTTGGAAGAATTGATCTTGTGATAACGAGGCAAGATCCACCCAGCAATTTAAATAAAAGGAATTCAGCTGCCCTGCATTCCTGAGGCAGATACGTTTTAGGAATAAACTGAGGTGGTACGCATATGAAATACGAATTAAGAAATTTTAACTTAAAAGGTGTTAAGTTTTGTCTGGTTTTGATTAGCCAATCAATTTTGATTCTTAAGCGCACTATATATTCATTCATCAGATCACGTGTGTAAGATTAATTCTTGAGTTCATGATGCATGCACAGAATTACGCGTAAAATATGCATCTGTCTTTTTTCCCCCGATTCGGATGTTCGTATATGCAATCGCTTCACCAGACCCCACCAGCCGCGAGAGGTGCAACTTTTACCACTAAATGAGATAAGAATCAATTCTCAAATCGAGACAATTGAATTACGATCAGAATAATCTTACCGCTAGTTTTTGTTGCCCTTCGTAAATTGGCACTCGTTGATCGTGTTCTGGTTTACCAAAAAAAATCTCTTTTGCCAAACCAAACCCAACTCTCCTGTGCATGTAATCTCTTTGCCAAAGTAACCAACCTAATTCCCCTGTAACTGAAGTGGGTCACCAACTTACGTTCCACTTCCACCGTGTCCCAAGGCAGCCTACTGGGATGGCTTTGCATGGTGTTTTAGGAGAAAAGGGAAATAACTGGGCAATAATTAATTATATATTTTTTGCACTCCATGAGAGAAGCGGCGGGTGTTATCGCTCGATAAAGGAGCTGCCCTCGATGTGTGGTTTCCGCCATCCCAAAAGCATGCGATGGGACCCGGCGATTTGCTACCTTGCATCGTAAGATACTTCCTGAACACGCCTGCATACGAGTGGCCCCTCGCCTCACCATTTGCTAATTTGCAAATGCCGCTGCATCGATTGTGAGTGGCTGCCGAGTGTGGATACGTTATACTGTGCAACTTGCATCTGATAAGGTACGTTTGAGGTCCTGAAATGATTATAGCCGAATTATTGTTTCCGTTTGTGTCTTGCAAACTGTGCCAACGATGTGAAAATGTATGCACCGATTGCGTTCTCATTGGACGTGCTGACTGGCGGAGCCGTAATTGGTTTTGCTGAGCAGTGGTTGACGATGGGTGGCTATTTGGTAGAGCGAGCGGCTCGCAACTCGGAAAGGTTGCCAGTTCAAATCCTGGTTTTGGGGGGGTTGACTCAGCCCATCATCCCTCCAGGGTCGATAAAACAAGTGCCACTTTTTGGGGAAACCCGAACTACCCCCCCACACCCCCCCATAATATGGATTTTTACCGTTCGCTCAGGGCTGGTAAACTATGGACGAGCACTGCCTCGATGCTCATTTGTGCAGGAAATAACTTTTACTTGACTATATATGTCTGCCTATTAGTTTCAACCTTTCACTATTACGCCATTGCTGCTACAGCGCTATGAAATTCAACATTGAGATGCCTTAGAGTGGTTCTGAGAACGATGTTGTGTCACGGGTACTTTATGGGATTCTTTGCGGCTTCAACACGCTGTTGTTCGGTTCTCCACTCCGCTGGTTCTGAGAAGGCCAGGCAGTTTACAAAGGGTCTGCAGGTCGGATCCACAGGGCAACTTGCCTGGGGGGCCGTGTAGACGGCTCACGCTCTTAGTTTTCCGGGTATGGCCAGTGTGTAGGAAAGGAAATGATGTGTGGAAAGTTTCTTGTGCTCGTTGGTAAAAGACAAAAAAAATTGTGGGAGAGAAAAAAAATCATACATCCTGTTGTCAACGTGTTCTGCGTTTTGTTTTTTTCTCACTTTTTACAATTTGCATGAATTCTTTAGTTTAGGGAATTTACTTATTTTGTAGGTGTCCTTTTGTTGTTGTTGGTGGTTAAGGTGCATGTGTTCTGGCGCTTAATCGCAGTAGTTGTAATCCATGGTGACTGAGGCTTTGTGCGTTGATGAAATGCCATTGGTTAAAATGTTGAATGTCAGAAGAATATGTTGAGACACTTGGCGTTTGTAGTACAGTATTACAAAAAAAATGCCTGCCAGGGCCACACTGCTCATCAGACTCGTAAAATTCAACACTGGTTTAATAGTTTTGTCTGTTTAAACAGATTGCTGCTGAAAATTAAAATATTAGTTCAGTCGGCTGATGGAGCGCAATTGTAAAATGTCTTGCATGTTGTGAAACGGATCCTGATATGTTTGTGTGTTGAGCAAACTTCCCTCGGGGGAGGGGGGGTTGTTTTGAGAAAAAAAAGTTTAATTTAAGAAGTTAGGTCTTTGTGAACTCATGTCATAACAAGTTCACAGATCATTTGGGTTTTATTGAAAATGTAAATATCAAGTGTGATTATCTCTAACGTAAATCAGCCTGAGCCTTGTATGAATTACGTGACTTCTGTGACCACACCCACTCTGAATCCTTCCCCCTCTCGCTGCCGCCCTCCGTGAAAACAGACGCCGCTCCGTGCAGCAGCGTCTCGAGGCCTTTTTAACTTTCCTCTTCCTCATCCTAATCTCTCCCTGACCCCCTTTGCTCCCGTTTCCCAATTCCTTTTCCCACTCTTTCTCTCTCCCATCTCCAATTCCTTTACCATGTTCCCATGCATTACATCCTCGACTCTCCCGTGGAGTGCCACGAGTTTAAATGGTTTATGCTCCTCCGCTTCCAAGATGTTTTGACTACCCGCTCATTTAATAAACTAAGCTTTGCATTTGCACATGACTAATTGCGAGCGGCGCGATGATGCATCAGTTGACGAGTGAATATTTATGAATCGCTCATGTCAGGAGGGAAGCCAGTGTTTTTCAATTATTAAATCGGTACATTTGTTTGGCTCCTGCATTCGCCACAATGTAAAAAAATAATCCTGACAATTCATCAAATCTCTAGCTCGTGTGGGTGTATCAGTACAGCCATGGTAATTCCACTGCTGTATTAAAACACCTGGGATGCTGCCGTGGTGCATTGGGTTAGCACACTGGACTTGCCAATCTGCAGTTTGCCAGTTCCGTTCGATCTCCCTGAATGGAGTTGAAACAATGTGTGAGTTTCTTAAATTGTACCTTTTCCTACTGAAACACTTTATTAAACAAATTATTTGGTCGTCCTCTGTTGACAGTCGTGCACAAGGACAATTTTAAAACTCAATACATGCATCATTAGCATTGCCTTTAAAGTAAAAAAAAATAGGGCGATGTTTCAGCCAATGACTCTTCAGAGCACATTTCCTGTTCAGACACTTATTGACGAATGTGAGTTGTTTGTTGTTAAATGCTTACTTCTACTTTCTACACGTGTTATAAAAAAACACACTGAACCTCCAGCAAAGTTCAGAGCTTTAAAACAAAGCATACTTGTTTAAAAAATGACAATTGCCACTGCCATTGCTCAAGGGAGCTATCCTCTTTTGCTGCTTAATTAAAGCCTCTGAGTACACAGACGATTGTGCAATCTGATTTGCTCCACTTGTCCCGACTGACAGCGGCACGTGGCAGACGATGTCTGCCGAGCAACACCTTAGACGGCCTTGTCCGATGGCACTCGACCTGGGCCTCGGAGGTCTCCTTTACGCCTCTTCCACTGGCATATCTGAGCCGTGCCATCAAGAGGAGGAGGCCCTCTTAGTAACCAGTGGTTTTGCCATTTGGCTACTCGCTGAGCTGCGCCAGAACCAATCTCAAACTGTAGTCTCACGAGACATCTGAATCTGCTCGGGGAGCCAAGCAGGAGTCAGGAGCGGGTCCAATCGTTTTCGTTAAAAGAGACCCGTTCGTCATGTGTGACGTTGGCGGCGGCGGCGGCAGGGCTCAGGTCACTGCAGTGGACAAAAATGGCGCTGTCCCTCTTGAGCCGCTCCGGGGGCTGGCTCGGCACGGCCCTGGCGTGGCTTGGTTGTGTGGTGGAAAAAGAGGTGCTCGCGGATGACTCTCTGAAAGTGGTGTGACCTGTTGTGGTGTGTGTTCAGGTGGTGAGCACCGCGGAGACATGAGTGGCCTCGGGGACGGCTCGTCGGAGCCTCCCACTGGGGATTCGCGCAAACGCAAAGGCTCCTCGTCCTCGCCGCAAGAGCACATGTAAGGGCCACTCATGATCATCATCAAGCCGTTGCCGACGTACTGTTGTGTACGAAGGCCTTTGCATGCCGTCGCCATGCCCCCACTGTGCAGTGCTGCTTCCGTCCGTCTCGTTGCAGCACAAGAGTTGATCTCATCGCTCCCATCTCCATTGTGGTCGTTGTCTCGGGCAGAGTAGGCCACGCATTAATGGAATAGGCCAAACGTCTAAATGAAGGATTCTTCTTTAAAATAATATTGCAACTTGTTGAAGCTTTCTTGTGTAAATGAAATTAATTGTTGTGTTTTAACGTGTATATTGCTTAGCACCTTGGGTTAGCCAGTGTCGTTTGACATTGACATTTTTGATTCCTTGCACTATAAGAAGAGAGGTCTCTTTTCTTGACACATTGAACACCGTGGCTGTTACTAAATGGCCTGCATATCTCATTATGAGCCAGCAAAATAATTCCCATTGTATAGGATATATGTTTAATGTTCAACTAACCACAAAAAGACAAAGATCCCCCATGTAGACGTTAGCAGACTGTTGGGGCAAGTGCTGTTAGCTTGCGCTTATGAAGGCCGGCACGGCGTGTGGCCAATACCACTCGGCCACCTTTGTCTCGCCAGTGCTAATCTTTACACATCACACCAGGTACTTATTTGGGGCCGGGTCGACCTAGGAGAAGCCCATGATTGGTTCGGATTATCGTCACTGATCTTGGCCGTGAGCAGGAAGCAAACTTAGGTCGCCGGGTTCTTGGCGCAGCACGCTGATCGCTGCGCTACCGCTCCTGACTTGACGAGTAAGCTATGGCATGGGATATTGTTTGCATAAAACTTGTGATTGTATAAAATAATTTCTGATGGAAAGAGATCGTGACACTGCCCTCCTTTCCCTTTTGTATATGCGGCTGACAGTAGTTCGATATTGTACGCAGAAAGGGTAAATGTCAAAGGTGATGTTCGTTTTTAAAAGCAGAACTATGTCACATGATACGTGTGTTTTAAGTTTTCCAAGGAAAATCGTTGGGGTCATGTTGAGTATCTCTAGATGGGAGTGAGTTTCAGTTTGTTTTGGAGAGTTGCTGTTTGTTCTACCATCCACTCACAATAGGTGTTTACCTAGTGCTTGATAACGGCACTTCTTGGTAATCCAAAGAAGTATATACAAGACACTTAAGCGTGTGCAGTGTCTGATGGCATTTATTTTTGATTCGTAAAAAAAAAAACAGCCTTTGGTTAATATAAGTGATCTAGGCTTCGGCTTAGAATAATGCATGTCCTTTGCAATTAACTTGTTGTAATGCTCTCAAACTAAGGGTTGCCAGTCCTGCCAAAATTGACTATGGAGTGCATATCTAGAGAAGGCCAAAGTAACAGAAGCAGACAAAATCAGAGCGTTCCGAGGCCACTATTGGATGTGGATAACTGGGGAGAGGAAGAAATGCAAGAAAATCGGGGCAGGCCATGTCCCAGTATTGGGAGGTTACTGGACGGTGGCTGATCGCAGTACGGACGGTACGTTGCGTGTGTGTGTGTGGCTCCGCTGTGTGGGTGGCAACAGGCTGGGATGGCCCGCGGAAAAGCGTCGACGCGAGCAGACGAGCCGCTACATCGAGGAGCTCGCAGAGCTCATCTCGGCCAACATGGGTGACATCGACGGGCTGGGAGTGAAGCCGGACTCGTGCGCCGTCCTGCGCGAGACCGTCAGCCAGATCCGGCAAATCAAGCAACGCGAGCAAGGTATGTCGCGGCTCGCGGCGACCGCTCGGCAACGCGGGGGAGGAGTTGGTACATAGTAGGGTGGCCCGTGATCAAATCAAATCCTCCATGAGCAGTACACGTGCTATTTTGCGTCGCTGTTACAGCATAATGCGATAGCGAAAGCGCTACATTTCAAAGTCATCTGCGGTAACTTCTCAGTGGGTGATGTTTGTATGCGGTTTAAACATTTTTAGGCCATTTCTGAGTCATTTACCAAATTTTGGCTGGTGTTTTAAGCGTGATGCGCCAAACACGGCAGAAGGTGCATACTTTTTGGTTAAGTATTAATCAGGGTGGTGGCCGGACCCAACAAGTGACGCAGCAAGTGACAAAGATGCTACTGCACGGCCATGTAGCTGCTAGGCCATCGCAATATGGGGATACTATAATACATACATTCAAGGTCTTATGTATTTTGAACTTCTTTTGCACAGTACATAGCCATCCGCGCTAATCGGAGGTGTGGGGAGGTCCATAAAGAGTGGGGTCATTCCATAAATCTTGGGCACGAAGCAGGGTTGATGCTGTACAGAATAGGGCACGTCGACAGCCGCCGTGTAGTGTGAAATATTTGCGTGAAAATTTATGTATCATATAGAAGCTTACAAATGTATTTCACAGTAATCGTATTGGTACACTCATGTGGACATCCCAGCGACAGCAGGAGGCTGATGGCAAGCGCCTCCGAATTTGTCGTTCGCTCTAGTAAAATGGGTTGCTTAAGGCTTGACGATTTCTCGCATGATACAAATAACGGTTGTGGCTTCGCTACATCCTGCCATGAAGTATGTGAACCCCCTAGAACCCCATGATGGAGCTAGCTGGTCATGTCACGTGCACCATGAACAATCTCATCCCGGCAGCTGAACTCTGCTTTCTTCATGAGACCGTTTTTGTGACTTGCACAGTGCGAGTGCTCTCTGTCTGTCTCTCTCTCTCGGGCATGCCACTGCACGCGTGGTGCCGCCACCTTGATCACCTTCAAGGAAAGTACGAGCACTTATGACCATAGTAAATGAGATATCAGATGAGAGTTTCATGGTAAACACAGTAGGTGATGCTTCCTTGGTGTAATGGTTAGCACGCTGACTTTGGTTCACCCGGCGGTATAAATGGATATGCCACAGTTCGTCGATCGGCATGTCCGTGTGGGGCGAGTCATTTGTGGGTCGAGACTCTCTTCCAAAACATTTGGCCAGCATGGAAGAGGAGGAAAAGTACCCTCGCGATGGCCTCTCTAGAGGTCTCTCTATTGGAGGCCCTTCCTCCAGCAGTGGTGTGATGGGTGTGAGAAAGCACACCACTGTTGGTAGCTATTCTACCTATAGAAAAAATATGGGAGGTGTTTTAGTAAAATGTGTCATCTTGGCAGTGGGAAAAAAAACCGAAATAATTGTTTATGAAAATGACGTCTTTTGGCTACATCTTTGTGTAGGGGAAACACTGTTGACCTCTTCACAAGCCATATATAACTTACTATCGCAGTGGGAAGAAAATAAACAATTAAAGTTAAAGACAAAAACAAGAAAAATAATAGTAAAAAAAAATAATATCCCCCATCAAGAACAAAGCGGTGTTCTAAAGGTTGTATTTTAAGCTGAAGAAGCCATCGTGAATTATTAAAAGCTGATTATGTAACGGTGTTGCCGTGACATTTTCTGACGTCAAAGGGACGGCGGCGCTATGCAGTACTTGCGGGCGGGCACTGGTCGATGTTTTGGCATCGAGCGTTCCTTCTCGTTATTTTGTTTGATTTGTGCCGCCACGTTGGTTTTCTTCGTTAATGAACCGCCCTCGAATGTGTTTTGCCACCGAAGGTGCAAGAGGGACAACAAACTCTCGCTTTCAGGGACTGGCACCTGCGGAGCGCCTCGGCAAATATTCCGTTCAGCAGATGAAAAAAAATGGGCCTATTGCGTAAAACGAATCGTAAATAATATTATTAATAATAATAATTGAACCGCTTGCAAACCAGATGCTGGTGGACATAGCGGTTGAAGCTTTGAATCGTCATGTTGTTTATGAAAGGCAACGGTCTAATTTGATGCCACCACCAGTTCCTTGGCCAAATTGCCGTTTTCCGGTGGCTGGTTGCGGTGGCTGCCTTTCCCAGTTGGTAATTAATCTGTGGCTTTCTGTGCCGCGCACTGTGCTCATCCATGTTGAATCTGACATTGCTGGAGGCACAATCTTACATAATCTGGCGTTTGTTCCCTAAATTATTTTTAATGGGTCGAGCAATGGCACAGCGATTAGTGCTGCACTACGAACTGGGCGACCTGAGTACGATTGTAACCCATGTGATTTGTGAGCTGGCTTGCTGGGGGTGGGCCTCCCCAACCCCCCACCCCGACTCCCCCACCTTCGCCATCTCACACTGCCCTGGGTGGTGAAATATTGTCAAACTCCCACGTGACTGACACGAAATGTGGAGGCCTTCATCCAGTAGTTGTTTGACAAAGGGCTGTAAACGGTTGTCATTTTTATAGTTATTTCATAGCTTGTTTTAGCCTCCAGAAGTGCTCTCCATAGCTCCCTCTAGTTGAGGCTGTTTTGCCAGCAGTGACATGAGCAAGTAGTTGCAGGGCTGCACCTTTATTTGCTGTATGTTATTGACTTCCAGTCGGGTTATGTGAGAAGTATGAGTTTTGTTTTACTGTCACGTCCGAGAGCATGTATAATCAACGTACACCCATTTCCTGGGTGTTACGTTGATTGTACATGTTCTGCGGTAATTTTTCACGTTTTTGCTAAGTTGCACATTTTAAATAACGCACAATGCACAAGTATGCCGCGTCTCAGGATCTGAAATAGCGAACTTCACAAGTAATGCAGAACTGTGTTACTGTTGTGTATGTGAAGGTATTTGGTTTGCTAATTGTTGTAGAAATTGAACAAACATTTAGTTTTGATTTAAAGCTTTCGTGACTGCAGTAATTCATATTCTTAGTTTTTTCGGTAAAGTCACGTTGAAGAGAAACAACAAAATAACAAAATATATATAAAACAATAAAAAATTCTCACGACGTTTCGACCATAACTCAAACGGTCATCATCAGGTGTGTCGGTTTGCATAAATTTATTTTGAAAACGGCATATTTATTTATATATATAAAAATAACGTTTGCGTCACGCGCAACGATGGCAGTTTGCCAGGACTAGTCCATCTATTTTTTGAAAAGAGGAGGGGGGAGACGAAATTTGTTTTTATGTATGCTGTCTGAAAGGCACTGTAAGCGTGAACAATCAATCAAGAACTGAAATGATTTATCAAATCTTTCCAATGATTGCTAAGATAGAATCCATCTTCTCGGTTGAAATTGTCTCTGTGTTTGTATATGTGGATAGCCTCATGAACGAATCTCTCATGGAAGCCAGATGGCTTACAAAGAACCTCCGTCTTGGAAAAGTCAATGGCATGTGAGCCTACTGAATTAGAACAATGATCTGCTACGGCCGAGGTGTTGGTCCTACCGTGTTTAAGGTCTGCTTTATGTTCACGAATGCGGTCCGAGATATGGCGTTTGGTTTCTCCAATGTAACTACTACCACAGAGGCAACTTAGTTTGTAGACACCAGGGTATTGTATGTCCGGAATCACATCTTTTACAGACGGAACCAGATCACGGATTTTATGTAATGTGTTGAAACGGACCTGGATCTTGTGTTTATTCAAGATTTTGGAGATCTTTTTTGTGATCCCAGCAATGTAGGGTAAAGTGATGGTTTTGAAAGGCTCCTCAAGAGGGTTCTTCTTCATGGTTTGAGTGATAGCTTTGCGGATTGTATAGTCGGAGTAACCATTAGCCCTAAGAGCTTGGTGTACGTGCTTGAGTTCACTGCTTATGTGTTCCTGGTCGGATATGCATTGGGCTCTATGATACAGAGTCTTGATGAGAGAATTCTTCTGTGATGGAAGTCGAAATAGATGGCAAGATACCTTTTTTGGATGTCCTAATTAAAAAGAGACCTGATGGTTCAATGAGCCACTCTGTCTACAGGAAAGCTACCCATACGGATGCTTATCTGAAACCGGATTCCCACCACCATCCATCACAGAAGAATTCTCTCATCAAGACTCTGTATCATAGAGCCCAATGCATATCCGACCAGGAACACATAAGCAGTGAACTCAAGCACGTACACCAAGCTCTTAGGGCTAATGGTTACTCCGACTATACAATCCGCAAAGCTATCACTCAAACCATGAAGAAGAACCCTCTTGAGGAGCCTTTCAAAACCATCACTTTACCCTACATTGCTGGGATCACAAAAAAGATCTCCAAAATCTTGAATAAACACAAGATCCAGGTCCGTTTCAACACATTACATAAAATCCGTGATCTGGTTCCGTCTGTAAAAGATGTGATTCCGGACATACAATACCCTGGTGTCTACAAACTAAGTTGCCTCTGTGGTAGTAGTTACATTGGAGAAACCAAACGCCATATCTCGGACCGCATTCGTGAACATAAAGCAGACCTTAAACACGGTAGGACCAACACCTCGGCCGTAGCAGATCATTGTTCTAATTCAGTAGGCTCACATGCCATTGACTTTTCCAAGACGGAGGTTCTTTGTAAGCCATCTGGCTTCCATGAGAGATTCGTTCATGAGGCTATCCACATATACAAACACAGAGACAATTTCAACCGAGAAGATGGATTCTATCTTAGCAATCATTGGAAAGATTTGATAAATCATTTCAGTTCTTGATTGATTGTTCACGCTTACAGTGCCTTTCAGACAGCATACATAAAAACAAATTTCGTCTCCCCCCTCCTCTTTTCAAAAAATAGATGGACTAGTCCTGGCAAACTGCCATCGTTGCGCGTGACGCAAACGTTATTTTTATATATATAAATAAATATGCCGTTTTCAAAATAAATTTATGCAAACCGACACACCTGATGATGACCGTTTGAGTTATGGTCGAAACGTCGTGAGAATTTTTTATTGTTTTATATATATTTTGTTATTTTGTTGTTTCTCTTCAACGTGACTTTACCGAAAAAACTAAGAATATAAACATTTAGTTATTTAAACAGATTCCATGTTTTTTTAACACAGTGCCAGGATAAAACAAAAATCTGTTTATACAGTGGTGAAATTACAGGATAGCTTCTGCATTGCTTAAAATATTTGATAAATTACATAAATCCACGCATTTATTGTGTGTATTAGGATCTTAAATAGCAAATATCACAAATAACCAAATACACGCGGGCAAGTTGCGTCAGACATAGCCACTCACATTTTTATGTGTTCGCATTTATGTTTTCAGAGAAAAATGCTGCCTTCCACGGTGACGTCCAGCAGTCTGACGTGTCCTCCAGTGGCCAGAGCGTCATTGAAAAGGAGGCCCTGGGTCCTCTGCTCCTTAAGGTGAGCGGCCACCACTTAAGCTTCAATTTATAGGGAGGGGAGGGGAATATATGTATAAATATGGGGATTGGCCACACTTCCCAGTACAGTCTGTTCTGCTATTGCGTGTGTGCTGTTCATAACGCAAATTGTATATAACGCGGTTAATGTATTTGGGAACACATTTTTATCATTACGCGGATGGGAATCGCATATAACGCGATTGAGTGAACGGAACTACGTCGCGCGAGTAGGAATAAGCACTTGTACGGCTGCTACCCACCTGCATCAGTCTTTGTTCAGCCTGCATACGCATCTCACGTGCTATCGCGGATTGTGCTTTACCCTATATGACAGTATTTAGTGTAAATCGATTTTTACATAGTGCGCAATGGCTGCATTATAGGAGAACAAACTGCATAGGACCACAGAGCTTGGGCAATTGTTAGCGCCGGTTTTGGCTGCCTTCAATCTTGCCTGTGGTTTACCCCGCGCCTCCAATGCGAAAGCTGTGCGTGTGAGATTCTGCAGCGTTCTGAGATGCGTTTGCATGAAATATGTTACATTATTATTGTGACAAAGCAGTTGCTCTTGCACGTGCAGCAGCAGCAACGCAGCACGAGAATGGATATATGCACAGTACCTTGAGGTCTCGTGACAACATATGTGTAGACGCCCTTGTATTTTACAACTTTGTAATGAAAAATTACATTAAACAATGATGTTGCCTTCTTTCAATAAGCCAAAGCCTAACATTCCAGAAGGTATCTTAATCTGAAAGACGTTAAAGCTAGGTTTTACAGTACGTGTTTAATCCGTGGCGAGCTGCCGTTGTGTAATGTTTAGCCGCACACTGGACGCGCAATCCAAGAGGTCGCTGGTTCGCTCTCCTGTCACGGAAGTTGAAACAAGAATGCAGCTTTCTTAAATCCCTGTCCCTCTGTCCATCCAGCAGTAAAGATGGGGTACACCACAGTTAGTCACTTCGCAGATTTTGGGGTAAAGCATGGGTACTCCCACCTCTTCCATAACATATGGCTGACATGGAAGAGTAGGCCAAAATGCCTTCTAGAGGTGCTCTCTAAAGCTCTCTCTAGATGGACACTATAGAGGGGCCCTCTCCAAGAGTGTTCTCTGTAGCTGCTTCTGGGGAGGAGGAGGCCCTTCGGCCGGCAGCGGTATTAGCAAGAAATTACAGGGCTGCACCTTGACCTCGAACGTGTGACCGCTGTCCCGCTCCCGGCAGGCACTGGACGCCTTCTTTTTCGTGGTGGATCCGGAGGGGCTGATCGCCTTCGTGTCGGAGAACGTTCAGAACTACCTGGGCTTCACCCAGGAGGAGCTGATGAACAAGGTGGTCTTCAACGTCCTCCACGTGGGCGACCATGCGGAGTTTGTGCGCTCCCTGCCTAAGTCTCAAGGTGAGCGCTCGGGGGGGGGGGGGGGAGGGGGGAAACTGGCATAGTGGCGAGTGATATCTGAACTAGTTCCTGGGGGGGGAGGGGGGGTTCCTTCTCCTCCTCCCCCACCCGTCACCAATCCACATTGGCCAGCATGGTGAAGTATGGTCAAACAACCCGAAGGGATGTTTGCATTGTACAGATTGTACAAAGTGTCATGGTAAAGCGTAACAACTCAAGATAAAATGGGTGTAGGGTTGAAATCTTCGTCTGGGTTCCAATCAGCGAATCATCGCCGACGAGTTGGATTCAGTACCACATTGAGGGGCGTTAAGTGGGTGCTCTATGGATAGACTGGTGTTCCGCGGTCTGCGAAAAAAAAGTTTCAGGGTTGACGGTGCTCTGCGGTTCCATAAAGTTTGGGGACCACTCTTCTAGCGAGTCTCCCAAGAGCTCCCTGTAGCGGGGAGGCCCTTCTGCCAGCAGTGGCGTGAGTGGGCAATCGCAGGCTTGCAACTTTCCCCTTCAGAGCTCGGTAACACGATTCCTCCACTTGTGTCTTTGGACCGTTGTTGTACAGCGAACGGGGTGCCCTGGCCGTGCGACTCGGTCTCGCGCCGCAGCAGCCGCACGTTCAACTGCCGCATGATGGTGCGGCCATGCGCCAGCGTCGCTGGGGCCGCCGGCTCCGAGAGCCACTACGAGATGATGCAGTGCTTCGCCGTGTCCCAGCCGCACGCCATGCAGGAGGAGGGAGAGGGTGAGTGGCAGCGGTCAACATCGCCTGACTCCCAGCAGCGTTGCAAGGACACGCATTATAATCCAGACGCGCTTCAAGTCATGTGGAATAATTGCTGCTTTAATGGAGTGCCATCGTCTTAACCCCTTTGTAGGATCCATACGCGTGCGTTTGTGCGCGTCGGCTCGCTCGACATTTGCGGGCGCGCGTGTTTTGTTAGCCGTCCGTTATTCTTTTGTAGTTGTAGTGCCACCCCTGGTTGCTTATTTGTGTAAATATTGCAGTGGGATTTACCATTACGGAATGCTGCAGGTCAGCCATGAAAGTTGCATTTGTCCTTGTTGTAGTCGTACTGTCTAAATTAAACAAGCAAAACATTGTGATACTGCGATGGCAGTGGTGCGCAAGCACTCGGGCACGTACCTCGCTAATACGACCCTAAAAGAAAAAGTATTAAATAATAGGTGATGTTTCAGGCAATGGCCCTCCTTCGTAGCAGACAGATGTTTTTGTCTCAAATAAAGATCCGTGTTGTTTTCACTATCTTATATATAGAGTGTGTCCAACTCGCACGTTTAGCTATTTAGACAAGAGCCGCTGCCGATGTACATTCTCGTAGTCCTCATGTCCTTGCGCTTGTGGCATTCGCCCGACCTGGAGAGCGCGATGGCGGTAAACACGAGTTAACGCTGAAGGGAGCCCGCGTACGGTTCGCCATGCCTTGTTGTCACATGTTAGATACACGTGGATTTCCGTCGTTTCCTGCCCATCGCCCTGCATTTCATCAGCTCTCGCTTAACACAGCCTTCCCTCCGCATTGACACGCCACCTTTGACCTCGACGCTAAACTTAATGTGTACCTTATTCTCCGGATTATAAGGTGCGCTCCCCCCCTGCCCTGCCCCATGTGTTTTTTTTTAAAGAAAAAGTTGGGCCAGGGTGGGAATGCGTCTTACAATGCATTAGGTCTGCGCATGCGTTCGATCTCTATGTACAACTTTATTGACACCGGGCACACGGTTGTGGTGCGTCTCACTCTTCCAGAGCATTCTAATAATCCGGAGAATATGGTAACACTTTTTTTTCTTCCAAATGATGAGAAACTCACCAGACAGAAAAATGCGTTGAGACTGCAAACAAGGGTGTTAATATGCGCCAAAAGGAGGTTTTGTAGAATATTTAATCTTGACTGTTGGTGGTATTAAACGAGGCTGTATGGTGATGACACACAAAGGCATGGTGGGAGGACCAAACCAATGCTCTCGATTGCACTTTTTTTAACTCTAATTCACTTTTTGCCTGTACTGTACAACGTCGCATCTCCAACTCGCTGAGGACTGAGGCAAAGCGGATTTGCAAAATGATTGGATATGTGCACATGAACCACGCACAAATACCACACTATGTATGGACGATCAATTGGTAACGGTGCATATGCGATGGTATGGGTTGCTGCTTTCCGGGTTGTTTCGGTATGATGGGTTGCTGCTTTCCGAGCTAGGCGGTTGGGGGAGGCGGGGGCAAACAGCGCGCCCGAGGTTGAAATGATGCGCGGTGTCCTCCTACTCACGCACGCGATGTCCTCCTACTCACGCACGCGACCCCCCATCCCACCCCTCGACCACCTTGTGCCTGCAGAGCTGCAGTCGTGCCTGATCTGCGTGGCGCGTCGAGCGCCGGCTCCAGAGCGTCCTTTCGAACAGTTCTACACCAGACAGGACATGAGCGGTGAGGAGTGGTGCTGCCCCCCCCACCCCCCACCTCACACCCCCCCACCGTACACCCCCCTTGCCTTGCAACCAAATATTCGGGTTGTGGCGATACGGTGATGTTGTTCTTCCATGCACCTCCGATTAGTACGGTTAGCTACGTACCATGCGAAACAAGTTCAGCATGCATAGGTACATTTTTTGCTACGACGTATCATATGATATAAGATCCACTGTCGTCGTATTGGCCGTTTTGTAAGCTATCGTGATGTTGGTTTATTGTTGCGCATTTAATAATAATAAATATATATTTTATGGCGGAATATGTACGTAATAACAAACACAATAGTTAAAGTTATAAACAATCAGCTATTGCCTATTAAATTGCTGCTTTACATTCTGCAGAATCATTGCATGCTCAACAGTTGTTGACTGTAATTTTTTGAACGCTTCAATTTAATTGAGTATTGTGTCATTGACAGCATATGGGTTAAAATCATGACAGATTGGAATGCTGCAATGATTAGAATTATCTTGTTGGGCGAACTTCAGTAGAATAACTTTTAGGTAATTTACCTGCACTGGGAGTACAGCAAAAAATAAAAGCAGTACAATAAAAATGCAAAGCTAAACGGCAGAGTTACTGGAAAACTGATATCGCAATAATCTTCACATCATGAAAAATGAAGCCGCTAAGTACTTTTGACTGCAGGGGAGGGTGGTGGTAGGGAAATGCGAGTTGATGCACGTTGAGGGATTAAACAGCTCTCGGCACTCGGTGTGCCGATTGTTAATTCATGATGTTTCCAAATGGCCGCTTGCGCTACATCTGTATAAGGTGCACTGGCTGGGGCCCAATCCGCAACAAGAATTTCAATTAACATAACGACGAATTGCGCCCACAATCGCAAGACGATGCATAAATGAGGGACTACAATTTGGGTAGATGTCAGGGGCTGGCTGGCTGGCTGGAAGAAGCCGGGGGGGGGGGGGGTGGCAGTGTTGAGCAGGGAAACACGGGCGAGCGGAGAGCGAGCAACACTGTGGGACACAGCCCCAGGACCAATGAGTGCCACACGGGGCAGCACTGACAAGTCCCAGGGCAGCCTCGGGAGGCGAGGTCCCATTCACCCAAGTACCAGGGCAGTCTTGGGGTGGGGGGGGGGGTGCTCGGGGTCCGAGGCCCGATCGCCGGCGAGTCCCAGGGGACTCTAAGATGAGTGCTGTTTGTGAGGAAGGCATGTCTACAGACATGTCTTTAATGGTTTTTTTTTTCCTGCTCGTGAGGATTAATTGCTTATAAACAACATTTTTATTATTTATGTATCCCTGAGATGAGATGTCACAATCCAGATTTTAATTAATTTTGGAACATTTTTATTACCCCAGAGGCTAGTTAAATTGGTGCCTTGATGTAAACTCTTCTTCACAAGTCTACCCAAAGAATCTGCAGTCATCACATCCTGAAGTGGGATTTTTTTTTATACCAAAATGCTTTCATCCATCAATTTGATGTGTTTATATTTTATTTCCACTTTTCAACGACAATAATGGACAGAAATATACAGGTAAATAAACAGATTCCACGTTATTCCCGGGCCATGATCAAATAAAATAGAGGAAAGGTTAATGGAACAGGGGGAGAGATTAGCAATCGATGTGTTTAAATATTTCTAATTATATACATTACTTACTTTACATCTGAAGTTGTATAGCTAACTGATGAAATAGTTACATTTCTCCAAGGTAGAATAACTCTGTTTATAAATGTGTATATGCATAATTAAATGGATAAACATCAATATATCTTAATAAATAACAAGTAACCACATTCAAAGCAAATAAATTCATGAATAATTACTAAATGGATAAGTAGATAAACAAGCGACCAACGGAAGCCCGGATCAATCAGGAGGGAGAGGGATGGGGAGGGAGGTAATGTAGGAGGGTAGGCATAGGGAGGCAGGGAGGAACATAGGGTGTTAGGTTCGGACAGAACATAAGATAGAGGGAGGAAGGGAATGTAGGAGGAAGAAAAGGGATGTAGAATATGCGAATAGATTAGAGGGAGGGAGGGGAATGTGGGAGGGAGGGAGGTGAATCAAGGGTTGTAATTATAATTGCAATATTTAAAACACGATTGGGAGTGCAAAGTATAGGAAAGGTAAGATATGCAGAGGGAGGGTAGTATAACGATAGCTATGGTGAGAGAACAGTAGAAAGCAGGGAGGTGGAGGAAGCAGAAATAGGTATGCAGGGAATGTCGGAAGCAGGGAAGGTCGGAGGGAAATGCGGGCAGGGAGAGCGAGGCAGCTTTTGTGGTGTGTTTTGCATGCTGAGTGGCCGTGCCTCTGTCCCCCAGGCAAGATAGTGGCCATCGACATGACAAGCCTGCGCGCCTCGATGCGTCCGCGCAGCGAGGACCTGGTGAGGAGGTGCATCCAGGCGTTCCACCAGCCGCAGGAGAACGGAATGTCGCACGCGGCCAGCCACCACCGTGAAGGTTAGCTCCTCGCTGTGCACTCTTCCCGCTTTTTTTAATTCGCGCTCATGAGATTTTCTTTTTCCCCCCAACGTATTTTGTTTGTTCTCACGCATGACCATTGCATGCTTACGCGTGTTGCGATGGCTCGGGAGTCCTCCTGGTAGTGCCCCGGCAGAGTACGCCAAGTGTTGTATGTAGCGATGGTCAGAACCAGACCGTGATCCTGTTCCTACCAAGTCGTTCTTAGTCTTGGCACCCCCCCCCCACTCCTTCACCAAACCAGCTGACACCGACTGGCTCGTGGCTCCATAGCTACTGGCCGGAGACTGGGGGCTGTCGGCCATAGATGGGAGACTTTGGGGTATTGCCGGAGCATACCTCGCCGCGCTGGTCAGTGTGCGCTTGGTGAAGGGGGAGCACGTTTTGTCTGGCTTGAGTACCTGACTGGGGGTTGTGGCTCGGTAGCGCCGCTGTGCGTACGCGCGCGAGCGTGTGGTTCACCGTCTGCTTTTTGATGTCCATTTTCGCCGCAGTCACACTCAAGGGCTGCGCCCAGAGTCCCACGTACAGGTTCCGCATGCAGGACAGCACGGTGGTGGCCGTGCAAACCAAGAGCCGTGTCTACCAGGTGCAGGGCTCCAGCGCCGCGCAGATCAGTTCCATGTACACCGTCTTCAGGTGACCTCCGCAATTGACGCGTCACCCTTGTCTGTCTCGCGTGATTGTCGAACCAGTTTGATAGCACGCACGTACTGTCCGGCTTGGTTGTATGTATGTATATTGAACTAATTATTTCACACCATACGTAGCCAATCGCACCAAAAGTGGTTTATGTCTATGTGATTTAAAAGTGCATAGCTCAAGAGCGGAAGTACAGCGCTGTGAACCCGGTGACCCGAGTTCGATTCCTTCGCTATGACTAACATCAGTGGCGATTGATATCTGAACAGGTCCGGCCCCTCACCCGCAACAACCAGCATGTTTGAGACATGGTCAAATAACCCCCATGACTGACACACACTGTGATTCATGTGGGGGTTGGAGTCACCACCGCACCTGCAAAACTGTTTCACTCTATTCCAACGCTCCGCAATGCGGGTGATTGAATACACTCTTGACGTGACTGTGCGGACCATTTCTGCTCTGTGAAATGTTTAAGGCCTTTAGCAGTGGATTATTGATCATGGCAGATGACGATGAAACTGATGACGACAATTCTTGTGATTTATTTCCAGGGGCCCGTACCTGTCAAAGCCCCCAGGTATGGGTATGCCGAGACCCATGGGGGTAGGAGCGCCCCCACAGAACCTTGGCCCCACGGCATCGGCTACCGGCATGGCTGCCTTCAGTGGCCTTGGCGGCCCACACCAGCATGCGGGCGAAATGCAGGGCCACCCGGGCTGTTTGGACAACAACAGCAACAACAAGGGCGGAGTCCCTGATCACCAGCATCATCAGCAGCAACAGCAGCCGCTGCCCGGCTGGCGAATGTGTGCCGGCAATCCCTCTGGGCCACCCGGGCCGTTCTCCACCCCGTTGGGCCAGTGCCCAGGCAACAGCTTTGGTGCGAACCTGAGCAGCCCGGCAAGAACGAGCCCCGGGGCCGTGGCGGCCTCGTGCCAGCCAGACTTTTCTCGGTCGCCGCGCTCGCAGCTGCACCAGGGCAGCCCCAAGGTGGTGCCTTTCTCTCCCACGCGCGGGGGCAACTCGACGCCATCGCCCTGCGGGACCAGCGGCAGCTACAACAACACCAGCAGCGGATACAGCTCTCAGAGCTCCCCCATGGACCCCACGCCCTCGTTCGGCGTGCAAGTGCCGGGCGCGCCGGTCTCAGCGGCCGGCCAGAACAATAACCCGACGCCCGGCCCAAACGCATCGCCCGGCCAGAGGACGGTGTCGCCCGGCCTGGGTGCGGCGGCGTCGCAGCAAGCGGGCAGCCAGAGGTTCACGTTGCCTCCGAACGCCCAGAGGGCTCTCGTGGGCCTGCAGGGTTACCAGATCAAGCAGGAGAGGATTGACGAGGCAGACACCAAGGAGGCGCAGGTGTCGCAGGGCGGCAGGGAGTGCATCCCCGACGCGCGGCTGATGGGCGGCCGTGATGGTGAGCAGCAAGGGGAGGACGACGCAGACAAAAACCAAACGCAGACCAAGCTCATGCAGCTGCTGACCATCGGTGCGGAGCAGAATGGTCACTGCATCGGCCAGGGCCACTTGTCGTTGGAGTCCGTTCGGAGCGGCGATGGCCGCGTTTTGTCCGGGTCGGGCTCTGGTTCCGCGACGTCGCCTTCGTCGGCGTCCGCAATGAACTCGGCCCACGCGGCCTCGCTCACAGAGCGACACAAAATCCTGCACAAGCTGCTGCAGGACGGCGGCTCCCCGCCGGACCTCAGTAAGCTGACGGGCCGCCCCTGCTCCGCCTCATCCCTGCTCACCGGCACCAGGGAGGCAGCGGGCGGCCTGAAGCAGGACGGCTCGCTGAGTCCCCAGAGGAAGCAGGAGAGAGACCACGCCCTGCTGCGCTCGCTCCTCGACAAGGAGGAGAAGGAGATGCCCGGCAAGTTTTCGAGCCCGCTGCATCAGCAGCAAGATGAATTAGGAGACGTTAAAACCAAGCAGGAGAAAGGGGAAGATTCCGGAGACTCGTGCTGTGACCAGAAAGGGGAAAATCCCAAGCAGTCTGTGAAGCTGGAGCCACAGAACACCGTGAGTACATTTAACTAAATTCAAAACCGTGGTGCATTATGACGACTGAAATGTATTTATTTTGTTGGGATCATTTGAGCCGTGCACGGTGGTTCATGCTTATCATCATCCAGTGCTGTGGAGGCAAAGTCTGATGGATCCCGCAGATTGTGAAATTCCCAAATAAGGTGACCAGGTTTTGGCAGTACAACAAATATATTTTTATCCATCCATCTCTGCAAAGCTTTTGAGTGTTACCGCTCATATGCGTGGATTTTCTCTGATTAATCGAGTTTTCTCCCACTCGCCAAACACTCGTTAATTTAATATGCCAAAAATCCCAATTTAAAGGTATTGTAAGAATAATTACAACTGTCATCAGTTACATTGCAGGATCACAAAATATGGTGGCACCTTAGGCAAACCTAACCTTTGTCCAACAGTCGATTAACCATGGCTGATGACGATGTTGTGACGATGGAGGTTAAATCTTTCCTTTTAACAACAGATGAAGCTGGACCACTTTGAGGGCCTGGACAGTGCGCTGCAGGGCATGGCCTATGCTCTGGAAGGTGGTAAAGGTGGCAAAGGAGATTCCCGGGGTCCTGCCAAGGCACTGCTGCAAGACCTGCTGCAGCAGAATGGCAACGAGACGAGGGACTCGAGCAGTGCCCCTCTCTCTGGTGATTTATTTCTCTCCTCCCTCACCTCCCTCGCCTTCCTCACCCTCCTCATCATCTTCATACTCCTCATCCTCATGGCGTTGTTCGTACATGTGACCTCTGCCCTCCCGGTCCATTTGTGGGCCCAATTCACGTCCATTCCACAGTCCCTGGTTCCCAACTTCATAACGAACTTTGGTGACACATACTCTACTCTTGCGTTATGCCACCGGATTCAGGAGTTAGTCCATCATTGTGTTCCCGCTATCATGGTCCAAATTTGAAATAAATACCCGTAAATTACTTGACTGGAATCGCTAGAGCAGTCGTTGCCCCCCCACCTCCTGCAAAAGCTTAGCAGGACCCTCCTGAAAACGTGTCATGAGACTCAGTGGGGCTTCGTGGTTAGAGCAAGCATTGCAATACAATAATAAGATGCCGATGGAAATAGCAACTGGCTGCAGAGATGATTGTTTTTAATCATGCACACCATTTACGAAGCCACTTTGTTCAAGTTACATTTAAACAGTTGTATATTTTTACCTCCTTACGCCAAAATGTACCTTTTGGTGGAAAATGGCGAATGCACAATTCCATTCGTCTTCAGTGATCGTACTGTTGAGAGACTGGTTTCCGCCACAGGAATGTGGAATGTCCTCCCCCAATTCAACACAACAAACACACATTATCATGGGAACCCGTTGCTTGTTTGAACGCTTTGACCTGACCTTTTTGTTCTTTGTCTCATCATTGAAACATACACGTGATCCTTAGCACGCCGCAATTTTTATCCGTTGGATAACACCGTACAATGCGATGCGCCGAATGAGCCGCGCAGAAGTAACCCTCTCCTCGTGTCCGCTGACGTATGCCCCACCCCCCCGGCGGCCGCAGGTCCCCCCTCCGTCCCGTCGTCTGTGGGCCCACAGGGGCAGGCTACGCCGCCGCGGCCCCAGTTCGCCCGCAGCGTGTCGACGGGCGGCCTCGGGTGCGGCCCGATGCAGCCCGTGGTTCCGCCGCCCTCGCACCCGGCCGCGCGGAACGGGGGCCTCTACCCGTCCGGCACGCCCCTGAGACACCCCAGCATGGGAGGTGAGACTTTTGCGGCTGCGGCCGAGGTAACGATGCGTACGGGTCAGCGGTTGTTCGTTGCTGGCTTGTGACTCTCTGACCCGCCCCCTGCTGGACATCTGTGTTAAAGAGCTTCCTAGCTCATGGGATTCCTCTAGTCTAAATTAAGATGCCGATTCTTAAACCTGTTAAGATGCTGATTCTGAAACCTGCAGGCATGAGGGAGATTGGCATGGGTTAATCAGGAATGGGTTATTTTTATTTTCTTTAAGTCTGCCTCCTTTCCTTTAAGCATGTGTCCCCGGTGGTCCTGAAAGGCTATAGCAGATGCAGGGAGTTGTTCCATGGCACTAAAGATCTGGGTTCATGGGATTTCCACTTGTTTAGTGTAGATTACATTCTGCTACGTAAAAGTTTGGAGTGTTTTGACTTTTATAGATGCCCTCGGAATGTGATGCCTAGCAGCGACACTTCTGTTGATAGTGCTGTTTACGGTGTTCATTTTTTGGTGTCGAACTTAACGATGTCTGGCGTAGGACCCAGACCGCACACTCATATGTCTGGGTTGTGCCTCCACAATTTTTTCCATTTATTTTTTTAATAGGTGAATTATACGAACCTATTTACGGGGTTGCAGGCATGATGGCCGGACCTGGGGGTGTCATGAGGAGGATGAGCGTGCCGGGTGGTGAGGCCTGGGGTCCCCAAACGCCGCTCGGGCCCTACCCGTCCCACAGCGGCGCCAGCAGTGTGCCCACCTTGACCTCTCGCCCGGCGCCTGGCTACAGCCCCATGCAGGGCGGTGTCGTGGGGAGCGGCGCCCCAACACTTCCCATGAGGCCCAGCAGTCAGTCGGGTCACATGATTGACGTTGGTGAGTCTTGTGATGCCTCCCTCGTGCTCACTGTTCTTCAGAGATCATTATCATCATTGCTTAATATTTTATTCCGTGCCTGCCATGCAGTACATGTCGATGCACCCTCTGGCAGTGGGACCCCCCCATCGGCAGCTGTCCTCTGTGTGGCGCAAGGTGAACGCAGCACCGGCCAGCCCAAGTGGGCATGAATCTGCCAGTATGGAGCGATATTGCTGTGTTTCTTCCCAAAGAAGTGATTTGGGATCGATTTGTACAATTTTGAAAATGGGACCATGACGTCAACACACGTGGCCACCTTCTACTCTCTCTTGAATATATTGTGATGGAATCCTGAACGTCCACTGTGAAGCAGACAGCACGTATTTCACATTTAATGCACCCGCAGTATTAACCAGGGCAGCCGATGGGCTCTAAACTCTGCAACAAGTGGCAAATCTACCACCACTCTGCCAAGAAGGCACTGCTGAAACTGCGGTGCAAGATTCTCAACCGCGGGTAGACGTTGAACTTTGCTGCTTTTCTTTGGCATGCGATCAGGTCCTACAGACCTCGGTCTGGAGATGGACGACCTACCGTACCGACCGCAGCAGCAGCAGCAGCAGCAACCGGAGCAGTGGGTGGAGGGCATGATGGGAATGGAACAGAGCATTATGGGAGATCACGGAAGGTACTGAAACACGTAACATCTTCTCTTGCAATAAAGCATTCTTCATTTTGTTTTATTTTCAAATAAGCATTGTGAAAACATTTCTTATTGCACAAGTCACTGTGTTTGACAGACAGGTATAGGCTTCCACTAGAGGCTACGTTGCCATTTGGTTTGATCCAATTTGGCAATTTGCAAGTAGTTTATAAATTTAGCACGTTTTGACAATGACTGCGCTATACATGGCCTCCTTTTGTTATATTGTTTCTTAATGGGATCTTTAATATCCACTGTGGAGCCGACAGGTGCATGGGTTTAAATTAACAACACCCACAGTATATTAACCAGGGCGGCCGCCGGTGTGTAACCGCCAAACTCTGCGATGAGCAGTGGCGAATGCGTCACTGCTCGGCCACGTCAGCGATTCTCCAACTAACGACGCCATGGCCGGCCGTGTGCGCGTGTGCTCGCGTGCGACCAGCAGGCCCGGAATGGGTCCTGGCCCGGACAGCATGGTCTTCTCGGGGTCCAGAGCCCGTGAGACCCAAGGTGACGACCTCGTCCTCATGGCCCAGCTGCACTCACTGTTGAGCAGCACCGACGAGCAAGAGCTCGCGGAGATCGACCGGGCGCTCGGCATCGACAAGCTCATGCAGGCGAGTCTCCTCCACCCGTTGCGGCGAAGCGCGCACTGCACAAGTGACGGGTCGCCCCCCCGTGTATTTTATACACCGAGGCACGGATGATTTGAGGGGAGCTGCCCCGGTGTAATGGTTTGTTGGTTAGTACACTGGACTACACAGAGGTTCGTCAGCTAAATTCCATCTTCTGGCACGGAAGTAAAAAAATGACCAACTTTCTTAAATCACCCACCGCCTGCCTGTGCCCACCTAGCAGCAGTATAAATGGATTGTAGGTACCCCCCACCTCTTACAATGTTTGTTCAGCGTGAAAGAGTAGACCAAATACCCTCTAGAGGCCCTGTCTAGTGGATGCCCTTCTGTCAGTAATGATGTGACATGAGCAATGCAATTATAGCACTGCACCTTGACGTCTCTATTTTCTTCTGTGGATCCAGTCACCAGCGTTAAGCCAGATCATACTGGAACTTTTACTCAAATGCTTGGGGCCTATGCCTTACAATTTTCAAAGAGTAACGACCATAGCAAATCTGTACATGGAAAACTTTGAAATAAGAGCACTTGCCTCGAGCACATTAAAACCATATTTTTGGTTTAGATATGTGGATGACACTTTGGTTGTTTGGCCACATGGTAAAGATACACTTAATGATTTTCTAAATCATCTCAATGCACAAAACCCGGCCATCCAGTTCACCATGGAAATGGAGGTGAATAACACACTCCCGTTCCTAGATATTTTGCTTGGACATGGCCTAAACGGTAAAATAACACAGCGTTTACAGAAAGCAAATGCACACTGAGGCCTATCTGAATGCAGATTCGCATCATCATCCAGCTCAGAAATCCTCTCTTATCAAGACGCTCATACATTGGGCTAAAACAATGTCAGATGGTTAAAGTCTAGTGAGAGATATCAAACATGTTAAAGACGCATTATGACAGAATGGCTACAATAATACTCAAATTAACAGAGCACTGAATGCCAAATCACGATCGCAAATCAACACTGCTGAAAGCGATCAGATTGTTAAAACAATTAAAATTCCATATATCTCAGGAGTAACTGACAAATTACTCTAATGTTTTGCAAAAGCAAAACAGAGTAAGATTTGGTACAGTACACAAAATTCAAAACCTAGTATCTTGCACTAAAGACGAATTACCTAAATTATCAACAGAAGGTATATATCGGATTAACTGTTTGTGGTAGATGCTATATTGGACAGACGGGACGTAACATCAGCATAAGACTAAAAGAACACCAAATATTAAATTATCTCAAACACAACTGTCGGCAGTGGCAGAACATGCTTGTCAACAAGGACACTCAATTGATTTTGGTAACGCTGAAGTATTGTGTAAAACTAATTATTACTGGCAAAGACTAATTAGAGAATCCATTGAAATTGAGAGAAACAGAAATAACTTTAATCGCTCTGACAGCAACAGGCTTAGTGCGGCTTGGAAGCGTATTATTAAATAATACATACTACAATTGCTTATAGGGGAAACACATACTAATTAACGGATTACTAACGTAGCATATAATCAAAACACACATTACAACTAATTACTAATCTACAACTCATTACTAATCATAACCATTGACTGATTACTAATCGATTATATAATTACAATACCCCCCTCCACCTCAAATCACTGCACCTGAATGAGTTAAATGATGACGTTACCCTGCTGCTCTATTTAAGACCGGGAGCAAGTGAGGGCTTTACCATTCTGGCGAATTGCCCGATGATGCTAGATGTAATTACCAGCGAAACGTCGTACTCAAGTTTAAAATGATGTTGATTCACTCTTCAACACACCGGTGGGCTAAAGTAGTGAACTATTTGTCCTTTGTAAACGTGACACATTTTTTACTCTTTGGCCGTGTCGGGTGGTGGAGGTTTAGGACACATTTATAAATTACGCGATCTAACCCAAAAACCTTTATTATGAATAATATTGGTCGCGAAAGCCTACGTGTTAAAAAGAGTAACGATTTGTTTAAAACCAATGCTTGCTCTAATGTGTGTGTAGGAATCATATATTGATTATGCAAATATTTATAAACTATTTACAAAACCTTATTTTAGGATATTTGAGTGAAAGAGACGTTACAAACAAGGCAAAACGAATCAATTTCTTAATTAAATTGTGACCCTGATTCATGACCTTACAGGTATGGGAAAGGCAAATCGTTTCAATCCTCCCCGTGCGTACTTATGATCGGTTCATTCATCTTAAGAGATTTGCCAAATGTCTGCAAAAGCCTTTTCTGCGCAACGTAAATGATTGTAGCGTATTTGGTGGCAGCCGTACTGCAGCGTCCTGACACTCGCCCGTTCATTTGCCTTCCTGCAGTGCGGGCCGATGGAGCTGCAACCGCCCATGTATTCAGCAAACCCAGACATGTCCGGAATGTCCATGGAGCACAAGCAGCAACAGCAACAGCAGCAGACGCAACAACAGCAACAGCAGCAGACAGCGGCCGCTCTCGCTGGCTACGCCCGGCAGTCGCCCTACACGGCGGACCCGAGCCACGGCGGGGTCTACTCCGGCATGCACCCCTACATGGAGCACCAGTTTTCGCAGGGCGGCTATCCCGGTGGCGGGGGCGGCAGTGCGGCGCTGTGCGGGGGTGGCATGCGCACACTGAGCCCTGCGAGACCCATGCATCCTCTGCAGGCGCGGCAGGCGGCCGCGATGAGGGCAGTGAGGCCCACGGCGTCCGCCCAGTTCAACTCGGCCCAGCTGCGCTTTCAGCTCCAGCAACGACTGCAGAGCCAGCAGCAGGTGCTCGTGCGTGGGATTTGCGCGGGCCTTTCACGCGAGACGTGTGGAGTAATGCTATTTGTAGACGTAAATGAAACTATTTTTATATTACCAGGTAAGGCTCACTGAGATGTAAGTACTTTTTCAGAAATGTATAGCAGCCAAATACTCTAAACGCATGTGTTTCTAAGTGTAGCAAGAACATCCAAACTCCAAATATACAGACGTCAGTCGGGATCAAACCCACGACCTCCTGTACACCAAGGCAAGCCATCGTAGCGCCCAGCGTAAAAAAAAGAGAAGCCCCTCCAAAGGTTATTTCGCCCTACTTTTATCCACCTGTTAGATGCCTTGGAAGGGGTGGGATGACCCACACTTAATCCCACTACAGATAGTCCCCGAGTTACGATGGTCCGACTTACGATATTTTGATCTTACGATGGCGATAGCAATACGACAAAATTGTAAAATATTTTTAAAACTTTCTATTAAATTGCAGTTCATATAGCTAGGCTAAGAATTTACCTTGTTTTTATACTTTACATTTTACTGTGCAATACAGTATTGTAATTAATAAATACATACAGTATATAGCTTATACAGTACGGTACTGTAAATAGCTCTGTTTTGCTAAATTATCACCATTCTTTAAGACTCCTGGGTAGGCTAGGCCATCTTCGACTTACGATTTTTTAAACTTACGATGGGGTCGTCGTAACGCATCTCCATCATAAGTAGAGGACTACCTGTACATGCGGCCTTCCGATTGACGAACAGCGGTGTACCCGCCGTTTATACTGCTGAGTGGACAGAAGTCGGGTGGGATTTAATAAATCTTTCCCCATTGCCTTACAAGTTGTGTGATAACATCTGGAACCATTCTGACACAAGGTGGTACACCTATAGTTCTGAATTTTTTGCGTAAACAAAAGTTTGTCTTGAGACATTATGCCGAGAGTACAATTGCAATATAATTTAATATGTTATTAAAAACATTTTAACGGCACTAATTAATCCAGTAAGAAATTAATACGTCCGCCTGTGGACTCTGCATCGGAAATTATTTTGTTAACGCGTTGTCTCTTTCTTGTCATCAGATGGCTCAGAACAGAGGCGCGATGATGGGAGGGCAGTTCTACCCGGGCCCCTCGGGCAGCCCTGCCCTGCGTGCCAGCCTGCCCCAGCACGCATCCGCGGCAAGTCGGGTGTGTGTGTGTCGGCACAGCGTTAATTTCGTTTGTGAAATTAGTGACGAAAATTGCTGGCAATTGCAGTATTCTCCAGGCTATAGGTCGCACCAACGTCCATTCAGTAGCGTCAGCCAACTTCCAGAAGATACATCTCCCCAATTTAAAGCCGCGTGTTTTCCAGAATCGTCTTCTGGAAGGCAGCTTTCTGTAGCAGTACTCGATCACCCAGAGGATAGAAGGAACACAATTGGTCGTTCAGAATCATCTTCCAGAAAGATAGATCTCCCAAATTTAGAGCAGCATGTTCATAATCATCTTATAGAAGACGGCGTTTCATAGTACTGTATTCTCTTCATCAGAAAACTCTTTTTCAAAATGACTACAAATTGTGGGGTGTGGGTATTTTTTCCTCTCCGGAACATCTTATAATCCAGAGAATATGGTAAATATTTTTTTATTAACGTTTTAGTCAATAATGGCAATGATTGGATGAAATCATCAGGCGTGATGATGACCACGACTCCCCAGCAGAGACCCAGGCATGACTGTGACGAGACAAAATTAACGAACCTGTGTGAAGACGCAGCCTGAGATTAGGGCACCGTTCGCTTCGGTTGTCATTGCCTTTAAGGAGTTCACAACCGAGATACAGCACCTTATTAAGACTGAGGTGACAATCACGAGGTCGTGTCCCAAGATTAGCGGTACGGAGAGCTACCAGTGAAAACACTCGCCACGTAAAATTTACGAACGCGCAGTTTCAAAAAGTGAAAGTAGGTGTTATATTTACACGGTTAGAGTTGTTGGACATTTAAACTGAATGATAATGCTCTGTGCGGCTATAGCAGCAGTGGTCATGCTGCAGTGAGATTTTATTTAATATATATTTCTCCTGTCTACTACAGGTCACCCTGAATTCACAAATGCTGGCGCAGCGCCACAGGGAGATGCTGAACCAGCAACTGCGGCAGCGGCAGATGATGCAGCAGCAGCAGCAGCAGCGAGTGGCCGCGACAGGGATGATGAGACCACAGCATCAGGCCGCTTTCGCTCCCTCCCCGGGAACGCTGGGCCGGGGTGTGCCGGCGCCGCCACGCCACCCAGGCCTGGCGCCGTCTGCGGGGCAGGTGGCCATGGGCCAGGCGGCCTACCAGCACCAGGGCCACACGTACCCCCATCCTTACGGCAGCCCGCCCTCGCCGGGTGCGAGCAACCCGCTCGCCACGCAGGGTGAGACGACAGCACAGTTACTCTTGTGGTGTGTTGTATCTGTGAGATGGCTGGATGGGGCACCGCAGTGGCGAGATGTTAACACCTTGCTTGCTATCTTAGAGGTTGTGGCTTCGATCCCGACCCTGACGCCTGTATATTTGTTTACATGGCTCTCTCCCTGGTCGCGTTAATTTTTATCCGGGTCCTCCGGTTTTTCCCTCCATATTTAGAAACATGCGTTCAGAGTATTTCGCTGCTATAAATTGCCACATGATGAGCCACTTTGTTGAGCTATCATTTGTGGCCAGGTCACTTCTGAAAAAGAGCTATATAGTTCAGTGGGCCTTACCACTTAAAATGTTAAGTTTAGAGTAAATATGTATGTATGTTGAACTTCTCTCGCATAGTACATAACCAACCGTGCTAATTGGAGGTGCGGGGGAAGGGCAACAAACTGAACACAAAAAGCAGTTTGCAATCTATATTTAAAAGTGCTTAGCTCCAGTGGCTTCCTAATATCAGGATGAAGCGCATTCCACACAGCCGCAACAGCGCATCTGAAAGCGCGTAATGCAGTGAACGCTGTGGTGCGGCCGTGTAGGTTTTTGTGGTTGTGCTGTACAGCTATGGGATGTACTATTGCGCAATGCTCCGTGTTGTACGGCATGGACATAAATTACCATGCACCACACTTGCTTGACTACAAACACTGTGGCCAGTGCCATGCATGCTCTGTCTTGGATATTGTAGCTGCCCTTCAAAGTAACAACAGCAATGGTTAAATTAACAAATTAGTTTACGGAGCCAATGTTATGATTCCATAATTGACTTTTGGATTCGGTCACGTGGCGAAATTTGTGTCGTTAAGAACCTCAAGTCATTCTGACTAACTGGATTTTTATTTTCACTTTCTGGATCTTGTCCTTTTGATACTTATAATTGCTACCTTTCATATATAATTGTGACCTTTTGCTGTGATCATTCTTCATCTTATCGGCAATCCAAAACAATAATAATTGGCCCCGTTAAACGCTTGTACACGTAGAATATGTAATTTGTTTGACTGCGTCAGGTGGTTATGGGTCTTCGCATTACGCATTTAATGGCATCGTTAATCTAAAAGCCCAATCTATAACAGCAATGCCGCGTGTTTGACATGATGTCCCGACATTTAGTACTGAGAACTTGTTTAGCTACTGAATTGAGCAGCTCACCGTTATTGTCTGATCCATATCAGAGTGCTGAGCCAATCGTCATCAACAGCCAACAATACTATATTCGTATACTCACGGGAGAAAATGAGCTGCTCATATTCTAGTTCCTGAAGTTTCCCCGCATGCTGAACAACGCGCGACACAACCTGAAAACACGTCGGAGGGCCAGACCGGTGCTCTTGTTATTCCGGAGGGCAGCTACATTGCTTAATGTTTAGCTTGCTTGCATTGTGATTGAACAAGTGCAATGAGAATGGTAATTAATGTTCATGTCAAAGAATCCCCATGACGTTCAGTGGCGTAGAACACTGCGTGCTTGTGGCGTGGTCAAACTTGGGAGAATCGCGCATCATTACTGAACATTTATGCTTGAATTAAGTGCACTCCCCGGATCTGGGTGTCCCTCTGAGGCAGAACTCTGTCAAGTCTGCACTTGTTTTATATGCCAAGGAGCCGTTGTTTTTTTCTGATGGTTTTAAAAACAAGCGAGTTTTCTTTTTTCTCTTGAAGTAATTTTCATGCTAATTTCTGCCGCTGTGGTTTAATACCTCAAGCAACTTACATGCAGCATCAGCCACGGTCATCATCAGCCCCGAACTGTCTGTGATCAGCGGCAAAAAGAAACATTTTGAAATCCATCTTGCCTCTGGTTGGCTGGCCACCTCTAACTTGCAAAATATTTGGTTCACTGAATTTCGTGAACAATTCATCTACGTGTCATAGGAAGCTAATGGCTCTTGTAATTCATTACAAATTTTCGTTGACATTTTTTTGAAATAACAATGATTTAAGGTATCATTCCACGATTGAGGTATTTAATTTCCATGGAAATAAATGTCTACAAAATCCCACTGCCAATTTGGTTACGACAGCTGGGTTCCACTTCTTGTGGTGATGTCCACGGTTTATGATCCAGGAGCCTCGGCCTAGTGGCGGCGACGTTCCCCTCTCGCTGCAGAGGTGCACCGCTTGAATCCAGCGGCCACCTTGATTATTCATGCGCGTGCAATAACCATAACACGATGTGCCCATCTGATTCACGGTGGAAGTTAAATATTACTCCCCATCCCTGACATAATTTGCAAGAGTAGGCCATTTTGTGCCAGCGTCAAATTTGCTCAATAAAAAAATGTACCTGCAAATTACCAAATTGGGAATTGTTACACACAGCAGTGATTTGTGCCCCATGCTGGTAAGCTAATTCCCCAGATCACTCTTGCAAATTGGACTCAGTGTAAATAAATATTCTGATTCTGCATTTTGACCTATCCTGGTCTAATCTTGATTTGAAGCTTTCGTGACTGCAGGAATCCATACTCTTTGGTTTTTTCGGTAAAGTCACCTAGGTATTAATTATAGATTTGAAGTTTTTGTGACTGCAAGAATTCATATTGTTTGTTTTTTTTCGGTAAAGTCACGTAGGTAATTTAAAAAAAAAATTCACGTAGGTATAAAATATTTTATTTTATATAACAAAATCCACATGAAAGTAAAACAAATCATATTGTCAAGGGGCAGTGTGTTAATCTCCTTCAAATGTAACATCTGGAACCTCCTCATCTTCACGTGAAAATTTATTCTAAATCTTTTAAGGTCTACGAAAGGACATATATTCTTGGTTCTTTCGGTAAAGTCACATAGAAGGGAAACAATAAAATAATAAAAATATAAAACAAAATGATCACGACGTTTCGACTGCAACACCAAGCAATCATCATCAGGTGTGAAAACCACAGCAAATTTTCTTGCTGGAATTCAAATTTTCTTGCTAGAATCCAAATTTTCTTGCTGTGGTTTTCACACCTGATGATGATTGCTTGTGTTGCAGTCGAAACGTCGTGATAATTTTATTGTTTGTTTTCCTTCTACGTGACTTTACCGAAAGAACCAAGAATATGAATCCCTGCAGTAAAGAAAGCTGTAAATCGAAAGGACATATATTAGATTTCTGAAAGAGTATTGATGAACTGAAATTGACATTTTTTTAAAATATACAATTGGTGTAATTCTCATTGATATAAACATCACATTGTCAGGGATGTTTCTATCCTCGTCAAGTTCAAAAAGATATCGCAGGCCAGTGCGATGCAAGTTGCACTTGGACATTGCCAAAGGCGAGGAATGTTAAGCTAATTACAGGCACTAACAAGAACGTTAACATCAAAAGTCTGTTTCAGGAGAGAGGAGAATTTAAACAATTATTCTATTCTCTTTCGGATTTATATAGTGCTGCTTTGGCAGCAGTGCCCAAGTGCAGTTAACAAATAAGACATCCAACACGTTCGTCAATATCACTGCCTTAAAATAAAAAAAAAATATTTAATAGGTTACGTTTCAGGCCAATGACCATCCTTCAGTGCACTTGGATGGCCGTTGCCAGATGTAATAAGTGTGATTGAAGAATATGTTGAGTGTTTTTTAGGAGTATTTAGGTGAATTCTAAGCAAAAGATTCAAATATTCTTTGAGCCTTTCGGTAAAGTCACGTAGATAGGTTAATATTTTTTTTTACAAAAACTACGACGTTTTGATCGCAACACAAGCGGTCGTCATCAGGTGGAGATAAAAAGAGGGGTTAGCCTCTAAAGGCAAACTGTTTTCAAGGTTTAAAATGGGCGTAGCCCAAGTGTCAGAACGGGGTGGGCAGGGCACGAGCCTTGGGGGGAGCATGAGCGGATGAGCTTGTTAATATGAGGGATTAACAAACGGTGGGCCTCGGCATATTGAGCGGAGAAGGCTATGCTAATCTGAGGGATTAAAAAACTGGTGAGCAACGGACAGTGCTAAAATGGATACATTACAGCCAGTTATGACTTCAACTGGTTGAAGTCATAACTGGCTGTAATGTTTGTACCCGTCCTCTCGGTTGAAATTGTGGCTACGTCTGTATATATAGATGGCTTCATGAACGGATTTTTGTTGATAGCCAGTGGGCTTGCAAAGTACCTTCGTCTTAGAGAAATAAATTTCGTGTGAATTTTTTTTTACCTTCCTACGTGACTTTACCAAAAGACCCAAAGAATATGAATTCCTGCAGTCACGAAAGTTTTAAGTCAAGATTTAAAAGATTACAATGCCTGCAGGCACAAAAAGGTAACGTGGATGTCACCACTGTGAATAATGAAAGTCGGCAAAATGTACAAAATAATTTAATACACTTTTAAATGAGGACAAAGCATGCTCCACATATCCATCTCTCCACACAAAACACGAAAGTATTTCTTGCCAAACCCATCAGCAGCACCGCCTTCTGGGAGTGCATAATTTTAGCAGCATTGATTTAGTGCAAGCAAACTCTGGACCGGTTTTGACATACAATGTCTCATCAGCAGTCAAGCTTCCTTGACGCAATGCTAGGACCCATATCGCAAATGTTTTACACAGTGGCTTAATGGGTAACTTCAGTGCAACGGGGTAGGTATGAGGATAATTCAAATAAGTGATTCCGTGGCAGTGATGATGTTATTAATGTTAGTTTTGAATACGGATCACACATTCAAGAGTCACATTGGTAATGTGGAACCATCTCCCTCCAGGAATGCATCAAGGTGTGCAAAGTGGGATGGCTGCAAGAGGAGGAGGTATGATGGCAGGAGATGGCATGGGCCAATATGGGCCGGGCATGGGACAGCAGAATGTGTTCCAGTTTCATTCAGGTAAGGACACTTATATTTGATGAGCTAGATCACGCTATCCTGACTTTTACCGCACATTTGCCAAAATCGCATAAAGTCTGCCATATTGTAATGATTAGCACAGTGCATTAGTGGTCCATAGGTGACCGGTTCCATTTGATCTCCCAGCGTGGCAGTCGAAATAATGGTGCAAATTTCTTAAAACCTCTTATCCATTGTCCAGCTGTGGATTGAAAAGTTACTGTTTACAAAATGCTACTATTAGCAGGTGACATAAGCCAATTAAATATGTTGTTCTTCAGGCGCATTGGTATGTTGCTTAAGTTATGTTTTACAAAATCCTCACCGTAGTAGTGTGGTTTATTTTTTGCCCATGTAGAATGTTTGATTTGTCCAGGCATGTCCCAGCCGTCGGACACAGGCTTTGGGATGGCTCCTGGGCCCGGCAGCCCCCTGCTGTCCCCGCGTCTGGCCCCACAGGGCCTGCTCATGGAGGCTCCGAGTGACATGAAGCCTTGGGACACCAGCACGATGACCAACAGGTTTGACTTGTGCCACTTCCAACTCTTGTTGCACACTGGCAGTCGGTTGCCTCCTTTTCACTCTTCTATCACTACTACTGCCACTGTTACCATTCCCATGAACTTAACTCGTTGATTCCATCACCCATGATGAGGATTCAGTCTTGCAAGACTGCCTGTTTGGGCTCACCCACTGTTCAGCCACTACACTACAGGTCACAACACTTACTCTTTCTGTTCCATGCCTCATACTCCTCGACTTGGGAATTCCCTCCCATTGTCTCCTTTCACCAAGTTCTTTATAATCTTGCATTGTTCAAGTAATATGTTCATTACTACTTTTATAGTGATGTTTGTTACTGGCCGTTTGGCGTTTTTGGGCCTTTGAGCCTGTGCTGAGCAACTGCACCCATGCTGTCTCAATGTGAGCTTGAACTTTTGTGGAGGATAGAAAATTACTTACAATGTACTTTTAGGCACACTCAAGTAATCCCACTGTGCCTTTAAAGGCATCCTTCATCAAAATGTTTTATACTAAAACTAATGTTGACAGTTAAATGACTCAACCTCGAAATCGACCATTGGTTGGTGAAGGCAGGAATCGTAGATACGGAAACGTAGAAGAACAGTACAACAATAGAGTATTTGTTGCGCTGCCCACCACATCGACCAACCCCTTTTGTGCATGGTGGTTGCCTATCCAAGCGCTTGCTATCCAGGCCTAAACCCTGTTTCTTAGCTTCCGAGATATTGACGAAGTCCGGCGCATTCCGGGTGATTTGGTCACAGCGTTGTTTGGCACGATGTCCTGGTGTTTCGCTCCATGTGCTGGGAGCTTCTTCAGCCTGGAATAACCTGAAGAAGCTCCCAGCACGTGCGGCGAAACATCAGGCGTCGTGCCGAGCATCACGCGGTGCAACCATAAAACACATCGGAGAAGCTACGCGGCACAAGCGCAAAAACCTACGCAAGTAGGAATTGGGTCAAGAGCTCGGTGCATGTTGTAATGTATTGCTACGAACGCGCGTTTTCCGCTCGCGCCAACGCATGTTCCTAATGGCTGCTGTTCTCTGTTGGCACGTGTGCGCAGTGAGATGTACCATCAGCAGTTTGGGCGACCGGGCAACCCTAGCCCCTTCGGTGGCATGGGTCTGCCAGAGTCCATGGGCGCAGGCGGTGGCGACGGTGGCGGCGGCGGTGGTGGCAATGGTGCTGCACGGGTGACCGGTCCCTGCCCAATGGGCATGTCTGCAGAGCTGCCCTCAGATGTGGTTGCTAGCCAGGTGGGTGTGCGGCGTCACTCGTTGCCTCGTCGATACGACTTGTACAGGGTGATCCATTCATGTAGGTACCCCACTGTTATAATGATTATTATAATAATAAGTGAAAATGTATAGAGAAAACAATGCCGATGTCAAGTTATAGAGTCATCGATTTCACAATATTCACTCAGCTGCTGAGAAATAAATTGGCGGGGTGTCAATAAAGTGATCACCCTGTATGCACATATGCTTATCATCATCATCATCGATCATATTTCTGTCCAATGCTGGATACAGGCATTGCCATGCCGTTACCATCTCTCATGTGTTCATAGTCTTGCAGTACAACAATCATTGCGCTCTACTGCTAAATTACTTGGCAGGACCCTCCTCAAAAAATGTCTTTAGACTCGGTTAAGCTTTCCTCGCTTTGCCTAATGATGAATAATACCCTCCGCTCCTGCATTTGTACCGATTTCATCTCCACAGTGCACGTCATCTCAAACATCTTCTCCTCCTTTGGCTGCCACTTTGTGATGCGTTGGTAGTGGTTGTGGTGTTGTACCGGGAGTGTAGCGGTTAGCGCAATGTGCTACGAACCTGGCGACCCGAGTTCGATGCCCGTTCACGGCTAACACCAGTGACGATTATCTGAACCGGTCCTGGGCCTCCCCGAGGTCCACTAAGCCTCGTGCGCCGAATCGGCCTTCATAGGTGCTACTCGCTTAACAGCACTTGCCCCAACAGTCTGTTAAGGCTATACGGGGGATCTTTGTCTTTGTACCCGCACATGCAGCACCACCACGACCATCACCACCATCAATGCAATGACGGTGCCTTAAAACTGAAACATATAGCACTGGACGGCTGACGTTTAGGGCAATGGCCCTTCAGAGCAGAGAGGGCCAGCCCTAACCATAGCCCCCGCACGTCTGATTAGCACTGTTGGCTACGTATGGTGCGAAATAAGTAATACATACATACATTCATATTGACCACTGGCCATCGTCCCTTTTAGCGACATTCCGTCCAAGCCCGCTTAGTTTCATTAACGTTCTGTATGATGTCTCTAACTACTTGCGTACCTTCTTGATTCACTTTGTTCCTCATCCTGTCTCTCTCCCCTTCACTGTAATTGTCTCAGTGTAATTCCAAGCCTCGATCTCTCCACGCTTGTGTGTAAAATTCAGCTTTTGTGCAGTTTTCTTCGTCATTGTCCATATTTTTCATCCGCATGTCAACGTTGGTTATATACACTGCTGATAAATATACCTTTTTCTGCTTTAATATATATGGTAATTTAGTAGGAAGTCAACCCCGTTCATTCATCCTTGTATAATTTTTATTACGTTTGTTCAATACAAAGTAAGCTGTCATCAGTTAATATGTCACTCGTTTTAAGATAGCTATGATACGCAGCAGGTAGGTTTGACCTGTGATTGTGCTGTCATACTTCGGGAAAGCGTTTGAAATTAAGTACATATTTCTGCTGCCATTGCCATGGAGATGTTCAAACAAGATAAGTAAAATCTGTGGCTGTCTTCATAGGTGTGGCTTTCATGATGACAAAGCAGTTCGCAAGCCACCTTTCAATATTTACCGGTTCGGGAATTTTAACATGAATTAGATTTAAACGTGGTGAAAGTGGTGAGCGTGGCAATCAAAATGATGGAGCAAGTTTCTTGAATCCCTCCCGTCACTGTCAAGCCCAGCAGTATAATTAACAATAAAACTTAATGCCCTCGTCAACAACGTTGCCTTTAGTCATAGCGTCAACCACACTTTTTCAATCACTTGCCAAATAAGTGTGCTCAATTTTACAAGCAATAAGGCAATTATTGGCCAGTTTAACTCTCCTGGGATGCTGCCATGGTGTAATGGTTAGCATTAGCACATGGGACTTGCAATCCAGAGGTAACAGGTTCGACTCCCTTCTCCCGCCGCGGCAGGCGAAATGACGGTGCAAGCTTCTTAAATTCCCCCCCCCCCTCCCCCACCGCCTCTGTCCACCCGAGAGCATCAATGGGTGCACCACAATTAGTCGATTGACAGGTTGCGTGTGGTGGGGTAAAGTGTGGGTTCTCCCACCTCTTCCAAGATGTCTGGCCAACATGGAAGAGTAGGCCAAACTGTCCTCTAAAGTTCCCTCTCATCGAGGCCCTTCCACCAGCACGTGGCATGAGCAAAAAGATGCAGGGCTGCACCTTCACCAGTTTAGAACACTAAAAACCTTAAAAATTTGAACTCCACCGCTATTGAATCAACGATGACATTTTGCTACCGTCTCCAGGTTGTTGCAAGTGGCTCCGTTTTTATTTCATTAATGTTTTGAATGTGTTCTTCAATTACCCACAGATGAATCTGGTAAGACAGGCGATGAAAGTGGAGTCCCCCTGTGGCTACGATCAGTACGGCAACATGGCCAGTGAAGACAAGGTTGGTCACTATCATGTTACTCGTTGTAATTGCCTGTTCTCGTAACCCTCTCCCTTATCTTGTACGCTTTCAGTAGTGCTGCTTGTCCGTGGCCAATTGGTGTTTTGGGCATTTGGGCTTGTACTCTGTGACCGTAAAGGGGAAAAAAATCTGAGTGTTTTGGACAAAAACAATCAATTAAACTTATCGAGCTGGGCTATCCAATTATTCAAGTAATCTGTTGCTTGACTAATCAGTCAAATGAAAGTTATTGTGGGGAACAAGATCTCCCAGCTCTGTCGCCACTTGTGGTTGTTGTTGTTTGACTTGCATCCCACTGGGATTTTTTGCACACAGCGTTGGTGTACGGTGCTTTTTTCAGGAATATTTTGCTGTTTTTTGTTTCATGGATTTTCTGTTTGCACAGTCACAGTCACTTTAAGATGTTTTTCTTGTTCGTTTTTTTGTTTGTTGTGGTTGCACCCGATTCAAGAGCCGAATGGCTCACAGGGCTATACCAAAATAAATAAACTGAACTGAAACTGAACTGTGTCGCTGGACGAGAGGAGACGAGGATGTGGTTTGGTGACATCCCCCCCCGCATCATCAGCCGTGTCACGCTTGGAGTGGCTTGTAGGAGGTTTCCTGCCTTCAGTAGGCAGGATGTTGGAGCGGCCTCCATTTTTAAAGGTGCACGAGTAATCGTAAGCGAAGATAATAAAAGTCGATCGCAGTTCCCTGTCGATTGTGCGACCCCATCGACTCTTTGTCCCAGCCCTCGTAGGTTCACATTCGTATGACTCTTTGCTTTTCTTGCAGTTGTCCTTTGTGTGCTGGACAAAGTGCCAGGAAGGTGTCCCCCTCTGATCAGTTTACCGAGTGGATTGCCCACGAAAAGAATGCACCTTGACGAACGTTTCTCAAATCTCCGTTGCTTAGGTGACGGACTCTCCCATGAGGCCTCCCAGCCTCCTGCCGGGCCAGCTGCCGAGCTCTGACGTGATGCACCCAGAGACCAACACATTACAGGTCGGTAGCCTCGACCAATAATTATTCGACGTCGTTGTCTTGTGTTGAAAGCCTCTGACCAAATTGTTCGTAATTTGCAAAATCTGTCTGGCCCTCTGCACGACCTTTGAAACTTAAGCTAGATTGTGATCCTGGTTAGTACTTGGAAGGGCGATCACCATGGCCAAAAACAGATGCAGTATCTGTCGTGGGCAGATAGTGGGCGGTACTGCAAATTCCATTATTCTGTACTCCAACCGATACCAACACCCCACACTGACCAGCGTGGCGAAGTATGGCTAAATATCAAGTCAGTGCGTGCGCAGTGTGGGAAGGCCATCTTCATCCAGCGGTGTATTTACAAACGGGCTGTAGTTCTGTGGTGTTTTAAGACCAGAATGTGGGGAGAGTGCGGATATGTTGGTAGAAGTAGAATTAGCTTCTGACTGGAGCTGATATTGGTACTGTACTTTACAACGATGGCGGGTCAGTACTGGTGAGTTAAGGTGGGGGGGGGGCACAGGGAGAAGCATTGAACTGCAGTAAAACAATTGAACTTACTGTCCTGCTCTCTGCTGCCCACTACGTAACTATGTATTTGTAACGGTACGTGTATATATGTGACTCGCATGACCTCATCCAGCAATGGAATTAAAATAGGGCTGTTACTTGTACACGGAGCCTGTGATATGAGGATAAAAAACTCTCCACTTTGACCACTGTGTGTACTGCCATCTAGTGGAGAGGTCTGAAGACTCCCATCTAACCGGTCTTGAGGTGTGAGAGTGAGGAGGAAGTGATTGCAGAACAAATACATTGTTCAAAAACAATAGTCTGGACAATGTACATGGACAAATGAGGATAAACAAAGTGGAAACGTTCGACTGTGCTTGAGACTATGTTTCGCCCATTTCGTATTTGAATTGTATTAATATGCTATCTGGATGGATTAATTAATGTTTTGGGGAAAGCTTTTCGACAACTTTGGTGCCAAACGTCCAAGCGCTCGATCATTATTAATGTCGTCCGCCGTTCTTGCCGTAAAAAAGCTCCCATCGCTGGAGCATAATCTACCGTTTGTAATATTAATTTAGCAATAATACCGCCAAATATATCGACCCCCTGGGTTGTGTAGCAGCTTCAAGGGTTCCATTGAAATGTTTTATCTACGTCTTGTAATACCAGAAAGAGGGGGGTGCTTCACATAGTCGAAGAGTAAGTGACACTATCCGTCTTTTAAAAAATTAAAAGTTGTGGTTTGCTCCAGAAAATATTCACACCAATGTAGCCACCTCGGTCGCTTTCTTTGTAATTCCAAACTTAGACGAGGCTTTCAAGTGATCGCCACGTGTACTCTTTGGTTGGTATTTTACTCACCTCTTGTCATCCCGTGTTTTTTGTTTTGCAGAATTTCTGCTGATCTTCCCAAGAAGTCACAAAATGTATTCCTTGATTTTGACACCGACAGGTTAAACCAATAACACCAGCAACGTATAACTTTCAAAGACTCTTCAGCCTCAGCCAGCGGACAGAGGTCCAACGTTTAATGATTAAAGCCTGTTGTACATAATTAAAGCTTTCTTTCAAAGCACTGTAATTTATCTCAGCCCAGGCTACACCAGTATTACACGATGTCACAACGACGCGTCGTCTGTTACATTGTATTTGGGCTGGAAAAATCTATTGAGTTAGGCGTGCAAAATAGATTGAATTCGTATTAATTCTGAAAAGACAGATGGGTAAAAAATGCCTCGGGGTGCTTTGAAATATATAATTTAAAAAAAGGTCTCAAAGCTAACAATATTTAAATGTAAAATTGCACTTTAAAAAAAATACACGAATACAATTACTGTAATGCTAATTGTTTCTAATTTTAATTGGTACATTAACTCTTGAGATGCTTCCAGAGTGTAAGAGTTATCAGCTCACTGGACTTGCAATCCAGAGGTCGCCGGTCCTATTCGATCTCCTGGCAAGCCTCTCCATAGTCTCCCCCATACAGCAGTATAAATGGGCCACCACACTCGATTGGCAGGCTGCCTTTGGCGGGGTTAAGTGTGGGTATTCTCACCGCTTCCAAATTGTCTGTGGTATGGAAGAGTAGGCCAAATACAGCCTAGCGGGGCTCTATAACGCCCTCTAGTGGAGGCCCTTGTGCTAGTTTTGATATGAGTAAGCAATTGCAGGGCAGCACCTTTACCCATATTAAAACTAAACAAAACTTTTGATTTTACCAAGTAAGGTCCATATTGACTGTAAAAGTCGTATCTTTTTTTTTCCAGCCCTGTACGAACAAAATAATCGGATCTTCCACACGGAGGCACCTCAGATGTATAATTTAAAGATTGTTGAATGTAGGAAGGTCACTTGATTTGAGGTCTTCATCGTGGAAGCTTGCAGAGAATGTACACGCAACATTGTGTCAGGAGTTAGAATAATGTTAAGGAATGCTTAGTTATGATTTTTAGGAAACCCAATTTTGAGTTTTTTTATATGTATATGAAAAAAAAATCTGTGACCCCCCACCCCCTACCAACTTTGTTGCCCATGTTTTATTTTGTATTCTTTTTTAATTATTACAGGGTACTTGAGCTGATGCTGGTCGATTCTTTCTGTGCAAGATGTAGTTAAAAGTTCACAATAAAAAAAATTTGCTTTGTTGTTCGACTAAACAATTTGATGTTGCAGTATTTGCTTTAGACATTTTTTTTTAGACGGGTAGAGGCCCGTGGCCTAATAATTCTATAGTCCTATGTCTGATATTTTTTTTTTAACTAGAGTTTCACGCTAACTCAAAACACAATGTCTGCATTCCCATGTGTGCTCCAAAGTCTTTTTGGCGCACCGCTTGCCATCGTCGTAAAGATCGGCGCCTTTTATTCTTCCAGCTGCCAGGGACGGGGAGACACATGTGACCTCACGTGGTCCAGGGGTGTGACTTGCCTGTTGAACAACCACATGCTCTGGCAGACACGAAAGCTCCCGAGGATGGCGTGCGCGCACGCGCACAAGCTCCAGACGGTGTGTTTTTCATCTTGTCAGGAAGGTTTTTAGAAAACGGTTTAAAAAAAAAAATGTTTTGCTTAAAGAAACAAGTGAAACGTGTGTTCGATTTCTTCAAATGTTTGGAATGGTGATGATTAAAGAGAGCGATAAGTGATTGGCTTAGTCGGCTTTGTCAAGGCATAGTATAAGCAGCAGGTACTTTGGTTTGGTAAAGTGCATTCTAAATAATAAATAGATTGGTTTGTGTTTTTTTAACAACACGGAGGAGGAGGAGGAGGGGAGGGAGTTACCGACTTCCGTTTTAGAAAAAAAAAAACTGCAAACGTTCTTAAAGAAGTATCCTTTAAAGCAATATATACCTTGTTAGCTCATTGCCAACAATACAGACTTTACACTGGTACCAGGTGACGTTTGCGTTGGGTCTCGGGACTTAAGCGTTCCGACGATATACAAATGTACATGGGCTCCGGGTGTGAAGGGGCTGCCGTGTGTGATGGCACATGGGGGGGGTGGTGGGAAGGGGGGGGACGGCGGCAGTTGTTTGTTACTTTTGTAAAGCCACTTTTATCCCACACAAAATAAAAACGCCACCCAAATTGTATAAAGAAAAAAAAACATTTTAAAATAACCCATTTAGGGAATGGAATCAAAAGCCAATGCAGAGTGTTATTTCCTATTTTTGTCCAACATTTTTGTAAATATGTAAAGAAAAAAAGACATTTGTTGATTATTTATGATGTACAATATAACCCATATGTTCATTACTTTTGGTTGGTTTGCCACCGGGGTCCTAGTCAGTGCATTTTTCTGTTTTTTTCTTTTATGCACTTTGCTCTGAAACAGCCATGTGTGTGTGCTTTTAGTTACCATGTTTTATGAACTCGTGCTGTGTACAAATGGACAGAGGGTGTACCGTTTGCAAAGTGTAATCCCCCCTCCCCCGCAGGGCTGCTGATTAATGAATTGGTGTTCAAGTAATTATTTTGCAGCCGCATTTTAGCTGTTTGCTTCGTTTCACAAAATTTAAATAAGTCTATTCTAAATATGTTCAAATAACCTGTAATTATTCCATGTTCAATTTCGTGTATTCCAGGTGTCCTCTTTCAGTATATTACAGTATTCACTTTGCTTTAAAATGCGTTTGTCTTGCAAGTGTATGTACGCGTGCATACACACTTATATAAAACTATATAACTTATGAGCGTTTAAATGATATGGCCAGTATTTACAGTCTTAATCTGTGAGCCCCCCTCCACCCCATCTAGCGGGTCTGAGCTGTGTGTCCCGCAGTGGTTTTGAGTAGACGGCAGAAGAAAAACACCTCATGTCTTCTTGTAACCAGGCGCATTGAACTCACGGGTATTGCATTCGTGTTCTGGGCCTTTTGCTCCCGTAGTCGTTTCGTTTCGCTAAAATCATGAAGCACAAGGTGTGGTGGTGGTGGTGGTGGAGGAGGAAGCGCGGCGGTAGTTGGCAGTGAAGGGTCTGAATTGGTGCGCAAAATCCCCTGCAGTGCGACCAAGCCGTGTTGAATGTGGCCTTAAGGATAAATGAGCGTTGGGTAGGGGGGGGGATGAGCGGGGCGGGGAAATGTTCCAAAACGGCTCCCGTGTGGCACAGCCGCAGATATGCAGGCAACAGACCCGGCGCTGCCTGAATTTCATTTTAGCCTATTAATCGTGACGTCTCGTCGTGTGTGATATCCTAAACTTTAGGACGCGGACGTGTTTTGATCAGTAGTGTATTTAAACTGCGTAATTGAAATGGCGGTGTAGTTCAACTCTGGCGTTTTTAAACATCGGTCGATGGTCACCTATTCAGGCCAGAAATAATACCGGGTTACTTGTTGGTCTTCATCGTGCACAGGTAAATTTGGCATTTTTACCAAGATAATGTTTCCACCATCAGGCCTTGAAACACATGCCCATCTGAGCATCAGAACATGCGTTTCTGAGAGTCCAATTGTAAAAAAATATATTGCCCCTAACGACCTTTCGTTAAAATTACCTTATTTTGCGTAGTGGAGGCGCATACATTGTTCTATGTTTGTGCTCGTGTTGTGCAGACCCTAATATAAGAGGAAAATGAAAAGCCCCCGGACTTTGGCTCCGTTGTCTAAAAACGTGTGTGCGATGTGCGTTCACCGTTGCTTTGATTCTTATTGGCGCGTTTTGTTTTGAAGAGACGGCGATTGGGTCAAGGGAAGCGTGCACACCAAAGCAATGCTTCGCTTGCCAAATTGGGTTAAATTCGTGGCAGTCTGCAGATGCAGTCGGGTGATTGCCAGGTTGCGTCTTCATTGTCAGCATGACGAGTGACACTTTGGTTTGACTCGCTGCTTCTGCGATTTGTGTTTTTCCCTTTTTTTCTAGCCTGTACTAAAAGCTTTACAAGGCTCTAATGCTCTCTCAATGCAAAATCTTTCATTTAATTAATGTGTTTCACTGAATATGGGTTAATTGTTGTTAATAAAGCTAACCAACTGGTAAAATTGCCTCGAGTCTGTTCATATCAAAACGTATTTTCGCAGAGCGAAGAATAATCGAATGAGCCGCCAAAAGTGAGATGGCGAACAAAAAGTGAAGATGCCATCCTTGGAAATGGCCTCCACGTGGCCTCGCTGTGCTGTGAAGAATAAGATCCATTACCCAAAACGTTACCTGTTATTCTTTTCCGGGAAATGTTATTGACGAATGGTTTTTTTATACTTGGAAATGGGAGGGAGGGGACAAACGGTGATGATGCAAAACACACCTAGCCAACCAAACTGAATCTCCTACCCCTCATACTAGCAAGCTCGAAAACTCGCCCCCAACACGAACTCTACATCCGACTCCCAACTCTGGCTCCACCTCTGGCACTGCTCGGCCTCCCTTTTCACTTCGTCCATTACGTTACGCGACCACAGACACCGTCATATTACACGAGCGACTAGGTATAACAAGAATTCAAGAGCCACGTCTGTATGTTGAACTTCTTTCGTACCCTGGTTCTTTCGGTAAAGTCACGTGACTTTACCGAAAGAACCAAGAATATGAATCCCTGCAGTCACGAGAGCTTTCAATCAAAATTCTTTCGTACCGTTTGTAGCCAACCGTGCTAATCGGGGGTGTGGGGGAAGGACAAATTAAACACAAAAAGCAGTTCTAAAGAAATTCATTTTCAATCTAGATTTAAAAGTGCAAATAGCTCCAGTGGCTTCCTTATATCAAAATAACGTTCCACACGGCCACGAAAGCACATCTGAAAGCACGCGATGCAGTGGACGTCTTTGTTCGACAGCCAAAGCCGTCGCTGCGAGGGATGAGCGGTGTTCGCGTGATGATGCTTTATGCGCCTTGACGAGATCAGCGAGGCATTTGTGGTTCATTTGTGGCAAGCACTTTGGGTGGAATGACTGCTATTTTATAAATGTATTCGTTCGGCAACCGTTAGCACCTTTACAAAATTTGTTTAATTTTCATTTGTTTCAAAGCGCCACCCCAAACATTTACACTCGCCCACCCCAGACACGGCGTTTGGGATTGTGCGCAGTGCACGCGGCGTCAGATAATGATTCCTGTGTTTTGGTCCGTAAGGCATGCTGCCGAGAGAAGCCCATTGGCTCATTAGTTACGTCGTTTTGTAACAAACAAAAAATAACGATTGCCAAAAGCCATTTAGACAGACACTCTTCGCAAAGGAAACGGATAAGCACCACCGTCTAATGAGGCTCATTCCGTCGAGTACAATTAGAGCAGCATACAAGTAAACTGGACAGCAGCTGGTGCTTTCAGGGGGAGTATGTTTTGTTAGGGGATTCATGCTATCTGCCCTATCCTATGCTATACATTCGATTGTGCGCTGTATCCTTGTAGAATAGGAATCGGAAGCAGCACAAATGAAATAAGGATTCATGCTATCTGCCCTATCCTATGCTATGCATTCGATTGTACGCTGTATCCTTGTAGAATCGGAATCAACAAAAAAGAAATAAAGAGGTGGACGAGAGCAAGTTATGTTTGAAAAACGGATTAATTTAAAAAAAGGATAAAGATAAGAGTCAGAAAATGCGTTTATACTGGATGAATCGGGTGAGCTATAAAGCTATTTTTCACAGATGCCCAGTGGCGTTTGTCCATGGTCTATAATACCTGCTCTGACGTATGGATCAGATAGACGGACATTAACACGCAGCACGTAACAAAAGAGGAGTGTGAAAATACGCGTGGAGGAATGCAGGCATTTAAATTACGCTGAGAGACGGGCGGTGGAACACGCGAACTGTGAACCAGACGCAGATTATAAAGACGACGACTCGTGAAGACCTTGGCAGGACGCACGCTAAAAGGGTGATGCATTGGCCCCCCGATGGGAAAGAATAGAGACGGAATGTCAACCGAGGAATTGAACGCGGTCAAAGAGCAACGGCCGTCGAGAGGGATGGAGCGATTCGATCGACTCGCTCGCGGGTGCCGGGTGATGTGTCGACATCGCAGAAATCGCGTGCCGTGCGGCGACGGCGTGGGGAAGGCCTTTCATCGTCCAGCAGTGGATTGATCTTGTTGGCTGATGGTCACGTTCCAACCGTGGGCCCTGAGCACCTCCCCCCCCCCCCCGCATCCCTGGTCGGGAGTGTTGCAGACTCGAAATCAACTCATTTCTTTCGAACTTCGTTTTGCGTTACGTTTGTTGTCTTTCCCCGGCACCTCCGAATAGCTCGGCTGGCTACGTACGGCGAGAAAGAAGTTCAACATACATATATACATACGAGACGGACAATACTCCCCTTTCACGGTAACTTTCAGCCTGTGGACTCGCCAAGTAAAATCAAACCCGTGCCTAGGTAGCAGGTGAGTTACAGATACAAAGGTGCAGCCCTTAAATGACTCGCGTTCCTGCTGACGGAAAGGCTTTCACTTGAGGGCAGCTCATAAAAGACCCACCTGCAGGGAATTTTGCCTTCTCTTACTCTATCGCTGACGGAGTATACCCACACTTTAACCCACCACACGCGACTTGCCCGGTCGATCGAACCGTGGGTGCACAGGTTACACCGCTGAGACGGCTGAGGGAGTAATAAAAGTACATTCGTAATTAAATAAAGCGTTGCCTTTTGTTTCAACTGCCACGCCGGGAGGTTGAACAGGACCGGCGACGCCTCTCATCAGAATCGTAATTCAGACTGGAGGAATCCGTTGAGCTCGGAAGCTCTTTTCCACATTGTCCAGGATGGGCGGGTCAAAGTCCATGCGTGAGAATGCTGCCCATTGCACCGTGACGATCATCCCGGGAGAGTTAAACTCGCCGATAATTGCTTTATTGTTTTCGCAATTGCGCACACTTAACTCGGCGTGTTACTGAACGAGTGTGGGCTGACTCGCTTCGCCAATTGCCGTGGAGGCGGGAGTAAGCCGCGTGCAGAGACACGTGGCTGTCCTTCCATCAGCTTGGCCCGTGGCTAATGGCTCAACCCCGCGGTAATGTGTACCCTTTAATCAATTAAGCCAATTAAAGATGACACCTGCACCGGCCAGCCATGAAGGGTACCACCTCGCCACAGCCCGGCCAGGCGCGCTCTCAGGCTGGCATTGATTCAAGCAGTGGCATCAACAAATGAAATTGGTGTTTAATTGCTACATTAGTAAATTAGGCGTTCTGAAGAAGAGAGAAGAAACAACACCCGGGATATGTACCATTGCCTAGGCAAGCCGGTTCAAATTTCACTTAACATTCAACCCTTCAGCTAAACCAAACGCTGACCAGCGCGATGATGAAGTATGGCGTGGAGAGGCCTTCATCCAGCAGTGGATTGACTAACGGCTATCACACATCACTTGGTGCTGCTGCGTTGGCAGTGGTGCATGAGCACAAATAACAAACGACTCGGCACGTTCGTCCATAGCACTGTGGCCTTGAAATGCAAAAATATATAATAGGGGACGTTTTGGGCAATGGCCCTCTCTTCGTGATGTGTGTGTTATGAAGGGTCATTGCCTGAAACGTCGCCAATGTAATGTTAAGTTATTTTTATGGCGTCATTCATGCAAATGACATCATAATCGTTCAGGAACCGCAGGCAACCTGGAAGGCAGCCAAGTGGTGAGCCTGCGCCAATTGTCAAAGCTTTGCGGTTGTCTATATATTAAGATGTTTCCAGCCGATTAATAATATTGGTGAGCGTTTGTAATTGGTGAGTGTTTATACACCTGGGAGGAAACCGGAGCACCCGGAGAAACTCCACTGTGCGAGGGGGAAACACTCTATCCCACACGGAAGGGACAGATGATCAGTCTGTACTTTGCTGAAACCGCAGTCTCCTGGCGAGTCGGGGTACGGCAATCCCCTGGACGCCCGCGGGAAGGGAGCTTCACACCGTCTGCGCAATGATCCACCAACCTTCGCCGCTGCCTTTTCATTGCGTCGACGCTATCTATAACGCACTCGGTGCGTTATCCCCTGCAATATTTATAGGAGCTGATCCATGGTTATACTCCAACGAGGTCTCTGAGATCTTATTTTAACGACTCCGAGGTCAAGACTTTGTTCCACTGCAGAATCGTTAGATATGTTTAAGTCCGTCTTGAAAACTCGGCTCTTAAATCTGGCCTCTGCCGCCGAGCTCCTGGCTGCTCACCCAGCAGGTTCTGTTCATGTCCTGCTTTCAATACACGGTGGCGCATTGGGACTTACCGATGAAATGCGCCTTACAACTACATTATCACGTGCAAAGGATTTGTTGACGTCATCATCAGCCACGGTGGATCCACTGCTTGTTTAAGCCGCCTCTCAAATGTTGACGTTAAGGCGTCAAATTAATTTCCGTCCACCGCAAACGCGTAGGTTGCTTGTTTCGTGTCGCGTCAAATAATTATTCGTGACACGAGTCGAGCCGATGCAACAAAGCGCGTGGGAAGAGAACTGCGTTCTCTGAGAGTAAAGTGTCTCAGTAGAGTGTATAATGTGTAGCTGGTTGGAGTCGGATAATTGGGTTGTTTACGCGTCACTCAAAGTGGCTGCTGCGGGACGATTAAGGGCATTTAAACATGCATTGGCGTGACCGCGTGCTTGGCGAGAACGCGAATGCAAGTCCTTTTATTTACTTTGACTCGCTCTGCGGTCGCGTGGTTTTCAATATTTCACCCGCTCTGGGAGATACAAGTTGAGTTTTGCAAGCGGAAAACCACATTGTACCAATTATCTATCTTGTTTATTGGTTAAGTGAGTGGCAAAGGACACTTTAATAAAAATGGGTGTCTTAGTAGTCAACTGCCGTCGGGATATATTTGGTGTCAATTCTCGCTAAAGTTATTTTGTATTATTATATAATTTTACAGTAGGCCACCGCCAGTAAGGTGAAGCGTTGGCGACCGCGGTGATGCAGTGTGCTCTGAACCCAGCGCCCTGAGTTTGATTACCGGTCAAGGCTGGCATCAGTCGTAAGCGATATCTGAACCGGTCTTGGGCTCACCGGCTACTTCCCCAACTCGCATTGACCAGCGTGGTGAAGTATGGTCAACCAAGTTCCGTGACCCACACGGCGTGTGTAGGCCTTCATCCAGTAGTGGACTGACCAACCGTTGTACTTTATTATTATTGAATTCAGTATTTTTGGACTGCATTACGTAAAATTAACTTTAATCCTTATACTGCAATAACAGCGGAATAAAAACCAGCCTGTGGCGGTGGGATTTAGATCCTCACGAGAGAGCCGCGTTTTGAATGGGTGACTTGGGGGACATCAGGGAGACCTCTGGAGGATCTGTGAACTCAATTGAAGCCACACACTCCGAGTTCACCGGTTGGACTCCACAACAGCAGCAGCAGCAACAGGAGGTGGTGGACATCTCTGAATGCGGGTTCACGAAGGAGAGCCTCGCTGGGTCGCTTTGCGCTCCGTGCAGGCGGTGTTCCCCGTCAGAGCCCCTCCGCTTCCTCTTCTGGCTCGGCTGCCTAACCTTCACCCAGGCGCTCATGGTGAGCGGCTACCTGAGCAGCGTCCTCACCACGGTGGAGAGGCGCTTCAGCCTGCGCAGCTCCGAGTCCGGCCTCCTCGTCAGCTGCTTCGACCTGGGCAGCCTCGCCGTGGTGGTCTTTGTGAGCTACCGTGGCGGCAGAGGCAGGAGGCCGCGTTGGCTCGGCGCCGGCGGGCTGCTGGTGGCCCTGGGGGCCCTGGTGTTCGCCCTGCCGCACTTCGTGACTCCGCGCCACCACGGGGCCGGGCGGCCACGCGCCTCTACCCCCACCGCGGGGCTGCTTAGGCCGGCCGAGTCTGGCCGACAGCGGTTGTGCGCGTTCAGGCTGGCCGAGACGGGAGGCTTGGAGCTCGAGGACCAAGGGCCCAGGCCTGGGCTCGGTGAGAGACCAGAAGTTGGGCTGGGTCAGAGATCGTGGATTGTGCGGGACCAGAGGCCACATTCAAGGTTGAGTAATGGGCCAAGCGCCTTGCTGGACCGAGGTTCAGGGCCCGATCTTGATGGGAGATCTAGGACCGTGCTGGCACATTGGCCAGAGCTCAAGGTGGCTGAAGGAACTGGAGTTGGGCTGGATCGGAGGTCATGGACCAGGCAGGAGCAAAGACCACAGCTCACGCTGGATGAAGGACCACAGACCTTGCTGGGCGAGAGCTCATGGCTGGATGGGCGGCCAAAGGCTGGACTGGGCGAGAAACCAAATGCTGCGCTGGATGGTAAGCCAGAAGCCAGGCTGGGCGAGACACCACAAGCAGGCCTTGAACAATGGCCCGGGGCCAGTTTGAATGACCGACCAGAGGCCGTGTTGGGTGAGGGACCAGGGGGCGAGATGGAGCAAGCTCCAATGCCCGGGCTAGATGAGGGGTCAGAGCCCGACTGCGAGCAGGATGAGGCAGGGGCCAAGGAAGAAGGAGGCAGCCAGCAGAGGGGACTGCCTCTGGCCCTGTTCGTGGTGGCACAGCTGTTGGTCGGCATTGGCTCCACGCCGATCTACACGCTGGGCGCCACATACCTGGACGACAACGTGGAGCCCAGCAGCTCGGCCTTGTACCTGGGTGAGTGTCCCGTGGTGTCACGGTGGCGAAATGTTAATTACCTCGCCTGGTGTACAGGGGATCGTGGGTTCGATTCCCACGGTGACGCCTGTTGTACATTTGGAGTTTGCATGTCTCGCTCTCCCCGTGGTCGTGTGGATTTTTCTCCGGCTCCTCCGATGTTTCCCTCCACCTTTAGAAACGCGCGTTTTGAGGTTTTGGCTGCTATAAAGGGATAATGTCAAGAAGTGCACGCTCCGACCACCTGTTTGTCAGAAAGTGCACGCTGTGTCAAGAAGTGCACGCTGTGTCAAGAAGTGCACGCCTTGTCAAGAAGTGCACGCAAGCGCGTGCATTTCTTGACATTATCCCCGCACTTGATCGTTCGACGAGTCGGACTTGTACGTGTGTGTGGTGCTTGTGTGTGTGTGGTGCTTGTGTGTGTGTGGTGCATGTGTGTGTGTGGTGCATGTGTGGTGCTTGTGTGTGTGGTGCATGTTTGTGTGTGGTACGTGTGTGTGTTGTGCGTGTGTGGTGCATGTGTGGTGTGTGTGTGTCGTGCGTGTGTGTGTGGTGCGTGTGTGTGGTGCATGTGTGTGTGTGGTGCATGTGTGTATGGTGTGTGTGTGTGGTGTATGTGTGGTGCATGTGTGTGTTGTGCGTGTGTGTTGTGCGTGTGTGTGGTGCATGTGTGTGGTGCGTGTGTGTGGTGCATATGCGCGTGTGTGGTGCGTGTGTGTGTGGTGCGTGTGTGTGTTTTCACGGCTTTCTTGGGAAAACATCTCCCACGCCCTGTCTACTACAACCCAGACACACACACACATGCACCACACACACACATGCACCACACACACACGCACCACACACACGCACCACACACACGCACCACACACACACACCACACACACACGCACCACACACACATGCACCACACACACACACATGCACCACACACGCACCACACACACACATGCATCACACACACATGCACCACACACACCACATGCACCACACACACATGCACCACACACACATGCACCACACACACCACATGCACCACACACGCGTACAAGTCCGACTCGTCGAACGATCAAGTGCGGGGATAATGTCAAGAAATGCACGCGCTTGCGTGCACTTCTTGACACAGCGTGCACTTTCTGACAAACAGGTGGTCGGAGCTTGGACTTTTTGACATTATCCCCTGCTGTAAATGTCCACGTGATCAGCCACTTGGTTGAGCTGTCATTTGTGATGTCCAGGTCACTTCTGAAAAATAGTTACACAGCTCAGTGGGCCTTGCCTGGTTAAATGAAAGAAATAGTTTTAAATATTGTCACGGTGTTTGGCTGTGAGTTGGTGATGAGTGGTGATGGCTGCGGAGTCGGATATGAAATATGATGAGCAGGTGAGTTTATTGTCGGCTGATGGGTACGACTTGTGTCAGCTGGTGAGTTTGGCTGAGTTGGTGCGTGAATGGGTGAGGTTACGTGAATTGGTGGGTGAGGAGGCTACATGGTGTTTGAAGGGGCGCTTGGTGAGGTTTGATGAGCTGGTGAGTTTGGCTGAGTTGCTGAGTGAATGGGTAAGGAGGCTACATGAGATGGTGAGTTTGGCTGAGTTGCTGAGTGAATTGGTGAGGAGGCTACATGAGCTGGTGAGTTTGGCTGAGTTGCTGAGTGAATGGGTGAGGACGCTACATGAGATGGTGAGTTTGGCTAAGTTGCTGTGTGAATGGGTGAGGAGGCTACATGAGCTGGTGAGTTTGGCTGATTGCTGAGTAAATGGGTGAGTACGCTACATGAGATGGTGAGTTTGGCTGAGTTGCTGTGTGAATGGGTGAGGACGCTACATGAGATGGTGAGTTTGGCTGATTGCTGAGTAAATGGGTGAGTACGCTACATGAGATGGTGAGTTTGGCTGAGTTGCTGTGTGAATTGGTGAGGACGCTACATGAGATGGTGAGTTTGGCTGAGTTGCTGCGTGAATGGGTGAGGAGGCTACATGAGCTGGTGAGTTTGGCTGAGTTGCTGTGTGAATGGGTGAGGACTCTACATGAGATGGTGAGTTTGGCTGAGTTGCTGAGTGAATGGGTGAGGAGGCTACATGAGATGGTGAGTTTGGCTGAGTTGCTGCGTGAATGGGTGAGGACTCTACATGAGATGGTGAGTTTGGCTGAGTGAATGGGTGAGGAGGCTACATGAGCTGGTGAGTTTGGCTGAGTTGCTGTGTGAATTGGTGAGGTTACGTGAATTGTTTAGTGGCTGGTGTTTTAAGGGGCGATTGGTGAGGTTTGATGAGCCACGTACAGTAATCACCATATTTTGGGATATCCCCAAGAAATCGATCTTGTGTGCCCACGGACACACGCGTTAAGTTTAGAATAAGAAAACAAACAAAGTATTCATCCAACAGTGGATTGAGCACGGCATGGGATGGCGATGACTAAATGGCGTTCCCGTACCCGCTTCCTTCGCCGGTAGTCGTGGCCGAGCGGTTAAGGCGATGGACTAGAAATCCATTGGGGTCTCCCCGCGCAGGTTCGAATCCTGCCGACTACGCAAACATTTTATTTTAAACTCTCGCTTTTTAAGGTTTCCACAAACAGCTCGTGCTGTTAAATTAATCACGGGGACGCCACATGTGTAAAAAGTACCTAGGGTTTGGTCAATAGCTGCATTTTTAAGCCAGCATGTAATTAACGTTAGGGGGTGTGTAAGGACATGTTTATGTATCATTGAACTTGCCCAAGACTGGTACCAGCAGTGTTAAAATCGGCCTCTATGAAGGAGGCTCGTGAAGGACGCTGCTCGTTGTCAGTTGGAGGCAGTCTCCCTCCAACAACAACGGAGGGCAATAGGAGCGACGCTCACAACAACGAGCGGAGGGCCGGGCGGATAAAATGGAGCAGGCAGGTTCGCAAAGCAGGGGGCGCTGCTGGTGCATCTGCCGGTCATTTCAGTCAAACCCATGGCACCTGCTGGGTCTGTCCCGTGACCTCCTCCTGTCAGCCAGCTGTCGACACTTCACGTGGCCTCTGAGTGCACCTAGCCTGGCACAGGCGCCGTGGTGACGTCACCGTCACTTCGTGGCGAATGGCGGTTGTCTTGGTATATCGATGTATCAATTTAGGTATTGGTATATCGATGTATCAATGTAGGTATTGGTATATCGATGTATAAATGTGGGTATTGGTATATCGATGTATCAATTTAGGTATTGGTATATCGATGTATCAATGTAGGTATTGGTATATCGATGTATAAATGTGGGTATTGGTATATCGATGTATCAATGTAGGTATTGGTATATCGGTGGGTAAATGTGGGTATTGGTATATCGATGTATAAATGTGGGTATTGGTATATCGATGTATCAATTTAGGTATTGGTATATCGATGTATCAATTTAGGTATTGGTATATCGATGTATCAATGTAGGTATTGGTATATCGATGTATAAATGTGGGTATTGGTATATCGATGTAGCAATTTAGGTATTGGTATATCGATGTATCAATGTAGGTATTGGTATATCGATGTATAAATGTGGGTATTGGTATATCGATATATCAATGTGGGTATTGGTATATCGGTGTATCAATCAATGTATTGTATTCGTATATCGATGTATCAATTTAGGTATTGGTATATCGATGTATCAATGTAGGTATTGGTATATAGATGTATAAATGTGGGTATTGGTATATCGATATATCAATGTGGGTATTGGTATATCGGTGTATAAGTGTGGATATGGTATATCGATGTATAAATGTGGGTATTGGTATATCAATGTATGAATGTGGGTATTGGTATATCGGTGTATCAATCAATGTATTGTATTCGTATATCGATGTATCAATTTTGGTATTGGTATATCGATGTATCAATGTGGGTATTGGTATATCGGTGTATCAATCAATGCATTGTATATCGATGTATCAATTTAGGTATTGGTATATCGATGTATCAATGTGGGTATTGGTATATCGGTGTATCAATCAATGTATTGTATTGGTATATTGATGTATCAATGTAGGTATTGGTATATCGATGTATCAATGTGGATTGGCGGTGCAAACACAAAGTGGCGTTCTTGCACGCCACCGACAGGGGGCAGGATCACATTGTTGAAGCGCATGGCTGCTGTGGTGTGATCGTGCGCCCTCTGTTATTCGTGCCTTTTACCCTTCTGTATTATACAGGGTTTGCTCAAAAGTCAGGGCACACAAGGGTTATTATATTTTGATTTAAAGCTTTCGTGACTGCAGGGATTAATATTCTTGGTTCTTTCGGTAAAGTCACGTAGAAGGCAAACAATAAAAAAATAAAACAATTAAATTCTCACGACGTTTCGACTGCAACACAAGCAATTATCATGAGGTATCACACCTGATGATGATTGCTTGTGTTGCAGTCGAAACGTCGTGAGACTTTTATTGTTTTATATTTTTTTATTGTTTCCCCTCTACGTGACTTTACCGAAAGAACCAAGAATAAGGGTTATTATATTTATTTTCACAAATGTTAAAACTGACTTCCATTGGCATGAATTAATGCCTGCATTCTGTTTTTAAATGAATTTATAAAAAAATGTTTTAAAGATTACAGCTGCCTTCTTTAGCATACATTAGCACGAATTGAACTCGTTCGTCTTTAGTCGATTTTCTTTTCACTTTTTAAATTGCATTTGAAAAGGAAAAAACATACCTATTAATAGAATATTCACTTTAAGAACAAATAATAAAAAAAATAATGGCAGTGTTAAAATAACCCTACGTGTCCTGACTTTTGGCCGACCCTGTATTTAGAGCAAACTATGCAAGTGGTGTTTCTTTTAAACCAGAAGATGCGTGTGTGTGTAACTTTATTGACACCAGGCATCATTCTCTTAAGAGCGTTTAATAATCCAGAGCTCATGATCATTGTTTCCCACCACTTTCACCACTGGCCATCGGTGGTGAAGTATGGTCAAACAACAACCCTGACCCAACACATTTCATTGTTCATTTATTAGGTAGAGCCCTGTGAGCCATGCGGCTCTTGACTCGGGTGCTACTGCAACAAACAAAAACATGAACACGACTTGAAATACATTCCAAAACAAGTGGAATGCATGTATCCAGTTCGTTCCTCAAAACGTGTTTCCCTGGATTAACAGGCACGCTATTTTTTGTAGGAAAGGCTAATTGATAACCGTCTTGTTATCACACGTTAATGAGAGGCTGATATCCAGGAGCAACTGGGATTTCAACCCAGGTAAAATTATGGACCAGCCAACGGCGTCATTCATTAGCGGCTACTTCCCAAAGTCGCTAGGGGTGACTCAAAGCCTCACCGAACTCGAAACTTTTTTTATTTTACCAGGTAGCCCACTGACCTATATGTTTAGCTCTTTTTTTTAAGCGACCTGGCCGCAAATGATAGCTCAACGAAGTAGCTTATCACGTAGAAATTCATAGCATCCAAATACTCTAAAGGCATGTTTCTAAATGTGGAGCGAAAAACCGGAGGACCTGAAGCGGGGAGAACATGCCAACTGCAAATATACAGCAGGCATCAGGGTCGGGATTGAACCCACGACCTCCTGCATACCGGGAGAGGGAGTTAACATCTCGCCACTGCGGCTTCCCGTCCGTGCTCTACTTGAGAACTCACGATTCTTCGGTGGGACTGAAATGGAAAGTGAAGTCGTTGGTACCAACAGGAATTGTTCTTACACAAAGCAGAGTGCGTGCACCATCACTCTTTAACAGCAACACCGATGATGAGGCGATCTCTGTGTGGCAGCCCACCCATGGCAAAGACTTTCACTTTTTGTATCGAAATATCCTTGACGGTAACTTTAACAAACCCACCAACTCACTCAGAGGAAGACCGAAGAATGAGTGGCACGGGGCGGGAAGCCTCCATCAAATGGAATGGCCTAAAACTGGCCCACTGCTCAACGCCCGTCTACCTCGGCGTGACAACACTAAAGCGCGCATGCTCGTCGTTGATATGAAGTTGCTTTGATGGACACGAAATAAGTGAACCTGGCATTTAAAGGCAGAAATACTGCACTACTGCAATTTCCGGATTATAAGACGCGCCCCCTCCACCACCACCTCTATTTTAAAGCAACAGTTGAGGGTGCGTCTTGTAAGCCATTAGGTGTGCGTAAGACCAGCTTTGTCTAACTTCATTGACACGGGCACACGTTTAGTGTGCGTCTTATTTACCTGAGTATCTTCTACTCTTGTGAAATAGGTCATTGTAAACTCGGTGGCAGTAGGGTCAGCGAGTACACGTACACAGTTGCCACGTGCAGTACACCGTACTCGGCATTCAACCTTCCTCGCATCACCTCTGCACAATGCGATGTGGGTTGATAAAGAATATTTATTTTGACTTCCTCCCAATATGTTGTATACATTGGGAGCAAAATGCACAGGTAACCTTGGGATAGAGGATGGAAAATGGTGTTTTTAAAGGTTATTATCAAAGGGAGAAAGGTCAGGGGCATGAGGTTACAGGGGAGAGATGATAACAATACTATGACAATACTGTATAATTTGGATGTATAAAGTGTCTGCATGTGGCAGCATCTCAAGGCGCTGTACAAAGAGGGAGGCAGGGCATGTGTCCATTGTGGGAGTTTGAAAAATACGTGGGTTGGGTGTGTTTGGCATTTAAATGGGGTTTTATTTCCTCCTGATGACGATCGCTTGTGTTGCGATCGAAACGTCGTAGTTTTTTTGTTATTTTCTTTCACCCTATCTACGTGACTTTACGGGAAGACCCAAAGAATACAAAATGAGCGGTAGAATACTTGCATGGCAGGGAGAGTGGAGATGACGCAATGATAGAAGTCTGAATGGGGGCACTTGATCGAGACGGAGAGAGAGAAAAATCGTCATTTGGAGATGAGAAGAGGACATTTCATGAGTCAGGATTAATGTACCATTTGTTGAACTTCTTTCGCACCGCACGTAGCAAACCGCGCTAATCGAAGGTGTGGGGACAACAAACGAAACACAAGAAGCGGTTTTAAATAAATGAGTTTCCAATGTGAATACGAGAAGGGACTTTATAGAGGGGGACAGTCATTCATGAGGCCTCCATTTGGTACGGTGGTCAGGGTAGTTACGGCGGCCACGGAAATTGTGAATTTGAATGAAGTCCAACGTTAAATGTTGGAAATTGCTGCTGGCATGATTAAACATGGTTACTATTTTATTTCCTTAAAAAAATCCCGTACGTCACATCTATACTGGCAGCGACTGACACGCGGGGCAGTGCCGGCACTGAAGCAGGCACGAATCGTTGTCTTTGCTTTTTTCAACCTGCTCAATTTGGCCGTGAATTTTACAAAATCTCACCGTGACAACGCTGCAGCCTCACTCATGAACAGCGGAGAATACTGAAATCAAGAGAGTCATCAGCTCATCCGTACGTGTGTGTGCATGTTTGTGTAGCGCGTCGCATTGTGAACCCGGCGACTCCGGGCTCGATACCCGTTCACGACCAACACCGGTGACGATTATCTGAACCGGTCCTTAAGTCGACTCAGCCTTAAATGACTACCCGGTGTGGTGTGTAGTAATCATCGCCACGAGTACGTGAACGTGACACACAGAGAGAGAGAGAGGGAGAGAAGGGACTTGGCGCGTGCCTGTGTACACGCTGGCGCGGGAGGCCGGCACGCCAAACTGCGCCTCCAAGAACTTGGGGGTGAAGGTGACGAAGGCGGTGACGATGGCGCACTCGCCCGTGTGTGGCCAGCATCACGGGCGTGATGCTGGCCACACACCCCTCTCATGTGCCGTGCCGGCTTTCGTAGGTGCCACTCGCCCCGACACCCCGTTAAGGCTACACCGGGGGGGGACGGGGGGGTTTACTTTGTCTTTGTCCGTAGCCACCCTGTACGTGGCGGGCGCGCTGGGTCCAGCCGCCGGCTACCTGCTGGGAGGGCTGCTCCTCGGGACGTACACGCACCCGGGGGAGTCGTCTCCTGTGCCGCCGGGGGACCCGACGTTCATCGGCAACTGGTGGGCGACGGTGGTGCCCCAAGCCCGGACCCGGGTGCTTCGGGTTTTTTTCCACCGCTCGTTGTTTTCCGGATTGTCACCAGGCTGTGCTCGGAGTAGGGATTGATGGGCGTAAGGACACCCGCGCATAGTGATCGTGTTTAATCAGCCACGCAGTTCTTGCAGCGCAAGGCTCTCGCAGGTGAGCGATGTCTGCGATAGTTTCACAATTATCGGGGGTGGGGGGTGATGTTGTTTTCCGGATTCAACCAATTCTGTAATTTGGGAGCAACTTTTGACAATTGGACCGTGAAGCTGGCACACGTGGCCTCCCCCCTTGTTTTTTTTTTTCTCACGACACCGTGCTGTCTTTAACGTCCACCCTGAAGCAGACGGCGCTCCATTATTTGCTTCCAAGGGAACACACCCGCGGTGCTGACCGGGGCGTCCGCCCGGGGCTCGGAGCCCAACCTCCACCGTCTCTCCGCCGCATGCAGGTGGGGCGGCTTCGTCCTGTGCGCCGTGGCTCTCCTCGGGGTGGCGTTGCCTCTCTTCACCTTCCCCAAGAAGATGCGAGGACGACGGAAGCCGTCCGTCCCCGTGACCGCCGCCGTCACGGAGCAGAAGGACGCTGCTGCTGCTGCTTCTGCTGCTGCTGCTTCTGCGGCTGCAGTGGTCGAAGAAGAAGAAGAAGCCTCGCTTCAGTCGAGGGGGAACAAAAGCGTCCCCGTTACAACGGCCATCACCTTCGGCAGGGATATCAGAGGTAGACGGGATGCTTGCCGAACGATGTGGTTGCCACGATGTGTTTGCCATGATGCGGTTGCCACGATGTGGTTGTTACAATTATGGTTGCTACAATTATGGTTGCTACGATCTGGTTGCCATGATGTGGTCTGCCACGATGTGGTTGCCACGATGTGGTCTGCATGGGGCCCCCGGCGTAAGGAATGAAACGGGACCACACCCCCCCAAGTACAATTTCTCCCCGGTAAACGTGGAACGTTGGGCCAACGTTGGCATGCGGTTGGAACAGTTGGACCAACGTTGGCCCGACGTTGGCGCAACATGCCATGTTTACCTGCTCCTCCTTCATTATAGCCCGGTGTCTGGACCCATCCGGCATGAGGGCCCGGTGCAGTTGCACCGCCTGCACACTCGATAGCCGCATCACCGTTGCCTCGTCATGCCTTGGTAGACGCTAGGCTTGCTGCTTCATCCACACATTGCAATTATTGCAACGTAGTAGAGAAAAGAACACACATTTTGTAAGATTTTGCTATTTTTTTTGTTTTACGAGAGCTGGAACAACAATGCATCAGTTGTACATGTGTGTGTGTTGAACTCCGTTCGCACAGTATCGTAGCCAACTGTGCTAATCGGAGTTGTGGGGGTGATGGACAAATGTTGATGATATCATCCATTAATGTTGACAACCGAGATCGCGATGCATGCATCGACCGAGTGTTTGTTGGCTGTATTGTGTTCATGTGACGTCTCCCGTGTTGCATCTCATGAAGTCGCTATGATTCACCGTCACTTACAAAAAAATGTATATATAGACTTTACTCCATCATATTGTGGTCTTGAATTGCAGCAATTGAGTTTTTTTGGTGATGTAATTGGTGAATGGTTATACCCATAATTTAAATGTTACGTTGAGAATTTGTCTCCTTAATATTTACGTGTGCTATGAAGAAGGGCCATTGCCCGAAACGTCGGCCATTATATATTTTTCCTTTAAGACCGCAGTATTATTGACGAATTAGTTGACGTCGTCAAAGTCTCCGTCCGTGGATTTCATTAAGTCGTTCTCTTAGAATAATTTCCTTTAAAAAGTGAAAATGTTTGTTGCTTATTAAATGTTAGGGTGAGGGGTGCTCATTTTTATCCCCTCCAATATTATTAGCTCAGCCAACCCGTGAACTTAGTAAGTCTTATTTATATACCTATATATATATCCATTCACCATGTGTGATCTTACCGAGTCCACTGCCGTCACCTAACAGCGTCACTGCGAGGTTATCTCCGCCCGCCTCTTCATCCACACTCGTTCGTTGCACCTCGCCGCCCAGCCGCGCGCCGGTCAACGATGGGTTTTAGTCACAGCCAACCGTCACGCTCGGCCATTCTCATCCATATCGGGCCATCGTCGACTTTTGATTGAAGAACATTTTTTTTAAATCCACACCGCGCTGTGCTTGTGCACGTTCGACGACGAATACTTTCATCGCTCGTTTCTTTAACCGAAATGAACTCTGCTCGGGAAAATAAACCCACAGAGCTGCCCCGGGCAGCGTGGAGGATCCTGCGACGGCCCACGTTCGTGCTCGTCAGCCTGGCCTACACGGCCGAGTGCGCCATTGTCACCGCCTTCGTCACCTTCACCCCCAAGTTCTTGGAGGCGCAGTTTGGCGTGCCGGCCTCCCGCGCCAGCGTGTACACAGGCACGCGCCAAGTCCCTTCTCTCCCTCTCTCTCTCTGTGTGTCACGTTCACGTACTCTTCATTCATTCATTTCTGAGGATGCAAGTGAAACTTCCATTCTGTGTCTGCACATATAAACAATATTGAATCTTAGTCCATCGGTTTTCTAATATCTAACAGCAAGCAAGCGAGCTTTGTACCAATTGCTGCAGGGTCACCAGATGTTATTCTCAAGAGCACTCCCGCTAAACTACTGCACCCTGTTCAACGCGAACAGCGATAATATACACAAACTCACCACGCATTGTCGTGGAGCATTACAGCCAACATGGGTAACGGTAGAATTTGGAAACGGTGTTGGTGTGGGGGTGCTGAGTCTTTTAGTAAGGGGGTGGGAGGCAAGGGAGGGGCAGCCCCCCCGCCCCCACTCCCACCACCTGACCCTGCCCTGTGCCCGGTTGTCCGTCCGGTTTCCCCGCCGTCGTCCCGTTAGGTGCGGTGATCGTGCCGGGCGCCGGCGCTGGGCTGCTGCTGGGCGGCTTCGCCATCAAGCGGCTGGGGCTGGGGGTGCGCGGAGCGGCGCGGCTCGCCGTGGCGTGCAGCGCGCTCTCCCTCCTCTCCTTCCTCCTCCTCTTCTCCTCCTCCTCCTCGTCGTCGTCCGTCGCCTGCGAGGAGGAGGACGCGACCGCCGGAGGCGTCGACGCTCGGGGCTACCCCAGCAGGTGCTGCGGCGGGAGCCGGCGTGGTTGTGTGCGAGCGCGCCAACGAGCCCGCGTGTGGGTTGTCGCGGCCGCTCGTAAAGCGAGTGAGTGCGTGCGCGCGTGCGTGCTTGGGATGCGTCTGTCCGCCTGCCTTACAACGGCACGACAACTCTCGCGAAGACAATCCAATGCGAGCGAGGTTTATGGACAAAGTTTTCGCCGCCGCTTCTGCTGTACGTGCTGCATGCATGTTGAACTTCTTCGCACCGCACGCAGCCGAACGTGCTAATCGGAGCGCTGTTGTAAAGGATTGACCTCGCCAGCCAAGGCAATGATGACCTCGCTCCGTGTGACGCTGGCGAGACGGCGTGACCGCGTGCGACGCGCCCAAGGTGCCCCATGCAGTCGTGCCTCGGGCATCTCAACACGTGGCCTAAGCCGGGAAACCGCGCTTGGATGAGCGTACCCCTTTGGGAGCAAGCCCAGCTGTGCTCATATCAGAAGTCGTGTGCTTATATCAGAAGTCGTGTGCTTGTAGTTGCCCTTTGCCTCCCTCCCCGCCAGTGTAATACAACCATGTGTTGCTTCAATTAGAACTTTGCTTATATGAGGTGTGCTTATATCCAGTATCTGCTGTATTAATTATTTTCGGGTGCCACAGTCTGTTCGTAAAGGAGGAGGGGGGGGAACTATACTTCTCTCACAAAGATCCAGGCCAGGGTGTAGTCTTGGCCAAAGCCATCGATACCACCATCTAATTAAGTAGTTTAAGATTATTACACTCTGAATGGTCTCCTAACGATGAATAAAGAAGTGTATAACGGTAAATGAGTCGTCGTTAAACAATTTAAGTCTGGCAAATTGCCCAATGATGCTGGACGTAATTACCAGCGAAACGTCGTACTCAAAATTTTGTAATGTTGTGGATTCACTCATCAACACACCGGTGGACTAAAGTAGTGAACTAATTGTCTTTTGTCAACGTGACACATTTTTTTTAATCTAATTGGCCGTGTCGGGTGGTGGAGGGTTACGACACATTTATAAATAACGCGACCTAACCCAAAAAAACCTTTATTATGAATTTCAGTCTCCATGAAACGACCGCGGGAGCAAACAGCAGTTCGCAACCTTTCAGTAACCATAGCCGTCTCTCTACTCATGACGAGTGGGATAACGACGTCATAATTACGGCAGTGTTGCTGCGATTTCCGCTCATCATCGCAGTGGCTTTTGGCAGGCATTGCGCCCTTTCAGATGCGCTTCTGAGGCCTTCTTGAGCGCTCTTCCTTTCGGATATTAGGAAGCCGCTGGAGCTATGTACTTTTAAATCTAGATTGAAAACTGATTTTTCAACACCTACAATTTGTGTGTAGTTTGTTGTGCTACCCCCCTCCCCCCCGCAACCTCTGATTAGCGCGGTTGGCTACGTACGGTACGAAAGAAGTTCAACATGCATGCGTAGGTTAAGGACTCACCCTCTGGAAAACCAGCCACGATGACCAAAATTATTGGCCAAAACCTGTGACGCACAAACCAGAGCTGATACGCAAACGCATTTTGGCCTCCGATAGCGACCCATGACAAACGCTTGCAAGGGCAAAAAACTCGTTCTGCGATCGTTACCGAATCCACGCGTGTGGCCGATTTTTCTTCCTCGCTTTGCCGACCCCGCCGGTGCCGGCACACGCAGCTCGTGGCGGCGGTGCGGCGCGGCGCGGGGCCAGTGCGAGCCGCACGAATACTCGCCCGTGTGCGGCTCCGACGGGGTCACCTACCTCAGCCCCTGCCTGGCTGGGTGCACCGCGGACATCAGTCGCGGCTCGGCGGAGGTGAGTCGGCAGGGTGCGCGTGTTGGGCGGGCAGGGGTGGGGGGGGGAGAAGGAGAGTAAATCCCTCTTGTACGACCGCTGCGGAATGTTCAGACGTACCGGGGGTCACCCACTTCGGGGTGAAGGTCAGGGTACAAAGTGACGTCGAGGCAGTGGCGTTCGTCTTGTGCTCGCAATCTTTTCCCGGTCGGGGAAGCTCAGTCGCTCTGATGATGCCCCCCGGCAGCGTCTGCGGCGAAACTTTGTGTAAAATTGTCGGATTTTTTTTTGTTGGTCAACTTTTCAACGTAACCAGTTTTGTAAATAAGTAATATTTAAAAAAAAACTTTTTTTTTTAAAACACGCTTTAATGAAATGTACCGTAGTCGTAATGGCAGAACTCCACGACTCCAGGAAGTGGCCCCGAAGCTTGCCATAACGTAAGGAACCTTGGTGATTTACAGCCAACGTGAGTTGAGCGTGGATAATTAGACCCAAGCCGAAACATAACATATAAAAAATAATGTTTAAAAATATATTTTTTTAGTTTTAATGATAGAATATAGTATTGTCATCAGTAAGACATAAGTATACCAAGTTTGCAGTCGATAGCACATTGGGAAGATGGTTAAAATTGAGTTACAAGATTTGAGGATGCGACATCAACAGAGTGAGTTCAATAAAATCGTGTAATAATAAAAAACTTAATCGATGGGCGCATTTTGCTCGCGTGACAACTTTATTTGATTGGCGGTGTCGTGTGGTGGAGGATTATAGCCCTATTTGACATCACACCTACACGGTCTAGTAACCCCGTAAAGAAGCCTATTATGAATCACAATATTGGTCGCGAAAGCCTACGTATCCAAATACCTGTTTTATATTCGGCATTGCGTTTTGTCGCCTTTTATAAAAAAAAAATCCCCGAGTGGGGTTCTTGGCCTTCGTGAAATGTTTGACCCCATTAATCTGAACATTTAGGCAGCCGGCTTGACAGAGTGAATGTGAAAAACGGATAGCGCAAGGACACATCACTTTATGGCGAGCACAAAAACACACTTACGTCATACCAATTGTGTTTTTTTCTTCTTCTTCTTCTTCTCCCATTGAAAGGGATGCAATGTTCTATCCGGAATAAAGTACAAAGTAAAAAAGGGACGAATTATATTCGCGCTAAAAGTTTCGCCACAACCTGGCGCCTTCCCGACAGGAGCTGAATTTCACATCTTGCCTGTGCGTGACGGCGGGACGCCGTGACGGCACCTCGTCCGAAGAGGCGCGAGCCGGGAGGAGGGGGCGACCGACGAAGGAGGGCCGCACGAGCACCGGCGGTGAAGGCGACGATGAAGGCGACGATGCCGGGCCCGCCGGTTACGCCACGCCGGGCAGGTGCCCCGGCAAATGCCGGACCCTGGCACCGTTCTTGGCGTTCCTCTTCGTCGTCACCCTCGTCACGGCCGGCGCCCAACCGGCAGTCGTCGTCGTCACGCTCAGGTCAATCCGTCGCAGAGCTCTCGTCCCAACACAGCAGCAGCGGCAACAACAACAACAACAACAAAAGTTAACAACAACAAAACAAGTAAAAAGGCGCAGCCCCCTGCAATTGCTCGCGACACTGCTGCAGGAAGGGCCTCCATTAAAGGCAGCTCTAGGGGGGCCATCGTGAGGGTATTTTTGTCCTCCTATTCCTCTAACCGTGGCGTACAAATTTATACCGCAGGGGTGAACCAAAGGCAGCGCGCTATTCACTAACGATACCCTAAAGAGTCGAATGAATATATTACAGGTGGCGTTTTGGCCCTTTTCCATAGCAGAGAGAAGATTTGAGAGAACATTTTGGGAGCACAAGGGGCTATCCCCGGAGGTCGCCGGTCGAATGCGATTTCCCGGCCAGGACCGGTTCAAATAATCGTGACTGGTGTTGGCCATGAGCGGAAATCGAACTCTGTATCGCCGGGATCTGTAGCGCAGCACGCGAACCACTTGCCACAACGGTCTGCTGAGGCTATACGGTGGGGTTTGGGGGATCTTTGTCCTTGTTTGTCTCCAGGTCGGTCGACGAACAAGAGAGACCCTTTGCCCTCGGCATGCAGTTCGTTCTCCTGCGGGCGCTGGGTGAGTCCACGTGTGCGGCGCATGCTCAGCCTCTCGTGGTTTTAACGCTACGGATGCCGTGGCCCTAGAAGGAAGCAAATGTTTGAGAGGCAACGTCATGAGCAATGGCAGAGAGACGAATAACTGTTTTTGTTGTTGTTGTTGTTGTTGTTAAATCGGATCAGGAATTCGAGCGGTAAAAGTCGAAGTTTCCTTATTCGTAGCGTCATCGTTCTCACACTCGCCTAGGAACCACAGACAAGCAGGAAGGCAGCCAGGCAGTTAGCCGGCGCCAACAATTGCCCAAGCTCTGTGGTCCTCTACATATAGTAGAGCATCACCCGGTAATGGGTGTCGCCTTTTTATTTTGCGCGGCTCGCTCTCGAAACGAAGCATCGTTGTCAAGTCATGTATCTGTTTAATACGTAGGCTTTCGTGACCAATATTATCCATAATAAAGGTTTTTGGGCTAGATCGTGTAAATCTAGATGTGTCGTTAAACCCGCCACCACCTGACACGGCCAATTAATAAGATTTGTTTACGTAAATAACACATGCCAATTCGTTACTAGTACAGCACAACGGTGTGTTGGAGAGTAAACGAATTGTAAATATTGTGGGTTTACTCTCCAACACACCGGCGTGCTGTACTAGCGACGAATTGGCACGTTCTGTTGACGCGACAAACCTTACTCATTGGCTGCGTCGGGTGGTGGCGGGTTTAACGACACATTTACATATTTACGCGGTCTGACCCCAAAAAAAAACCTCTGTTATGGAAGCAATGCTTTGATTTTATACCTGGCGAGGTGGGGTAACATCTGGCCACCGCAGCTGGTTGTAAAGGCGCGATGAGAGAGAACCGCAGAGATGCAACGCGAGAAAAGCCCAAGGCTTCGGAGTTGACCAGAACGCCGACTCGGATGCGGGGCGACAGAAGCACTGGAGCTCCCGCCAACGGAGAAAGAGGATAACCGTGAAACTCGTCAGCAGCATGGGGGGCTGGTCACTAATGAACTGAGGTTGAAGCGACCCAGCTGTAGCTCCTATTCCGTACATGTGTAGAACTTCTTTTGCACCGTACGTAGCCAAACGTGCCAATCTGAGGTGCGGGGGAAGGACAACAAACTAAACTGAAAAAGGAATGAGTTTTCAATGCAGATTATTTAAAAGTGACTAGCTCCGGTGGCTCGCTAATCGCTCCCAACTCCTTCGACCATCGCTCCCAACAAATCATTCTCGAGCCGCGTTACGTCTCTCTCTCTCTCTGCCGTACACTGTGTGTGTGTCTACATGGCGTCGAACTGCGACTGCGTCCCAACACGTTGGGGTGAAGGTAGAGTGGCCACTCACACGCACGTCACCTTGGGAGAGAGCAGGGAATGTTTTTAAAAGGCTCTTATCGTGCCGGAGCAGGTCAGGGGTAGGAGGTTTCCGGGGCAGGGAGAGTATAATTGGACAATCACGATGCAATTAGAGTCTAAAGCGCAACCCGCATCGCAAGATGTGAGCATCCAGAAGAGTTTGAAGATGGTGGGGTTTTTATTTTATTTTAATTTCCTTTCACTGGGAAATAATCGAAGAACACTGCAGGTTGGAGAGAGAATTGAGATGGAGACACTGGAAGTACGCACCTTTAAATTTAATATTGAAAACTCCTTTTTTTTAGAACTCCTTTTTGTGTTCAGTTTGTTTGTCCTTCCCCCGCACCTCCGATGAGCTCGGTTGGCTATGCACGGTGCGAAAGAAGTCCAACATGCACGTACACGCACGGTAGAGGCGTGAATGAGAACACCCGACGGAGGAGACGGCGGAGAAGAAGAAACGCGAGCAGAGTAAGCGGCGACTTGGGCAGGGCCACGTCGCTGCAAGGGGTGATCGTCGATGTACGGGACTCGCGAGGGGTGGCCCGTGGCATCGCCGGACTGCAGAGGGATGATTGACGGGAGGGCTAAGAGTAAAATTTACGCTGCACATACAACGTTACGTTGGCATTGATGTAATGAACTTGGTTTGGGGTTAAATTGGACCGGATTTTTGTTGTTGTTGTTGTTGCAGCGTCGTAGTGTATGCATGCAAATTGTATGTGTGTTTCAGCGTCATCACAATTGGCGTTACAATAATAATTTTAAACTCATAATGATGTACCAGCCAGGATTCGCAGCGCAATCAGAATGCGCCGGTTCAAATCCTGGTTGGGGGTTGTCACTCTGAGTTGAAGTCTCACTCCTGCCATATGAATGTGGAATTTCCACCACTGGCTCAGTAAGGCGGTAAACGGGAAATAAGCACCACCCTCGTGCTCAATTGAGCGGGAAATTTGTCTTGACTCGATGCACCGTATCGCCAGGAGAAGCCAAACCCAGGCCCGGGTTCGTAATTCCAGCCGCTGGCGTAGCTATCCCGTGTGCAGGTAGTGCAACTGCACCTCGGCCACGGGTCGGAAGGTTCCAGGCACCGGCCTATGAAGAGGGGGGGGTGGGGGGATTTGACGTGGGGTGATTGGCTGGGTGAGTTGACGGGTTGGGGGGGGAGGCTATTTAACTCCTTGCACAGGGAGAGGGTGGGGGCCCTATGCCAACCACCGATTCAAATTGCCTGTATCCGTGCCTCGTCTTCCCGTAGCCTACATCCCGACGCCCGTCTACTTTGGCGCCGTGATAGACGCGACGTGCGTGCTCTGGGGCGGCCGCGGCGGCGGAGGAGGAGGGGGCGTGGGAGAGCGGCCCGCCGGCTCGTGTTGGCGGTACGACACCGGCTCGCTCGCGCGCGCCGTCTTCAGCCTGGCGGTAGCCCTCAAGCTCCTGGGGTTCGTCTTCATCGCGCTCGCCTGCTACTCGGCGAGGGGGGCCGGGAACGTTCCCGCGGATGGCGAGGGCCCACGGCGGCGCCGTGACGCCGCTGCGAGCGAACGCGTCGGCCCAGCGTAGTGTGAACAACAACAACAACAATGACGACAACGACGACAACAAAAAACCTCGCGTCGACATCGAGGCTCCGCTGCCACCGTTCCCTCGCTCGAGTTTGCGCGGGCCGAAAAATCGCCCAGCGGATGGCAACAAACAGCACTGTTGGAGTTGGGAGTCGACGCGTTTCGCGAATTTGAGCGAGATTGTTGTGATAATTTGGGCAGGGGCGGGGGAGGGAGTCGATGGGTGAAGGGATTTCGTAAAATTGAGTGGTGGTGAATGAGAAGTGTACAGAGAAGGTGGTATGACCTGCAGTGTGGTGAGTGAGTGCATGGGTAAGTGGGTTGGTGAGTGAGAGTGTTGTTGTGACCTGCAGTGTGGTGAGTGAGTGCATGGGTGGGTTGGTGACTGAGATTGTTGTGACCTGCAGTGTGGTGAGTGGGTGGGTCGGTTGGTGTATGCGATTGTTATGACCTGCAGTGTGGTGAGTGCATGGGTGGGTTGGTGACTGAGATTGTTGTGACCTGCAGTGTGGTGAGTGAGTGCGTGGATAAGTGGGTTGGTGAGTGAGAGTGTTGTTGTGACCTGCAGTGTGGTGAGTGGGTGGGTGGGTTGGTGACTGCGATTGTTGTGACCTGAAATGTGGTGCGTGAGTGGGTGAGTAAATGGGTTGGTGAGTGAGAGTGTGGTTCTGACCTGCGGTGTGATGAGTGAGTGGGTGGATGGGTGAGTGGGTTGGTGAGTGAGAGTGTTGTTGTGACCTGCAGTGTGGTGAGTGGGTGGGTGGATGGTTGAGTGGGTTGGTGGGTTGGTGAGTGAGAGTGTGGTTCTAACCTGCGGTGTGATGAGTGAGTGGGTGGATGGTTGAGTTGGTTGGTGGGTTGGTGAGTGAGAGTGTGGTTATAACCTGCGGTGTGATGAGTGAGTGGGTGGATGGGTGAGTGGGTTGGTGAGTGAGAGTGTTGTTGTGACCTGCAGTGTGGTGAGTGGGTGGGTGGGTAAATGGGTTGGTGAGTGAGAGTGTTGTTGTGATCTGCGGTGTGATGAGTGAGTGGGTGGATGGTTGAGTGGGTTGGTGGGTTGGTGAGTGAGAGTGTGGTTCTAACCTGCGGTGTGATGAGTGAGTGGGTGGATGGTTGAGTTGGTTGGTGGGTTGGTGAGTGAGAGTTGGTTGGTGGGTTGGTGAGTGAGAGTGTTGTTGTGACCTGCGGTGTCGTGGTTTTTGGTGGTGGCTGAACGCAGTGTGGAGGATGAGAGTGAAACGGTAAGTGTGGTAGATCGGAGTTCTCAATGTGGAAGGATTATTCAATGAGTGAAGTTCATGGGAACAGTCACCATGGTAGTTGCGATATAAGAGGTTGACAGCAGACGTAGCGTTTCCACGTGTTTCACAAGACGTGCGTGTTCAAGATATGTTCCCTGGGTCGTGACTCATCTGAAATATGCCGTAGAACTCCGGTAATAATGCTGGACTCATCTTAAATGTGCTTGAACAAAATGTGTCTTGCTTCATGAATGATTAAAAGCTCAATCGCAAACTGAACACGGTCTATCGCACACCCACGGGGCATCGATAGCATGGCAGGCGGGGTGGGGGGGGGTGCAAAGGAGTTCCAGACATAAAGAGCAGCAGAGGAGAAGAAGCGATTTCCCACTGAGTAAAACAAACGTAGCCCGTGTGTGTCTGTACGTATGTATGTAGACTCAGCCTCAAAGGAGTTCCTGGCGCGGTGTGTAGTAAACATCGCCACGAGGGAGACAAATGCGGCTGGGCGTGGTGCTGACCAGCCACCCCCTCGTGTGCCGTGCCGGCCTTCATAGGCGCTCGCTAACAGCACTTGCCCCGACAGGCTGTTAGAAGCTACACGCGGGCGGATCTTTATCTTTGTTTTATGTACGTTGCCCTTCTTTGGCACCGTACGTAGCCAACCGTGCAAATCGATGAGCTTCGACACGGTCGCAGGAACGCAAACAATCAACGGGAAATGGATTTGTATTGCCTCCCGAACAGAGAATAAAGTTGCACATCCTGATGGGGGTTTTTGTTGTTGTTATTGTACTAAAAACGAGAAGAAGAATTGTATTAGAATTGCTGCGAGGGGAGAGACAGAAACAACCGCGGTGAAAAGGGAAGTCAGAGATTGCTGTGCCGAAGTGTCCTTCCTACACAATCGTGTTCATCACAAATGTACGTACGTTTGTTGAACTTCTAATCGTGCCGCACCTAGCCAACCGTGCTAATAGTAAAGGCCCCGGCGCTCTGCACCTTTAGAAGCGCGCAGCCTTGGGCATTGTAATGTGACCTCAGAAAATCTCAAATTAGTTGAAAATTGGATGTTTTTAAAACTCTAAACTTTAAACTATTTTTTTTTATCTTACCAGGAAAGGCCCACTGAGCTATGTAGCTCTTTTTCAGAAGCGACCTGGTCACAAATGATAGTTCAACGAAGTGGCTTATCATGTGAAAATCTATAAGCAGCCAAATACTCTAAACGCGTGACGTTGTTTCTAAATGTGTAGGGATAAACCGGAGGGCCTGGAGAAAAATCCGCGAAACCACGGGGAGAACACGCAAACTCCAAATATACAGACGTCAACGTCGAGATCGAACCCACGATTTCCTGTATACCTGGCGAGGGAGATAACATCTGGCCACCGCAGCTGGTTGTGAAGCTGGTTGTAATGACCAGCGAAACGTCGTACTCAAATTGTAAATGTGGGTTTATTCTCCAACACAAACGGTGTGCTGAAGTAACCAATTGGCACGTTTCGTTCACGTGATAAACCCTACTAATTGGCTATGTCAGGTGGTAAACGACGCATTGTTATTTTCGCGATCTAACCTGACATCATTTACGATGGATTTTGATTTGAGCAAAAAAAAAACCGATCTCGTGAAAAAAAGCATTGTCAAATTTGTTACAGAAGTTTGGCCTGAAAAAATGAAGTGATTAGATATTTTTTTTAGTGGAGCAGTGGCACAGTGGTTCGCATCGCATTGCCCTGTAAACCCAAGCCACTTGAGTCGAGACCCGGGTTCAATTCCGGTCCTGGTCTCCTCTTCCACGAACGCGCACTACGAGCTGGAATTTTAACATCGCAATATCGTAAGAGATGGTGACAGCTTGGCGGGTGAGACTTTCATCCAGCAGTAGATAATCCATGGTTGATGAAGGTATGTGGTGGTGAGATGGTGACTGTGTTCGCTAGGTGTGATGGTGGTGATCACGGTGGTGGCGCTGGACGTGGTGCTGGCCACCCACTTCCCTCAGGTGCCGTTACGACCTCACAAGGGTGTTCGCGAACAGCACTTGCCCCAACAGTCTGTTAAACGCTATTGGGGGATGTTTTGTGACGGTGGCGATGGTGATACGATGGCATTAATGGCGAGACAATGTCAGTGGTAATCACGCTCCTGCTGCTGGATTATTACATCGTAGGATTCGTGAGAGAGATGGTGGCGGCGGCTTTGGGAGAGAAGGCCTTCAATCCAGCGGTGGATAGACCACGGGCCGCTGACGAATATGATGATGAAGATTATCACCAGCAGCGGAACTTTGCCACACGTCGCATTAATAACGGCGAAATCTTTCTTCGCGAATCGGCTTAAAAAAACAACCCCACAATTGTTCATTGCATTCGACTTGTTGACACAAGGCCCCCCGCCCCCCCCAGCTGATAGTGCGCGGCGCGGCTCGCACCTCCGAATGGAATGTTAAGTAAAAAAATGACCCAATTGAGGACATCTCGGCGTAGAATCGCACGAATCGCATCGCCGCCGCCACAATGTGGAACGTGCGCACGCTGGAGGCGAGGTGGGGGGCCGGCGGGGGTGTTGTGTCCGAAGCGCTCACGCAATTCCATTAATGTGGACCCCCCCGCCCCACTACCACTACCCCCCCCCCAATCTCGCAGCACCCCCCCTTCCCCCTCCTTTGTCAACTATAAAAGTACCCTAGCGAGTGGCGTGGCCGGATACTTGTGGGTCTATTGCAGGCGGCGCGCGCTCTGCACGTGAATCCAGGTGAGTGGCCCCCAATCCCCGCCGCATCGTCACCCCTCCCCAGCTCCCACCATCCGCGTTCGTAACGGCCAAGCGCGGCGCCGTACGGATCGTCACCATCGGCCATCATCACTCCACTGCTGGATGAAAGCCCCCCCCCCCCCGCTCCCACACCATCGGCCATCATCGCTCCACTGATGGATGAAAGCCCTCCCGCTCCCACACCATCGGTCACCATCACTCCACTGCTGGATGAAGCCCTCCCACGCTAAGCCGTGGTCACGTCCCACGATCCCACGATGTCAATCCTTGACAGAGAGCACCCCTTTGTGTATGAATTGTCGGTTCGAGCCACGTCTGACACCAAATGTCTAAATCTGCCCAGAGTTGTGCTTGCGTTGAGTGAATGCTGCCGGAAGGCCGCGCGGCTGATGGGATGTGCGAAACGAAATACTCTTCTTGTCGCTTACGTGAACGGACAGATACATGAAGGAGGAGGGTTTTTGGGTTATACGGGTGCCTCAAAAAAATGTCAACACTTACATGGGACTATCGTTTTTAATGGAAAAATAACGGATAATACACTGTAACGTGATAACAAATGTATGCTTATAGCTTCAAAAGGTAAAAGAGTCTCCACTTGTTCACCACGATTGTCAACGCATGCCTCGTGTTTTCTCCAGGTGGTTTCCTGTGGTAGTGTTGCAAATCCCCCTAAGTGTTAACATTCTTTTGAAGCACACTGTATTTTAAAATTAGAGTTGCTGCGATACGGCGATATATCACACGATATAAGTTACACGATAATTGTATCGTCACTTTGTGTAAAGTATCCTTATATATCGTTTGAATATTGTCGCGTATTTTATATTAAAGAAGTCACGTGTTTACTGACAAAATGTTCATAAGTAAAAAATAATTATCAAATCTAAAATGTCTCGTGAGAGTTGAGAGGCGAGAGGGGGTTACGGGGTATGTGTTTACGTATGTTGAACTTCTTTCGCAGCGTACGTAGCCAATCGTGCTAATGGGAGGTACGGGTAGGATCAGTGTGAAAAAAGCACGAGCGGCTGAAAGGCCAAGTACATCGGGCTATGGTGAATGAAAGGTTTAGCACGAGTGGTTAGTTATAGTTTTGATTTAAAGCTTTCGTGACTGCAAGGATTAATATTCTTGGTTCTTTCGGTAAAGTCACGTAGAAGGGAAACAATAAAATAATAAAAATATGAAACAATAAAATTCTCACGACGTTTCGACTGCAACACAAGCAATCATCATCAGGTGTGAAAACCACAGCAAGATTTTTTTGTTAAAAGTGGCTAACGTTAAAAATAACCGCCACTTTTAAAAAAAAAATTCTTGCTGTGGTTTTCACACCTGATGATTGCTTGTGTTGTAGTCGAAACGTCGTGATAATTTTATTGTTTTATATTTTTTTATTATTTTATTGTTTCCCTTCTACGTGACTTTACCGAAAGAACCAAGAATATGGTTGGTTATAGTTTTGGTCGGTAGTAGGGAGAGTACCAGTGACTTGTCCGCTAATTGTTTAAGGTTTTAGGGATTGGGTTAGTCCGAGTAGCTGGTTTGGGGAGTAAGTGGCAGGGTTGGCACTGGTGACTGCTTGGCTAATTGCTCAGGGTTAGAGTCAGTGAAAGTGCTCGTAATAGTATCAGAAACTCCGCGAACAGCAACAGCCCGGGTTCGGCACGGCAGGGCTGATTGAAGGGGGAGAACTGCCACCCCCCCCCCCCCAGCAGTAAGGCGCCCCACTCTGTGTCCCCCCTACCCCCCCCCGCGACGCAGCCATGCGCTCGCCGCTGCCACTGCTCGTGCTCTCCGTGTGCGCGGCACTGTCCGCGCTGGCACCCGGGCCGTGCCGCGGGGCCCCCCTCCTCGTGGAGCCGTGCCGACTCCCCCCGGCAAGGATCGCGGGGGCGCTGCCAGGGACTCGGGTACGTAGCGGCACCGCAGTGGCAGCAGTTGTCGCGAGCAAGCACGACCGCTCACAGCAGCAGTGGTAGAAGCAGGCTAAATATCGGAATACGTGTTTATACCGGAGGAAGCCGATGAGCGGTTAAAGTGTCGCGAAGAAGTTCGCCCGGCACGTGGAGCGAAACGTCGGACATCGCGCCGGACGATAGTGTGCGCTGCAACTCGGGGTTACCGCCTCGTCCACAGACCAAACCACAGACGGGTCTCTCCATCAGTCTCGCGCCCGGGCGTCGGCAAATCAAAATCACAAGAAGAGACGATTTTTGTTCATTCGACTTTGATTTTAAAAAAACCCTAAATATTTCAAGAGCCACAATGCACGGCGGCCATAAGGTGACGTCACGGAGCAGCAGCTCTCAAAGAGCCGCACGCAGGTTGGCGAGCCCTGACCGAGCCCTGACCGAGCCCTGACCAAACTCGTGCAAGTATCATGCAAGACGATCACATTCCTAGCCGACAAAACACAGACGCCGATAATTAACTGTCGGGGTGACACCCGGACAAGATCAAACCGGGGACGGGTGGCAAACCATGGGTGCAAACCAGAAAACTCATCAGACGATTATGCAGCACATTCGAAAATATACCTACTTAGGAGTGTGATTCGGGGTTAAGTCCTCCGGGGTTAGACTATCCGGAGCTCAGCCTCTGGACAGCTCCATAAACAAAAACACCGTTCAACATTGGCCAATAATAATAATCATAACTGCTGCCTTAAAATATGCAATGTATAACGGGCGACGTTTCAGGCAATGACGCTTCTTCACAGCACACAGACACACACGTGCAGTACATATATAGAGAGGCCAGAGACAAAGAGTGCATCGTCATAATGATAGCTGCGGACTATACGTTTGACACCACGGGGGGGCTGAAATGAGAGTTGCAACATTTTCTCCACGAGCGGTTTTCAATGGGGCACTGTAAACCAGGCGCACGCGGGCTGACGGCTCACCGCGCGTCGTTGCCCCAGCAGGCAGACGTGTACGCGTGCGACGAGGCCATCACTGACCCAGCCGCGTCGCCCTCCGGCTCGCTGGAGCACCTGCTGCTGGAGCACCTCCTGGGGCGCTTCCTGAGCGGCGCGCCATCTTCCTACTCCTCCTCCCTGCCGGATCTCGAGGCTGTCCGCAGGAGGGGCGCCACGGCGCCGAGGCCGTACACGGTGCAGCACTTCCGCTGGGGTACCAAGTACGGCAAGAAGCGGCGTCCCACTAAGGGCACCGCGCAGGGCGGAGGAGAGCGCGCGCAGACGGATGACGGCGCCGAGGTCCGGGAGCAAGCGCAGCGACGTGAGCTGCAGGGGAATCTGGGGACACCTTGGGACGTCTACCCGTGGCAGCAGCAGCAGTGGAAAGGGGATCAGCAGCAGCAGCAGGATCAGGAGGGTGAGGGTCAGGAGGATGTGGAGGTGGTAGAGGCTGAGATGCGAGATTTCGACCACGCGGAGCAGAAACGCTACGGGGGCTTCATGAATCCCGCGGAGATGTGCGACAAGAAAACCTTGCTGAAGTTCCTGAGAAATGTCATGGTGAACGAGCGCTAGCCCGTTGGCGTTTTGTTGAATTCGTGTCTCGATTCAGTTATTTATACCGGGGGGTCGCCGCGTAGAATATTTTACCACGACGCGATGCCACATTACTGTTCACGATGTGATGTGCATCGCGATGTCAACTTCCCACACAACCTCACCGTCGAAGTATTTCGCGAGCGTTGCGTCATTGCCATCGACTCGTTCGTGCTTTCGACAGTCCGGTAACGATTTCAGGGCTACTCGTTAGGGTTTAGCAACTGTAGATGTGATGACACCACTTGTGCTCTCTTCGTGCACCAAAAAGTGGGGGAGGATGAATTAATCAACGTACAATTATGTATGCGCATTATGCGTGCCCATTGATCTCATACTTCCTGTGCATTGCGTTTACAAAAATATCCGTACCAACGGTAATCCCTATTGAGGTATGGTGCTCTGTATAGGCATGCATTTACACAATGTATTATTTGATGTTTCGCTTCCACGCGGCACTAAGTAGGTACCTATCCGAACGGTTAAAATTAATTTTATTTCTTTTAATTTCGATAGATTATCTAATTAGTCTTGGCCAGTAGTGACTAATGTCGGGTGGTGGCGGTTTTAACGACACATTTATATATTTACACGATCCAACCAAAAAAAAATCTGTTGCATGAAGACCCGCATTATATCCTGATCGAGTAATTGCAAGAGCTATGCAGACGATGGCGCCTTATAACCGCCGAGCCATCAACTACTCCGGTAAAAAAATGCAAAGTAACTAAAATCGTAATTGGTTATAGCGATGTGTTTAAACAAGTGCGCACAGAGGTGTTGGTTTAATGAACGCACGTGTTGTCGCGTAAAGAAAACACTTCACAAGCGAGCCTTCGCGAGCGGCGACGTTTCACGATCGTATTTAAGAAGAGACAAAAAAAACCGGACCAAGCGATTTGCAAGGCTGCTGTTGTGGATAATTACATCGGAGGATGTGCCGTGTATCGTGGTATATCGCCTTGCCGCGGCAACCCTTGGGATGTTAACCACTGTCGGCCTTGATCCATCAACACATGTCCGTGTCGTCATTTCGCCCGCCACACGGCATATGCATTATTATTTTTATTCTTCTTCTTCTTCTTTGTGTGTTTTACAATCCACAAGAGCGCACACAGAACCGAGTTTGCAGAGTATATGGCAAGCAGGAACAACAACCAACACCCCACGCTGACACGATCCCCACGCTGACGCGAATCGGTCACTCAATTATCTAACATCGTAAAGAGGAATAAACTCTATGATGACGACACGCCGTTGGTTACTCCTTGAGCCCATTGCCTCTGTCTCTTTACGAGCTTCTTCGACTGCACGGCATGCGTCCATCATCATCGTAGCCATCATCTCTCCGTCGCGCGCGCGCTTTGCTCGCAGCCGTCGTTCTCGAGTGTGATTCGCTGTCGCCGTCCGTGTTGCGCGGCAAAACAAGCAGAGCACCACCGCCTTGTCGAAGACGACGACGACGCCACGAGACCACCACCTTGAGAATTGGACTACCGCAAAATGTGTCCGCGTGTCAATCGAGGGTGGAGTGAGTGGCGGCGAAGGGGGTCAGCGCGTCTGCGCTTGGAACCCGGGCGAACCCGAGTTCGGTTCCCGCGATCACACAACGACCAACATCGGTAGCGAGCGATGCCTGAACTGCTCCTGCGCTGATGATGAAGCCACTGTGCCAGGGCATGACAGTTTCTCAGCGGGGTCTCTGCGTGAGTCTGTGGGTCTTCGCGTGAGTACGAGTCTCTGTGCGAGACTATGGGTCTCTGTGGGAGCGTGAGTTTCTCTGAGTATGTGGGTGTCCGTGTGCGTCTGTGGGTCTCTGCCTGAGTCTCTGGGTGTCTGCGTGAAATTGTGGGTCTCGGCGTGAGTCTGCGGGTCGCTATGTGAGACTATGGATCCCCATGTTGTAAAGTGCGAATAATTTACAATACGCATTACACCGAGAGCGTTTTCACCTCCCTGAAAAAAAAAATCTGATCTAAGACAAGGTGCAAATATTTACACACGTTTAATATATATGAATACATTAATCTCTGTATTTGTACAAGTGGGGTAATCTCTCCTCTCCCGAGACACCCGTGCAGTGGATATCTTCCGCAGCGCACGATTCGTAATCCGCAATTACCTGCGGATGGGGTTGAGGCCACGTGCTTTGCGTGCTCAAGGTCGAGGCATTGTGAATACTGCCCGCTTCACCTGTGAAAGGGTGAGCGCTGTGTGCCACGTGATCCCTTGATTTCTAATTGCTCAATGGACAGGACACTCACGAGTCTATTCTTTGGTTCTTTCGGTAAAGTCACGTAGAAATAAAAATAACAATAATAAATAAAGTGAATAAAATAAAGTGATTTTTTTTTTCAAAAAAAATAATTATCACAGAGTGGTTGTTTTAATTGTGGAGGGTTGGATGGGGGGTGGGGGGTGGTTCTATTTACGTCATCCAATTAGGACCCCGCAATTGATCCACTTGCGAACGACGCTGGCGCGGACGCGTAGCGCGCTGCGCGAAAGCCGAAGGACCCGCCCACCCGAGTTCGATTCCCAGTCACGGCTAACGGCAACCCGAAGTAGCCCGCGAGGTACGGCACAAGCGAGAGGCGCCTTCTTCTCATCGCTTTGCTCACGCCGGAGGTGCGGTGGTTTCGCACGTGGCCTGTTACCCGCCGCTGCCTCCACAGCAGCGGCGGGTAACAGGCCACGTGCGAAGCCACCGCAGCTGAGGGTTTGGTGGATCAGCGCGGGCATCGAGGAGGCGCCGTACCCTGGCACGCAGGCAGAATGCGGTACAGCACGGCGTGGACTGATGTGATCCGCCAGTTCTGTACGGGATGGTGCGTTGCTCCCTCGAGTGCGTCGTTTACCTCCACGTGCTCCCGGTTCCCTCCCTCGTTGGTGATACACAATCGTCACCGGTCGGCTACGAACATCTTTAGGTGTAGAGAGCTGCGGAGCAAGCGACGGTGCCCCCCCTCGCCTCCTAACAGCCTTCCAGCTTGGCTGTGTGTGGTTCATACTCGGCGATTGTGGGAGACGCAAATTGCACGGACGACGACTCGTTATAAAACTAATTGTTCGATTGCGGGAGCTCTAGAGAGGCTCTCCCTAGTGGATATTTTGGTCTACTCGTCCACGCTCGCCAGACGTCGATTGAAGCGGTGGGAATAACCCCACGCCTTGTCCCAAAACGCACGCGACTCGCCAGGCGACTCGGTGTGGTGCTGTGCCAATTTGTGGCGCGAATTTCTTTCGTCTGTCGCATGGGGATATCGGTTCGAACCGGTAACCCTCTGCGTTGCAAGTCCAGTGCGCTGGCCATGACGCCACGGCAGCATCCGAAGGGAATTAACGAGAGAGTGTGTGTCTTTAAATGAGTCGATCATAGCTGCTGATGGTGATGATGAACCCGTGGTGCATCCGCTGGTGATCAGGCGTTTGCTTGTCCGCTCGGCACGCTACGATACGAACATGGCGAGCCGAGTTCGTTTCGCAGTCACCGACACCCAATGACGACTTTTTTTGAACCGGCCCCTGGGCCCTCCCCCTAGGTCGACTCGGCCTCAAATGAGTACCCGGTGCGGTGTGTAAACGTCGCCGCGAGGGAAACAAAGGCGGCCGGGCGTGGTGCTCACCACCCCACCCCCTCGTGTGCCGTACCGACCTTTTTCTTTTAATAAGTGCTCGCTAGCAGCACTTACCCCAAAGGTCTGTAAAGGCTATACGGGGTATCTTTGTTTGTTTCTGCCCCCGTGACCAGAGCGTGGCTTTGTTAGTGGGACGCTACGGGGTTGTCGGGGGGGGGGGGGGTGTGCAAGTGATGGTGAAGCCTACGCGTGAAACTTGAGCGGAGGGGAGAGAGGCGAGTGGAGGTGGAGGATGCTCGCTGTGGCCACGTGCAGCCACGAGGTGGCGTGTGCCGGCTTTTGGCAGTCGGGGAGGGCGTCACTGATTAAAAGAACTTCGACATGATTCTCGACAATTGAATCTACCAATTGTCGCGATGATTTTGCCGTCTTTACCGTCCCTGTTCGGCTCAGTTTTTGTGGCTTTCGCTCCAGCCTACCTTTGTGCAGTTACGTTCCATCCGTCACAACAATCATCATCATCATCAACATAAGCCGTGTGGCTTATGTTGATGATGATAATTTTAGCTGTATATTTTACATCGGGGGCAGGATCGCTGTGATGATGCCTCCTCCGTCGCTGTCTGTGAGCGAGGAATTGAGTCGCTTCTGTGCTCCACGATTCGGCTCTGGGTCGTCACTCGAGTCGCCGCACACTGCCTGAGAGTTTAAATGCCCATTCACGCATCGTCGTCGTGGTAAGGAATTCGCGTCCTCATCGTCATCTGCCACCGTGATGGATTATGCAGCTGGCTACGTGCGGTGCGAAAGAAGCTCAACATGGAGGCTCGGGGGATCCTGCGGAGCTTCACGGCGGAAGATCGAAGCCCCGGGCCATGTCCTGAGTCGTGGTGGGGGGGTGGGGGCTCTTTCGCGAGGAGGCGATTGCGACCTCGTGTGACGGTGATGAGAGTCGTAGCATGCGTGGGGGGGGGGGCAGTGAGCACCGGAGAGTGGCGGGACCGAAACCGCCGCTGTAACTGTGGACTGCTGTGCCTCCATGCCTGTGCGCTAAGTGGCATTTAACAAACTCGCACTGACCAGCGTGTGGTGAAGTATGGCCAAAAACGTAACCAAAAATCACACCCTCCCCCCCTCTATTCCCCTCCACGGCACGGGAAAGACCTTCATCCAGCAGTGGATTGATACGGGGCAGTAGAAGTTTTTTTATGCAATATGTTTATGTATGTTTGAACTGCTTTTGTAGAAAATCGTGCTAATCGGAGGTGCGGGGCAAGGACCACAAACGAAACATCGGATCTTCTAGCGAAATTAGTTTTCAATTGAGATTTAATTTGTTTAAAATGAACACGCATCTAAATCAGGCGAATCGATTTAGATGCGTGTCGATTAGAAAAAAAAAGTTCGTGGCGAAATTCAATACCTGTGTCGTGAGCGGTGGTACAGCGGTTCGTGAAGCGCAGCACGCTCTGAAACTTGACTACCCGAGTTCGATTCCCAGCCACGGCTAACACCAGTGGCGAGTGATACCTGAGCGGGTAGCTGGGCCCCAACCCCTCGCTATGCTCCAAGCCAAACAGCGGCAGGGCTCGGCGGGAGGCATGGACTGAACAAGAGCTGGGCATTATATATGCGTGTGTGTGTTGAACTTCTTTCGCACCGCACGTAGCCAACCGTGCTAATCGGAGCAAGGGGTCAATGGTGTTCAGCAATCGCAGCAGGGAGTCTCGTTGTGATCTTGGCAGTTTTTGAATGCGAGTAAACGTTGTTTTTTTTGTTATTACCTAACAGATGATAATCGTACGCTCCTCTACAGTCTCCGGAATATATAAGAAGCACTTTGCTGTGTGTGTGTTTTTTAAAGCAAGTGTTTGGGCTGCGTCTTGTAATCCGGTAGATTCGTGTGTGTGGGTGTCACACCGGGCACGGGTTTGGGATGCGTCTTACTATCCGGAGCGTCTTATAATCCGGAAAATACGGTATAAGTTTGAAATCTTCCCAGCAATTACGGACTTACCTGGGCATATCAGACCTGGCGTTTGAGCGATATTGGAGTTTAGCTCTCCGACCTGTTACTCGACTTAAGCACCCTACGGTCCGATTCTCCAGCTTATCTCACCCCATTCCAGTCCCGTGACTCCCGTCTCACGCGTAGTCTCCAAGGAATGAGATCCGCCTATAGTATGGGACTGTAGGAATGCGATTAGGCTGTCGGATCGGACTTTAGGGATGCGGTCAGCTTGTAGGATCGGACTATGGAAGCAAGACGGCGCTCACTATAGGAGTTGCATTGCGCTGTAAGAATCTGAATCTTTATTTATACTGGAGGAATCCGATGAGCTATGAAGCTCTTTTTCACGGATCTCTTGCTCATGCCGTCTCGTCTCACGACCACAGTCCTTCCCTGGAGTCGGTCCTCTTTTGGCCGAGTGAAGGCAGGCACTCGAAAGTGGAATGAATGCAAGGTGTGGGATTTTTGAAACGCGTAGAGGTGTGATATGTCGCTCGTGGTGGTGGCAGCAGCTCGAGGTGGACCGATGACGCCGCATCCAACCAATGCTGCCCGTTACAATCGGCGAGTCCCGGTCACGAGCGAGAGAGCGAGAGAGCTGCTGTGTGTAGCTTCTCTACTGCTGGATGGGTCGCCAAGCCAGAGACGCGTCTTCGCCTTCCCGAACGAGCGGTGGGATCTTACTGGGGCACGGTGATATGGTAATCTCAAACTCAATCTCCGGTAGCAAACGCTGCCGCTGTTGCTTTTGATAGCGGTAATGCAACCTTCGCCAGCGGGGTTTTGTTGTTATTATGATTTACTTCAAACTCAAATCGCTTTCAACAAATTTCAGGCTTTTTTGTTTTGTTTGAGGCTTATGATTATTTTTGTTGTCGCAGATTTGGCGATGTTGTTGTTGGTTGTTGTTGTCCAGGCTCCACTACTGCCCCCACTCGCCGGGATGGTCCGCACGTGGGCATTGTTTGTTTCCAGCACACTCGGTGCATGCACTGAAGTGGGGAATGGGGGGGGGGATGGGGGGGGGGCGCTGTTGCTCTGTTCCTCATTTTCGCCCCCTGCTTTGTTTTTCGGGGTCATACCGCGCGCGTGATTATTGTTGTTGTTGTTGTTCGGCACGAGTGACTTCGGCTGCCGAACGTCTTTGCTCCACGCGCTGGATATCCTGAAAAGGCTCCCACCCCACGCGTAGAGCGAAACGTCGGACATCATTGCCCCAACCGCGCGCGGGACAAGCCGGATACACACACACACAGCGGGGAGCTGTTCTCGATGACATCAACATCAGACAAAGTCACACGCAGTATATATATTTTTTGTATATTTTATTTTGTCCATCACAACAGCAAGAACACAATGTATTTACGTTGATTTGCCAGACATTTGTGGCGTTCATTATCAACTCGAACATAAGCCAAGTGCGCGCGCGCGTGCGCGTGTGTGTGTGCGTGTGATGACGCGACGCTACCCACGTGGTGTCTCACTCTGGTGGTTGATGTATGCGGTGATCCATTTGCAGATACCACACTATTTCCCAACCGCCCCCTTGGGTTCTTCAGTAAAAATAAAACACTCAACATTCCCGTCTATCTTCTGCAATGAAGAAGGGCCATTGCCCGAAACGTCGCCCGTTGTATATATGTCTCCCCCCTTGTTTAAGGCTGCAGTTTTTTTACGTGGGTTTTTGTCAACGTCACTTTTCTACGCAGATAGCCTCGCCAAGCATCTATTACTTATGAAAAAATATGAATGCTTTTTTACTCTTTCTGGCAATATTTTTTTGCAAGAAATTAAGTCTGAATTAACCACGCGCGGTACCCGTGCTGAACATGCAAACAAAAAAATACATGCTCTGGTAATCTCTTTCCCAGAGGTGGGCCAGAGAGGGGTCTTATAGGGGGCGAGTCGCAGACTATAGGATCAACTCGATCCCAATATACCCGCCACACTGCTGGTCACGATGGGATTGACCGACTGCAGTCCTGAGACGAGAGGCGAACGAGCACGACGGAACAATGCAACCCCTATCGTCCCCCTGTTTCCCTACAGTCCGATCCTACAGGCTGACCGTGTCCCTACAGTACGAAGGACGTTAGAGGATTTAACTAAGTGAAAACAACGTTGCTAACCGTATAGTGGGATATCTATAAATGGATCGCCGTGCAATTTCCCGTTGACAATGTCTTGAGTATAAGGCGACACAGAACTGCAAAGTCCCTACATCAGCCCGCATCGACGACGACATGACGTATTGCAATCCGTAATACTATACAACGCAGGCGGTCAGGTATGCTGCACACTTCTGTTATAGGTTTTATTCAACATTGATCAACACCTAAGCTATATATGCCATCACGGGTCAATGCAAAAATAACATGATTATCTCGTTACATCTCCCAAGGAATCTTCTCTCGACGCTTACATGAAGTAATCTCACACCGGAGTGGGTGGGTGGAGGTGGGGGATTTTTTTGGTGGGGGGGAGGGGGGTACATCATCATCATCATCGTCATATATATATTTTTTTATTAGCGGCTTTAGACGAGCACATTGATAGAGAGAGAGGGGGGGGGGGGGGGGGGTGAGCGCAGCGCTCTTCAGACGGACGCGACGTCAAATGCACGGTCGGCGTGGTTGGGCCGGTGCGTTCAGCTCCGCGCAAAGCCCACGAATCTCTTTTTGTCATCTTCCTCCACCTGCTGCTGCTGCTGGTGGTGGTGGCGGAGGCGCTGCTGCTGCTGAAGGTCTTCTTCTTCGGTGAGCTCCTCGCTGGTGACGCCAACACCGGGCTCCTGCAGATCCATGTACTGGCGGAGGATTGATTTGTAGCGCCCGCCCTCTTTCTTTGAGGGCCTGCCCAGCCGCCGCATGAAGCCCCCGTAGCGCTTCTCCACCTCGTGCCGGCGGCCCGCGCCCTCGCGTGCGCCGGCGGCCTCGCCCTCGGCGGCCGCGTCGCTCACGACGACGCCGCCGCTGCTGCTGCTGCTGTTGGCGTTCCCCTCTCCTCCGTCGTCGTCGTCCTCGTCTCGCTCCTCCTCCGCAGCCGCCGCCTCCTCCTGCTGCTGCTGTTGCTGCTGCTCGTCGTCGCTTCTCTGACGACGGAAGAAGCCGCCGTAGCGCTTCGACTCGACCAGAGCTCCGTTCGCCTCGGCTCCAGCGGCGTTCCCCGCCGCCGCCGCCGCCGACGCCGCTTGCAGATCTCCCAGCGCCGCGTCCATGGCCTCCTCCATCTTCTGGAGGTCGTCTCCGTCTCGCTCCGAGAAGACGGAGAAGCGCTTGTCGTTGGCGGCCTTGCTGGACGCAGAGTGGAGCTTCTTGCCCTTTCTCATGAAGCCCCCGTAACGCTTCACGATGCCGCTGCTGGTCCCTGCGACGAGGGTCGCCGGGTCCCCTTCGACACCACCGCCACGACCCCCCCATGCGCGCAGGGCGTGAGCGAGCGCCGCGTCGCGAGTGGCCAGCACGTGCACGGCCTCGCGGCACCACCTCCAGGTGCTGGAGGATGCGACGGAGCCCTCGCACTCCAAGATGCACACCTGCGGAGGCGGGTCGGGGGGTAGGGGGGGGGTAGGGGGAGTCGTGGCGATGATGTGTCAATATCAAGACGGTGTTCTTTGTTGCAAGGTTCGCGCGGGTCACTGGCGGCTCCTGGTGGCCTTTAGTGCGGCCCCCGACAATACACAGACGTGAACACATCGCCCCATCACCATCATCATCATCGTGCTGCTGTCAAACCCCCAATGGTTTCACATTTGCGGTGGCCCTGATGTTTTATCGGCGAAAGTGTCCCCCCTCCCCTCTGAAAATGTGTGAAATCAATTATCTATGACCATTGGTCCGTGGACATTATCATTATCACAAGCATGTTACCACCAACACAAAGATAAAGGTCCCCCGTATAGCCTTAGGCGTCTTTTTTAGGCGAGTGTTGTGCGCGAGCCAGCACGGCACACGAGGAGGTGGGTGGTCAACACCGCGCCCGGCAGCCTTTGTCTCGCAATGGGCGATGTTTACGTGTCGCACCAGGTAATACGTTGAGGCTGAGTCGACCTAGGGGAGGCTCCGGACCGGTTCAAATAATCGTCACTGACGTTGGCTGTTAGCGGGAATCGAACTCGGGTTTCCGGGCTTGTAGCGCCGCTCCGCTAACCACCGCCACCGCTCCCCACCACGAAATATACCCCCAGTGTCGCCAGCCCTCCTCCCCTAGCCGATTGAACCTTGCCTACGACCACATGAATGTGGAATTTCAGCCACGCTGCGTGCGCCCGATTTATAGTCGGATATTGGAAGCTAAGAAGGGTTCAGTCTGGTTAGTGCTTGGAAAGATGAACCCTCCGAGGCTTGCCAAGTGTTTATAGGCATGGGTCTGCGAGGTGGCCAGGTGATGTCAACACAGAGCCGATGTAGTGCGTCTGTCTGTAGGTTTAATCTATCCTGTGTGCAGCTGTGAGCGTTACCCCCCCCCCCCACCACTCCCATGGGTATTGCGTAAGTCTCTCCCCTGGGTTTTCCAGTTGTCGCCAAACAATCCCAATGCAGGACTCAACGGATAGGGGAAAAAAAAACCGCAGAAGCCTCGAGACTCGCTGAAGCCTTCGTGGGTAAATGAAAGGGCACCGTGATTTGTTGGGGTAGAGAGCGGTGGTGCGAAGTGGTTGGCGTGACGCACTTTGAACCATACAAAGAAAACAGCCGGGTTCGATTCCCGGGTCCAGGCGAGCTCCAGTGGCGAGCGATATCTCAACCAGTCCTGCATACCCAACCTGCACCAACCCGCACTGACCAGCGTGGTGAAGTATGGTTAAACAACCACCTACTCACATGCACGGTGTGTGGAGGACTTAATCCAGGAGCGGATTGGCACACACGTTTGAAATTACATTTTGTATTCGTAAAGTGTGTAGGCAACGTTGGTTGCCAAATCTACTGATGATAATATTTTAAGTGGGAATGTTTTTCGTTGATGTCAATAACGTCACTCGGGCTAATACACAAATCGATTCGATGTTGCGAGTGGTGCAGGCAGGAGCCTCGTGATAACGCTTCAGCGACCCATTTCTCCGGTAATGTGGTTGTGGGGAGCAGTGGCATAGTGGTTAATCTTCAAGCATTTATCTAGAGAAGTTGATTTTAATATAACGTTTTTGAACTGATCACGTTATTTCCCCTCAAACCACAGTCATATATATATAAAACACTTTGCCGGTTCGGAATACATTTTTACTTGCAAACTAAACTTCCAAGTTGTTCTTTTAAGTGTGCACAGCTTATTAATGTAAACAGAGTGTATTGTGAGTAATATATTTAGTGTGTGCGTGTATATATGTTAATTCGTTATCGTGCACAGCATGTTGGAAATAGAATATCGGGTGCACATGTAGTGTGTGTGTGAAGACATATATAGTATTGTACCTATACTCTTTAGTTATTTCGGTAAAGTCACGTCGGTACCTACGGTAGGTACCTCCGTGACGTTACCGAAAGAACCAAAGAGTATGGATCCCTGCAGTCACGAAAGCTTCAAATCAAGATAGTACTGTACCTGTATAAGTGAATATATGTCTGTGTTGTGGGGAGTGGTGGTGTAGCGGTTAGCGCGCTGCGCTACGAACTTGTCGACCCGAGTTGGATTCCCGCTCATGGCCAACACCGGTGATGATTATCTAAATCGGTCCTAGGCCTCCTCTAGGTCGACTCAGCCTCAAATGAGTACCTGGTGCGGTGTGTAAACATCGCCACTGGGGAGACAAAGGCGGACGGGCGTGGCGCTGGCCACCCACCCCATCGTGTGCCGTGCCGGCCTTCATAGGTGCTCACGAACAGTACTTGCCCCAACAGTCTGTTAAGGCTATACGGGGGATCTTTGTCTTTTTGTGGGGAGTGGTGAGCGTGCTGCGCTACGAACTTGGCGACCCGAGTTGGTTATCCACTCACGACCAACACAGAGTGGCTGATTTTTTAAATCGGTCTCGGTGGGCCACCCCTAGTGGAACTCAGCCTTAACTGAATACCTGGTGCGGTTTGTAAACAACATCAGCGCTGGGGAGACAAAGGCGGCCGGGCGTGGTTCTGGCCACACTACCATCAAATCGTGCACCGTGCCGAGACTTAATGTATGTTAAATTTATTTCGCACCCTACGTAGCTAACCGTTCTAATCGGAAGCAGTTCTCAAGAAATGAGTTTTCAATTTAGATTTAAAAGTGCATAGCTGCAGAGTGGCTTCCGCATATAGGAAAGGAAAGAGCGTTCCAGACGGCCGAAGAAGCGCATCTGAAAGCGCGCGATGCGGTGACCGCCTTTGTTTGATGGCCAGCAGCCAAAATCCGCCGAGGATGAGCGAGTTCGCGTTATTCGTAGAGCTACAGGTGGATCTGTGTCTTCCAATGTCTGGTGTGTGCACCGTGTGTGTGTGTGTGCAATCTGAATCAAGCACAAGGCAGCACGTGGAGTGTGCGGCAGGCGGAGCCGCTGGGTACCAGAGAGCTGAAGGCGGCCGCCTGGCGAGCCAAGTGGTCGCAGGTCACGCACTCCTCCTGGCACGACTGACCCCGGGTCGCGGTCACGCACAGGGAGGCCAGGGTCAAGGCCAGCAGATGATTCATACTGACGGAGGGGGGGGGGGGGGGGGTGGCTGTGATGGTGGTGGTGGAGAGGGGGGAGGGATGGTGGAGAGAGAGGAGAGCGCATCTTCACATTTAGTTCAGCATCACCATCGTCGCCTTCGGTGTCACAACAGAGTCGGCGTGGTCTTCCCTGCTCGAATGAGAATAAGGCGACAACCTTGCGATAGCGTGACCTTGTTTAACTGGGGGAGGGGGGGCTTACAAAACTCAGGGGGGCACGACACAGTCCATGCGAAACAAAAACGATCAACAGAATGAGTGAACGACGCGATTTTGATTTCGTCTCCCGTGCATTCTGCCCCCGGCTCTATAGCTCTCACCCGCTGCGTGCGAAGACATATTGTACGCAACATGTTACGACTCGGACGGTAACGATTCAGGAGGGAGGAGGGGGGGGGGGTAGTTCTACAACAGGGGGGCCTCGGCTCCCTGCAACCCACAGCCCTCCTCTCTGACGTTACTGAGCTGTGAGGCGCGGCACTTTTCTCTTTGGTGGCCTCGAATCTGCGGTTTTGATCTTCTACGAAGCTCACGGTCCACCCTAAACTGCATCTCCTGCACAAACCACGGCAGTCGATGCGGATGCCCGACGCACAAATGGAACATTACGAACTCCTCCAGCAGTGGTGCGACCGTGGCCATGCAGAACAGACCGTGCCACTTGCATAACGACGCAATGCCCCAATACACAAATGCCGAGGAGACATCACGGCGATACGTTTCGCTACTCCCGACACGGTTATCTGGGCTTGACCACCTCAATGTGACATTGTAAGTCGTCGCTCTGCGTCTACATCAGAAGCCACGCGACAAGAAGACGAAAAGAGGTGGCTCCGAGCCAGTGGTAGAAATTCCACATCCATTTAACATCGCCAGTCCACTTTGCTACCACAGTCGAGCCATTCCAATCATTAAAATTAATCGCATTTTAGCAAATAATCTTTGGCCACGATTTCTGCATAGTGTGTTTTACATGTAAGGTTAATCAGGCCACACTCCATTATTTGGTTTAGTTAAATGACGTGACATGTATCACGGCTTCATCTTCTTTGGTTCTTTCGGTAAAGTCGCGTAGAATGAGAATAAAATAATAAATTGATAAAATAAAATAACACAATAAAATTCTCACGACGTTTCGGCCACAACACAAGCGGCCTTCATCAGGTGAAGGGACGAGAATCGAAATGTATCACGGCTTTAATGCTACCACAGTCCAGCCAAGATGAAATCGTAAAAAAACTCGGACCATACATTCGAAAAGTGAGCAATTGAATTTTATCTGCATTCGTACTCTGCATTATACATATTTAGATTGATAACATTCGCAACTACTTTCCTCTCCCGTGTAATCATTATATCGTTGGCAAGAAACAACGTGCTCCTGATCGCGCGACTGTTAACGCCGCCGAAATCCACTGCGCCCATCGCTTCTCCCCGTCGCTCTCTCACCTGAAGTCCACCGCGCGTTCGCAGACTCGAAGTTAACCGGCGGCAGCTCCCTTTGTGCCGTGCCGATCTGCAACTCCAAAGAAAACGAGAGAGAGATACAAAAAAAACACGATTTGCAACAGTCCCATTGTGTGTGTCAAGCACATTTTTCACCGATGGCAAAAGCCGCTCAAAGTGCGTCTCGGTTGCAATGCAGCCACGAAAACGGTGGCGGGGAGGGGGTTGGTGGTGCGGGGTGGCGGCTTCTGCCCGACCAACATCTTTTTTTCAGATGCGCCCCCCCCCCCCTTCCCCACCCAGATACGTACGCACTTTTGGGAGTCTGACTCTGGAGCCGATTCCACCTTCTGTGTCAGGCTTTGGTGGAAGCGCCCGAGTTTTATACTTCGCCCATACGACAGAGAGGTTATCAGAATCGCACCCCCCCCCCATAACTCCCCCCCCGCCTCCACACACACACACACAGGGAGGGTGACGGAGGGATTGGTGTCGTACACGAGCCCTCTCCGCCTACGCAGCCTCTCAAGATTACAAACGTGGAGACGCCTCCCCCGGTGTTTCCGGGCGCTCGCGCGTCGCTTGACACCTCTGGCCGAGCAACGACACCGCTGCTTCGTCTGCCGCGATGGATTTTCGGCGGTCGTGCATGGAAGAGCGCCCCGGAGGAAAGGGGTGGGGGGGGGCGGCGGTGGCGGGGGGGGGGGTCTGCCTTAAGGACATGAATGAGAAGTTGTATATTGCAGTCCACAAATAAATAATGAATGCGTGCCATTTTTATAGAAACTTTCGCGGAGGGAAATAACGTGTTTGTTAAAGGTTACCGTGGAATGACTCGTGTTCTCCGGGAGATAACGTCACCTTTTTAAATATTTGTTTTCACGTGAAATGTAAAAAAATGTTTTTTTTTTAAATATACATCACACCTAGCCGTGCAGCCTTCTGGGGGGAGTGTATCTTATCGGCGGCATTGCTTCAATACAAAGAAACTCCAGACCGCTTTTGACCAATGTCTAACTGGGAGTCTCGAGCTTACTGGAATCAATTCTAATTACCTACCCAATGGTTATTTTTCGTCTCGCAAGGACCCATTTTTGTACTAGACGCGGTTAATGGGTTACTTGTACATTCATTCTGTAGCCCGTGTGTGGTCATCGCAAGGCTACATTGGCTGTGTTTTAACAGGGAATTAAAATGCACGCGCTTCAGGGTGTGTGCTTGCATCTTATACGAGCGGGCTATATGTACGACGCTTGTAGATTAAAACAAATTTTTAAATGCCTAGTTTTTGCCAGACTGTCGAATGACTTCGAAAATAGGCAAAACCGTTAAAAATGGCTCCGTCGCTTTTCAAGGGCCTACGTTATAAGACGTTGGTAGATTTAAGATGATCCAAGCGTGGTTAGGATTGCATTGTTGAAATGTCTCCAAATATTATTCGCTCAATCTCCTATGGTTTCAATCTCAGCTAATGAAGAAAGACCATTGACCGAAATGTTGCCCTTTACATGTTTATATATGTAGAGGCCGTGTTATTGACACGTGTGAGTTTTTATTTTGTTATTTATTTTTATGCACCACCGCCAACGCAGCATCACATTGTTTGTGTGTCTGTATTATAGAATCGGAATATGTATTTATACTGGAGGAATCCGATGAGCTATGAAGATGTCCAGGAGGGGCGAGGGCAGGAGCTTACAATACACAGACACGATATGAGTGCAAAGTAAGGGAAAGGTAAGTCAATCACTTTTTTTCAATATAAAACTAAAATATATATTTTTACTTTATCAGGTAAAGCCCACCTGGGCTTATTAGCTTATCTGTCAGAAGCTACCTGGCCACAAACGATAGTTCAACGAAGTGACTTATCGCGTGGAGATTTCTAGCGGTCAAATAATCTCAACGCGTGTTTTAGAGTTGTAGAGGTCATTCCTGATCATTCTGGAAGAGAGATAAGATTTCGACTTTTGGGGTGGGTAGGGGGGGGGTTGATGGGGGTGTGAAGGGGGGGCGGGGGGAAGGCGTGGAGCCGGGGGGGGGGGCTTCTGTCGGATGGGCTCCCTTCAGCTGTGAAATATCAATTTGCATTTAAAGATGTTTTTTTGTCATTGTGCAAAATAAATTCTGCCTTGGAGCCATGTCTGTCTTCTCATCTTAGCGACGCGAGACTCAAACAAAAGGTCCGCGTGATCGTTCTCCACGTAAAATATTCATAGCCGTGTACCTCTAACACATTTGTTTTCGTGACTTCTGTGTTTGTTTGTTTTTTCGTAATCCCCAGAGTACACAGCCTTGTCCACTGGCAGTCAAACAAAAATAAAAGGAATCCCTGGGGCGCACCTAAGCGGACGTCACAACGAACGACAATGCACAAATTAGACGCGGCTCTGAGTTGAAGTGCTTGCCACACATAAACCACAATACCTCGCTGATCCGATCATGGGGAAAAAAAATCCATCATGCCAACTGCGGTCATTCTCGCAGCAGCGACGGCTTTTTGGCTGGCAATCGAACAAAGGCGGTCACCGCATCGCGCGCTTTCAGATGCGCTTCTGCGGCCGTGTGGAACGCTCTTCCTTCTAATATTAGGAAGTTACTGGAGGCTATGCACTTTAAAATATAGATTGAAAACTCATTTCTTAATAACTGCGTTTTGTGTTTAGTGTGTCCCTCCTCCCGCACCTCCGATCGGCGCGCTTAGCTACGTACGTTTCGGAAGAAGTTCAACATACAACGGGTAATCTTGATTTGAAACTTTCGTGACTGCAGGAATCCATACTCTTTGGTTCTTTTGGTAAAGTCACGTAGGTAGAAAAATAAAACAAAACACAAATAATTATTTTTAATAAAACAAAATAAAAATATGTTTTGGAATCAAAATAAGTATTTTTTATATTCTTTTCTTTTTCTACCTACGTGACTTTACCGAAAGAATGTCCGTTTACAACGGGTAAACGAATGTCCACTTCTGCCGACTCCTTGCCATGACGATCAGCCGCTGAGTACCCGCCGGCATGAATGGATTTGTGGCCTGCGGTGGCCACCAGCGTGACGGCACCCCCGCACCCAGGGAACTGTGCCGCACTAGCCAGGGGGGGGGGGGGTGGACCCCAGCTGCGTCATGATGTCAATGGAGTCCTCTCGGAGGTCGTGGCTGCCTTTCAATCCCACGTTCACGCCGGGAAGCGCAGCGTGTTTTTTCCCCAGCAATGCACGGACAGGTGGGAGAGGGAGAAGGTGATACAAGCTATTCGCTCAAGGCTGCAGCGCAGACAGACTAGAATATCCCCCGGGTGCTGTGTTAATCTGACGAATTATCTCTTCACTGCTTCCCGATTGGAAGGATCTCTTTTTTTTTCAAATGCCATGGTAATCAAGGCTACCCGCGGTTCCTGTTTGCTTGTTGGTCCGAGGTGTGGTCAGCCCCGAGCTGGTCTGGGTTGGCTTGGCCGCACGGTGCTCAACACTACAGAGATTCGCCTGGTCCACAGACGTTCATAGCGTGGAGTAATATCATTACATTAAGTACCCCCCCCCCCCAAAAAAAAAAACAGATTTACATTGTCTGCCATAGTCACGTTCTATAACGGGGGCCGGGGCTCCCAGTTTGCATCGGACTTTGGCCAATGATCTCCTCTCTAGGAAACCCTTGGCTGAGCTGCACACGGTGGGCTACCTGGGTTAAATAACCTAGGGGAACAGGTTCGAGTGTGAGCGGTGGCGAGATGTTAACTGCCTCGCCTGGTATGTAGGAGGTCGTAGGTTCGATCTCGACCCTGACGTCTGCTGCATATTTTGAGTTTGCGTGTCTCTCCCAGTGGTCGCGTTGAATTTTCTCGAATTCCTCCGGGTTTTCCACATTTATAGTATATGGCTGGAATAAATTTCCACGTGATAATCCACTTATTTGGGCAATCATTTGTGGCTAGGTCGCTTCTGAAAAGGAGCTAAAAGTTTAGCTTAGTTTACTCGGGCTAGTCCCGTGTGCGTGTGTGGTGCCACTGAAATGTAAAAAGCAAGAGTCACTCAATCTGAATGGCCGAGGTGAAGAGACCCACGTTCAACTCTCAGAAGAAGCTCTCGACACGTGGACACCGTGCCGAACTACAAGCGGCGCGACACATTTTACTGGACCTTTGTCAATAAGAGCTTCATAGCTCCGTCAGATTCGTCCAGTATACATACATATTCTGATTCTGAAGGAGCTGCTAAGGGCTTTACGGCGCAAACCACAACAAGAATACGCAATACAGACGCGTTCGGTTTACGTGGAAGTACGTTTGGACACAAAAAAAAACAATTCAAAGGAATGTGCGTAAACATTGATCTCTTGAATAATTTTCAAAAAGCAAATTCACGTCGAGATAAAAGGCAGATAGATAATCGGCCTTCATGAGAGAGGGAGTAAGAGAGAGTCAATTGCGGCTCAAAAATGCGAGGAGAGAACTCCATCGCCAACAATTGGCTCGGCAATTTTCCCCTGGACGCGGCACCACACGAACAATTATCCGCTTCTTGTGACGATGCGCTGTGATTTGTTGGAAAACGGCAGCCACATTCGGCCGGACGTCGGAGCGGAGCGACTCGACCCCCGGTGGGGAGACGAGGCTCAGGGCCTGCGCAACTTCAACAGATTCATTCATTCATAGTGGAGGAACCCGGTGAGCGACAAAGCTGTTGTTCACAGATGGACCGCCCTCGTGACCTGAGAATAACCCACATCGCCAGCTTGGCTTGTCAACATCGCGTAGCTTCGTGAACCCTTAAAATAAAAATAAAAGTTATTTTCCTTCTCGAAGCACCATGTTGAAGCATTTGTGCTGCATGTTTCCGATTTGTAGTCCACCATCCAGTGGTGAACGTTCCTCGTTCAAGCCTTAAAAGGCGAGAGTTGGTCCCTCGGGGCGACCACAAGTTGACTCCCCCATTTTATTATTGACCCAGGATAGGTTGATGGGCCGAGCCCAATCACAGAACACGATTCGAACTCGCAACCTTCCAACTGCGAGCCTCTTGCGCTCCTGCCGAGCTCACGGGCTCACGATTCGGTCTGGGGCTTTCGCGCAGCTGCACCGCCTGCACACTCTATAGCCATGCCACTCGACACCACCAATGCTGACATGGCTTAAGCCAGTGGTACTCAACCTTTTTGCTATGGCGCGCCCCCAATGAACATCACTGCTCCCAGCGCCACTGTATGTATGTTGAACTTCTTTCGCACCGTACGTAGCCAACCGTGCTAATCGGAGGTGCAGGGGAAGGACAATTGACCCCCCCCCTCGCCTCCCCACCCCCGCACTCATTACACTTACACATCTCTACTACCATATTGGTGTGTGTTGACAAGAGAAACCCCTCTTTTCTGCGGTGATATGGGGTCAAAATATTCACGGATCTGTACTCCTCTTATCTGCCATTTTGTTACGCCTCTTATTCGCGGGGTAAAAAACAAATCGCAGATTACCCCGCCGGTGATGGGATGAATTCACCGCGCAGCTCTGATTGTATCCGCGAAAGAATCGCGGATGATCGGGGTTTTAAATCCAGTGGTCGGTTGCTGAAACGCAACGTGCTGTGGGGACGTTGATGCCGAATTCTAAATGCTCTGGGGGCCACGGCTGCCCACACTCGGCCCTTCGCGCAGCAGTACCCAGGGCATCACGCATCATCTCCGACGAGCACGGCATGGTCAACGTACGGTGAGAAAGAAGTTCAACATACACACGTACCGTACATCGTCATCATCGTCGTGCAATTGCATTGCATTATGGTCCGTCACACCCCCCCTCCCCCACGCCCAAGCTATCGCAATGAGTTCCCGCAACATCATTTGCCAATTATATATAATTGGATGTAATCGGATTATAAATAATGAATGTTTCCATTGTTTTGTATCCGAGCTGGAATGTGTGGGCCCTCTCTGGGTGAGCTGCCCTTTAAAACACCTGGGCTCACTTGACATTTTAAAGTGCTTTTCCTCTTCTCCCATTCTTTCTGTGATAAGAAGAAAATTACAAATGTGCAGCCCTGCAAAGGCTTGCTCACACCACTGCTGGCGGATATATATCCTCTTTCCGGAAGGTATATGGCCTACTCTTTCCAGGTATTTTTTTTTTGAAGAGGTGGGAGTAAGCCACACTTTACCACGCGACCTGCCGATCGCCTCATTGTGGTTGGTATCCATTCGTGCTGTGCGGTGGACCGAGAGCCTGTCATTATGTTTAAGCCGCTGGCACCGTTGTCTTAGCTGCCGCGCCGGAAGATCGGAACGGCGACATCTGGATTGCAAGTCCAGTGCGCTGCTGACCGTTATGCACGGGAACAGCTCCCTTGTTGTATGGATTTTTGACCTAAATCTTTCGTGACTGCAGGAATTCATATTCTTTGATTCTTTCGGTAAAGTCACTTGGATATCAAAATAAAAATAAAGTGACTAAAACCACGACGTTTCGATCGCTTGTGTTGTGATCGAAACGTCGTGGTTTTTTATTTTTTTATTTTAATTTTATTTTTTAGTATTTTATCGAAAGAACCAAAGAATAAGTCTACATTATAGACTGCCAATACACGCACTCAGTTAATAACCATTACTACAGTCTACATTATAGACTGGCAATATGCTCATCAAGCTTAAAAACCAGGCTACAGTCTACATTATAGACTACCAGTATACTCACCGAGGTAAAGAACCAGGCTCCAGTCTACATTAATAGACTGCCAGTACACTCATCCAGCTGAATAACCATTACTACAGTCTACATTATAGACTGCGAGTACACTCACTCAGATTAAGAACCAGGCTCCAGTCTACATTATAGACTGCCAGTACACTCACCCAGCTGAATAACCATTACTACAGTCTACATTATAGACTGCGAGTACACTCACTCAGATTAAGAACCAGGCTACAGTCTACATGAGTTTTTTTTTCAATTTTTTTAATTTTCGATTTTTATTCACTTTATTATTATTTTTCTTCTATCTACGTGAGTTTACCAAAAATATTGTATAGATGTTCACAATTCTGATCTGTTCACATTTGAGCAGTTGCAGTCTGAATCTCGTGTACACGAGCTTACTTCCAAAGTGCAAGGTGAAGTATTTCTGTTCCATATTGAAATTGCTGTGGGTGTTTGTAGTTTTGTCCGGAAATCTAATCTGGACTCGATGTAGCTGTAATTTTCGACACGTGTCCGCAACCCACATCTACACTAAAGTCCCCCCAGCAAGTCGGATATGCAACGTTGTTCTAGTATCCATAATAACGGCATTTGGGTGAGATTGCGTATAATATAAATGTGTCGTTAAACCCGCCACCGCCCGACACAGCCAACAAGGAAGGTTTGTCACGTGAGAAAAACATGCCAATTCGTCACTCGCACAGCACACCGGTTGTATGTTCGAGAGTAAACCCACCGCAACATTTACAATTCGAGTAACCGTGCCGTTTCGCCGGTAATTACAACGACAACCAGCATCAACATGAGGCGAGAGCCAGAGTTGTGGATAAATCCTCCTCCTCCTCCTGTTTCAGGTCTAAATTTCCTGGATGTGCACAAACACGCCCCGCCGCCCCCCCCCCCCCGCTCCCGTATTATCCCAAACAACAACAAAAAAAACCTACAGTGGTGAGGCCGGGCGGTGTTTTCCCGCTTGTAATTTACGGTCACCGCTGCACACGCGCGCTGCTTTAACCTGCGCGAGATTTATGCCAAACTTGACGGCCCCATTTGAGCGGCTTTGACCGGTTGTTGCGTCCAACTCAGTGGCACTTTGTCATCACGTGGTCTCCACTTCACGCCGCTTTAAATCTCGGCGCTCGCATCCACCCATCCTTCCGATCCTTCTTACGTTCCTGGGTCGCTCTCCGTCCTGCTGAAGCGTTATTCTCTGCGCTCCGCACAGAATTCTCGTCAATCGTAGCCCTCAGAAGCTTCCCCGGTCAGCCCCCCCCCCACACTAACTCCCATCTTCTCCCACTCTCCTCCTTCTTCTTCTTGTGTCATTATGCACTCCGAGATGTTTGTGTTATACAATGGGTGAATTCATAGGCGGAGGTTGACTTCTATATTTGGGGGAAGTGGGGGGGGGGGGGGCTCGCTTTGCCCATCACATTAGGAATCGCCGGTGCATATAATTCATTAATTGGGTTTTTATCGTAATGGAAAACTACTGAAACTATATTCATAAATGTGCCCAGTTTGGGGGGGGGTAACTGCCCCCCCCCCGTGACCCCCCCCCACCCCAAGCTCCACCCATGGGTGAATTACAAATGCGAGTTGTTGCTGTTGTTGCTGTCGCAAAATGATCCATCAGCTCTGAAAATCGGGGGGCACCCACTGAATATTCGCTTTGCCTTGAAATGCAGCCTAAAACTCATGCGTGTTTGGTATTAATCATATATATTTTTCTGAGAGCGCTAAAAAAACTCAAACATATACACCCGAAGCCTTAATATCTTGAGTAGTTGTGGGTTAAAATGACCCATGGTGGGGGTTGGATGGAAATAGGGGGGGTGGGGGGGGGCTGCTGCAACAACCAAAGGCAGTCGTGAGCACAACATGGGTAAGGGAGAGCGGCAGAAATGAGAACGGGGGGAGAGAGAAAGACGCACGGATGGACAGACCAGAGGGCAGAATAATAACATCGCAGCAGAAGGGCATAATTGGAGATATATGAAGGAAACAACAGAGTAACTTGCTGACCAAAAATGAAAACGTGGATTAAATTAATCTTCGGCTTTGACTTGGATTTTCATAACACCTTCAAAAACGGAATTTGATAATCTGCCTATAGTAAAAGCAGCTGTTCCATACGCCCATACTAAAAAGCAATTCGTTCGACTGGAAGTGTTACTGTATAATGCTTTGGTGTAATTTTCGCACGTTCTGTTTAAATCTTGTAATTTTACAGCAATCCTTTGCATTTTACAGCAATCCTTTGCACGTTCAAAGTACAGATCACTTATGCAGGTGGGTCCTCAATTTATAGATACCTCACTAAAATTATGAGGGAGACATTGTAGAGGAAACAACATTTTATTTCAAAGTCCCCCCCACCAATCCCAATACTAGGGTTTGTCGGCTGTCCAGGTTGCTTTGACCTGAATGGTCCAGCAATTGGCATCTGTGTTCTGGTGGCGGGAATAGTATTTTGTTGTTAACGCGATATATCTGGTACCGGGTATCTTGTTGAATCGTATTCGCTGTAAACGGCACGGTTTCGATAAGAGGCCTCGCGCTAAATTTGAGAAACGTGTTCAGGCTTGGCCTGCGGTGGCAAACGGTGGCAGGCCCCTTGCCTCTTTAAACAAAATTCAATCACCCGTGGGGCGAGGAATTAAGGGGATCATCATAAATCCGGTGAATTGTCTGTAAATCGCTCGCCCTGTATTATTACACGAAGCGTCTCCGTTTTATCTTTATTTTGCGGGAGCTGCGTTACCTAAAAATCGACTAACTTACGTTTCACACGTTTTCTTGCCAAAGACAAAACCACCGATCCATCGACCCAAGACCTACAACAGTGCACCTCGCCGCAGACTCAAGTCCCGGATCCCCCTTTTGCGATCGCGCTGCTGTCGCCATCCGATAATCTCGCCCGGATCCGGAAGATCGCTGTCGAGACGAGAGGACTAAACAGCAGATCCGAGAAGCAAAACATCGCACCTCCCTGGCTGTTCACGCTCCTCCACCAGGACACAGGTGGCGGAACCCTCGACCGCAGCATCGGAACATCGACAACAGGTCGCGTGCGCGCATCTCCATCACGAGTGGAAAATTGAAGGCTCACAAACCCCGGCAGCGCGATTGTGGCCACGCAAAAAGTGTGGATCATACGGTAAAGATGTTGCCATTCGCAAGAATATAATTAAATTACTAGTCAAAAATGCATACGACAATGATTTTGTATTTAATCGAGCGCATTTTATTTTGAAAGGAAAAAAAACTCCCACGGAGAGATGCAAATACATTGAAATACTGAACAGCATAAAGCAGCTGCTGATGAAAACGACAATGGTGACTGTGCTCGCAAATGAGGGGATTTGCAAAAAGAAGTAGATTTACATGATTGGGTAAGAGCAACTTATTGAAGGTGATTTTTTTTACACTATCGTGAGAAGTTTAATTAAATTGCAATTTGTATATCGCTGGGGAAAGCCTTGGGAGCTGTGAAATCTAAAGAACACGCGCGAACAAAATAAAAAAAGTTTATAAACTTTTTTTGTTTGCAATCCATGCGACCTTGTCAGAAGATATTGACGTGGGTTTTTCATTTTTTTACGACCACAAATTAACAAATGCCACGCGTTCCCAAGAGGCTTTCTCTGCAACACAGCTGTTACGTTCACTTTGAGTCAGCGTCTTCACAAGTGACAAGAGCAAAACACCGCCGCGTGTGTCTACGACGCCTTTGGCGATTTTGCTGTTGTTGTTGTTCCTAGGGTTACACAGTCCCACTTCGAACCAAGATGTCTGGCCAGTGTGGAAGAGGAGGCCAAATACACCCCGCAGGAGCTCTAGAGAGCTCACTCCATTGGGGATAAAGAGCTTTGCAGCTCATCAGATTCCTCCAGTAACGATATAAATATTGTGATTCTGGAGGCCAATAGAAGAAGCGAATAATGTGCAGGGCTTCACCTTTTTACCCACCAAATTTAAATAATGTCCTTTCATTTAACTTTGGAAAAAAAGACTCCAATGGAACAATATATTTTTTATGATGTTAAAAATATACTTTGAACACGGTGAAAGCAGGCCTTCATCGAAAACTCTCATTTATTGCCCAGTGGGTTCTACCTGTTCCAAAAATAAAACCTCAACTTAACTTTAACATATCAGTGCAGACGATGCCCAGTGGAATAGCCGAGAATAAAGCAAATGAGGTTTGAGTTTATTTTTAGACTGCGATCAAATCTCTGATTAGAATTCCTTCGTAAGGAGTAGGTGGAGGAATTTGTGGTCAACGTCCTGAAAAGCAGAGGTTTGGGTTGACCTTATCAGAAAGAACAATGCCTAGCAGCAGCCCACAAACTATGAACAGTGCTTGGTCTTGTTGCCTTCTATTAACCTCAATGTTGTAATGCGAACCGGATAGATGTTGGTGGTGGTTGTGGTTGCGGTGATCTGTTGCGCACAGCCAGCTGTACTTTTCAGAGGGTTACACATTGCATAGGTGACGAATTAGCAGAATTCCATTCTGTATCTTCACATACAACTTTTTTAGTCGATCAGCCTATTTGGCTTTCCGGAAGACCAATATCAACCCAGAATTTATTTCAGCGAGCACACTCTCGACCTCCTTAAGTACCACCAGGAGAGTCAATCTCGTTCAAACAAATCCTGCTGGGTTGCCAGATGTTATTGACAAGAGCACTCTTATTTGAAAAGGGGGAAGCAATCCATTTTTGGGAAACAAAGTTGAATTGCGTACAATTAAAAGTTTTGATTATCCAACATTTAATATATCTGTAATGACACGTACGTCGATAGTTTTTGCACTTATTCACAATGTGACATTTATGAAGAATCCCAAAGGGTCCGTGACGTACTATGCCCATCTAAATTTCAGGGCTGGGGGGCATGATGGGAGGGGGCTCTGTCACGCGTGGGAAGCGCTGTATAAATAATAACAAACGATGATGGGAAATTGCTGCTGCTGCTGCTGTTGTTGCGTCTTCCCCTGGGTACACTTGTGATAGTGATGGTAATGATCGGCCGCGTGCCATCATAACCGTTTTTGGGCCCCTTGGGCATGTGCTCAGCAAACCGTGATAAAAAAAACCCACAATCTGGGTTCCAAAGTGAAATTAAGGTGAGACATTTTTAATGCCCTCTGCGTGACGTGGTGGGCTGGCCCACGAGCTGCGTGCGTTACTCCTCTTGACCCCCCCCCCACCCCAGCGGGCGTCATCAGCAGATGATGAGGTCCCTCTCCTCGCGACGAATGAACCATGTACCCCCCCACCTCCTCCTCACTACCCTCGTCGCTTTAACTCCCCATTAACGCCGTGGCCCACGGCGCGGCCTCCGAGCTTCACGACGCCAAAGACGATGCAAAAAAAGCCCGTCCAGGCCTCTTCCCGCCGACCCCCTCCTCGCCGTGATTTCATACACATCAGCCGCTCCCTTCGTAAGTGGACAACAATTTAAACCCCTCCACCCCCCCTCTCCCCGAGTGTCTTCCTGCGTTTCTCTCGGCACCCCTTGTGCTGCTGCTGCTCGATTTACGAATCGCTTCACCGAGCGGCGAGTTGCCGTAACGATGATAGTCACATATGGTAGTAGCAATAATAATAATAAACCCACGCGCATCTCGTGAACTTGCTTTCAGAATCTTTGATCAGATTCGGAATCTATATTTCGACTGGATGGGGAATCTGATGGGCTATGAAGTTCCTTTTCACGGATGTCCAGTCTGGGCGGGTCAGCAAGTTACAACAACAATTGCCATAATTTGCACCGCTGCGTTTAATTTCTAGCGACGATTGAATCGACTGTTGGATGAAGGGCTTACCAGAAACTGTGGTGATTGTTTGACCATACTTCACCATGCCTGAGAATCAAACCCGAGAGACCAGGTTCATAGCGCAGTGTGATGCCCACTGTGCCACCTATTTATTTATTTGCTAGCTTCAAAAATGCAAATGTAGCTTAAGATTAAACAAAACTCCGAAGCTGTTCTTGTGTCAGTCCAAGTTTTAGATGTATGTGCATACTCCCACACGCACACACATATACATACTCGTACATATCCACGCGAGTACTCGCATGCATGTATATACATATATCTGTAAGAGAGAGAGAGAATATATGGGGAGGAAATACATAGAACATTTCCCAAGGCATTTCCCAGTAATAGGAGATGCTGCGTAACGAGCGTGGCGACTGCTGTAGGTTTTCATCACCGAGCCCGATGTCTCTCCGGTGCGTTCTCGAGTCGTCGTGGCGGCGTGCCGAGATCGGCACGACGTCTGACGTTTCGCTCCACGCCCTGAGGGGCTGCGTCCTTCCGGGAACTGGTCAGGAACGGAAGAAACAATCCCAGAAATCCCCGCACCTCCGGTTAAGCACGGTTGGCTACGTAAGGTGCTAAAGAAGTTCGGCTATACGTACATACTTGCGTACAAAAATCACATCGGCGAGCCGGCAAATTTTTGTACAAGAAGGGAATACTTTTAAACGTTCGCTTGTAATCGTTTTGGAAGATATTTCAGCGCGTGGATGGAATAAAGAGGTGAATTACTGGAGAGAAATTATAAACGGCCTCTCGTGGCGTTTATGCTTCTCTCGAGCAAGAACTGGCGGCGGGCGGGAGGGGGGGGGGAGAACGTCAGCTCAGCTCATGGCGCTCTCTCTCTATAATTTTTCTGGAGCAGCAAATGCCACCGTTTATCAGTCCGTGGCCCCGTCGCGCATCAAACCCGCCGCCGCACTTGTAAACATCGTGCGCTGTCGCTCTGTGCACATCGCAGGTGTTTGATGGTCAGCGGGAGCTTTCGCTCAACCGGGCGTGTTTGCAATTTCAGAGGTTGGTCGCCGTTTGTAACGCAGCGTCCTTGAGCGGCAACCCACTCGCTCGCGTCACTCGGCTCCGTGCTCGGCCAAAATGTAAAAAAAGGCGCAGCCGTGCGATTATTTTCTCGCGCCACTGCTGGATGAATGGGTCGTCGCCAGAGCACCCGCCTGTAGGGGGATTTTGGCCTACTCTTCCACGCTGGCTAGACGCCTTGCAAGGGGTGGGAGTCCGTACACACGCTTTACCCCGCTAGACGCGACCTGCCAATCAAACTACTCTCACGTCCGAATAGCACGGTTGGCTACGTGCGGTGCGAAAGAAGTTCAACAAACGTACAGACTGGCGTACCCCAAGTATACCCCTGGGTGGACAGAAGTCGGTGGGGAGAGGGGAGGGGACTTAAGAAACTTGCCACCAATGTCGTTTCAAGTGCCTCGCCTGGAGATCGAACCGGCGACCTTTGGATTACAAGTCAAGTGTGCCCGACCGTTATTTAGGCCGTGCTAGCTTCGGCGTATGATGAATGTGTAAGCACGTGACGGTGAATGGCACGTTACTGTGTTGTCAGACTTTTGTATGTTTTTAACAATCTTCAACTGGCTATGTAAAAAATAAGTCCTTAATGCAAACGCACGGCTTGCTTTGCGCATGAGCTTTGATTTGTAACTAGTTGATTCCAATCATAACTAGTTACGAATCAAATCCATCCAATTTATATTTATAGAGCGCCTTCGCTCAAGGCGCTCGACGTAGCTTTACACAGCGGGGACAGGATATCATTATTTAGGTGGCAGGGGCGTTAATGTCGTGCCCTCTCCGTCTCTCTCGCTCCCTCCCTCTCTCTCTGGATGTCGCGTTCTTCACTCTGTCCTTCTTCTCATGGGGCAAACAGGGGGCGTCCAACACACGATGGCCCTTCAACTCCGAAGGCCAAAGGGTCCTACCACCACCCCTCTGGGATGTCTGGCCAATTCCGCGACGGTTGGAAATAGACGTAGGAGTGGCTGGTGTGTTCATTTCGTTCTCAATTAATGTCGTGTGGGGACTAATGTCGCACACACACACAAATACAAAGATGTCCCGTGTAGCATTTACAGACTGCTGGGGCAAGTGCTGTTAGCGAGTAGGACCTAATGAAGGCCGGCACTGTGGCACACGAGGAGGTGGAGGAGGAGACGGAGTGATGAAATCCACTTGTGCACTGGCGCTAGGCGAACTGTTCCATTGTGGTGTTTTGGGGAGATGTAAAAGGGTCCTGGTGAGGCCTGATTGATGACGACGACGATGATCGTGATGGCGATGATGAAAATCTCCTAATATTCACAGCCAAGCGTTGCACGGAGTGGCATTAAGTCTGTTTGACGTCGTTGATGAGCAATTAAATTCCTTCACCTTTGTTCAAAGGTGTAAATTGCATTGCTTGATCGTGAGTGGATGTTGCTGTGCCTTATTAGTGAGAAATGAATCCTTTTAGATATAATTATGGTGATCATCAATCAGCCTGCTTTGACTGCTATTAGAATTCAAATTAGCTCGCCTGTAATCTTGCTTTCTAGAAAATAAAAGAGGATATGTTTTATTTAATTTTATATCCACAATGAGTGGCAACGTCTCGCGAGAGCCCAATACAACTAAACATCAATCAGGCGCACAGTTGGAACCTTCACAACATATAATGAAGTGTTGAAGGCGATGTTTTATTATTTTCTTATGCCGATATGTACACGGGTTTCCAGTCAAGATTGATGAAAACCAGAGTTTGGTCACGTGTTACACCGGAAGTTATTTTCACGATTCTGGCAACTGCCTGATGATGCTGGTTGTTAACGAGCAGCGGAACATCCACGCCCGATTGCTGAACGTTGTGAGATCGCTCTCCAACAGCTTCATGATCGGTGGTGCTGCTGAAGCAGTCATACATTTGGTACATTTGTTTACATGATAACTTTATTCATTTGCCGTTTCGGGTCTATAGAGATATGTGCGTTGAATATCTTTCGTTCTGTGCCTAGCCAACCGTGATAATCGGAGGGTGTGGGGAAGGGCAAGAAAACTAAACGCAAAAAGCAGTTCTAAAGAAATGAGTGTGTACAATATGTGTGTGTGTGTACGACACTAATTTGGTGTGTCGAGTGGAGGAGGGTGTACGACACACACACGTACTTTACTCACGCGATCGGCCCAAAAACATGATCCATTTACGAATCCGAGTTTTGTCGTGAAATCAGAAGGAATGTGTTTATTGGAATCTTCTCACCGGGCTCCGCTTTTCGCCCCGTGGAAGGCGTCCAGGGGACGAGGAGGACCGCGATGTGGGTGGACGTCCAACGTGAACTGCGGCTCAGAATGTAATGGTGAAGGATGCAGCGATGAGTAGAGAGAAGTGGACCATGAATAAGTGGGGCCAATAATACAAACATACCGTGGGACCAAGAATACAAACTTACCGTGGGACCAAGATTCTGTATTCTGTCAATTCAATGGTGGAAGAAGGCCTCCCAAACTGTTGGTTGTGGGGTTGGTTTTTCTCATACTTCACAACGCTGGTCAGTGTGGGTCAGTGACGAAATCGGGGCCATAACCTGTTGAGATGGGAATAGAACTCGGTTCGTAGTGCAGTGCGCTAACTGCTGCACCACCGCTCCACCGCCAGACTGGATTAGTCCAAAAATTCCATCCATTGTCAATGCACTGCTGTATGAAGGCCTCCCACACTCAGCGTCGGTCATGGCGGTTGTTTTGAACCATACTTCACCATGCTGGTCGATGTAGGTTGGGAGAGGGCGGGTGTCAGGGCACGACCGGTTCAGATATCCGTGGACGGGAATTGAACTCGGGTGGCCGTATCCGTAGCGCAGCATCGCTAACCACCGCCGCACCCCTCGTTTCCAGCGCCAGACCGTTTCATAACGAAGTTATATAAGAAGCCATACGTGCACCTCCTTGTGTACATTCGTACATTGTTTGCGCGCAGCAATAAAATCGGCCCCTTTTCAAATAGAGAGCGCAACCAGAGAAAGTCACTGTCGCCAAAGATGTCATCGTCGTCAGGGCTCGGGAGAGGCTCTCGCCCTCGACATTTGCCGTTCCTAATAGCAACTGAAGATGTCCAATGCAATTACCAAGCCACGCGCTCGCCTATAGCTCCTAATGGCGCGCGCGCGCGTGTGTGTGTGTGTACGTGCGGTTAAAGGAACCTGGGCAGTGTTTACAGCCCTCTGGGTTTCGGCTGCCGTAATTGTATCCACGTGGGTGGAGCGGTGGCGCAGCGGTTACCACGCCTGCCTGTTAACACGCTAAACCAACTCCACCACCACTACCATCAACCCAGGGAGTTCGATTTCTGACCACGGCTTGCAGGAGTGGTGCTCCAACCCGCACGGATCGTCGAGGACAAACGTGCCGATTGATTTTGGTTTTTTTTCGGCGAAACCGGTTTCGTCGTTGAAAAGCAAGCAGGATCTTGCAGGCTTTGTGTACGACGTTTCGCTGGAGATTGCGGCTTACGGCCCAAATGGACACGATACACCCACGCGGCTATGCAGGCCAGGGGGTCGGAAACTTGCGTCTCTGGAGCCGCGCGTGGTTCTTTTAAGGGCTGCTTCGTGTAACGTTATTCGCACGCGTCGTGCCTCTTAAAGTATTGATTTATTCTTTATTTTTTTACCGAATTCGAACAAAAATTGGCTCCTTTATCGTCATTTTAGTCGCCGGCTCCTCTGAACTTGCCCAGAGGGAAACGTGGCTGTGAACGGCGATGTTGGTCGTGAGAGCCCACGAGGAGGGAAATGATTCACGCACAGGGCTTTTTGTTTCTTGTTTCCGACCGCCCCCCCCCCCCCCCCGCAGCACGAATGCGTTTTTGCTTTCATGCTTCTGCACTGAGCGCGCGACTCGACTCTAGAGAGAGAAACGCAGGTGTCTCAGTGGCATCGGCAGAATGGGCAGCTGACCCCCACCCCCCTCAGCCCCCCCCCTCATACCCCCCACTTACCAACAACTTGTTTGAAACGGCCGTTGTATGGGATGGACTCCCCCCCCCCCCCCCCATTTCCACACACACCCTCCCTTCCATTTAACGCAATATTGTACACACGTGTGAATGTGTTCGCAGCAGTATATTCCTTCTGCTTGATATTCAATTAAAATCGCACCACGAGAAGTCGACGTCGACGCATGAAAAGCTTTTGCTGCTGCATCCCTTTTTTGGTTTATTTTGCGGAGCGGCCCCCTGCACAGTGTCGTTGGCGAAGCGAGGCTTCGACGAAGACACGTTTTAGTCTCTCTTGCTCTCGCGTTCACGATGCTGAACCGTCCGTGGTGCTTCTTAGCTCTCCCTCCCCGTGGCCGAGAGTTGTTTTTTGTTGTTAGTTGCCGTTGTGATACAGAGCGCTTCGAGTACCTTTGTACAAGTGGATTGTTGTTGTTATCGCGAAAGGAAATCGAATCAAATGTTCCCTCTTTGAAATCGTGGAGTTTCTCACCGCCGCAGACGACCGTCCTGGTGATCGCAAACACTATTCCGTTCATCCACCAATGTCGATCGTTGATGTCACCACCATCATCATCGTCATCATCGCTGTCATCGTAATCTTTGTCTTACCCATCCTTGATCACCAATCGAAATCTGTCCGGGCCCGGCTGGTACATCGGCACACCGCTACATCCATGTCTTGTTGCACAATTTTACGTGCGCAACTCGAGTATTCGACATTTAAATGAAAGGTGGCGCACAGCGGCGTTTGCTCGACAACCGGAGATGTCTCGCGAAACGTCGCACTCAGATTGTAAATGTTGTGGCTTTGCTCTCCAACACACCGGTGTGCTGTACTAGTAACAAATTGGCACGTTCTGTTTACGTGATAAACCTTACTAAATTAGCCGTGTCGGGTGGTGGCGGGTTTAACGACACATTTATATATTTACGCGATCTAACCCAACAAAAGCCTCTATTATTGAGATGTCTGTCGGAGGGAGGCAACTGGAAATCACAGCAGAGCGAGTGTGTGTGTGTGTCAGATCCTAGGACCGATAGAGAGAAGACAGGCCAGGGTTCAAAAGGATTAACAGCAGTGTTTCAGAGGGGGGGGGGGTAATTTTCGTCAATAAGACATCATCAGTGTGAGGGCCGCCACACATTTGAAACCATTGGGGTTTGACAGCAGCAGCACGATGACGAGGAGTGGGGTGGGGGGGTGTTGTCACGTGTTGTGTATTGTCGGGGACCGCACGAAAGGCCACCAGGGGCCAGAGCACACTGGGTTAGATAAAGAGCCGAATGAGAGGAGGTTGGAATACTTTTAGAAAGCGGAGCTTGATAATGAAAGATTATCGGAGCAATCTGCCTGCAAGAGAGAGGTCTTAATTGGTGCACACCAAATTCTGATGCGACTTAGGGTTCAGAGAAGTGGCCATGAACAAACAAAAATGAACGAAATAACTTGAAAGTGCCCAAAAACATGGAGATATGCATACAGGCTAATTGTACCAGTGATCCGTACACTCTCTCACGCACAAACATCTGTCCATCCACCATCCTCTGTTGTCCTCCCATGTACGTGCGCTGAACTTCTTTCACACCGTACGTAGCCAACGGCACTATAATCGGAGGTGCGTGATGAGGACGACATAACTCGACGCGAAAAAAAAAACCCAGCAGTTCTTAAAGAATTGCGTTTTCAATCTGGATTCATTCATCCTCATTCCCATCAGCAATCGACACCTGTCGAAGGGCCAGCTGATACATTGGGCGCAGCACTCCATCGCCTGTATCGCTGTACTGTAGCAGCGCTTGACTCGTATTCATAATGTACAGCTATTAATGTGCTTGAAATATGAATGCTAGAGGGCAGACTGACACCAGGCGGCCCTCTCTGCGTGAGATGGCCTTTCTCACCCAGACCCCATTAACTTTCTCGAGGAGGAGGAGGAGGAATATGTTTGGCTTCAATAATTCCCAGCTGTGCACCAGAGACAAATTACTCGTGAGATGACAGCGGCCATTTGGGCGGCACGGAGTCGTCATCTCCAAAGAGTTGCGGTGTAAACGCGACGACGACTCCTTTCATTTTTTATTTAAAATCGCGACTCCGCCGCAGCAGCAGCCTCTCGATGTTTAACTCCGTCATCACCGTTGTCGTCATAATCACCATGATTATCATCATCATCAGCCAAGATCAATCCACTGCTGAAAAAATGCCTCCGCAAGCCGCCGGAATTTCCCACGACGCCGCGGAAGTTTTATCCACACATAGCGCCTAATTGCTTCACAATTTTGCTTAAGTAATGCGTATTTTTTTTTTAACAAAGGTGAAGGAGTTTAATTGCCCATCGACCACGTCAAACAGACTTAATGCCTCTCAACGCCCGTGGCAACGTTTTATCAAGAGATCCATAGCAACGTTTGGGTTTCATAATCCCTACATTTGCATCAACATAATTGTCATCAGCCATCACCGACGCGCTGCGTAGATGGTTTGTCAGAAGGCTGTATCGTAAATGTGCAACTCTCATCTGTTCCATCTGCACGTGACGGTGTTGCCCCACGCACGGGCGGGGTTTTCCTCCGGGTGCTCCGGTTTCCTCCCACGTGTAGACACTAATTAATTGGCTAAAACACCTTAATACGCAGAGGACCGCGGAGCTCGGGAAAATGTTGGTAGCGTTGGCTGCTACTGCCTTCCCGCTCGTTTGTGGTTACTGCTTCTGCCTCTCAGTCTCTTTCGCTCTCTCTCTCTCTCTGCGAGAGCAAGCAAATGCTGTGATGCGGTGGTGCGTTGCAAGTTGCGATGATTGAAACATTGCATCTCTCGGTGGCGGTATTTCTCTAACGACGTGAAATGTATTGTTGTCAGCGCCTGCCGCTTGGGTTGTGTGGATTACTCGTAAAACACGAGGAGATGCGCCGGTGAGATCATTGCGGCATGGAGCTTGCTACTGCTGCTGCGTCGGGGACAATTCAATATTGCGTCCTTGTCAAGGATGAGTCGGGCCTCGACTGAGAAAAGTAGGTCTTGGGATAGTGAGTAGCACGCGAAGCGTACACTTTCAAACAGAAGGATGTGGAAATTGTGCAATTTTCTTGCAAAGAGGCTGATACTTCAAAGTTAGGGATTTTGCCTCATGCGTCACTGTGAGGCGTGGAGTCTGTTGCCCAAGCCGGTGGACTGCGATGACTAACGCCGCTTTGTATATTCATGAGACCTCGCGATACTTTTTTTTCTCCCCCTCGTACAATTTTTTTACTCGATTGTTGCGAGGTCCCAGCGCAACGCTTCGTTAGAGACAGGGCCAGCAGCAAACCGATAGCACAGAGCCACTTCCGAGAACCCTTCAAGTCACGTCTGATCCACGCACGTGCTACAAACAGTCGTGTTTGTCACGTGGCGGTGACGTCTATAGATTTTTTTAAAATTCTCAGAGCTGGAATATATTTGTTGCCGAATTTAGTGCGGAACCACATTTCATTTGACGGAGTCTTTTTTCGTTGCTGCGAATCATCGGCGATCAGGCTAACGGCATCAACTCACAACACTTGAGAACCTAGGCGGCTATGACCCAGGCTTTGAATCGATGATGTCAGCAGTGCCAGATCAGAGTTCTGACCTTCGAGCCACCCAGCCACCTCAACTTTTTGTGTTACTTTAAAATCTCACATTTTCTTTTTCAGACAGTGGCATTTGTACTCAAGCGTTCACCTGATTCATCCTGACACCACAACGAAATGCGGCCAACTCCCAGCGAGGGAGGTGAGCCCCGATGGGGAGGTGTTCGTGCACATACAAAAACAAATATCCCCCGTATAGCCTCTAACAGACTGTTGGGGCAAGTGCTGTTGGCGAGCATCAATGAAGGCCGGGACGGCACAAGGGTGGGTGAGTGGCCTGCACCACGCTCGGCCGCCTTTGACTCCCCAGTCACGATGATTTCACACACCGCACCAGGTACGCATTTGAGTCTTCAGTCGACCTAGGGGAGTCCCAGTACCGGTTCAGATAATCGTCACTGGTGTTGGCCATGAGCGGTAATCAAACTCGCGTCGCCGGGTTCGTAGCGCAGCGTGCTCACTCGAGCACTACCGCTCCCCACATGCACGCACATGAAGACCGTTTGTCAAATCCACTGCTGGATGATTGTCTCCGCACAATCCGTGCAGGTAGTGTAGGTTCATTTGACCGTACATCACCACGCTAGTTAGCGTGGTCGGTGAAGGTTTGGGGGGTGGGGGAAATGCAGAGCAATGGAATCTGTTGAACGGCACTTTCATGCCAACATCAGCTTTGTAACGCCTGTTTGTTGTGCTTGTTGAATGCCCATCCATGCCCTATCCAGGTTCAACTCTAAGATAGGATGAGGTGCATTGCGGGTGATTTGGTCAGAGGGCGGGTGAGGTGCCGTGGGTATTAAATTGGACTTCCAGCCAAAGGATCTCAATCCCAAGATGTTGGTTCCCAAATTGTCAAACAATCTAAAATTGCCTCCAACGTCATTTTAAGGGCTCCTCTCTCTCTCTCTCTCTGTCTTGCAGGTTCATTTTGGTCATGTTTGGTCTGCTGAGGATTTCATCACTGAGGAATTAAATAAAGGTGACCCAGGTTGGTGACTACACATACACATATACACACACACGGAGGCTAACACACATGACTTGTACACACACAACCACAGACACCAGGGCCTTGTTGGCAAATTCATTACTGCAGCGTATGTGTTCGTGGTTGTGTGCAGTACAGCTATCCCAGTCTCTTTGGTTCTATTGGGTAAAGTCACGTAGGTAAAAAATAAAATAACAAAAATCACGACGTTTCGGCCACAACACAAGCGGCCTTCATCAGGTGAAGGGACGAGACTGTCTGGAGGACAGCGCTGGAGTGAAAAAAGCCACGCTCAGATCACGACCTTTAAGCTGTGTGAGAAGAAACAAAGCGCCTTGACAAAGGAATTAGCATATAATTTAGCATTGAAATGGCTCATTGAAATAGCTAAGTTAAAGTATACACATCCGCAGAGGCACCCCTTGACAAAGGAATTAGCATAGAATTTAGCATTGAAATAGCTGAGTGATTAGCTTGTAACTGGTCACAGAAATAGCTATGTTAAAGTCAGAGCATATACATTCACCGAGGCACCTAGTACAAATCAAACAGGAGAATTTAGCGAAACACAACCACGCTCAGACTGCGGACCTTTAAACTGTGTGCGAGCAAACAAGGTGTCCTGACAAAGAAATTAGCATAAAAAATTAGTATTTGATTGGCCGATTTTAGAAAAGAGGTGGTGTACATGCCGGTGGACTTGCCGTTTGGCGCGGGGCGGGGGGAGGGGGAGTTTACCTATTGATGGTGTGAAAAGGGAATTTATAAGAGCTGCGAAAGTTTGGGGTACCACTACTTGAAAAATATACTGTACCATTGAAATTAGTTTAATGTTTAGTTCGATTTAGAACATCTTTCCAATGGTTGCTTAATTTGAAACCATCTTCTCGGTTGAAATTGTTTCTGTGTTTGTAGATCTGAATTGCCTCGTGAACAAATCTCTGATAAAAACCCGTGGGTTTGCAAAGAACCTTGGTATCGGAGAAAATTATATTGTGATCACCCACAGCGTTGTAACAGTGATCTGCCACGGCAGAAGAATTCGTTTTGCCGTGTTTCAAATCTGATTTGTGCTCGCGAATTCGGTCAGAAACATGTCGTTTTGTCTCCCCGATATAGCAATCACCGCAGGTACAACTCAATTTGTAAACCCCGGGGTACTGTAAGTCAGGAATGACATCCTTCACGGATGGGATCAGATCACGAATTTTGTGTACTGTATTGAACCGGACCTGGATCTTGTGTTTGTTTAGAATTTTGGAAATCTTTTTAGTAACGCCTGCTATATATGGTAGTGTGATGGTTTTGACCGGAGTATCAAGTGTTTTTTTTCTGTATGGAGGGAGAAACAGCTTGGCGGATGGTACGGTCAGAGTAAGCATTCCTTTTGAGGGCCAGGTGTACATGTTTTAATTCACTGGTCAGGTGGTGTTGGTCCGAAATGCAATGAGCCCTATGGTATAAAGTTTTGATGAGAGAATTATTTTGGGCTGGGTGGTGGTGGGAATCAGGTTTCAAGTAGGAATCTGTGTGGGTGGGTTTCCTGTAGACAGAATGCCCCAATGAGCCATCAGGTCTCCTCTCAAACAGAACATCTAAGAATGGTAGCTTGCCATCTTTCTCCACTTCCATGGTGAATTTGATGGTGGGATGTCTGGAATTGATGTGGTGTAGGAAAAGGTTCAGAGCTGGGAGGCCATGTGGCCAAATGACGAAAGTGTCATCCACATATCTCTTTCACAGGGAAGGTCTGAGGGTGGAAGTCTGGATGGCGTCTGATTCAAATTTCTCCTGATTTCAAATTTCTCTTTATTTCCAAAATTCTAAACATACACAAGATCCAGGTCTGGTTCAATACAGTACACAAAATTCGTGATCTGATCCCATCCGTGAAGGATGTCATTCCTGACTTACAGTACCCCGGGGTTTACACATTGAGTTGTACCTGTGGTGATTGCTATATCGGGGAGACAAAACGACATGTCTCTGACCGAATTCGCGAGCACAAATCAGATTTGAAACACGGCAAAACAAATTCTTCTGCCGTGGCTGATCACTGTTACAATGCTGTGGGTGATCACGATATAATTTTCTCCGATACCAAGGTTCTTTGCAAACCCACGGGTTTTTATCAGAGATTTGTTCACGAGGCAATTCAGATCTACAAACACAGAAACAATTTCAACCGAGAAGATGGTTTCAAATTAAGCAACCATTGGAAAGATGTTCTAAATCGAACTAAACATTAAACTAATTTCAATGGTACAGTATATTTTTTCAAGTAGTGGTACCCCAAACTTTCGCAGCTCTTATAAATTCCCTTTTCACACCATCAATAGGTAAACTCCCCCCCCCCCCCCCGCGCCAAACGGCAAGTCCACCGGCACGTACACCACCTCTTTTCTAAAATCGGCCAATCAAATACTAATTTTTTATGCTAATTTCTTTGTCAGGACACCTTGTTTGCTCGCACACAGTTTAAAGGTCCGCGGTCTGAGCGTGGTTGTGTTTCGCTAAATTCTCCTGTTTGATTTGTACTAGGTGCCTCGGTGAATGTATATGCTCTGACTTTAACATAGCTATTTCTGTGACCAGTTACAAGATAATCACTCAGCTATTTCAATGCTAAATTCTATGCTAATTCCTTTGTCAAGGGGTGCCTCTGCGGATGTGTATACTTTAACTTAGCTATTTCAATGAGCCATTTCATGCTAAATTATATGCTAATTCCTTTGTCAAGGCGCTTTGTTTCTTCTCACACAGCTTAAAGGTCGTGATCTGAGCGTGGCTTTTTTCACTCCAGCGCTGTCCTCCAGACAGTCTCGTCCCTTCACCTGATGAAGGCCGCTTGTGTTGTGGCCCGAAACGTCGTGATTTTTGTTATTTTAATTTTTTACCTACGTGACTTTACCCAATAGAACCAAAGAGTATGGATCCTAGCAGTCACGAAAGCTTTAAATCTAGCTATCCCAGTGTTTTTTTTCGGGTGGTACCGCGTGTCGGTCAGTGTTGTGTCCGACGTTTCGCTGCAAGTGCCAGGAGCTTCTTCAGTCGGTTGTTATTAAAAGTGGTGGTGTAGTTATTGGGCCAGTTAGGAGAACAGGCGGGAGTAAACGTGTTTTTGTAAATGTCTTAAATAATCACCATCATCATCAAAAGCAACGATCAATCTACTGCTGGATGAAAGAATCCCCCAAACCACTGGCCTCTCTCACGTTTCTGAAATGTATAGAGTTCGGGTGTTTGTGCGAGTGTTGATACAAAGAGCGTGCGTGCATCGTGCACATGAACAGCCGTCGAGACTAGCGACGGAATAGCAGGCAATGGAGGGAAACACACACAAACACACACACGCGCGAGAGAGAACCTCCAGCGTGGAGCGATGCAATCAGCTCGTGGGCAGGTGCTATGCGGCGTGGTTATATCACGGGTTCGTGAAACAACGACAGGGCGTGAAGTTCTTCATCCAGCAGTGGATTGACCATGGCCGAAGATTGACGACAATTAATTTGCAACAGCGATGAGATCGGCTCACGCGTAGGAAGGAGCTCGATAGATTGGCGGCATCGCGTAACTGTGGGGAGATTGCGACGGTTTGGAGCGGCCTTCATCCAACAGTGGAAAGATCATGGCTGTCGATGACAAAACAAAACAAGATTGGCCATCGGAGCCGACGAAAGTTCCGTCTCTCTTTTTAAGTCTCCTTTGAGTTTGAAATTTGTAGCGGGGTGAAATTGGTGATGGGGAAGCCAGACCAACGACGCTGCAGGACCGGCAAAAAAGCAAAACACCCACGCATCTCCATTCAATGGAGCACACAGCATTCTGATCACTTGAAATGAAATGTAAGTGCTTTCAATTATGACACACGAGCGCAACAACAAACAAACAGATGTATCGTCGTTTTGTATGTCCCTAAAATGAAAGGGGGTTGTGGAAATGATAAAATGAAAACAAAAACTCCCCGCTCGAAATGATTCCTCGCGGCGACACTTGCACGGCACTCCGAGCGTGAGCAATCGACGGCTTGGGCTGCGTCGTTTTAATCTCGATCCGATAGAAATTCACCGTGGCGGTCACAATGCATCCCCGAGTGCGTCTCCTCCCCACCCATTTTTTTCTCGTGAATTGCTTCAAGAGATTTTTTTTGTATTCGTATATAGAATAGCTGGTTTGAAAGCAGATTTGTAAAACATAATTTGTCAAGCGCTCGTGTGTGCGTGTGTGTGTGTGTGTCTCTAGAGCGGGGGAGCGGCAGTGTAGTGGTTAGCGCTACGCTGCGCTACGAACCTGGCGACCCGAGTTCGATTTCCGCTCACGGCCAACACCGGTGACGATTATCTGAACCGGTCCTAGGCCTCCCCTAGGTCGACTCAGCCTCAAATGAGTACCTGGGGCGATGTGTGTAAACATCGCCACTGGGGAGACAAAGGCGGCCGGGCGCGGTACTGACCACTCACCACCCCCGTGTGCCACAGTGCCGGCCTTCACAGGTGCTGCTCAATAAGAACACTTGCCCCAACAGTCCGTTAGAGGCTATTCGGGGGGCGGGGGGGGGATTTGTTATTTTTTTGTCTCACGTGTCTAAATGGCTCTACACCATGTGTGCACTCTCCCAAATGTTCACGCATGCTGGCGGTTAGCGGGCCACGCGTGCAGGTGCGGCGCGCAGCCTCGAGCGAGCCAGCGAGCCGTGGGCATAATTTGCCACAGCCGCAGCCGCCGCCGGTTACCGCCGCCGTCCCCAACACTCGAGCCACGTCCGTTTTCAAAAGACTCAAACGGAGAATCGTCCGTCACTCCTGGATAATTATGGTCGAAACAGGCTTCAAAGCGAGTGCTTTCCACTTAAAGATGAGGTGGGGTGGGAGCGTGGGGGGGGGGGGGTCCTAATTCTTTGTACTTTCGCCTTGCTTTGAGCCCTAGTCTAGATTTGTGCAGTGGCAGATGAAATGGTGAATGATGATGATACCGCGCGCGCTAGAGGAGTGTCCATTTCTTTCAATGGGCGCATCTCCTGTGCGCGAATGTTCCTTTAAAAGTTGAAAGGGAATGAAAGGCGTTTTTTGTAGTTGTTTTGCGTACGTAGCGATCAACTTTTTGAAACATGCGGTACTTAAACAAAGTCCAAATTATAGGCGGCATTTGAAAAAAAACACGTTCTGAACTAGAGCGGAGACAAATGTGGCCCAACTCTTTTAGATATTTTCAGAATTATTGACCCGAAGGAGGCGAACATTTTTTTTTTGCCGCGTGGGCAGGAGGGAATGGCTTTGATGGGTTTTTTATGGTGGGGGAATATTCTCTGGAGCAGCCACATTCAGACTGAGCCTGCGCGCAGACTGCAGCGCTGCTCCATCAGATTTGGCGAGTGAGATAAGTTGTGCGCTCGCCCGATGAACATCAGCGGTGTGGGTGTGCGCGCGTGTGAGTGTGGCGAGTGACTATAAATTAACCCCGGGGTGGATGTGGATGAAATCAATGCCTGTGCGAGTGTGGTATTTTACAGCACCAGCGTGTCCCTCGTGTGGGGCTGTTGCAGGCAGATTTTTTTAAATGTTTCTTTCTCCCAGATGGCGGTTGCGAGATGGGTGCTCATGCGCCGATAACAAGTGGCCTCGGCGGATAACAAACCGATTCATTCAATCCGCAGCAGCGCTACGACAAGCCCGCTGCAAGAGACCGGCAGTGGCAGGAAAAACTTATTTTCGTTCGCAATGTTGAAACAGAGCCACTAATCACGGCGTCCCTGCTGCTGCTATTTTAGGGTGGGCTGGGGGGGGCGGAGGGGACTCTGGGTTAGGTTGCCTTCTTGTGAGCAAGTACATCCACTGAGGAGATGGAGCGATTGAATCTGCCGAGTCGTAACGCAGCTCCGATTTGGCGCGGTTGGCGACGTACGGTGCGAAAGAAGTTCAACGTGCAACTCGCACTGACCTGCTTGCACTCGCAGAAGTGTTCGAGAGTCGTGGGTGGCCTTTTGTTGCAAAATCAATGTATGAGATGTATATATCGTAGGTTAAAAATCAATGTATGAGATGTATCTATCGTAGGTTAAAAATCAATGTATGAGATGTATATATCGTAGGTTAAAAAAAAGTTAAGATCCTCAAAAAAAGTCAGCGATTGTTGCTTGCTCAAATGAGAATTGTGGCAGTCACCTCTTATTTTACAACCTGCAGCCAATGATATAAATTCCACTTTCCTATCATGGTTGCAAGTCTGCCCACAACGCAACCACCGTTGACTTCAACACAAAAGTGGTGCTTATTTTGTCAAACCCACGGAAGGGCGATGGGCCGAGTTGACTTCGAACCAGGATTCAAACTCGCAACCCTTCCCGATTGCGAGGCGCTGGCTCTACGATACGACCGCTGAGCTGCATGTGGCTACGGCTGATATGAATATTATCATTATCATTGGGAGTAGGGGGGGGGGCAGCAATTTAAAAAAATCATTTCAGACGTCCTTGAGAGAGTCCACAGAGACCGCCGAACAAATTAGCGTCGCGCCGATGAGTCACCTTACCCTGCGCATGTCGCAGAATTATCAGCCGCGTGCAGATGTCACCGTCCCAGACACTGCCTGGGCTCGATCCCAAGAGTCAACGGGGAGGTCACGAGAGGTCAGGACAATGACACCATCGAAAGTAGCCCCCACCCACCCCGCCCCCCCCCTCCCCCCATCTTCTCAAGAGCACAACGCTGGGACAGGGTCACTCCGTAACGTGTCCGCTGTCCGTTTTATTTTAATCAACGACCAGATATTACAGCACGAGCGGGGGTCTAAAGAAGCTTAATTACCGAAGAGTCCCCGGGTCGCCAGCAGACCCGGGTAGGGTGGCACCGCGACGAGTAGCCACAGCCGTGGTGGCAGGCAAATGATGGACGTGGTGTGCCGGGTTCAATAAATGTTGGGTTGGTCGCTCGCCCGGTACACTAGATACGGCACGTAGCCACAGCCATAGCGAGATGTAATACTGGATGTTGTATGGCGGGTGCGGTGATGTTTTCGGGGTCGCTGGCCCAGACAGATCCGCGCTGAAAGTAAGTCCCAAGTACAAACATTGCCGAGTGACGTATGTATGTTGAACTTTTGTCGCACCGTATGTAGCCAACCGTGCTAATCGGATGTGTATAGAAAACGCACGAAAATAAAACTCGCGACAATTTCGTATTTTGCCACAGTACACATTGTGCGCAGTTTTCATTTCAGTCAATATTTTCTGTATAATTGTCAGCTTCATGTTTTTGTTGTTGTTTTTGTTGTTGTTGTTTTTACTCCGTACATTATTGAACAGTGGTATTGTGAGGTGTATGTTGGGTTTACCAAGGAAGGACAGGGGGGTGAGAAATGAAGAAGTGAGAGGAAGACTCAAGGTTGTAGACATCACAGAGAAGACGAGAGAGAAAAAAGGCTCTGGTGTGGTTCGCTCATGGGGATCGACAACAGGAACATTATGTGGGTCACAAGGTGCAAGTGGTGTAAGTAGAAGGACAGAGATCAAGAGGAAGGCAGGAGAGGGGGGCGATGTGGTGCGATCGGACCGTGGTGGCCCGAGGAGGAATGGCGCAGGACAGGACAGCGTGGAGAAGGTTTGCAAGGACAGCGGAACACCCCGCGTGAGTGGGACAGTCGCGTGGGGTGTCCCACTCACGTGGGCTCGACAAAGTGCAGAGAGCTTTCGCGAGTGCACTCCACTTGGGCGACTTTACGCGGCGACGCGAGAGCGCAGAGAAAAAAACTCGCCGTGAGTGGTTCGTCGAGCGGTGGTCTCGCTGTACGTGCGGTGGTCTCGCTGTACGTGCGGTGGTGTCGCCGTCCGTGCGGTGGTCTCGCTGTCCGTGCGGTGGTCTCGCTGTACGTGCGGTGGTCTCGCTGTCCGTGCGGTGGTCTCGCTGTACGTGCGGTAGTCTCGCTGTACGTGCCGTGGTCTCGCTGTACGTGCGGTGGTTTCGCTGTACGTGCCGTGGTCTCGCTGTACGTGCCGTGGTCTCGCTGCACGTGCCGTGGTCTCGCTGTACGTGCGGTGGTCTCGCTGTACGTGCGGTGGTCTCGCTGTACGTGTCGTGGTCTCGCTGTACGTGCCGTGATCTCGCTGTACGTGTCGTGGTCTCGCTGTACGTGCCGTGGTTTCGCCGTCCGCGCGATGGTCGAGGGCGGGTAAATGTCACCGCGCGCTTTGTTTGAGTAGCCCTGCCACCTCTATCGGAAAGGTGAGAGGTGGGGGGGATTAAGTCGTTCAGGAGGAAGCCAGAGAGATGGGCTATGGAATGAAGACATCAGGAATAGAACGAGGGGAGGAGAGGGTGGCGGGGAGGGGGGTAATTGACTGGGCTGTTGGGGGGCTGAAGTCCATGTTAAAGAGAAAAAAAAACCTCACAACACTCGTCAATAACGAAGAAGGGCCATTGCCCGAAACGTCTCCAATTATATATTATTATAGATTGTTGTTCTATTGAAAGCACTGTCCCCCCCTCCCGCCCCCCCATTTTTAAATGGTTACATTCCAGGCTAAAATTGTTTGTACGATATTTTACAACGGTGGTATCGAGAGCGTCGTGTACTCGAGTAGGGCTGTAAACCGAGAGCCGTAAGCGTTTAAAAGTTTAACAATGACAAGCACACCCGCACCCCCCCCCCCCCTAAGTTTGTGTAAGACCCTCTTTTAAACAACGTCACGTTATACAGAAAGGAAGGGGTAAACAAGAGATGACGTTGTGAGGAATGCATCTGACGTTTTTAATTAATCAGAATTGTGTGATCGGTACAGAGGCGGTCAGGGTGATTGATGATCCCTCTGCAGTCAATCGCTCACTGGTCGGTCAGTCACCTCCTTATATCTCTCTCGCTACTACCACGGTTACTGCTCCCGTGAACTTTACGCAATGATTCCTTCACCCATGTTGAAGACTCGGGGTCTCCCAGACTGCTTCGTCTCATTGGTACTGTGTTAAACCACTGCAGGTCACAACAGCAATTCACTCACCAACTCACCACACTGCAGGTCACAACAATAACAACAACAACCCACTACTCACCCACCCACTCACCACACTGCAGGTCACAACAACAACAGACTCACCCACGCACTCACCCACCCACTCCCCACACTGCAGGTAACAACAACAACTCACTCCTCACCCACCCACTCACCACACTGCAGGTGACAACAACCCACCCACTCACCACACTGCAGGTCACAACAACAACAACCCACTACTCACCCACCCACTCACCACACTGCAGGTCACAACAACAACAACCCACCCACTCACCACACTGCAGGTCACAACAACAACAACAACCCACTACTCACCCACCCACTCACCACACTGCAGGTCACAACAACAACCCACTACTCACCCACCCACTCACCACACTGCAGGTCACAACAATAACAACAGCCCACCCACTCACCACACTGCAGGTCACAACAACAACATCAACAACAACAACCCACTACTCACCCACTCACCACACTGCAGATCACAACAACATCAACAACCCACTACTCACCCACCCACTCACCACACTGCAGGTCACAACAACATCAACAACAACCCACTACTCACCCACCCACTCACCACACTGCAGGTCACAACAACAACAGCCCACTACTCACCCACCCACTCACCACACTGCAGGTCACAACAACAACAACAGCCCACCCACTCACCACACTGCAGGTCACAACAACAACAGACTCACCCACGCACTCACCCACCCACTCACCACACTGCAGGTCACAACAACATCAACAACAACAACCCACTACTCACCCACCCACTCACCACACTGCAGGTCACAACGCGTCTCTTTCCTCGTATTCCCTGGCACCCCTCCACTTTGGGATTCCCTCTCCCATACTTTCATTTCCCAAGTTCTTATCATTTTGCTCAGTTTAAGCAACGTGTAAAGTCTTATCTATTACAACTTCAATCGTGCTGTTTTGTTGCTAGCCGCTTGGTATTTTGGGCATTTGGGTCCGTGCGTGGTTACCAAACCAATAATTAAAAAACCCCAACCCATCACGGAAGGCGCTCTATACATCTACGTAAGATAAGATGAGCCGACTTATTTAATCCTAATTCTCACAATAGCATTTTCTCACATACACACAATAAAAAAAAAAACCTGTTCCCTTGAACGTCGCATTTAAAATGCTACTAAGTTGTTTATATTTCTGAGACGATGGCCTGGATGATGTCAAAACTGGGCTCTCAGCCAGGACAATTTGAAGCGGGCGGGGGGGGGGGGGCCTCGCGTCCACGCCTGTAGCTGCTCATCCCACCCGCCCCCTTGCCCCCCCCCCCGTTCGTTGAAGCCGACAGCCCATTTTAGCGGTTGTCACCTCCTGGCTTTTGCTTCATCTGCCTTTGCGGGATGTCGCTTGCGAGAGTCCCGGGACCTTGCCCGCTGGGTTCACAACAAGCCATTATGGGGAGGCCTTGAAAATAAGTCTGCGTGGTGGAAGGAGGAGAGGGGGGGCGGGGGAGATGGACAACAACAATCCATGCTGGTCTCCGGCGAGTGGCTCATCCAGGCCAGCTGTGGCGAAGTTATTGCGTCGTGCGGCATCTGGCACATAGCTGCGTAACTCGGCAAGTCTCGATGCCGTGGGGTGTGTTGTGCCGAGTGTGTCTGGGGAGCGGTGGTGCAGCGGTTAAGCGCGTAGCGCTACGAACCCGGCGAGCCGAGTTCGATTCTCGCTGACGGCCAACAGCGCCGGCGATTATCTGAACCGGTCGCGGGCTTCCCCTAGGTCGACTCGGCCTCAGGTGAGTACCTCGTGCGGTGTGTAAACATCGCCACGAGGGAGACAAAGGCGGCCGGGCGTGGTCACTGGCCACCCACCCCTTCGTGCACCGTTGCCTGCCGTCATAGGTGCTCGCTATAACATTACGTGCCCCAACAGTCTGTTAAGGCGAGACGGGGGGGGGGGGGGGGGGGGGAGATCTGTGTCTCTGTTGTGGTTGCGCATTGATCGATTCCGTTAATTCCATGATGAGACGAGCAGCAGCAGCCCCACGTGTCACTGCGTGCCAATATGCCCACGCGCACGCAGAGGCGACTCGTGGTGTAATCTGGCGAGCAGTGGCGACGCTGATACTTTTTTTTTTTGCGCGAGGGGACCCGGCGTCCGTCAGGAGGTTATTGACGATTTCACGGGCGTGAGTGAACCCCCCCCCCCCACCCAGCCGCTGAGCAAAATAAAAGCGAAGCTGCCTCGAGTGGTTACGTCAATGTGTGTCTGTGTGTGTGTGGTGGACTTTCTTTTTTTCGTTTAAAAAACAAAAGCGACTGTGGAAAAGTTGTGCCACTGAGGTTGGCGTGGGAAGTGACGTGGATTTGAGCGGCCTAGCGGGAGGAGGATGATGGTGAGGATGAAGGTGAGGATGATGAGGATGATGATGAGGGTGAGGATGATGAGGATGATGATGAGGGTGAGTGTGATGAGGGTGAGGATGATGAGTATGATGATGGTGCAGATGATGATGAGGAAGATGAGGATAATGATGGTGAGGATGATGATGAGGGTGATGATGATGAAGAAGATGATGATGATGAGGATGATGAGGAGGAGGATGTCTCGCGCCCTGAGTTGCGAAACACGATTTTCACCCTTCTTGTCACTGGCGCTGGCTCGGGAGAGAGCGAGCGAGCGTTGTTTGTCAAACGGCGGAGTGAGCGAAACAAATCTGTGCGTGACCTTGACGCGGAACAACACACGCCTCCCCCAACAAGGTAAACAAACGTTGCCCTGACGGATGGGGGAGAATATTGTCGTTGCTGTTGTATTTATTTTGTGTTTCCTACGCCACCTTTTGAAATGGGACGACGAATGTGGCGTTGTTGGAGCGTTTGCGCCTCCGATTAGCACGGTTGGCTTCGTACGGTGCGAAAGAAGTTCAACGTGACATACACAGTTCCCCCTGCTCCTTCCACACCATCGTTCGTTTTCCAGTTAGGTACCTGTACATAGACTGAATTGTTGAATCGAGAAGTATTTCTGACTACTTAATCTCGCCTGTATTTGGGCTAATTTACACCAATTGTAAGACACGTGTTCAAATCTCTAGGGAAGCAAACGATAAACGTTTTTTTTTTTTTAACCATCGACCACCGCAGGAGTGAAATTGATTGCGAAATTAGTTTGGTGTTGAATCGAGTTCAATTCCGGGCCACGGCAAACATCGGTGACGAGTGATGTCCCTATACTGCCCATGGGCCCCCATTCACCCTTTCACCAGCCCGCACTGCCAAAAAGTACCAAGCTATGTGCAGGCCTTCATCCAGCGGTGCATTGACCAAGGGTCCGTACACTCAAAACGACCAGGTAATGTTTATTTCCAGCAGGATACAGTCGTAGGCCTTGGAGAAAGCGATTGCCATGACCGCCGGAATGAGCGCGAGGAGTAAAATAAGTTAATTCGGCCCCGTCGTCCGCTGCCATGCGGCGACCGACGGAAGAGAAGGGAGACATTACGACGTGACGCGGCTCCCTCTCCTTGCCGGTTTACAAATCTCGATTCATCGTCCTCCTCGCTGGTCGTCCATCGAAGCGTTCGCCAATCCCCGAGTGCTCGCTATCAGCCGGAAGAGTCCAGAATGTGCTCTCGTGTTAGTGCCGTGCGCCAACAAGCTGCCCTGGGGAAAATCATGAAATCGCGTGAGAAAGAGTCCCTGCCGACCGCCGCCACGCCCCTCCTCCCTCGGTGAGATTGGGATCCGTGCTGGACTTGGTCTTTAAAATGACAGCAACCAAAAAAAGAATCTTGATTTGAAGCTTTCGTGACTGCGGGAATCCACACTCTCTGATTCTTTCGGTAAAGTCACGTAGATCGGAAAAAATAATTAAAGAACACGACGTTTCGGTCGCAACACAACCTGATGACGGACGCTTGTGCTGCGATCGAAACGTCGTGTTCTTTTATGATTTTTTTTTCTATCTACGTGATTTTATCGAAAGAACCAACAAAAATAAGTTTTCGTAAAGTTGCCGTGAAGGATTTGTGTCCGGCTCATCGCAAGAAGCTACGTGGCGCGCCCGCTTTGTCGTGACGATCTTTCATTCGGGGGGGGGGGGGGCTCTGGCCTCACCCCCCCCCCCACCTTTCCCACTTCCTCCCGTGCGCACTACTCACGCCACCGCTATTATCTCGCTGCTCGTGACCAATCGCCCGGGGAGGGGCGATGTGTCTCTGTGGACGCACCGCATCAATTTCCCATCTCCATCCAACACTCCCCGCCCCCCCCCACTACTCCTCTACCCCTCTCATCTCCAAGCTCCCACCCCTCCACCCCCCACCCACTCTCCCCACCCACCAACACTGACCCCCATTTGTCATGGATGGTGGGGGGGGGGGGGTGATCTCGTTCTCGATGGAGGATCTGTCCTGAGGGCACATGGATAAGAAGAGAGAGAGCAAAACTAACAATCTTTACTTTTTACTGCGTAGATTGTCGCAGTTGTGCTCAGCGATCGGTGTTTGGGCTGTACCGCGCGTTGTTCGGCACGATGTCCGACGTTTCACTCCATCGTGCTGGCAGCTTCTTCGGGAGATTTCTGGCTCGCTCCCAGCACGTGGAGCCAAAGGTCAGACATTGTTGTACAACAACCCACGGTACAACCTTGATGATGATGATGTTATAATCATCATAATAACGCCAAGTCTTTGCTGGCTGGCGAGCTAAAACCGAAAAAGACGCTGCTCCCGCTCCATCCGTGCTCCAACACCAAACATAACCGATCACCTTCTGAGCCGCACCCTCTGCGAACTTTTCAGCTCACCCGTTGCAATGCGCCTCACTCTCATTCAGAAGATCGAAGCGATGATGAAATCAGCGCAGGTGCGCAGGTGGATTGGGATGGCGAACGCCTTAGGGAGGCAGGAGTGGATTCAGGAGCATAATCTGTTTATTTACACTGGAGGAATTCGATGAGCTATAAAGCTCTTTTTCACAGATGTCCAGTCGGGTCGGATAAGAATGTTCCAACAACAAACAGTAGAAAAAACGTGATAGAAGTGCAAAATAGAAAGTAAACACATCACCCAAAGTAATTAATAATTTCACTTCAATTATCCAGGAAAGTCGTATTCATGCTCATGCACTTTTTTTCAGGAGGGTCCGGCATTAGGATGTTCCCGTGATTTTAGGCGTTCGTGAGACAACCGGAGACCCCAGGGAAACCCCAGGGAAACCCCACGCATAGCATGCAACGGTGATTCACTCAAACTCATCAGTTAAAAACTTCGAGCGCAGACGGATTGAATAATCCCATTGTTTCGCTGTCATCTCTTGGCCACCTCGTAACCCCAGGATATTATTTTGTATTTTTTCCAGGGCCACTGAGCTGCGTAGCTCTTCTTTTCAAAAGCGACCTGGCCACAAAGGACAGCTGAACCAAGTGGCTTATCGTAGCGTGGGCATTTATAGCTGAACCAAGTGGCTTATTGTAGCGTGGACATTTATAGCTGAACCAAGTGGCTTATCGTAGCGTGGACATTTATAGCAGCCAAATATTCCAAACGCATGTTTATAAATTCGGAAGGAAAAAACCGGAGGGCCCGGAGGAAAGTCCATGTGACGACGAGGAGCGAGACATGCAAACTCCAAATATAGAGCAGGTATCAAGTTCGGGATCGAACCCACGACCTTGTATACCAGGCGAGGTAGTTAACATCTCGCCACCGTGGCATCTACACCTAGTGTTTCCAGAAAGCCTCCAATACAAGTATTAATTTGGCTCAACCTTGCTTAGCTTTCGAGATTTGATAATATTGGGCGCGTACAGGGTGACTGGGTCTAATGTGGCTTCATGAAGGACGGTTACACAAATAATACACTGCAAAAGCTTGCACGTGCTACGGGGAGCGATGGTACCTCACTGAATGTTTTTTCTTCTTCTTCCGTGGTCGCTGTAGAGGCTGAAGTCGTTGGATCGTGACTAGTCGTAGCTACGGGCATTGGCGAGTGGTATACTGGATGAGGTGTGCCGGGCGCGGAGTTTTAAAAAATATATATTATTACGGGTCGCGGGTAGACTGGAGTAGGTGGCACGTGACTACGGTAGTCGTGGTAGTCCTCGCCGCCAGGGAGAAGTGTGTACGGGCTGTGGGTGACATTAAAATCCCTCGCGTGCTGCCAACTCAAGGCGAGTCGTTAATCCATTTAACGTTGACGCAGCAGGGACGTTTTAATTGACGGCGGGTGGGGAGGGAGGGGAGTCCTGGGCCGGTTGCTCGTACATTTCGCATAAACGAGCGGGATTTTTTTTTGTTTTTAACCAAGGCGTTATGAAGCGCAACTGAATTATTAAGTGACAACAAAAAAAAGGAATCATTTAATGTACTTTTATTGATCGCCGCTGAAAGATGAAATGTATTATTGATTTTGTCAGCGATATTTAAAGCCCTGTCGCTAAACCGCTGATGCACGGTATGCAATGCTCTCCGCCGCTGTTATTGCTGTAAATTTCTGGCGTCCGTCGCCAGAATTGAGTCGCCAGTGATCAATGTTTCTCAACTTGATTTGTGGGGGCGAGGGGGTGGGGGGTGGGGCGGGAGGGGGGGGACCTCAAAAAGAACCCCTTGTCTCTGTGGGGTTGCCAACCGTCCCTGATTGGTCGGGAGTCTCTACCGGAATTGACATCGGGGACTATTCAAAGCAATCCGGGAGATATTAATAGCGGGATATTTTAAGCGAATTAATTAATTGGACAATCTCACGGAATAGCGTCAGTCCCACCGCCGGATGAAATGATTATGTGGGCACGGTTGTTGGCGGATGGTGACTGCGCGTGTGCGCGGATTGGCGGATGCGATGGAGTCTGTTCGTTGTGCATGTACGTACGTGTGAACTTCTGTCGCAGCGTACGTAGCCGACCGTGCTAATCGGAGGTGCGGGAGGGGGGGGGGGCAACAAACTAAACACAAAGAGTAGTTATAAAGAAATGAGTTTTCAATCTCGGTGATTTAAAAGTGCACAGCTCCGATGCCTTACTAATATCGGGAAGGAAGAGCGTTCCATACGGCCGCAGAAGCGCATTTGAAAGCGCGCGATGCGGTGACCGGCTTTGTTCAATGCTTCTTGACGAGATCAGCACGGTATTGTGGCTCATTTGTGGCAAGCACTTTGTGTGTAGCGAGTGCGACCCTTACAATGGATTCGTTCGTCAAACGGAAGCCAATGCAGCTCGGCGAGCACTGGACGGTCATGGTCGGATCTTGCAGTACCCGTCACGACACGTGCGCTTTGCAGAGTGAGTTGTGCAAATTCCACGTCCGTGCGGTGTTCGCAGTGAAGGTGTCACGATTGACGAGCCGTCTAAGACTTGTAGTGGACACATTGTTTGCTGGATGAAGTGCCTGGCCCGTGTCCTGTTGGTCGCAGGGCTTGTTGTTTGACCATACTTGACTCCGCTGGTCAGTACCGGTTTGGTGAAGTGTGGGGTCCGGGAGCGGTTGAGCTGTCACTCGCTACTGATGTTAGCCGTAACCGGTAATCAAACTCGGATGGCCGGATTATAGCCCTAGTATGTGGGCCACTCCGCCAATGTTCCACCAATGGCACTTCATAGGGAAACGACATTATTGCGAAGATTGATCATTTCCAAGAGTGTGATCGTCCATGTTAGGCCACGTGTTCAGCCTTTCACCTCTCAAACTTTCGCAACTAACTACTGCACGGGACATCTTCGTCTCCTGAAGATGCCCGCAGTAGAGGAAGACCACAATTGTATTATATGAGTGGCTGGAAAAAAAACCGCGTGATAAACATTGATCATTCAAATCTGAATCTTCCCATGAGCATCTCGACCAGGAATCGCGGGGCATGAGGTCTGCCTAAGCCTCGCGGCTATGGCTATGTGTGGAAACATGCACGTGTATGGAGGGGGAGGGCCAATACTATAATCGCTGCGTGTGTTACAACACCTGTGAGCTCTTGCGCGTATATCGGACATTCAAATACCTCGCGCGATGCAAGTACTTAACGTAGGCGACACATGACTAGGGGTAATCCGCGCGCGTGCACAACAGCGCCGTGTCAGAGACGCGTGCGCGCGCGCGTACAAACCGCGCGCGAGCTTTAAAGCGAAGCTGCTGCGCGATGGTGATTCCCGAGTGATTGGGTCGTTATCGCTGGAAATGGTCCATGCAAATGCCTCTCTCCCAAAATGTTTGTTCTCTTTCATTACGATGGTCATACGAGAGTAACGTTCGCATCGCGCCGGTCTGTGTATGTCGTCGAATCTCGCGCGAGAAATCTAAAGCTGTGCATGAGCGGCGCGGATGAGAAGGTTTGGAGGGATTTTTGAGGGCGGCTGTCTTAGCGCTCTGTTGTCTTGGGAGGTTTTCTCTTCTCCCTGACGACAGGTTGAGATTTCATTGTCACGCACAATCCAGTAAGCCTTAGAAGTTCAAATGGAATGTATGAGAGCGAATATTTTACATGCTGCTGCATCCTTGTTTACAACCTTTCAAACAAACTCATCACATTCATCAATCATGCTCCCTGAAAGAGAAAGAGCATATAACGGGTGACGTGTCGGCCAATGGGCCTTCTTCACGGCACACGGAGAGGCCAGAGACGTCGAGCGACGAATGTGATGAGACGTGGCTCTGTTGTGCGCGCACCGCTCTGCCAACGCAGCATCACCAATTATTTTGTTGCTATCTTTCACGTCTTCTAGCAGGTTAATACGAGAAAAGAATGTTCATCGCAAGCCACCAACATTTTTTACTTTTTTTTTAATAACGGCATCATATTGCGGGTTTTTTGTGTGTGTGTGTGTTGCCCGAAATACAACGGCTCAGCGTAATCTCCACAACACGTGGCTAATCTGTATTTTTCCATCTCCCAGAGAATTCCCCTTGGACCTTTCCATAAATTTCAATCAATAAGGTGTGCAGTTTAAGAAGGAGGTCAATTGCTGAAAGAAGTGACCTTTGACCCGGTAAATGTGTTTTATTTGCCCCAGTACTTTCTTATACACGCTATTATTTTCCATAGCCCGGCGCGCACTAACGACCCCATTTCAAACCCTTACCTGAGTATGTGATTCACTTGCTCCTCTTTCCGTCTCTCGAATTCCAAACGTGAGGTTTTTTTTTAAACGGTACACACAGGGTATGTAAAATGTGTGCTGTCGCAGTGCCGTTAGCGCCTACTCACTCGAGGAATGCAGTCATAAATAAACTAAACCATTTTTTCAATATATATTCTTTGGGTCTTTCGGTAAATGCACGTAGATAGATTCAAAGAAACTAACATGTAAAGGGACCACTGAGCTATATAGCTCTTTTTTTCAGAAGCGACCTGTCCACAAACGATATCTCAACGAAGTGGCTTAGCACGTGGAAATATATAGCAGCTAAATGCTCTAAACTCACGTTGCTTCTAAATGTGGAGGGAAAAACCGGAGGACCCGGAGAAAAATCCACTCGACCAAGGGAGTGAGAGAGAGAGAGACACGCAAACTCCATATATACAGGCGTCAGGGTCGAGATCGAACTCATGTGCTCCTGTATACCAGGCGAGGGAGTTAACATCTGGCCACCGTGGCGCCCCATTGGCACAGGCATCCCATAAAATCGGTGCCCATGTGTCCCGCTCGTCTTCGGGAGTGTCCCGTTTGTGTCTGAAGTGTCTCCGGAGTGGTCTACGCTGGGCACTAACCGCTCCCCTCCGCGAATGTCCTCCACCACGGAAAGCGTTTCACGTGTCGGGATTAGCGCAGAAGCACGGCGGTGAGAGCCGGCAATGCCTGGCGCCGGAGCTCCCTTGTTTACCGGTGACACCCGGTGGGAATTGTTGTGCCGGGAAGTGTCTCTTATCTACAGCAGCCGAGCAAACCAAACCGAGGCTGTGAGTAATGAAATGGCTTAACACTGCAGTGCGGATCCCCACCCCCACCCCCTACACTAAGGAACAACAGAGTCCTGACCTGGAATAGATTACCCGTTCCCCAGGGGTGGTCTTAACCTTACCAATTGATCGCACGGAAGGAGGCTCATAATTTATTTGACTGCATTATCAGAATCCCGGTTGGGCGCAGGCGGAATGGGATGAAAATGACGAAGTATGGGCGAGCGTTGAGCGGTTTGTGGAGCCGCTTTAGAAAAAAAAAAAACGAAACTTAACAATCATAAGAAGCAAAAGGGACGCAGCTCTTTCGCAGGAGAGTGTTCAACCGGTGCGTATTTCCCGCCAAACGTTGCGACACTGAGCAAGAAAATGGAGCAACAAGCTGAAAAATGCGCAAATAAGCATGGCGAGATGTGTGCTCGGAACGTCACCGACAGAGGAACACGCGGAATAAAGAACAAAGTGACTTAGACATCGTGTTGACGGGTGGATTGTTTGTCGATACTGCACGACGCTGCTCAGTCGAAGCGAGGGTGTCCAGGACTGGCTCAGATATAACTCTCGCCACTGGTGTTAACCGTGGCCAGGAATCAAACTCAGGCGCTCGGGGTTGTAGCGTGTGCAGTGCGCCGATAACTTTGCAAATACTTCACCCCCCCCCCCTCCCAACCCCCCTCCCCTCCCCGGGCACGATATACACGTTGATTGTCCACGTTTCCTCAGCGCTGATGATTTCCACTGCGAGGCGAGGTAAACAGAATTGTTTATATGACTCTCGGGGGGGGGGGGGGGCATGCAGATGCAAGTGGATGACGCATGCTTGCTGAGCACACACAGAGACAGAGATCCCCCGATAGTCATGCGGACTGTTGGGGCAAGTGCTGTTGAGGAGCAGCACCTAATGAAGGCCGGCAGGGCACACGAAGGGGTGGGTGGCCAGCACCACACCCAGTGCACCCTTGTTACCTCGGCGCTCGTGTTCACACATTGCACCAGTTACTCATGTTAGGCCAAGTCTCCCGAGCAGAGGATGTCCAGGATCGGTTCACATGATGGTCAGTGACGTTAGCTGCGGCTGGGAATCGAATCAGATTCGCCGGGATCGTAGCGCAGCGCGCCAACCACTACACTAGCCCCGCTCCTCACTACAAAGACAAAGATCCTCCCTCCCCCCCTGTGCACGCACACGAGCTGTATATGATGTATGGGTCACCAATCAGCACCATGGACAGCACTCATTAATTGTGTCGGGGTCCTGTGAGCAGCAGTAGGCATTGTACGGCGGAGACAACTCCACGCCGCCGCGTCTCCACATCGACCGGCACTCGAGGATCGAGCTGCCCACGCACAAAGGCCCCCCACCACCAACCCCTCCCCCCACCACCAACCCCTCCCCTGCCCCCATCACCCCACCACTACTCCCGCTACCCCTCCGCTCGTGTCCCCGTGTGACGCACCGCGGCCACAGGGCCCCGGAGTAGCCCGGCATTCCCAGGCGTCACCGTTGACACTTTGGAGGCTATCTCGTGCCACGGGCGAGATGATGTCATTGCGTGTGTGGCGGTGGCCGGGGGTGTTATATATATATTTTTTTAAATTGCATGGCTATTTTTTTTTAATTGGACATCACAGGCAGCGTACTGAGCACGTGAAAAAAAAAGATTGCTTTACAACTCTGGGAAAGCCCAGGAGGGTTCTTTTTGCAGAGGATTGAAGCCTCTCCAATTTATGTTTAAGTCCCCCCAAATTGATGCTGAGGGAGCTTTTAATTACATGGGCTGTTAAGAGCGAAATTAAATGGCCTTAAGCCTCCGGAGCTTCTCAAAGATAGTTACGCCCCCTGGTCGTGTGAGTCAATAATGGTGTATTTGTCCATACTGCGTCGGGGAATGTTTTACTTTGTCCCTCTGAAAGGGACTGGAGCAGATAATGCACGAACACTTTGTGTGCTTGTAGGCGAGTGCAATGTATAAACGCGCGGCGCTCGTCACGAAGGTTATCACGAGCGATGCTGTGGAGTATTGTAGCAGTGGGTAAAAGTGAGAGTTTGTGTAGGGTTAATGCTTTTGCGTTGAAAAGGGCCCTAGTAACCTTTACGGAGTGTTCTTGCCTATAGAGATCTTGTCATTCGGCAGCATTTGTTTAACAAGCCTGACTCTGCTGATGAGACCCAGGCGCTCGAAACCGGTCCAGCTCTTTATTTCTTAAAAATACAAAAAATTCTGCCCGATAATATTGGTCTGGAAATCCAATAGGCTGTTTGACTAAAGCATTGTTTTCGTTTCTATGTATGTCTGTTGAACTTATTTCACACCAAATGTAGCCAACCGCGCTAATCGGAGGTGCGGGTGAAGGACAACAAACTCATGCACAAAAATCAAGTTCTAAAGAGTTATGCATCTTGGACTGTACCGAACCAGATGACGGATGGCATAGTTGTGGATGGTACTCTAGCCACATGCAGGCTAACACGTAGGCCTTCGCGACCAATATCATCCATAATTTAGGTTGTTAATGGGTTAGATCGCGTAAATATAAATGTGTCGTTGAGCCCTCTCCACCCGATTGTAAATGGTGTGGATTTGCTCTCCAACCCACCAGTGCGCTGTACTAGTAACGAAGTGGGAAGTTCTGTTTACGTGATAACCTTACTAATTGGCTGTGTCGGGTGGTGGCGGGTTTAACGACACATTTATATTTACGCGACCTAACCCAACAAACCCTATATTATACATGCAGGCAAACAATGGTCAATGCAATGGACGCTTTCCAGACGCTGATATAAAAAAATAAAAATAATTTCGCCAGGTGTGAAAAAGTACAAGCGTTATTACGAGCCTTACAAAACAAATACAATTCTCACCCTGGGACCGGAGCGGTGCCCCTTGTGTGTGGTTTCCTGATGTCCGTCTCTCCGTAGCGATGGCACGGTGACGAGCGTGCTGTTCGTGTAACCTGGCCACGTGGGTTTGAGTCCCAGCCACGGATAATGGCAGTGGCGAGCGATATCTGAATCGGTGTCCCGGTCTCCTGTCCTGCCGCTTCGTCACTCGCCCTTCGCCAACCCACACTGACCATCGTGGTGAAATATGTACTGGCTCTCTGGCATTGCCGGTGCACAGTCGCACCCTTGACTCTGCTCGCATCACCACCTCCTGGCGAAGTGAACCCAGTGCAGGGCGATCTGTGCGGTGGTTCCACTGACCGGTAGACAGAGGAGCGCTCACTGCAGAGAAGCAAGCGTCCTGGCACTGGCAGCGGTGGCTATGCACCGCGGCCAACAACGCAGCCCTGCGAAGGCGAGGAGGGGCGGTGGATCACATCAATGTTATGAACAAACTCCCTTCCCATTGGGCTTCGTGGAGGAGATGTCATACCCTGGCCTGCCAAGAGACGGCGGTACTGCCAATGTGGACTCCATGTGTTCCATCTAAAGGGAGTGGAGTGTGATCCAGATTTGAAGCTTTCGTGACTGCAGGAATCCATACTCTCTGGTTCTTTCGGTAAAGTCACGTAGGTATAAAATATCTCCCACTTCAGCAAAACAATTTCTTGCTGTGGTTTTCCCACCTGATGATGATTGCTTGTGTTGCAATCGAAACGTCGTGATTTATTCTATTATTTTTTTGTATTTGATACCTACGTGACTTTACCGAAATAACCAGAGAGTATGGGGTGGAGTGTGCCCCATCGCACGAGTGGGTTTTCTCCGGATGCTTCGATTTCACCCCACGTGTAAATGCTCATCGATTGGCTAAAAACATGTTAATTCATAAATTTAACTCAACACGCGTATCGAATAATAAAATAAGCAAAAACTCAATAGGACACGTTTCGACAGTGTTGTGGATGAGTGTGAGTTCTGATGTTGTACTTTCGCACCACTGCCACCGGAAGCATCACCATGATGACGCTTTTAAACATATATAGAGGAGCTCAGAGCTCGGGCAACTGTTGGTGGCGGCTCAAGCACGTGGCTGCCGTTCCCTTCCTCTTTGCAGTTCCTCCTCGCGCCTCTGATTGGCCCTCTCTGTTTGCGAGCGAGCGAATGCTGCGTGGTGTCGGCGCAGCGTCACAAGTGGACGTCATTATTAGTATTTTGACCTTGTTAATAGGGAGGTGGGGGGCTGAGCATACGACAAGTCACGACGGTCATCATCACTGATATAGCCACCATCATCACCATCATCAATCATTTAACAATTATCACCATCATCATCATCATCACCACCACTATTCGCACCTCCGATTAGCACGGTTGGTGTGAAAGAAGTTCAACATACATACATACATTATTGCCACTATCGTCACCATTCACATTATTCACCATCATTATTACGACCATCATCATCATCACTGTTATCATCAACACGATAATAAATATTACCATCGTCGTCATCATCGATCATCCTCCCTTCTTCACCGCCATCACTTTCGTTGACCACCATCATCAGGACTTGGCTGTAGGAATTAATTTAGAAGGGGGGCTGAGCCTTCAGTCAGGTGGGGTGGGAGGGGTGCTCTGCCCCCTTCAGACTCCCTGATATTACAGGGCTGGCGTATCCCCTTAATGTTCAATTTAATAATTAGTGGTGGGAGGAGGTGGGGAGTACAGTTGGTTTTACCACCACATTCTACGAAGATAAAAAAAATCACAGCTGCGTTAATGCGTGGCTGTAATGGGCGCCGCGGTGGCAAGATGTTAACTACCTCGCCGGGTATACAGGAGGTTCATGGGTTCGATCCCGGACCCCCGTGGTCGCGTGGATTTTTCACCGGGGGCCTCCGAGTCTTCCGTCCACATTTGAGAACGTGCGCGTTCAGAGTATTTGGCTGCTACAAATTCCCACACGAGAAGCCACTTCGTTGAGCCAGGTACCATCTGACAAAGGGCTACTTGTCTCAGTGGGCCTTACCAGGTGGGAAATAACATCGTCGGTTCCTTCGATACGCAGCGACAAATCGTGGCAGCAATTTGTCGCCAGCAGTGCCCACGGGCAATAGCATCGGCTGCGAGAATCGGCACCCAACCTGCTGCCGATGGAAAAGCAAAACAATGAAACGAAGCGGCAGGCAGCTACTGTCGTGTGAAGATTGTTGGCGAGGAATTGTCCTGAAATTGCCACAAGCGCATCGTGGCATCCGGGGTCCGTGTTGAGTAAATGACGGCGATTCCGAGACGGGTAATTTTTACACTCACGTCTGAAACACCTTCAGCGTGTGATCTTTTCAGACCTTAACAATCCTCCGTTGTGCAATGTGTTGCTCGGTCCATAACAGTAGCACGTGTGTGGTGTAAATAATGCCGTATACAGCAAGAATAGACGTTGCAGATAAGCACGCCCCTTGGGAAGCATGTCCAGTCGTGCTTGTATCTGAAATACTGTGCTTGTATCAGAAGTTGCCCTTTAACCCCCCCCACCCCAGCTGTGTAATGTCAGAATGTTTTGATTCTTCCATAGCTGTGCTTATATCAGACTTGTGCTTATATATAGCTTCTATAGATGATATTATTCATGCATTATTATTTTCATTTTTTCATGCACCCTAATTGATAACTGCCTGTTTAAAACCCTACGGTTTTGTTTTTTACATAATTTATGTCGAGTTGTTATTTTGTTGGGGAATGTTCTGTGTTTGCTTTGTATACTGGGGTCTGCAGTGCATTGTAGTGGCTGTCGAATTTTGACACAAGATCACCCTGAAGAAAGAGCTTTCAGAGTCTCACTGAATTCTCACGTGGTAAAATACATTAGTTCCATCAACTATGCACCTGCAAACAATTCCAACACTTTCTGTAAATGACGGGACACTCATCAGACGGAGAAGTGCATGCAAGCTGTAAACAATTAAGAATACTCAATGCATTTAAGCTGCGATCTTTAAGACAGAAAAAGGTGCCGATTTTTAAAGTTTAAAATGTGCGTTGAACTTATTTCGCACCGTACGTAGCCAACCGTGCTCAATGGATGGCGGGATCGGTCCTCCCATCATGCCTTGCATGTCACGTGACACCACGACACTGCATGTACAATGCACGCAACCTTGTTTTCGACCACAACTCAAAAGAGTCAACATTGTGGCAGCACATTACTTGAGAAAGCGACAGCAGGATCGTGAGCCGATATTTATTATATCATCCCGACTTCACTCGCGCAATTTGTTTCCGGTTTGCCGCACGCGCCTGTCACTCTTGTGTCTGATGATTTTCTCGGAATTTTAGAGAAATTGTTCTATTAATTATTGGTTTGTTGTCACCCCTAGGCAATGCCAGACCTGCCCCCCCCCCTCCCCCCACACACAACGCGTGGAATAAACTCACGGAATTGGAATCCACGTAACGGATGCAGTCCCGGTGTTGGTCGCAAGGTGTCGCAAGCTGTGCGGCGATGCGCCTGTTTTGGTGTTTTTTTTATTAGTTGGTATATTTTGTAAAGGAAATTAGCGATGGGAATATTGAACGGAGCGTGTGTTTTTTTTAATTCGAGCCGACTATGACCGACTCTCCAACCAAAGACCCCAAAGCGCCACGACTGACCGTGACGAGTCCTCGGCTGAGATCATCTCATGGCGTTATCGGAAACAGCGGTGCATTCATACACACATGCTACATATGTGTATATATACACATGCTACAGTGAGGGGAAAAAGTATTTGATCCCCTGCTGGTTTTGTACGTTTGCCCACTGACAAAGAAATGATCAGTTTATAATTTTAATGGTAGGTTTATTTGAACAGTGAGAGACAGAATAACAACGACAAAAAATCCAGAAAAACGCATGTCCAAAATGTTATAAATTGATTTGCATTTTAATTAGGGAAATAAGTATTTGACCCCCTCTCAATTAGAGAGATGTCTGGTTCCCAGGTGTCTTTTATACAGGTAACGAGCTGAGATTAGGGGCACACTCTTAAAGGGAGTGCTCCTAATCTCAGCTTGTTACCTGTATAAAAGACACCTGTCCACAGAAACAATCAATCAATCAGATTCCAAACTCCACCATGGCCAAGACCAAAGAGCTCTCCAAGGATGTCAGATACAAGATTGTAGACCTACACAAGGCTGGAATGGGCTACAAGACCATTGCCAAGAAGCTTGGTGAGAAGGTGACAACAGTTGGTGCGATTATTCGCAAATGAAAGAAACACAAAAGAACTGTCAATCTCCCTCGGCCTGGGGCTCCATGCAAGATCTCACCTCGTGGAGTTGTAATGATCATGAGAACGGTGAGGAATCAGCCCAGAACTACACGGAAGGATCTTGTCAATGATCTCAAGGCAGCTGGTACCATAAACACCAAGAAAACAATTGGTAACACACTACGCCGTGAAGGACTGAAATCCTGCAGCACCGGCAAGGTACCCCTGTTCAAGAACGCACATATACATGCCCGTCTGAAGTTTGCCAATGAACATCTGAATGATTTAGAGGACAACTGGGTGAAAGTGTTGTGGTCAGATGAGACCAAAATGGAGCTCTTTGGCATCAACTCAACTCGCCGTCTTTGGAGGAGGAGGAATGCTGCCTATGACCCCAAGAACACCATCCCCACCGTCAAACATGGAGGTGGAAACATTATGCTTTGGGGGGTTTTTCTGCTAAGGGGATAGGATAACTTCACTGCATCAAAGGGACGATGGACGGGGCCATGTACCGTCAAATCTTGGGTGAGAACCTTCTTCCCTCAGCCAGGGCATTGAAAATGGGTCGTGGATGGGCATTCCAGCATGACAATGACCCAAAACACACGGCCAAGGCAACAAAGGAGTGGCTCAAGAAGAAGCACATTAAGGTCCTGAAGTGACCTAGCCAGTCTCCAGACCTTAATCCCATAGAAAATCTGTGGAGGGAGCTGAAGGTTCGAGTTGCCAAACGTCAGCCTCGAAACCTTCATGACTTGGAGAAGATCTGCAAAGAGGAGTGGGACAAAATCCCTCCTGAGATGTGTGCAAACCTGGTGGCCAACTACAAGAAACGTCTGACTTCTGTGATTTCCAACAAGGGTTTTGCCACCAAGTGCTAAGTCATGTTTTGCAGAGGGGTCAAATACTTATTTCCCTCGTTAAAATGCAAATCAATTTATAACATTTTTGACATGCGTTTTTCTGGATTTTGTTGTTGTTATTCTGTCTCTCACTGTTCAAATAAACCTACCATTAAAATGATAGACTGATCATTTCTTTGTCGGTGGGCAAACGTACAAAATCAGCAGGGGATCAAATACTTTATTTCCCTCACTGTACATATGTATATATAAAAATATATCCAAAGTTTGCTAATTGGCTGACCTGGTAATGTTGTGCCATGAAGAAGGACCCTTGCCTGAAACGTCATTTTAAGGCCACGCAGTGTTGTTGACGAATGTTTGTGCAGCTTTTTTGTTGTTCATTTTGCTTGAGCACCACTCCCAACGCAGCAGCAGCTTCACCAAATAATTGGTTGCAGTCTTTCGTGTCCTCTTAGCAGGTCGATACACGAGCAAATATATAATACGTTGGCGGGGGCAGGGGGGTTGCGCACAACCACACCAACATTGAATAACTTAAGAGCGTGTAGCTAAACATTTGACAGTTTTTTTTGGTTGATTAGCCTGAGAATGATTTCATTGGATCTACAGATCAACATTAGGCAAAACTTCCACAAGCTCTCGTTGACTAGACCACGGTGGCCACCCGTATTGGTTTGACCCTCGACAGACTGGGAATTGGCATTTTGTGCTGTGGGGTGGCGGGAATTGATTTGTACCCAGACCTAATGGCATTGTGTTGAACTTCATCACAGCATACTGCAGAGTCTTCATGAGACCGATTGCTGCTGACTGAGAAAGATGGTTTGATTTTGTCTGTGGAAAAGATGTGAACTCTCGACAAGACAAAGACTGTCACCGCATCGCACGCTTTCAGATGCGCTTCTGTGGCCGTCTGGAATGTTCTTCCTTCCGATATAACTTTTTAATCACCTAGATTGAAAACGTATTTCTTTAGAACTGATTGGTTATCCTTCTCCCACACCTTTGATGAGCACGCTTAGCTACGTACGGTGCGAACGAAGTTAAACATTCGTACAGGTTATGATAAAAACAATTTTTTTAAATAAAAACTAGCAACTAAATTAACACTGCTTTGGTCGAAAGATCCTCGTTACATTTTCCCGATTTCCAATGGCCCGCGTGACATACAAGTGTTACTGAGTCCACTTATATGACGCGGAATTGGGCTTGAAGTATAATTGGGTTTTTTTAAAGTTAGTTTTAATATTGTGGGAGTCACGACCGGTGGTTGTTTAATTTTGTCCGCTGTGGGTTAAGGAGGCTCAGGATTTGCGGCATTGGGGTTTTGTCTCAAGCCGCTCAGTTCGCTTCAACGGCTCAACACGGAAAGGCACCACGCTGAGATAAGAGACCAACGGAGGAATGGAGAGCATGAGAATAATCTTTATTTTTAATATATGTTAGCACACTCAACATGTACCGTAATATTATATATTTAAAAAAAAATCACCCTCAATCCTTTCCCTCTGCAAATTAGATTGGGCTCGATTGGAAAGTAAGTGGTGACTGTTCTGGTCTTGTGCAATTTGGGCAAGTCTGGCCTGTGATCTCTTCTAACTTGCACGTACAGTGAGGGAAAAAAGTATTTGATCCCCTGCTGATTTTGTACGCTTGCCCACTGACAAAGAAATGATCAGTCTATGATTTTAATGGTAGGTTTATTTGAACAGTGAGAGACAGAATAACAACAAAAAAATCCAGAAAAACGCATGCCTCTGAAAGGGAGTGCTCCCAATCTCAGCTTGTTACCTGTATAAAAGACACCTGTCCACAGAAGCAATCAATCAGATTCCAAACTCTCCACCATGGCCAAGACCAAAGAGCTCTCCAAGGATGTCAGGGACAAGATTGTAGACCTACACAAGGCTGGAATGGGCTACAAGACCATTGCCTAGCAGCTCGGTGAGAAGGTGACAAGAGTTGGTGCGATTATTCGCAAATGGAAGAAACAAAAGAACTGGCAATCTCCCTCGGCCTGTGGCTCCATGCAAGATCTCACCTGGTGGAGTTGCAATGATAAGGAGAACAGTGAGGAATCAGCCCAGAAATACACGGGAGGATCTTGTCAATGATCTCAAGGCAGCTGGGACCATAGTCACCAAGAACACAATTGGTAACACACTACGCCGTGAAGGACTGAAATCCTGCAGTGCCCGCAAGGTCTCCGTGCTCAAGAAAGCACATATACATGCCCGTTTGAAGTTTGCCAATGAACATCTGAATGATTCAGAGGACAACTGGGTGAAAGTGTTGTGGTCAGATGAGACCAAAATGGAGCTCTTTGGCATCAACTCAACTCGCCGTCTTTGGAGGAGGAGGAATGCTGCCTATGACCCCAAGAACACCATCCCCACCGTCACACATGGAGGTGGAAACATTATGCTTTGGGGGTGTTTTTCTGCTAAGTGGACAGGACAACTTCACCGCATCAAAGGGCCATGTACCGTAAAATCTTGGGTGAGAACCTTCTTCCCTCAGCCAGGGCATTCAAAATGGGTCGTGGATGGGTATTCCAGCATGACAATGACCCAAAACACACGGCCAAGGCAACAAAGAGTGGCTCAAGAAGAAGCACATTAATGTCCTGAAGTGGCCTCGCCAGTCTCCAGACCTTAATCCCATAGAAAATCTGTGGAGGGAGCTGAAGGTTCGAGTTGCCCAACGTCAGCCTCGAAACCTTAATGACTTGGAGAAGATCTGCAAAGAGGAGTGGGACAAAATCCCTCCTGAGATGTGTGCAAACCTGGTAGCCAACTACAAGAAACGTCTGACCTCTGTGATTGCCAACAAGGGTTTTGCCACCAAGTGCTAAGTCATGTTTTGCAGATGGGTCAAATACTTATTTCCCTCATTAAAACGCAAATCAATTTATAACATTTTTGACATGCGTCTTTCTGGATTTTTTTGTTGTGATTCTGTCTCTCACTGTTCAAATAAACCTACCATTAAAATTATAGACTGATCATTTCTTTGTCAGTCGGCAAACGTACAAAATCAACAGGGGATCAAATACTTTTTTCCCTCACTGTACCTATGTTGAACTTCTTTCGCACCGTACGTAGACAACCGTGCGAATCGAAGCTTGCACCTGCACTGATGGAAAATGCCCCCTCGCTGAATTCTTCCTCCTCCCTCCCTGCTCAGTGTTAACGTGAGTCTGTGTGATGTGCTTTGGCTGCCTTTGTACAGTGTGTAATCCCAATAAGGGGATCACAGCGAACCCGTGGAGCTGTAAGTAACTTTGAGGCATTCGCAATGCACACTCCAAAAACAATGCATTTCGGCATCAAACACTTGCTCTCACGAGGGACCAAGACGTCCCTTACAAAGTCAGCTGGCATGTTTTTAAAATAAATAATAGGCCGAACAATTCTTTGTAAGAAATATAGTACAAGTTTTGAGCTGGAAATTGAATAATCTATTTATAAATCATCATCATCATGATCAGCCCGAGATATCGCCACGTCTCACAATGCGGCCGATGTCATAATTCACCAAGCGACTTGCACATGGATCAATTCCATCTCCTCGGTGGACGTCCTATCTGAGGTGGGGGGGGGGGGACGATAGCCCTCATGACCCCCCCCCCCACCCCCCCGCTTGGATCCGCCAATGCACTGAACGGACAATATAATACCTGGTGGCCTTGGATACCTGTGTTTGTCACCATGGACAGCAGTGGCGAATTGAAGCAGCTTAACTCGAGGTGAAGCCATGGACTAAATACCCGAGCTGCCGGCAGTGTCCCGGAAAGAGGATTTCCGCGACCTGCCACGTGCCCGTCTCGCTCGCCTCGGGGGCGCAACTCGTCGGGGAATCGGAGAGTGGGATGAGCAACGTGAGAAGACGGAAGAAGATGTGCCTGATGATCATGTGTCTCATCCTGCGCAAGTTGTGCAGCAGCGCGCGTGCCTCCGTGAGCCCGCTGTCAGGTACCCCCTGCCCCCCCCCCCCAACAGCACCACTCCCTTCTTTTAATTGGCTGCGCGTAGTGGCAAGATGTTATCTCCCTCGCCTGGTATGCAGGAGGTCGTGGGTTCGATCCCAGCGCTGACGCCTGCTGCTGTATATTTGGAGTTTGCGGTGCTACTCTCTCTCTCCCTCCTCGTGGTCGCGTGGATTTTTATCCGGGGGTCCTCCGGGTTTTCCCTCCACATTTAGGATGGACATCACGCGTTTGGAGTATTTGGCTGCAATATATTTCCACGTGATAAACCACTTGGCTTAGCTATCATTTGTGGCCAGGCCGCTTCTGATAGCAAAATAGTAATTCCTATGTCCTATAAAGAGCACCTCTGATTAACATGGTTGGCTACATACGGTGCGAAAGATGCTCAATATACACACATACACATACAAAAGCAGCTGTTAAGAGATTCTATTGTGAGTGACTTAGCCCTTCAATTGCTTTGTCTGAGTTGGTGAATTGGAGACTCACACCCGCCAACGCCTTCACGTGTTATATTTGGGGCAGTTGTTAAGTTCTACGTGTCGGTGGCTTGGAGTTTGTAGTCGCGGTCTCACGCAGGAGAGAAGAGAGTCTTTGATTTTTCCACTCGTGTATGAGGTGTCGGCATCAGGCGGCAGGCAGATTTGTGGGTATGCAGGAGGTCGTGGATTTGTGATCTGGCTGTCGACTGATGATGCCTGTTGTAATTTCTGTCGAAACGTCGTACCCCCTGGTGGCCAAAGCTACGAGTTAGCGACCATCATGTGGAATGTTTTCAGCAACAGTATAAGATAAATAAATAAAATATTTTTTCAAACGGAGCGCCCCCTACTGCGTTAAATGTTCGAGACCGTGAGCGTAACGATGTGATTAGGCAAGAGGAGCCGCGATGTATAAGAGCCTTGGTGCGACTGCGCTAGACAAATCAAATATTGGGGTCCCACCGGACCGATTGCCGCATCCCCTGAGCTGATAGTGTAGTGACTGTTACACCGCTTCATCCATCAGTGGCTGACCATGGCTGGCGATCATGATGATGATGATGGTCTGGGGGTGAAGAGGGACAAGACAGATGACCGCGAGCGACCGCGGTTGCTGCGACGGACGAACAGCAATGTGCTCAAAGCGTTCGAGTAAAAGAATGTGTTCGAGGTCGCGAGTTATTATTCCGCTATTCCTTGGTGGTAGATAATACAGCTACCACCTGCGCTTGGTGGTGGCGTGAAGTTGCGTAGCCTCGGTGTGCTGTTCAGCACCGCAAAGAGATAGGCAGGCTAAGCTTTCCACTCCTTCACGGGACATATTGCTTAAGCGCGTTTTATCTGATCACGTCCCGTCCGTCTGGTGGAGTGAGGCCAACTCTTTGCGGTCGGGACCGGAGCTTTTGTCACTCGGCGAGGAAATTAGGCAGCAAAGAAAGGGCCCCTTTTGTTGAATGAGCAGGAAGAAAAACAGTCAGCGCGCCGGGTAGAATGAGTGAGATTAGCTTCTCAAAATAACGTTGCGGAATTTTTACCAGAACCCTTGAAAACCCAGCCTTGCTTTGTCAAAACTCATCGCATGACATCTGAAAGATTATAATAAGATATTTTTTAAACTTACTTTTAAATGTGCGTTATTGTTGCTTCGCGCTGAACACAATCGCTGCTTTGATGCCACGTCCGAGTTACGGAAAGAGTTTGTGTTTCGATTATTGACAGCGTGTACATGAATAGCCCACGGTTCGTCACCTCCCCACGCCGTACAGGCAGTGAAGGTTATTTGACCATACTTCACCACATGCTGGTCAGTGCTGGTTAACGAAGGTGGTGGGAGTACAGAACGGCAGTCGAGTTTGCTATTCAAACACACGGGGGGAGGGGGGGGGGGTCACCCATCTACGCACCATCTAGGCTCAACTCCTTCTTAGCTTCCGAGATCTGATGGGGTTCAGGTACGAACCAGGTGATGTTATCAGAAGCGTTCATTGAGCACGGAGTTATTTTGATCCCTACTACTCCGTGGTTGACGTCGACCGGAACGGCTCGGAACGCTGTTCGGGGAATGATTTTTGACTGACACTGACAACAACGATGAGTCTATGCGAAACATTTTTACATCGGATAATCGGAATATAGTTATGCAATATTATATATGATGATTATTATTATGGATAGGAATACTTTGTAATCCTGTGGCAGAACCTAATACCAACAAAGTTCTACTCCAAGCCAGGCATGGCTGCGTGTGAGAAGTTAAGGCCCTTTCAGCTCGACTTCCTTCGGCCCTTGCGGATGGTTTAGGAGTCAACATCAAATAAGTCACAAACATTGCTGCTTTCAGCCGTTCGGAAGGGTTGGGAGTGGATGGTGCGCTTGTTTTTTTTTAGCTGCAATTGTGGTTCGGTATCACTGGCGGGATCGCTCACCTTGGTTGCGCAAAGCAACACAATGCGCATCAATTTGTAAGAACCAGTTGAATGACTTCTCTGGTACGGGCAGGGATGCTGCCGTGTGTTGTAATGTTTGACACACTGGACCGGAAATCCAGAGGTCTCCATAAACACACAAAGCGTCTACATGAATCACTCGGCCTCGCGCATCATGCAATCACCATCAACAGTTCCTGAATATTGATTTAAAGCTTTCGTGACTGCAGTAATTCATATTCTTAGCTCTTTCGGAAAAGTCACGTTGAAGGGAAACAATAAAATAATAAAAAATCTATAAAACAATAAAAATTCTCACGACGTTTCGACCATAACACAAACACCTGATGACGACCGTTTGTGTTATGGTCGAAACGTCGTGAGAATTTTTATTGTTTTATATATTTTATTATTTTATTGTTTCCCTTCAACGTGACTTTACCGAAATAGCTAAGAATATAGTTCCTGAATAACTACATTGTTGGTCCCCCTTGTTTTAGGCCACTGTCGAATACAATTTGAGCAAATCTGACTTTGATTGACATGCAGCAGTGAGACAGAGACATCTGTAGACCGGTTTTGCCATGATCAGGGCTCATCATTGCTGTTTAGTCAAGAATGCTCACTGCCTCTGGGAACCATACACGCAGAGTCGCCATACCAACACGATGGGCCTTCATAGCTTGGCGAGTACCAACAACAACCATTGAATCTGTAAATGGCGAGCAAACGTTGCAAAAACTGAAAAAAATTTGGTGGAATTGTTTCATCATTTACAGATTGCATTAATCCAGAAGTCGCCGGTTCAATCTTCTCGCGAGGCAGTTGAAAACATTGACGTGTTTTTGTTAAAAAAAAAAAATCCCAGCCTCTTTCCACCCAGCAGTATACATTGGTTACACCACAATCGATTGGCAGGTCAGGTGTGGTGGGGAAAAGTGTGGGTGCTCCCACCTCTTCCAAGACATCAGGCCGGCGTAGAAGAGTTGGATTGGCCAAAAACAGCCGCCCAGCTCTAGCGGGGGACCTTCTGCCAGCAGCGGCATCAGCAAGAAATTGCAGGGCTGCCCCTGTGCCCCTATCTGGCATGAACAGCTGTAGGGGTCTATAAACTTGCAGGGCGTTTCTCCAGGCCCTGCCCTCCCCTCCCCTCCCTGACCTCCCTCCCCTCCCTGCCTCTCCTTGGGTTTGCAAGCGGCAGGCGCAGATTAAAATGCCGTCTTTCCAGTCGGTCGCACTAATTACTGCGCCTCGCCCATCTCGGCGAGGGCTCGATCGCCTCCCCCGCCAGCCTCTCAGGAAACTTCCTGTCACGTTTAAATGTCCCCCCCCCCCCAAACACGCGGGATTCATTATATCATCATCGGCAGCCATTTGAAAGAAAATGGAACACTTTCGAAGCCCTTAATTTTGTTTACAAGCACACCGGAGGAATAGTCAAAACAATCCGCCCCTGACTGACACGGAGCGGTGGAGACATTGACCCGGCACGGGATTGACAGCGCGTTGTAAAGATGACTAAAGCAATGTGTGCAGGCCCTGCAGGTGACACGTACATAGCGGAAGTGTCTCTCTTTATTCAATCTGTATCGGAGGCAAAGGTGCAGCCCTGCGATTGCTTGCTCAGGACATTGCGAGTGGAAGTGGCTTCTTTCCAGTCGGTTCTTCATTTCAAGGCCCTGGACACCGGCGGCCCCTGGTGGCCTTTAGTGCGGCCCCTGACGTGCGCCCCCCCCCCCCCACTGACAATACACAACACGTGACAACACTCACCACCATCATGCTGCTGTCAAACCCCCAATGGTTTCAAATGTGTGGCGGCCCTCACACACACTGATGATGGTCTTATCGGCGAAAGTGCCCCTCCCTCTGAACATTAGTGACGGACACTGCGCCAGAGGGGGCCCTAGAAAAAGCCCTATCGAGGGTATTTGGGCCTTCCTCTTCCGCACTGCTCCGATGTCGTGGAAGAGATGGGTCTGTGCCGACGCTTGACCTCAGCACGCGCGACCAGTCCGACTCATTCATACAGCTGGGTGGACAACGCCCGGCCAGGAATTAAATAAAATGACCCCCTTTTTTTTGTTTTGTTCCCGCTGCACCTGGAGATCAAAATCGCGCCAGTGACCTCTGGATTGGACAGTCCGAGTGTACTCACCATTACTCCACACAGCGGCGTCCTAATAGGACATAATAACTGACAACATCGCTGTGCGGTGTGTGCCTGTGACCTTGTTTACAGGAGGCACATCTGCCACGACTAGAGATGAAACGACGGCTGTGAACAAAGCACTTCCACTTTCCTCCAGCGTCTCCATTCAGCACGAGGTGAGACGCGAGAGACGTCGACGCAAGGACTATGCGAGATGCCCCCCCCTCCCCCGACTTAAACCCTTCCATTGCTTCGCTGCATTTCTACAAAGTGCACTCATCCAGGCAAAGTAGGCAGCTGATGTGCGTGGTGTACAATGTCACCCCCCCCCCCCCTCTGGCATTGTATGAGTTAATGGTTGTTGCATTAAAGGCGGTACTTTGTAAACATTATTTTTCGTTTATTTAATGTCAACTTGATACTTTGACGCCACGTGTTTTGGGGCGGTGTGTTGGATGTGTGAGCTGCAGATTGTAGCCCTGCCGGGCGGCATCAGCCGTATAGCGAACGGCTCGCAATCGAAAGGTTGCGAGTTCAAATCCAGGTTGGGGTTTGACTCAGCCCATCGTCACTACGCCGTCGATTAAAATCGGTACCACTTTGTCGGGTACTCAATTATTGGTTGTCCTGTCGATATACTCGCGCCCCTGCCATACGAACATAGAATTTCCATGACAGGGCTGTAAACTAGGGATGAGCATCGGCTTGATGTTCGCTTGAGCAGGAAATCACTCTGACTCGTTTCACGTGTCTTATCGCACGCTGTTGAGCGTGTGTTTGTGACGGGCAGCGGTGATTGCGATGCGATGTATGACGAGACTGGGTCAGGGTGAGAACGTCTCCTGAGTGTCTTGCATCTGCCCAATCTCGCTGATGTTCTCGTTTCCACTACAGCAGCCCTGAAGAGCAACTCGGTGGAAAACCAGACGAAAAAAATCAGCCTCCTCCACACCGTGGTGGGTGTTTGCGGCGTCTCATCGGCTGCTCCTGAGGTTGGGAATTCTCTTCACCTCCCAGCTGTCTGCACTGACGATTCCCTGCCGTCTTTTCGCTCCACACTCACGACCGACCTCTGCCCTTCCATTGACTCGTTACACCCGGGCAATGCCTCCATAATATTGTTCACTTTTGGTGATGGCTTGGGGAGGCCTCACTCCAGCAGTAGATAAATCACGGTTAATGATGATGATGATGTGACATTTCCCCACTATTTTTACTTTCATCTCCATCCTCATCAATGCTCGTTCCGTTCCTGCTGTGGCAGGACGAGTTCGAGATGGCGTTGTCTCAATAGGGTGGCACAGTGGTTTTGTGCCTCACAGCAAGGAAGGACCTGGGTTCGAATCGCAACTCAGGTGTCTCTCTGTGTGGAGTCTGAATGTGTCCCCTTCTATTCTGCATGGGATCCCTCCGGGTTCTCCCGTTTCCTCCTATAGCAAATACAAACGTATAATGTAACTGGTATTGGCCCAAGTTACATGTTTTACTGGTATTTGCCAAGACAAATGACTCAATTATGTATGTATGTATGTTGAACTTCTTTCGCACCACACGTAGTCAACCGTGCACATTGGAGTTGCGGGGGAAGGACAACAAAGTAAACACGAAATGCAGTTCTAAAACAACGATTTCAAAGTCCATAGCTCCAGTGGCTTCCAGACGGCCGCAGATGCACATCTTAAGGAGTGCGATGCAGTGTCCGTCTTTGTTCGATGGTGAGCCGAAAGCCACTGCTGCGAGAGTGACCGGATTTTGCGTGACGATGGTTTATTCTCTTTGGTGAGAATTTTTTTTGGATTGCACACAGCAGCAGCAATATTGCCTCCTGCTGCGAAAATGTGACAGGACCCACGTGAAAATAAAGTATTGAGACTCAGTGAGGCTTTCATATACAGTATCTCTTACAGCTGTTCAATCCGCCCAATTCTTGCCTTTCTCTTCCTTTCAGATGTATTATTTCTAACATTTGGTCTGTCTTTGCTGTGTGCGCGCGTGTGTGTTTACCCTGTGCAATTACTTGAGATGCTTTTTTAGTAGGATATTCACGCTGTATTTATTGAAATGATTGTTCGTATTGTTGGGATGCTGTCGTGGTTGTAATGGTTTGGAGCGCTGATCGACCCTGTTGCAGTTGAAACAATGGGCACGTTTCCTAACTCCCCCAGCCCCCAGCCACTGCCACCCATAAGGTATTCGAATCAGGCCCCAACTCTGATCCACTCTATCTCTCTTGGCCTCTTTGTGTCCTGCGAAGAAGGGCAATTACCCTAAACGTCTCCAATTACATATATTTGTTTTGCTTTCAAGGCTACGCAGTGTTATTGACGAATGCGTTGAGTTGTCAGCAGTCTAAACATTCACCCAACAGTTCGTCGATCGGTAGATTGCGCGCGTTTCGGAATAGCGCTGTGGGTACTCTGATCTCTTCCAAGGCAATTGGCTTCTAGAGGGGCTCTCCAAAGCTCCCTGTAATTGATCATCGCGATCGGTATTTTTTGTTTTCATCGAGGCCCATGTTGTATATATAGGCTCATATACAACACCCTTCCGCCAGCAGTGGCGTGAGAATGTTTTTTCAGGACTTGCGCCTTTATTACATTTGTATTGCCAATTATGGGCGCGCGATGCGAGCACCTGAATCTGGCATTGCTCAACGTTTCACTTCATGTATGCATTCACGCGCTGTGGCGTGACAGAACGTGGGTGTGTGTGCGTGTCAAAACACAGGCAAACGTCCCCCGTATAACCTTGACAGACTTGTCGGGGCAAGTAATGTTAGCGAGTAGCATCTATGGAAGCCGGCACGGAACTCAAGCGGGTGGTTGGCCAGTGACACGCCCGGCCGCCTTTGTCTCCCCAGTGGCGATTTTTACGCACCGCACCAGGTACTCATTTGAGGCTGAGTCGACCGAGAGGAGGCCCAGGATCGGTTGAGATAATCGTCACCTGGTGTTGGTGGCCGTGAGCGGGAATCGAACTCTGGCGGGGCGGGTTCGTAGCACAGCGCGCTAACCACTGCGCCACCGCTCTTTGTGTGTGCGCATATGCGTGTACTCAAATACACGCGTGAGTAGCGGTTAGCGCGCTGCGCTAGGAACCTGTCGACCCGAGTTCGATTCCCGCTCAAGGCCAACACCAGTGACGATTCTTTGAACCGGTCCTGGACCTCCCCTAGGTCGCCTCAGCCTCAGATGAGTACACGGTGCGATGTGTGAACATCGCCAATGGGGAAACAAAGGCGGTCGAGCGTGGTGCTGGCCACCCACCCCCTCGTGTACCGTTCCGACTTTCATAGGTGCTCGCTGACAGCACTTGCCCCTACAGTCTATTGAGGCTATACGAGGGGGGAGGGATCTTTGTCTTTGTCCTCACGTAGGCACACTCAAACGAGTTCCCACTGCGTGGTTTGTGTGCACGTTGGGCAATAAACATCACGCGGAACACGCCCGCGCCACCTACACGTGTCGCGCACACACGAAAAGGCCCCCGCAATTGTCCCAACAGCGAGGTGCAGGAAGCCCAGGGCAGTGTCCTTTGCAGTGATCACATTTTCAGCGGCAACCGCTGGCTCCCGGCAAACTCTGCCCCACCCAATAACAAAAGACCACGAGCCACGGGGGTTGGTCGGTAACACCTGGGGTGGCAAATGCTGGCAGTGTCCCCCCCCCACCCACCACCGACCCCATAGGGCAGTAGCCACCATAGGCACAACAGCAGAGGCTATGTAGTATCCGTTTCACAGACACACTTAATATTGTAATTTTTGCAGATGGGTCACGTCGCATTAATTTTTAGCCAAAACAATATTCCGATGACAATGTTTGTTTTTGTAGCTACCGCGGTGACATCGCCATCGTAGAGAACTGTGATCACAGAGGTTTAATCCACCAGTAGAAAAAAGTCATTGGTGGTCAATCGCTACCCTCGCTCGTACCGATCATCTAGACTGTGGCGATGTCTCAACAGGGGTGGGGGTTTGCAAGGCCAATCTATTACGGGGCTATTTGCATGGATGAGCGAATCTCGCCCTTAACACCAGGCAGTGAAATCGGGCGAACTTTTATTTGCCTTGGCCAGCCAGCTGCGCTTGCCCAACCACACAAGACCATTCAGTTGCATGTTTGAGCAGCTACGCTCTCTCTCTTTCTCTGCGAACAGCTGGCTAGTGGTAATTATCGCAGCTGCCGCCGGTATCATCGCACCGTACGTAGCCAACCGCGAGGTAATCGGAGGGGTGTGCGAGAGACGTGGGAAGGCGTATTTAAGAAACGTGTAAACTTCGCTTTGAGTGCCACACCGAGAGATCGAATCGAACCGCGCGACCTCCGGATTGGTGGCCTAAAACAAGAGGGCCGACAATGCACTTCTTCAGGAACATGGTGATGGTTCGTGTTTTGTGTGTGTGTAGAATGTGTGTGTGTGTAGAATGTGTTTGTGTTTGTGTGGTCTGTCGCTCCGCACGAAGTTTCAGGTCTTCTCGGCCACGGTCATTCCCTCCCTTCTCTACGCTTGCGAAACGTGGACCCCCCTAATGGAACATCTTCGCCGGTTAGAAACATTTAGGCTAGCCTGCCTACGATCCATCCTGGGTTTAACCAGGCTGGATTGTGTGAGGAGCTCACAAATCCTTGAAAGATCTGGGCAAGGTCCCATCGGTGAGCTCCTCCGGCAGGCAAGGCGGCGTTGGCTGGGTCATGTAGCCCGCATGCCCAGCCACCGCATGCCGAAACAGCTTTTGTTCGGCCGGATCGAGGGGGCTAAACGGGCGTGGCACGGGCTAGAGAAGAGATTGAGTGATGTGGTATAGGAGGACGTGGAGCTGAGTGGATTTGCCGATGACTGGTACCAGCGGTGTCAAGATCGGCCTCTGTGGAGGAGGCTCGTGAAGGACGCTACTGGGCAGTTGGAGGCAGTCGCCCTCCAACAACAACGGAGGGCGGAGGAGCGACGCTCACAACAACGAGCGGAGCGCCGGGTGGCTAAAGCACAGCAGGTTGGCACAGTAGGGGGCACAGGTGGTGCATCAGCTAGTCATCTCAGTCATCTTAGTCAGTTGACCCGTGGCACTTGGGTCTGCCCTGTGACCTCCTGCCAGCGGGCGTTCGACACTTCACGTGGCCTCAAGGTGCACATGGCCTGGCACAAGCGTCGTGGTGACGTCACCGCCACTTAGTGGCGAATGGCGCTTGTTTTTGTTGTGTAGAATGCACGAGGTTGGGGGGGGGGGGTGAAAATTTTTGTACGGTACATGTGTTTTTGGCGCGTTATTTGAGACCTCACGATTGCTGCAAGTCTCACCGTTTGCGAACTATTCATGCCACCAGGGCAGCATCCTGACCTCCCTGTGCACGGTCAGTTAATGACAGGACGGAGCTTCTCACCAGAGGCGTTGCAACAGTGACATCAAAAAACACGGCAGGCCAGAATATGGAAAAAACCCACAACCGGCACGGTGTTTTTTTTATTTAATGCCGCAGAGTAATTGCGGGGTTGGGTCGCGACGGACACTCTCAAGCGCTTGATGTAAGTGAGATGATTGTGGTGACTCCCACGGAGGCTATGGAGTGTGTAATTTTCTCCTGGGGAGTGCGGTAGTGGTGGTGATGGTGAGGCGGGGTGGGAGTTTCCCCGAGGCTCCCCTCTCTCTGGGGAGAGGGAGATAGTGATGAGGGTGATGATTACGCAGGAATGAGCGCGGGGAGGTGAACGAGGAAGAGAGGAGGGGGTGACAGGCGGGCGGGGTGGGGGGGCACCGCTGGGAAGATGGGAAGACTGGGCCCTGTTGTTAATAATCGCCGAGTAGCATCTGGAGCGCCTCTGTGTTGACGCAATGAAACAAACTTGCGCGGTGGCCAAGTGGGTTTTGTGTATTCAAACAAGGGAAGATTCCAAAAAACTACCCAATGAATATTGGCATTGCACGAATTAAACAGCCCGCAGTTTGTGGCGATATAACCCGATCTATTGGACCCTATATTAAACCACTGTAGACTGCGCTCCTTCAACGGTGGCAGTGACACGGGTCAGGCAGCTGCCGTGTCGACAGAGACATCTGTAGCACGGTTGGCTACGTACGGTGCAAAAGATGTCCAACATGCATACAGCATACACACAAAACTACACGAACGCTCCCCTTGACGCCGCCTCGTCGACACTGGCATTTCGCTCCTGAACATATTGCTGCCATGCGCTATAGTTGAAGCCACCCACGTTGCGCGACGCGTCTCGTTCCTACGTGAACAGCCGTTTGTATTTTGCACTGCGTAGGCTTCAGCGGTTGTGGCCGTGCAGCTCTGTGGCTGTGCAGGTCTATCGAACATCGTGCCGAGCAACGCGTGGCACGACCCGAATTATGAACGCATCGGAGAAGCCAAAGCTGAGCGATTCCCGGACGTGTATCCATTTTGATAGCTGTGGCCTTGCACATAGATGGGTGGGAAGCAGTTGCCCAGTGCAGCCGGACATCGCGTTTACCAAAGCGACCTTTCGCTGTTAAGTGTCAAGGGTGAGGCAGCTGCTGTCAACAGAGACATCTGTGTGGCTCCGCGCAAGCACAGCTAAAAGAGACATTGGGAAGGAACGCTCGTACTCATTGTGGCTTCTCTGGCCACGGTTCAATGCGGAGAGGGGGGCTGAATGTCATTGCCTGTTGAATTCGTACCCCAGCAGCTACACACGCAAGAGCTTGGGTACACAGAGGACCGCGGCAGCCTTCAGCCACTGCAAGGCAGCACAGTGAACGTGTGATTAATGCTATGCTTATGCACATTGGGCGGTGAGCGATAGTAAACAGCTCGTTTCCCGAATGCATCAGCTGTGTTAGTCTTATACAGCCGGGGGGTGGGTGGGTGAGGGGATCGTGGGGTTTCCTTGACCATACTTCACCACCACGCTGGCGAGTGCGGGTTGGTGAAGTCAGGGAGCGTAATCGTGGGAGCTTAGAAGTACAGCACAACAATGAAGTTTGCTGCACCGGCATTTGCTGCTCTCAGCGTAACACGTGGCCCTGCAGAAAAACCCTTGCGTGCAAAGTGGTCGCCTGTTCCAAGCATTGCCCAGGGATCAATCCTGCAACGTTCTTACCCTCCCCTCGTGGGCATCTGTGAAAAAAAAGAGCCATATAGCTCATCGGATTTCTCCAGTATGAATACATTTTCAGATTCTGATCGCTTCTTTAGAGTGTGGCGAGATTGGGCGCATTCTTGGTGATTTCGTCGTAGGCTGATCTTTCACTGACGCTGCGGAAAATCTGTAATTTAGTTGACGCCGGATGTTGAGTGATAAGTCAGTCGTGACTCCTGGCTCTCATTCGTGGACATACTTTAGCATTGTTTAAACAAACCTCTGATAGCTTCTGAGAATGTTTTTTTTTTTTCCGGCTGTAAGACGGCGTTGTTTGGAATGATGACCCGTACCTGTTAATCCCTTATCAGTGCCCTACCTTTTTACAGACCAATTCAAACCTTATTGGTCACCCCGTGCCCTAATAAATCATCCGACAAAGTCCCATCACAAGGGAGATACACAAACAAATATATATAAATATTTGTTTGCGCGTATGGACCTGAAAAAAAAATTCTCTGTACAAGAATACGGAGTAAGCCGTGATGGGTTGACAGCTATGATGGTCCGACGTTTCACTCCATGTGCTGGAAGCGTCTTTCGGAAGCTGAAATGAAAGATCCTGAAGAAAGTTCCCAGCACGTTGAGTGAAACGTCTGACATCGTGCCAAACGACACGCGGCACAAACCTTATGACACAATCGCATGAAGCCAGAGAGCCCAAACGCTCGGATCTCCTTTGCATGGTAATATGACGTCATTGATTTTCCCTGTGGAGTAACGATTTTTTTATGAAGTTTTTCGAACACCATAATGAACGTCGTCTGGGTACAAACAAATAGGGTTAGCAGCGGGTGGCAGCAAATACACAGCAGCTTTGCGTGCACATTTTAATCGAACGCACAACTTCAGAAATGCGTACTAACAAAAAGTGTCATCGTTTAGCAAGATAAGTTCGAGTCAGAGGACACGTGTAATTGTAAAATGAATCCTTGTTTAATTTTTTTTTAAACGAGGTGGCCAATCATGTTTCCCATTTCACTAAATTCAAACAGGTTTTTTTTGTTTACATTTCAACAAATGTCCCACTCCTCTTCAAACCACGGATCAGGGGGACACAATACACCACTTGTGTAAATAAACGGCCCGCTGCCAAGCTAGTTCTTATGGACAACAGATGTTGTTATCTTTACAGGAAGCTGGGCGTCTGCAAACAATGATCTCATGGGAGGTGGAGGAGGAGGAGGGAGGAGAGAGAAGTTTTTTTTGCCAGATGGGCGGCTTTCCCAGCTCCCCATTGGCTCGCAGATATCGTTCTCATGGCTTAAGCTCCACTCAACTGCCTGCACGGTTTGAATGAGTTTGCGAGCTGTGGAGGCGACTGTCGGCTGTTGCTAATGCTGTAGAGGACCTTGAGGACTTGGACATCTTAACGTTGACGTATCAACCAGGGTCACACCAAGATGGGTTAACAGCAGCCAGTAGATTCTTCTCAGTTACAATCAGTAAGTCGTTTTTGTCGGTGTTACTTGTGTTTGTCTTGTTTGTTTTTACTCCGAGCTTGTTTCTATAAATGAGGTTGTTTGAGATATTGTATTTTTTTTTGGTCTGCAAGGGCGTCCCGTATTTTGTATTGGGGTTCTCTTGCCGATAACATCTGGTGATGCAGCAGCATCATCTAACGAGCCCGACTCTGCTGATCGCACCGAGAAGCTCTGTCTTGCTTTGACGAATGCTATTTGATAATATTGGTCTGCAAGGTGTACAATGCTCACGGACTACAACATGTTTGTGGAAAGCGGAGTTTTTACTTTATTGTTGTTTCTGCCTTTCATTTTGGTGCCATTTTTAAAATTCATTTTTATTTTCTGAGAGTTTTCATTTGCTTGGGTAGTTGCTATAAAATATGATTTCGCCCTTCTACAATTACTGTACAGCGATGTGGGATGCAATTAATTATAAATGACTAAAGCTATGTTATTATTATTGCTCCATGGCAACAAGTAATGCCTTTGTGTTTGGTGTTACTTGTAACTGTATCACGAGCAATATTTATCAAGCGTTGGTCCGGAAAGCCAAGAGGCACGTGTCCAGATATTGCGTGTGTTTATTTAGGTGTATATGTGGAGACGCTGTTTATTTAGGTGTATAAGTGGAGACGCTGAGTAAAGTTCAGCTTCTGCAGGGTGATCCAGATGTCTTGTGACCCCACCCCCCCCCCCCAATTACTTGAACCCTAACAATCATTTCTGCTTTAAAGAAACCTTCCTAAAAAAAAAGATACAATTTTAGAGAGTTAAATGGTGTGGTTGCCTCAACCACACCCTGTGGTTGCCTCAACCACAGGGTGATGTGATGCGCCTAGTGCAGTAATCACGGTTAGTTTCGGTGCATGCCGGCTTGCTCGCCACTATGTGTGGCATGCCTTTGCTCAGCGACACGGCGAGATCGCGAACTTATGTTCGTGCAGCGCTTCGTGTTGTTTATTTTGTCATTTAGCGTGAGCCGGGTCGCTTTTGCGAATGAGACGCCATATCGCGGCCTCACGAGCTCTCGCCCAATGGTTGAACAAAAAACAAAAACCAGATAAACTCTCACTTGAGAGCAGTGAGACGGAGGCAGAACTTTCTATTAAAGTGTAAACGCAACGGAGTCTGCAATCCCGCCGCATTGCATTTTTATTTGATTGCCAATAACCGCGCGATTTAATAACAATGCGTGGATCTTGCTTTACGGAGACGAGAGGCCGAAAGTTTCGGAAGAGCGATGGCAAAAAAAAAACAAATCTATTTAAAATAAACGCCGGCGTTCATGAACAATTCAACTCTTGCACGGTTGAAAAATAGGTCTCGAGAACATTTCAGCCAAAACATATATATTTTTTGTCAGTTTAACACGTAGGCTTTTCGCGACCAATATCATCAATAATAGAGATTTTTTTTGGGAGGTTAGGTCGCGTAAATATAAAAAAACGTGTGGTTAAAGCCCGCCAACTAGTAAACTAGTAAGGGTTGGCTGTGTCTGATGGTGGCGGGTTTTAACGTCACATTCATATATTTACGCGATCTAACCCAAAAAAACCTTCATCACGGAGAGATTTTTGCCATTGTTTTAAAGAGGCAAGTCCCAACACTGAAGGGGGTGGCGGGGAGGGTTATGAAGGGGACAGCCCCGTGATTAATTTGCATGCCACTGCCGCCACCCCTGCGCTGCTTGCTGCTACGCGTGGGGGGGGGGGGCTTGCCCTCAAGTTGCTCGCTGTGCTTTCTCCACCGCGCGAAATGTGACCTGCAGTTACGGTGGTGGTGGCGGGCAGGCGGGCGGAGCTTGTGTCATTGCTGCCCTGGAGACCCCCGGAGATTGATGATTGATGTATATCGGCATTCGTCGAGATGTCTCACCTTAAACAGAGTGGGCCGCGCGAAGGCTGCAAAAGTTTCCACTCGAAAATACAAAGTATTTCTCGATTGCCCGATGCGCAAATACGAAGGAGACGTTGCAGCGATACACTCCGATAACTCCTGACGCGGTCATCTCTGGCCTCACCACCTGAATGTGAAACTGCAGCTGTGGCTCCAGATGTGTATCGGCCATACGACAAGCGGACGACGGGGGCAGCCGTGCCGCTCAGACCGGGGCGCCACTGGGGACCACTCTCCCCAGCTGTGCCCCCGCCTGCTGGACTGGTGTCAGAGATTACAACAACTAAAAAAACAACTCGACTGGTGTCGTTAAATGAATACAAAAAACTCCGAAGCAATTGTCAGAGGACGGATTCCCACCGCCCAGTGGCTGAGTGACTAACGTCCGCTCAGGGGGAGCGCCAATCGGGCAAGGAGGGCCCCCCCCCCAATGTGGGATTTGTCACGCGCTGTCGCCAAAACGTCACTGCTCGAATTCAATTTTAAATAAAACGCGGAACGTAAAATGAAAGCGTTTTCATAACAAACAAAAACATTTTAACCGCGTTTTAAATAAGTTTCTTGCTCTTTGACACTGCTGTTGAAAACAAATCTCATGGTGGTTGTTAAGGCGGGCCCCCAACTCTTAGCTTTGGCCACCAGGGAGGAGGGGGGCAAGGCACCCCCCTGCCCCCACGTTCGTTACGCTCCTGCCACCGTCTAATCCTACCCCCTCCCTTATAAATCTATAAAGAACTCCTCTTATCCACGAACCTATTACCCATGAGATCTATAGGTTATGTGAATATGCCTACTATCTGCGCCCCCTGTTTCTATGTGTGTCCCCCCCACCCCCCATCCTGCACTGTCTTTCAGAATAACGTAACGTATGTTGTCTTCACCATTGTAGCTTGATCTAACCCAGTAGTAATTCGAAAGTGTGGCAAGGAGCCGAATCTGTGTTTTATTTTATCTTACTTATCCTGGAGGAATCTGATGAGCGATAATGGATTTTTTCTTCTTCACACATGTCCAGTAGGGGCGGGTCAGAACGTTGTCATTGTTTTAATACAAAAACACGATAGGAGTGTAAACCAGAGGTAAGTAAGTCACAAATAAAATATAAATAAAAGTGCCGACCGATGTTTTTTTTCAACACTAAGTGCAGGCTTGGGCAAGGCAGCGAAACATTAACAAAACAGTCCCAGGCCACACCAAGACAACAACACACAGTCCCTCAATGAAACTGCACACTGAAATTGAACTATCGATGCACTGGGGGACGGTAAGGATAGCATGCCATGTTACGCAATCAAGCTCAGTTCGATTTCTAGTCTGGAGGGCAGCAGTTGCGCTAACCACTGGGCCACCGCTCCACCTCGCCCAGCGCGGTTTAAAGTAAGATTTAAGAAACGTGCAAGTTGGGAGGGGCGCGTTGCATCCACGGTGTCCTCCCTGTGTCCGTGATCCGCTGGGCGGTGCCACCATCCACACCGGAAATCTTCACTTGGATAACTCGGAAATCCGAGGCTTAAGGTTGCCTTGGTAGCCACTGATCGGTGCCACGTAAATGAACTGCCCAACGCCGTCACTGGTTTGTGTCACTGCTATTGCCGTTAAACATCTCAAAACATATCATCGTCGTCACCATCATTATCGCGAGCCACGGTCAATCCACTGCTGTATGAGGATATCCCCAAGGCACCCACCCGCACCTCATCTCCCACGATGCAACTTCCACCTAGCACCTGTACACAAGCTGACTTCAACAGACCTACGCGTACAGCATACTGCATGTATGCAATCATTGTATGGGAGTAAAACAGCAATCGCAAAGTCCACAAACACGCAATCGACGTTCGAGAGTTATTTTGGCCAAAACGCATGCAGGGAACAAACTCATCGGGCTAAAGAAAGCATTAAATTAAGAAAGAGTGGTGAAAATCAGACTGCGCATCCTCAGGTTAACTTTGACGTGGACGGCAGATCATCAGACGGTGGACATCGATTAACGAAAACGGGACGAGAGCTGAAACGCGGTCAGAGTAGCAAGGAGGGGTGCCCCCTTGGAACCACGCTGAGCAAGAGAGGGGAGCACTTAGGCTCGAGAACGTACGCAAGTTAGACATCGCATTGATCATTTCAGAGGAACGAGTGGCCTTGGGCAGTACACGCACCTAGGAGGGATGATGGCCAGTGAGATCGGGACTAATCACGGAATGCCAATCGAAGGGAGGAACGAGCCCGAGGGGGCGTCCACTGTGGAGATGAAACCACGGGGGGGGGGGGGGGGGGGGGCTCGGGTAGGAGTGAAGTGGAGTAGGGCATCAGGGGGCCCTGAGGCAACACTCGCGGCTTGGTGGAGGCCTTCATCCTGCAATGGGTAGCTCATAGATGATGATGATGATGATGATTGTGATCGAGCTTTGTACATCCCATCCAATCACAGTACGTATCTTCTTACTCTCTAATGGTGCCATTGGGGGAAGTACAGGAGGGTTGACGCAAGAGATTTACAGGGATTAACGGAGAATCTGCTTAGGTGCCAGACGCCATAGTTTTGTTTTTTTCTCCCCACAAATCTCTCTTCCTTCCTCTACCAAGGTGGGGAGAGAAGTATCAATCCATTCTCTTTGGTTCTATTCGGTAAAGTCACGTAGGTAAAAAAATAAAGCAACAAAAATCACGACGTTTCGGCCACAACACATGTGGCCTTCTGTTCCTTCACCTGAAGAAGGCCACTTGTGTTGTGGCCGAAACGTCGTGATTTTTGTTGTTTTATTTTTTTACCTACGTGACTTTACCGAATAGAACCAAAGAGTATGGATCCTTGCAGTCACGAAAGCTTCAAATCTAGAATATCAATCCATTGTCTGTAAGGTGGTTGTTATTTTCAATTGCAGCAGACAGAATGTGCTCCAGCGTGGCCACGGGAGCATGTCACGTGCAGTTGTAGCAGCAGCAGCAGCGAGCATTACATTTAACAAATTGTGACTTAATGTTATTTTTCTTGTCTTGTTCTTTTTTTTTAAACAGGCCAAAGAAAACGAAGCATTCGCTTGAAAAACGGAACTCCTCCAAGAGGGAGAAAGCTAAACAATGGGGAGGGGAAGTTCACTCCTAACACAAACCAACACAGAGTTGCAGCGGTGGTAAAGGTGCAGCCCCGCAATCACTTTCTGCTGACTGGTGGGCTTGCGGTAGAGGGAGCTGCAGAGAGTGCCTTTGATTTTTATATTCGGCCCGAGACGATTATCCGCACCGTACAAAACGCGCCGCTGGTATTTTACATCCTTCCGTCATGCCGGTGGAAGTTAGCCAACAGCCGAGGCGGGGATCCCTGGGAGATCGTCTGTCGCCAACGTCTTCCATCGTCCCCCTGCGCATTCTCAACAAGGGGCCCGAGTATTTCCGGGCGAACCGCCGGAGCTGCCAGGAGGGCGCCATGTCCGTTCGGGAGCGACTCGAAGCCGACCGACTCAAGTACGTCAAGAGCCCCGACGCCGCCCGGCCATCGTCCGTCGAGCTCGCGGCCGGCGGTGGCGGCGGCGGCGGCGGCGGCCTCATCGTCGGCGCGTCGAGAGGGCGTATCTGCTGCGGTGCCGGCAACCTGGACCTGGCGATGCTGAGCAGCGCCATCGGCAACCTGCACCAGATCCGGCGGGAGGACCTGTGCCGCAAGAGCGGGCGCAGGACGCTGCCGCCACCGCCTGACCCCAGGCTCGCGTTCCGGCGCCGGAGCGACGGCTTCGTCCGTGGCGGCTCGGAGAGAGACGCGGCCTGCGGCGGCAACGGCACGAGCGCCAGGAGCAACGCGGTGGCCTTCATCTGGAGGCTCTTTCAGGGTGTGGCGGGGGGCCGGGAGAGGCACGCCAGGCCGTCGGCCGGCAACGAGGAGGACGCGGGCCCCGAGTCGAAGGAGAATCTGGGAGACGTCACCGACGGGGCCGCGGAGGCCAACCCGAGACCGGCCCGGCGATCGGCGTCACGGGACGAGCCACATCCAGCCCAAAGGCCGTCTTCTCTCATTTTGCCGGGCGGCAAAACGGAGCCGGATTCGTTCTTCGACGAGTGCGGCCTCGACCGGGAAATCATCGCGAGCTTGCGCGTGGGGCCAGGTGGGGGCGGCTGCGGCGGCGACTGCGGCAGTGTCGGCGCCGGCGCCAGCAGCAGCGTCTCCTCCAGCGACCCCGACTTCGAGGGATTGTCGAAGCGGTGGCGCGACCACGACGGAGGGGAGAACGATGGAGGGGAGGACCCAGCGCCGGCGCGAGTCTCGGTCGTCGAGCGCAACGCGAGGATCATCAAGTGGCTCTACGGGTGCCAGCGCGCCAGTTGCTTTTGAAGAGGGACGATCGCTGAACGGCGGCGAGGGGCCGGGCGGCAGCGGACGTGCCGCGACATGTCCGGCTCGCTGGTCGGGGCGGGCGTTGAGGTGTAGGCGGCCGATACGTGAAAAGGTCGCAAGCTCGCACCTCCGATGTGCACGGTTGGCTCTGTACGGTTGTGAAAGAAGTTCAACGTACGTTTGTGGCCATCTCTAGAAACTGACAGTTATTCGCCACGCACAAATGTTCTCGTGTGTAAGTGGAGTTCCGTTGAGTGTCTCCGTGTATGAATGACCGTATGTTTTGGTCCGCTGGCCTATTGGTTTTCAAGACGAATATTACCCAGCAGCATTTGTTCAAGCGCAAGGAAAATCTGGACTCGTGTCGACCCTCCCGAATCTCATCGGTGTTACCGAGTGCAAAGAGGTTGTCCTGGACAAAAGAATGTCGCGCAAACTGCTTGAATACATGGTGAGATGCTTCGCAGTGCTTTAGAGAGGTAACCAAACGCACGCGAGGCTCCTTAGCCTCGCGTGCGGGGAAAGGTTAGGATTTGTGGACATCTGCAGAGCAAACGTTATGCGCCATAGTCGGCAGGGCAGTTATGCTGACGGTGGGATAAACGACGTCGCATCGTGCGTGCGGAGGGACGTTGAATGCATCACGTCGTGAGTTTTCCCAAGCAAAAGTAGAGCAGAGGCATTTTGTGCCCCTTCCAGGCTCGCGTGGCTACCGGCTGCTGAGAACTTACAACCAGGGCCTGGTTACGTTTGATGGGGAGGGGGGGGGGGGGGGCGTGGGAGTTAAAATAAAACTAAATTGAGGGGAAGGCTCTCTCTGTTCATTCGCTTCGTTTCGACGCCGTCTGCTCCAACATGGTTGTTTTAGCTACGGCGTTTTCACGTATGACGTACAAACGAATTGTCAATCGAAAAATTCAGGTGAAGCAAATTTTATTTTGACTCGCGACTCGGTTAGTTAGTAAGAGCCATCGTGCTGCAATGGCTTTAATCGCAACAAAAAAAATGTACCTGTAAGATTTCATCACGGTGCTACAAGTGTCGCACTTCAACCGTTTTACAGCAGCCGGGGAACGGAACGCATCCGTGGAGAGGACGACCGCCGAGAGAGATGGAGCCGTGAGATCCATTTGTGTGAAGGTGCTGGGTGGACCGTTGTATTGCTGGATCATGATTAGAGGTGGGGGGAGGCCTTCATCCAGCAGTGGATTGACCAAGGTTGACAGTGATGATTTATATTTAGTTAACCCATCAGAATTCAAGGCGCCTCTGAGTGCAGCCCCGACTGTCCCTGCGTTAATCCGACCCTGCCTACATTAACGTCTGGGTTGTTTTGGTTTCCTGAAAATGACTGGGATTTAATAAAGTTACGTAATTGAAAGTTCGTCTTTGTTGCTGGCTGTCATGTCGTCTCGTTTCCTGTGTGCTCATGGTCCACGTTTAGAATCCAGGTTTGTTCGGTGGGGTCTAGCGTACAGCGAACTGAACGAGGGGGTATTTACTACAAATACATTTTAGTCTTGGAGTGCGGCGCATAAATAGACGACAGTTATTTATCCACGTAAATATGTAACTATTTCGTACTTTAATAAACAAAATGATAACTAAATACTGCGTTTTAAATGTATTACATTTCTAATACTTTTTTCGAGTGATCCTTTTTTCAATCCACTGCTGGATGAAAGTTTCCACATGCTGTTTCAGTCATGGGGGTTTTGTTTGACCATACTTCACCAAACTGAGGACCGGTTCAGATATTATTCACCGCCAGGATTTCCACCTTTTCCACCATGGACCAAAGCCGGATGGAGTTCTCAGCTGGCACTAGGTCTGTTATCCAGACATATGGACATCTGTGAAAATTACATCTGTGAAAAACAGCTTTGCAGCTCTTTGGATTCCTCCAGTATGCGTAAACATTCTGATTCTGATATCAAACCTGTACATTATCCTGTAAATAAAGTTCAACACAATTCCACAGGTTCGAATGAATTCCTGCCACCCGAACGCCGATGGCAATTCCCGGAGTGTCTGGGTCAAACGGGGACAGTCGGCAGCTCGAGCCTCACCGCTGACGTTCACCACGACCGGGAATCGAACCACTGCTGCCTGCGGTCGACGTCCCTCTCAGACGCAGTCTGTCCCTTGGCTGCCACTGTCATCATTCTTGGCCATCGTCCACACGAAACGAAGATTCCGCCCCCCTATAGCCTGAACAGACTGCTGGGGCGAGTGCTGTTAGCGAGTCGCACCTCTGAAGGTCGTTACGGCACACGACGGGGAGTGAGTGGCCAGCACCACGCCCGACCGCCTTTGTCTCCCCAGTGGCGATGTTTAAACATCGCACCAGGTACTCATTTGAGGCCGAGTCGACCGAGGGGAGGCCCAGGGATCGCTTCAGATAATCGTCACCGGTGGTGTTGGCAGCCGTGAGCGCACTCTCTGTAACACTTCCTGGAGAAGTCAGAGCCACGCTTTGCATATTTAAGTGAGCGGTTCTCTTTCCCAAATTTGCCAGCCCATCCCGTTTTCGGCCGACAATGAAACTCTCATTAAGTGACGAATGTCACGTGCGCCGGCTTGCTGTGGCTTGCCTGGTGCATCCATCTGAGTGATCAGACTGCAGGCTTCAGTGAGCCTCATTAAACGCAAGGCAAATGCCGTCTGACAGGTTTTATTCCTTCTTCCCCCCCCCCCCCCCCCCCGGAGAAAGCGGGCCGACTCAAGTCAGGCCTCCCGAAATAAACTCCACTGCCCTGTAGAATACATCAGCAGCAGCAGCAGCAAGATGTGCTCTTCGTGTACGGAAACTGTATCAGGTAACATAACTCACGTGCTGTTGTGGATGGTAGTCTAGCGGACACTCTCCTCACCAAACGGGTGGAGACAGGTAGGGGTTCTGGTCCTTTATTTCCACCTTCTCCATCACACAGCTCCCTCCTTCATCCACAGCTCTCTCCTCTTCATCCATAGGTCGTTCTCTCTCCTTTACTCCTGCCCATGCCCCCTCTAATCCCCACGGTCCCCTCTCCCATTCCCTCCCACTCCCCTCATCCCTGTCTCCTCGTTATTAGCCACGAGTCCCCTCTGTTCACACCTCCGGGGGTAACTCCCGGTCGTCTCGGTGCAGGGATTGACATCGGCGTGTATGGGGTAGGGCATGCCGATGTTGTGTGGACCGCCATGGAGGACTTACAATTTTATCATCAAGAAGGCCTCCCTCCCCCCCCCCCCCCAAAGCCGCCTCCACCTCCCACGATTCCGCCATTGCGTGAATCCACCCAGCGGGTGGCACGCGAGCTGCTTTCATCGCTCCATCTCCCTGGTGGACGTACTCTCTGACAAGTGCCATATCCTGGGCTGCCACTCTGCCGCTATTCTACAAAGCATCGGCCATCATCGCTTATAGAAAAATGTGTCCTGCCCAATCCCTTTTTACTTTTCTGAACAGTTTGCATTAAAAATACTAAATTGTCTAAATCTACACGTAAAAATTAAACAGTTTTTTTAGGCCATCATCCAATTGAACTTCATTAAAAAAAATAGTATTCCCAGCAGTACTGTGCAAAGCAGGAAAGCTATGGACCTGTATCAACGTTTTGCATGTCATCAGCAGTGAGGGCCTTTCCACGCCAGACAGGAAGAGGTTGGGGTGGGGGTTACTTTGACCATACTTCACCGTGATGGCCAGTTGCGGGCTAACGACGATGGCGGGAGTGGTGGTGCTATAGAATTCAATTGACATCATTTTCAGTCGGCTTGGCTGTCGAATTGCTGTTGAACTGAGCCAGGATGCTCTAACGTCTGCTGGAAGCGGCAGCCAAAGTACCGGAGGAGAAAGGGGGATGGCGAATCCGCTCGTTCACAAAGAGGGCCTACGCTTCAGACTGCGTGAGGTGGAAGGTCAGCAGCTGGGGCTCACTGAGGCTGGGGCAGGTGCTCCCTTATGCCACCGAGAGCCCAACAATGATTTGACCCGCTGCCTGCCCCAACTCCCGTTGACGGGCAGATGGTCACCGCCACCCTGCATCCCCCCAGCCCAGTCCAGCCATTGTTGTTACAGGAGTGGCAGTGTTTGCGTGTCGCCACTGACACACTCTCAATCGAGGTGTTGAGTTGTTGTTGTTCTTTTATGGCTCGTATCCACACAGAGTTTGGAGGGTTTGTTTTGCTAAATGCTGGCCCACACACCCTGACGACATCAGTGGGTGGGTGCTGACTCACTGGGGGCCCGAAGTTTAAAAAAATAAATTGGGCTGGCCCTGCATTTCGATTAATTAAATTCTAGTGATATGCCAAACGAGATATAAACAGGAGCTATAGATGGAGTGAGCTAAGAGAAACGTAGACAATAAAGAGGTAGTGAGATTAGAGAAGAGCGATACATGCATAGATTAGAATGTGAAATAGTTTAATTTACGTTTAACACGTAGGCTATCTCGACCAATAAACATATTGATGATTACGCGATCTAACCCATACACATATTATATTTTATTTTTTACATTAATACGTTTGCAATGTTTGTTAAGATTTCAATTTGAGCTGACACTTGGATTACACATTTGAAAACCCTGGTCTGAATTATTGCTGCGAGTTTCATGAAGAAGCCAGTCGTGTAAACCAGGACCATGCTTCCTCATTGAATTGAATTGCTGAAGGACCGTGCTCTGAGTACTGTACGTTTTATCTTTCTCTCGGCGGTTTCTCTCCGTCGGTCTCCCAGGGATTAGTCACTTCGCGTGATCTATGGAAGGATGTTACTTGTCGTCAAACAGGTAAGCGCACGGCCATGAGCCATTGTTATAGACAATACAGGCGTCAGACAGGTGTCTAGACCCACCTGTTTGGGTCTGTGCCATTCACAGGTGATGTCACTTTGGCAAGTGTTTCGCTAAAAGCATTAATCAAAAACGTGGCGTTTGGTGCACCGCAAATGGTACGTTGTTTCATTGTGATACATTAAAATGCTCACTCACCTTCAAGTACTGTACCGAGTTTATACATTTATTTAAAATGGACCTCATTAGGCTGAGCAGGCATTAGCCTGGATAGTACATGGGTGGGCGACCACAATATGCACAAGAGAGGTGGCCGTGGGCGTTGTGAGCAATTGAAGGCGGTGCCCACCCCCACCCCCCACCAAAGACAAAGATCCACCGAATAGCCTTAACAGACTGCGGGGGCAAGTGCTGTTAGCCAGTACCTATGAATGTCGGAATGACACACGAGGGGGTGCGTGGCCAGCACCACGCCCGACCGCTTTTGTCTCCCCATTGTCGATGTTTACTACACACCACACCAGGTACTCATTCGAGGCGACCTAGGGGAGGCCCAGGATCGGTTCAAATAATTGCCACTGGTGTTGACCGCGAGCGGGAATCGAACTCGGGTCGCCAGATTCGTAGTGCAGTTCGCTAACCCCCCCCCCCCCCCCAATTCCACCTACGTTAACCCACGCCGACCAGCGTGGTGAAATATCGTCAAATAACCCTCTCGGCCCGCACAGCATGGGGGGGGGGGGGGGAATCCCTCATCAAGCAGTGGATTGACAAACGGGCTGTAACAAGTAGATGTTTAATTAGTAACTACCACCGACCGCCCCCATCCATCACCAATAAACAATCATCATCATCGAACACCAACATCATCAATCTCCCACGATCACACACACAACATCCATCGACACCCACAAATGCCATGGTGCAATAACTCGTCACCAAACATCCAGGCAGCATCCACACGAGCCATTCACTTTATGACCGGGGCTACCGCTTGCTGAGTAGCCTCAAGCTCCGTTGGCTGTGTGACCACACCAGACCGGACGCTCATGTGTTGCTGCCACCTGACGTGCCAATAACGCGAGTGGTACTGCATCATTTAGTTTCACTTTAGGCAATAAAGCGACGGCGTATTTTGTTCATGTTACCACGTTAATGAGGTTACGCTCGTCTATTAACTTCTTGAAAGGTAAAGGCGCGGCCTTGCAATCGCTAACGCCACTGCTGGAGGCAGGGCCTCCCCCGGAAGGATGTCTAGAGAGACTGCTGGGAGGGTACTTGGTCTGCTCTTACTCTTTCACGCAAGGCCAGAACACCTTGACGACGTAAGAGATTGGTGCCAGAAAGATGTGACACTGCTTGAGTATATTGGCACTACAAGACAGAGGAAAGTGGAAAGCAATGCCGACATGTGCAGTGGACACCTTACGGGCTATCTGCCCATGGATCGTGATGATAATGATGAGAAATTCCTGGAAGAGGTTAAAGCACCCACACTTTCCCAAATTACACGCGACCTGCCGATCATAAACTTAACTGCTTTGTGGTACCCACTTACACTGCTGTGTGGACCGAGGCAGTGGGGGCATTTTCAGAAACTTGCTCCTACCCTTTCAACTGCGGCACACGAGGAGATTGAATCAAACCCGCCGTACCCTCTAAATTGCAAGTCCAGCGTGCAACCGCATTAAAACTATCAATTCAACTTTTTTTTATTTTATTTCACCGGCTGTAAGGCCCCCTGAGCTATACAGTTCTTTTTCAGAGGCGACCTGGCCACAAATAACGGCTCAACCATGTGTGTTATCACGTGGACATTAATGGAGCCAAACACCCGATACACACATTTCGACATTTGGAGAGAAAAACCGGGAGACCCGGATAAAAATCCACGCAACCATGGAGGAGAGAGAACACGCCAACTCCGCATACTGCATACAGGCGTCTGAAATGAAGGGGACAAACATTACTCATTGTTTTTTTTCGGTAAAGTCACGTATGTAGAAATACAATAAAATTACATTAAAACAAAACAATCACGACGTTTCGATCACAACACAAGCGATCTTCATCAGGTGTCAAGAACAAATCATGGAAAGAACAAATCATGGAGGTAAATACAACAAAAAAGATGAGAGACGAGAATTTAACAAACCTAAAAAAAACATTACGTGAAGCACAACCAATCAGGCCAACAACACAGTTAGACACTTCCTGGCGGACCACGAATTTCAGAAGAGTGTTAAATTTCGCGTTCAACTTCTGGATTGCAACTTCTGGACACACATTGTTCTATCGGCAATCCGAACAAGCTTGTAAATATCGCAGGAGGCTTAAGGCAAATTGGGCGACTGCATCACGAGTGAGCGGGATAATTAGAGGCGGCGTTCTCTCCCTTTCTCCCCGTCCAGGCCTCGCGCTTGCACCTCGCTTTGGGGTCTTGGCCAAGAATGTGGCTACCCCCCCCCCCCTCTCACGCGGTAGTTTTCTCACGCGTGGCCAACCGAACGGGCGGCCCAAGAGTCAATTTAGCCGCGCTAATCCTGTAAATGCGCATCGCGCGCTCAGCGCTGCCCCCCTCCCCCCCACACAGCCGAGCCGCCCGCGACAGGCACGCCTGATCGTGCGTGCCCAACGGTGTAATCGTGAAAAAAATTGTCCCCCCGATTCACTTCTCGGGGGGGGGGGGGGGTTGGGGGGGGGTTGCACGAACGGTGAACGTGCCGAGGCGCCCGGGCATGCTCCTCCGGCGGACGTTTAAAGATCCCGTTGGTTTGGTGACTTGAAAGTGAGAACTTACTAACGGTGATGTTGTTCGACGCGGAGAAGGCCGCGTGTGTCTGTGCCGACGTCACGGTCCAAATGGACCACGTTTTAAAAAATGAACATCAAATTACCTAATAGGGTAAAGCCCCAAGGCAACGTTGCTCCCTGCTGTGAAATTACTACAGACTGTGTAGCCTGTGAATCGACGATGGTCTGTGTTTTGGCACGTACGCCAAATGTGCAAACGGTTTGATTTGATAATTTTAATTATGTATGTTGAACTTCTTTCGCACCGTATGTAGCCAACCGTGCTAATCGGGGATGCGGGGGAAGGACAACAAACTAAACATCAAAAAGCAATTCGAAAGAAATTCGTTTTCGTGATCTTACCATAAAAGTTTGAATCTATTATTTTTTTGGAGGGTGGATTGTTGGACTTTTTTCCCCTTCATATTTTTCTTCTTGGGACAAGCGAGGAGTGTGGATGTAGGAAGGCATATTAGGTGTAACGTTTCACTTGCTAACAACAATAATTTAAATGTATATCGCGTCGCTATGCAATTGCATCTGAAGATGCTTTTACTAACAAGAAAAAGGAACTGCATTCCTTTAGAAAGGGTGTTGGGGGGGGGGGTCAGGGCAGAGACTTAGACCCAGACGTTATTATTTCAGCTGGTGAGGCCCCGGTGAACTAAGCAGCTCTGTTGCATAGACGACCACAGCCCAAGCAAGACCATCACATCGCAGGCGGTGGTGGCAGCTACAGGACACGGCACTGTGGGGACGTGCAAACTAGCCAGAGCAAAACACAACAGCAGCACCACATTATTTACGCGAAACCCACGCCAGGACTCACTTCAAGCAGGACAAACAGATCAATAAGGGTGGCGGGAGATCCTGTGTCAGGGCACGCGTGTAAATAAAGCGTATACACAGCCTCATTGTATTATGGAGCTTGGTTCTAGGGGACACGTGGGAGAGGGAGAGAGACAGCGGAGAGAGCATCACCGTGGCACAGTCCAGGTCGAAGTTACTGGGGACCAGGACCACCAACATCAGTGACAACAACAACGACGACAACGACGATGACGTGTCCCAGGGATATCCGGGGCAGCCAGGGCACCACCAATGAGTCCCAAGGGCACCGTCGGGGGCTTTGCCATGGGTGCTCAGTCAGACGTGGTGCTGGCACATTCGCAAACCACCCTCGCAATCCATCCTCGCAATCCCCTCTCACAATCCACATGTCATCACGTTCTCTTTAGAGAACTACCGTGCAAACGGAAAAAAATAATCGTTCATTCGGATTAACAGAAAATGTCTCCTGCGTATCGTTGTGGCTGTTGGGCTGATGCGTCATGGAACAAAAACATAGTTTTAGAATTTACGTGAAGAGACGGCTATGTGGCTTACGATGGAATTATATTATCTGCCTATGTATTTTGTCACAGCGCTAACAATAATGTTACAGTAGCTCTGTTGTGCGCTCAAGTACGGCTGAGTTAATCCACTGCTGGATGAAGGCCACCCCCTCCCCCCATGCCGTGGCGGTGAAGGGGGTCTTTTGACCATACTTCACCACACTGGTCAGTACGCGTCGGTGGAAGGAGAGTTTCAGATGTCACTCGCCACTGATGTCGCCCGTGACTGACATGAACAGATATAAAATTGGCATTGGTAGTTTACAAATGGCAGACATTGTATCAAACAAACACTTACGAAATCTAATATATCTATGCAAACATCGGTTTTAATAAAATATATGACAGCGAAAATTAGTATTTAGATATAGAACGTCATTATGGAAGGCAAGGGAGTGCAGTTGCTGGATTGCTGAGGTGCCCAGAGTGTCATTGTGAACGAGGTGGCCAGGTCGCTTCTGGAAAAGAACTGTGTAGCTCAGTGGGCCTTACCTGGTCAAATAAAACAAACTTTTAGTGTTACAGAGGTGAATGAGATATTTACACAGCAGGGGAATCCACATCTCACTGAGCATCGTTAGCATAACACCACCATTGCCAATTAACACCGTCTGTAAAAGAGGAAAGCCTGTATTTTGTTACGTATATTCTCCACCACGAAGCGAATTATTTTTTCGATCATCATGGGATCTCATATATCTCATAATAGGGTAATAGGGTTTACCCTATTCTTATATATATGATTATTTCGAGTTACGTATTGTAGGATTTTGTGTCAAACTCAGACGCACAGCGTAAGGGGAGGGAGCGTCTTTTCCTGAAAGTTCAGCGGTTTCGAAGCATTGCTTCAAGCGAGCCCGACTCGTGAGATACTGATTGTCGAAACCGGTCCACACTTTTGCTTGTCTTGAAGCAATGCTGCTGAAATGACACCCTCCCAGAAGGCCGTGTGGCTGATGGGTTGTGTTCTATATCTAAAAAAGGGGAAAAACACAATTATTATATTTTGGTACTGGCAAAGGAGGCCTGATGATAAACAATTAACTGTTTTTATTATACCAGGTAAGGCCCACTGAGCTTTGTAGCTGCTTTTCAGAAGCGACCTGGCCACCAATGATAGATCGACGAAGTGGCTTATCACGTGGAAATGTGTAGCAGTCAAATACCCTAAACCAGTAGTTATTTACCTGGGGTGCACGCATCCCCTGGAGGTGCGAGATGCCCTTTCTGGGGGTGCGAGACATGCCAATCTTTTTAAGAGGTAAAGCATCGAAACACTAATTACGCAAGGCCACGCAAGTACAACTCCTTTGTTTAATCGAACCCTGTGTAATTAACATATCTTTTTTTTACGATTTAAAACCAAACGGGTGCAAAGCTGCAGTAAAGGTGAAGCATCACACCTCTAAACGCACGTTTCTAAATGTGGAGGGGCAAACTGGAGCACCCGGAGAAACATCCACATCATCACGGGGAGAGAAGCATGCAAACTCCAAATATACAGGCGTCTGGGTCAGGATCGAACCCAGGGCCTCCTGCATAGCAGACGAGGGAGTTAACATCTCTCCACCGTGATGCGCCATCACCCAGTGGGATCGGCATTCGTGTGGAATTGTGTGGAGGTGGGCTGCGCAGAGCCTGGAGCGACTTTCTAAAGGTTTATATTTAACAACACACGAGGGTGATGTGGATTGCACGTACACAAGCTCTCTCAGCCTTACGCGTTATGCGAATCCACCAGTTGATTAAAACTACTGTATATTGTGGTAATTTTGTCTCAACATAGAAATACATTGGAAACTGGGGTTGTTTGATTATAATCAGTCGGTTTAACATTTTTTTCACGCAGATGTTGAGAACAGGCCCAAAGGCCCAACAAAAAATTAACAGCCGGCAACAAACAGCACAATCAAAGTTGGAAAAGGTAAGAGTGTAACACATGACAAAACATTTGTTGGGCAATAATGAGAGTGCCTAGCGATAGAAACGAATGTTGAATTCAATACCGTTCGTTAACATTCTTTGAACGTTCCAAGTTTTCTCAAAGGCCGACAGTGTTCAGTGCCGTCTGCAATCATAACGTGGTCATCGGCGGGTGATTCGGTCATAGGCGCTCTTTCCGCAATGATGTCACACTTACAATGTCCGCCTTGCGTGTATATCGTGGTCTTTGTACAGCCGGAATGCTGCGAGCGAAACACACTCGTGAAGCAACAAAGACTCCTTCACCTACTCATCTTTCTTTGCCACATGACGAGCCTTGGGAAAACACACAAGCCACGCGCATTATCGCGGGATGAGCTCAGGGTAAGCCGCAGGTTGACGCAAACACATCACACACCCACACAGAGTTTCTGCGCTCGCCCTGCGCGACGAGAGGTCTGTGGAACGGGTCATGTCTCGACTTGGCTGGTATGTGGGTTAGCGGGGTTTTCATTCTGTCTTGGTTTTCTCGGAATCGTCCTCTTCAACTGTCCCGGGATATCTGCGAGGAGTCTTCCTCGTTCAGAGGTGGCGACTGTGAATACTGGGGCGGTTCTGCGTTTGTTTCCGTCTCCTTGGGTCGATGCGCGACGCGTTACGGGCGCCACGGTGGCTAGGAGATGTTAACTACCTCGCCCGGTATACAGGAGGTCGTGGGTTCGATACCGATCCTGATGCCTGCTGTATATTTCGAGTTTGCGTGTCTCTCTCTCATCATCAACACGGTGGCTAGGAGATGTTAACTACCTCGCCTGGTATACAGGAGGTCGTGGGTTCGATACCGACCCTGACACCTGCTGTACATTTCGAGTTTGCGTATCTCTCATCATCACGGTGGCAAGGATATCTTAACTACCTCGCCTGGTATACAGGAGGTCGTGGGTTCGATACTGACCCTGCCGCCTGCTGTATATTTGGATTTTTCTCCGGGTCCTCCGGATTTTTCCCTCCACATTAATAATGAACATCATACGTGTAGAGTGTTTGGCTGCTGTAAAATTCCACATGACAAAACATTTAGTTGAGCCATCATCTGTGGCCAGGTCGCTTCTGAAAAATAACTAAATAGCTCAGTGGACTTTTACCTGCTAACATAAAAATAAAATAGTTTCATTTTATTTTATTATGTTTTTTAATTATTATTTTATTTCCATTCTACGTGAATTTACCGAAAGAACCCAGAAGATAAAATAGTTTAATTTTTAGTACGTACAGTGAGGGAAAAAAGTATTTGATCCCCTGCTGATTTTGTACGTTTGCCCACTGATAAAGAAATGATCAGTCTATAATTTTAATGGTAGGTTTATTTGAACAGTGAGAGAGAATAACAACAAAAAAATCCAGAAAAACTCACGGAAAAAAATGTTATGAATTGATTTGCATTTTAATGAGGGAAATAAGTATTTGACCCCTCTGCAAAACATGCCTTAGTACTTGGTGGCAAAACCCTTATTGGCAATCACAGAGGTCAGACGTTTCTTGTAGTTGGCCACCAGGTTTGCACACATCTCAGGAGGGATTTTGTCCCACTCCTCTTTGCAGATCTTCTCCAAGTCATGAAGGTTTCGAGGCTGACGTTTGGCAACTCGAACCTTCAGCTCCCTCCACAGATTTTCTATGGGATTAAGGTCTGGAGACTGGCTAGGCCACTCCAGGACCTTAATGTGCTTCTTCTTGAGCCACTCCTTTGTTGCCTTGGCCGTGTGTTTTGGGTCATTGTCATGCTGGAATGCCCATCCACGACCCATTTTCAATGCCCTGGCTGAGGGAAGAAGGTTCTCACCCAAGATTTGACGGTACATGGCCCCGTCCATCGTCCCTTTGATGCAGTGAAGTTGTCCTATCCCCTTAGCAGAAAAACACCCCCAAAGCATAATGTTTCCACCTCCATGTTTGACGGTGGGGATGGTGTTCTTGAGGTCATAGGCAGCATTCCTCCTCCTTCAAACACGGAGAGTTGAGTTGATGCCAAAGAGCTCCATTTTGGTCTCATCTGACCACAACACTTTCACCCAGGTGTCCTCTGAATCATTCAGATGTTAATTGGCAAACTTTAGACGGACATGTATATGTGCTTTCTTGCGGGCGCTACAGGATTTCAGTCCTTCACGGCGTAGTGTGTCACCAATTGTTTTCTTGGTGACTATGGTCCCAGCTGCCTTGAGATCATTGACAAGATCCTCCCGTGTAGTTCTGGGCTGATTCCTCACCCTTCTCATGATCATTGCAACTCCACGAGGTGAGATCTTGCATGGAGCCCCAGGCCAAGGGAAATTGACAGTTCTTTTGTGTTTCTTCCATTTGCGAATAATCGCACCAACTGTTGTCACCTTCTCACCAAGCTGCTTGGCAATGGTCTTGTAGCCCATTCCAGCCTTGTGTAGGTCTTCAATCTTGTCCCTGACATCCTTGGAGAGCTCTTTGGTCTTGGCCATGGTGGAGAGTTTGGAATCTGATTGATTGATTGCTTCTGTGGACAGGTGTCTTTTATACAGGTAACAAGCTGAGATTAGGAGCACTCCCTTTAAGAGTGTGCTCCTCATCTCAGCTCGTTACCTGTATAAAAGACACCTGGGAGCCAGAAATCTTTCTGATTGAGAGGGGGTCAAATACATATTTCCCTCATTAAAATGCAAATCAATTTATAACATTTTTGACATGCGTTTTTCTGGATTTTTTTGTTATTGTCTCTCATTGTTCAAATAAATATACCATTAAAATTATAGACTGATCATTTCTTTGTCAGTGGGCAAACGTACAAAATCAGCAGGGGATCAAATACTTTTTTCCCTCACTGTACGTATGTATGTTGAACTTCTTTCGCACCGTACTAATGGGAGGTGCGGGGGACGCACAGACAGTGATCAGACGTCGCTGACCGGGGATGAATGCCTCGAGCCGACTCGCTTTAGTGACACTTGGGAGGCTCGGCTTCTTCAAAGACGTGCGATGAATAATCTCAGCGCTGAAATTGACGTGCAATAATAAAAATAAGACTGTTCACGTTATTATTTTTGGCTTTTTTGCCGTAATAATGTGTTCCATGCGAAATGATGGAAAAACTCCACTCATCAGGTCGCTTTGCGCGCCAGCACAAAAGAGACAACTTCCATGAACGTTTTCCTGCGTGGGGTTTTTGTTGTTGTTGTTGTTGTTGCGGTGGCTCTGTGTGACTCTCTGATTAGTTTTTAGGTTGTTGTCATCTTCTTGTTTCGCGTGAACCCAGACGTTACCCCCGTGTGCTGGGAGCTTCAGGTCCAGAATAAGTTCCCGACGGAGCTGCCAGCACGTGCAGCGACAAACGTCGGGACATCTCGCCTAACAACGAACGGTACAACCCGAAAATGCATTGGAGAATTTTCTACTTTTTTTTAAATAAATCAACAACAAAACTAGGTAGTTAATTCTAGTATTTTTTTGCTGTATCCATAACTGTCAACCCCTCATCAGTGCCTACCTCATTGCAAACAATTCCAAGACCTTATTGGTCACCCCGTGCCCTTATAAATCTCAAAGTTCGTCCTACATCACAAGGGAGAAACACAAACAAATAGATAACGCATTTTGTTTGCACCGTATTGAAACGGCTGTACGCCGTATGGACCTGAAAACTCAATTTCCCTGGACAATAATACGGGCGAACAGCTATGCGTATCGCTGTATTCAAGAAAGCGAAGGTGCTCAGGTGATGTTTCAAGCTGTGGCAGCACCATTGCCCGTAGGTTGGCATCACATCTCACCAACGCCTCACTGCCATGGACCCTGCAGCTCGTATTGCGGACAACTCAGCGCAGACCACTGCGGCTCACTGCTGGGCTTACAGGAGCTGGGCAGCCTCATCCATCGGGGAATATTTCCTGTCGCCGTGCAGCGGTGATATAGTCAAGTCTACTTGGCCGAATGCAATTGTCTAATCAGCTGTGCTCATGGGTAAGGGGCCAGATGTGGGCCCCTTGAAAGCCAACAATGCTCTCCTCTCTGCCGTGGCAGCTGCCTTTCATCTGAGCGTCGGAGACAACTTTTAAGGGTGGGAGAAACGAACACGGACGGAGGGTTTGAGACAAACCAGGAACGACACCTGGGAGTCCTCGCGTTCCACTGCGGCCTCGTTTGAAGATTAGCATCGGCACCGCGCACAATGAGTCACCGCCCATGATTCGGAGGAGTTCGGCGATAAGCACGCGCGGTGAATGTGCTGGTTGTTTTTTTTTTGGTCACGTTCGAAGTAAAATTTACAACGGCACAAATTTGTTTTTATGGTTTGTTTTGTTGTGTGTGCCGATGAGCCTGCGAAAACAGTCCCCCCCCCACCGGGTAGAAAAAAATAAAAGAATTTAACAAAAAGAGAATATGTGCGTTGGGTGGGGAGCGGGGGTTAACACACGTTGTGTACGTCCAAACATTCAGCAGTAGCCATGATTCATCCACTGTTGAATGAAAACCTCCCCAAGTTGTCGATATCTCTCACAATCTTGCGATGTAACAATCCACCTAGCACCTGTACACGATAAGCATTTTTATTTTATGTTACTAGGTAAGGTCCACTGAGCTGTATAGCTCTTTTTTTTACAAGCGACCTGGCCATCACAAATGATAGCTCAAAGAAGTGGCTTATCATTATGTGGACATTTATAGCACCCAAATACTGCAAGCGCATGTTGATTCTAAATGTGGAGGGAAAACGCGGAGACAAATCCATGTGCCCACGGGGAGAGAGAATATACAGGCATCATGGTCGAGATCGAACCCATGATCTCCTGTATACCAGGCGAGGTAATTAACATATCACCACCATTTCTGTTCGCAACCATGATTCTAAACCATGTCATGGTTACATGTTACAGAATTACAATGGCCCAAAATACATGATCTCACACGCCCGTGACAGTAACAAGCAGTGGGCCGACGGTGGAATCCAACATCTCTGTAGCATCCTGGGGGTTGTTGGGTATGAAGGTGTAGGTGGGTGGGGGTATTCTGATAGCCCGCCCCCCCCCCCTTCTAAATGCATAAATTACAATTAAGCGTCATCCCAACTACTCCACAAACAACACAGGAGGTGAGAGATCGAGCAGAATGCAGGGCAGACGAAAGCAGATCTTACTATTAATATTTTAAGTGTTTAAAATGTGTCTAAAGTTTGTTTCACATTTGCTGTTTTCATGGATTCCTTGCCCGAGTTTTTGGATTCACAAGGTCATGCATGCAACACCGTAAGCGTGCAGCATTCAGTGGCTGAGATAAACCAGCTGGAGTCAAGCCAGATGTCACGAGACATTTACTCCTATTTAATTCCATTAAGCAGACATCTCGCTACGCTTTTGTGCATATTAGCTCGCATGAGTACATTGCTTATCGCCTGTGTAATGTTTTGATGTATGAGTTGTTGGAATGGTTATTTTAAGATTTTTCTGAAGTCTGGAATGGCCTGGCACGTAAGTCGTTGCAGGTTTGTAATGGGGCCCCACTTAAGCGCATCTTGGCTCGCACATTCACAACGAAGTGAAGATGGAATAAGAATTCCCTTACTAGTTAGTGTGAGAACACTCGCGTGGAGTTTTAAGTTCTTATTTCTGAGAGCCTAAGCTATTGGTTTTACCCCCTGTGTAAGTTCTAAATATATTTTAAAAATGGGCACAGGGAGGAGAGATGAACGCTGAGCGGCTGAGTTGGCCACGCGAAGAATGTGGGATTGAACCTGCCGCAGGTTACAATAAAACAAATTCCAGCCATTCACCATCCCCACTTGCCATGAATGCGAGCTGTAGCTAGGAATCGAACTCGGGTTGCTTGGCTGAGAGCGCAGCACGCCAGCCTCTAGACCACCTCGCTCCTCCTCGCCTCGGATTAATAATTACAGGAACGCTTTCCTTTAAGACGCATCTCATCGGCATTTACAATGGACTATAGGTTTCACTTTGTCAGGAGAAGGTATATTTTCATAGCAATGCACACACACTGTTAAAATGACGTCAATTGGTTTATTACGATGGGAAGGGGGTGTGAGAGTAGTGGGGGGGGGGGGGCACAGGTGAGGCGGTCTCTTCCAAGCCTCAGCTCTAAGAGGGCCTCAGGAAAGGCCAAGGGGGCCTCAGAGGCTGCCTCGGCTGGCATTTTGCCCCGGACCTTGATAATAAAAAAGCACCTTTTGGCAGCGCTGATTTTCCTAGCCAGGGGGTAATCTCTCTCGTTCAACCCCCTGAGTGTTCAGTCGGCCAAGTGTGGGGGCAACAGCCCCCTCCCCCCACCTAACTCCCCCCCCCCGACTCCCATCCAACTGTGGTGTTTTGTTTTAATCACAGCTACTGAGCAAAACAGGCCCGAAGGCCGGCTAACTAAACAGATTGATGTTTCAATAGACGATAGTTAAAACACCTCTCGGATTGTATATAAAAAAAGGATTACATTAGCAGGATTGGAAAAGAGGGTTGCATAAAAATATACTTTGGTACTGAGATGAGCCGAAAAAGTTCCTAATTTCGTAGCGCCTATGATTATTATTTTTTTGGCCCACGCTGCTTTCTGGGCCCGCATTAAATCTGTTTCTGCTTCTGTGACTGGACGGCGAGAGTGGCCGGAAGGCTGCGTCGGCGAGAATAGAATAATCGTAGCGCAAAGGAATTGAGGCCCAGCGAAGTGAACAAGAGGCTGATGCGATGGAAAAAAAAAACATTAATCGGGCTGGTTAGAGGTCCGACTGAGCTCATTTTGGCGAGACGTTTGGCGATACTGGGTTGCCAGTTGCGCAAAAGTGCAAATGACTAAAAAAAACCCCCGCAACATTCGACCATAACATTGTCTTAAAAGGAGACGCATTGAATAGGCAACGTTTCGAGCAATGATCCTCCATACGCAATTGACGGGTGTGTTGATTTTTTTGTTTGTTATTTGGCCATCTAGAGGTTGCGAGTTCAAATCCAGGTTGGTGGTTGGCGGTGTAATTGCGACTCCTGGGGGTGGTGGGGGCAAAGCAACGAACCCCACTTTGTGGTAAATGGGCAGTGGCTGTCGTGTGAACAGACCGCTCCCTCTCGGAAAAATGCGGAACTCCCATCACTGCTTCAGGGTTGTGCCTCCGATTAGCAACGGTGGTCTACGTACGGTGCAAAAAAAGTTCAACATACATACGTGCACAGGAAATGAACGTGGCTACATGCACACATATGTTCGTGGAAAAGCAAGTTCGCTTTGCAAGGTTTGATAACTTCGAAACAATGCAAGTGGTTTATGAACTGAGAAATATTGCAACCGGCACGCAGTAGTGGTTTATTTTCCCGTTAGAAAAAAAAACGGATCCTTTGGTAACGTTTTAACTTATTTTAATTTATCTTTTCACACTTGCCTACGCACTGCGTGGGATTATATCTGAAGCTGAACATGTCTGTTCATGATTCGTGTTAATATTACCGTATATAAGGGAGGAGAAGCAGAGTAATTCCCAGACACATCACTGGTAAAATATCTGAACCGGCCCTGGCCATTCCCGAGGTCGACTTTAACTTAATGAGAACTTGGCGCTGTCTGTACAACAACAGCACTGGGAGACAAAGGCAGCCGAGATGGGTACTAACAATACTTACTCCCACAGTCTGTGTCGGTTACACGGGCAGTCCATTGTGTTTCTTGTACACGCTGCACATAGACACGAGTTCAAAAGACCGGTGGCGTCTTTGATGTTTGTCTCGGGCGACCTGATTCTTACGGCACGACCGCACGTGCCATTCCCAGCTGCCACGTGGTGGCCTTTTGTTTTTGGCCGCTTGTTTTCACAGCGCCGTGGCAGATTGCGAAAGGCAACAACGGCTTCAGGGCCTCGCTCCCTACGAGAGCCCTTTCGGAAACACGAGCGGAGTATTGAATGGGTTTTTTGACGAATGCTCAGGCTTTGGAGGGAAGACAGATTTTTTTTCTCCCTTTGGTGCCTTCTGATCGGACCGTGACTGTTGACGGTCAACGTCGATTTGACGGCACAGCTGCGTTGGTGTCCGCGGGGTTGCTGCTGCTGCTGCGCAAGCCTCTGGACGCGTTCTCGCGTGTCGTTCGGTACGATGTGCGACGTTTCGCTCCAGCCAGCCATCCACTAGCCAGCCATCCTCTAGCCAGCCCCTTGACCATGATGCCACCGTGCGAAAAGGCAGCCGGATGGTCTTGGTGGCGATTTTTTTCTTGCAATGGGCTCAATGTGCGCCGGCATCTCTCGACATTGACAATGCTGCCCCCTAGTTCTCAAACAAATGAGCTGATGCGGATTTTTCGGTTTCAGTGAAAGAGAATGACAAAATGACGGAGGTATGTGAGATTGTACGGCGATGCGTCTGCCACATTTTAGGACGTGGTCTACTTTGTTTCAATCGACATGAAACGCTCCCTGTCAATGAACGGTTACCTTTTATCAAAACGCGTTCTCGAGTGACGTTCAGAAGAAATTGTCAGCTCTCCTCCAGGCAAAAATCCCCGAGCCACTATTCGTCTTCAACATCTGCGCTCCCCGTATTGGGCCCCTCGGCACATTTAAGAGACGGTGATCATTCAAAGAAAACCAACTGAAAAGAGGAGGCTGGGTGGCTCCGAAGCGAGAGCGCTGAACCTGGGTTCAAACCCAAGTCATAGCCGCCTGTGATTAAAGGAAATGAACAGGTGTAGTGAGCTGGTGGTTTGGTGCACTTGCTCTGAGCACTATATGTGATAGTGCTGGTTTCTATTTGCTCCTTTCTGCATATTTGTTTATTTAGCTTTTGTCGTTTTAGTGACAAAGGTCATTCCTGGTCTCTTGAGTTCTCACCTCCTGGTTTAAACAAACTAAAATTGTATCCTGGTGGTTTTAGTCTGGTCAACAATGACTTCACACACACACACGCATACGCACAATAACCGCATTAAATTCTGTACCGCACTTTTTTTTACTGAATTCCAGCTCTGAAATTCAAAGTCTTGGTTTGTACATCATGTGACAAACACTCACGTCACTTGCAGAGTGGATGGGAAAGTGCTGCCCTCTACTGTGTAGAACAGAGGTCACTTCAAGGGGGTCTCAGAGCTCAGATGCAGCCCTGTGATATCTGCTTCCGGCGGGGCCATTGCTTTACACGACGGGTTGCACTGCGAGAATTCTGAACGGATGCTTCGTCTCAATTGGTATGAAATGAGGTGTGGTGGGAGGAAACTATTACGGTTTGTTTTTGTTGCTCACTGGAAAGCTCGTGCCAGAACCCACAGCGAGCGGTTAAAGCATCGCAGTTGCTCTGGGGCTGCCCATTTCCCCCCCTACCCCCGCCCAGAATTTTCTCGTCTAGGGTCCCGAGGGTCTGATTAGGAGAACGAGGCGAGTTAGTGCTGAATACCCGGAGCCAGGGGCCAGCTAAATGGGCTGGGTTGGCCATCTGCCAGCTTTGAGCTACGGCCCGGTGCTTCTCTTGGATGAACTTAGCCCCCGGCTCGGCACGACGGTGCCCGTCCGCTGAGTTTGTCGCGCTTTTCGCCTAAGTTTGAAAGTGTCGATCTACTAACGCTGTCTGTCCTTCTGTCCTCTGTTGTCTGTGTGTAACGATGGGTTGCGGGGGAGGGGCACAATGACTCTCATAGAGACGATCCAAAATGAAGACGTGACGTTTCACGCACTGGCCCTTTTAAAGCGGTGTTATCGACGGAATGTTTCGAGTTTACGTTGTTTTTTGTGCTTGTGCACGGCTGCAAAAAAAAACAATGACTCATTAATAAAAAAATACTTTCATTTAACTCAACACGAGCCCGTTACCGCAAATCGAGTCCATGAGTCAATAGCCGCAAAAGGCCATCTCAACGCAACTGAGCTGTATACAAGAGAAGGGGGAACGCATTAACATTTCAAGTATGCGTCTAGATAAACAGTCTTAAGTTGGCATATCTACTCACGGGTAACTTTTCGTTTGGATTAAGGCCTCCCTATGCTGTGTCGGTTACGAGGAATGTTATTGACCATACCTCACCACACCGGTCAGTGTGGATTGACGAAAGCTCTGGTGGGGCAGAGTGGTTCAGGACCGGTTCAGACATTAGTCGCCGCTGACATTAGCTGTAGCTGGGAATCAAACTTCGGCCCTCCGGGTTCATAGTGCAATGAAAAGCGCGAGCTACTTTGCGACCCCCCCCCCCCCCCCCCCGCAGTACGATGCGAATGTTTGTTTCTGCGCGGTGTTAATTCATAGTTACGATGCCTTGTACAAAAGTGTTGCGTGCAGGAGGGACCAATACCGGTTGGGATATCTCTCGCCACTGAAGTTAGCCGTGGCCCGGAATCAAACTCAGGAGGGCAGGTGCATGGCAGAGCATGCACCACACCACTCCCCTTCCCCAGCTGTGCGTTCACGTACAAGGTTAGCGAGTGAAAACCCGGCTCTTTACTCGCTCCAGGATGAAGTCGCGCAGCACGGAATGAGCATGGAGGAGAGACGCTCTATGCCCGTCGACTCCGTTGCATCCGCTCTTCTCGTCCCTCGCGTGGCGGTAGAGGAGGGATGTATGGACATTAGTTTCTGCTCTGGTATCCCAGAAAACATCTCGCGGTGGTGAGATGTCATCTCCCTCGCCTGGTATGCAGGAGGTCGTGGATTCGATCCCAACCCAGACGCCTGCTGCTGTATATTTGTAGTTTGCGTGTCTCTCTCACCGTGGTCGCGTGGATTTTTCTCCGGGCCCTCTGAATCGAAGTGAGTGTAGAGTATTTGACTGCTGCTATAAATTTCCACGCGATAAGCCACTTCGTTGAGTTATCATTTGCGAGGGCCGGGTCGCTTATGAAAAACGAGCTACATAGCTCCGTGGGCCCTTACCTGGTGCAATACAAATAGCTGTAAATAGTTTATTTTTTACTCTTAACGTTTGCGAAGACGTAAGCAGCCGCTCCTCCATGCACGTGCGCCAGCTAAGCAAACAAACGAGAGCGATCCTTAATAGCTCGGTGCTCACGCGTAGATGGCAACGTGCTATTTATCAGAGGGAGAGGTGGGGAAGGGGGTGGCTGCCTCTCGTCGTCTTCCTCCGTGCGTCACAACTCTGGCCGCGGCGGCAGAGCGATGCGGCGACAAGGGCGGTGTTTACCTGTACCCTGCATCATCGGCGGCGCTCGGGTCGGGCCGGTGACTAATTACGACCACCCCACACACCCACCCCCACCCACCCCCAATTCACCCAGCGCCTGCACACCGAGATAATTTCGTTGCTCCTGTCTCTAGCGATCGACGTTCTCTCTGCTAAAGTGGAGTCGTCGCTCCGAACGGCCGTCTCGGCGTGACTTTAAACAGCTTGCGAAGGGCCGTCGACGGGACGCGATCGGGTCTTCGGCAATGCGCGTCCACTGCCCTGACTGCAATCGCGCATTGGTGGCCGATTCGGCGAGAGTTCGGTGCTTTCGGGAGCCCATCGTGCTGAGACGATGTGCTGACTGGGGAGCGTTTACAGACGCCTCATTGCAGACGCGGTAACCGGGCGTGTGCTGATTTCTGCTGCTGCTGCTAAAGCGGAGGGAATTAAATCGTGGGGAATTAGGAAGGACCTGGCACGCGAATAGCTTGACAAAAAAAGCACTTTACGGGGTGGAGACCGCAAAGGAGCGGAAGAGAAGCAGAGGGAGAGACTGCAGCGGTGGCAGCAGCAGCAGCAGCGAGATGGCACCACAGAGTTCAGATGGCACCACTGGGCAGGAGCCACCTAGGAAAGGAAGGAGTGGAAAAGAACGGGGGTGAGGATGCATTGGCCCACCAGTGGGAAGTCACAGCTGACCCAACACCAGGAACCTCAACAAAAATCACGCTTTGTGATTTATGTATTTTTTTCGTATTTATGCATTTGTTTCCCCCTGGAGTGTGCGGTCAGGGTCATGTCATCAGATTAATAATCCATCCCACAGAGCAGCATGACGCTTCGTGTTGGAGACCGGCCCACGGAAGCGGATATCATAGAGCTGCATCTGAGATTCCTTTAAGCGACCTCTGGTCCACACAGTAGGGGGCAGCATGTCCCCACGCGCTCTGCACTATGAGGGTGATTTTCATCGCTTGTCAGTAAAAAAAATATTTTCAGAGAAGTAATTTAGCCAAATTAAGTGCAAAACTAACTTAACCTGATGGCTTTTTTCCCCTTTGGTGCAATAATTGGTGAGTCCAACAACTCAGATAATGACGATTCCCCGCACCTCCGATTAGCACGGTTGGCTACATAAGGTGGGAAAGAAGTTCAACATACAGTACATAGATACTTGTACATACAACTCGCCGGTTTTAATCACGGGCGGCTGAAACCTGGATTCAAACCCAGCATTTCAGCAGCGGTGCCAGCTCAGAGCTCTGACCTCTGAGCCACCCGGCCACCCCCAGAGGTTTTGGTAATTGAGTTGGGTGGTGGTGGTGGAGGGTGGGCGGCTTGGTTGTGTTGCATTGTTGCGGTCGCGTTTTCTCTGATTCAGAAGCACGGTACGGGTGGCAGCTGCACTCTCACTCACAGGACCATTCCCCCAACAGGAGCAGGCGCCTGCCACACGCAGCGCAACAGTTCCATCTACAGCTCGGCGGCTGCCACTGATTTGAAGGCACGCAGGGGGCTTCATTTCAGCCCCCGTGCGTCCGTGGTTGTACAGCGACGTGGTTAAAGCTCGGAGAGCTAAACGGAGAGCTCGCATGCAAACACGTGCTTGTGAAAGGCCCCAACGCAGAAGTTCCCTGTGTTTGATCTTCCACGAAGCTCACGGTCCACCCTAAACAGCATCCACTGCACAAACCATGGCAGTCTACGCCGCATACCTGATGCACAAATGGAACATTAAAAAAACTCTCCAGTAGTGTGCGACTGTGAGTCATCCAGAACAGACCGTGCAACTTTTAATAACGACGCTAAATGCCCCGATCCACAAACCCCGAAGGAGACATCGCGGAGATCCACTCCGCTACTGCTCCTGACGCTGTTGTTCTGCCTTGACCACCTTGAATGTGAGATTCTAGTCGTTGTTCTTGCATGTTACATCGGCAGCCATACGAAGCGACGTGAAAGCACATCCAGTATACTGTACATACCTCACTGCTGCGTGTCTCTGGAGACTCGTCACGTGTCCCCTACTCTAGTTTATACCAGCGACCCAGAACATATTCAGTGACAAATTAAGCACTGTGCGAAAGTCTGGACCTCTGTGAGTCTATGGGTTTCTATCAGTCTGTTTGTCTCTACGTGAGTATGTAAGACGCTGGGTCTCTCCGCAAGTGTATGGTTCTCTGGAAGTCTATCTGTGAGTGTATGTGAGTCTATGTAAGTCTTTGGGTCTCTGTGCGAGAACCACAGGGATTAATTTCGGCAGGGTCTGTCGGAGTGAGCAACCCGGTAAAATATATTTGCATGTGACACCACATCCAGCATACCTCTCGCTATGGTTGTGAAAACCTGCCGTATGCATGCCCACATTCCAGCATACCAGCGACTCTAAATGTACATGGAAATAAGTTAAATTTTGGGTATGTGCGCCACCCACTCAAACAATTTTGGCCAAAAGTCCCATCAGCATCATCAGCATTATTATCCGATTTGTTCACTCATGCATTCATCCGAGAGCTGGGCACTGTGGTGCCAGCAAGGGATGGTGGATCACCGCACCAACGTTGTGAAGCTCCCCTTCCCGTGGGCGTTGGGGAGGCGCCGGTACCCTAGGGTCGCCCGGAGGTGATACAGCAGAGTGCAGACTAATATACCAGGTGGTGATACAGCAGAGTGCAGACTAATATACCAGGAGGTGATACAGCAAAGCGCAGACTAATATACCAGGTGGTGATACAGCAGAGTGCAGACTAATATACCAGGTGGTGATACAGCAGAGTGCAGACTAATATACCAGGTGGTGATACAGCAGAGTGCAGACTAATATACCAGGTGGTGATACAGCAGAGTGCAGACTAATATACCAGGTGGTGATACAGCAGAGTGCAGACTAATATACCAGGTGGTGATACAGCAGAGTGCAGACTAATATACCAGGAGGTGATACAGCAAAGTGCAGACTAATATACCAGGTGGTGATACAGCAGAGTGCAGACTAATATACCAGGTGGTGATACAGCAGAGTACGGACTAATATACCAGGTGGTGTTACAGCAGAGTGCGGACTAATATACCAGGTGGTGATACAGCAGAGTGCAGACTAATATACCAGGTGGTGAAACAGCAGAGTGCAGACTAATATACCAGGTGGTGATACAGCAGAGTGCAGACTAATATACCAGGTGGTGATACAGCAAAGTGCGGACTAATATACCAGGTGGTGATACAGCAGAGTGCAGACTAATATACCAGGTGGTGATACAGCAGAGTGCAGACTAATATACCAGGTGGTGATACAGCAAAGTGCAGACTAATATACCAGGTGGTGATACAGCAGAGTGCGGACTAATATACCAGGTGGTGATACAGCAGAGTGCAGACTAATATACCAGGTGGTGATACAGCAGAGTGCAAACTAATATACCAGGAGGTGATACAGCAGAGTGCAGACTAATATTCCAGGTGGTGATACAGCAGAGTGCAGACTAATATACCAGGAGGTGATACAGCAAAGTGCAGACTAATATACCAGGTGGTGATACAGCAGAGTGCAGACTAATATACCAGGTGGTGATACAGCAGAGTGCAGACTAATATACCAGGAGGTGATACAGCAAAGTGCAGACTAATATACCAGGTGGTGATACAGCAGAGTGCGGAGTAATATACCAGGTGGTGATACAGCAGAGTGCGGACTAATATACCAGGTGGTGATACAGCAGAGTGCGGAGTAATATACCAGGAGGTGATACAGCAGAGTGCAGACTAATATACCAGGTGGTGATACAGCAGAGTGCGGACTAATATACCAGGTGGTGATACAGCAGAGTGCGGAGTAATATACCAGGTGGTGATACAGCAAAGTGCAGACTAATATACCAGGTGGTGATACAGCAGAGTGCAGACTAATTGTAATGTGTGTGTGTAGTCCCCTCGCAAGTGTGGGTTTTCTCTGGTTTCCTCCCACGTGCATAATCACTCGTTAATTGGCTCGGCCATATCCCGATGTGTGGACTACAGAGGACCGCAGAGCTTGGGGTAAATTGTTTGCGATGGCTCATCGCGTGGCTTAGCGCAATCCCGCTTCAGGGCTGCGGTTTCCTCGGCAATTGTGACGTGCGATTTCCATGAACGACGATGCAATATTAAAAACAACTAAACAACGTGATATATGAATTATTGTAATCTGGGCTTCATTTCCCAACGGATATTTTCCGGGCCACTGGTGCAACCTGAGCGAGATGTATACTTGACGTGGTGGGTCGGGTAGATAAATATTTCTTTTTGGAGTCATCGACCCGGACATATCCCAAGCTACCCTTGCTTGCTATTCTTTGTCGGATTAATTCCGTGTCCTGCACACAAAGCACACTTACTTAAGTCAATATGATGTCGTTAACGTACCGTATGTCCGCTAGTCCACTGGTTTTCTGAGACCGACACGGTGCTAAATCTAGATTCAACACCATAAATCTTGCATCCGCTAATGGACGTCTCAGTATGGAGTGCGGGAGTTCAGACAAACACGCGCACGCACTCACAAAGCCAAATCATCACTGGGATCAGCGCTGCCATGTACATCTAAAGCCACGTTTTGCCATTATTTACCCTGAACACGCACACGCTTAGACGTAGATTAAAGCAAAAAAATGCGCAGACGATGCGTCTCCTTCCCATATTCGTATCACCAAATAAAAAAAAGATGAATCTATATATTTACACAACCTATCAGCCCCACGGCCCTTCTGTGGGTGCATCATTTCAGCAGCCTTGTTTCAAGACAAGCAAAACTCTAGACTGCATTTTGACATGCAGTGTATCATCGGTATCAGAGGCAGGCTCGCTTGACTCAATACTGGTGAGCAGGCCGGATGTTAGAGGTGCTAAGGAGAGCCGACACGACGTTGCAGGGGGTTTGTCCAAGAAGGACCCCCCCCCCCCCCCCTTGTATTTACGATATCGGGTCTCAGTTCGACGCCAATTTACAAAGTTACACACAACTAAACATTATAATTGAGGGTCAACATTGTAAAAGATTGTGATTGCTTTTCAACGTTCCAATTTGCCGAATAGCAATATCAATTGGCGTCTTTGGCCACGTGCTAACTTTATTTTTTGTTTGCCCACGTGACAACTTGATTTTTTGTTTGCCCACGTGACAACTTGATTTTTTGTTTGCCCACGTGACAACTTGATTTTTTGTTTGCCCACGTGATACGTTGATTTTTTGTTTGCTCACGTGATAACTTGATTTTTTGTTTGCCCACGTGACAACTTTATTTACTGTTTGCCCACGTGATAAGTTGATTTTTTTGTTTGCCCACGTGATGTTGATTTTTTTGTTTACCCACGTGATAAGTTGATTTTTTTGTTTGCCCACGTGATAACTTGATTTTTAGTTTGCCCACGTGATAACTTGATTTTTAGTTTGCCCACGTGATAACTTCACTTGAAAACTTGTCTCTCTCGGGTGACGGAGGTTAACAGCTGAACATGTACATCATATATTCCCTCGATGTGACCCAAAAGTAAAGAGATACAAATCGTATTGGTCTTAAAAATCTACAAAAATAATTATTAACTCGCGTTATTATCTCCTTCCTATGTCCGTCTCTCCACCTAAAACACACAATAGACGATTTATAACCTATCAAGTGCGAAAAGGGTCGTTTGGGAAATGCACTGTATGTAAATGATTGTGTGAATCGTCACACGAAACCTACACTTCACGCTTCCTCAAAGGGGGAGGGGGGGTTAAATGTGCGTGTGTGTGCTCGCTAACAGGAGCTACTACTACGGCCAACACCAGTGACGGAATATCTAAATAGGCCCTGGGCCTCACCTAGATCGACTCAGCCTCAAATCAATACCTGGACTGGCGTGTAAACATCGCCACTGGGGGAGACAAAGGCGGCCGGGCGTGGTGTTGGCCACTCACCCCCTCGTGTTACCATGCCGGCCGTCATAGGTGCTCACTAACAGCACCTGCCCCAATATTATGTTAAGGTTATACGGGGGACCTTTGTCTTTGTGGACGCGCGCGCGTGTGTGTGCGTGCGCGCGCCCTCTGAGTCTATTCATAAATACACGTTTGACTGGGTTGTCCGGGTGGGTGGGTGCTTGCCAGGTAGCTCTTTGGCTCGGATGAAAGACTCAAATTACAAAACGCTGAGAAAGAAGAAGAAGAAAAAAAGCCGTCGGTCATGACAAGCGCCCAGCCAGTGCTGCCTTCGGGTAAGTCGACGCCGCTCTTATAAAATCCTTTAAAAACGAGTTTCAGTTTTTTTCAGTTTCATTTATTTGGTATAGCCCTGTGAGCCTTTCGGCTCTTGAATCGGGTGCAACCGCAGCAAACAAAAAAACCTAAAACATGAACAAGAAAAACATCTTAAAGGGACTACGCGAGTTACCAGGCAAGCAAAAGAAGCCCAGCCGCGCATGAACTCGACTCGCCACTGCTGCTGCGATGTGTAAAGTCTTCACCACCGCCAGCACCGCCTGCCCTCCACCATCGCCGCGATCTCTGACCGATGCCGTAAATAGGCATTACGCAAACTTCATGCCGCGAATTCCTCCGCAACGCCAATCTCTGAAAGCTCACATTCCGGTTGGCGCGGGGGAGGGAGAGGGGGTTCCACTCCTTTTTTTTCCGCGATGCGTAAACACTGCGTAAAGACACGCCGGTACGTGCTCGTACACACACCCCCCACCCACGGTTATCTTGGGTCTCAGTCTGTAAAGTTGTTGGAACTCGTCCGCGTGCTGTGGAGCTCGACTACCTTAAGTGACTACTTCCCTTGCGGTACGTACACTAGAAGCAGGTGGCTCTCTCATTGTGATCACCCGACCTCCGCGCATAACCCACGTGTGTTAGCGGCGAGCTCGATGCGCTTCCTGTTGGACGTCTCTGAGAAGTCGCACGTACGTGGAGCGCGTGTTGGTACGCGCGTGTTGGTACGCGCGTGTTGGTACGCGCGTGTTGGTACGCGCGTGTTGGTACGCGCGTGTTGGTACGCGCGTGTTGGTACGCGCGTGTTGGTACGCGCGTGTTGGTACGCGCGTGTTGGTACGCGCGTGTTGGTACGCGCGTGTTGGTACGCGCGTGTTGGTACGCGCGTGTTGGTACGCGCGTGTTGGTACGCGCGTGTTGGTACGCGCGTGTTGGTACGCGCGTGTTGGTACGCGCGTGTTGGTACGCGCGTGTTGGTACGCGCGTGTTGGTACGCGCGTGTTGGTACGCGCGTGTTGGTACGCGCGTGTTGGTACGCGCGTGTTGGTACGCGCGTGTTGGTACGCGCGTGTTGGTACGCGCGTGTTGGTACGCGCGTGTTGGTACGCGCGTGTTGGTACGCGCGTGTTGGTACGCGCGTGTTGGTACGCGCGTGTTGGTACGCGCGTGTTGGTACGCGCGTGTTGGTACGCGCGTGTTGGTACGCGCGTGTTGGTACGCGCGTGTTGGTACGCGCGTGCCGGCTCGGCCTTAAGTGAGCGAGAACCTGGTGCGGTGTGTTCGCACTCGGTGTGTACACATCCGCACGGAAGGGAGACAAAGGGTGCCGCTCACACCACGTGGTGCTGCTACCCGCTCGTGTGCCGTGCCGGGACCCTTCACAGGCGCTCGCGAAGAGCCTTTGCCCACAGCAATCTGTATAGATTTGGTGGGAGGGGGGGGGGGGTTGTGGTATGCGAAACGTCTGTACAGGATGTGTAGGCATTGCTATTGAGGTATTGTAAATGGTTGATCGTCATAATAGCCGCCCTCATAAATAATAGCCGTGCCGTCGTGTGTACACACGTCTCGGCGTGATGTAAATTGCGTTCCGTGCCGCGTACGTCGCAGTCGAAGCTGTTCTCCGTTTTCTTCTGCGCTCTTCCTCAGGGCCAGCTGGCAGGCGGCACAGCTCCCCAGTGCCACCACTCCGATCTCGAGACCACCTCTCGACGTGGACACAATCCCTCCGACAGAAGCCGCCGTCTCTGCTGTCACCCCCCCACGCGCACGCGAGAGGGCAATGTTCGAATTCCTTCGCAGGGGCTCGGAGAGCTGCGCGGACGTCGCGTGCACTCCCGACTACTCGCACAGCGCCGAGGACCACGGCTCCCTCCTGCTCCTCATCCTGAGCGTGGGGGACGTCGCCGGCGAGCGCTTGGGCGAGGCGCTGGCGCAGGCCTCCTCCGTCTCGTCCGTGACCGTGCCACGGTGCAGCAGGCCTCTCCGGGTGCGGTGCACGTCGAGGTACAGCCCCGAGGAGAGTCGATGGGGCGACCTGCAGGGCCACCGCAAGGTGGTCGGATTGATCGGCCTCGCCGAGTGCTCGGACTTGGACGGTGTGACCGACGCCGTGGAGAAATTCGAAAGTGCCAAGGACGACTACGGAGGCTCCGTGTGTGGATCGCGGCTCATCGTCTACGGGAGGCGGCCGGATGGGTGCGACGGCGTGACCTCGGACGTGACCGCGGACGTGACCTTTGTCAGTGAAGGCGGGCCATGCCTGGATCTCAGGGCAGAGGTCGAGAGGGTCGTTGTCTCCGTGTACGCGGCCCTCTGCTCCAGCGGCACCATGGAGGATGACGCGGCGATGTACGCCGCCCCCTTCGAGAAGGAGTCGCCCATGACCTTTGTTGTTGGCAGGTACGAGTTCGATCGCTGGACGTGGGTTTCATCATTGGTGAATCGGAATTTTCTAGCCGCTGATTAAGAGCCGAACATGGCTGGGTGAAGTTATTTAACGTGACTTTTATTCTCTATAATATGGTCAATTATGTAATCACTGCTTTAGTTTCATGGTAAGAATGACTTTTGAATTCATATATTTCCACCACTGCCCCCCCCCCCCCACCTTCACCAACCCGCAGAGGCCAGCATGGTGAAGTATTGTCAAAATTCATCATGGTGTGGTGGGGGCATTCACCTGTCGGTGAAATTGAGAATAGCTGGAATGTACTGATCATTCGAGTAGAGAAGGTCCTTCGTTTTGTTTCAATCCACCTTGTTTCATCAACGAATGAATTAACAAATTGTTGCCCTTACGTAATTCCCCACCCTAACTGTGAATCTCAAAACGCCCACGGTCAACCCAGGCAGCTCAAGAAGCGACGCCAGGGACGGATGTACAAGCGCCAGGGAGACGTGAGCCTGCAGACGGGGTCGCTGGCAGACGCCCTCATGCACTACCGCCGGGCAGCGGACACCCTGGGGCCCATTGGAGACACCGCATGGTTTGGGGGTCAGAGCAACAAACTCGTTTTCTTATTCGCCCCCTTGCCTTTGTTTTAAGTCGAAGTTATTTCTTTGTTGAAAAAATTAACTTCTTTATTTTATCAGGCAAGGTCCACTGAGCTCTACAGCTCGTTTTCAGAAGAGACCCAGCCACAAACCGATAGCTCAACGAAGTGGCTTGTCACGTGGAACTCCTGCAGCCTAAGCTTTCAGTCAAGACACAAGATTTAAATCTCATTGACATTTTACTCTACACCCCCCCCCCCCTCCCGTGCCTCTATAAAGCCACAACAGCAGATCATTCTTTCTCACCTGATGACGGACGCTTGTGTTGCGACCGAAACGTCGTGTTCTATTTTTTTTCTATCTACGGTACTTATTTTACCAACCCTGCAAGGATGATGGCCTGCGTCAACCCCCCCAACTAGAATTTGAACTCGCAAGCTTCCACCTGTGAGCCGCTTGTTCTGCCGCTGAACCACCTGGCATGCTTACGTTTTTAGTTGATGGATCAATTCAAAACCATTCACCCACATGTGTATGCCTGTTGGTTTGCAGCTGTGTGCGTGTGGTAGATCTGTCACTATGATGATTATTTATTTGGTAGGTCTGCATACAGTATTTATATGGGCATATATTATGCATGTCGGGGAGCGATGGTGCAGTGCTTACTGTGCCATGCGAAGAACCTGACGATCCGAGTTGGTTGCTGGCCACAGCCAACATTGGTGGTGAGCGATCTGAACTGGCTAGGAATTGGAACTCGGGTCACCGGATTCACGGTGCAGTGTATGAACACACTATGCTCGCACTCCACCACGATCGTACATTGCATTACGATAACGCAAGTCCGTGCTCTTGCAATCTACTCGCAAGAGCTATCGGGTTCCCGTTTCTTGCATTCGTATGAGGAGCGACAACCGTGACTTATGGTTTTAAATCTGGGGAGGTAAAATATGGAACCGACGTGCCAACGAAGATTACTCGGGAGTTCCGTGGCTAGATAACGATGAGAAATAGGCAGGTGGCATGGGAACGAACGGTAATAGAATTAACCGAGGTAGTGCAGGCGTCCATGGTACCAAACAGCAATCCAGCAAATGCAATCGCAACGCAAGTGGAAGGCGACAAAGGGTAGAGAAAAAGATGTGCTGATGGAGTGTAGGAGGAGGAGGCACGGGAGCGGAGAGGAATGACCATGGAGATGGAAACATTAGCAACAGATGGGGGTGGGGGATGCTGACGACGACGATGACGACGACGATGATCGGCAAGGGTGGAGGACTGCTGCTGCCATCGGAAGTCACTGTGCACAGCGGCCTTCGCAAAGGGGTAGTACAGGGAGGAGCTCCGTGGCACTCCCTCCCGCCTTTCACAACAACCGCACGCGCGCGCCAAAAGCCGCTCGAACAAACACGCCATCGTTCTTCATAGCAAACCAACGCGTTGTGCTGGGGGCTCGGGCCTATTTAATTAGATCGTGCGTCACCATGTGCTTTGGGGGGGTAGGGGGCGGAGAGGTTAGTTTCCTGCATGCCCCTTGTGTGTTTTTTTGTCTACAGCTGCTCTGGAGGGCCAGTGCACGGTCTCCTGCCTCTACCGCTCACAACAGAGTGGTTCCTCCGGGTGCCAAGAGAATGGCAGAGGTGTGCCGACGAACGGGGACGAGGTGGATGGGTCACGTGACGACGGAGACGGTGACGGCGGCGACGACGCCAATGAAGGTTTGATCGCAACTTTCTTTTTTGGAACTTTGTGCAACGACGCTGCTGCCACTTATTCACGAGATCGTTCGACCGTTTGTCAGTCGATTTGATTCAAGAGCTTCCGGAGTTGGAAACGGGATGCTGCTGCTGCTGCTGCTGTCATGGCGTGATCAGTCAGCGCACCGAAACTGGAATCCTATAGTTTTCAGGGTTTTTTTTCCAGTTTGATTTATTTTGGTAGAACCCTGCGAGCCATTCGGCTCTTGAATCGGGTGCAACAACAACAGACAAAAAAACAAAAACACGAACAAGAAAAGCATCTTAAAGTGACTTTGTGACTGTGCAAACAGAACTGTTATGGCACAGAATGAGAGGACAAATGTCATAAATATGCCTGGAAGCCCTCGCACCTTCAACATTAATGTTGCGATCGAAACGTTGTGGGTTTTTTGCTTCATGAAAAAAATATATTAGATGTTATTTTTATTTTATTTTCTATCTACGTGACTTTACCGAAAGAACCAAGAATATGAATTCCTGCAGTCACGAAAGTTTTAAGTCTAAACATTCACACACGTTGACGAAGCTCGGTTTCGGGTTAGATCACGGTCGGATCACCCGGCGCGGCAGGTTGAAGCAACGGTGCAAGTTTCCTAAATCGCCCCCACGTCTGGTGTCCCCCGCAGTATCCGTGAGTGTGCACCACACCGAGTCGATCGGTGGTCTGCTGTGTAAAACGTGGGTGTTCCCATTGTGGAAGGGTAGGCCCGGTATATCCCCTTGAGGGTTTCCGCAGAGCTCACTCCAGCGCGTAGGCCCATCTGGCAGCAGTGTCGCGAGCAAGAAACGTGCAGGGCCGCGCCTTTACCTGTCGCTTAAAACAAATACGATGGCTGCGACGTGCGTCGCGTTGCGCCAGGACGTCTGCGTGCTCCGTTGGCCCGAGGGATTCGCACGCGCGACGGTGGGGAAATGTGTTTGCCGTTTCAGTTCGGTCGGATGAGGCGATCCCGTCGCAGCGGAGGAACACGAGAAAGAGATACGACTACCTGAGGGACACCGCGTTACCGGTCGAAGAAATCATCGACAAGTACAAGGAAGCCATTGCGTGCTACTCGAAGGTAACGCGTCACGCGATCGCCTGCGACGGACGTTCGAACGTCGACAATGTGTAATGGAGTTCAAGCGGAACGCTGTGATGACGACGACGACGACGAAGCCGCGTACGTGCAATTGATCACGTGCTTGGATTTCAACGTGTCACCGTTCCTGTCATCACTGTTACATTGATTTTATGGCTTTATTTTGGTGATTTCGAAAAGTTTTTTGGTTTGGCCATGTTTGCTTGTTGTAGTACGGAGTTAGACTGATTGCCTTAATCTAAGTTGTCTTGTGGTTGTTGTTGTTGTTTGACTTGCATCCCACTGGGATTTTTGCACACAGCGTTGGTGTACGGTGCTTTTTCTGGAATATTTTTGCCGTTTTTTCCTGGATTTTCTGTTTGCACAGTCACATAGTCACTTTAAGATGTTTTTCTTGGTCATGATTTTTGTTTGTTGCGGTTGCACCCGATTCAAGAGCCGAATGGCTCACAGGGCTAGACCAAATAAATTAAACTGAAACGACTACGGTGGAGGGGGAGGGTCTTGATGGGCGCAGACGAGGCCAAAATACCCTCAAGAGGGACTCTCTTTGTGGCTCCTTTTGTCAGCAGTGGTATCGGCATGAAATTGCAGTGCTGCAATTGTATCTTTTAAAGGTAATTATGGGCATGGTATCTCGCGCGCGGTGTGTATTGCGATCGCGTGGCCGTCTCGGCCTGCACCATCCACCAAGCCTTGTGTTGCACTCTCCAACCAGTCCCGTTGATGCCTGATTCTGTGTTGACGAGATGACAAAACAGATTGTGAACGGGTGAGTTGCTCCTCTCTGTAGACTGGGAGATCGTTGATGTTCGATGTTCGGTCGCCGTGTCCGTGACAGCATTGGTCGTGACTTCTCACCGAACAGAGTGGGCCTTGTGAAGGCTGCCGTTTTCCACTCTGTTTAATTTGTAACCCCCCAAACACTTACCCTCCAAACATTGGATCACAACAACAATTAAACATATAAAGAACGTTGCTATCCTGTCCAAGCATCTCTCTAGCACGCTGCGAAGTTGCGAAGTAACGGGCGAGTTTTTAAAGGTCACGTTCGAATTTTGAGAGGGTGAGAGAGAGATATATATATGGGGGGGGGGGGGGGGGGACATCTCTTTGTCCTCAAGTAAATCTGGCAGCGAGTTCCAGGCGTCGGGTCAAGCGATTGAGAGAGGGCAACTTGGTCACGGTGTGCGCGCGCACTTCTGATCCGCGGGGATTCGACCGCAGCACCCGGAAATGGCCGTGCTGGAGCTGGAGGCCACGCTGAAGGCCGTTCGGCTGCTGCTGGACCAACGGAGGAACCAGGAGGCGGTCGCGCTGCTGCAGGAGATCATCCACCTGCAAGCGCCGCAGGTAAGCCCTCTCGCAAGCGGCGTAGCGGCACCAGCGGCAGTGGAGGCGGCGGCGGTAGCGGCAGCGGCAGCAGCTTCCCCTACGCGAGAAGCGGTGTCCTCTCTCTGAAGCCGACCACAGATCGGGCCATAGCTCGCCGGTGTGTTTTTTCGGGTTGTTCCGCGGCACTCTTCCTCACAACCTCTGAAAATGAAGAAGCTCCCTGCACGTGGAGCGAAATGTTGGACATCATAACCTCCGCAGGAAACTAAAAACGAAACTTTTTATTTTATCAGGTATGGCCCACTGAGGTATTAAGCTCGTTTTCAGAAGCGACCTGGCCACATATGATTGGTCAACGAAGTGGCGTATCACATGTAAATGTATAGCAGCCAAATCCTCTAAATGCATATTCATTCTAAATGTGGAGGGAAAAACCGAACAACCGGAGGACCTGGAGAAAAATCCACGCGACCACGAGGAGAACATGCAAACTCCAAATTTACAGGTGTCAGCGTCGGGATTGAACCCACGCCCTCCTGTATACCAAGCGAGGTAGTTAATATCTCCCCACCATGGCGCCCAGTCGGAGCACAGAGCAGGCTGACGTGAGCTGAGGGTAAAGACTACAACGGGCAGAAGTGGTAAAGCATATAGAGCAGTGGGACGAGGGTGGCTGCTGCATTGGCTGCAGCTGCACTGTTCAAGCTGCAGCCTGGTTACTCTTTAAGCAGTGGAGTAGCTCTCGAGAGTGCAGGCGGTGCAACTGCACCGTGGCCCACGTGCCTAAGGGGCTCGGGCACTGGGCTATGTAGAGGTGGGTGGGGGGGGACATTTAATTCCCAACGTCGGGGTTCTTACAAAAACCATGGCGCTGCTGTTAAAAAAAATCCCAAAGGGCCACAAAGGATCAGCCACAGTGACCAATCAGGAGCAGTTATAATAATAATATAATCAATCTATGCATCAAACTTTCATTTATATAGTGCCATCAGCTATAACATTGTCGCAGAGTGCTTCACAGGTACTGTGCAGGTGACGTTACATCAATAAAAGTTGAGTTACATGAAACAATAAATAAAGGCTACACATTAGTTACAAAAATATAAGAGATAACGTACATCTTTTAGCCCGATAAAAAAAAACCTGCAACACCTTCGTATGTATGTTTAACTTATTTTGCTTTGTACGTAGCCAACTGTGCTAATCGGGATGTGCGGGGGAAGGACAACAACCTAAGCACACAACTAAGTTCCACGCCTGCCAACCCCTTATCAGTGCCCTACCTTATTACACAACAATTCGGACCTTATTGGTCACCTCATGCCCCTATAACTCTTAACGTTCATCCTACAAAGTCCCATGAAAAGGGACAAACACAAACAAATAGGCAAAAACAACGATTTTTTAACTCAATTCCCCTGTACAAGAATACGGGTAACCCGTCTGCGTTGGCAGGTATGCAGTTCTAAAGAATTGAGTTTCAATGTAGATTAGTTAACAATGCATAGCTCCAGTGCCTTCCCCATATAATCGGAAGGAAGAGCTTTCCAGACTTCCGCAGAAGCGCATCTGAAATCGCGCGATGCGGTGAGACCGTCTTAGTTCGACGGCTAGCGAAAAGCCGCTGCTGCTGCGAGGATGACGATGGTTTATCTCCTTGATGAGATCGGCCAGATATTGTGGCTCATTTGTGGCAAGCGCTTTGTGTGTAATGAGTGCGACCTTCCTTGTCAGATGGCATTCGTGGTGTGCTCCACATGAACACAACGTCAACCAGCGGACTTCACCATAAACACTCTGCATCCAGAGTCACGTGACCTACTAAACCGCACTGGGAATCCGCAACCTTGGACTGTGAACCCACAAATCTAGGCTATTGAACACGCAATACTGAACTTGCAACTCCATAAATCAGGACCACAAGACCACAAACCAAGACTCGGAATCATTAACCCAGCTTGGTCACTATATAAAACCTTTGGTCAATCACTCGGAGAACAGTGGAGTGCATGTCCACAAGACAGATGGTTCATTGATAAAACTCGGACACTCCGTTTGCTGTAGTGACGCTTTCAAATCGTCTGTCAGTAACATGCCATCACGATGACTCTCGTAATGATGCTACCCCGAGAGAAAAACGCGTACATTGACCAAAGGGGTCATACCAAAATCACTGAGAAATAAATCGTGCAAAGACAACCGTTTGCTCGTACGAGTGCTGCCCTCGCAGCTACCTGGCGGCTTCCATCCTGATAAATGTTAACACGAGTTAATTGACCGACGACACCGTATTATATACAGAGGACCGCAGAGCTTGGGGGATACTTTGGCACCGGCTCATTACTTGGCTGCTGTTGTTGCCGTTCCCCGCCCGCCTGTGGTTCCACCGCACTCCTCCGAGTCGCTCGCTACGACGTTACAAGTTCAAATCGTAATTGTTAAATATTGCCGAGGATCAAACGGATGTTTGTGGAACACGTTTCAGGATCTGCGGAACGTACATTTTCTGTCTTCCCTCTACAAGGCAATTTCTGATCCCAGCTCCGGCTGGCAGCTGAGCCCGGCCTTGGAGCGGCGCTCGGCGGCGGGCGACGCGAGCTCCCGGCTACGCCGCCTGGAAGACCCGCGCGTCGAGCACTTCGTGGTGGTGTCCGAGCTATTCGCCCTCGCGGGCCTCGGGCGCAAGGCGGCCCTGTTCGCGCGCGTCGCGGCCACGCTGTGCGTCTCGTCGGACAACCCACAGCGGCGGGACTGGCGCCGATGCTACGGCCTCCTGGAGGGCGCCCTCGGCGGTCTGCGAGCGCCCAGCCTGGCGCCGGCGCTGCCCACAGGTGCTCGGCAGCGTGTCGGACGCGAGCGGTGAAATGAATCGCCGGGGGACCGCTGGCTTCTTGCCGGTGATCGTCGAGAGCTGAGCTCGGCACGCGATTGCGCTTCGTGGAGTTCTGTGTCCGCTAATCCAGCGGTTCGTAACCTTAACTGCAGCCTGGCACCCGTTGAAAATGTATAATGTTAATAAATACATAGGTCTGGTGAAACAAAGTAGTTGTACCTGCATGGCCGTGCTTAATTTGTGTTTCAATGATTCATCCCAAAAAAATCTACAGGCGTGCGTTGCACCCCTGGTTAAGAACCACTGCGCTAATTGCGGTTCGTTGAGCTCCAGCGCCCATCATGTCAGGGGATCGGATTGCCGCCTCTTGGGTACAAAAACCACTGGGAGGTATCACACGAAGAAGAATATCTCCCAATACCGGGAGCGTTGAGAATTACTTGTAAATGCGTTGTCATCAGTGGTGCGCGAGTATTATTATGATGATGCATTACGCAACTCGCACGTACTGGGACTGGTCGTGTCCCGGGAAGGCTTACACATTTCCCAGTACATCGGCAACCTCCACAAGAAGACAATCCTGGGACGGCCAGGACAGGTGGCAATGCTATCACGGGGGTGTCACAGCCTTAGCTTGCATACACAGTGGGTGAGAGCGAGGGCAGAACGCACGCACGATGTCGCGCCCTCTGTTTAGCGTTCAACGCTTGTTTTGGGTTTCTTTAACAGTGTCTGTATGCCCCCCCCTCGCCCCCCCGCCCCCCCCGCCCCCCCCTATTTCATTAAGCAAGGTCACGGATATGAGGATGTTGAGCTCTGTTAGCCTTTGCTTGCTCGTTAAACTCGACGGGCCATCATTGCTCAACGAAATCCCCTGGGCACCTGTTATCGTCTGGTTCTCCCGTGTCTCTGGGACACTGTCCGTGACAGCCTATTAAGCAGCTGGCTAAACAATAATGGCTATTATAACAAGACGTTAACAATTAAAGTGATGGACCGTTTATATAGGTATAACAAATGCATCGTTCACTGCAAATGTACCGCACGTGATGATGCAAAACAAACAAACGTTTAAGTTAATTGATAAATAATTGATTAAAAAAACAAGGTCGCGCACACATTGCGTGCTAATATCGACGCCGTCGCCGGAGTGTGGGTGAGCATGTGTCCCCCAGTGCGCGTGTGACACGTGGTGCGTTTCCATCTGGCTCCGGCTCTAAATCACGTCCCACACCCAACGGTGTCCAGGTGCAGACAGGCCGATTGCACTCATGAGACAGCGGGGTGCATCCACAGCCATTTAACCACTTGCACTAATCACGTTGGCCACACCTGATATGATTGTTGTGTTTTCGGCCTGTAGCTTCCAGATTCTGGGTAACGGCGTCACCCATTTCTTCCGTTGCTGTCCAGTGGTGGCCTCCGAGCTCTGAGATTTCGTCTCTCGCATCTCTCAGCTGACCTTCAAAGTGGAGAGTCAAAGTGATTTCTTGTTTAACTCGAACGACTCACCTTGCTGCTTGGAACATTGGGGCGGTGCTCATCTCCTCTTCACGGCGCCGAGCCAGTGGTGGAAATTCCACATTCCTATGGCCGGGGGTGGGGGGTGAGGGAGTATCTCCATAGGACAAGCACTGTTGACTTCCCCACAAAGCGGTACTCATTTTAATGGCCGTAGAAGGATGATGAGCTGAGTCAACCCCAAACCGGGATTTGCGCGCCGCTCTGCTGTGCCACCTGGCGGGCTATTTTGGCGTGTCACTCATGCCAGTTTTGTACCGTGGGGGGGGGGGGGGGTGAGGAAAGTACCTGCTCTCATTTATTTTTTCACGTTAAGAATTTCCCCTCCTCGATTCCCCCCCCCCCCATCCCACAACGACTTCACAACCGAGGTGTCTGTTTTTCGCACAGGAGCAAGTGGCGGTGTGGGCTGGCCGTGCATCAGGGCAAACATCCTACAGCTGCTCTCCCAAGCGGCTTGGATGCTGGGCGACTACGCGCTGGCGGCCGGGCACCTGGCGTTCCTCATCCACGATATGATGGAACACCTCACCGCAGATGGTAACTCCCCCACCCCCCGTTTGTGTAGCACCAGCACAGCGCTCCCCTTGCCCGTTTTGTAAATATAAAAAAAACGCGTGTTTTGCCTTCCATATTCTCAGCCACATCGATGGAGTTCAAATACCGACTGCTTTTAGATTAAATTATTAATAGTAGCCTGGTCGGGCACTGGAACCGCGGTGTCCCGGATAGTATGAGGACCATTGATGAGACTAAGTTTTATATATATTTTAAAAAATCATTAATTTAATGGTTATACATGTTGTTTGTCTCTTAACCGTGATTCTTTAATATGTTACTGTTAGTTGTAATGACAGGTTAGAAACACTTGGTCTGCGCTGCTATCCATTTGCTCGCGTAAAAAGTGGGCTAAGTTTTTGCCCAATCCTGACCAGTTGGCTCAAAAAAGTGAATAAAACTAAACTAAACACATCGGACGTCAATTCGCTTTGATCTGCCGGCGCGGCAGTTTAGCAATCGGTGCAAGTTAATGATTATGCAACGTGCCAGGTACTCGATTTGAGGCCGAGTCTATCTAAGTGAGGCCCAGAACCCGATCGGACATCACCGATTTGTATTTCAATAGAAGCCGACAGTGGTGTAGCGGTTGGCAGCGCACTGGACTTGGCATCCAGAGGTTGCCCGGTCGAATCAACGGTGGCGGCTTCTTAAAAAAATCTTCCCCCACCACCCACCGCCGTTGATTCGATCGGCAGGGCTCGCGTGGTAGGGTAAAGCGTGGGTACTCCACCCCCACCCCCAACCTCTTCGGAGGCGCGCGACCAACGCGGGAGAAGAGTCGGCCGCGTTGAGGCCAACTCGGCGCCGCGTCCTCTCACGCCGTTGTCTCGCGGAGACTCCTGCGCTGCCGGTAGCGGCGGTGGCGGTGGTGGTGATGGTGGGAGCGAGCGGTTGTTAGGGCAGCACACCCCTTGGCTTTCGCCGCGAGGACCAGGCAAGCCGCCACGACCACCACTCTCGCGTCTCGCACCGCCCAGAAACGAAGTCCGTCGCGGGGCAGCTGCGTCGCTGCGCCGCCGCATGCGGAGGGGGCGCGGGGCCCCCCGGGGGCGAGGGCGTGGGACCCCCGCTGCCTCTCGTGTCGTTCACTCGCCTTCCCATGCTCAGGTGGGAACTTTCATTTACTTAAACTATTTCAACTGTTTTTAACGCTTTTTTTTTTATTTCGCCAGGTGAGGGCCCTCTGAGCTGCATAGCTCTTCTTCAAAAGCGACCTGGCCACCAATGATGAGTGCAACGAAGTGGCGCTTATTGCGTGGAAATTTATGTTGATTCTAAATGTGGAGGGGAAAAACCGGGGGCACGTGGAGAACAATCCACGTGACCACAGGGAGAGAGACATGCAAACTCAAATATATACACGTGTCAGGGTCGGTATCAAACCCACGACCTCCTGCATACCAGGGGAGATGGTTAACATCCCATCACCATGGCGCCCCTTAAACATATAGAAATACATTTTGATTTGAAGCTTTCGCGACTGCAGTGATTCATATTCTTGGTTCTTTCGGTAAAGTCACGTTGAAAGAACCACAAAGAAATACGCAAGTTGCATCTCCGTGGTTGAACACGTTGTGGTCGAGACGAAACGGTCGGCGTCTGACGGCGAGTCCCCGCCGCGGGGTCGGAGGAATCGACGGGTGACGTTCACGGTGAACGCGAACTCACCGTGGTGGAGTCGTCACCTTGTGTTCGGTGGTGCGCGCGGCCCGCAGGAGCGTCGCCGCGGTGCGCCCACCGCTGCACCTCCTGCCCGTGCTGGAGGCCGTCACGCCAATCCGCAAGAACAGCGTGGGCTCTCCCTTCATCTACACGCCCATTAAAACGAAAGCGCAGAGACAGCCGGAGAACTTCGAGAAAGTCGGTGAGGAGCGCGTTACCGTCCGCGCCGCGCCGCGCCGCGCTGCGGACCCGGCGACCCGAGTCCGCATCCCCGCTCGCGGCCAACACCGCTGACGATTATCTGAACCGGTCTTGGGTCTCCGCTAGGTCGACTCGGACCCAAATGAGTAACTGGTGCCGTATGTTAACTTCGCCACGAGGGAGACAAAGGCGGCCGGATGTGGTGCTAGCAACCCACTATCTGGTGTGCCGTGCCGGCCTCCATAGGTGCTCGCTAACAGCGCTTGCCCCAACAGTCGGTTAAGGTCTAAACGGGGGCTCTCTCTGTCTTTTTGTATGTGTACAGTCCTTTGCCAATCGGCTGCTGGATGAGGGCCTCCCAGTGTCCTGCAGGTCGTGGGGGTGCTGATTGACCATACTTCACCACGCTGGTCAGTGCGCGTTGGTGATGGCAGAGAGCTTAGACGTGGGAGCAAAGCAGTTCAGTACAACAAGTGGATTTTAGCTGCACTGCCTTTTGTGCTCACCCCACCGTTTCGCTCCGCAGCAGCCTATAGCAACCTGCTGTGCACAGTGGCCGCCCAATACAAATCAATCTGCTTAGCTTCGGAGGCACGACGAGTTACAGGTGCGTTCTGAGTGATTTGGTCATAAAATGCGCATACAAATACGGTGCGATCAATTTAAATATACCACGCTCAAATAGTTGCGAGAAAATGCATCGAAGACGTGTTCATTGCCAAGCCCTCTCTGCACGTCTCTTCCCGCCCATCTCAATATGCCTATTATTATAAAATTCCGTGACACTGTCCCGATGGACGTTGTCCAACACAGCTGGCGCGATTCGTTTGCAGCGTTCAAATGAAGCTCTGGGTCAATAGAAATCAGTGGGGTGTCTATAAATGTATCACTGTGAAATGCAAATATTTAATTTGCCACGGTTGCCGAGCACAGACCAAGCGCCCCAACACCACAGCTAAGCAGCCAGCAGCGAACGGCGCTGTGACGCTCGCGATAGATAAGAGTCGACGCGGCTCGTGAACCCAGCGAGGTGATCATATGGAGAGACGATCGGAGGTACATTGCAAAGTCGACAAGTCCGGCGAGAGAGGCAAGGGGGGGAACGAATGCGCCGGCTCGCGTCGCCTCCCCGTCGCTCACCGCGTGCGCTTTGGGAGCGGCGGTTATTGACGAGCCCTTCGTGGCGTCGAAGTGATGAGCCTCGGCGAGCGGAGAGGCCACAACAGTTCGCACGCAACTCTCTCTCTCTCTCTCTCGCTCGCGCGCGTGCATGACACGGAGAGGAGAACAATCCCTCCACACTCAAACTGCTTATTGAGCCAGTTTTTTTTGTTTGTTTGTTGCTTTGTTCAAATTTAAATTAAATCCTGCAAATGGCTGCGGTAAATCATGCAGCCCGAGAGCGCTCACGAAGGAGGGCCCCCACCCCCCAACACCCCCCCCCCCCCCCCCCGGGGTCTCTGCATGGCCGCTCTGTATGGATCCTTTAACCCCTTTTCCTGCAGAGGTTTCATCGCGGTCTGGGACTGCACAGCTCCTCCGGCGTGTTGTCGGGCTGCGTGCCGCGTGCTGTTCGGCACGGTGCCCGACGTTTCGGCCCGCTAGCTTGGGGGGAGAGATCCCCTTCTGGAATCGAATTATACGAGAAGCTCGTTTTTTTTACTATTTGATGTTGTAACGGTCTTGCACGCCGACTGGACATCTGTGAAAAAAGAGCTTCATAGCTCAGCGGATTCCTCCGGTATAAATAAATATTCTCACGTCGATTTTAAAGAAGCTGGCTCAGCTCTACGGCGTAACCACAACAACGAACCTACGGGGAAAGACGTTGGGACAAAATAAAAAAAATCTAATTGAAAGAATGTTCGTAAACATCGATCAGTTGATTTTGATTAATCCATTCGCCGCCCTCTTGTGCATCGTTGCCGCTCCTTAGCCTCTCCACTACGTCTGTGCACCCCCACGTCTGTGCTTGTGCCAACTGCTGTCTCCAATCTTAATCGGGCTCGAGCGCCCCCTCGGCCTGCGTGTTGCTGCTCCGCCAGCCCCCGCACGCCGCTTCCGGGGCAATTCTTAAAAAAAACAAAATGAGAATTCCGTGTCGAATCCTCGCCCATTTCACCACTGCCTCCAAAAAAACCGTTTTATTTTCTTCTTCACAATCATCCATGGCTGATCCACTGTTGTTGGACGAAGGCTTCCCTGAGCCGTTCCCCACTTTACGCCGTCTTGCAGCGTGACAATCTAGCCGGCACCTGCACACCCGTTGATATCATCGCTCCGTCTCCATGACGGACGTTCCCCCCTTCCTTTGGCCCCTGCCACACTGAACGTCGAGTGACGTACATGTTCTGCCCATGCAATAACGAGAATTTCAGAATTAGAATTGGCCCAGGAAGGTCCGGCAGGTCTTGGTGTTTAATCATTGTTTCACATGGTTTATTCATTATGCCAGTCTATCGTTGCAGTGGAGAGAGGACTTGAGCGGTTTTGTCCCCGAGCCTATGACCCCTCGTGGCAATCCCTCGTGGCAATCCCTCGTGGCAATCCCTCGTGACAATCCCTCGTGGTAATGTCTCGTGGCAATCCCTCGTAACAATCCCTCGTGACAATCCCTCGTGGCAATCCCTAGTGACAATCCCCCGTGACAATCCCTCGTGACAAACCCTCGTAGCAATCCCTCGTGGCAATCCCTCGTGACAATCCCTCGTGACAATCCCTCGTGGCAATCCCTCGTGGCAATCCCTCGTGACAATCCCTCGTGGCAATCCCTCGTGGCAATGTCTCGTGGCAATCCTTCGTGGCAATCCCTCGCGGCAATCCCTCGCGACAATCCCTCGTGACAATCCCTCGTGGCAATCCCTCGTGGCAATCCCTCGTGGCAATCCCTCGTGACAAACCCCCGTGACAATCCCTCGTGACAATCCCTCGTGACAATCCCTCGTGGCAATCCCTCGTGGCAATGTCTCGTGACAATCCCTCGTGGCAATCCCTCGTGGCAATCCCTCGTGGCAATGTCTCGTGACAATGTATTGTGGCAATGTCTTGTGACAATCCCCCGTGACAATCCCTCGTGGCAATCCCTTGTGGTAATCCCTCGTGACAATCCCCCGTGGCAATCCCCCGTGACAATCCCTCGTGGCAATCCCTCGTGACAATCCCTCGTGTCAATCCCTCGCGACAATCCCTCGCGGCAATCCCTCGCGGCAATCCCTCGTGACAATCCCCCGTGACAATCCCCCGTGACAATCCCTCGTGGCAATCCCTCGTGGCAATCCCTCGTGGCAATGTCTCGTGACAATCCCTCGTGGCAATCCCTCGTGGCAATGTCTCGTGCCAATGTATTGTGGCAATGTATCGTGACAATCCCCCGTGACAATCACTCGTGGCAATCTCTTGTGGTAATCCCTCGTGACAATCCCCCGTGGCAATCCCCCGTGACAATCCCTTGTGGCAATCCCTCGTGGCAATCCCTCGTGACAATCCCTCGTGACAATCCCTCGCGACAATCCCTCGCGGCAATCCCTCGTGGCAATCCCTTGTGACAATCCCCCGTGACAATCCCCCGTGACAATCCTTCGTGGAAATCCCTCGTGACAATCCCTCGTGACAATCCCTCGTGGCAATCCCTCGTGACAATCCCTCGTGGCAATCCCTCGTGACAATCCCTCGTGACAATCCCTCGTGACAAACCCCCGTGACAATCCCTCGTGACAATCCCTCGTGACAAACCCCCGTGACAATCCCTCGTGACAATCCCTCGTGACAACCCCCCGTGACAATCCCTCGTGACAATCCCTCGTGACAATCCCTCGTGACAATCCTTCTTGGCAATCCCTCTTGGCAATCCCTCGTGGCAATGTCTCGTGACAATCCCTCGTGCAATGTCTCGTGACAATGTATTGTAGCAATGTCTCGTGACAATCCCTCGTGACAATTCCTCGTGGCAATCCCTCGTGACAATCCCTCGTGGCAATCCCTCGTGGCAATCCCTCGTGACAATCCCTCGTGGCAATCCCTCGTGACAAACCCCCGTGACAATCCCTCGTGACAAACCCCCGTGACAATCCCTCGTGACAATCCCTCATGACAATCCCTCGTGGCAATCCCTCGTGGCGATGTCTCGTGACAATGTATTGTGGCAATGTCTCGTGACAATCCCCCGAGACAATCCCTCGTGGCAATCCCTTGTGGTAATCCCTCGTGGCAATCATCCGTGACAATCCCTCGTGGCAATCCCTCATGGCAATCCCTCGTGACAATCCCTCGTGACAATCCCTCGCGACAATCCCTCGTGACAATCCCTCGTGACAATCCCCCGTGACAATCCCTCGTGGCAACCCTCGTGACAATCCCTCGTGGCAATCCCTCGTGGCAATCCCTCGTGGCAATCCCTAGTGGCAATCCCTCGTGGCAATCCCTCATGGCAATCCCTCGTGACAATCCCTAGTGACAATCCCTCGCGACAATCCCTCGCGACAATCCCTCGTGACAAACCCCCGTGACAATCCCCGTGACAAACCCCCGTGACAACCCCTCGTGACAAACCCCCGTGACAATCCCTCGTGACAATCCCTCGTGGCAATTCCTCGTGGCAATCCCTCGTGGCAATGTCTCGTGACAATGTATTTTGGCAATGTCTCGTGACAATCCCTCGTGGCAATGTCTCGTGACAATGTATTGTAGCAATGTCTCGTGACAATCCCTCGTGACAATTCCTCGTGGCAATCCCTCGTGACAATCCCTCGTGGCAATCCCTCGTGGCAATCCCTCGTGACAATCCCCCGTGGCAATGCCTCGTGACAATCCCCCGTGGCAATCCCTCGTGACAATCCCTCGTGGCAATCCCTCCTTGCAATCCCTCGTGGCAATCCCTCGCGACTGTCTCGTGACAATCCCTCGTGACAATCCCTCGTGACAATCCCTCGGCCCCCTTTACCTGAGCTTTTCCCTTCTGCACACCACCCCATGCGTCCACTCTAAACGGCCAAGTAATGGAAATCGATAGTGACAGCGCTACTCTTACGCTAAAAGGCACTTGTTTCACGCTGACCGCTGCTCGCCGCGCTGTGGAGATAACTCTCTGTGCCAGAGAATTAAACATCACCAGTTTTTATGCGCACCGACAAATCCTTTTTGGTAAAACTAAAACAAAGATCCCCCTGAATAGCCATAACAGACTGTTAGGGCAAATGCTGTTAGCGGTCAACTATGAATGCCGGCCCTGCACACGAGGGGGTGGGTGGCCAGCAATACGCCCGGTCACCTTTGTCTCCCTAGTGGCGATGTTTACACAGGGCTCCAGGTACTGGTTTAAGGCTGAGTCGACCTAGAGGAGGCCCAGGACCGGTTCAGATAATCGTCACTGGTTTTGACCGTGAGCGGAAATCGAATTCGGGTCGCTAGGTCCGTAGTGCAACGTGCTAATCGCTACACCACCGCTCCCCAAAGATACGTACACAAAGACACACACACAAACACTGCCACGCATGCACTCGTTCACACACCGGCACACACACCATTGTGCTTTCTTACGGAAATTAATAGTCTGCAAACGGAGGTTTTCTTTTAAAGTTGAGGTTTGGAAATTACGCATATATATTTAGTTTTGCAGACAATGACACGTTCATTAATCTGTATTCCTCCAGGTTACCACAAAGAGTCTTCGCCAGAGAAGGGCTCGGAATTCTTAATAAACCCCCTGCAAATAAATGGAGTTTAATCGCCTCCTTTGACTTTCAGATTTCAGCACCGTGGAGAACGAGGGATTTCAAGTGGAGCTCATTGTCGCGAATCCGCTGCCGTTGGAGTTGCTCGTTGAGAACGTTGTAAGTGACGGATCGCCGTGCGCATCGCCACTGGGGTGGCGTTTACGAGTCCTTCCTTTTAGCGGTAGTTTGGAGATCGCGGTGAGATTAGTTTGGAGATTTAGCGACGTAATTTTGCCCTACGATTCATGCGCAAGTGCGTATGTAACCAAGGGTGTTGAGGTCGGAAAGCGCAGGTGGGTGGTGGTGGTTGTGGCGAGGGACTAATAAATTCTGATGTGGCGAGGGACTAATAAATTCTGATGAATACACTGGCTGGAATTCACACTCCACCGACGGAGTCTAACGTATCGAAGCCGGACTCGGCGAGAGAGCGCCTGTGGCTATCGGAGCATGTGGCTGACTGTTGGAGGGCGTGGCTAACTGACTGTCGGAGTGCCTGGCTTACGGAGTGCGTGGCTGACTGTCGGAGCATGTGGCTGACTGTTGGAGGGCGTGGCTAACTGGCAGAGTGTGTATCTGACTGTCGGAGTGCCTGGCTTACAGAGTGCGTGGCCGACTGTCGGACCATGTGGCCGACTGTCGGAGCATGTGGCTGACTGTTGGAGGGCGTGGCTAACTGAATGTCGGAGTGTCTGGCTTACGGAGTGCGTGGCTGGCTGGCGGAGGGCGTGGCTGACTGGCGCACTCGTTGAACGCCGTGTGCTCTGCTGCGAGCGTGGCAGCTTTGTTCTTTATTGTTTTCGGGACATTAATTTTGGTAACGAAAAATGCATACATATAGCTGGTTTATTGGGTCACCTCGCACATAGCCATGTTGGAGGTAATGGATTCACACAGATAACGCTTTTTTTCTACCAACTTTTTATTTTACCAAGTAAGGCCCACTGAGCTTTACAGCTCTTTTTTCAGAAGCTACCTGGCCACAAATGATAGCTCAACGAAGTGGTTTATCCCTCCAAATGCGGAGGGGAAAACTGGAGGACCTGGAGAAAAATCCACTCGACCACGGGGAGAACATGCAAACTCCAAATATACAGCAGGCGTCAGCGTCGTGGTCGAACCCAGAACTTTTTGTATACCAAGCAAGGCAGTTAACATCTCCGCCACCACATTGTCACATCGCCTGACGGAATCTTCGGATGACGTAAGATTCCGGTAATCGCTGTTCGACTGACACCGCAGCAGTCTTGCGAAACCCGACACTCGTGATCTCACGCTGCAAAAAGAATCGCGGCGACGATGAAGGGCACAATGATCGCCCCCGCCCCGATGTAGCGCAGGCGCTCATGAGCGCCGTCTCGTCGCAGGAGCTGCTGATGGAGGGGCCCGAACGTGACGTCGTCCCTGTGTCCGCGACGCTGCCTGCTCACGGCGAGCCCTTCCCGCTGAGGCTGGAGGTCGTCGCCAGACAGCCGGGGCAGCTCACGATCACGGGTGCGCGTCTAGCGACGAACACCTGCACAGTTCACCGAGAGCACCTGCGCCACTGAATACGAGTTTTTACTAGCCCCCCCCCACCCTCATTCTCCTCTGCTGCACCCATTGTCTGGAGAAGTCCCTTCCCCCAGCCTTCCCTGCTGTTGAGTGCCTACCCACGTTACATAATCTAGGCTCAAGAACTTCCTGTTTTCTTCTGCATATGTCTGACTGCCCGCTGTCTCTCCAGAATATAAATACAACCTGCTATTCCCATACAGTTTAACAAGTAGGATTTCGCGACCAAAATTATCCATAATTAAAGGGGTTTTTTTGGGTTAGATCACGTAAATATAAATGGTGTTAAACCCGTTATGGATATAATGACACATTTTCGCGATCTCACCAAAAATACATTTATTATTCCCATCCAGCGTCTTGAGATGTGGTCGAGATTGGCTGCATCTTTAATTACTCCGCCCAATCGGCTCAAGCTGCCTCCACCCTTCCCCACCTTCAACTTTCTTCATTTCACCACAAAAGCCCTCCCCCTTCCTTTCCAGTCATCAAGCAGTAACTTTATTTTTGTACTCCTTGGCCTCTTTTTTCCAACATCCTTCCTTCAGAGCTTTCTTCATTGAACTCTTACCTCAAATAATGTGCTCCATAACCTTTTCCTTCACTGGATCACTATAATTAAACTAAGCGAAACACAGACCTGTGTTTTATTGTTTTTTTTTTACCAGATAATGCCCACTGAGGTATGTAGCTCTTTTTTCAGAATTAACCTGGCCACAAATGATAGCTCAACGAAGTGGCTCATTATCACGTGGACATTTATAGCAGCCAAATACTCTCAAACGCATAAATGTGGAGGGAAAATCCACGCGACCATGGCGACAACACGCACACTCCAAATACGGATGAGGTGCCCCTAATTAGATGCGTCTCCTCCTGAAAATCCTCTTAAGAACTTACTCCATCCCGCTGGTGTTTTGTCAGTTTGAGAAAATCATCCGAAATTGAGAGACCCTCGCTCGAATAATAAATTCACACTGCGACGTGGCCCCTTTCACCACTCCCGCCAGGCTACCGCACCACGGTGCTGGGAATTTCCAGCGACGTTCCGCTGAAGAGCGTGCCGGGCCTTCGGCAGACCCGGCTGGAAGTGGATGTCGTGCCAGCCCTGCCAGTGGTAGAGCTCGGGGTCACCTGTGAGAGGTAATGGGAGTGCGTCAAGACGTGGCCTTGCGTGGAGTGGGGGTGAGGGGTCATGCAAACGCTCGAAGAGTCGCGGCGCGACACAGTCCACGCTTAACAAACTTTAGACAGGTATTTACGTAGGTATGTATGATGAACTTCTCTCGCGCCGTACGTAACCAACCGTGCTAATCGGAGGTTCAGGTGAAGGACAGCAAACTAAATACAAAAGCAGTTCCAAAGAAATTCGATTTAAATTTTGGTTTAAAAGTGCATAGCTCCAGTGGCTTCCTAATATCGGAAGGAAGAGCATTCCAGACGGTCGCAGGAGCTCATCTGAAAGCGCGCGTTGTAGTGCATCTGAAAGAACGGATGTCAAACGCCAAACAGAATGAGTGACAATGCAATCTGCTCTGCTCTTTTGTGCATTATCGCACCTCCGATTAGGACGATTGGCTACGTACGGTGCGAAATACCTTGAATACGTTCTGCTCTGGCTCTCCACCACCTGCGTGTATATGAGGAATGGCTGCGATGTCCATCGCTTAATTGCAGGCATCGTTTCATACTGCAGATGGTGCGTGGATCGACAATTACTAAACTGAAGCAGACTGAGCATGGGCACATTTTTTTTGTTCACAGTTGCGGGCGTTCGGCAGACTGTTTGAAGAAAATCCGCCACCGGTGTTAAATATTTTTTGACTTGGCAGGGGGCAGGGCTCGTCCACCTTCAGTCCCCCGAGGCCACGGGGATGGTTAACGGCCTCGTTACATCAGAGGGGGCCCCTCTGCGTTTAGCCGCCAACGCGGCCGAACGGGAAAATTTCCACGACGTGGAAATTGCAGAGCGAGCCACTTTAGGGGGCCCCCTGTTGCAGATGAACGGCACGTGATTTAGCTGGGCTGTCATTGCCACCGCTGAGCCTGCTAGGAAACACTCCCCGGGTATTTCACACAAGCAGCAGACGCTAAATCTTTTGAGCATCGAGTTTTATAACTTTTTCTTTATAAAAAAATGAAATCACCGTGATTTTTTTTTTCAAATGTACTTAAAGAATCAACGGTTTTGCTCAATCGCATGGTACGTTTAACCATCTGACCCCAAAAAAAAGTATCAATGGGGAGCGGGTGTTACGCTAGGATGCCAATTTGGCTCGTGCGCAATCATTAAAGAGCGCTCCTCATTTGCAGCGACGGGAAGAATGAATCATTCGTAGCAGCCCCAGGCGAGGAGCTGGGCCTCATGGCGTTTGACGGAGAAACTCGGCAGCTGCTCGTGACGATAACGAACGTGGGAACCGTTCCGCTGGAAAAACTTGAGCTGGACGGGGCGATGGAACGGACCCGCCAAGGTGATGCCGAAACCCCCCCCTCCCCCCCTCGCCCCCCTCGGGCGCGAACCGCTCACGTGCAAATATCCCAGGCGCTGTCTGCTACCAATGCGCACTGAAGCCGATGGTCGTAACAGGAGGGGCCCGAGGCAGAGGGGGGTGGGAGCCAAAGTGGGAGAGGGCGGAAGGGGCGGTGGAGGAACCGCAATAAACAGGAATTCATCATCACGCCCTGAGAGGGCGTGGGGCAAATGGTTCTGCTTCTGCGGTGGTGGGAGGGTGGTGGGGGGGGTTCTGCTTGGAGTAGAGCAAGTAGGATGGGTTGAAGCGCCAGATCAATGCAGGGGGCTTCAGGGATCTGCCGCCCCTGGTCTCATATTATGAGTAACCCTCAAACACCACTCGCCAAATTATGTACTTGTGTATAGTGCAATATTAGCGGCTCTTTTATAAATCCTATTGTGCAATTTTGTAACGAATTAAAGCCACAGCATCGCTACGTGTATTTCTACCGGTTATGCCACAAAATGTCCACTCTGAACTTTGATTCGGCTTCACAATTCGTACGTACTTGACATTCACAAAAACGAAACAAAAGAATCAAGCTGCATATCGGGGGGGGGACAGTTTGGCTTCATCGGGCATGGGTGGTAGTGAAACAGTCAAGGGCAATTTGTTGAACGTATAAAGAGGGTCCCCCCCTCCCCTCCCAGAACGTTAAGTGCTGCCCCCCCTTAAAGTTCAGCCTGGACCTGGTCTGCCTCAACTGGCTATCGCTGCGTTTAAACTAAACTTTTTGTATTTTACCGGGTAAGGCCCACTGAGCTATATAGCTTTTTTTCGTGACTGACCTGGCGACAAATGGTAGCTCAACGAAGAGGCTCATCATGATGTGGAATTTTATAGCAGTCGAATACTCTCAACGCATGTTGTTTCTACATGTGCATGGAATAACCGGAGGACCCGGAAAAAAATCCACACGACCATGGTGAGATAGACATGGGAACTCGGGATTGAACCCACGGACACTGCGCACCCCAGGCGATGCACTTAACATCTCGCCACCCCGGTGCGTTTGCCCGGCAGACGAGCCCTGTGAGCGGAGCGACGACAGGGTGTGGGCCTGGCAGCACGAGATGCTGTCCCGGTTGCCACTGCACGCCGGAGAGGCCCTCACGTTCTCGCTGCACGTGCACACGCTCATCGACGGCCCCTCGGCGGAGCAGCCGAGCCGGCGGGAGCCGCGCGGCCATGGTGAGGCCCTCGGCCCTCGGCGGTTTTCCTTCCCCGACGTGCAACGCGTTTTGCCATGTGCCACCGCCGCTGTGCGATGGCAAGCGCGCTGGACTTGTACGTATGTATGTTGAAGTTCTTTCGTACTGTTCGTAGCCAACCAGGCTAATTAATCAGAGGTGCGGTACTTGCAGCCTCAACCTGGCCGGTTTGATTCCATTCATCCGTTGAAACAACGGGGACCAGCTTCTCAAATTGCCTTGCCTCTATGCGCCTGAGAGAATATTTTAACGGGTAACGCCACAGTTTGTCGATTGGCAGGTCGCGTGTGGCGCGGCAAAGCGTGGGTACGCCCACCTCTTCCAACATTTCTTGTCGAAAAGAAAGAGTAGGCCAAATACCTTTCAGAGCTGCCCTCCAGTGGGGGAGGCCCTTCTGCCGGCAACGGTGCGAGTGAGCAATTGCAGTGCTGCACCTTTACCTTTGAAGGGTCACAGTGGGAATTGGCGAACGTGATCAGTAACTGTTCTGAAAAAAGTGCCCTGGCAAGCATCCATTAGGTGTGCTTGCATTATACACTAAGACAAATACACAGGTGACCTTTGGATATAACCGGGTAAGAGACCATTAGCGCACTGCGCAATGGGCCCTGCAACCTGAGTTCATTATTCGGCTACGGCTGACAGTCGGTGGGGAGTGTTTTCTCAACAGGTACACGGAGTACCACCTTCACCAGCCACCACTGACTTGCGTGGTGAAGTATAGTCAAACAACCCTCATGACTGACAATGCCTGACAGGTCTTCATCCCAGATATATTCATGTTTATTTCAATTCATTCCATGTTTAATAGTAGCAGAATCTGTAAGAAGTTATTACGTTTAAACAGAGATTTGCATCCGACCTCCAACAATAATTGGCTGTTAAAAAAAAGATATCCACGCTTCCTGTCTAACGACTAAAACAAATTAACTATTGAGAATTTGTATTATATTCCTATTCAAGACATTACAACAAGTTTATTTTAGGTTCGCTCTTCAATGTGCTTTGTCGGCTTTGGTACGGAGCAACATCAGGAACTGAAATTCGGTTCACGACGAGGCACCCAGCACGTGGAGCGAAGCGTCGGACACCGTGCCGAAGAACACGCGGAGAGCCTCGCGCGATGGCGTCATTTTATTTGTTTACAATTCTCGATCTATCCAAGAGGTGGCAGTGTAGAGCCTCGTGGCCTTTTGAGACCACTCCAGGCGCGAATTCTCAGGGGAACGGCGCAACGAGAAAAAATCCATCAGCGATTCCCAACTCACTTTTTTTCTTCTTCCAAAAGGTGCCACTCCCTGGGGGCCTGGACACTCTGGTTCCTAGACCACCCTCGTGAGCACGTGGTTACCGTTGCTCGTGGCGGAGAAAAAAAATCAAGAATGACAAACTTGGACACCGCGTTTGTGTTCTAAGATGTCTGGTTCTGTTGGGTTGTTGTTCTATTCCTCCCCCTCGCTGTTTATTCCGTTTTGTCCCCCAGCCCCGTTAACGACACCCCTACCGATCGTTACCGCTCCTGAGCGTTACCCCTACCGATCGTTACCACTCCTGAGCGTTACCCCTAGCGATCGTTACCCCTACCGATCGTTACCCCTACCGATCGTTACCCCTACCGATCGTTACCCCCTACCGATCGTTACCCCTTACCGATCGTTACCCCTACCGATCGTTACCCCCTACGGATCGTTACCCCTGCCGTGGTAGGGCTGCGAGCCCGAACGCCCCGTTAATCCCGTTGCGCCGAGCGTGTTACACGTCACCCGTTGTTTTTCCCCTCCTTTTGAAATCCACATTGTATCCTGGGTTCTTTTAATGACAATAAATGTTGTTATATATATATACACAGTATATATAAACTGTGTATATGTGTGTATATATACACGCAATATTTTTTTATGAAACGGTGCCCTTCTGTCCCCCAGACTGCGAGTGCCTGAGCCGGCCTCACGGTGCGCCTCAGGAGGCCGACGGGATGAAGAGACGAGCGGGGTCCCGAGAGCCAGGGCACGTTGACACGAAACAGCCTTTGAAGGTGAGAGACGGGGGTGGCCACGAGGGTGGCTCTCGAGACAACCAGCCGAAGCCACGGGCGTTCACTGCCTCCAAAATCTTAACGAGTGCCTGCGGCAGCGCTAGTCTCCCGAGGCAGCCCTGAGGCAATGGTGACGGAGGATTCCACGTTCCTGTGGTGGGTAGGGTTGGCTCCTGCCCTGGTTTCATGAGGATCGTCCCCTTCTTGAGACGACTGCTGTCCTGGTGAAGTCTCCCCAAGCCTTCCCGGGACATTAAAAGTCCCAGCTTTTTGTCGGTTATGTCCTGATGCATGACTCAGAACAATGTATATTGACGACACGTAGTTGTGCCCTCTCCTGCTATTTGTGAGATTTTGTTTCGCGTTCCCATCACGCGTGTCCCCGTTTTTTTTTTGTGTGTGTACCTCACTGGCGTCAACCCTTGTGACGTTGCAGCCAGGGGGACTGGCCATCCTTCTATTAGAGCTGTTTAGCTCAGTGGGACTTACCAGCTCAAATGATTTTTTTTGAAGGCCGAGTCTGAGCGTGAGCTTCCCGCAAATCGCTACTCCATTTGTAATAACCACCCCGCCCCCCTCCCCCCCCCCCGAGAGGGATAAAGGGCCAAGTGGGCCCTCGATAAAGTTTTGATCTTATAACGTTCTCCGTGTGAGGTGTGCACCTTGCCCCATGGCATCAGCCAGGCTGGTATCAAGAGGGCCTCAATATAACTTCCACCGTCTGTGCCTTGTGATACAAGGCACCTAAAAAAGAATTATAGCTTTCGTGACTGCATAAATTACTCATTGGTTTTTTCGGTAAAGTCACGTATGTAGAAATACCATAAAATTATATTAATATAAATCAATCACGACGTTTCGACCGTGATTGATTTATTTTAATATAATTTTACGGTATTTCTACATACGTGACTTTACCGAAAAAACCAATGAGTAATTTATGCAGTCACGAAAGCTTTAATTCTTTATTAACACACTTCTACGGAGAAGTTACCTTTACAATTCTGTCCTAAACGTATTGCACCCCTTGCTTTCTCCTACCCCTCCCCCCGCCTCTGCTGCCGTGCCCCCTTGCTCTCTTCGGCCCCCCCCCACCTCTACTTCTTATTTAAGGCCTCTGTCTGTTCATCCCTCCGGCCCTTTTTTCTTTTTCCTTGCTTCTCTGTCCGTCTTTCCTCTCCTTGCCTCTTGGTGTCCCTGTATATGTATTCCTGCTGACTTGTACCTCGTATTTGTTCACTCTGTCTATGCTGGTATGTTCAATCCAGAGGATGAACACGAAATTTAGCACTATTCTGAAATTCGTGGTCTGCCAGGCAAGTGTCTAACTGTGTTGTTGGCCTGACTGGTTTTGCATCACATACTTTTTTCTTAGGTTTATTGAATTCTCGTCTCTCATCTTCTTGTTGTATTTACCTCCGTGCAGTTTGGCGCTCTCTATGTGTTGCGTTGGTGTCGCCCTATATGCTCCCTCGATACAAGGCACCTGTTTGTGTCTTCCTAGGACTAGATGTAAGGTTTTTATTTACTTTAGATTTTACCAGGTAAAGCCCACTGAACTATTAGCTCTTTTTCAGAAGCAACTTGGACACAATTGATAGCTCAACAAAGCGGCTCATCATGTAGAAATGTAGAGCAGCTAAATACTTATCTAGGCATACCAGAGCAGAAACTAATGCCTGTACATCCCTCCTCTACCACCAACCACCCCCATCCACTGCACCCCGCCACCGCCAATTCCACTTAACCTCAGCCGAGCTGCTCTTCTTTTCTTCCCGAGTGCAAACTCTGCAGTCCGCATGGACGGACTGACAAAGACGGACTGGAACATCAGAGTGTGGTGCGCACCGGGGTGCCGGCCTTCGCCCCGTGCCCTTTTGAGGTGGCATCACTACGCCCGGATTAAGCCGGGGGCTTTGGGGAGTTACAGCCCAGGGAGCCACGAATATTAAGCACCCCCGCCGCGAAAAAAAAATATACTCCTGCCTTACAATTGTTTAAACACAATTCTGTAGCACGGTGATACATCTTAGTGTAATTTGGTAATTAAATCCATAGCGGTACTGTGTGTATTACTACCAGTCGTGTGCAGCAATTAAATAGTTTCTGTGAAATTTTTTAAACTTTTGATTAGCTTATTATAATAATTCTTACATCATGTTTAAACAAAACAAAAAAAACTTCCGAATTGAAATAACGAGTGAACAGCAATGCATGCGTTTGGCATCGTCGTGGCATGGATGGTGGTGGCAAAGCAATCAAGGGAAGGAATGTCAATGGAAAAAAAAGAAGCCAACCGTGCTAATCGGAGGTGCGGGAGAAGGACAATAAACTCAACACAACAAAGCAGTTTAATGAAATTAGTTTTCAATCAAGCTGATTTAAGAGTGCATAGCTCCAGTCGCTTCTTAACACCGGAAGGATGAGCGTTTCAGTCGGCCACAGAAGCGCGTCTGAAGGCTTGCGATGCGGTGACCGCCTTAGTTCGATGGCCGGCCAAAAGCCGCTGCTGATGCGAGGCTGAGCACGTAACAGGGCGGAGACGTCATACCTGGCTGCTAAGATGACTCGCCGGCAGTCGAGAGCTCTGACGGAGAGCCGGAGTGGCAGCCAAAGAGAGCTGCAAAATGCCAAGAGGTCGTTCACTGTGGAGACGGAGCAGTTTATTAAGCCTGTGTGCGTGAGCTGTATGGAATGTTGCATCGCCACACCGTCAGAGAGATGGTGATGGCTTGAGGAGACCTTCATCCAGCGGTAGATAGATCATGGATGATGCTATAGCCCTTGGTCCACGAGTACATAGATCATGAATGATGATGCATCGATGATGATTATGATATTAGTTCATTAGTTCATAGTTTCATAGTTCATTTATTTGGTATAGCCCTGTGAGCCATTCGGCTCTTGAAATCGGGTGCAACCGCAACAAACAAAAAACACGAACAAGAAAACATCTTAAAGTGATTTTGTGACTGTGCAAACAGAAAATACAGGAAATAAATATCAAAATATTCCTGAAATAGCACCGTACACCAACGCTGTGTGCAAAAATCCCAGTGGGATGCAAGTCAAATAACAACAACAACTACAAGACAACTAAGATTAAGGCCATCAGTCTAACTCCGTACTACAATAAACAAAAACATGGCCAAAACAAACAAAAAAACTTTTCGAAATCACCAAAATAAAAGCCATAAATCCAATGTAACAGTGATCATAGGGACTGTGACCGAATTTTTAACAATAAACTACATAAATAAATTATAACACCAAAATCTAGAGCCATATTTTAGGCCACTGAATAGCAGTGGCAGCTAGGGTTGTACAACTCCTCTAGAGCAGTTTTGAGTGAAGATCTCATAGGTAGTGATTCAAGTTGCAGTTTATTGGCATATTGACGATGCTCTAGGCCAATATCTATAGATGATGGTAAAATAATTTTGTCGGCCGAATCTCTCTCTCTCTTGCCTACGTGCGTGCGTTTCACGCGAGGAAAGATGGTTTGATGAAATCAGATGGCAGGTTATTAGATCGGGGACCATTTTAGATCGACTCGTCCTCACCTTCTGTGTCATGACACGAACATCGACAGTGCGGGGGGGGGGGGGGCGTGAAGGCGAAATGCGTCAATCGCAAATTGGGATTTTGGTGTTTGTTGTTGTTGTTGTTTGTAAATGAAAGTGCTGAGCTAGTGCCCTGGCACTGGCCGCCAGAAGCTGCCTCTCGTTTCTGCTGAGGCATTGGATTTTGCACACACGCAAAGACAAAGGCAAAGACCCCCGTATAGCCTTAACAGAGTGGTGGAGCAAGAGCACCTATGAAGGCCGGAACAGCACACGAGGGGGTGGGTGGCCAGCAACCACGCCCGGCCGCCTTTGTCTCCCCAGTGGCGATGTTTACGCACCACGCCAGGTACTCATTTGAGGCTGAGTCGACCTAGGGGAGGCCTAGGACCGGTTCAGATTGTCACTGGTGTTGGCCGTGAGCGGCAATCGAACTCGAGTCGCCAGGTTCGTAGCGCAGCGCGCTAACTGCTACACTACCGCTCCCCACCACGCACACACACACACGCAGCACACACACACCGCACACGCACCGCACAAAAAACCGCACACACACCGCACACACATCTTCGTTATTCGCGAGGGACACATTCAGCAAATTTGGCGGATATTGGCCTACGAAAACCTATCCTTTCAATGAACTGTCTTGAATCAATACGTAAATAAGCTATAAAATAAATGAAAATGATCCCAACACTTTATCTCTCGACGCTTTATGTCATCACATTGTATCATCACATTCTCTCGTCACTTTCTTTCTCTCATCCCTTTCTCTCGCTGCAGCCGTCGTGCAGAGCTCCAGATCCAATTCGCGGAGAGCCAAAATCCCGGATAGCACGTTCGTGAATAACGAGGGAAAGCTTCACCGAGTCTCAAAACACCGTTTCTCACGAGGTTCCTGCCGCCACGTCTTTGCAGGACGGAGCGATGTTTTGCCGTGTGTGTGTGATCCCAATTTAGAAGTTTGCAGGTGTTACATTTCGTTTTTAATCATTGGTGATGTCTGTCCAACAATGTCAGTTACTGCCTATGCTATTTTTTTTTTAGTCGTGCAGTACAGTGGGGGAATGTGCAAACCTCCACACAGGGAAGGAGCCCGAGCCGGGAATCGAACCCAGGGCCCTTTGTCGCTGCGAGGCATGATCGTGAACCATTGTGCCAGCACCCTGCCTGCGCATGCTAGCGCCCTTCTACGTTATGTTCGAGGTTATCTTCGAGGGCGTGATGCAAAGATTAATTAATAATTGAGAAATTGACGGCAATTTGACACGACCGTGCATATGGAACTCGTTATGGTGGGTGGCCAAATTGAAGGCGTGAGCAGCCGTGCATTGTCTTGCTCACACCACTGCTGGCAGACGGGCCTCCAGTTGAGGGAGCCCCTGCACGGCGGGGCATTCGGGCCTCGTCTTTCACGCTGGCGAGACGTATACATATGATGTGGTGCTTTACACATCCAGTGGTGGATGAAAGTCGCCCCATGTCGTGTCAAATGTGTGGGGGTTGTTTGAAACTTCCCTGCGCTGAACGGTGCAGATTGGTGAGGGAGGCCTATGCTTCTCATAGAAGTCGCTCACCGGGTTCATAGAACAGTGCCGCTGTCCACCGGGACAGTCACACCACCTCACCAACGTGATATTACAAAATTACGTAATTATAACTAGCATTATAAATAACTAACAGTTTTATTTACCAGGCAAGTGGCTTATTACATGGAAATTTATAGCAGCCAAATGATCTAAACACGTGATGTAGATTCAAAATGTGGAGTGGGGGGGGGGGAGGAACCGGAGAACCCGGAGAAAAATCCACACAACCACGGGGAGAGAAACATGCAAACTCCAGATATACAGGCTTCAGGGTCGGGATGGAGCCCACCATATTCTGTATACTTAATTTTTTTTTATTTAACCGTGATTTAACCACGGAGATAACATCTCGGCCCCATTATATGGGGACTCATATCTGAACTGCCCACCCTCCCCTACCAGCCTCCCACCTTTCACCAATGCGCTAAGCACGATTGTTCACGGAAGCAAGTTTTCAAATGAATGCTGGACCAAGGCAAACGTTACAAGTGCCAGCCGTGTGTTTAATGAATCTAAGAGAACTCTTGCCGTCGCTGTCTCTGACGTCGTCGTGCGGACGTTTGGGTGTGGGTGGTTGAGTTGACAAGCCTCTACCCCGAGAGGGAGCAATAGCTGCCAAGGGGTGAGGATCGTTATTAAACATCGGCCGCTGAGAAGAGTTTATACCTCCGTCTGACAACGTAATGGAAAGATAGTTTTAGGAGGGCCTGTCGAGAAATATCCCCCTTGTTGCTGTCAGTTGAATATTAGATATTACTTTTCAAAAGTATGTTTTTTTATTGCGTGAGAATCTTTTTTTTTGCGTGTGAGAATGTTCTGGACTATTTGGATCCTTTGTAATGTCGTCGTCGATCAAGCTCGAACATTGTAGTTTCACGATGAGGCTCGATGCGAGCGCATTCGTTTTTGCAATTTACATAAATTTCCCGGTCGCGCGGAATGCCACTTTACACCAGGGTTACCAACTGGCCTGGTTTACCCAGGAATCGTCCCTTTTTTTGAGGAGGCAGCTGCTACCTTGGGAAATTATCGGTAAATCTTCGCGGGGCCATTAAAAGTCTCAGTTTTTTGTCATTTGCATAGCAATAATAATCCTACTACACCACTCAAGGCAATGCATTTACGTGGTATTCTGAGACATTCTTCATCCCACGATCATCATCGGCATCATCATCAGCCGTGGTTAAATCCACTGCTGGATGAAGGCCTCCCTAAGCCACGGCCACCTCTCAGGATGCTGCCATGTAATTAATAATCCACCGAGCATCTGCACACAACACGTGTGGATGTTGAACTTCTTTCGCACCGTGCGCAGCCAACCATGATAATAGTAGGGCATGACCCCCCTGTGTTTTGTACCTCTAGGGTGGCAAGTGTACTTTACACTCATTAGTACCAGGTTGTTTGTTGTCCCTTCCCCCGCACCTCCGATAGCACGGTTGGCTACGTACGGTGCGAAAGAAGTTAAATATACACACCACTGGCTCCCTTCACTTGGAGCCGCATTAATGTTTCACGAGGCTAGACAGCACGGTTGTTAACGGCTTTTAGAGCCAATCTGCTTTCTGACATGTTTCACAACGAACGGTGTCGGTCCAACGGATTATAATTCACCCAATCGCCAGAGTCGAGCGTACACTGACACCTAATTAACAAGAGGCCTTGTCCGTAACGGCGTAATGGGAGGGAGAACTGTTTATTTAAACCGCCTGCCTCGAGAGGTCCTCGGGTCATATACGGCAAAGCAAGAGTTGTATTCAGTTGCACTGGGTGTTATTGATTTTCTTTAATGAATAAGTCATAGTATTAATAAAAGAGTGCCCCGTACTTTTTCTCAAACCACAAACATGGCCGAGGCTAGCCCCACAGTAGGATGTTCCCACGGGATCGGAACGAACGGTTGTACTTTGTTCCCGAAAGAAAAGTTGACGCCGCAGGCAAAGCGAGGTAGTTGCTCGCCCATATTTCCTGTTGGCTGGGAACATTGTGAGATTTCTCCACGCTGCAGTAGCAGGGACAGAAGCAGCAGAAGCGTGCATTCTACACCAAAACGCAGTCTTGGCTCATCGAGACCAGTCCTGGGCCTAGAAGCAGGCTTCTCAGCTCTCCTCATTGGCCTTCGCCTCAATGGTGTGGCCTCAGTGGTGTGACCTTTGTCCCCCCAGGACGTGGGCTTAGAGGCACCAGCCTTGTCATTGGCCTCAGCCTAGAGGATCTGGCCTTGATTGGCCTTGACAAAGGCCTCCACCTAAAAGGCTCCTGGCCGTGGCCTCAGCTTGGTTTTGCGGTTGCCGGCCTCAATCTCAGCCTTCGCCTCACGAATTCAGGCCGTGCATCTCGAGACTGCCAAGACACGAGTCGGGTGTTGCTCTGCCGGGCCCAACTTCATCGAGTTGTGTTCTTCCTTTTTTATATTAAGCAACCAATACGATCGGGTGGCTCAGAGGTTAGAGTGCAGAACACACTGCTGGGATCCTTGGTTGATTAAACCAGGTTCTCAAGTATAGCGAGTTGGTGGATTCAGCCTGGTCACCAATGACTGCTCCAATGAAGCCCCTCACGTAAAATTTTGTTCAGCCTCAGAATTACAATTGAAAAAAAATACTCTCGTGAGACAAACATAAATCTTGGTGGCAAAAAAGATGGTTAAAGGCTGGCCTCCTACTGTGTGAACCAGAAGTTACTTGAATGGATCCCAGACTTAGCTCTGTGCTTCCACTTTTATGGGCTATTCTCTAACGTTAAGGGTTGTGCTGCTGCGCGAGAGATACGTATGTATGTTCAACTTCTTTTGCACCGTACGTAGTCGACCGTGCATGGATTCTTCATCTCGTGGCGTGACGACGCCAATAGCACAATTTGGATAAAATTGGAAATCTGCAACCGGCCTCAGTGTGGAGTTGCGTCGGGGCCCCAAGGCGAGCAGAAGGGATGGAGAGAGAGAGGCATTTTCTCCCTAAGTATACACCCACACGTTCTGGCCTTAACCCTAGCTATACAGTTCCAAAATATTTGATAAGACAGCAGTAGTATTACACTAACCGTCTTGATCATTTTCATAAATACGACTTGGATTATTCTTTCCTTCTCTGGGGGATCGTTGTGAGAGACGTTGAGAATTGAAAATAATGAATATACTGAGAATTAAGGGAGAGAGAAAGGAATGTAATATTTATGAGATCAGTTCATGAATTCAGAGTGATAGCCAGCATGCCCACATTCATTTTTCTCTCGGCGTTTGTGGGTGGTGTGTTTGACACGCGATCCCTCTAGTGTGGTGTTCTTCATTGCAAGGCCCGCGGGCCATTTGGCCGCCCCTGGTGGCCTTTAGTGCGGCCCCTGCCATGCGGGCCCGACAATACACGAATGTGAAAACACCCCTTGCAGGCAGTGTGGCGGCCCTCACACGCTGATGTCTTGTCGGCAAAAGTGGCCCCCCTCTGAAACGTATTGAAGAACAATGCCCCATATGCACTCACACGGGCCGGTAAAACCATTCGCTAGGCAAATTTTTTTTATAAAATGAAAACACGACGCAAAATTAACAATATTGTCATTGAAAGCAAATTGCCTTCTTAGAAATGATTTGGTGGCGACTTTAAGCGATGTAAAGTTTTTTTCGCGTCGACAATCCTGTACAAAGATAAAGGTGCAGCCCTGCAGTTTCCTGCTCGTGACACTCCTAGCAGAAGGGCCTCCAATTAGGGCAAGCTCTTAGACAGCTGTCGTCAGAGGGTAGCCCGGGGCCTTACTCTTCCGCGCTGGCGAGAGTGGCTGGGCAGAGGTGGGAGTACCCACAATTTACCTCCAAAGACAAAGATCCCCCGTGTAGCCTGAACAGACAGTTGAGGCGAGTGCTGTTCCTGAGAACCTAATGAAGGCCGGCTCGGCACACAAGGGGGTGGGTGGCCAACACCACGCCCTAATGCTTTTGTCTCACTTGAGGCCCAAGACCGGTTCAGATAATCGTCACTGGTGTTGGCCGTGAGCAGGAATCGAACTCGGGTCATTGGGTTTGTAGCGCAGCGCGCTAACCGCTCCACTACCACTACACTACCTCCACCACCACACGCGACCCGTCGATCAACTAGCTGTGCCGTAATCCTGCCGAGTGGGCAGGGGCGCGGGAGGATTTGAGAAGCCTGGCTGTTGTTCCACCTGATGGGGCCAGGGAGATCGATTCCACCAGACAACCTACGGATTGCACGTCCAGTGTGCTGACCGTTACGCCATGCCAGTTTTTTCTTTCCCCTCCACGATTGTGTTTGACTTTAGCAAACGCAAACAAATAGCAATTGAAATTGGATGGAAAGTGCCCTTAAGATATATTTTTAAAAAAACACAACCCTGATAAAATGAAAACATTTGCGTTACTCGTAGCCGGGGGGGGGGGGTGTAAGGGGGTTTCGAGGTTAATCGTCACACTTGTCCTCATTTGTTAAAGCCACAAAAACAAATTAAGGGACTTCTCACCTGTCCGTGCGCATGACGTAATCGCCCACATGACGTAATCCCCCCGCCCCCCCCCCCCACGCTCTGGCCAAGTAATTGTACGCCGCCCAAAGGCTGTTTTTCACGCCGCCTCTTATGGTAAGGGAAAAACAAAAACCACACCAGTCGGTGTCGGAGATGCTCGGAGACGCCCGAAGGGAAGCTGATCTCAAGCGTTCCGCTGCACACTGCAGTTTTATTAATCGGGGTGGCCGCCGGGCTTGAACTGTGTATGCAACAATTGCAACTGCATTAATGTCCAGCAGATGTCAACGTGAAGAACGATGGGTGTTTAAATGATGAAGACGCAGCCCTGTGAATCCAGCATACAGCGACACAATGTTTGATATCGCCGTACGTATCATCCAACAGCGCTCATAAAACGAATTGCACACTCCGACAAATGACAAGTAACGTGCTACATTGAAATATGTTTGAAGGCACAATCATCGCAAAACTCCCGAGAGCTCTTATCTTGCCGTTAGATAACCGAGGTCGCGTGTGCTGGGGCTGCCCCATGCAAGCCTGAAGCTTCATTGGCGAGTTACAATAATTGGGAATACTAGTGCGAACATTTGCCACTTGTACAAAGGCTACCGCGAAGGTGCCATGGTCTTTCGGCCGGGGGGGGGGAACGCTGCTCTATGGATCTATACTCGGTTAGGTAATGAGGTCGTTTGTCATTGCATTTTTCAATTCGACAAACATTTGGGCCATTGACGTCACTGTAACTTTTAAACAAGCACTGTGAAGCAGACATAGTGTTCTGTTTATGCTCAGTATACCTGCCGTATTAACCAGGGTGGCTGCCGGGCATCAAGTACCTGCCGTATTAACCAGGGTGGCTGCCGGGCATCAAGTACCCGCTGTGTTGACCGGTGTGGCTGCCGGGCATCAAGTACCCGCTGTGTTGACCGGTGTGGCTGCCGGGCATCAAGTACCCGCTGTGTTGACCGGTGTGGCTGCCGGGCATCATGTACTTGCCGTATTAACCAGGGTGGCTGCCGGGCATCAAGTACCCGCTGTGTTGACCGGTGTGGCTGCCGGGCATCATATACCTGCTGTGTTGACCGGTGTGGCTGCCGAGCATCAAATACCTGCCGTATTAACCAGGGTGGCTGCCGGGCATCAAGTACCCACTGTGTTGACCAGTGTGGCTGCCGGGCGCAAGCCCGCGGACCACTGCAACATGCGGGCGGCACTGGGGTGTAAATGGGTACAACCCAAAATGAGTCCATTGGATTGCATGTGGTGGGGTAAAGTGCAGGTACTGCCGTATCTTTCAAGACATCTGTCGAGAATCAAAAGCGTAGGACCAATCTATCCTCAAGAGGGGCTCTCTAGAGCCCCTTTCAAAGCGGATTATTGCTTAAGTGAGCATTGAGGCAGTCCTGAGCCAGTACTGGAAATTACTCATTCCCATGGCGAGGACGAGTGCATCCACAAGACAACCACTGTTAACTTTCCCACAATGTGGTGCTTGTTTTTTTATCGTCCCTGGAAGGGTAATGGGCTGGGTCAAGCCCCAGTGAGGAGTTGAACTCGCGACCTTACAATTTAGAGCTGCTCACTCGACAAGTTGAGCAGCCATACGGCCCTCAATTTTTCTACCTTGTCAGTCGATATTACTCTCTGAGAGTTCAGAGGTGAAAGTTAGTTCAGGTGTTGTCACCAGCCACAGGGGCATCGCCGCTGCCACGGGTGAGGTTACAGTGACCTCGCCCGTTGAGGGCAGTACTTCCTGCACGTCTCGCCCACCCCACATTCCACTGAGATTGCATCGCACGTGTCGCTGTGTGGCCAGCACCTGTGTCAGCAGCAGCAGCCCTCGTGAGCCAATGTGTGTGCGCGTGTGTGTATGCGCGCATGCGGTAGCGTTACTGGGAGAGGGGGGTGGAGGGGGCTTTTGAGGGTGGCTGCGCTGCGAGTGTTACCAAAATGCCTATTCCAAGAAAGCAGAATGGACATATAAAGCCAGCGCAAATGTGCGCAACGGCTATCTCCCGCAGTGTGAGACATTGACCCACTGACTCAGGTGGAGAAAGCCATATGTCGTGTGGCAGTGTTTAAAATAGAATTGCTGCTTGATGATATCTTTTGACAAATAAAGGATGACTCAAAAGTCAGGAGACAGGTAGTATGTGTATTTTAACAAATCGCATAACGTTATTTAATTACTTGACTTAAAGCTTTCGTGACTGCAGGAATTCATACTCTTTTGGTCTTTCGGTTAAGTCACGTAGATAGAAAAAAAATCTCGACGTTTCGATCGGAACACAAGCAACCGTCATCAGGATGATTGCTTGTGTTGCGATCCTCATGACGATTGCTTGTGTTGCGATACAAAACGTCGTGATTTTTTATTTATTTTTCTATCTACGTGACTTTACCGAACGACCCAAAGAGTATTGTTATATCATTTGTTTGAACAAATGTTCAAATCCACTGCAAGCAACATTCATGCGTGCATTAATTCTCTTTTCAAATACATTTTAGGACTTTGTTTTAATATTACATTAATCAATTATGGTTGGTCTCGATTCATTCATTCAGGGTCCTTGGTCCAGTTTTGTAAATTACGAATTTGAGGTGACCCTACAGGAAAATGAAACGTAATTATTAATAATGACATAGATAAAATAGTAAGTTAAGGGAAAAAAAAACCCGATTACAATGTTTTGATGCCAGTGTTAAAATAACCCGATGTGTCCTGAATGTTGGGCCACCCCCTGAATAATGTTGAGGCTGGGTGACTCAGAGGTCGGAGTGCTGAGCTGGCACCGCACAGACATCCTGGCTTCACATCCTCGTTCTAGTCACTGCCTGGTGATTATACCAGGTTCTCATATTCAGCGAGCTGGTGGTCTCAGCAGGGGCACCAACAACTCCACACACACAAAACTCCCCATCACGTTAAATGTAGGGGTTCTGAAACAAGTTGAATATGCGTACATAAAATATCAGTTTAACACTCAGGCTTTAGCGACCAATATCCATCATCGAGGGGTTTTTGTGTTGGGTTAGCGCGCGTAAATATACATGTGTCGTTAAAACCGCCACCACCCGAAACGGCCAATTAGTAAGGTTTGTTACGTAAACAAAACAATGCCAATTAGTTATTCATTCAGCGCACCGGTGTGTTGGAGAGTAAACGCACAACAATTACAAACAAAAATGCATCAGTTTGATTGTCACTCAACAAACATTACTCATCTGTAGCGGGGTGAGGAAGGGGAAAGTGCTACCCCGCAGGCGCGTGTGGGTTTCAGTTTTCAGTTTCATTTATTTGGTATAGCCCTGTGAGCCATTCGGCTCTTGAATCGGGTGCAACCGCAACAAACAAAAAAACAAATACATGGAAGAGATGTTCGTAGCCGCTTGTGCAGGAGCCGGTCTCCAAAACATTGGAATGGCGCTGCTCGGCGTGATCCAAATACATTCATGTTAGTGTCACCAAAACGTGTGTTCGTTTGTTTGGCGCTACGCTGCGTTGCGCGAGGTCATCTCAACACCGCGCGCGTTCTCCCGTGCGGGCGTGGGGGGGGTGGGTGGGCCGTGGGGGTTAACGGTACTTAGCTTCATAATTAAAGCACACACCCCATTGTTGTTGGCTTAACGTGACATCGATAGTGGGCAACAGGCGGCAGGCGAAACACAGAGGCATGGGAGCAGCACGTGCCCTCTCCGAGCTAGAACGGTGCTCTGGGGCGGAGTGAGAGCTCGCTCGCTCGCTCGCGCTATTGTTTCGTTTGCTTTAAGTGCACGCACCTGCGTTGATTAATTGTCATCTGGAAAACATCGCCACGGGCTTTCGGGGAGGGCAAAAAGAAAAGAAAACAACCCACAGCTGCTCAGGCTGCAGACTTGCAACGAGCTTCATCCCGTGCTCTCGATTAGCGCGTTTGGCGAGGTACGGTGCGAAAGGAGTTCAACATTACACGTCAACGTTCACCTGTACAGAGCCAGTTTTCAGTTTCATTTATTTGGTATCGCCCTGTGAGCCATTCGGCTCTTGAATCGGGTGCAACCGCAACAAACAAAAGACAAAAACACGAACAAGAAAACATCTTAAAGTGACTTTGTGCAAACAGAAAATCCAGGAAAAAACTGCAAAATATTCCAGAAAAAGCACCGTACACCAACGCTGTGTGAAAAAATCCCAGTGGGATGCAAGCCAAACAACAACAACCACAAGACAACTTAGATTAAGGCAATCAGTCTAACTCCGTACTACAACAAGCAAACATGGCCAAACCAAAAAACGTTTTCGAAATCACCAAAATAAAGCCATAAAAGCAATGTAACGGTGATCATAGGAACTGTGACCGAATTTTCACAATAAACGACATGAACAACATGTACCACCAAACCCTGTTGCCATGGCTGGCTGCATGAGTCACTCCACAACAGCAGGAGCATCAGTAGGAGTGTCAAAATTTGTCACTGCACCTTTAAGATCAGCACACTAAATCAAAACACAGATCCTACTTTGCAGCGGTCATCCGGAGCGAAACATTTTATTTTATTTTAGGTCACTGAATAGCAGTGGCAGCTCGGGGGTGTACAACGTATCGTTCGAACTCCACGAGCCTTGGCTGATCTCGGCATGGGGCATAGACCGTTACGCGAACTCCAGCCATCGTGTTATCATTTTATATTATTACAAACTTTAACAGTGCTGTTTGCCTTTTGTTCTCGGAAACCGTGGTTTTTAAATAGTTATCACGGAGGGTTTAGCGACTGCCGCCATGGCTTTGAAATGATTTCCTCTCGGAATAGCAGTAACCTGCGTTGGGCTGCCACCTGAAACGACGGACCACGCATCTCGACTGCACGTAAAAAAATGTTCTACCAGTGCAGACCTATTATCGTTTTAGAGTTCAGTAGGAAGTGGTGCAATGGATGCTTAAAGGAGTAAATAATGTCCTATACACGTCGGGGTTAATTTAGCAACCCAGCAGGACTCCGCCACCCCCCTCTCAGTCTTTCATCTCCTGCTCCGCCCATTAACCCATGATCATTGCTGTTTAATAGAATCACCCGATTCCTTTGATACGTTGCCATCTCGGCCCCGACGTTCTCACGCCGTGTTCCTTGCTTTCGCCGCCTTTCTCTTTGCGAGCGTGGGTTGCGGATGAATAATTGAAAAACGCACGTGCAAGAGTTTTTATCTTTTTTTATTCAAATGTTTTTTTTTGGTAGGGGGGGTTCTGACTGTCAGTCACATCAAACGTACGCCGGTCCGCAGCTGCCGCCGCCGCCACCACCGCGGTAACCTGTCCTCCACGCGGAACCGTGACGGAATAATGGCATCGCGAACATGTGCGCGGCGTGCGCGCTCATTGTTGAGGGCACACGAAGAAGAAACTCGGGGGGGGGGGGGGCTTTTCCCGGCGCTAATTGGCGGAGTGAGCCACCAGAAGGAGTTGAAAATAAAAATTGGAGCGGTAATTTATTTTCTTGTTTGCGGCAAACAGAGGGGACCTCCCGAATCCAATAACGTTTTGCCATTTAACGACAAGGGGAGGACATTATACGCTTATTATAAGTCAACGGCACGTGGCTTCGACGACGCCGATCGTGATGGGAGAGAAGGGGATGGAGGCCGGCAGCTGCCATTACACAAAGGTGGCCCTCGCGTACGCGAAAACATCATTTATTCACGAAGCCCCTAACTTCAAATTGCTCGCCGCAGTTTTTTTTTTTAATAACAACACAATTGACCGCGCGTTCGTCTCTGAGAACCAAAGTGCATTTGCTGCGTCTACGCTGGTTAATGAGACTCGCTGACCAGATCCCCTCCCCCGAGGTCAGCGAGCGCCGTTCCCAAAACGGAGTGGAAGCGGCCGCTGTGTGTGGCGTGCTGGGTTCTCCTGACTCTACACCCTCGCCTCTTAAGAGTACCCACCCCCCCTCCCCCGTGCACTTTGACACTTCACTCCCCAACCCCACAACAACAGTCGCCACCACGCGATGGTTGTGTTTAATTACGTCAGCGCGATGTAGAATTGTTTGGATTTCGCGGAGGAGCCGATTTGTGCCGAGTAGTAGTGGTGTTTGAATCCATAATAGGGGGCCAAATTTTCCTCCTTACAAGAAGTCGGGGGGGGGGGGGAGTGGTCGTGCAATTGTATAGGCTGCAGGTAAAGTGCGCGAAAGTATACGAGCACAGCTGAAACAAAAATGAGGTGCATTGGTGAGGTGGTGTATAAGCATAGCGTGACATTTTTTTTTACTGCCGGTTATCGCTAACTGCAGAGCAGGTGCGAAAGTTCTGCCCTCTCCTGTGTGAAGGGCAGAGGTCACTCGAATGAATCTCAGAGGTAGCTCTGTGATATCCGCTTCTGTGGACGACAATACAATTGGGATATAATCGGGAAGAATTTACCTAAAGAAAATTGGTACCATATGACACGTTGGAAACTTGACACTCAGTCATGACCGATTTGTCAAATCGCAATTGCTTCCTAGAATTATCTTCTTCCATGTCTATGACAGTTGTTCACCGGCATGGCAGCAACATAGTTTTTCGTCTTTGCTTAATTATTGACCAGAACACAATATTTGATTAGGTGCTTTCGTGACTGCAGGAATTACTCTTTGTTTTTTTTCGGTAAAGTCACGTAGAAATAATAAAAAATAAAATTGTATAATAGCATACGACGTTTCGATTGCAACACAAGCAATCATCATCAGGTACAGAATTAACACAGACACATCAGGGGACACAGAGAGGCGGAGGAGTACACTAAATCAAACAGGGTTTAGCAAAAATTATGAAAGTAAACCCTGTTTGATTTAGTGTGCTCCTCCGCCTCTCTCTGTGTCCCATGATGTGTCTGTGTTAATTCTGTACCTGATGATGATTTCTTGTGTTGCAATCGAAACGTCGTATGCTATTATTTGATTTTCTTTTTTATTATTTCTACGTGACTTTACCGAAAAAACCAAAGAGCACAACACAATAATTACTGCAATTCATAGGCCTTTGTCAACCCGCAGTGGATGAAGTCATCCCCATGCCATGTCGAGCATGGACATTGTTTGACCATACTTCCCCAAAGTTAGCCGCTGCTGGTTGGTGAAGGGGACTGTGTGGGGGAGGTGTCAGTCCCGCTTCAGATGTCAGTTGCCACTGAACCACTGAACCACTGCTCCTCCACCACCCAAAATACAAAAATATCACCTATGAGCTCTTGCCTAGGAAAAGGTGCAGCCATGCAAAATTATTTTCTCTATGACAATGCTGGCAGAAAGGCCTTCACCTCGGTGAAGCCCGAGAGAGTCCCTTTCAAAAGTTGTTGGCCAACTCTTCCATGTTGGCCAGACGTCTCGAATTGTGCGAGTATACCCACACTTTACCCCACCAACGCATGACCTACCGATTGATACTGCTGAGTGGACAGAGGTGGGGGCGGGATTTCAGAAACTTTCACCGGATGTTTCTACTGCCGCGCCGGGAGATAGAACCGGCCACCTCTGGATTTGCAAGTGCAGTGCGCTGACCGTTATACCGCGGCAGCTTGAATGCCTAGAGACACGATTGCGGTTACGAAAACTGGCTAGCATCCATACGCCTTGATGCAAGCGGACAGATTTCGGTGCAGATGGCAATGGAGAAGATGCGATAATTTTGGGAACCAACTGGGTTAGGGCGCAGATCTTCTTATAGAGAGCTGCAATGGTGGGTACAGGCCCGTGCAGCTGCTCCGGTCGTGTGTTTCTCCTTGTGTTAGTAGGGGGAAGGGGGGTACGCGTGAAAAATAGCGCAACAGTGGTAAACCATCGGCGCTTTCGTTGGTTTATTCACAGCAATCTGCTGTAAGCTGGACTGGATGAATCTGTCTCTTTACGCGCCCTCCCCTCTCTTCCCTCGCCATCACAGCGCCATGCGCCACATCCAGTAGCCGCTTGCCCTGATTTTGTGGTGAGTTGAATCACGATTCCGTGATTAAAACGGGTAGAGACCCAGCCCTGAAATGGCTTTCTCATTACTCTGCCGGCAGTAGATGGGCATCCTTCACCACTCGGCAAATGTAACTATCAACTATTTTCATTTTACCAGGTCAGGCCCACTGAGCTCTATAGCTCATTTTGAGAAGCGACCTGGTCACAAAATGATAGCTCAACGAAGTGGCTTATCACGTGGAAATCTATAGCAGCCAAATAATCTAAACGCACGTTGATTCTAAATGTGGAGGGAAAAAATCGGAGGACCCAGAGAAATATCCACGCGACCATGGGGAGAACATGCAAACTCGAAATATATAGGCGTTAGGGTCAGGATCGATCCCACGACTTCTGATATACGAGGCGAGGACATTAACGTCTCGCCACCGTGGTGCCTCTATTTGCTGCGGCAGCATCCGAATAAAAAAATATACATACTTCATCGTTCACAGAATTGTTTGTTTTTTTATTCATGAATTTGTTAATTTCAAAAAAGCAACCTTGAACGAATCGCAAAACAAAACGTGAATCACAGTAATCGGGAATGGCTACGCCATACAATGTGGTTATGGCTGGGATTATAGGGGCATGTGTGCAGGTGGCTTAACAGTTGTAACGAATGATCATATAAATAACCAATAGGTTTTACCCTTTCTGGAAATAAAACAGTTGTGTTAAGATGTTCAAACACCAAATAGATACACTTTGCAAGGAATCAAGTTCCTGCAGTAACCACGCACGGTACATGTGGTGAACATGCAAACACACGTGCTCTGATAAAATTACATTTGCATTATTTGAAACTGAGACCGCCTTCTTTGTGGCCTAGTCTCACCAGTGTGTCAAACGCGAGAATGTCCAAAGGCGAACAGTACAAAGACAATGCCACACGTATCAGATCATTTATAGCTCGGGGTGAGCAGCTATATCATGGGATACCTTTTTGGCCAGGATCAACGTATGAAAAATAACAATAGTTTTGACCATATTTTGGGTAATATGCATGCCCGGCTAATTTTCCATCATCACTGAGTGCTCCAGAGGGAACCCAATTGCTTTTTTTAAAATCCAGTTTGATGGCAATCATCATGACCCTCATCATCATCATCATCACATTATCTCTACCACGCCTCCTACATTGCATTACATCTGGAGAGCACAAAGGGGTTATTTGAGATTTTTTTTTTAATTACTCGTTCAGGAAGTGATGTGTGGTACAAATACAATGTTAAAAACGAAATATCGGAGAGACGATATATATTCATCAAAATAATTAAAGTTAAAACGTTAACCTGGCCTCGAGTGTTCCGGCTGTTTTTTTGTCCACTCCAATAGTGTTAATTCACGCGCGCCATCTGAAAATAATCTGCCGTTTTAATTTCGTCTTAAAATTTCTGAACTGCGGTTACGTCGGTCACAATCCGAGTTGGGGGGGGGGGGTGTGTGTTTTTCACCGGCCAGTAATGAAGATCATTCACTTGTGAGGTTATGGCGACATTGAGCCTCATATTACCAATGTACTCGCGCAAACAATGGAGGGGAAAGTGTGGAGGAAGGAGCATATAGCTAAGTACCAATAAATACTGCGTCGTTAAACAGCCCTAGTCTGGTCTGAAGAATGCATTTCTGTGTTTGTGGATAGAGAGAGTGGCAGCAGAAAATCGATATGCGCAAGATAATTTAAATGCGCGCATGCGTTTTGCTGCAATGAAGTGCTGTTTGTTGTTGTTTATCACGGAGAATGTGCTTATAAATAAGGAGACAGTTCCACAGAGCTATAAATGATCGTCATTGTTAATTCCAGCAAAATAATTCTTGCGCGTGTCTAAGGCAGGATTTTCGTAATAATTTTAGCGTGGGGTGAAGATGTCGGCGAGTTTAATGTCAACGGGACTTTGCGGTGGATCTGCACACGTCCAGATTAACGTGGCACAAACGGTAAATTGTTGCCCACAAATCTGGACCTGTGTACGGGGCATATTCAATGAGAACCTGAAAACAAACACACACACACCCCACCGCAACATTGTAATCCATTGGATGAAATCAAATCTGGCCGGACAATATTTCATGTAACGCTAATTAGTTCCATTTGATCTTATTCATTGATTTTGTCCCGTCGCAAAACAGCTCAAACGTGCAGCTTGCGATCCCGTAGTTTGACAAAAGCAGCTCTGAACCCGCATTAAGAGCTCGTTTTTTAAAGATAAGCTTGCTGGTGACGTCATGCCAGAGTGAGCCGCTCCCTTGAGTGACCTCCTCACCAACCACTTATCTTGAAGCACCTTTTAAATTTTTACTAAAATATATATTTTTACTCTGAAACATCATAGGCGGTAAAGGAGCAGGAAACAGGGTAGGCTTGGGCCTGCCTTGCAGCGCCATGCTTTATTACTACGCTCCGACTCCCCCTCAGTTATTTGGTGCCTCCTCCTCCCTCATCCTCCCTCTCTCCTCCACCGGCTCCCCCCCCCCCGACGTCAGGGAAATATCCCTACCTCCCAGAGCAGCCCCAACACGGTAATTGCTGTCAGGAACATGAGTCTACTCACTCCCCCTCAAGCCTAATGGAAGGGGTGGAGGGAAAAACAAGGAATTGGGCCATCATGTATGTCAGGAAGCATCTCCAGGCTGCGTTCAAGAACACCCAACTACAGGACGGTCCCCGCTACGGCATCTGAAGCCATATTGCAGGCTTTCCGAGTGGGTCGAAGGGAAAGGACGGCCGACATGGAGACAAATCCAGCCGCCAAACCTCGCCCCCTCCTCATCCACCCGATAAACAGAGCGGAGGCGAACAGCATCCTCGCTGCTGTCAGGAACATAAAAGACCGAGGCATACACATCCAGGGTTCCAAGGCCTTCGTTTCCCCGGACCTGACGCAGCTAGACTCCAAGCGGCAGGCACTGTTGCTCTCCATATACAATGACCCGAGGAAGAAAGAGGGAGTGAGGACGCAGCACCTATAACCTGCCAAACTCGGGGTCCACCTGAACGGGAAGCACCTAGTCTTCACCAACTCCAGATAGGCGATGAGCAATAAGGAGATGCAGGACCTACTGCAGGGACCGCGTGGAGACCAGGGGAGAGAGCATAACCCGCTTGGACACACCTAGGCATGGCACGAAGAGTGAGCCGGTGGGAACAGCATGTGGTCCCCAAGCTTTATGCAGCTCGGCCATGTGGGGCCCCCCCTCTTCCCCGACACCTTGACGTCGGAAACGTCATCCCAGAAGCCTTAGTGGATCGTCAGGACCAACGTAATATCCATACCCCCCCCCCTTACCCAGGCCACACCACCTCCGCAACTCTACCCAACTTCATTCACCCCCCCCCCCCCATATAACCCCTCTCTAACCCCACGCATCACCATCCCACTCACCTTTCGCGCCACTACCCCACCCGCCATAGACCTCCATTATTTTTTGTAGCAGAGTTTTATTAGATCCTTGTGTTGGGGGAGCTCTCTGTAAGGGGAATGCAAGGGGGTTTGTATTTGTGGTATGGGATTGTAACCTTGTCGGTCGGCTCTTGCCCCCTCTTAATGGGGACCAAGATTCCGTTTCATGACCCCTCTCCCTCCACAACCAAGCTCTTAGCCTGGCTGGTCAAGTGCAAGCAAACTCGAAACCACATTGCTGAGATCAAGGATACTAATGGCACCTCAGGACGAGGCAGCAGAGGTTAATGCAACGTTTTCCAGCTTCTACAAGGACCTGTACCGTCCAGACCTTTTATCGAGCCCCGTCATAGAGAAATTCCTACTTGAGACTCCCTTACCACATAGCCACACGGATTGGAGGGAAGCTATGGAAGCCCCGATCAAGCTCCCCGAACTCTTGGAGGCCCTGGGTTCCTCCCCTGCAGGGAAGGCCCCAGACCCCGATGGCTTCCCACTGGAGTTCTACAGAAGCTTGGGCTCCCCGATCCGAAATCACCTCCTTGACACTTAAAATTAGTCTGTTAGACAAGGGAAACTCCCAAACTCCATGCAAGAGGTGACAATCACCGTCATACATAAACCAGGATCCCCCACAGACCAGGCCAAGAGCTTCAGGCCCATCTCGCTCTTGAATAAGGACTATAAGCTGTATGCTAGAACCTGGTGCGGTACCTCGAGAAAGCCCTTCTGGAGGTGATCGGCCCTGCGCAGACAGGGTTAGTCAAAGGCAGCCTTGTACATCATCTGAACCCTGGTCAACTCTGCTGATATTGCCTCCAGGTCAAGAACGAAAGCATATGCCATTGCACTAGATGGGGAAAAAGCTTAAGATTGGATAAAGTGGGGGTTTCTTTTTGGCACCATGTAGAGGCTAGCCTCCCCCACTCCCTCCCCCCCCCCCCCGGTTCATAAAAATGCGCAGACTCCTTTATGCTTATCCAACTGTGAGTTACTAGTAATGGGTTTGTATCAGAGAGGTTCCCGCTTTCCCCCTTACTAGAGGAATGAGACAGGGAAGCCCCCTATCCCCCCTCCTATTGAGCCTCTGGCAGAAAATATATGAAGTAGCCAGGAGATATTAGGCATATGCTACGGGAAAGTCGGAAAAAAAGTAATTTATACGTGGATGATGCTCTGCTTACCATCACAAAACTGGACACCTCAATTCCTGCCCTCAAGCTGGTTGCGGAGAAGGATGCAGTCTCATGCTATACACTCAACGTCACAGTCTGAAATCAAGCTTCTGTACCCGATTTTCGGGAAGAACTCCGCCCAACATCTCCCACTTCAGGTGGTGCCCCTCGCAAATCAAGTACCTCAGGGTGAATATCACTTCCAACCTAGTGGACCTCTTCAAACAGAACTTGCCCCACCTTCTGGAGATTGAGACCTTCCTAACCATTTGGAATGATATCCCACTATCACTCGCCAATCAGGTCCACTTGGTCAAAGTTATGACCCTTCCGAATGCCCTCTACCATTTGAGGATGATTCCAACAAAGATACCTAAAAAAATATTCAGCAAGCTCCGTTCCCTCGTACTTTCCTTGGTCTGGGGCAACAAGGTGACCAGGATCGGCAACCATACCTTAACTCGGGAAGAAATGCGGTGGGCTGGTGATACCTGATTTTGCTAAGTACTACTTTTCAGGCTTCCTTATGGTCAAGCATTGGCTCAACAAGAACACACATGGTTCCTGGAAGAAGTGGGAAGACACATCAATATCCCCCTGGAGCCTTGAGGGAATAGTCCACATGAACCCGAGTGATAAGCCCTTGGATTTTAAACCACTATTCTCGGTCAAAACAACCCTCTGGATCCTTAGAAAGACTGATCCCTATCACCTTTTGCCTCCAGCAACTCTCCGCTATGTGGAATAATCCATCCCTCAGAATTGGACGCAAAGGGGTCAGCTGGCCGGCTTGGAAAAGAGCGGGAGCGTGGGTGATCTCTCGTTTGGGTCGGTGGGGGGGGGGGGAGGTGGACACTCTCTAAAATATTAGAAAGTGACATAACATCCCTAATAGCATTTTTTTATTTCTCCAGATCAGGGGCTCTATTAACAAGCAAGGGATATTGACCTCCACCACCGAAAGATCCCCTCCCCAATATGGGAATGGTTGATGGAGAAGAGGGCCCACTATAACATATCTGAGGGATACCAACTCCTACTTCCGGGCCCTTCTGAGGTGAGATAAAAAAAAACCAGGGCACTTTGGGAGGGGGCGCTGGGCTGCCCGATCCCATGAGTCCTGTAAACTTATTTGGCACAACCCCCGGCAAGGTCGAAGATCCCTCCCTCTCAGAACGATTCAATTTAAGTTCCTTTGTGGCACATATCTCACTAACCAACAGATGGCTAAATTCTCCTAGACCATATCCCCAGATTGCCCTAGGCGCCCCCCCCCCCTCCGGGCACCATCCAAACCTACATTAATGCCTTCTGGGACTGTCCCACCATCAGCATTTAACATTTCGGTTATAAAGAGCATCCTGAGCACCTGGAATAATCATGGGGCCCCCCTAATTCACCCTCTGGTGTAACTCCCTATTTGCCCTAGCAGCTTTAGAACACCTGAGTCTGAAACTGAGGAATAGGGAAGAGAAGTTCACTCAGATCTGGGTTCCCCTTGTGAATGCCACTCGAGTGACCCCGAGTTTACTCGATTGAACTTGAAATGAGACTGACTCCCCCTTCCCCCCTTCTTTCCCCGAAAAACATGGATCTGACGCACGTACTACAGAATGCTATGGTCCTCCTACCCTTCCGCGTTGGTTCTCTGTCCAAGCCGCCGATCCCGCTATGCACCACTCACCTGTCGCGGTAGTTGAGAAGAAGCTTACAGCATCACCGTTTGCTTCTGGCAGTTTAATGTCTGTTTTGGAGCAAGAGTCAATATTTGATCGCACAGTCTTTGCATGGGACCAATGTGCTGTGTGGTGGGGAAAGTGGGTGGAAAAAAGTCGCCGTGTTTGCTTTTGTGCAATTTGATCGCCGGTGGTACGACCGACATGACGTAGCCCCGGACCTTGGGGTGAAATTAAACGCAAGTACAGCTGCGGGCGGGTGCTGGCGTTTATTTTTGAAATGCATAGTTTGGCGATATTTTTTTTTTAAATAGAGGAAGCATGATTTGGCGACATCTGTTAATGGACGCACCGCCACCACGGTGAGCACGAGAAGTCCTGCAAAGGGCCAGCTACTCGCGCAGTTATCGCGTGTGTTTATCTTCCGTACCAGTGTACAGTATATAGCGTTCGCCCACTGTTTTGTCGCTCATTTGGCTGCTATAAATTTCCACATGCCAAGCCACTTAGGGGCCGTCCATAAATGACGTCACGCGATTTTTGACGATTTTTTACCCCCCCCCTCGTCACACGGCGTCACAAAAAGTCAGATCCCCCCTGGAATATGACGTCACAAAGCTCTGCCCCCCCCCCCCAGCCATATTTACGTTTTGAAAATAAAACATGCTTCGCATCGCTTTAAACTATTGTCATTGTAGTGCGTATTTAATGTGGCGCTGCACTCTGATTTTGAAGGAGTATTGTTATAACAATTAGTGTTGTTATAACAATTCTATATTTGTTTAAAGTTGCGCATTTTGATGTGACGTCACATTTCTCAAACTCCCCCCCCCCTCGTCACACATCGTCACAAAAATCTGACCCCCCCTAGGTGCGTGACGTCATTTATGGACGCCCCCTTAATTGAGCTACCATTTGTGGCCAGGTCGCTTCTTGAAAAAAGCTACAGAGCTCAGTGGGCTTTACCTGGTTAAATACACGTAGTTAGTTACTTCGTATCTGGCTAATATGCAAATCAACAAAATGAGTATCAAGGTGGTGCGCATTTCCCGTTTGCAGGATACGAACCCACAACGCTTGCCATCGCAAACCGCTCATCGTTCTACTACCGAGCCACTTGGCCGCAAAAGAGTAGGCCAAATTCACCCTCGAGATGTGTCCTCTTGAGGCTCCCAATTGCGTAGGGTCCAATTGCCAAAATTGGCGTGAGCAACCAATTGCAGGCCTGTGTGTTTACGGTTTGTATCCGCAGCTTGCGCATGAAAAGCAGCGCCTGCCATTCCCTTGATGCATTAATGTACGTATGTTCTTCTGCACCGTACGTAGCCAACCGTGCTTAATCGGAGGTGTGGGAGGCAAGGCCAACGAACTAAACACAGAAAGTAGAATGGAAGGTAGGGAGGGCTTCGTGCGATTTAATCGAAGTAGTCAGCACGGCACGAGGCACCTGAAGCATTTGTGCCCGTTGCACAGGGCACCGTGTTTTTGCACCGCCGTCCCGGCTTCCTGAAGCGAGAGTGACGGTGGCTAACGTGACATTTGCGTGTGCGCGCCCGTGCACGATCTCCGCTCCCGTTTGAAGGTCCTGCCGTGGCAGGTTTTATTTGTGCCTTGCACTTGTCTTTTGGCGGTGCTTCAGTCTTGACCTCCTCGACCCCTGAGAGCTTGAAGTCCCACAGAGGTATAATCAAAGAGCGGATGTCTAGGGGTGACAATAGCTGCCCCAGGATGTGATGTGCGTAATTGAAGATTGAAACCCCCCGGGTGGAAAGACTGACGGAATGACAGCGGAACTCCTCCGATGGGTGTTCAGGTTGTGCCTTACCGTGTGTTGTCCGGTCCCAAACCACAGTGTCCGACGTTTCGCTCCACAGGCTGGCAGCTTCTTCAGGATGTGAATCGAGCCGCCCCGCTTTTCTCCTTCGGCGTGTGATGCGATGCAATTTTCAATTGGACGATGATAATTGTTTTGCGTGAGCAATGCGGTGCGTTGCAGCGCCTCTGGTGGCTGCAAGGGTCGCACGAACTAATGACGTGCAATGCATAGGAATAAAACAAAGAAGAGGAGGAAGCCGCCCCACGCACGTGGAGCTACAACGGCAGCCAAACTGGGAACAAATGCGCAGTGGCAAAATATTTCTAAGAAGAATGATTGGAAAGGGAATGAATCAGCTGATCTTGCTAAAGAGAGAGAACCATGATGGAACTTTGCTCGGGCCCCGTTGCCACAAATGAGCCGACGGAAAGGACAGATGATGACGATGATGGTTGTGTTTAAGGGGGAATGGTGGCGCAACGGTTAGCGCACTGTGTTGTGAATCCGACGAGCAAATCGCTTGAGTGCGGTGAAGTATGGTCAAACAACTCTCATGACCAAAACGCACAGGGTAGACCGTCATCCCAGCAGTGGATTAAAAGACGCCCGTGCATTGTTGCAGACGGGAGAGAGTCTCAGACTGATGGATTATATTTGTCGACGCGGGAAGGAACATTCGGCCTCGAGCTGTTTTACAAGAATAACTCGCGGAGGAACTTGGTGAAAAACAGCAGCGAATAAATTGTAAACTTTGCAGACACTGAGTAGCGAACACAATCGGGGAAAACAACAACGTCCAAGCCCTGCACCACTCAATTAACCTGGCAGAAACGTAACAGCCTTGAATTAAGGAAGGGATTTAAAAAGTCCGGCGAAGAGAGGAGGGAATTAAGTTGAAACCACGAAGCGAGCTCATTCTCAAAGTGAGCGGCGGCAACAGCGAAATGATTTTTCATCGTAGTCAGATCTCACTCGACAATGGAGAAAGATGCAACCACGCGCCGAGCAGGAGGTTTTCTGGAGGCTTTGACAGGAGGCTTTGACAGGAGGCTGCAGTGGAGAGCACATGGCCACTCCTCCTGTGTAGTTGTATAATCTGGTCCGCCAAACACAATTATTTATTACGATTCGACATTTTTTGTTTTCAAATTGGAAATATGTGGCAAGTCGAAGGAAAGTAATCGCCTAAGAGGACTAATATTACGTAAAGTAAATCCATAGCTTGAGTATTTGTGAAGCGTTATAGTTTCTGACCGCCACTGCTCACATGATGGCAATGTGGCACACTGCCTGCAGCACATCTGCATGGCCCCATTGGTCATATAGTCATTGTATTAGACTTGCTGAATCGTAGAGCAGCGCAGGCTGATTATAAAAAGAAAAAAGAAAACTAGGATCCGTCCCTCTGCCAGCCCTGGAACTGAGGTTCTGGCCCAAGAGTGTCACCAGGATTTGAATCTCTGCTCTAAAATGTACACCGTCACTTGGGCTGCACCTGGTGCGGGGTGTGATGTCACAGGGTCAATGAAGTGAACAGAGCCTGCAGTCGATGGGACTCTGTGCCTATATAACTTCTCTATCTCTCTGCTTCTTCCCTCGTACTGCTCCAAGTTGGGAATCCCCTCCCGTCATCTATTTTCCCAATGATCGTTTAACCTTTTCTCAAGAAATTCAAGCAACGTATTAACTTGTATCTGTTACACATTTAATGGTGCTTCGTGTTACTGTCTGCTTGGCCTTTTCGGGCCTTTAGGACGGTGCTGAGCAGTTGTGATCGAATATATTTCTATATATCACCATGATCATTGGCCGTAGACGCTCAATGGAACGCGCATCCAGTCACACAGGATGCGTAACTGCTCCGGGCAACACAACGCCCGCTCTGATCCTCCTCCCCTGTTCCTCGTCTGTCCATTGTCACGGCGGGATTAACGTTGAGCGGGCAGCTGACAGAGATCAGCGCTCCTTTCCCACGGAAGCTTTTTTGCGTGCCAGCAACCTTGTCCTGCGGCAGCACCCCTCCACCATGTGACTGCACGGTGGAATTTCCACTGCTTTTTCAGCGGCCGCGAGCGCCGAGCGAGCGGCGGTGAGCCGCTTGCTCATGTGCGCCCCCCCCCCATTCCGCCCTCCGTGTTTTCTCGTGGCAGGTCGTGGAGTTCTCCGTGGGCTTTCGCTATGCGGGGGGTCCCGGGATGAGCAGCGGCTACTGCCGGAGCGTCCCGCTGAGCGTCCGCGTGCTGGTGCAGCCCACGGTCGCCTGTGCCCGCGTCGTGCTGCAGCCGCCCCTCAAGTGAGTCACAGAGCGTCCGTGCGGAGGAGCGGCAACTGGGTTTACTCTCCAACGCAACCGCTGTGCTGGAACAGGAACTAATTGGCACGTTTTTAAAGTGACAAACCTTCCTAATTGCCTGTGTTGGGTGGTGACAGGTAAAGGACACACGCATATTTACGCGATCTAATCCCAAAAAAACCTCTTTATTATCGATACTGTTGTGCTGTTACCAGGGTTGCCCTTTATCTGGGTTTTCCTCGGGATGGTCCAGGAATTGGCATCCGTGTTCGGTTGAAAGGAATTGATTTGAACCGATATCTGGTACGAAGTTTGGTTGATACTGCACACTGTTGATCACAGAACTGGTGCCGACTGAGATGTCTGCCCAGTTTTGGTCTCCAAGAGAAAAGGTGGCAGCCACTGTCTTACCAACTAATTCATTTGCCAAGTCACTCAGGAACTCGCACACTTTCCCACTCACCCGCTCACCCACTCACTCATGTGTCCACTCTCACACACATTTGTCTTTCCACTTGTCCACCTTTGCGTTGGACTTAGAATCCAGAGGTTTCTGGTTTGATTAGTTCAATCTCCCGGCGTGGCAGTTGAAACAATACGAAAGAAGCTGTTGAAACAATGTGGAGGGATTCTAAAATCCAACCCCACCCCTCCACCGGCCTCTGTCCACGAAGCATCTGAAATGGGTTCCACCACAGTTAGTTGATCGCAGGTCGTGTGTGGCGGGGTAACACGTGGCGTGTGTGGCGGGGTAACACGTGGCGTGTGTGGCGGGGTAACACGTGGCGTGTGTGGCGGGGTAACACGTGGCGTGTGTGGCGGGGTAACACGTGGCGTGTGTGGCGGGGTAACACGTGGCGTGTGTGGCGGGGTAACACGTGGCGATTCCCACCTCTTCCAAGAAATTTGGCCAGCGTAGAAGAGTAGGCCAAGGTTTAACCTCTTGGGAGGCTATTCCACCAGCGGTGGAGTAAGCCTGCAGTTGCAACGGCTGCACTCTTTACCTTTGTTATGAATCGGTCTCACCGTGCAACGGCACTTCGGGGAGGCCCCTTGGGTGCACGCTGAGTCGGCATATTTTTCGAGCTGCTTGCTACGTGTGGAAGTGTCGGGTCGTGGGAGGCCGAGGGCTCCTCTGCAGCTTGGAGAAAACTGAGAGGGCCGACGGGGCCCAGAGGTGATGGCCGTGGCAGACTTGGCCGGTCGCCCGCGAGTGTAATTAAAATACTGAAGCCATGTGGAAGAATTCCGCATTGCATCTCGCGATTCATGGGGGCCAGGATTTTAAGCCGAAGCGAGAGAAGAAAAAAAAGCTATTGGAATTTAGAAAGCGCTGCCCTCTCGCTGTTCGTGTGGCGATAGCTTTAAATCAATGATGGTAGATATTTTGTTTGGCGATGATGATGATGACAGGGATCTTGATGCAATGCCAAACAAATACTTTATCTTCATCGTCATCCCTTTCATTATCATCAACCCTGTTGTCATCATCGTGATGATCATCATCCTTTAAATACGTTATACTCATTATAGACTACATTGTAATAAGACTCTTAGAATCGTTTTAACATGACAGTAATAATTACGTTGTCATAGTAATAATCATCATCCCTGCAATTATCAATGTTATGATGCCTATAATCATTGCCACCATCCACATCATCATCATTACTATATCAATCATCATTATAATTATCCTCATCATCTCTATATTCATAATTATCGTCACATCATCATCATCCCTGTATTGCATCCAGAGTCGCAACTGTCCATCATAGTTTTTGCCATCTCATGCCAGCGCAGATTTATGAGCAGAGTTTGCCAACAAGTCAGGAAGTGGTGGCAGTGTGTTTTTTCCCCTGTAGAAAATAGGGAGTTGGGAGAAAATGGGATCAAAGCTGTGAGTTGTGGGCAGCATCTTTTGATGCACTTGGGAGGACAATCAGAGGTAGTGTTGCATTTACATGTGGGCAGATCCTTGGTCTCCTTTTACATATTCAGCAGGAGCTGTCCACGGTACCGCTTGCAAGAAGTCTCCCACCGCTTAGTGCATTGTCGCTGTAGATTATCTGAGCACTGTTCAGAATATATTGGGAAAAGACTATATGGGTTGTACAGGAGACACGACGAAGGAGAGGATCTGAGCACTGGGAATTTTACTGTTCGAAAGCCACTGGTGAACACTGAAGAGATATTGTACAACATATTTTTTGTAACTTGACCATAAGAATATAGAAGTGGTGGGGGGGGGAGACGGGGGCCGGGGGAGTGCTGATCCTCAGCAGGTGGGATTGGGGAAAGCCGCACTCCCCTCAAACCCCCTCCCTTGCTGATGCTACGAGGTTGGAGCACTGTCTGAGCGTGCTGCTGCGAGGACCGCACTGACACCCACTCCTCTTCCGTGCGTGCTCGGTGACGCCCAGTGGAAGAGGGAGCAGGCTGCTGGTGGACGTGGTGAACCTCGCCCAATCCCAGGTGGAGGTCAGCCTTGATGCTGTCACCTGGAATCTGCTCCCTGAGAAAGGACCCAGCAGGTGAGTGCCCAAGCACCGCGTGCTTGGGCAGCGCACACACACTCTCACCAGGGGAGTACACGTTGTACCATATCACAATGTGAACCACGTGTTCTTCAGCATGACGTCCAACGTTTCACTCCACGTGCTGGGAACGTCTTCAGGAAACGAATTGAGCCACTCACTTTCTCACTTTCGCTCGTGGTGATGCGATGCGATGTCACGTGAGCCAATGACATGCAACACCACATGAATCAAATTTGAATTATCACTCGCATGAGTCCATGTATATAGTGTAAACATACAAATTGGTTTTAATGTCGGCATCATTATACCATGAATAAGTAATTATGATGATGCTACAATTTGGATTTAAATATTGATGTAGAAGCTGAAAATGGCCAAGCACTTTAAAAGCCATCCTCTAATTCTCACTTCTCAGCCACACTCGTCGTTGCTCTGTAGAATCGTTCTCAATCATCTAGAAGATTTAACGGGATGCTTTTTACAGCTATGGAAACATGAATTAATGTTTACCGCGAGTATCCATGCTGAAACTTCTTATGATAAACTCATAAAACATACAGTTCTATGATGCGAATTAAGCTGGACTATCTGATTCGTATAAATAATCACTACACCAACCATCCGACTTTCGGTTCCGTAGTTCGACTCATCAGATAGAAGAAAAATAGTTGCGGAAAAAAAGAGTCTCAAATCTGTTCCCACACGTTGCCGCTGGACGGGAGGTGATGGGCGCAGGACTTGAGCGACGCCGCCGCCGTCAGGCTGGGCATGGCTTGTATGGGGGTTTCGTGCCTTCGGGTAGAGAGTATGTGAGTGTCAGCCACCGTTGTTAGAGTGGCCCAAGTAATCGAGTAGGAAAATGTAGCCGATTACAATCCTGACTCAATGAATCGACTCAACGGACTCATCGTCCCATCGCTAATTATTGGGAAACTTGAGGGAGCTGTGTGATAGTTGTGTGGCTGCCCGCTTCCTAACATTTCCCACTCATTTTGTTTCTCAATGACACACTTTTTATTGACTCGGCTAGTTGGTGTAATGTAATTAAGCACTGCCTGCTGGTGTGTGTCATTTGTATGTAAGTCCCTTGATAATAAGGAGCATGACGAAATCGACTATTGTTCGTCATAATTTGCGTTTTCCCAAACGATAGGAAAAGATTATTTCACTAATGAGTACACGATTAATCGGGTCTCCTCTTCAGTCGCCTGCTGATTTGTATTTCACGTGTACTTTGTTATATGATACTCGGAGAGAAATGTATTCCTCAAAAAACAACTTCAGCTATGATTGACACTACTCATGAGTAAATATAGACATTTTAATTGCTTTTAATGTTGGGATAATTTCAAAGAAAAGGTAAGCTTTTGAACATCAAAGGCTGGGGTAGCTAGCGGAGGCGCCGTGCTCTGCCTACCGCACCGTGAATCCGGCGACCTGAGTTCGATTCCCGACGCGACCAACAGCTCGCATCAGTGGCGATTGACATCCGGGGTTTGACTTGAGCTGGGTCTATTTGGCCCAGATGCCATTGCGCTGAGGGCTAAGGAAGGATTACTGGATAATGCGTATTTAGTTTGTTGTGCTTCCTCCCGCACCTCCGATTAGCACGGTGGCTACTTACGGTGCGAAAGAAGTTCAATGTACGTACATGCGTTTAATGGCTGGCGCCCAAGCAAAGTTATTTGGAAGTTTCCTTGGGCCCTCAGTAAGGAAAAGCCTCCCAAACCTGTCGCAGCTTTGTGGCGTGACCTTGTTTAAAGGGGTGCTATGAAGTAAAGGGCCATTGCAAGAAATTTCGTGAATTTTGTATTGTTTCCCTTTAAGGCCCCCAGTGTTATTGACAAATGTGGTGAGGTTATAAACATATATATCAATGGCAGGGAGGGTTATATGAAACTCAGGTGGGGGGTGGGGGGGGGGCACGACGCAGTCAAAGTTCAAACAAACTTCCAATAAAATCGTATGTGCGCGCCTTTCGCTGTTTGCCGATCGACTGAACTGAAGCGGACACGCACGGACTAAAATGGCGAACTTCGAAGGAGAAAACCGCCACCGGTGTCAAATTTCTGTACCAACATTCGACTTTAACAATTCTAAAGGGCGGCACTGAGCCCTTCATACCGAAAGGCCTCGGGGCCCTCCCCTCTGTCATCGATCTCCCCTGGTGCTACGGCGCTGCCCAACACCAATCCCCACCACCACCACCACTCCCCCAACCAGCACCACCACCACCACTCCCCCAACCAGCACCACCACCACCACCAGCACCACTCCCCCAACCAGCACCACCACCACCACTCCCCCACCACCACCACCAGCACCACTCCCCCAACCAGCACCACCAGCACCACCACCACCACCCCCCCAACCAGCACCACCACCACCACCCCCCCAACCAGCACCACGCAGTGTCCACTAACTCACGGGCATCTCTCGCAGACCCCTCGGGTCGATTCGTCGCCCCCCACCCCACCCCCACCGCGCGCCTCGAGGTGTTCGTGGGCATCTCCGTCGGCGTGGGAGCGGGGAGAAAGAGGCTGGCTGGCATTGACGGCGCTTCGTGTTTGAGATGCGAAAGCCTCCTAAGCCTTTAAACGCGAGAGGAGCGCCTGGAGAGCAGCGCTGTCAATGTGCGAGCAGGAGCTGTGTCGGTTGGGGGGGGGGGGGGGGGGCGTGGCGTGCTGCCAAGAGCGGGGTTGCACCTTTGATGTGGCGAAACAAATTATTCCTTAGAAAATAATTCGCGGAGGCCCATTCGGCAATTTCTCTGAGTGGTGGCGGCGCTGCGGCGCACTTTTTGCGATTGCTCTATTGTGTGGGGGGGGGGGAGGAATCGTTCTCGAATAAGCGTGCCGCACGCATAAGAGAAACACGTTACCCGAATTGCAGCCGGTTCATTATTAAAATTCCGTCCTTCGCTGAGCTCCTGGCCAATCTTACACTCTTTTGAAACGCTTCTGCTGGCTGCTTCATTATTTCGATACGTGTGGCTTGCAGCCAGTGTGAGTCGTCATGGCTAGCGGTCCATCAAATTTATAAGCATAAGATAAGATGAGATATTTTTTTTTGGCAAACAGCGTGCCAGTTCAACCTCGATGCAGATAAAATGGTAATGTTTTGAAGCAAACATTTGAAAAGTAAATGTTTGTATTAAATTAGCCGTGAGGTTTTTTTTGCTTCCAACTATATAATCTCACGTTGGTGTATGTTACAATATAGACCGGATTACAAATAGATATTGAATGAGGTTATAGGACAGTTTCATGTCACTGCAAATCTGATAACCGGAGCAATATCTGAACGATTCCTGAACAATCTCCCCCACGCTTCACAAACCCACACTGTAGAACTTGGTGAAGTATGGTCATGTAACGCCCATGAGCCCACACACTGCGTGGATTGATGGGGGGGGTGGGGGGGGTGGTGGCATTTGACAAGAAGCAGAATCACAAAAGGCAAAACAAATTGGCTTATTTTACAGTATTAGTTTTTTTTCAATTTCACTTTATGTCATTGCTGTGACTCGGCACAGGCCGAGAGGTGGTGTCGAGACTTCAGACCATGTGCGAAGCGTTGCCAGTCAATTTTAGAGGTGCCAGGAAAAATTCTGCATTGAAATAATTCCTAAATTTTGCCATGTTCAATGTGGCAACAACATCTCTTAGGTATAATCCACCCTCGCGCCGTTCAACTTTTTCACTTATTTTTTCACTCGGTTCCCCCGCGTTAATTTTGCCCCCCCACCCTCCCCCGCACGATCAAGTTCCATCTCTCGGCAAAGTAAAACGACGGGCAGAGGAGGGGTAGAGACGGGGAACGTGCCTCGCTCACGAGATGATATATAAACTGAGTCACACTTTCAACCAGTGTGACGGCAATACAGCAATTCTACCACGTGATATCGGAGCCACCCTGGCTTAGCGGTAGAGCTCGAGAGAGAGCCCCTCTTGGCCTATTCTTCAGCCTGTCCACCTTCTGGGAAGTCAACAGTTGTCCTATGGATAGACTCGCCCCTGCCATAGAAATGTGGATTTTCCACCGCTGGCTTAGGGCAGTAAAGAGGGGCTGAGCACCGCCTCAATGTTGAGTTGAGCAGGAATTCACTTGGAGTTCATATTTATAACCCTCCACGCCCTGATATAGACCGGCATATTAAGTTGTCATGTTGCGCCCAAGCTTTTAATGCGCCGACTATTATCGTTTAAGCTCACCGGTAAGTTCGAGAACAATTATCAACCCGAACTTTAGCAAATTAGATACGTTGCATTGGCAGTGCTAGACATACGGTGGTGATCGATGTGGCCTAACCCAAAAATGTAAAATCATAGGTGCTAAGTTAATGAAGCCCATTTCTCCTTGCTCGGATGATGCGAGCAAGTTGCATCGGTAACAATACTGCAGGGACAAGCTTCCACAGAGCTTGCCTTGCCTTGCAACATGCAAACTAAAAATGTACGAAATACGCGAAGCAAAATTAATTAGCCAATAAAGTAAATGAATGCAATGCGAGGAGCAGAATGGAATCCGAGGTGTTTTTTTATTATTGTTATTAGAATAGAGATTATATTCTTCTGAACGTCATTGTTTACGTGATTAACGGGCACATTTGCATGATCCTCCATCCTCCCAAATGCGCATTTAGAGTAAGGAAACGTCCAAAGTGTCGCGGCGTCTTCGATAACCCACGTTCATTTTCGCGGTATGCCTCCGACGCGCCTCGCATTCTTGCGCTCGAGCCTGGGACCGCTCGTAGGCTCGCGTGCTCAGGGGGCTGCGTGTCTCGACACGAAGTGGAAGCCGTGGGACAGGGCTGAGAGCATTGGCGGCATTAGGCCGGGTGAGCCAAGGGCGGGGGGAGTGGGCAGCCAGGATCGGTTTGGACGTCACTCGCTCTCAGTCACCGCCGATGTTAGCCAAGGCAGGGAACTGAACTCGGCGTGCTGTGCTCATCGCGGAGCTTGCTGGCCACGGCGCCACCACTTCACAGCACAGTCTCGGTACATCTGTGAAGTTTTACTCCGAGTTACGTCAGAAGCTCCGAGCAGCACAATGGTGCAAAAGTTGCACCGATATATAGCGGAGCATTAATAATTAAGTGGCGATGTTTGTCCCGGGATGAAAGGAGAGAGGGGGTGGGCGTCTCTTCGGCGCGAGACACGACGGAGAAACAGCGTGTTTCGCTGTTCCAAGACCCGGTGTGTTTGTTTCAAAATCCCTCGTGTCCCTGGCAGGGAAGGCCGGCCGGTAAGCCTGAGTTTCCCTAAAGCCATAGCGAAGCGCTCTAACCGGAGGGGCGCGGAGTGCGCACGCGAAGGTGATGACAAAAGAAGAAAACATCAAAGAGGTCGCGGTAGCAGAGCGATTTGGAGGTCAGAGCGCCGCTCTGGCAGTACTGATATCCCGAGTTCGAATCCGAGTATCAATAGCCAAGGTTGTCAAGTGTAGTGAGTTGATGGTCTCAGCCCGGTCACCAATTACTGCACGCAAAAAAAAACATGTTATATTACATTTCAATCGTTCTTAATTTGGTTAAATTGCAGCTCTGACAATGACGTGTCGGTTTGATTGGCATGCGCCGAGCATCGCTCCGTGCAGCAGGGCGGGTAGGAAAGTGCTGCCCCCCTTCTCGTGTGGTGCAGAGGTTCCACACAACAACGATGGAGCAAAATGCATCAACTGCTGCTGCTGCTGCTGCTTCTGCCCATCCAACTCCACGACACCGTTGCAGTTCGTAGGCTCACAGGCAACGCCGTCGGATTTCTAAAGAAGCTAGTCCCCAATTTACAACATTTGCTACCGTTTAAAAAAAAAGTCGCTTGTTGATGCAACACGGCGTAGAGAAGAAGTCCACCGGACTGGGAGATGTAAGGCAATCTGCTGATGGCGACTGTCGGTGTCTGTGTCTGGCGGTGTCGATTTGTGCGATAAGGGTAACAGAGAAGTGTCCCTGAGACCGCTCGAGGAATTTGCTCTGGGAGATTTGGAACCACCGTGACTGGCACTGCCCTAGATACATTCTTAAGAGTCCACAGCTGCACGGAGAATGTGCTACGAATGACTGTGGGCCTTTCAGTTTTGGGATTTTTGGATCATTTACATGCATTACGTCACATTGTGTGTGACTTTGGGGCTCGCAAGTGAAGTCACTGGGCACCACGTGAACACAAGTGATGTCATATGAGTGACATCACTTCCCTTTTTGGAAATAATTGTAATATGCTTTTTTTGTTCTCGGATTTTTTTCTAAATGTAGTATTTAGACATTATTTACAGATGTTTTCAGATTAACACGGGAATAGGGGGAGCACCTGCCTGGAATGCACGTGCATGGAAATGGACCCGGCCCTGGGGTAAAGTCACATTTGGGTGGTACTCCAGTCCGTCTCTCTACATATAATTTTTTTTATAATTATTTCTCATATGATAAAGCAGGATTTGTTGAAGCAAGCAACGTCTACGCCGGTTTTGACCTTCTGGGCCTCATCAGTAGAGCCAGGCTCGTTAAACAAATGCTGATGACTTACCAGATGTTATTGGCAAGAGCACTCCGAATAGGTGTCTGCGTGCATTTTGGTACAGGTTGCTTTACAGTCTGATGATCTTACACTGCATTGGCTGACCTGAAAAAAGGGAGAAAACGTGTAGGATTTGCGTAAAGGTATCGCTCATTATGATTGTGCATGTTTGTTTACATCCCTTAGTCCAGTGGTTCTTCTTAACCTGCTGGGGTGCACATTGCACCCACTGGGGGTGCGAGATGCCCTTTCTGGGGGTGCGAGACACGGCCAGATTTTTTTAGAAGGTAAATCATCGAAACACAAATTAAGCAACGGGCACGTGAGTACAACTACTTTGTTTAATCAAACCCTCTATGTATTTTGTGACATTCTAAATTGTTAACGATTGAGAACCAAAGGGATGCAAGGCTGCAGGGTAAGAACCACTGATGCAAAGCAACATCTATGATTTTACAATGAGGTAGTTGGGCCAGACCTTTGCGTCAGGAGTAGCGGAGTGGTGAATCATCGCCGTGATGACGCCCCCCCCCCTCTTATTTTGTGAATCGGGCATTGAGTCATTGTGCGTTCCACGGTCTGACCCCAGTGTTGACCGCGGTGGGAGATGGCAGCCTTCACACGGCCCACTCTTGTTCGGTGAGAAAGCACGATTAATGCCATCATCAACCCGGCAACCGGACGTCAATCAACGATTTCCCAGTCTCTGGCGCAACAACGCAAAAGCCACAGCATGCTCATAGACTCGGCACGTGGTTTTTGGTGGGTTAGAGGGCAGGGCGTTACTAGTGACATCGCCCAGTGGCGGCCGGCGGTAACGCGGCCCAGCGGTAGCGCGTTGGCCGCTTGTTGCAGAGGTTAACGGTTCGTTTCCAGCAGCTGCCCTGGTCAATACTTCGGGTGTATAAGCCAAAAATAAAATACGCGCCCGTCTGCTTCACAGTAGGTGTCACGGATCCCCATGACTTTATTCGCAAGAGTAGGCCATCATGTACTGGCACGTCACGGTTAAACATTGACAAATTACACCATGTATTACTCAATTGTGGTTATAAAAAGTATCCATGATCGTTGTCATCCCACTCAGTGTGGCTTTCCTGGGCAAAGAATCAAAACAATAATAATGTGTCAGGAAAATAATGAAGTACGTAAAACGACACAGCGGGGGCAAGGCACTGTGGCATTAATTTACGTCACATTCCCTCGCATTTCTCTTCCCCAGGGTTTGCATCGATCTGGAAAAGATTTTCGGAAGATGCGGCTCCGGGCGGGAGCAGGCGGAGGAAGCTGCCACCGAGGGAAGGGTCACTCCTGACCAGTGGACAAGCCCTGCGCCGCAGGAGCTCGAGCCGCCCCAGCTGAGAGACCTGCTCAGGATTCACTGGCGTTCCGTATCCTTCACATTTCCATGTGCAGTATATATAGAGTCTGTTCTCCTATAAGGCGGTGGTAGCTCCGTTCCTGAACAACACCGCGTTATGGGGAAAAAAATCGCGTTGTAATAAATAATGTAGGGTAAAGCACAGTGCGCAATAACGCATGAGATATGCGTATGCAGGCTGAACAAAGACTGAGACGCGTGGGTAGCATCTAGAAGCATCCAGCAGCATCCCACCTTGTGCGATGCCACACCGAAGCAGCCGTACAACCGTTTATTCCTACTCGGGCGACATAGTTCCGTTCACTCAATCGCGTTATGTCCAATGCGCATCCGCGTTCTAAAAAATGCGTTCCCTTAATACTTTCATGGCGTTATATCCAATTTGCGTTATGAAAACAACACGCGGCGTTCTAGGCGAACAGCCTGTACAGTATAACGCTTCTTCTTTGGTTCTTTCGGTAAAGTCACGTAGAATGAGAATAAAATAATAAAATAAAACAATAAAATTCTCACGACGTTTCGGCCGCAACACAAGTGGCCGAAGCGTCGTGAGAATTTTATTGTTTTATTTTATTATTTTATTCTCATTCTACGTGACTTTACCGAAAGAACCAAAGAAGATGAATCCTTGCAGTCACGAAAGCTTTACATCGAAAATTATAACGCTTGGTAGTTTTTCGCAGTTGTTGCTGTGTAGATCTCCCCCACTTGTTTTATGATTGTAACCGCGTGCTGTTCGGCACGATGTCCGACGTTTCGCTACCACGCTGCTGCTGGGAGCTTGTTCGGGAATTGAATTCAAAGAAGAAGCTCTCCCCCACCCCGTGGAGTTCAACGTTGGACACCGCGCCGAAGAACATGACGCATCGCCACCTCGAAATGCATCGGGGAGGCTTTGATCAGAGAGGCTGTAATAGATTGCAATATAATGCTGCACAGGTTGATCAAGAGGTTTGCCCAAACTTAGGAGACACAAACCAGAGAGAGAGAGAGAGAAATAATTTGCAAATTGCTGCCAGTCAGCCTTCATACCGCGAATTACATTTTTCTGAACACTAAACGAACGCTTGAAAGCGTTACGGAATCTCTGCATATGCGAACATCTGAAGCCGGTCCTGGGCCTCTCCTAGGTCTACTCGGACTAAAAACGAGTACCTGGTGCGGTGTGTAAACATTAGGCGGCTGGACCTGGTGTTGGCCATCCCCTCTACCCCCCTGTCCCATATCGTGCTCGCCTTCATAGGTGCTTGCTAACAGAATTTGCCCCTAAAGCCTGTCGCAAACTAGATGGGAGGGGCGGTGCGGGGGATCTTTGTCTTTTACGAGTGTACAGAAGCCCAAGTGTTACGGACACAACGCCACTAAAACCGAGTTGGTTCTGTAAAGTGAATTGTTCCGTTTGGGGAAAACATTGCCATATGGATAACCGATACATATGTTGGGGGGGGGGGGGTGACCTTATTATTTTATATGGACGTTAACCGCACACAGCATTGTTTACTTGCACTGATTACATAAATTGTTTACTTGGCATCATCAGCCGCTCCGCTCCGTTAGCTCGCAGCGCAGGGACGTTCCCCACCCCGCCCTGTCCGCATGCGCGCGGGAAGCAATTCGCGCGACGCGAGATGGGCTCGCGGCTCGCACGAACGCTTCGGGGTTTTTTTTATCTTCCTCCCCGCGCCACGCGTTTGTGTTGTTTTTTTTATTTTGCGGTGAGGACGAGGGCGCCGTGCTATTTGTCGTTCGTAATTTTGTTGACTTGCCCATCGGTCGGCCGTTTCGCGTTCGTTTCGGGGAGGAAGATCAGTCCTGGCTCGCGGCAAAGGCATACTGGGAGCCCGAATATTAAATATCCCCCATGTGACAGCAGTGTCTGGTGTTGACTTGGTAAATTGCTGCAAGGACGTTCATGTGTGGAAGCAAATCTGCCTATTAACAAACGGCATTTTAAGATTCATCACTGAGATTTTGTTGTACGGGCACACTTTTTGTTCACTCTCGGAGAGAGAAAGGAGGGGGAGTTATTCGGAGGTGCAGGAAACCACAATCGGATAGACATCCAGAACTGGCACCAGCAATTTCCCAAGCTCTGTGGTCCTCTATTTATTTGTTTTTTTTTAAGTGGGGGGGGGGGGGGCGGGGAATGGCCCGAAGTGGTTCACAACTTAATTGTTTGAAATGTCGGTTGGTGGCTTTATCGCAGAAATAGGGCGAGTGCAGTGCCCAGAGTGCATCGGGGAGGTGGGGGGGATAGCTCCGGAACAGAAAGGCCGATATGACTAATGGAGCATTTGCCCTTAAGGGAAGCACGGGGTGCAGCAGCGCTGCCAGTGCACAGCGAGGAGGGTAACTACACACACCAGAGTTTGGTAGCTCGCTGCACACATGACGTCACTTAATGGCCAGCAGCTTCAACGTGCAATGGGGTGGGGGGGGGGGGGGGGTCGGCGGGGGCGGGGGGAGGAATTAAATGACCGAGGACACAAGCGAAATTCGTGGAATGTTTGGGCCAGGACAGTCTCTCTCCCTGCTAGGTCTGCCAAAGTGGGCTCATCTCACGGGAGAACAACCTTGTGCACGTGAACAGGGACGGGGGTTCCGATTAGAGCTGGGAATCATTAGTCGGCAAAGCCGATTGTACAGAAATTGTAATCGACTGCTCTTTCGTGGTCCATTAACTCGAGGGCGCCTTTCAAAATCGGCGGCCGTCCCCACATCCCGCCTCCTGAAGGTGGGAACCCACCTCCCTTAAAAGCAATGCCCAGAGCGACACGGGTGATTATGCCAGTGACGTCGCCTAGCCCCTCCCATCACATTTTCGTTCAGAGTCACGCGAGGGAACAGAGTTAAAAACGTTTATATAAATATAATATATAAATATATATCCGTGGTGTTACTGCCTGACGGTGCAGAGGGTTCATTTAACAGCGGCTACGAGCGTTGGCTGCTGCTACAGCGGCGGCGGCTTGATCGATGTTTGTGCCGTAACTCCCGGCTCGTTGGGGAGGGCAGAGAGCGGCAGAGAGAGAGAGTGTGTCCCATACGAAACGTGCAAGAGAGATCGTTTATAATCGATATTCCTTGCAACCCCCCCCCCCCCCCCTGCACGTTTGCTTAACCGTTTTGGCTTAGTCTGGTCGCTTCACTGGGGCTCATTACCCACAGTCAAATACAATCAAATGTGCGGTTGGCATTCGTGCCCTTCGAACCAGCGCAAGGCTCCAGGCTATCACAACAGGCGCTGTTTCATGGGCGAGTGCAGCTTAAAGTGCGCGGCGAATTTGCCCACGGAAACTCGGTCACGGCACGAGCCACGTGCGTCGCCATTGTGCGACGTTCACGACGTCGATGACGACAATGACACAATCATCGCCATCATCAGCCATGGTCAAATCCCCTGTTGGATGGAGGCCCCCCTCCCCAAGCTGCTGCCTCCCTCTCACGATTTTTCTGATGCAATGATTCACCTCAAGCACCTGCACAGGAAGCCGATTTCGTTACCCCATCTCCTAGGGGAGGCTTACTCCCGGATGTCTTACGCTCCTTGACTGCCACGAGGTCATTGCTCCCCCAATGTTTCTCTCGCTAATACGCTGAGGGTAGAGTTCCACACGGTAGGAGCCACAAACGCTGAAGCACGCGTGCCCAAAGTCTTCCAACAGCCCCCTTGCTGAATGCTCAGCCCCCCTCTTTCTAAAGTCTCATTTATCAAGAGTGTACACAAATGTTAACGCCAGTGGCAATTAAGCGACGGCAGTCGAATCCTTTCCTCATATGCACACCGGGGACGAGAGCCAGAGCGCAAAAGACTTAGCCAGATCGTGTCGTCACACGTCCTGTTTCGCGTTTAACCTTTGTTTAACGTTCGTTCCACATTGACTGTGTCGTGTCCCCCCACCCACCCTGCCCCCCTAAACCTTGTAGTTATGCCCCCCACTTTGAGCTACGAGGTCACGCTGCTGCAGAGTCGCCCTTAACTGCTGCAGTGTTCCCCACCGACGGTGGGCCGCCACGGCTCGCTCGCTCCGGCTGCGCCGCTCTGCCCAGCCCTACTGGCGCACCTACGCAGCACGCCGCTCAGCTGGGGTGAGTGGCATTCCGTGCGGAGCAGCGCTGCCCACGGGAATGGCTGCTCTGTCTCTGTCTGTCTCTGTCCCTTTGCGCTGCCCACGGGAATGTCTGCTCTGTCTCTGTCTCTCTCTGTCTCTGTCCGGTGCCCACGCATCCCTGTGTGTAGCGAGTGGGTGTACCGTGCCGCGGCGGCGAGATGTTAACTACCTCGCCTGGTGTACAGGAGGTCATGGGTTAAATCCCAACCCTGACGCCTGTATATTTAGAGTTTGCATCTGCTCCCTGTGGTCGCGTGGATTGTTTTCCGGGTCCTCCGGTTTTTCCCTCCACATTTAGAATCAGCACGCGTTTAGAGCATTTGGCTGCTATAAATTTTAGATTTGAAGCTTTCGTGACTGCAAGGATCCATACTCTTTGGTTCTATTCGGTAAAGTCACGTAGGTAAAAAATAAAACAAAAATCACGACGTTTCGGCCACAACACAAGCGGCCTTCATCAGGTGAAGGGACCAGACTGTCTCGAGGACAGCGCTGGAGTGAACACAGCTAAGCTCAGACCGCGACCTTTAAGCTGTGTGAGAAGAATCAAGGTGCCTTGACAAAGCAATTATCATAAAAAAAAATTGCATTTAATTGGCGGACTTAGCATGATGAAAGGTGAACATGTGCAGGTCGGCGAGGGGGGGGGGAGGTGTGAAAGGGAAGAAAAGTGGAAGCACGAAAGTTTGGGGTACCACTACTTGAAAAAATATACTGTACCATTGAAAATTAGTTTAATGTTTGGTTCGATTTAGAACATCTTTCCAATGGTTGCTTAATTTGAAACCATCTTCTCGGTTGAAATTGTGTCTGTGTTTGTAAATCTGAATTGCCTCGTGAACAAATCTCCGATAAAAACCCGTGGGTTTGCAAAGAACCTTGGTATCGGAGAAACTTATATCGTGATCACCCCACAACGTTGTAACAGTGATCAGCTACGGCAGAAGATTTCGTTCTGGTGTCACGTCACAAGATGACAAATCGGTTTTTGAACCCTCACAGAGCAGCTCAACCGTTCACGGTCACGTGACAATCAAACTTGATATCAATCATTCTCAAAGTTGGATTATCGCCAAATGAAGTGCGGAACCAACTTTTACATGATGGCAGTTTTGTATGTTGCACTTATGTTGGGCTTCTTTAGTACCATACGTAGCCAACTGTGAGACCATAAACTAGCTACGCTTGAGAAGCCAGTGCCTGGATTCAAACCCAGGGTCTCGCTGGTGCCAGCTCAGCACGATAGCCTCTGAGCTCCCTGGCCGCCTCGTTTTTTTGGTTTAAATCGGGGTTGGTGCACGAGTAAGAAAAACGGGAAGACATTGAACTATGGCATTTTGGCCAGTGCTGCCTCGTTCAAGCAAAATTGTTGATTTTAAAAAAGAAAACTCCAACAGAATAATTGTTGATGCTACTGCCTTGGCAGTGGCGCACAAACAACAAATAGTCGTAAATAATCCATAATTATGGATTATTTAATACATTATTTTTTTCGGTTAGATCGCGTAAATATAAATGTGTCGTTAAACCCGCCACCACCCGACACAGCCAACTAGTAAGGGTTGTCACGTCAACAGAACATGCCAATGCGTTACTAGTACAGTACGTCGGTGTGTTGGAGAGCAAATACACAACATTTACAATCTGAGTACGACGTTTCGCAAGTAATTACAACTAGCTTCATCAGGCGACAGCCAGATTTGTGGAGAAATCCTCCTGTTTCGTTCCTTAAATAGAAGGAACCTATATTATGGATATTGGTCGTGAAAGCCTACGTCTTAAACATTCGTAAATAACACTGCAAGGGCCGTTGCCCGAAACGTCGCCCATTGTGTTTTTTTTCTTTTAAGACCACGTTGATGACGACAAATGTGTTAGTGTTTTTTTTTAACACTTATGATGGCGGGGGGGGGGGGGGGTCACAATTATTCATTACAATTCACAGCGATTTACAATACCAATATTGTGAAACTCTCTGTCAGCTTACCCTCGGCCACGTGCCACGTCGGGTGCCCTTTAAAAAAAAACGGTCTCTTAATTGGATGAAGCAGCTCGGAGCGGCGTTGCTTTGTTACGCTAAATGGCTGGGCCTCCGATCGGGCCCCGTTCGCGCGACGCAGTACTGAACACATCAAACGACGAGACTTGGTGTAGCCGGCTGTACTTAATCCGCTGCGTGCGCTCGTAGCGATGGCTTTGGCAAGCACCACGGATGGGATCTCTTTATGCCAATGCTAATTTTCACTGTTGTCGGTTTTTCTTCTCCATTTTCGGTACAACTTCAAGCGGCCTTTCGTACGGCGTGACCCAAGACGATGATTATTGCTCTTTGGTTTTTTTCGGTAAAGTCACGTATAAATAAGAAATAATAAAATAACATAATAACGTACGACGTTTCGGTTGCAACACAAGCAGCCATCATCAGGTACAGAAGAGCTAAATTTACGAGAGAGAGGAAACACATAACCCCAGATGTATATACAGACACCCAAGTAGGGGGGAACTAACACAGATACAGCAGGGGACACAGAGAGAGAAGCATACCAAACAAACAGGGTTTAGCAAAATTTGGAAACCATATAAAGCAACACAGACGGTCGGTCAAAACACAATTAACGCATACTTTGGTTGATTACGCTATTTCATAGTTTGTTAAATTGCAAGTTAAGTATGAAATTTAAAATACAGACCATGCACACACACATAGACATCCAAGTAGAGCGAACTAGCACAGACACGTACACAGTGAAGTCGCCTTAAATAGGCAGAGAAGGTGAGGCTGAGAGACAATGGGACAAATTAGCATGAGGTATGCATGGAGCAAAGGGAGCGCGGCAGCACCCACCCGGAAACACCAAGGCCCACACACAGGCAGAGACAGCACAGAGACACAAATCCAAGCCAAGACACAAAGGCAGATACATAAGCAGAGACAACATAAAGACACAAACCTCATACCTCTCCGTAGAGGTGGTTCAGACTTGATTCGAAGCTTTCGTGACTGCAGGAATTACTCTTTGGTTTTTTTCGGTGAAGTCACGTATAAATGAGAAATAATAAAATAACATAATAACGTACCAAAGAGTAATTCCTGCAGTCACGAAAGCTTCGAATCAACGATGATTATTGTTTTGTTGCCATTCGTATAACCTTTATTTCAATGCCAATCAATTAATTGCGTGACCAATCCCTGGGAAAGCCTCTTGTGTAGTGATAATGAAAGTGCTACTCTCAGTCGCCGTCTTGCATGCAAAGTTAGCGCTGACGAAATGTTATGCGTCACCAAGACGGTAAAAAAATGTTTTCCAAGCATCGCATTTGGCGTTTAGCTGAGAGTTGTGCCTGCCATATTGAGATTTAGCGATCAATATGAACCGCATTAATACATTCCAATGATTCACCCCAGGAAAATCTTTCTGAGACTCAAGACTTTTTGTTCTGCTTGCAGGAGGGTCCTTCATTGGGGTGTTTGGCCGGTTCCACGTATAAGCATTTAGAACGTGGTAGGAATATTGAAGGCCACAAGCTAAAGTTGTTTGCAATCACAGGTGAAGTGTCTATCGCGCGCGCACACACACACACTGCGTCCTGTGTGTAGACTGGAAGAGATGGGAATGCTCCGCTTTGGCACTCACAGCCGCTCCCAGGTGTACTCCGCGTTCCCTGCGAAATGTGCTCACCACGTGGCATGTACTGTGTGTGCTGTACGTGCTGTGTCTTGTCTTGCACTGTGTGTGTGTGCTGCATTGTGCTGCTGTAGTGTGCATGCCGTGCGCACTCTGCTGTGTATTCTGTGCTGCGTGTGTGCCGTCTGTACTGTTGTGTGCTCTGTGTTCCGTGTCCTGTGTCTGCTGCGTAGTTGCATCATACCCAACGCATCTCAAGTTGATGGTGTTTGAGGGAAGCCGGTGCTTATTGCACGCCGTCGTGTGTAATTTGTGAACAATGCCAATTGCTTGCGCGCCTTTGTGAATCTCATCTTTATGCATCTAGCCCGAGGGCCTTTTGTCGTTTAAAGGGTTTTTTTTTTGCAACTGTGACAGTAATTACTAATTAGTGTTCTAAAGGGAGGCGAAGGCACATGTGTTTGCTTCACGCCCACTGGCACATACACGGATGAACACAAGGCTGTAAATACATGGGTGGGGGGGAGGATAAAACTAGTTTTCCATGCTGGTTTAACTGATGGAGATTGGGCCGGAAAAGCGAATCACATTTTCCACGAGCGTAGATTAGAAACAAGTTGTTTGGATTCTAAAGTGTTTGTTTTTCCAGATGACAGTGATAACGATCACCCCGCCTTGCTGCTGGTTTGCATGGCCTAGCTAATGGGAGGGGTCACATCGAAGAGGAAGAAAAACATTGTCAGAGCAAAAAATGTGTCACAAGTTGCTGCTCAGGTACGTCTGCTGATAGGCGATTTATTGATGGATTATAACAAAAAAACTCAACGCATTCATCAATAACACTGTGGCCTTAAAAAGAAAAGTACTTAAAAGGGACGTTTCGGCCTTCTCGCCCTTCTTCATTGCACGTATATAGAGAGAGAGAATCCAGAGATGGAGGGTGGATAATAGAGCTGGAGATGGCACTTGACACCATGGGGCCTGATGAGAATTATTTTACTTTTTACGTTTTGCTTTTTGCGCTCGAGTCACTCACGGGGTGCATAGTGCAGTACGCTAAGCAACAACGCGAAAGCGTGCGGATTCATATCTCCTCTCTAACTAAATGTGACCGCATTTCAAGACGCTGTACAGAAACGCGGGGGTTATTTCATCATAGGCAGAGGAGAAAAGTAAAGTCTTGAGCCTGAGGGGCAGAGAGTCGACAGCACGGATATCTGGGGGGGGGGGGGGGGGAATGTCAGACAATACGGACAGCAGAGGAGAATGAGCGACCTCCCACCGAACGAGAGTTTGACTTACGTCATAGACAACAGAAAGCCTTGGATGCTGGAGCGGAGAGTACGTGGAGGGGGTTTGTAGGGTAAGATGAGAGAGGTTGGAGAGCGAGTGGAAGGAAGTGCGTGGAGGGAAGTAGAGTGAGATGAGACAAGAGAGGTAGGAGAGTGCATAGAGGGGAGTAGAGTGAGCTGAGAGAGGAGGGGTTGGCAGAGTCAAGTCCATGGAAGATCTTGGAGACGGGGTGAGTGTCATCTGTAAATTGATCTGCGATTGGATTGGGAGAGTTGTAGTGATGTGATCTCCTTTACGGGTACGGGTGATGAATCTGGCAGCATCTAGAACAGTGGTTCTTAACCTTGTTGGAGGTACCGAACCCCACCAGTTTCATATGCGCATTCACCGAACCCCTCTTTAGTGAAAAATAAAATGTGATTTTTTTCAAATTCAAGACGTAGATATGTTTTTTACTGGTACACAAAATGAGCCGTGCATGAACAAAGAATAAAACCAACACAATGCATAAACTCACAACAAATTACATACCTGGAAATCAATGTGACTTCTGCTGTTGCCTTTGAGAGATCAATTCAGATATGCGTGGCTTCACCTTGGCAAGTGCCACTCTCATGTCATTTCCACAGCAAAGTCTGTTCCTTTTCTTCGTTTTTATGTCCAGCATCCTCGAAAAGGATTGCTCACAAAGATATGTTGTAACAAATGGTATAAAAAAAAATCCAGGGCTTTCTTAGCAATAACTGGATACTTGTTCATTTGTCGACACAAAAACGTTGAGAGCGTTGTTGTTCTGAAGAGTTGCTGTTGAACCTGGCTCTGCTGAATTTCAATGATTTCGTCGAGGAATTCATCATTGACATCTGCTGTTTCAACAGCAAACGTGAACGGCTGTCTCACCCATGCTGGATATGACTCTCTTGTAGGGAAATATCCGTCGAGAGACTTTGCAAGCTCATCTAAGTGCGTGGCAATTGTTTGCTTCAGTTCCGTGGATACAGAAACATCTCCGATTCCAGACACATCTTCGATCTTACTTGCACAGTCGTCCAGAAGCGGGAAGTTTGCGAAGTTATTGTTCTCTGTTCGTCGTTTCCATAACGGTAGCTTTTTTTGAAAAGCCTTCAGGTGTTCTTCCGCTTCCATGATATTGACTCCACCACCCTGCATCTGCTGATTGAGATGATTGAGAGCTGCGAATATATCAGCCATGTACGCTAAAATGAGAATGAACTCAGGATTTTTGAAGCAATCTGCATGGAAGTGTTGGTGCTCTTGCAAAAACAGGGCTAATTCCACACGCATGGCAAAAACACGATTCAGCACCTGTCCCCGGGATAACCACCGAATATTAGAATGGAGCAGAAGTACCTCAAATTCAGAGCCCATTTCTTTACACAGCTCACTGAAGATGCGGTGCCTCAGAGCACTTTTTCGCACATAGTTCACACATTCCACCATAGTTTTTAATACTTCTGCCATTTTTGGAGGTAAGGTTTTTGTTGCCAACGCATGCCTGTGCAGAATACAATGCGTCACAATGATGTGTGGTGCATCGGCCTTTACTAGCGCACCAAAACCAGACTTTCTTCCCAGCATGACTGGAGCTCCGTCCGTACAAACTGCAGAAACCATATCCCATGAAAGATTGTTGTCTCTGAAGAAGTCATCCACAAGCTTCTTCACATCGGCTGCCTTCGTTGTTGTTGTAAGAGGCTTACAAAATAAAAAGTCTTCTTTTATCATGTCGTCTTTCACATAGCGTACAAAAACAGCAAGCTGGCTTAGATCAGAAACGTCTGTGGTTTCGTCGAGTTGAAGGCTGAATTTTGCCGGGCTTGAAATCAGATCCGTGACTACTTGAGCCAAGATGTCTTTACTCATGTCTTCTATTCTGTCACTGATGGTGTCATTTGAAAGGGGAATTTGGGATAATTTACCTTCGGCCGCTGTTCCGAGTATCAGATTCGCCATCTTTAATGCAGCTGGTTTCACAAGTGTTTCACCAATGGTGTGTGGCTTGTCCTGCTTTGCGATCAGGTAAGCAACTTCGTACGATGCTCTCAGGATCGGTTTGTTAACAGGTACAAATCCAAGAGCAGGCAGAGTGGCCCTTTCATCGAATCTGGCTCTCTTCACCCTGAATTCAGCAAGTGTTGTGTTCTTGTATTCCCCGTCTCCATGCAGCTTCAAGAAGTGTTCCTTTAGTTTTGCCGGTGCAAGACTAGAGTTGCTCAACTTGGCGTTGCAAATCATGCAGATAGGACGCTCGCTCCCATCACGTTCCGTGATACATGAGAATCCATGTTGTACATATTCGTCCGACCACTTTCTTCTTTTGCCCGACATAGTTAGTATGGATAAAATATTAAAGAAATCACACGACGTACGACAACAACAGTCACACGTTGACTACTGAGTACGCACTAAATTCCCCGCAGCGCTGATTGGCCAAGCAGTGTAGCATGATCATCTGCAGCCAGTGATGGCCAAGCGGGCCGTGTGTGTCATCACAAATTTACACAATAATTCAAGTGTGTCCGGACCTCCGTGGCGGGGGCTCTGCCGAACCCCTGAGATCGACTCACCGAACCCCTGGGGTTCGATCGAACCCAGGTTAAGAACCACTGATCTAGAACCTTCTGGTATTTGTGGGTGAGGGATGTGAGGAGGAGGCCGTAGACAATCAAGTTACAGTATTGGAATCGGGACGTGGTGAAGGTACGGATGTGAGCTGCGGCGGCAATTGGGTGTTGTTAAAAATGTCACTTGTGGGAAAATGTCACCTTCTTTTTAACACGGCGATGCACCGGTGTCAATCTTCAATGCGCTATAATTTTGTGCGTGTCAACTTTCATTATCTTGAGTTGCGTGGAGGAAAACAAAAAGTTGCGGCGGGGGAAGAATTAAACAATTTTATTTGTTATTCAGACTGCACACCAGCATTCTCTCATTATCGCACGGACATGCTCGCCAGGCCGTGAATTTTGTGTCTTTGTCGGGGGCGGTTCAGCAGCCTCCAGCCTCGGAGACGCCGGTGAACAACCGGCACGGAGAAATTCAGCCTTTGGGGGATTTGTGGGATACGCGGCGAGCGGATGAACAGCAACAACAAGCGCCGTGCCATTATTTAATTTCATGCCTCCCCTGTGCTTTGGCAGGGGAGGGCACTGTAGGGGTTACTGAGTGCACGTTTGCCAATGTTTCTGTAAAATTCTGTGGATTTGCTTTGCTCTGCTGGGGGTAAGGGGGGGGGGGGGTGCTGCGGTGGTCGTGGTGAGAATTGTTGGGGGGGGGGGGGGGCGGGTGAGGTTGAGGGATGCTCGCACTGAGTTTGCAGTTTTCCGGCTGCAAAAACAAAAACGCATCGCGCTTGTCCAGATAAAGGAAGATTCAGCACCCTTGCTTGCCGCGCGGATGATTCATCGTTGATTAAAAATAACTTATTGTTTGCAGCCTGGTCACTCACTCCCCGAGATGAGAGATGTGTCTCTCTCCTGCCAGTTTGGACAGAGATCATTTACAACCGTGTGCTTAATGTGTCGGGTGGAGCAATCGTGCAGTGATTTCGACGACTGCACTGTGCCCATGAGCCCGGCAACCCGAGTTGAGTTCCCAGTTGTGACCAACGTCAACGCTAGTGACATCAGAACTGGCGCTGCCCTCCTCCTCGGTTCGCCAACACACACACGCGCTGACCAGCGTGGTGCTGTATGGCCAGAACACACAAAAAAAACCCCATGACTGAAACTGCATTGGGCAGGGGCGGGGGGAGGAATTCATCCAGCAGTGGATCGACAAATGACCCTTAATGCTACATTTGAACCATTTTCTCTTGGGCTTGAAAGTTCGGCGTCGAAACACGAGCAGCAGTGCTCAAGTGCTTTGTGCTGATCGTAGGGGAAACGGTTTACTGCACCGAGATTTATCGAACACCGCGCTCCTTCTCAAAGTGGCCGCGTTCACGAAAACCCAGCGCTGTGCGTGCGAGAGAGAGAGAGAGGGAGCTCCCGCATTGCCTCGCGCTAAGGTGCGGGGGGGGGGGAATGAAGGCTAACCAAATGAGGCGAGAGTTAGTAAGAAATGAATAGACAATAACATAAGGACGATTTTGTTGTTGTTTGACAAACAACGTATGAACCATTCTCAGTGCGGGAACACGTTACAATCGAACTCGGGTCGCCTGGACTGTTAGCGCAGCACGGTCACCGCTGTAACACCACTCACTGCTTCCCCCTCCCATGACTCACTTCGCAAGCCCACATTGTTTATTTTAAGCCGACTTCCAGATGGGGAGGTGCAGGCCTCGTCGGGGTGGCTGTAACTTCTCAACAATTACCGCAGACTTCTAAAAAGGAAGGCCCGGGCCGGCACTGGTGAGGAGCGAGCCGAGTGGGCGCGATGCACCGGCGAAATTGAGCCCCACGTCCGTCGCCCTGTGAGTGACGGGCTCGCATTCGCGGGATGTGCGCAGCAGCAGCAGCAGCGTCGCACGACAGGAGTAGTAATTACGGTGCCGCGCTCTTCCGCGTCACCTAATGAGCTGCTTGTGTCCCTCCCCGCCCTCCCCACCTTGCTATATAAAGCGTCATTATTTAATTCCCGAGTGACACCGCTAATAATGGAATCTTTTTTTGGGGGGGGGCCCAAAAAATTCTTCATCCCAGGCCTCATATCCACGTGGCCGTGCTTCCCAGTTCCCATGCCCCCCCCCCAACCCTTTTCTCAATCAGCTGCGGTGACACCGAGCGAGTCTTCTCCCATCGGGGCAACGCGACTCACCCTCGCGTGTGGTATATGGGTGGAGTAGGGGGTGTTGTCTGCAACCTGTGATTCTCCGCAGCGCTGCATCGATTTTTTTGGAAGGAGTCCGTGGCCGGATCCACGCTGAGAGCTCGCGGGCCATGGGCCGTTGTCTTTTTTATTTCGGTCTTCCACGCGGCTGCCGCTGGTGCAAGCGTGGTGAGATATCGGCGCCATGAACTCTCAACGTCTCATTTCCTATCCTCCTTCATCGTCATACGACTGATGTTGATGCAGAGAGCACCTACGATTAGCACGGCCGGCTACGTGCGGTGCGAATGAAGTTTAACATCCGTACATACAGAGCACCAATTGTAGATTATGCGGGGTGCTGGTGGCGATGGGTGACCCATTATAAAACAAGAAATATATAAGGCACATAATGTATATTAGGCTGCATAGAAATGCAATACTTTTCATTTACCCATGGAGAACGCCAAACGGCACGCTGTGAGCACGAGGGCTGTGGTGAGCGTTGCGCGCGTCTCACGTTGGTTGATCCTCGTGATGCCTCTACTCACGGGACGCTAATGGGTTGTGATAGCACAGCACAGAGGGGTCTTTATGTTTATTCTATAGGCCCCAGAGAGGATGCAGCACTGATGCGCCATTCGTGGCTGAGACAACTGGCTCGCCCACGGATAATAATAATAATAAAGAGCACGGACGCTCCCAGAGACCACTTTGCGTTTTCTCTCCGACGTGTTTTTTGGGGTTGCGCCGCTACGTGTCGTTGGGCGCAACGTCCGACGTTTCGCTGCCGCGTTGTTGCTGGGAGCTCCTTCGGGGAACTGAATCGAACGAAGAATCACGCTGAACAACTCCGATTAGCACGGTTGGCTATGTACGGTGGGAAAGAAGTTCAACACACGTTGCAACACAACCAAAAAACAGAAATCTGGCAGCTGCCCTGTTACCCCCCCCCCCCCCCCCGCCCTTTAAGTGCTGTTAGCCAGCACCCATCAGGGCTCTTGCAAAATCAGCAACTTATTCGTGTTCTTGTTGATTTCATTTCAAAGTAACCCCTTCGTTTCATTAAAAGTCAAGCCTGCGGCGTCGCATACTGCGCTGGATTTTGTCGTGTGGCGGATGCGTGCAAAGAGCCACTCTGATCTGAGGCCACTCGGAGCGACGCTCGCGCCCGCGTCCAGTGTTGGCCGCGGTTGCAAGGTTAAACTGCGCGGGGGGTGGGCGGGATGGCTTCAAGGTGTCATGTCCATTACAGAAGGGAAGCCTGCTGTGAATTCACGTTGTGCCTTTCCGCTTGACTAACTGCGGCCGCAGTGCCGGGGACTCTGGTAAAGCGAGGGTGGGGGTCACCTCTGCCCAGGCGCGGTTTTATCGCAAAGTAAGCAAACGGGCCCAGCGGTAGAGCGAGGGTGCCTGTGAGTTCAAATCCTGATTGGGAGGTTGACTCAGCAGATCATCCATATCTGGGATCGATAAAATGAGTACTACTTTGTGGGAGAGGTCAAAAGTGGTTATCCTATTTTTATTTTTTATTTGACCAGATGAGGCCCACTGAGCTATGTAGCTCTTATTCAGAAGCGACCTGGCTATCACAAATGATAGCTTAACGTAGTGGCTTATCACGTGGACATTTATGATACACAAATGCTCGAAACGAACATTTCTAAATATGGCGGGGAAAAAACCGGTGGACCACAGGGAGAGGCACATGCAAACTCTAGGTATACGGGCATCAGGGTTGGGATTGAACCCACGACCTCCTGCACACCAGGCGATGTATTTAACATCTGGCCACCGTGGCATCTATGGATATACTGTCCCCCGCCATAGGAATGCAGAACTTCTTTCACCACCGGCTCAAGGCTATACTTGAGAAATGAGCACCGCCTCAATCCTCGTTTCAGTATGGAACTACTTTGTTGTTGTAAACATAATAAAGAAGGCAATTGCAAAGCACAGGGCTACCTGTGGCCACATCCGTATTTTAAGGCCTTGAAAAGTAAATAACCATTGCGGGATAGCTCTCCGATGTGTTTTGGGGGTTTTTGTACCGCACGTGTAGAGACTGAAAGAGGTCGACATTGCCCCATGCAGCAAAACCGCAAAAGCATGCGCGGAAACATTGCTTTTACCCTAGAATTATCGACTAAAGTTATCTCACAGAGTTATCATTTACAATAGAGTCATCTTGTTGAGTTATCACTCAAGGTGCTGGCTGACTCAGGCCTGCGGATGTGTCTGGAAGGGAGAGATTGGAAGAAGAGTGAGCAGAGAAAGCGAGAGAGAGAGGAAGCAAGTGATGGAGAGGCAAACAGATGAAAGACATTGAAAGAGTTCCAAATGTGGCAATGGAATGCCAGTGAATGCGGCACCCCTTTGGAGAATCCTACACCGCATCCAACATGGCACAGCTCTTCGCATTGCATTGGTTCTCTGGGTGTTGCAGTGGTGTTGAGAGTTACAGTGCTGTTCTGAGTGTTGCAGTGGAACTCGGACTGTTACACCAAGGGCTTAATTTCTGGCTCTTATGGGTCGGATACCTGAAAAAAAATGTCCACAGCCTGCACAACAAATCCAGTAATACCTTGCGCTAGGGCTCTGTGGCTACAAATGACGTTCCACTAACTCTGCGACCAGAAATGTGTTCGGTGCAAATGATGTAACATGTCTATAATTAGCACGGTTGGCTACGTGAGAAAGAAGTTCAACATACACACTTACATAATATGTTTTAACGAGAAACATGCTTAAAATGTTTTTGGGCAGTGACGCAACCCACCACTTGTTGGCAGAGGTTCACAATTGTAATCCAGCGACTGCCCCCAATTAATACGGCGGTGGGCATCACCCGTAATAATACTATACACCACCTGCTTTACAGTGAACGTTAACTATCGTGTGACGTCATTCGTAAGAGTCGGCCATTCTGTCCTGGCTTCTTGGTGCAAATTTGACAATTGTGCAAAATTACACCGCGAAATTACTCAATTGGAATCTGCATAGCAGTCACCTGCCTCTTCCTGCGAAAACTTGACAGGACCCTCCCGGAAAAAAAAAAGAGTCGTGAGACTCAGCGAGGCCTTTCCCGCGGAATAATAATCACGGCGAGTGAGAAATCAGGCCCCGGTTACGCTCGTGCCGTGACAGATACAGCGGTAAAGCTTCGGCTCTCTGGGGTTGCGTGGCATTTGGCGAACGCTCGGATGCTCACTTCGCTTTAGTCGGCGATTATCGTGTAGGGAGCCAGTCCTCCAGAACAGCAGCTCACCAGACAGGCAGTTATTTGGGAGACGTTTGAGAGGAGATGAATTAGATCTGCCAAGCGGACAGAGCCAAGTCACCTTTTAAAATATCATTATTAAATTCTGTTCACTCATCGCTGGCGGCGGATTGTTTTAATGCGGTGCGTGTTGTAGTTGAGGTCACGCAGCCCAGAACAGCTGTATCACAATCAAAACAGCAATAAGCGACACATCGAGCGTCAATAAACTAATGGAGAAATAATGATGAGATGGGCAGTGCATCTCTCTTTGTCTGGACCCTTCCGACGACGGCGCAGGTTTTTTTGCGCGGCTATGCTGCTGTGTAGCTCACCCCGGTGTGTTTTTTCGGGTTGTGCCACGCGTTGGTCGGAGCGATATCCGACGGTTCGCCCCACGTGCCCGGGAGCTTCGTTCAGCTACCGAACGCAATGATGAAGCTGCCAGAAAGTCGTGCTGAGCAACGCGCGGTAACAACCCGAGAGAGAGAGAGAGAAAGCGTGCGTATCGGAGAGTCGCCGTTCAGACTCATCATTTCCAGCAGCATTTCCCCGAACAAGCAAACTGTGAACCGCCTTTGAATTGTGTGTCATCAGCAGAGTCGGGGCGCATTAAACAAATGCCAGTTTATTGCTGCATGCTATCAGCAAGAGACATCCATTCAGGTTAGTGGCCTATCGGTCACGCGCAAAAATAAATGTTATTTTGCGCTTGGATACTTGGACTTCCTGCACGATCATTATTTATTCATTAGGCCCGGTCCTTCACAGCGGCCGCATCGTAAGGATTTTAAGCTCACGACGACAATTTTTTAAATGCACTCCGTGGCACGCGAGGGATGTCACCTTCCCTCCGGTTTCCCCCGGTTTGTGCCTCGGTTTCTGGCGTGGCTGGGGTTTCCTACCATGTGAGTTGCTTAAATAATAATGATGATGCGCCAATCACAGTGATACATTTGTATGTTCTATAGCTCTCCCCTCGCCTGCTGTTGTGAGATAGTCTTCTCCTCCTTCCCATAATGTGTCCCGTTTTTTTGTTGCTGTCACATCAAGAGTGCCAACAATAGGCGCTTGGCCACTGGTTTGGCCGTACTACGCGCGGGGGCCCCGCACCCTGCCACGGATGGCCCTGTTCCTCGGTGTTCTTATTCTCAGCGGCCTCTTGACTGAATCAGACGAAAGAGGCTTAATAGAGCTGCCGTATTCAAAGCCCGGGTTTGGTTTTGTCTTTGTCCTGAACAAGCAACCGAGCATACGATCACCGCAGGCGTGAAACAAAATATAATGTGCTGAGGCCTTAACCTAATGCCTGCAATTGATTACCCTAATTAAATGCTATAATATTAAGTACAAGATCCACAGGTCATTTTTTTCCTGAGATTTTTTTACGAGAAAACCCATTAGCTTATGCAAAAAGCACGCTTTGCCTGAAATATTATCGTACAACCCGCAGTGTGTGTATATATGTGCGTTGTGCTGGCATTCATAGGTGCTCGCTAACAGTATTGGCCCCAAAGATGTGTTAGCCTCTATGGGGGATCTTTGTCTTCATTTTTTTCAATGGAAAAATCTGCAAGCTGTGGTGATTACACAAAGACAAATATTACCCATATAGCCTCAACATATTTTAGAGGACAAGTGCTGTTAGCGAGCACATATGAAGGCCGGCACAACACACGAGGGGGTGGGTGGCCATCACCACGCCGGGTCGCCTTTGTTTCCCAAATGGTGATGTTTACACACCGCACCAAGTACTCAATTGATGCCGGGTCAAATATCCGCCACTATTATTGGTCGCGTGCGCTAACCACTGCGCCACCGCTCCGCACACGACGGCGCGCGCGTGTGTGCGGGGTAGGGGCACGATGATGCCCGGTGTTCTGTCAACACCGCAACACGTCCTGCTTTCTGTTAACGATGTAACCGAAAACACACGTATGAACTTTAAAAAATTATATGTGTAATGTAACCCTGATTTCACTGGCGATAGATTGAAAGTAGAAATTGGATTTATGAAAGTGGCGAGACTTTGCCGTTTCTATAAATACCTTCTTGAGAGACGACGTTCTAGCGTGGCTGAGTTATAAAACCGCGTTTGTTGCGCGGAGCAAAGCCTGGCGGACAACAATGATCTAGTTTTTTTCTTTCCACGTCTAACCCCTCCTGTTTCCTCATCCCCTCGCAGCCCCACGCATTTCATTATTGACTCACCCGCACCGACATCTTCCTATTGGATGCGTATCATCATGTAAACACTCATTCATTGACTGATAGCGCTTTAATATATAGAGGACCCCCCAGAGCTTGGGCAATTGCTGGCGCCAGCTCACCACGTGGCTGCCTTTCCGCTCAACTGTGATTCGTCACACCTCTGGGTCACTCTCTCGCTCTCTCTGAGAGAGTTGCTAACACCAGCCCTCGTTACAAGTTGAAATGATTATGAATTATTATAATTATATCACCTGCATCCACCGAATATAAAAATAATAATTTACATGCCCTCCCATGTATCCACCCCGCCCTTTCGCAGCTGTAGTAAGGCAATAAGGTTATCCGATAAAGCTCCTGTGGCATTCAACGGCGTACATTGCCGCATTTTTTTTGTTGGCTGTCAACTTATTTATTTATTTACTGGCTAACTCGTCTCGGTCTCCCGTGAAGCGCAGATGCGATGCGGAGGTGGGCGGAGGTGGGCGGAGGTGGGGTGGGGGCCACGGCAGGGGAGGGGGGTGCTAAAAATAGGCGCGCTCGGATATTTTTGGCACCGCTAGAACTGCAAAGCAGCAGTGCCCTGGAGCCGACATCGTTGCCACCGCCGCCACCGCCGTCACCAGCCCTCGTTATGCAAAATACACGGCGACACGCGCGCGCCACGACGCCCGGTGCATTTGTGTGTGTCCCATTCGCGTGTAAAAATAGAGCTCGCGTAATGAATGCGGTAATTAATGCGCTGCTGCGAGCTTCGCGTGCGGGTGCGTTAACACCGCGTGCGGAAACCGCTCCGGCTCCCCGCGATCTCCAGACAACCCCCATCCCTCCTGCCCTCCCCCCCTCCTCCTCGAGCCGATGTCATTTGTTCCGTTTCAAAACTCCACCCGCCACGGCGTGTCGCGTGGCCTGTGTGTGTACCGCCCGGCTAATGGGGGCAGCCACGGGAAGGGGTTCGCTCTTCTTTGAACCGAAGCCCCTATTTGTTTGCCGGTCGGGGAGGGGGGGGGTGAGGATGATGAGTGGAGCGGGGGGGGGGAGGAGAAAAACATGACCGATGGTTATTTTTTTTGGGGCTGCGGCAGGGACAATAGGTCCTCAAACCCGAGAGAGTGCTTATGCCCCCCCCCCCACCGCGTGCCCCCACCCCACCTTCTCCCCCGCCCCCCTTATTTTGGACCCACGGATCAGACTAGGGCTCGCACTGTGGTCGGCTGTGAGTTTTGCTCGCCGCTGAAAATAAGGAATGGCTCTTGGACATCCGCAGAAGATAATTTAATTTGTTGTTCTTCTAAGCATCGAATGGGCTGTTCGGATTTTCTTTCTCCGTGTTCCTATTCTGTGACCTCTTCCCGAGCCACATCCATTGTCCGTTCATCGGGGTACATACACTTAGCAGATCTATGCACTCGGTCAGAGACTCACGATTACAGAGACATACATAGAGAACCGTGGACTGAGAGAGGCGCACAGACTTGAATCTCCTTCACAGAAATAAGTTCCATTATTGCATCATGGGCTTTGCTTTCAAGTTCTTTTCTCCGCGTGCTTTGATTCTGTGCCTCTTCTCGAGTCACGTCCCCCGTCCCTCGTATCTCGTTCCACCGCGTCCTCCCCTCGCTCACCCCTGCACCGGTGGTATCTCCATAGCCATTCTCATATTTTGGTCTCCATGGAAGTCTATGGGTCTCTATGTACGTCTTGGTCTCTATGGAAGTCTATGGGTCTCGGTGTAAGTCTGTGGGCTTCTGTATGATTCTGTGGATCTTTGTGCGAATCGGTTGGTTTTTATGCGAGTCTGTGGGTCTCTGCAAGGCTGTGGATCTCTGTGCCAGTATGTGGGTCTCGATGTTTAAGTCTGTGGGTCTCTATGTAAACCTGTGGGTCTCTGGTCTATGTGCTAGTCCGTGAGTCTCTGTGCAGTGCGTGGACCTCTTTGCAAGTCCGTGGGTATCTTGTGTGAATCTGCGCTAATCTGTGGGTCACCCGTGCGAGTCTATTTGTCTCAAATCTCCAGAGCGCTTCTAATTGAGTCTCTTCGCCGCCCCGTCTCAACGCATTCCCAAACCATCCGAGCCCTCGCCTCCCTCAGCTTCTTGCTAATGTTACTCCTCCCACCCCCCCGCCCCCGTTAAGACTCTCGCTAGATAATTGCTCAAGGGCCGCACAAGCGAGGCAGGACACGCCCCGAGAGTGAAGGGAGATATCACCCGTGGGCGCACTGTCGCGCCCATCGGCGGCGCCACTTTTCTCTGGATCAAGTGTCCTTCCACTCTCTCCTCCCTCCAACCCGCTCGCGAGTCAACAGCCGAGCGTAACGAGCTCCGCTATTTTGTTCCCTGCTCGGGATGCGCTCCCGGTTTTCGGAATGACCGGACAGCATCTGAAAATCGGGCTTAGCTAGATACCAAATTTCGGATGATCGGAAATGTTCGTTTTGGTTTGCGCTGATCTGAAAACATCAGAAGTGACGTCGCAAATGGGGTTAGGAATTGGTTACAAAATGGATTAGGGTTAGGGAATGGATTCGGGTTCGTGAATGGGACAGGATTAAGTTAATATAGGACAATACGGATGCCATAAAAGTAACGGAAAGAATCGGAGCCACTATTTTGCAAACATGTTTGCAAAGTTGTTTCAAAGTTAAGGTTTATTTTTTATTTTTTTTAAATCAGAGACATGGACTTGTGTGCAAAGAATGACAATATAAGCGGGCACGAGTATTTGGTAGGGGAGCCAATATTCATCGGCTCCTATATTCTGGAATATTGGCTCCGAGCGGGGAACAGAATATTCCTTCCATGGGCGAATAAATATTTGGGAAGGGGGGTTGGTGGGAGGGGGGGGGGAACGTTTCACTCCACATGGCGGTAGCTTCTCCATTGTTGATGCCCACGAAGCTGCCAGCGCCCGGAGCGAGGCGTAGCGGACATCGCGCCCGGACAACATGCTGACAACATGCGGTCCAACAGCGGAACGGCTGGGGGTGGCTATTCTCTGGGCGCGGGTGCAGGCAACCCGACCCTCGTGCACGAGTCACAGAATCGCCTTCACCCTCGACATAACCGCAAGGCCCTCGGCGCCGAGCGCCGGGATTAGCGAATCGGCGGGGGGGGGGGGGGGGGCGGTCGCAGCGCTTCATTTGCGAGGCATGCGCCGCTATAAGCTCGCGAGTGAACGCGTGGCCGAGACAGAGTCCCGACGGCGGGAGAGTGCGGGCGGAGTATTATTGGGATGGAGGGGGGAGGCGGTGCGCAAGTGGGGGGGGGGGGGGCGTTGTCCCCCACAGCCCCCCACAGCCCCCCACAGCCCCCGTCGTGCGTGCATGCGCCGGTCCGTTGCTACGAGCGGTGTTGACACAACGGCGCCACAGCAGGTGCCCCCTGTAGCCACAGAGGGAGACTGAAAAAACGCCAGAGTCAGCCGCGGGTCGTCTCCTTGTGCTGGGCCTCACTGCTGCGGGGGGGCGTGGGCGCTGGCTTTAGCGGCTATTTAGGGTACCAATGGGCTCATTGAAGGACGAGGGCCCCCCCGGCGTTAGTTGATGCCCGATGCCTGGCCGCGGTTGACATCGGAGCACGAGTCGCATTATCCAAGCCCTGGCCTCCGCCATCCGCGCTGTTGACTCCCTGCCCCCCCCCCCCCTGTTCGATTAACTAAACGCACAACGTCTTACTTTCCCTACCCCCCCCCCACTAACCAAGACTTGGCTGCTTCTGGAAAACAAATAAATATATATGTTTTCTTTCAACTCACACAACACGTTCGTCAACATCACTGCGGTAAAAGGAAATCATATAATTGGCAACGTTTTGGGAAACGGGGCCCTTCTTCGGAACACGTAAATCGGAAGGCTGGAGAGCTGTAGCATGAAACAATTATGGCCACTGTTTCTAAACGGCGTCTTGAGACGATGTTGTTTTCTTAATTAAAGTTGCTGAGCACAGACCCAAACGCCCTAACAGCCAAGCGGGCAGCAACAAATAGCACTATTAAAGGTAGATAAATCCCAATTGTATGGTAGTCTGTGTACTCCACCATGAACCTGGTGATCATGGAGTGGACAGTGACATCTGATCGGGGCCAGGATGATTCCTTTTCATTGGCCCCCTGCCCTGACTTAGCGATGCGAAGTATGGTCGCCCCGTAATTGACACGGCGTATGGAGGCCTTCATCCAGCAGTGGATGTTTAACGTTTGCGCTATGAAACGCTCCTTCACGCACCTCGCCGCGCGAGCCGAAGAGAGAGACGCTGCGACGGCGACGTGGGCATCGCGCGATTCGCGTGACTTTCTTTCGTATTTTTCTTCTTCACTCGAAGATGTGGAGGAGGGGAAGAAGCGTCGGCGATGCGAAAAGTCGGGGCGTTCATTACGTGGGTCGGTGAATTGTGCGTGCGCGCCTGCGTCGGGTACGAGCGTGAGTGTGCCGGGTGACGCCCAGCGCGTGTGCGAACACGCCAGCAAAACGGAATCATACCTGGATGCAAATATGCGCCCGCGCACTTGAGCGAGCGAGCATGCAAATAAGTGAGCGAGCCAGTGAACGGGCGAGCGACCGTGTGAGTGAGGTGAGCGAGCGAGCGAGCACGCCCATGAGTGAGCGATCGCGTGTGTGAGCGAGCAAGCGGGCGTGTGAGTGAACAAGCGCGGGTGTGAGTGAGTGTGTGAGTGAGTGAACACGTGCGCATGCGAGTTTGAGTGAGCGAGCGAGCAAGCGCGCATAAGTGTGAGCGGGTGCGCGAGCGAGCGAGCCAGAGAGAGAAAGAGAGCCGTGATGGGGCGTTCGTGGTCGAGCATGCGACGGCAGTAGCATAAAAATATGACGGCTCTCTCTCTTCCGGGCGACTCGATGCCATCCACCCATGAGACAGAGGGTGTAGGGTTTGTTGCGTCTGTGAGCAGTTTCGTGAAAACACCTCCGGTTGGAATCTCCCCCCCACTTGACGCTGGCCCCCAGTGAATGTCGGCCCAGCGACGCTTCCAAACGCACGCCAGCATCGGCCCAGCGCGGGCACCTTTATCGGGGACTTAACGAGGGGACAAGAGGAGATTGTGCTGAAGTTGTTTTTTTTTACGCGGTCATCAAACCTATAGCGTGTGACCTTGTTACAAAGAGGGGGGGCATACAAAACAAGCGTGGGGGGGGCAGGGGGGGTGGACGGTACACACACGACTGAGTGGGCGACGGCGCTGTCCGTTGTTGTCCATCGCGCATTCTGCTCCGGCTTTCGCCCCACACGAGGGAAGGCTGCGACGCCCATCACTTAATCCTACTCACATTAGCACCGTTATATTTTTACTTGACTCTTAAGAATTTAAAAGCGGGGACTGAGCCCTTTGGCAATTGGGCGCGGTGGGGGTCTGGGGTGGGCGGGAGGGGGGGGGCTCGGCTCCCACCACCCCCCCCCCCCCCCACCTCTCCACCCAACTGGCGCTACGGGGCTGTCGGTCGTGATGCGGCGATTACAAAGCGTCGCTAAGCACGCGGCTTCGAGCCCGCTAATTGTGGCCCCTTTTTATGCCACGCGTGCAGACGCCGTCCGATTCAATGAACGTTGATTCCCCCCCCCCCCCGCCAGATTATGGCGGAGAGCGGCCCGCAGAGAATTTGAGCTCCATTAAAACTCGGGGCTGCCGGCTTTTATCCGGCGTGCGCCTCGTGAAGAAGTCCCCCTGCTTTATGTTTTTGAGGACTGTGGCAGAGAGAGGGGCCTTTGAAGCCACGACGCACCCCTCCTCCTCCTCGCGAGGAAGAAGAGGGGGACGCGCGGCCGCATTTGTCTTCCCACGTGTACAAAGTGGTAACGCAACCTGGCGCGGTGCGCGTGGAGGGCTCGCATTCTGCAGCGCACGCTCGCGCCCAAATTGTTTTGGGAATGAGGGACGTGGGCGGCGTTTTAAGGACCTGTTTTGACGGTCCTTTATTTATTTAGTTATAAGCGCAAAAGCCCCATACAACGCGTCGATGGTTTCTGCGGAGTGGGACAGAAAGCTTAAAGGTCCATTTTTTAAACCCGAGGCCAAATATATATTTAATATATATATAACTTGACGTCGCCGCAGCGCAAGGTTTTGTGACTTTAATCAAAATCGATCGAAACATCCAGCGGGTTTGGGCAGAACAATGGCGCTCGAGCGGACGCACGGGCGGCCGCTGGGCAAGACTAACAAGCGAGCGGCAGCTAAAGGAAGGAGCGCGCCCAATAGGACCGTCGCCCTCCGTGGAGATGGAGCGGTGAGGATCGGCTCACGTGCAAGGTGCTAGGCGGATGGCTGACATCGCAGTTTCGCGAGAGGCGGTGGTGGCGGCGGCGGCGGCGGCGTGTTTGGGAGGCCTTCATCCAGCAGTGATGGTAATAATATACCACAGCCGTGGCTGTATATGGCAGCTAGCGTCTAGGAAACTTTGACCTCACGTCTACGCTTCGTGACAACAGCAAAAATAATGCCAAAAAAGTTGTCAACAAAAGACGGCCGCCTCTCAGAAACGAGGCTATTAAAAGGCAGCGCTCCCATTTCGCGCGGCTCCGTGCGCACCAGCTGCTGCAACAAGAGCGAGCGCAGGCACATTGTCACCACTCATCCCCCTGTGCGCCACGATCTTAACAAGTGCGGTGGAGGGGGCGGCCTCAGTGATTTCCTTTTCACAGACCCACTGAGTACTCTACCTGAGCCTCAAACTTTAAATGGCTCCGCCGGTAACGCGATGGCGCCGCATACAAAGCCGCACCGACTCCCCCCTCCCACCCCCAGGAAGAACCTGCGGCTCTCTCCCGCACTGGATCGATTTCAGGAGGGAGCGTGTGGCCGTCGTTGTGCCGAACTCGCGAGTCGGGTGTTGTTTTCCCCCCCCCCCCCGACGCGGTGTCAATGGTTGTGCGACGCCGAGAGGGCGAGCCCGTAAAAAATGTATTTAAGACAACTCTCGGCTCTCGCTGACGCCGCGGTGTTAATGGGTTATCGTGACACGTAAATAGGGTCGGCAAGGATCACGCAAACGTCGTCAAGCTCCCTGCCCGTGGGCGTCGTGGTGCCCATATCCCTTTCTTGCGAGAGGGCGGTGCAGAGAATGTGGACTCCGTCCATACGGGATAGAGCGTTGGCCCCTCGCAACGAGTGGGTTTTTTTCCGGGTGCTCCGGCTTCGTCCCACGTGTAAATACCCGTGAATTAGCTTATAACAACTTAATATATAGAGGACTGCAGAGCTTGTGGGGAGGGGGGTATATCTTGCCGTCTGGCTGCTGTCCCGCTTGGCTGTGTTTCCTTGCACCTCTAAACCATTCTTTCACGTCGATAGCAAGCAAATTCTGTATGGTGCGTTCCAAGTCCACTCTCTTACCGTTATATATATTTTCTTTTCCGTTTAAGGCCACAGTGTTAATGAAGAATGTCTTGAGTTCGTGTTACTTAGATGTAGGAGTAAGCAGAGTTGTGTCAGAAGTAATAATAATTCATCTCACGCCCGGAGTAATTTAAAGTAAAAAATGCGTGATGATCGTGAACACATTCTATCCCCATTCATACCGCACCAGACTAGAATAGCACATGTAATGGGAAGAGACATTATTTTTACATTAAATTGTGGACGCAATGCCACCGCATCACATTGTTGTATGCGCTAAGTCATAAACGGATGTAATTGCAATCCGATGGAATATACATAATGTGGGCAGGTGAAATGGTTGTGAATGTGTTTACCGCACAATATGTCGCACTAGCCTAGAGTAAGGCTTTCAAATTAGCACGGAAAAATATATATACCCCAACATTAAATGAACAAATACAAATAAATATCAGAGGTCAATTCAGGCTTTCCATCTTCATGTACAATGATGTAAAGGCGCAGGCCTGCAATTGCTTTCTCACGCTGCCGCGAGCATCAGGGCACCCACGAGAACCCCTCGAGAGTGTACTTGGCCTACTCTTCTGCGCTGGCCAAACGTGCGGGAAGAGGTGGGATGAGCCCACACATTACCCCACCACGTGCGAAACAACCCGTCGATTCACGTGGCGATGCAATTTACACTGCAGGGTGAACAGACGTGAGGGGTAGGGGGCAGGGAGAGATTTAAGAAAGTAAACTGAACTATGTTTTATTGTACCAGCTAAAGGCCTACTGAGGTATGTTGTAGCTCGCTTTTCAGAAGTGACCTGGCCACAAATGATAGCTCAACGAAGTGGCTTGTCGCGTGGACATTTATAGCAGCAGCCAAATACTCTAAACGCCGAGGAGGAGAATCCGCCCATCTTTACACTCCTGCAGCTAAGCGGGAGGAACAATCACGCACACACTCATCACAGGAGGAACATTCCCGCGCGCTCATCACAGCGAGCGCCTGACACTTTTTTGACGGCAGAATTAAAGTGGCGCTGACGGCCGCCACCGCCACCGCACACCGCACACCGCACACTGCACACCGCACACCGCACCCCACACACCGCCACCGCACACTGCACACCGTACCCCACACACCGCCACCGCACACCGCCACAACACACCGCCACCGCACACCGCCACCGCACACCGCCACCGCACACCGCCACCACACACCGCACCCCACACACCGCCACCGCACACCGCACCCCACACACCGCCACCGCACACTGCACACCGCACACCGCACCCCACACACCACCACCACACACCGCACCCCACACACCGCCACCACACACCGCACCCCACACCCCGCACCCCGTCCCCCGACGGGAAGGGGCGCAGGGGCTGCCTCAGCCGCAGTCGACGGCGGCGGGAGCGGCTGGAGCCGTCTCACCACTCAATTGCGGAGCTTACGGAGCCGCGCGATTTGCGGGATATATCGTGCCCCAGATAATTATTTTGCCACTGAGCTCCTCGCTAAAGCCGCGACGTAATTCTGGTTGACGCGTCTCTCGCCCGGGTTCTGGAGAAAATAGCTTTCTCTGCAATGAGATCCCCGGGTCACTGTAAGCGCGAACGCCGCCCTCGCTCAGATCGAGCGACGCATACAGTTGCCGCAGAGCTTCTTGTTTTAACTCGATTTCCCCGCTCACGTGTCGCCGCTGATGTGTACGCGCAGGTGGAAAAAAGAGCCCCGCGTCTGGCGCCGCGGGGTTAACGCACTTAGCGTGCGCACGACGCGACAAACTTGACCCGGTGCCGCCGGAACGGCGCGTTTTTCGGTGAACGTGCAGGGAGATTCTCGAGTCGATAATTTACATCGACTGGAGGCCGTCAGACGATAACCGATGGGGTTGTTTTGGTGATGTTGTGTTTTTAAACGGCTGCAACTGGATTATTGGCAGGGCTCGCTCGGTCAGCGCTCGTTTGCTATGTTCGGCACAGTCGCCGGGTCTAGCCGCCGACAACGTTGTGACATTTTTGTATAAACTGGCAAACAATGTCTCCTTCACAGCTCCGTATCCACGTGTAAAAAAAAAAAATGAAAGTATTTCTTAGCAAACCCATCAGCCGCACGGCTTTCTGGGAGTGCATACTTTCAGCACCGTTGTTTCAATACAAGCAAAACTCTGGACCGGTTTTGGCGCACAGTGTCTCATCAGCAGAGTCGGGCTTGTAAGACTGAACCCGGTCCAGAGTTTTACTTGCCTTCAAACAATGCCGCTAAAATTATGCACTCCCAGAAGGCTGTGCAGCTGATGGGTTGTGTAAGAAATCTTTTTTTTTTTTTACGTGGAGAGACGGATATATTGTATTATTTTAATTCTCCTCAACGGCGCTGGATATTGTCTTGTGGGATTTGAGTCCAGTCGCAGTCTGTGGATCTCATGCCGTCGTGCTCGTAGGCGAGCCGACTACACGTTTATGAATGTCGGTGTGAGGGCCACGCAATTCTGCCACCCATCTGACATAATCGGATCAGCCAATCGGTGTATTCGGTCAATCTTTTTATACACATACAGTGTGTATATATACACCCACACACACCCACAGCCAATTACCATGCTCGGTCTTCCTCGGTGCACTGCAGTCTCTGATAAAGCGACTAAATTATCCTGAGTCTGTGTCTTCACTCGGGCCCGTTAGTTTCATATCATCACGCTTCGGTCGTTGGTGGACAGCAGACGTAGCCATCGGTCACGTTTGATGATTCATTCATCACGCATGATGATGATAATGATTAAAGATGACGATTGAAAGACCCAACGCAGACGATCCCTCGGGTTTGATCTTCCACGAAGCTCATGGTCCACCCTAAACCGTATCCGCTGCACAAACCATAACAGTAGATGTGGACACCTTGTGCACGAATGGAAAATTAAAAACTCTCCATTGGTGTGTGACTGTGGTCATCCAGAACAGACCGAACAACTTGTATAAGGACGCAATGCCCGATCCACAAACACGACGGAGACATCGCGGCGACAGACTCCGCCGCTCCTGGCGCGGTTATCTGGCTTGACCACCTGAATGTGAAATTGTAGTTGATGCTCTGCATTTAAATCAGCAGCCATACGAAAGAAGAAGATGATTCATACACTCTCAAGTCATCGCCGATTCAAATTTTGTGATTAAATAATCTGCTACTTTTGCTAATGAATATATTTGTCGCGAATTTCAAGAACGAAAATTATACCCAAAAAAAAGAACATACCACAGAGTGCGAACCGTGTGTCACACTTCCGTTGTGAAATTTGCCCGTTTGGTTTGTTTTTATCAGCGTCGTTAAAAGCTAGCACCGACTCGTACGCAGATCTCGGTGAAGTATAAAACACGTGTGCCGTTTCAGTGATATTCACACGTACAGTTTCGCTTCATTCCGGAATGTTATTTTCTACAGTGTGACGGAGAGAAAGAAAGGCCCGAACAAAACGTTAGCAAGATTGCTCTTTTTTTTATTAAGCTGTCCACAGCTGCACATTTTTGCGAATATTTCAAGGACAGCGAGTCCGTTCAGAAGCGTCATGCAGATCCCTGCGTTTATTTATTTGTTCGACTCTTCCACCCCCCCCCCCCCCCTCCCAATGTTTATCAATAATAAAAGGGACGCGGCGGTCGTAAAGTGACATTCCGTGATTCCAAGAAGCGCCGTTGTTTGTGTTGGCCTTCTCGCGAGGGTCTCAGGCCATCTGCCGGAGGCTCGGGACACACGGTCCGGCTTGTGGACGGGGCCACGATGACATTGCTCTCAGCGGTTCTGAACTCGTGGGTCGTGTCCCCTGGAAGCCTTTTGCGTGTACCTTGAAGTTCTTTCCCATCGTACTTCGCCAACCGTGATAATCGGAGGTGCGATTAGTGCTGTTGGTGGTTGGGGTGGTGGTGGGGGGGGGGTTAGGCAAGGGTGTGGATGGGGAGAGGGCATAGGCTGCGACATGGATACTGTGCGGGATAAATATGGAATGTGTACGGGGTAAGATTCGCGGTGCCACGTCGCGGCAAACAAAGGGCGCCGGTGTGAAACACGCCCCCCCGACCGGCGACCTCTGAGCTGCAAGTCCAGCAGTGTGCTCACGGCTCCATCGTGGCCTTGTCTCGAATGCTGTCCATTAGTCTCCAGTTGGAGGCCAGGTGGGCACGGGGTGGGTGCGTGGGGGATGGGGGCGCGGAGTGACTCGGGTCAAGCCTTTATTTTTTTATCTGAGAGGAGGAGCGGCACCCTCCGCTCCTCCCCTTTGAACCAAACGGCCGCAGGTGGTGCTCTGCAATGTCTCCCCTCGTCAACGGAGGCAGTCTTCGTATTCTTTCGTTATTCTACCGATGTAGATGGAGAGCAACCACAACAATTTCACATCCAGGTGGTCAAGCCAGATAACCGGCGTCAGGAGCTGTAACGGAGTGTATCGCCGTGATGTCTCCTCCTTCACATCAGGACATTAGCGTCGTTATACAAGTTGTACGGTCCGTTGTGGATGACCACAGACAGTCGCACACTAGAGAGTTTAACACGTAGAGAGTATTTTTTATTTTTCCAAGGGGGGGGGGGGGGGGGTGGGCGGCTAGTGGTTGCGTCCGTGAAGAGGGTCACCCATCGCCAACTGAAGTCCGGTGTTGCCGGTCACCGACACACTGCGGGGGGAGGCAGCGACCTAAGCAGCACCGACCACCGCTGCCTGCTCGGCGGGGGACCACGGCAGAGGGAGACGCGGCATTCGCAGATGTCCGGCCCTAACGCGCCGGGAGCTGACGACGTACGTTTTTTTTATTTCTCCATCGCACGCTTGTGCCCCAGGGGGGGTTCATTTTATCCACGTCCGTCCCGGTTTGGGCCACCAGGAAAATATTGCCACAGCCGGCGCGCCACATCCACCGTACCCACTCGTGGTGGCTGTGGCCGCTACTTAAGTCGGCGTGCAATCTGACCCAGCTTCTATCGGCGGGACCCCTGAAACATCCGGTGGGGAATTAAGGTCCACCCCCCCCCCCCCCTCCGCGTTTGCGCCGATTGGCGATGAGGTCGCAGAGAAATTGAGCAACCGAACGCGTTAAAGTCTTCTTTGGTGGCCGAGTGGATCCACAACAATTATTTGCCAAAAAATAATTCGAAGGGTATTAGTGTTGAATCGTATTGTGTTGCATCAAGGCATATAGCCAGTGATGCTACAATATTAAGTTACACCAACGGTGTCCTGTCTTTTGACAGCAACTATAGTTCATCACATGCTGCATTTAATCATCATTGTTTCCATCATTAGTTCCTGGCACTTTTTAAATCCATTGCTGAATGAAGGCCTCCTCCCCCCACGCCGTGTCAGGCCAAGTCCACCAAACTGATGTCAAACACAGGTCGCCAAGGTTCAAGGTCAAATCTGCTAACCACTGCGCAACAACCACTCCTCCACTGCAGATTCGACTGCTAATGTTTACAGAGGGCAGCGCGTGGGATCAAGACTCGTGAGTTCACAGATGTCCCATTGAAATGATAACGACGGTCCGACAAAACTTTAAGGTGGCCAATGATCCTCCCGAAACCTATGACAATCACGGGAAGTGCCGTCATGCCGATGGCGTTACGCCGGCGGCGCGTTTTTACCCCCATTCAAAAGTGGCGGCACTTTTGTTTCGCATGAAGACGCGCTCAATTATTATTTTGCAGAAAATTTATTTGGCTAATTATTTTTCCAAAATTGCCCTGAAAAATCATATTAAAAAAAATACAAAACTCACTCCTAATGCGCGCACCCTAAGCTGTGAAAGGACTTTAAAGACTTTAAAGTTGATCTGAAGCCTTCGTGACTGCAGGAATCCATACTCTTTGGTTCTTTCGGTAAAGTCACGTAGGTATAAAATAAAATAAATAAAGTTATGCCCCGTGATTTAAACCAGGTCCTCAAGTGCAGCGAGCCGATGGTCTCAGCTCACCGATGACAAAACGGATGCATCACATGAAAAGAAAACCCTCGGCACCTTAACGTGGCTGCATTCCAGCTGTGCGAATTCAAGCGTCAGTTTTGACTGTGGCACAACGAGCCTTGTACCATCGTGTGCCCGAGCGAGTGGGAAAATCCTGGCCCTCTACTGTGTGTGGACCAGAGGCCGCTTAAAAGGATTCCATAGCTGCTCTGCATCCATACCGGTTTTTTTTGTTTTCCCGAGGCACAAAACTTTACGTTTCACTGCGATATATCCGTTTCCTTAGGCCCCATCTCCAACGTGAAGTGCTTGCACTGCTATTGGAGGGATCCGAGTGGGATACACGACACCGATCGGCACAATTGGCACGTGTTTGGTGAATGTAACGTGAGATGCAAAACAACAGAAATGTATCCTCGGCTATCGTCTCGTCGATTTATAGTTTTACCCAGGGCAAATTTTTCCCCACGCGGTATGTGTCCATGTATTTTTTTACAAATGGGTTCTGATTGCTTTCGTATCCCATCTTGAGCCTGCGTAATTCTCCACTCGGCGAGCTGAAAGCTTTTTTGGTTTGTGCGTGGGAACGGTGTTCTCTGAAAGCCCCGAGGAGGTCGGTGATTAACCCTCTCGTTCATGAATTATTTAAATAAAATCTAACATTTTATTGTATTTATTATTATTTTAAGTACATTTATTAGGAATCAAAGGAAACTTCTCCTCTAAAATGTTGAAATGAAAATCATATAATTTCACAGCAATCCTTTATATTTTATATCTGTATATAAAAACACGTTTGTTTTTTTAAGTTCATCAGTCTCTTTATCAATCAGCATTTTTTTTAAGTAAGCAAGCAACCCCTAGACGGGTTTTGACTTTCTGGGCCTCATAAGCAGTGTCAGGCTCACTAAACAAATGCTTCTTGACTCAACAGATGTCATTGGCAAGAGCACCCCGTTCACGTACACAAACTGATTATGCGCTGCCGTGGGTAAAGCGCATAAAAGCAGAGATTACTTCTGTGCCCACACATAAACAAGCCATACATTTTAGCCGATCAGCCTATTGGCTTTTCAGACGTATAAATATCAGAGCATTCCACCGCAGTGGTTGACGCACTGCATGAGTGTCAATAAATCACAGCGGGGGGAGAGGAAGTGGCTGAGTGAATGCTGTGCTGTGTCGGAGCTCCACCGAGTCAGCTGTGACTCGATTTGGTGAACGCTGCACTGTGTCGGATCCCCCGTGAGTCGGCTCCACCGAGTCGGCACCGCTCGGCTAATTTCTGGCTCGCGTTAGACAGGGAATCAGGTTTCACTTTGTATTCCGCGACAACGCTTCCGGTTGCTAAATGACCGCACAACAATAACAGCAGCGACAACGGCAGCAACAGCAACAACTAAAAACAACAGAAAAGCATCATTGTCCACGTGTGTAAATTTACAGCAAATACACATTAAAAAAAGGTCCCTTTAAAAAAACGTTGGAAGTGGGCACCTAATTGCCGGGGGAGCCGGCCTGGCAATCGGATGACGGCGATGATGATGGTGATCACGATAATAGCCGGGCGTGTGTGGGTGGGCACGCGGAGTTGCCGGCCGTGATTCCGTGACGCGACGCGGTTGCCAGCGTCGTCGTCGTCGTCGCTGTGGCATCGGTAGCATCTGTCAGGTACTGGTGAAAGAGCTCCATACCTCATCGGATTCCTCCGGTCTAATTTAAAGATTCCGATTCTGTTGCGGTGGCATCGTGGCGAGAGAGGGGTCAGGAGGGGGCCCCCCGGAACGCGCCAGCCCAGAGACGTTTCTGTCCAAACGAGCGTTCGACCATGAGTCACAGATCAGGGGTCGGCAACCAAAAATAACAAGGAGATATAATTGTTTTCTTCCGAATTCTGTAAAAAAAAGTGAACCTCGAAATTTCAAGAGCCACTATGCACGTGAATGACGCCACGAAGTGGTCCTTAAATAGCCACAGGTTGCCGACCCCTGGGCCCAGACCATATCGTTTGATTTGTCAGTACTACCTGGGCATGGGGAAACTAAAGTTGTATCGACATCTTTAAGTCGCCAATAAAGGCGAATGATGATTTGTGATTGAATTTTTGGGTTAGGCCACGTCAACTATCGGGCCCTGAAAATCACTTGTGAATCATCGCAATATTGGCTGCGAATCCATACATGTGAAGTGAATGAATGCAACAACGTTATTACAATATGCTTTATTTAACCAGGAGATGAAATAATATAGACCCATCGAGATCATGGAAACATTGCCTCTGTTGCAAGGGCAGCCTTGGTTTGCATCAAGTCATTTTATGCACACCGAATGATTAAAAAAAATGAAAATTTTTACGTAACATCTAACGATAATTTAATACACAATACATTTGTGTTTTATCACGTCATCCACTTTTTGTGTCGCTGTCCATCGTGACGTCCGACGTTCCGCTGCACGTACCGGAAGCTTCTCTGGAATCCGGATTGAACAACTGATGAAGCTCCCAGGATGTAGACTGGAACGCCAAGCAACACGCAGCACAACTCGAAAACACACCGGACAGCTGTCCAGCACAATCGTGAAAAAAAACTTTTTTTTCCAAAATATTCGGAAGTCACTGGAGCTCTGCACGTTTGAAAACGAATTTCTTTAGAACTGCTCTTTGTGTTTAGGTTGTTGTCCTTCCCCCGTACCTCCGATTCGCACGGTTGGCTACGTACGGTGCGAAAGAAGTTCAACACACGTACATAATGCTCAACAGCAGAAGGCTGGCGATTAGGTTCATGGCAAGCTGTAGTTGCCATTCATGATGACGTTCCGCCTGTGCTCAGATTAAGCCGCGATTAGACTTTAAACAATGCCCATGCAAGGCCAGGGGCTTAATTTCTCATTGAACATTTTCCGTATCATCGCTAGACTGGAATGGGGTGGCACGTGACTGGTAGTAGTCTGCAGCCGTAGTGAGAGCTATACGTACGTATGCTTTGTTTATATGAACATCTATAATGGGATTTTTTTGACACTGTTTTTGATTGTTTTTTGAGCACTAGTGGGTTTTTTTTTTAGAATCCTATTTGCAGTGAGTTCTGGCGTGGGTTGCATGTCAATAATTTGTGGTTTTTGCTCTGGTTAGTTTGCACATTCCCTCCAGCCTGCATTGTGCTGTAACTGCTGCCACTGCCGACTGTCTTGGGCTGTGAACTATGAATCTCTGTGTAACTATATGGATCTCTATGTAACTATATGTACTTCCTTTGTAATTATAAGGATCTCTTATTAACCTCTGGATCCCTGTATAACTCAATGTAACTCAATGAATGTCGATGTAACTCTGTGGATCTCTATGAAACTCTATGGATCACAATGCAACTCAATGGATGTCTATGCACCTCTATATATCTATATGTAACGTCATAGATGTCTACGGAACTCTATGGATCTCTATGCAACTATATGGATCTCTCTGTAGCTCAATTGATTTATATGCAACTCTGTGGATCTCTATGCCACCCTACGTCACTGCAATGTCCTTAAACTGCCGCCACAGCCGACGACCTCGGGCTGAGATCGTCCGTGTAACAGAGCTGCTTTAACTCGACGGGGCCTCGCCAGCTGAAATAATAATAATAATAAGGCCGGAGTCTTGACAAAACAGCACGGTCACTTTCAGTCACTGCGCGGTATTATCATTTGCTAAGCCGCGTCGTCTGCTGGAAGCAAATGCGATTTCTCACTTGAATGTGTCGGGAATAGCCTCGTGTGTCTTAAGACGTAAATGTGATTGAGGCTGGAACAATGGGGCTATTGTTGCCGCATTCAACAGTGGCTGGGCGGTGCACTGAAGCGTTTGGGTCTGTGAAAAGCATCCCGTGTGGCCATTCTCGCCGTGCACTTCAGTGCCACACAGAGCCTCCCTTTAAATGATTCATCCTCTGCCTTTTATTTTTACGAAACATCGCCATCATCATCACCAGCAGCAGCAGGAAAATGACAGTGCCAGGATCTTGTGTTAAGTTTAGAGTGCATGATTAAAACACGTTCATAATTAAATGTATGTATGTTGAACATCTTTCGCATTGTACACAGCCAACCGCGCTATAGACGTATAATAAAGAACACAAACATGTTATTATTATAAATCACGAACATGTTATTTATTATAAATTACAAATAAATAACATGTCCGTGATGTGGGTGGGTGGCTCAGGAGTCAGAAGCACCAAGCTGGCTCCTGCTGTGATGCTGTGGTTCAGCGGGGGTTTCAAGTGGAGCGGCATTGACGGTCCATGTCCGGTCACCAAAAAACTAAATAAAAAATGCCCGTAAATGTGCGTGTAATTTGGAGAAAAATAAATTACAGCTCTGAGAGATGAAATTAAAAAAAATTGGGGAAGCTCTCATCCAGCAGTGGATCGACAGAAATGGCCCCAACTGACCAACAGTTTATCGTGCTCCACTTCAGTGTCCGTTGAGGCGTTGCCCCCATCACGCGTGCGGGGTTTGCTTCGGGAGCTCCGGTTTCTTCCCACGCGTAAATAAACATCGATTGGCCAATTAATACCTTGACATATCGAGGACTGCAGAGCTTGGGCAACTGTTGTCGCCGGCTGGGCACGTGACTGCCTTCCCAACTGTCTGTGGTTCCGCGTGCCTCCGATTCATTCCCGGTCGTAGGAGAGCGAGTGAACACTGTGCGGGCGAAATTATAATAATTATAATAATAATACACCATGCAGGACGTCGTCAGGGTTTCATCACTGCTGGTACGATGTCGTCTCTGGGCTGTGACCTCCAGACGTATCGGTGGACGGCGCGGTGCCCAACGTGGAAGAGGAGGAGGTGGTCCAGTGCGCCGTCGCCGTGCCGGTGTCCCTGGAGGTGACCGTCAGGAACCACAGCGGCGGCGCCGTGGGGCCCCTGTCGCTGTCCATGGTGCTGGGCGACGGCACGCGGCACCCCGAGGAGGAGGAGGAGGCGATGATCGCCCGGCTTGGCGCCAGCGTGGCGCTCGTACCGCAGGTGGGAGGGGGGGGCGTGGGGGGCACCGTAACGCCGCCCGCGCCGGCATCGTCCCGCCCGACTCACCGGCCGCTCGTCAAGCCAACACGCGGACGAGGGCCTCGCCCCACGCCGTGTCATCGGTCACGTGGGGTGTTTTAGGCCGTACTTCACCGTGCTGCCCGTTTATATGAATGAACCAGCGCCAGCGTCAGATGTTGCCAGTAAGCGAGAATCGAGCCCGGGTCACTGGGTTTAGAGTGCAGTGCGCTAACTACTGCGTCAGCGCTCAACCTCCGGGTGGATTAATGTTAGCTAAGTTTGATGTGTTTTTAGTGTTTTTACCATTTGTTGTTGTTTTTGCTGCTTTTATGATTTTATGTAAAGTGTCTTTGAGTATTCAGAAAAGCGCTCACAAATAAAAAAAATATTATTATTATTATTATTGACAACAGCAACAACGCTTATAATGATCGTGAAGTATTAATCCAGGAAAGACTCAAAGAGCGTTTCGAGAGGGTCCTACATTGGAAAGTTTGGGAAAACCTACACGTGCGAAGGGGTAACAATATCCCCGTGCAGATGGAAACAGATGGAGATTAGTCTACTTGCCGTATCCTGGCTCCTGACGAGCCAGGATATTGCACCTCGACGCCCACGGGCATGTATGTTGAACTTCTTTCACACCGTACGTAGCCAACCGTGCGAATCGGAGGTGCGGCGAAGGACAACAAACTAAACGCGAAAAGCAGCTCTGAGGAAATTAGTTTTCAATCTAGAAAGGGAGTCGTACATGTCCGCGTGATCCACCAACCCTGGCTTAGGGAGTGGCGGGACCTCCGGCGTGCGCCGTCGTGCCCGACTCTGCGGAATCGATGCCGGCGCGACGACTCTGATGATGACGGCGACGACAACACGACCCAGAAAAGTGGCCGTCTGTCGAAGCCGCACCCTGCCGTTTATTTTTTATTTTTTGCTGCACAAAAGCGACGCGATGGCCCCCAGCACTCCGAGTCCCGTCGCAGCCGCCGCGGCCGCTCGAGTGGCCTCGGCACTCAAGAGTCCCGCCGCGTGCCTCTCGTGGCACCGGCTCAATGTGTTCCCAATCACCGGGGGCCAGCAACTGCCATGCTGGCCTGATTGGCCGCCTTGTCCTTACAAGATTGAAGAGCGAAGCGAGATGAGTCGAGGTTGTCGCGCGTGTAAAGGGGGCACCGGGGGAGAGTGGAGGGACACGGGGCTTAAAGAGTCCAAGCCGCCGCCACGAGGAGCCTCTATTGGCGAATTTTTTTGCACGAGCATTTTATACGTTACGCATTTTGTATGTATCGTTTCAATTGCACTGTGGGTGTCAAGTCGCGAAACAAAGGAAGCCTTTGGAAGTATCGCAAAGTGGCGCAGAGAGAATGGCCCGCAGAAGTGGATATCAGAGAACTACCGCCGAGATCAAGTCAAGTGACCTCTTGTGCACACAGTCGGGGGGTGGCACTTACCCACACACTCTGCCACCAAGAGTAATGTTTAATATGTTTAAATTTCCGAGGTGGAAATTACCCCCATTAAGTGCTGAATCCAATTTCACGTTATGGGTTTTGTGTATGTGTGCAGTGTGAGACCATGAACCATAACTATACTTGAAATCCCGGCTTTAAAAGATGACGTAACCCAGGGAGCCCTTGCAAAAGAGGAAATGTTGTTTCCATGTGTCTCAGTGACTGGGTTTGATCCCAGGATTTCAGCAGTGCCGGCTCAGCGCTCAGACCTTTGCACCACTCAGTAACCTCCTCTTCTCCACCCAGTTACCTCCTCTGCACCACCCAGTAACCTCCTCTTCTCCACCCAGTAACCTCCTCTTCTCCACCCAGTTACCTCCTCTTCTCCACCCAGCTACCTCCTCTGCTTCACCCAGTTACCTCCTCTGCTCCACCCACTTACCTCCTCTGCACCACCAAAGCAGCGAAATTTGCGCTTGTGACCGGCATTGACGCAGCTCTCGTACGGAGGCGCCTGATTTTGTTTTCATCGCTTTTGCAGGTGGAGGCGTGGGGCTCGGCGTCGTTCCTCTTCGCGATCATGCCGCTGGGGCCCTGCGACCGCCGCGTGGCCTTCAGATTCAGTGAAAGCCGCGAAGCCGGGGCCACCCCCCGATGCGTCTGGCATCGCCTGTGCTCCATTGGCCTCCGAGCGAAGGTCGCGGGCGAACTCCTTGGGCTCCCGGGAATGGGATGAGCGAGGGGCGACGCGGCCGCGACTCCCTCGTACCGTCGGCTCGAGCGCCGCCGGCGATCGTCGACGCCGCCACCCCAGCGACGATGGCAGTGACGATGGCGGTGATGATGCCGGCGACGGTGAAGACGAAGTCTTCGCCCCCCCCACCGCTCGTTTGGTGCGGAGGGCCGCGCACGAAGACGCGTTCGGACGTTGCGCTGCGAAAAAAGCAATCGAGAGGAGCGATTTCGCAGGCCGTCAATGTTGTAAAAAATGATAATTTTTTTTGTTAAAATGTACGATATATTTTTTTTAATTTCTATGGTGGATGGTTTTTTTTACGCTCTCAATTGAAGTGCGGTTTTTTTTCTGGATCGGCTGCAGGAGTCGAGAATATTATTGAGCTCGTTAAGATTCCCCACGGAGTAATCCGTGGCAAACGCTGTCGAAACGAAACACTCGACACGTGGTTGGCCCTACCTGGCGACAACCGCGCTCGGATGACAAACGTCGCTGCGAAATTTCTCACCAAACAAACAAACGCACTGCGACATTTATTGCACAAATATGAAATGTCTGATCGAGTACAGGTGTTGATAACTCGGTGCTATTTAAATGCTTTAAAGTTTTATGATCGGTAAGATAACTTGTGTTGTTGTTGTGTCACTGCCAGTGGATGCTTACACTGCTAACAGATGCACGTACTTATCAGGATTGTTTAATGTCTTTTAATTATATTTTTCCTCAATCAATGACCAGGTTGCTGCTAATAGAAGGCCGTGTTATTGATCGTCGCAGTTGATTAAACATTTTCAAACTCCCCCCCGCCAAAAAAAACCCACAAACGATGCTGGCTGGAAAAAAAAACGTAAATGAAGAAAAACAACACAAACACATGTCAACGACGCTCGCTCGAATATTTTATTTTGCCATCGTCGGCACACGAGAGATAGGGGCCACCGCCTCCATGGGCAGTAGCTTGCCGAAGAACCAGAGCTCTCTCTCTCTCCTCGCTCGTGAAGTCGACCTGCCAAGTGGCCCATGCAACACACGGACAACAACAAAAAACTAACGGTGTCTCGTCCAAACCAGACGCAGAGAGGGCGTTGTGCGCTCACGCCAAGAGTCAAGGGATCGTGCGGACGGAGGCCAATGGTGTATTTGAGAAGAGTAGAGTCTTGGGTTACAAACGGGGTGCAGCTGCACTGTCGTCGTAAACAGCTTGGTTGAAGTGGGAGGAGGGGGTGTGTGGATGTCTCATGTAATAATTCCCTTTCATCTTTGTTTAAAAAAAAAACATTGGGCGAAGACCGCGGGGCCGGCCCAGGACACGTCGGTGGGACTACGTCGTTCGGCTGGCCTGGGAAAGCCTGGGAAAGCCTGGGAAAGCCTGGGAATTCCCCAGGAAGAGCTGGAGTCTGTCGCCAGGGAAAGGGAGGTGTGGACCGCCCTTACTCAACAAGCTGTCGCCGAGACCCTCACCAGGACAAGCGCTTTGAGAAATGAACGAACAATTCCCAATGGCACCCCTATCGGTGTTTTCGTCACCGTGTCATTGGTGCGCGTCTCCCGCAGGGCAAGAACTCTTCGTGCCGCGGGTGTCCCAGAGCTACCGCATGAGACGCCTTCAATCGACCCCTGCCTCCCCCACCATCGGGGGGGGGGGGGGGGCAGCACTTTGCTGCTCGCTCTGCGTACGAGTGGAACCGTTCGTCGTACGACAATCTAACTGATATTTATAATTCGCAGAACTCGAATTTAGGCAATTTAAGTGCAGAACCAAATGTAATATGATTTGTGTGTGTGTGTGTGTACAGTCATGATTGTTGAGAACCACCAGTTTAATCACAAGGTTGGTAACAGCCTGCAATCGAACCCAGGATCTCTGTGTTTTGCCAGCTCAACGCCCTAACTTCCAAGCCACCCGGCCTACTCAGCGTTTAGTAATGCCAATTACTCGCATAGCCGCAACCACCTCTGCGATAACCGGAGCCACCGACTCGTTTGACCCTCCCCATTTTTGCCGAGTAAGCTCATTCTAGTATATGTCACCCTGCACGACGCTGTCCGTGCTTGACTGCACAAATGGCTTTTATCGGCGTGTACTGGACTCCCAAGCCGAGAGGAGACGCGGCCTTGACAGGGAGACAATGTCACCGACGGAACGCGAGTGAACATTGTGATGTGGTGGGGTGGGGGGGTCTGTGGTACACCTGTGGGTCGGCGCAGAGCGATTTCACGCGCGCAGCATGGTTTTCGGAAGCTTCGTTACCCAGTTCCCATGAATTCGGGCAGACGAAACCCGCAGTAAATCAAATGGCACGCGAGCAACGCTCGAAATCACGAGGTGGCGGGCGGTCTCGTCTGTCCTCCTTCGCCTTGCGGAGATGACGCTGCACTTCGCACAGGTTACACGATCGGAGGGCAGCAGTTTAGGCATCCCTATACAGCGGTGTTCTTCACTTATTTTCAGAGGGGGGGGGGCACTTTCGCCGATGAGATATCATCATCGTGAGGGACGCCACACGTTTAAAACCATTGGCTTTGACAGCAGCACGATGATGATGATGATGGGGGGGGGGGGGGTTGGGGGTGTTGTCCCATTGTCGGAGACCGCACGTCAGGGGCCGCACTAAATGCCACCAGGGGCCGCCAGTGGCCCCTGGCAATGAAGAACCCTGAGTTAGACGATGAGAGAGCAGCAGTATGTACATGTATACATATCCACTGCAGTATACAGTCGGTGCATCTCATTGAGCACCTGGGGAGGATGGTTTATTTGAGAGTCGCCCTTCCACAGAGTTGGTGTCTCCGTGAGAGCATCACACCGGTCCGTTGCGCACAGTTGCACATCGAAGAAGGGAGTGGGAACTCAGCCGAGATGAGAGACTGCGTCCCGTGGACTCTCACCTCCACATTGGCTCTCTCGCCGATCGCTCCCACAGGTGTCGCTCGGTCCCACGCCTTGGTAGATCGTGTCCAGCAGACGCAGATCCGTGTCGGCGTCTTGTCCTAGGACTCCCGAACGGCTGAAATGAAGCGTATCCCACACCTCCGATTAGCACGGTTGGCTCTGTACGTTGCGAAAGAAGTGCAACGTACCTGTATACTGTGTATGTCATCCTTCTGTGTATTTCAAATTGGTGTGGTTCTATCCTACCCTCGGTGTGAGTGTACTTCAGTGAGGTGACGTGCAGTCTAACTAAAGCCTTTTCAGTCCTCTTCTGGAAAAATTGCCTTTGGGAATCTGTGCCCTCGTCTTGCATAAAAACGTGCATCCCGTTCCATTCACTGGACCAGGTGGCGTCTATTCAGTAGGCCACGTGGCTTCCGTTCAGTGGGCCACGTGGCGTTCCCTAATATTTCAAGCCTCACTCTCCTTGTCTAAGCGCCTCCCCATGTGGTAAGTACTCTCCACGCATAGGACTAACTCTCCCCGCTTAACGCTCCCCCAAAACACAGCAAAATACAATGATAATTCTACTTCCCACCCAGTCAAATTCTACACGCCGTTCGGGGAAGAAACGTCTCACCTTTGTTCCCACGTGTGCCACTGGACGGGAGGTCAAAGGCATCATCATCAGGCACGTCACACTGGGTGTTTTTTTTGTAGTCGAGGGAGGCGTGGGGGGGGTCCCACCTTCAGGAGGTAGGATGTGCGGGCGGCTTTAGTTGTCAATCGACCATGAAAAAGTAGTCGATTGCAATTATCAGTTGATCAGTCAGCCCAATCAACCCATTGCCCCAGCACTACATTGTTGCGTATCCCCTTGGCTCGAGGGATCTCTGTTTTTGACCCCAACTTGAGCCCTCTATCAATTGCTTTGTGGATACAAGCGAGCACCCCATAAAATGTGCACGCGCGTGTGTATGTGTGTGTGCACATGTAAAATAACCCGTGCAGACGCCAGTCTTTACCCACACGTTAATTTATTTTCATTGGCATTGTTCAAAGTCGTTAATACAGCTGTGCTCACAATGACAGGCATCAGGTGCTCACTGCAGCTTTACGCAAATGTTGTTGTTGTTTTCGGCCTGTAACTCCATCCCACACTGCCGTGTGCAAGGCCTCCCTCAATTTCCTTCCGTTCCTTTCATTAAAAACTCAACATTCGTCCATAACACCGCCTCAAAACGAAGGAAAAACATTAAATAAACGTCAGCGCTAACAATGTCTACAACTCTCCCGATTATAACTGCTTTTCACGCATGTTTTGAGGTTGTGTTTTTTGTTGTTGTACTTGGGCACCACTGCCAACGCAGCAACAGCAACAACATCAGAGCGTTCCCTTTCCTGAGCTACTCCATAACCGGTCGTGGCCTCCGCTGCTGCGCTCTCACTCCTGCCGTCTCCTACGCTTCGCTTCCCTCCTCTGGGTCTCCACCACTCTGTGAGTTCACTTGTGCGCAACTCTAACGCACGTGCGCCCCACTCAGCGATACGACGAACAACGGTGCCCCCGGGGCACAAGGCGAAAGGCTGTAATTTTATGAGTGCCGAGAGCTATCATTATTAGATCGTTACCGTGACCGTTTTCACAATGTGACGCGGAATGGCCGGGTGTGCGTTGGCGTTAGATTTTGACGGCAGTGTTCGAGTCCACACTCCGAGCGTTTGCTTTCGTATTTCACGACTCCCATCGGTGACGCATGCACCCTGTTCTGTTCACCCACCCAGGGCTCCCACGGTCAACCCATAGTCGCCTAACTCGTGTTCAACTCGGGCCACTGTCGCATGAAAGATAGGTCATCGCTGCCCGACAGGCAAAGTTGCAGCGAGTTTAACACGTAGGCTTTCGCGACCAATATTATTCAGCGAACACACGCAAAAAAACACCTTCGAATTGCACGGTTAGCTACGTACGGTGCGAAAGAAGTTCAACATACATACGACACACATTAATTCATTACTGCCAGAGGGGTGGGTGGTGGTGGGGGGGGAAATATGAGAGAGAGAAACACACAAGGTCGCGTCTTTTTTAATTGACACACGGCGCGATTGAGAGTGTGATAGAGAGAGAGGGGGAGCATAGCAAATAAAAAGACGATGCCAATAACAAATCATGAGCAGGTGTTGCGTGTCTCTTGAGCGGTTGGGGTCTGGGCACTAGACACGTTTTTTTTTTCATCTTGGCGGCGCTATTGGAAGCAGCGCGCCGCCGCTGCTGCCTCTGCTGCCGTTAGCACCGTGGACAGCTCCCGGCTGCCCGTCCCGCCTTAAGCTCGACCCAGCAGCAGCAGCCACGGCGGTGGCGGCGTCGGTGGCGGTGGTGGCGGTGGCGGCGGTGGTGGTGGCGGCTGGCAGGCGGGGGGAGAGCGGGGGAGGAGGCAGTCATTTTGTTTCATCCAACTTTCCTTCCTTCTCCACCACTCGTTCTTCATGATTTTTATATTCTCTTTCAGAATCCTAGTTTTTTTCTTTGAAAAGCCACTGCGCTTCTCGAACGCGTCAAGGTTAATAATAGCTCGTTCGCTGTGTACGTCCCAGTGCAATTACATACAGCACGCTGCGCTTCTATTTTTAAACATCGCGCCGAGCCTAGGAGCGTTCGCCAGATTTTTTTTATATTGTTGCTCTTGCCGAGTGCTGCCGAGCCAGAGCCTCCACCCCCACCTCGCCCCCCTCACGCGACCCCACCCCCCCCGCCGCACCATCACAAGTTGACGGTTCTCCCCGCGCCGATGCCGCCGAGTCGCGCCGGCGACGGCGGCGCCCGGCGCTCGCAGCGATGGTGACGACCCGACTTCGCCCATGGCTCTAAACCGGGAGAACTGCCTCGATCGCATTCTGCGATACCTCGGCTTGCGGCTACCGGGGTCGCGTCGCTCCAGCAGCCTCCTGTGCCTCTCGGGCCGCTCCGAGGACCGCCTCGACCAGGAAGGGAACCACCACCACCACCACCGCCGCCAGCAGCAGCAGCAGCAGCACCGCCACCATGAAGCGCACCGAGTCTCGCAGCCAGGGCACGGCGGCGGCGGCGAGGGTCGGGACGCGCACCCCTGGGCGAACCGCGTGCGGGACGCGCTGAGCGGAGATGCGATGTGGATGCGGCACGTCGCGGAGGCGATGCAGAGTCAGAACGCGCGCACCGTCACTCTGATCGCGGTCACGTTCGCCTATCTGCTGCTCGGCGCCCTGGTGTTCGAGGCGTTCGAGTCCAAGAACGAGGTGGAGGAGAGCGGCAAGCTGCAGGGCAGGGAGGACGCGCTGAGAAAGAAGTACAACATCAGCAAAGACGACTACCGCGACATGGAGAGGCTCGTGATCGAGTCCAAGCCGCACAAGGCTGGGGAGCAGTGGAGATTCTCGGGCTCGTTTTACTTTGCCATCACGGTCATCACGACCATCGGTGAGCGTGCCCCGGGTTCCTCCTGACAGTCGCGTGTGATCTTTGGGAGAGAGGTTGTTCGTGGGTGGGTGTGTGTGTGCATAGAGCGGTAGTGTAGTAGTTAGCGCGCTACGCTACAAAGCCGGCTGCCCAAGTTCGATTCCCGCTCACGGCCAACACCAGTAACGATGAGCTGAACCGGTCCTGGGCCTCCCCTACGTTGATTCAGCCTCAAATGTTTACACACCACACCAGAGTACCTGGTGTGGTGTGTAAACATCACAACTGAGGAGACAAAGGCGGCCGGGCGATGTGCTGGCCATCCACCCCTGGTTTACCGCGCCGGCCTTCATAGGTGCTCGCTAACAGTACTTGCCCCAACAGTATGTTACGGCTATAAGGGGGATCTTTGTCTTTGTGTATGGCTTGTTGTGGGGAGTGGGTAGTAGTCATCGCGATTCCCTACGAACCCGACCACCCGAAGTTCGATTCCCGGTCACGACCAATCACAGTGGCGATATATTTGAACCGGTCCTGGGTGTCCCCTAACCTGACTGAGCCTTAAACGAGTACCTGGTTGCGCAGTGTACCTGGTGTGGTGTGTAAACATCACCACTGGGGAGACAAAGGCGGCCGGCCGCGGTGCTGATCACGCACACACCCTGGCGTGCCTGTGCCGGCCTTCATACGTGTTTGCACGCTGCACTTTCCCCAACAGTTTGTGCAGGCTATTCGGATGATCTTTGTCTGTGTACATCATAGTTTTGTGTTGCGTGTGTTAAAGCATATGCAATCGTTATCATGCTCGTCGGCGTTGTTGTGTTTAGACGTAGGTGTGTGTTGGTTTTCTTAATCCAGCAACAATCTATGTAATTTTTACATTATTAATGATATTGATTTATTTCTCAAGATAAACCTTGCCGTGTCTCAAGACCCCCTTTTCGGGAGCGCTCTGTGTTTGGATGTTTGACCAGAGCATTCTTCAATTAACCGTAACGAGAGTAAGATGTGTCATTCATTCATCCAGGAAGCCTCGCTGAGACTCAAGACTTGTTTTTTTTAATTCTTTCATGAGCACCCTGTGGTGGGATGTTTGGTCATTCCCATTAAACGAGAGCTGCGTTTTGGGTGTGTGGAGCAAGCTGTGGGGTGCCCGGAGAAAAAAACCCGCCATAGCGAGTGGGTAACGCTCTCGCTTGCTCAACGGCAAAATGCGGTCAACGTGGGGTCTGAATGCGGCAATTGGTGGTGGTCTCGTGGCGTTCCAGAGTTTTCTCGTGAGTTCATTCGCTCGGCCTCGAGGGATTGGTGAAGCGGGGTCGGTGTGGGAGGGGGGGGGGGGGTCAGAAGCCTTACCGTTCAGACTCGCGTGCTCATGGAGCAATGTCCAGGCATGCAGCGTTAAAAAGTCTCGTGAACGCTGAACGTTTACATTTTGCGTTCGTCTTAATGTAACTTTTCAGATCATGGTTCACTCACCACGTGGGATGATCTAACAACAACAAAGACGTAATGTATGCGATGATCTTTACAGGAAATTGAGCATCTTAGCATCGTCTACGCATTGCGGTTAACGACTTAACGGTTAATATTAGGGAAAAAAGTTACCTGGGCTACAAACGATGATGATCGATTGATGATCGATGGTCGAGAATAAATGACGGAGTGAGAGCCAAGGAAAGGATCCGAGCAGATGGAGGGATGGTCAAGTTCGCTGATGTGTAGGTGCTGGGTGGATTATAAACATCGCAGATCGTAGAACGTGAAAGCAGTGGACTGATCGTGGCCGATGAGAAGTACTGTAAACATTCATAATACAGGTTTTTTTGGGTTAAATCGCGTAAATATAAATGTGTCGTTACACCCGCCACCACCCGACACAGCCAATTTATTAAGGTTTGTAACGTAAACAGAACATGCCAGTTCGTTACTAGTACAGCACTAGTGTATAGTGTGGTGTATAGCATAGTGTAGTATACTAGTACAGCACACCGGTTGTGTGTTGCAGAGCAAATACAAATCTGGTTGCCGCCTGATGATGCCGGTTGTGATTACTGGCGAAACGTCGTACTCAGATTATAAATGTTGTGGATTTGCTCTCCAACACACCGGTGTGCTGGACTAGTAACGAATTGGCCACGTTCTGTTTACGTGACAAACCTTACTAGTTGGCTGTGTCGCGTGGTGGCGGGTTTAACGACACATTTATATATTTACGCGATTTAATAAAAAAAAACTTACATTATGGATAATATTGGTTGCGAAAGCCTCCTACGTATTCAACGACGCTGTACGTTAATTATATACAATGGCCAAATCCTATTTATTATAGCTCACTAACGAGCAAATGGGGACGAAAATAAGTCCCCCCCCCCCTCCGAAAGTAAAATGTGAATAATAAACAAATAAATGTGCGGCAAAAGCACAGAACAACGAAAAAGATGATCACAGCGGAGGGTGGAGGGGGGAGGGATTTTAGTCGATCAAAGTCAAATCACGGCCGCGCCGTTTCACGTTCCATTCGCGGGTCGTCTTACGAGGAGGGAAGGAGGCAGGCGGCAAGGTCGAGAGGCCCACGGGAGTCGCGATCGCTTCTCGGCGGTCAACAGGGCCCTCGGTCCGTGAGCAGGGGGACGACTCGTAAGGTGTCATCCAAATTGAATCGTTTAACGGGAATTTGCCAAATTGTAGACTACCCCCCCCCCCCCCCACCACCACCACCACGCGTAGATTTGTCGCCGACAAATGTATGAAATAAAGAGTTATTATTTTAATCTGTTTTCATCAGCTATGCTTAGATATGGCGCTTAAGAAAGCGTTCATGTGTAGTAGAAAGAAAGTTAATCGTACTGCGTATAGGTGGAGCGGTGGCGCAGTGGATAGCGCACTTCCATATAAATCCGGGCACCCGAGATTGATTCCGGATCACGGCTAACATCAGTTGGCGAGTGATACCCGAACCGGTTCTGGGTTCAGCCCCTTTAATAAACCCACACTAACCAGCGTGGGGAAGTATGGCCAAAATAACCCCCCGTAATCGAGACGGCATTGGGAGGACTGTGTACAGCTGTGTGCTGTATTGACATCGAATTATTTGACGATGCTGCTACTGCTGCTCCTGCGTTGGCAGTGGCGCAACAGGCACAACCAACAACAACTCAACACATGTATCAATAAAGATGCGGGCCTTCAAAAGGAAAGATATACAATAGGCGACGTTTCGGCCAATGGCCCTTCCTCATAGCACATCGGCAATAAGTGTCCTCCCACATGTGAACACCCATGAATTGGCCGAGAACACCTTCACGGTATAGAGGAGCGCCAGAACTTGAGCAATCGTTGGTAGCTCCAACGCTGCTGCGTACGCACTCCTCTGCGGTTCCTCCTCGCCCACCCCCCCCCAACCTCCCCGAGTCGCTCGTCTCCTCTCCGCGAGAGGAGACGAGCGACTACTCTGTCACGGCGCGTTACGAGGTGACATTATTACGTACAATTAACTTTGAAATGACGTCGAAGTGTACGCTCCACATTCCGCACGCGGCAAACGCGATACGGGGGATGATTGGATCGGTTACAGCAGAGGCGGCGCAGGAGGGCAACTGCGCAATGAGCCCGGTTAGCCGAGTTAGCCTCCCGCCCGCGGCTAACATCAGTGGCGAGCGAGGTCTGAATTTGGCTCTGGTGCTGTGGCCTTCGCCCAACTGAGCAGCGTTGGTGAAGTATGGTCAAATCACCCTCCCCCGCTCCCGCCCCGCCCTCCTGGCCGACGCGAGCTTGGAGAGGCCTTCATCCAGCAGTGGATTGACAACGTTGCTGTAAATTCTTATTATTATTATGACTGTCACCGTGGTGATGGGTTCGTTGGATCGCGAGTTGCTGACGGCTTCGGGGGTAGGGGTGTGGGGGAGGATAGATCGCCGAGATTACAAAAGCAAAAAAAAATCATCTAGATTTGAAGCTTTCGTGACTGCAGGAATCCATACTCTCTGGTTCTCTCGGTAAAGTCACGTAGGTAGAAAATAATAATAAAAGAAAACAGGGCGTTTCGGCCGCTTTTTGTCGCGACCGAAACGTCGTGTTTTATTTTATTATTTTTTCTATCTACGTGACTTTACCGAAAGAACCAGAGAATACAAAAAGAATAACATCGAATAAGGTGCGGCGATGAAGCGGACAAGAAATCCGCATAAAAGCAATCGCGCTGCACCTGCTGGCAAGTCGAGAATACTGCAAAAAAAAACACAAAATCGGTGTCCATTAATAAAACTCCCCGCGGGCGTCATCGGCTGGGGCAGGTTTATCATCCCTCGATTTGATCGCATGGCAATGGACAAGTCGCAGAATACGCCAATCAAATATCAGGTGACCGTAGTTCTGAACGTGTAAACCAGACTAGGATATCTGTGCAGTGTGTGGTGCGTGGTTGGTGGGCTGCGTTGACGGCGTGCCAAGTCGCGGTTGTAAACGCTGAGTGCGGGGAACACATCGACCGTGTTGAGCGTGCGCACATGTGTCTCTGTGTTGCCAGAGCGTCTGGCGTGTGTGGTGTGTGTGTCTGTGTGGTTTGTGTCTATTTGGGGTTTCGCTGTGGTATGTGACTGCGGGTCATGTGGCCGTGATACGCAGCTGACAGGAACGTGTTGGTGGTGTGTACATCTGGGGTGATGTGTGGCATTGTATTGTTGTGTGGCTGTGTGTCTCCATGTGGTGTGTACCTGTGTGGGGCGCGCGTGTGTGTGTGACATGTGCCTGTGGCATGTTCCTGTGTGGCTTTGTGTGCCATGTGATTGTCTTTGATGTGGCTGTGTTGGTGTCTTGCTCTGTTGGCGGTGTGCGTCCACGCGGAACATGTCGTTGCGGTGTGCGCCTCTTTGTCGAGGTGTGGCTGCATTGGCGCATCGCTGCGCTGCGTGGCTCTGTGTTGGCAGTGTGCGGGCCTGCTGTGAATTCACAGTGACACTCACAGGACCGGCCCGGCACTGCATCTCGGCCCGAGTGCAATTGGCAGCCCAGAGCGGACCTGCAACCGCACAGACACTCTCCCTCGAACCCTCGTATTCACAGAGGGACATCACCCGAATTCCCAGCTGCTTCTAGGGTGGCCGCTGCTACCCGTTCTGGCTTCTTTTGTTTGTTTATTTGTTGCTCTCACGACAGTCCCTCTTGTCCGAGGCATCATCCGTCCTGGCCTGCGGATGCTGACATCCGCCAACGCGTGTCCGCGTGTCCCTCCCCCCCCCCCCTCTGTTGTTTTGTTTTCCCCCCACCCCCGAGGCTACGGACACTCGGCGCCCAACACGAACAAGGGCAAGGTGTTCTGCATGTGCTACGCGCTCCTGGGCATCCCGCTCACGCTCGTCATGTTCCAGAGCCTCGGCGAGCGCATGAACACCTACGTGAAGCGCCTGCTGCGGAGGCTCAAGAAGTGCGCGGGCCTCAAGAACACCGAGGTGTCGACGCGCAACATGGTCACCGTGGGGCTGCTGTCGTGCGCCGGCACCCTCTGCATCGGCGCCGCCGCCTTCTGCCACCTGGAGAACTGGCTCTTCTTCGACGCCTTCTACTTCTGCTTCATCACGCTCACCACCATCGGCCTGGGCGACTTCGTGGCGCTGCAGAAGGACAACGCGCTCCAGGACGACCACCTGTACGTGGCCTTCAGCTTCATGTACATCCTCGTGGGGCTCACGGTCATCGGCGCCTTCCTCAACCTCGTGGTGCTGCGATACCTGACGGTGAGCGGCGAGGACGAGGAGGTGGCGGTCTCGGGCGGCGAGGAGAGGGAGTCTCTGCGGCCGGGCAAGGGGGGCGTCCTCCTGCGCCTGCACGGAGGGTCCACGGACAGCCCCGACCTGCAGTCCGTGTGCTCGTGCATCTGCTACGGACACCGCGAACGACAACAACAACAACAGCAGCACGAGCAGCAGCAGCAGCAGCCTCGGCCGCGCTTTTTAGACGGTTGTCGCTCCAAGGCGGACGCGAGCGGCGGCCTCGTGTGCGGCTCGCTGTCCTACCAGCTGGAGGAGATCTCCCCGAGCAAGCTGACCGGCAGGCTCCACTCGTCGGGACTCAGCTCCGCGTCGGGACTGCACAGCTCGTGGCGGGACAGTGGGAGGTTTTCCCGCAGGAGCTCCATGTAGTGCCCCCCACCCACACACACCTCTTACACGTGCCATCGACAACGAGCAATGGTTGTGCCTCCCTGATCTCGTCTGTACTGGACGGAAGGTGGACACCGCTCACTGGTCGGCGAGCGCCGTTTCGCCAGTCACTCGTGTCGAGGGAGGCAACGCGGTGCGCAGGAAGCTTTCGTTAAATGCCACCGGGACGGTGTCTTTCGGTGCTTGGACCCGCGAGGAGGAATAATGCGCGGCCGAGCAGGAGGTCGCGTCGAGGCGGTTCAGGCAGATGCGAGGTCGCGACCCGCATTGGGGATCCGCAACATCAAGGCAACGCGCCTACCGTGAACATGGGGACGCAACCGCGGTGCTAATGGTGAGCCCACCCGAACTTGCGATCCCAGAGATCGCCGGGTCGATCTCCCCGGGTAGAAACAACGACGCAGGTTGAGTAAACCTCCTCCACCTCTGTCGCACGTGCACGTCATATAAACAATGGGAGTGCCGGCAAGCGAGTGAATGGTTCAGGGCGCGCGTGGAGGGGTAAAGTGTGGGCAACTCCCACGTCTTCCCAAACACCTGGCCGGCAATGAAGGGCAGGTCGAGTGGGAGGGGGGGGGGTACCTTCCGCCAGCAATGGCGTGAACGAGGAATTGCAGGGCTGCGCCATTAATTTCACACCTCCCACGCCAGCAATGGCGTGAACGAGGAATTGCAGGGCTGCGCCTTTAACTTCACACCTCCCATTAGAGACACTGCAGAGAGCGGTTCGAGAGTCAGGGACATCTCTAGCCGAAGCTTCACTGTTAGAAGTCTAAGTCATCGTTTTTTTTTTGCTGAAAAAAAAACGTGGCACCATTCTGGCATCAAAATTTGCCACTGAAAGCGCCATCGCATTAATACTCAACTATAAAAAGATATATATCTATCCACTGCCAGATGAAGGCCTCCACACGCCGTGCCGGTCACGGGAATTGTTTGGCCATACTTCACCACGTTTGTCAGTGGGAGTCAGTCAAATGAGAGGGAGGGTGCAGGTCCAGTTGAGATGTCACAGGCCAACTGATGTTAGCTGTGGCCGGGAATGGAACTCAAGGGGGGGCGGGCAGATTCGTAGCGCACTGTGCTAACCATTGCACCACCGCTCCACCCCCACCACGTTGTTGTAAAGGGATGGGTGCTGTGAGGGGGGTGAATGACATTCGCTGTCATTTGTGTAGCGAAGCAGGCGTCTCAACCCACAATCTTCCTGCTGCCCCATTCTACAGCTCAATTGTTCCGTGCTTACCAATAATTTCCGCTCTAATGTAAAATACAATTAATCTTCAGTGGGGGTGGGGGGGGGGGGACTGGACGATTTTTATGACTATTTGGGGGGAATGGGGGTGGTTGGAGGGGGCATGTGATGCACAGGGCAGGTCCAGGTGGATGCGCGTGCACATGGACTGATGCTGCCCCACGTGCACGCGCGCTGCTCCCCAGTGCTCAGGTAAACTCCTCGTTCCTGCCTTGAAACCAGCCCCATCACCTCTCCCTGGCCCTGCCCCGCAGCTACCACCAGGAGTACCCCTTTCACTACTTCCGCTATCACTACCCCTATCACTATCATTACTGCCCCTTTCACTACCCCAACCCCTATGACTACCGCTATCACTACCCCTATCAGTACTACCCCTATCACTACCCCTATCACTACTACTCCTATCACTACTACTCCTATCACTACCACTACCCCTATCACTACTACCCCTACCCCTTTCACTACCCCTATCACTACAACTACCCCTATCATGACTACCCCTACCCCTTTCACTACCCCTATCACTACCCCTATCACTACTACCCCTATCACTACCCCAACTCCTATCACTACTACCCCTTTCACTACTCCAACCCCTATCACTACTACCCCTATCACTACCCCTATCACTACCCCTAACCCATCCCCTATCTCTACTACCCCCATCACTACCGCAACCCCTATCACTACTACCCCTATTACTACTACCCTATCACTACCCCTAACATAACCCGTACCCCAACCCCTATCACTACTACCGCTGTCACTACCCCTATCACTATCCCTAACCTAACCTAACCCGTACCCCAACCCCTATCACTACTACCGCTGTCACTACCCCTATCACTACTACCCTATCACTACCCCTATCACTACCCCTAACCCAACCCCTATCACTACTACCCCTATCACTACTACCCTATCACTACCCCTATCACTACCCCTAACCCAACCCCTATCACTACTACCCCCATCACTACCCCTATCACTATCCCTAACCTAACCCGTACCCCAACCCCTATCACTACTACCGCTGTCACTACCCCTATCACTATCCTCACCGCTTCCCTCTACCACGAACCCCTCCTCCCACCTGTTCTCTTGTCACCATCAACTGCACTCTCCCACAATCATCTCACGTATAGTTTGACGATTGCTGCAAAGCGCATTGTATTAAAGCGCAATAGACATCTCGACACGATTAGACGAGAAGGAGCGCTCGCGATGCCAGTTCCCTATCCACAGAGGAAGCGCTTCACACCTTCGCAACACGAAGCGTCGCTCTGGGCTGCTTTGTTGGATGTTAGCCGAGAGCTGGGCTGTAATGCGATTGTTAAAGTAATCGATTGCTCTACCGATTATCGATTGATTGTGAAAAAAATGTGAAAAAAGTCTCAATTCTGTTCCTGCATGTGCCGCTGGACGGGAGGTGAGCAACGGGGCTTGGTGACGTCTTCGGACGTCGCCAGCCGCGTTACGCTGGGCGTGGCCTATAGGGGAGGGGGGTTTCCAGCCTTCGGGCTACAAGATGTGGGAGCGGCCGTCCGTTTTTTTTTTAATTGACCACTAAAAATTGGCAATTACAATCTTCTGTCAATGTCTCGACGTAGCCCAGTAAAGGTCCCAGCTCCGATGAGCTCTGTCCTTGTCATCATTACCGTCTCATGCAGAGTGCGCACGATGCATTCGCGTGACCGTCACCCCCCAAACATATCGAAGCTTCTTTTAATAATTAAGGTTTTTGGGGTTAGTTCGCGTAAGTGTATATGTGCCGTAACCCTCCACCACCCGACACAGCCAATCAGTACGGGATTTGTCACGTAAACAAAACGCACCAAGGAGTTATAACTTCAGCCCACCGGTGCGTTGGAGAGTAAATCCACAACATTTACAATGCGCCTTAATGCGGGTGCTGCCACGGCTTGCAAATGACGCACATGACCGAGATCCAACAAGGGTTGCACATTTACTGCCTCTTGCAGGATCGCCGGTGAATCAATGGACACGTAAACACACGGAACGTTGGGCCGACGTTGCATCAACGTTCATCCGACGGTTCCAACCACGTGCCAACGTTGGCCCAACGTTAAATGTTTACAGGGGTATACAGCCCACACTTTGGAGGCTGGGGGCGGGGGCTGGGGGAGTCCCACGAACGAATGTTTCTCAGCGGTTATTGTTCGGTGACACAAGCTCACGGTGTGTCCTGCAAGGTCTTTGTTGTGTTTGTGTAGTGTAGCGGTGAGCGCCGCGCTGCACGACACGAACCCGGCGACCCGAGTTCGATTGCCGCTCACCGCCAGCACCAGTGACGATTATCTGATTCGGTCCTGGGCCTCCCCTAGGTCGACTCGGCTTCGAATGAGTACCTCGTGCTGTGCGTAAACATCGCCACGAGGGAGACAAAGGCTGCCCGGCGTGGTGCTGGCCACCCAGCTTCTCGTGTGCCATGCCGGCCTTCATAGGTGCTCGCTAACAGAACTTGACCCAACATTCTGTTAAGGCTATACGGGGGATCTTTGTGTGTTTGTTTGCTTGTTTTCGTTGCGTGGGGGATCCCCAGAGCGTCCTATGGAGTGCTCCTGCCAACACCCATATGGTAATCCAGCAACATTTGTTCACAATCCTTACTCTGGACCGGCTTCACAATTCCGCGTCTCATCAGCAGAGTCAGGCTTGTCAAATAAACTCCGCTCGATGCTATTGGCCTGAAACGCCAGCAGGTTGGAGCACAGACAGGGTCCATTTCGTCATGGATTTGAGGAGTTCAATTGAAGCACAGTGAGACTGCATCTACACAGCTACTGGATACTGACTCGCTACCGAATCTACTGTTTGTCCACGCTACTATTATATATATTTTTTTAAGGACACACATCGTTATTTGACGAATGTGTTGCGTAGTCGTCGTTCATTGTGCTTGTATGCCAACGCAACAGCCGCAGCATCAGCAGATAATCCGTGCGTTCCGTCGTCAGCTTTCATTCAGCATCACAAATCTCGTTTCCAAACATTCTGGAGAGGTGTCCGGACCCCCAGTTGCTTGCCTCCCCCCGCCCCCCATCCTTGAAGGAAACAAATACGACGGAGAAAGAGCAACAAGAAGTCTCACCCATCCCCGAGACCCAGCACTCGTTCCACGTGTCTGTTGTAGAGAGAGAGAGACGTGTCATGACTGCCCTCTGGTGGCGACGGTGGTGGTGGTGGTGTTGCCGATGAACTGAAATTGATTACAGCTAGAAGGCCTAAATGTTGAGTTACCCAGTAAACTTGCCAGCCAACGTTGGCTCAACGTTGGTCCAACGCTGAACCAATGTTGAGCTAATGTTGGGGCAACGTTGAGCCAACGTTAAGCCAGCGATGGGCCAACGTTGAGCGAGCGTTGAACTAACGTTGGGCCAACGTTGAGTCAACGTTGGCATGTTTACTGGGTAGGCTAATACAAAAAACTAAAAGTAATAATTATCGTCGTTGTAGAGAATACAAATAACCACATAAATAACCAATGTCTCTTTCAATATATCCGTCTCTCTACAGTAAAAAGTAAATACAAGTTGCATTGCGACTGATGGGTTTAATAAATACTCGCATTCTTTACGTGTTTAGACGGATTATTTTTCTCCTTATTGATTTGACAATTTAAAAACCCGGTCATCAGAAATCGTCGTTTTCAAATACAATTCTCATCAGGGCCCCCATGGTGTAAAACAAATCCAGTGTCCAACTCTCAGTATCTAATTTGTCTCTCTCTCTCTCTCTGTCTACTGGCCTCTCTCTATGTATGTACTATGAGGAAGGGCCATTGTCGGAAACGTCGCCCGTTTTATAAAATGTGTTTTTTCCCTCTTAAGGACACACACAGATACACACAGTGTTATGTTGACGAATGTGCTGAGTATTTGTGGCTACGGTATTTAGTGCGTCCCATGTAGAAGGGGAGGAGAGGGATCCCAGAGGTAGGGGGGGGTCCCTGGTATTCCGTGGGGTTGTGGGGGCGGTGTGAGTTACCACTAACCTCGGCCGTGAGCCGTTAGGGAGTGAGGGTTATTTGTGTGTTTTGTGCCAGACTAATATGGTCACGCACCTACCCGAATATAAGACGCAGACCCCCCTCCCCACCCCTCTCCCCACTCCTCTCCCCACTCCCTCCCTCTCCAATGTTTTCTTTAAAATAAAAAGGAAATAAATGTCCGTCTTATAATCCGGCGAACGCGGTGTTAGCACCGCCACGGCGCAGTGAAGGCCGCGGCCGTGGAGCCCTCTGGCGGGCGGGGAGCGGTGGCGCAGTGGTTAGCGCACTGCGCCACGATCTCTCCCGACGACTCGAGTTCACATTCCCGTTCACTGCCAATGTCAGTGGCGAATTGCTGAACCGGATTCTGCGCCTCGCCTAGGTCGACTCGTCCTCGAATGAGTACCTGGTGCAGTGTGTAGCACTGGAGAGACAAAGGCGGCCGGGCGTGTTTCAGGCCACACCCACCCTCTCGTGTGCCGTGCCGGCCTTAAAAGGTGATCGCAAACAGCACTTTGCCCCAAGAGTCTTTTAAAGTCTATACGGGGGATCTTTGTCTTTGTATACGCCCAAAGATCTGACTACAAAGTTTGAGTTAACTATCCATGAATGCTTGTCAGTGGCGAGTCGTAGCTTTAGTTGTAACATGGGTCTCCACTATGTCAACTCGGCCTTAAATGAGCACCAGCATGGTGCAGTGTGGCAACATCGGCAACGGAGAGACGACGCGAAGCATTCTGCAGCCCCTCGGGTTGCCACCTGTCCTGTCATCTTATTTTTAAAAAAATGTTTGCCAAACTAAGTGGAAATTTGATTTAACGTGAATGTTTTTCGTTTAGTCTTTGTACGATTGTGACGGGGCCGAGACCGTCAATTCTCTACACCCGAGAAGCCGCTTTGACAATGCGTGGCTGAAACATGGATTAGAACCCAGGTATTCAGCAGCTTTGGTGTTATTGAGTGATCGGGTAATTGCTCTCCCAATGTTACCGGAAACAATATTAATCCGTATCCGCCCTTCTCTTTGGCGGCTTCTTTTCCCCGATGTCTGCTCCCCCAACCACACGATTAATACCTCTCGCGATGCTGTCGGTTGCTGGCCGCTTGGCGCGTCGGGCCTTTGAGGCTGTGCTCAGCCTCAACCCTAGCCCCGTCGAGCCCACCCCTCTCTCTCTATGGCGAGTGTCACCGCAAGGGCTTCACGCCCTTGATGATCGCGCTCGCAACTTGTGCACAGAGTGAACACGTTAGGCCAAGTTCGCATGGCATCACCCGTAATACCGGTACTATAATAATGGAGATGATATTCGTAATAATAATCATGGTAATGACGATTTCACGTCATTTTCTTCAGAAAGTCTCATTGAGATTGAGGTCAATTTTTTTGTCCACGAGGGGATAAATATCCATTTGCATATATGGCCAATTGCATATATGTAGATAAATGGCAAATTGCATATATGGGGATATATGGCCAATTCAATTGGAATTCTTGCTTTGCATGTCAAATAGGATTTTTTTATAACGAGTACCCGGAGAAAACCCACGCATGGACAATAAAACAATAATACTCATCAACAGTCCACATCCGGCAGGCTCACGAACCCAACTCGCCGTCCCTTGGCCACCCCATTGAGGGATTTGGGAGTTTCGCAGAGCTCTGCATGGTCCACCAACCCTTGCCTCCAAAGTGCTAGAACGCAGGCGTTGGGGCCGCCGCGAACCAGGGTCGACTCCTGGTGGAGTCTTTTGTTGTCTCCTGCCCGAGGGCTTCAATTTATTCACTGAATAATTACCGCGTGGCTCGTTAGACCGGAACGGTGGACACATTGATGAAGTCACAACCATTCTCGTCGGAGATGCGGGTAAGGGCACACACAAAAAAGCTGTTCTAAAAGAAACGAGCTTTCAATCTGCATGATTGAAAAGTGCATAACCCCGCCGGCTTCCTTATATATCGGAGGGTAGAGTGTTCCAGACGGCACTTGGAAAGCGCATTCGAAATCGTGCGATTCAGTGGCCGTCTCTGTTTGATAGTTGTCCTGGCTCCGGGTGAAATGAAGCTTGAAGCCCTGTCGTGTTACCCCCGTTACCCCCCTCACCAAACCCCCTAGAGCGAAACGTCGGACATTGTGGCGAGCAAAACACGGCACGTCCCGAACACAAATCGCAGAGATGAGAAAACTACAACTTGTTGTTTGTTTTGTTTTCGTTTGTAAACTTGACTAATGTTCCTTGAAATTGGAGAAGCATACGCGTATATAATGCATGTGTCAATGCCTTTCTTTTTTATCTTGTGTAGAATATAAATTGGTGACTCAAAAGACAAAAAGTTGTTTCATTACGTAAACATTAAATTGCATTTTAGTTGTCCGGCCTCGTTGAGCAGTGATTTCCAGCGAACGAAATTTACGCTGCTGCCAACCTTAACATGATTTTGATTCGAATATTTTGTTTAATTCACTGCCAAATAGCAGTCTTTGGCTCAATCCCCTTCCATGTCTGTGTGATCATGAGCCTCCTTGATTTCTCTGTGTGCCCCCGATCCCAGCTCACACACAGCATCTTCACGCAGGGCATCTTCACTCACAGCATCTTCACTCACAGCATCTTCACTTACAGCATCTTCACCCACAGCATCTTCACTTACAGCATCACCACACACAGCATCTTCACTTACATCATCTTCACTTACAGCATCACCACACACAGCATCTTCACTTATAGCATCACCACACACAGCATCTTCACTTACAGCATCTTCACTTACAGCATCATCACGCACAGCATCTTCACTTACAGCATCTTCACTTACAGCATCTTCACTTACAGCATCACCACACACAGAATCTTCACTTACAGCATCTTCACTTACAGCATCTTCACTTACAGCATCATCACTCACAGCATCTTCACTCACAGCATCTTCACTTACAGCATCTTCACGCACAGCATCATCACGCACAGCATCACCACACACACAGCATCACCACACACACACACATCAACACACAGCATCATCTTCACTCACAACATCACCACACACATCTTCACTCACAGCATCACCACACACAGCATCACCACACACACACACATGAACACACAGCATCATCTTCACTCACAGCATCACCACACACAACATCTTCACTCACAGCATCACCACACACAGCATCATCTTCACACACAGCATCGTCATCAATGCTCTCACCTCTGCCATTGCGCCCGATCTCCATTTGCTCCATTTTCCGATTCGTTCAACCCTGCCCTCCACCTGGGCCTTCTCTAGACCCTCCTCCCCACTCTTTTTTTCCAGGTGTAGGTGTATATATTTATGTTTGTTCGAACTACTTTTCCCCCCAAACCACCTTTTCCTCGAATACCCATCACTTGATTATTCGACCAAAAAGAATTGAAAAAAAAAACCATCATTTATTAAAATTGGAAACCCAGTGTCTGTCAAAGTTAGTGTTCAATGTAATACAAACTAAGATTAGGGTTTACCCTTTCTTGCAATAACACAGGTTTAAAGATGTTCAAACACCAAATGACACCTTTTGCAAGGAACCCAGTCTGCATTAACCACATGTACTTGTGGTGAACATGCAAACAAACGTGCTCTGATAATAATCTCTGCATTGTCCTTGAAACTGATGGGCCTACACCAGAGACAGCCTTCTTCGTGGCCCAGTCTCACCACCAGTGTGTCAGACCAGAGAACGCCAAAAGGCGACCAGTACAAAGACAATGCCACACGTAGCAGGACATGTATAGCTCGGGGTGCTCCTTCTTTGCGCCGTCGTTTAAACGCCTGAATGAATCTGTGTCGGAAAACTTATACGGTACCATTTCTACACGGTTACACGCAACGTCTTAAACCCGCATGCATGGTGTTCATGAAACTATATTACCCACGTGTATGTTTTATGTTTGTTGTTTGAGTGATGTTGGTGGTGTGTGTGTGCGCGCGCGTGTTGAGTGTGTTGCAAATTGCACATTAGTGCCAGTGGCATCGTGTTAAAGAAGCCTGGCTTTGTGATTTTACGAGAAGCTGCTGTGGAACTTCTGAAATGCGGAGGAGTCAAATCTTAAGAATGTATTGGGCAGCACCGCTTTAGCGTGAGGTCTGCGACAGCCGTAGGAGCGGGGACTGCATAAAGCAAACAGCAATGTACCACTCCCTGCTCTATTTTGTACAATGGGATTTGGTTGGGATTGAGGTTTGAATCTGGGGGGAGGTGGGGCGGTTGTGACTCCTGTGTATGTAACTTTACTGCCACAAGGAGAACGAGGCATCAACTCCTCCTCCTCGGCTGCCGTCGAGGAATACAGAATGTATGATATTGTACAGCTTTTTTTTCTAATTTTTTGCATTAAAGAGCTAAACTTGCGTGATTTGAAAAAAAAAGCGACGAAGCCCTGCGCGTTGTCATTCTGTGCCTCGAGAGTTGCGTGTTCGCCTCGATCGTTCATCCCGCAGGCGCACGGCGTGGACACGCCACAGCCCCATCTCGATTGACAACTCAGTTCTTTAGCGCTGCTCTGTTTGGTGTTGAGTTTCGTTGTCCTTCCCCCGCACCTCCGATGAGCACGGCTGGATACGTACGCTGCGAGAGAAGTTCAACGTGCGGTGCGTACACAGTGGGTGACGTCACCGTCACGGTGGCTTCCCACACAAGAGCTCTACAGCCCCCCCCCCTCCAATACCCCCTCTCTGACTCCCCCCCCCCCCTCAGACAGCCCCGACTCCCCCTAACCACCCCTCCGACCCCGCCCATCAACCCCCCCGACGCCCTCGACCCCCCCCCCAAACCCCCTCGACCCCCCCGACCCCCCATGTGAGCGGGCGAAGGAGCCTGGGGCCCCGTTGTGCCGCGACGCGAAATTTCGTGAGCACCAGACAATTGGTCAAGAGGTATAACCACTTTATTGCTTTAAACTTTACACGTGTGTATATATATGCATCAGCTCTATGTGTGCGTGTTGCGTGATCTATCTCGTGGTATTGCTGGACGATACGCAATTCATGCAGGCAGGCTGTGTGCGGAGAGGGTTGTGCCCTTGGCCGTGCGTGCGTTGAGCCCGGGGCACGCGGAGCGTCAAGACGGTCGACGGCGACGCCAACTCGTCAAGTCTCGTTGCAGCCAGCGGATGGAGCGAGCGGGGATTAATCGCAGGGCCGCCGTTGCCCCCCCCCCCCCCGCCGTTACTTTTCCTTTTCGCACTTTAATGAGCAACGCGTGCGGGGACGCCGTGCGGGTGCGAACTCGACGCTTCGCAAAGAGCGGCGTGCCGCATCTCCCACGATCCCACGAATAGAGAGATTCGTGGGAGATGATGCCACGGTGAGTGCAATGGTGAGCGCACCGGACCTTGCCACCACCCAGGCTGTCAGCTTGAAACGGTGGGGGAAGTTTCTTAAAGCCTCCCCCGTCTCCCTCGAGCCGCCGCCTCCGTCCACCCCAGCAGTTTAAATGAAGTCAAGACATTTACGTCGGATGGCTGGTCGCGTGCAACGGGCTGAAGCGTGGGAACCTCCCGTCTCTTCCGAGACGTCTGGCCGGCATGGAAGAGTAGGCCAAATACCCACTAGAGCGGCTCTCTCTCTCTCGAGCGCCCTCTAGTGGAGGCGCTTCCGCCAGTAGTGGCATGAGCAAGGACATTGCAAGGCTGCGCATCTACCCTTTTGCAATATAAATACAACTAAGCGATATAGCTCAACTCCACATGATCAGACATGGTCTATCCACTGCTGAATTAAGAATGCCCATCGTCCTTGCTATCCACCACGGTCCTGCAATGACACAACACGTCTAGCTACTGAACATGAGACCCCATCTGGCTACTGAACATGAGCCCCCATCTCTTCGGCGGTCGTCCTCCAGCTTTCAGCTCAACTGACTCGAATCAAACGTTGACCTTTTACCTTGATCGGAATAAGTTGGGTGAGTCTTACCGTCCATCCGTCTAAATCAGCTCAAGCCTTCCGTAAGTCACGTGACTTGTGTTGTGGCCACGCCCCAACCTGAATCCCTCCCCTCTCCCCACCCCCTGTGGAAACAGACACCGCTCCGTGCAGCAGCAGTGGCGGGGTCGAGCGCCTCATGTAGCCTCTTCCTATCCTCATCTCTCCTGACCATTTGCTCCCGTTTCTTCCATATTTCCCCCTATTTTTTTCCATTCTTCCTCTTCTATCTTTCCCCTTTCCCGTTCCTTTTCCCATTCGTTACATCATTGAGTCTGCTCCCCTCCCCGGGGTGTGCCACGGGCACAACTATCGCTCGGTTTGGTTTTCTCTCACAGCAGAATAGTTTCCGATGGGTCACCACTGGTCACTGATGCTGTGATCTGTTTCACCGCTCGAGTTTTACGACAGTGTCCTGCTTTGTCGCTGTGATTTGACGGAATCTATCGCATGCAGCCTACTCAGTCTCAAAACTCATTCACTGGATCCGATCTGCATATCGAGCGAGTAGGAGTCCTATTGAGAAATAAGTACGCGTCTCAGATCAAACATCTTCCAAATAAATTTCGATTTATATTCGAAAAAACAGCGCTCATTGGAATCGAAAAAGTTATTTGGAGACCCGGAATGGTGTTTGTCTAAATTTAGAGTGTTTATCTAAATTTAGAGTGTTTATCTAAATTTAGAGTGTTTATCTAAATTTAGAGTGTTTATCTAAATTTAGAGTGTTTATCTAAATTTAGAGTGTTTATCTAAATTTAGAGTGTTTATCTAAATTTAGAGTGTTTATCTATATTTAGAGTGTTTATCCCGTAAATCGATCGGGTTAAATATAAGGAAAACAGGCGCCACGTGCCTAATGGGAACAGACATGGATTTCTTGAAAACTTGCTGTTGTGAGAATCTATGAAAGTCCTTAGCACATCTTGGAAACTTATTTTCGCTACCTACAGCAAGTCGGTAGCGTCATACGCGCATACATTTAATTAAATCAGGTTTCTGCGCCTAAAACCAGACGTGTAATGTTTTGTAAATGTTTATTTTGACGTGCACAACATCTACTTCGCTCACCTATGGTGATGGCAACATGGGAAGTGAAAGCACGCTACTCACAACCAGTGGCGTGGAATGGTAGTTGCTACGGGGCCTGGTGCAAGGGATGGATTTCCCACCTCTTCGTAGTCTGGCGACTGAACTTCCTTCGGAGGGGGGGGGGGGGCATGGGGCTGTGGCGCAGTTGCACTGCCTGCACACTCCATAACCACACCCAGACCCAGGGATTCATTTCGGCCGGGAGTATGTAGGCTGGCGGGCCCCAAAAAAATATATATTCGCACTCTGCACATCGCGTCCAGTATAGCTCTCGCTATGGCCGTGGCTGCTGCTGCTCACGTGCCACCTTCTCCCCAGTCTTAGTGGGCGACAGACATGGAAGTTATTCGGTGAGATATTAAGCCGTGCCTCCGCCGCTGTTTCGGACGCGGCGAGATCGGACGTGGGGGTGGGGGGGGGGGCGAATCGGAGCGAGTCACCTCGCTCCGGACTTGCCACCTCACCATCCGCGACCTCGCCCGCTCGACCGCCCGCTCGACCGCCCGCTCGACCGCCCGCTCGACCGCCCGCTCGACCGCCTGCCCGCGCTCAGTCGACGTGCAGTTGCTTGCTGCCCATGACGATCATGCCAGCCAGCCAGGGTGGCAGGAAGAGCCCCAGGGTGCCCATCATGCACACGATGATGAAGGTCCACAGGAAGATCCTGTCCACCACCATCGCCACGTACTTCCAATCTTGCTTAACCTGCACGGGGTGGGATGGGACGGGGAGAGAGCGTCACAACAGCAAGGACACGAGTTCAATTCCCGACTGGGGCATATTCCTGCATGACGTTTGTATGCTCCTCGCCCTCCCATAGCTACCACAAACAAAATGTAAAATGGTATTGGCCGAAACATGTCAAGGCAGAAAAACGACCTTTCATATTACTCAATTGGGAGTACACAAAGGAACGTCGTCTCCTATTGGGGAAAAAAGTGGCAGGATCCTCCTGAAAAGGAGCATTGAGACTCATTGAGGCTTTCCTTGGTAAACAATTAGAACAATCGTAGGAGTCTGGAGAGTGGAGATTACACGGCGCGCATGTTCCCCTGTATTTTAAACCAAAAGTTGGGGAGTGCGTCTTGTATTCCAGTAGCGTGGTTGGCTACGTAGGGTGCGAAAGAAGTGCAAACAACATCTGTGTGTGCGGATTTACAGATGTATATAAACATATTGACAGCAGGCACGGGTTTTGGGGTGCGTCTTACTTTTCCCCTGGTCTGGAGAATACGGTAATGCGTATGGACTATTGGCAGGGAGGCTACGATCCATGGGCCAAACATTGCCCATGACTTCATTTCACACAGCCCGTGGCAACAACGAGAGACCTAACGCTTCGAAACGGACCCCAAATGTGATTCATCCGTTACCACAGACATCTTAGCCGCACTAGGGCCTGAATGCCAGCCACAGCCCTCCAGGGGTGAGGTCCAGGGGTCTGGGGGAGGTGGGGGGGGAGAGGGAGGGGCGGTTTGGGGTTCCCAGGAAAATATTCCATGAAAATTAAGTCCTGGCTGCACTAATCGGGTCCTAGAGGGGAATATTGTTTTTGTTAAGTTTAGTATGCTCAGCCACTTTTGTACCTGCAAGTCCCGCGTGCAGTGGCAGGTGACGAGGTGAAACGTGACGGTCAGCGCGCTGCACTACGAACCAAACGACCCGAGTTCGATTCCCGCCCATGGCCAATACCAGTTGCGATTATCTGCACCGATCCTGGGCTCCCCTAGATCGACTCAGCTTCAAATGAGTACCTGGTGTGGTGTGTAAATACCGTCACTAGGGAGACAAAGGCGCTCGGGTGATGTGCTGGCCACCCACCCCTCTCGTGCGCCGTGCCGACCTTCATAGGTGCTGCTCGCTAACAACCCTTGCCCCAACAGTCTCTTAAGGCTATTCGGGGGGGTCTTTGTCTTTGTTTGGCCCTTCCACGGGTTATTAAAAGTCCTACTCTGCCTTCAGACACAAGCCGGTCGCATCGCGACTCCTTGGGGCCGTTTAAACGTTCTCGTTCTCAAGTTTGCTTCAGGCTGAGCGAGCTGGTCCGTTGGTAGTTGGCCCCATCTTTGGCGGATGGATAATTTGCACGGCGGCTTCTTGAGCCACACGCAACACACAGACACACACAACACACAAACACAACACACAGACACACACAACACACAAACACAACACACTGACACACAACACACAGACACAACACACAGACACAACACACACAACACACAGACACACACAACACACAAACACAACACACAGACACACACAAACACAACACACAGACACACAACACACAGACACAACACACACACAAAACACACAGACACAACACACAGACACAACACACAGACACAACACACAGACACAACACACAGACACAACACACACAGACAACACACAACACACAGACACAACACACACACACAGACACAACACAGACACAACACACAGACACGACACACAGACACAACACACACACAAAACACACAGACACAACACACAGACACAACACACACAACACACAGACACAACACACAGACACAACACACAAACACAACACACACACAGACAACACACAACACACAGACACAACACACAACACACAGACACACAACACACACAGACAACACACACAACACACAGACACAACACACAGACACAACACACAGACACAACACACACAACACACAGACACAACACACAGACACAACACACAGACACAACACACAGACACAACACACAGACACAACACACACAACACGCCCGAGAGCATTTTCCGCGATCTCACGATTTTCCGATCTATAATCGTGAAAGCCATAAACGCCACCCCCCGTCGAGTGGCTTGGGGAACCGGGGGGGGGGGGGACTCAATAAATCTACGGCGCCGATCTTATAGGTCGAGGACCCCCGGGTAATGGGCCGAATTGACGCTAATGGTAATTTATCGTGGAGCCAGCTCAGCACGAAAGAGCCGGCGACTATAGATAGCATTGCGATTTACAGGCGCCGTGCCCGCTCCATTCACAGTCTCGCACCCCCAGATCTCCTGGTGCGGCCTCGAGTTTCGGAGATCGAGGATTCACGGAGTATCACCGACGTAAATTACGCGGTCGAACTATATCGATAATAGCAGGGTGAGATGTTAACTACCTCGCCTGGTATACAGGAGGTTGTGGGATCGATCCCGACCCTGCTGTATATTTGGAGTTTGTGCATCTCTCTCATCATCACGGTGGCTAGGAGATGTTAACTACCTCGCCTGGTATACAGGAGGTTGTGGGATCGATCCCGACCCTGCTGTATATTTGGAGTTTGCGTATCTCTCTCTCTCATCATCACGGTGGCTAGGAGATGTTAACTACCTCGCCTGGTATACAGGAGGTTGTGGGATCGATCCTGACCCTGCTGTATATTTGGAGTTTGCGTATCTCTCTCTCTCATCATCACGGTGGCTAGGAGATGTTAACTACCTCGCCTGGTATACAGGAGGTTGTGGGATCGATCCCGACCCTGCTGTATATTTGGAGTTTGCGTATCTCTCTCTCTCATCATCACGGTGGCTAGGAGATGTTAACTACCTCGCCTGGTATACAGGAGGTTGTGGGATCGATCCCGACCCTGCTGTATATTTGGAGTTTGCGTATCTCTCTCTCATCATCACGGTGGCTAGGAGATGTTAACTACCTCGCCTGGTATACAGGAGGTTGTGGGATCGATCCTGACCCTGCTGTATATTTGGAGTTTGCGTATCTCTCTCTCTCATCATCACGGTGGCTAGGAGATGTTAACTACCTCGCCTGGTATACAGGAGGTTGTGGGATCGATCCCGACCCTGCTGTATATTTGGAGTTTGCGTATCTCTCTCTCTCTCTCTCATCATCACGGTGGCTAGGAGATGTTAACTACCTCGCCTGGTATACAGGAGGTTGTGGGATCGATCCTGACCCTGCTGTATATTTGGAGTTTGCGTATCTCTCTCTCTCATCATCACGGTGGCTAGGAGATGTTAACTACCTCGCCTGGTATACAGGAGGTTGTGGGATCGATCCCGACCCTGCTGTATATTTGGAGTTTGCGTATCTCTCTCTCTCTCTCATCATCATGGTGGCTAGGAGATGTTAACTACCTCGCCTGGTATACAGGAGGTTGTGGGATCGATCCCGACCCTGCTGTATATTTGGAGTTTGCGTATCTCTCTCTCATCATCACGGTGGCTAGGAGGTGTTAACTACCTCGCCTGGTATACAGGAGGTTGTGGGATCGATCCTGACCCTGCTGTATATTTGGAGTTTGCGTATCTCTCTCTCTCATCATCACGGTGGCTAGGAGATGTTAACTACCTCGCCTGGTATACAGGAGGTTGTGGGATCGATCCCGACCCTGCTGTATATTTGGAGTTTGCGTATCTCTCTCTCTCTCATCATCACGGTGGCTAGGAGATGTTAACTACCTCGCCTGGTATACAGGAGGTTGTGGGATCGATCCCGACCCTGCTGTATATTTGGAGTTTGCGTATCTCTCTCTCTCATCATCACGGTGGCTAGGAGATGTTAACTACCTCGCCTGGTATACAGGAGGTTGTGGGATCGATCCCGACCCTGCCGTATATTTGGAGTTTGCGTGTCTCTCTCTCTCGCTGTGGTCGCGTGGATTGTTCTCCGCGTCGTCCGGTTTCCCCCTCCACATTTAGAATCAACATCACGCGTGTGGAGCATTTGACAGCAATAGATTTCCACACGATGATAAGCCACTTCGTTGGGCTATCATTTGTGGCCAGGTCGCTTTTGAAAAAGAGTTACACAGCTCAATGGGCCTTATCTGGTCCTTTTTTTTGCTTAAATGTAGTTTAGTTTTAGCATGATTTGAAGCTTTCGTGACTGCAGAAATAACATGTTATTTTATACCTACGTGACTTTACCGAAAGAACCAAAGAGTATAGTTTTAGCATGTCGTACATGCGCAGCACATTTGAGATATATATTTATTTTTCATCCATCCACTGCTGGATGCGTTATATTGGACCATAGTTCACCACGCTGGTGAGTGCCGATTGAGGCGAAGGTGTGGGGGTGGAGGGGGACATCAATGGGTTTTCCTGCACCGCTCCCTGCTGCCCAAATTGTCTACTGCACCTCGAGATGGACCCACGGTGGCGGTCACCCAACCCCAGCGCTGTCCAAGCTCTGAGCAGGCTCAACTCCTGCTTGGCTTCGCAAGGTCTGACAAGATCGGGCGCGTCGCGGGTGAATTGATCGTGGGACGAAGGTAGCGCCGCTGTGAAAATTAACGGCGTATTTCTATTTATTCGTGAAATGTGTTGGTTGGCGAGTCTGAATACACGCTGAGTGGAACTGGCCAGACAACTCAATGCAGTGGGCCCTGCTGGAACCCACTCAGACGTATACATAAAAAAATAATTATCAGCCATGGTCGCTCCCCCCCCCCCCCAAGCCGTTTCAATCTCTCTCTCGATCCAAGCAGACGTCTCCGTACTCCTTTGCACAATTTTCAGTTTTTGTTCCCTGTAATTCGTGAACGACCACGTGTCGTTCATTGGTAGCCTGTATCAATACTCTTTGGTTATTTCGGTAAAGTCACGTAGGTGGGAAAGCACCTGATGACGGGCGCTTGTGTTGCGCCCGAAACGTCGTGATTTATTTTATTTTGTACCTACGTGACTTTACCGAAAGAACCAAAGAGTATGGATTCCTGCAATCACGAAAGCTTCAAATCAAGCGTGTATCAAGTTAGGTGACGTAATTTGAACTTGTTTTTCCCATCTCTGCCTGTGCCCGGCTCCTCGTCCAATTAATAACCGGAGCTCAGTCGGGCACTTCTATCACCACGACCCCAATCCAGAGTCACAACGAGACATGGTGTGTCCCCCACCGCTCCTCCACTGCCCCCACCCCCCTTACTGCGGTACCCCCCCATGAAAAACGTTACGCACCAATGCTCGCCTAATTTCCAACATTTCGGCAACACATTCGGACCGCCCTTGCCTGTCCCCCCACCCGCCCTTGCCACGGCACCACCACCACCCGACCCGGAGTCCCCTGCGGTTTGCCCTGCGGTTACCCGCAGGGACACCGCCCCCGGTCGAAGTGAAACGAGCCCAGGGCGCCGCGTTACCGACAAGTCGGCGTCCTCCGCGCGCAGGTGATTGGCGATGTACTGCACCCCCTCCACGGCCAGCAGCAGGTTGCGCGAGAAGGCGCAGCGGCTGCAGTCCGCGTAGTCGTCTCCGTGAGACGACGGAGGAGGAGGCGTGAGCTGTTGGGAAAGCGGAGCAGGTTGCGGAGGGAGAGACGGCGCGAACCCGCACGCCGTCGGCGACTCGCGGGCGGCGGCGGCGGCGGCGGCGGCGGCGTCGGGCGAGAGGTCTTCGCGGGAGCGACGCGGCGACGGCGGCGTGCTGAGCCTCCCGGGCAGCCCCCGGGCCCTCTCGGCGGCGTCCCCCGAGACGGCGCCGGCGACGACGGCGGTCCTCGGGGCCTCGTCCGCCACGGCCGGGGCGAGGGCGGCGGCTGCGGCGGCGGTGGCGGCGGCGGCCTCGGCCACGCTCTGGGGCCTCCTCATGACGAGCCAGCGGGGGACGCGGTCGAGGAAGACGCGACGCACCCAACGCGGCATGCAGTGCGTGCCGCGCGAGCGGTGGTGCACGTTGAGCACGAACACCGTGATGACGATGGAGAGCGTCACGAAGATCATGGTAAAGAGGAGGTACTCGCCGATGAGCGGGATGACGAGCGACGTGGACGGGATGATCTCGGTGATGAGCAGCAGGAAGACGGAGAGCGACAGGAGCACGGAGATGCACAGGGTGATCTTCTCGCCGCAGTCCGAGGGCAGGTAGAAGACCAGCACGGTGAGGCACGAGATGAGCAGGCAGGGCACGATGAGGTTGATGGTGTAGAAGAGCGGCAGGCGGCGGATGATGAACGAGTAGGTGATGTCGGGGTAGACCTGCGGACAACAGTCGTACTTCTTAGTGTTGTACGTGCCCACGGCGTGGACGATGGCCCACTCGCCGCTCTCCCAGTAGTCCTTGAGGTCCACGTTGCGGCCCATGCTCTTGAGGTCGATCATGGCCTTGTCGTAGGTCCACGAGCCGAACTTCATGGTGCAGTTCTGCTGGTCGAAGGGGAAGAAGGTGACGTCGATGCTGCAGGAGCTCTTGTAGATGGCGGGCGGCGTCCAGCGCACCGTGCCGTTGTGGTGCACGTTCGCCTTGGTCATGTGCGTCACGATGAAGTCGCCGTCGGCGCTGCGACCGTCGCGGGCGGAGGGGGAGACGGCGAACGCAACGCTCCGATTAGCGGCGTGGTTGGCTACGTACGGAGTGGTAAGAAGTTGGGCGGACGTAAAATGTGCGTACGTAAACGTGCGCACGTAACGTGACGCCGACGGGACAATCGGGACACAATTGGAAATGACGAAACAATACCGGCCATTCCTCGATTTACGAATTCCCGATTGAGCGAATTTTCGCTTGGACGAAATTTGAATTGCGCCCCATGAACAAGAGGCCTCTGGGTCAACGGCGGCGCGCCGCACGCCGTTGACCCCGCATCTTCCTCCCAGTCGGTCCGCAACGTTTGCCTGCGTGTCCTTTACAGTGTGTGTCCCCGAATCTGTCGCGTTGTTTGCCATTTGCCCCGAGCGCCCTTCAACGTGATGAGCGAGCGTACATCAAGCATCGTCGGATATGACTCCGGCGCAGAAATCTCGGCGAGAAAAGCGGTAATGCCCGGTCACGAAAATGGACATCGTGAAAGGGCACGAGAAGGGAGAATGCTTGGCGAAGAGAGGCAGTACGGTATGTTCTCTCAGAACGCGGTAGCTGCGTCCCTGACGAACAAAAATCGCGTTATAACAACACACAGTCCGCGATAACACGGTGAGATGTATATGATGACTCAACAAAGACTGAGTCGCGTGGGTAGCATCTAATAGGATCCAACAGCATCCCGCCTTGTGCGATCCTACGCCGAGGCAGCCGTACGACTGCTTTACTCCGGCTCGCACGACGTAGTTCTGTTCACTCAATGGCGTTATATCCAACTCGCATCCGCGTTATAAAAAAATGTGTTTCCGAATACATTTATCACGTTTTATAAACTAAACTTAATTTTACCAAGTAAGGCCCACTGAGCTATGAAGACATTTTTCAGAAGCGACCTGGCCACAAATGATCGCCCAACGAAGTGGCTTATCACCTGGAGGTTTATAGCAGCCAAATACTCTCAACGCACGTTGATTCTAAATGTGGAGGGAGAAACCGGAGGACTCGGAGAAAAATCCATGCGACCACGAGGATAGAACCCACGACCTCCTGCATATCAAGCGAGGTAGTCTACATCTCGTCAAAATTGGCGAGACGTTTAACTATCCAATTCGCGTTGTGGAAACACACGTCTGTGAAAAAGAGATTTACATCTCATCGGATTCCTCCTGTAACAATTACTGTACGTCTTCTGATCCTCCTGTAACAACTACGTCTTCTGATCCTCCTGTAACAACTACGTCTTCTGATTCTCCTGTAACAACTACGTCTTCTGATTCTCCTGTAACAACTACGTCTTCTGATCCTCCTGTAACAACTACGTCTTCTGATCCTCCTGTAACAACTACGTCTTCTGATTCTCCTGTAACAACTACGTTTTCTGATACTCCTGTAACAACTACGTCTTCTGATCCTCCTGTAACAACTACGTCCTCTGATTCTCCTGTAACAACTACGTCTTCTGATTCTCCTGTAACAACTACGTCTTCTGATCCTCCTGTAACAACTACGTATTCTGATCCTCCTGTAACAACTACGTCTTCTGATCGTCCTGTAACAACTACGTCTTCTGATTCTCCTGTAACAACTATGTCTTCTGATTTTCCTGTAACAACTACGTCTTCTGATCCTCCTGTAACAACTACGTCTTCTGATTCTCCTGTAACAACTACGTCTTGCTGATTTTCCCGTAACAACTACGTCTTCTGATTGTGATGTCGAGATAGCTGTCGGTGGCACGGTAAGGGGGCACCACCCACTTGTTGTAGAGGACGATGTCCGGGATCCAGATCATCTCGGAGGGCACCCGCAGGGAAGTGACGTTGGCGTACTCGGTGGGCTCCCAGCGCAGCTTGTAGTCGTGCCACTCCTGCGCAATAACGACGACAGCAACAACAACAAAGCGCGGTACGACAGCAACAAAGACAACAACAAAAACAACAACATAAACAACAATAACAACAAAAACAACAAACGGAGTTTGCAGCACCCGGCCCTCCGCTGCCCACGATGTGAGTCGCGACAAATGAATGCCCGGTGATCTTAGCGATCGAGTGTGCAGGCGGTGCAACTACGGTGGTGTCCACTTTTGGCCCCGGACTACGAGGCGTGGGGGCGCTCATTCCTTTGCTTGCAGCAGGCCCCATGCTCACCACGCTCACCACCATCGTCACCGCAACCTCACCACGCTCACCACCATCGTCACCGCAATCTCACCACGCTCACCAACATCGTCACCGCAACCTCACCACGCTTACCACCATCGTCACCGCAACCTCACCACGCTCACCAACATCGTCACCGCAACCTCACCACGCTCACCACCATCGTCACCGCAAATCACCACGCTCACCAACATCGTCACCGCAACCTCACCACGCTCACAAACATCGTCACCGCACACTCACCACGCTCACCAACATCGTCACCGCACACTCACCACGCTCACCAACATCGTCAAAGCACACTCACCACGCTCACCACCATCGTCACCGCACCCTCACCACGCTCACCAACATCGTCACCGCACACTCACCATACTCACCACATTCACCATCCTCACCACGCTCATCATCCTCACCACGCTTTCACCACTCGACCTCGCTCGGCACACCTCCCAAAACAATCTCGCACCACGCTCACCACGCACCACGCTCACCACGCACCACGCTCACCACGCACCACGCTCACCACGCACCACGCTCACCACGCTCCACGCTCACCACGCACCACGCTCACCACGCTCACCACGCACCACGCTCACCACGCTCACCACGCACCACGCTCACCACGCACCACGCTCACCACGCTCACCACGCACCACGCTCACCACGCTCCACGCTCACCACGCTCACCACGCTCACCACTCTCACCACGCTCACCACGCTCACCACGCTCACCACGCTCACCACGCACCACGCTCACCACGCTCACCACGCTCACCACTCACCACGCTCACCACGCTCACCACGCTCACCACCACGCTCACCACGCTCACCACCACGCTCACCACGCTCACCACCACGCTCACCACCACGCTCACCACGCTCACCACCACGCTCACCATCACGCTCACCACGCTCACCACGCTCACCACCACGCTCACCACCACGCTCACCACCACGCTCACCACGCTCACCACGCTCACCACCACGCTCACCACCACGCTCACCACGCTCACCTGCTTGAGCCACACGTTCGTCGTCATCATCTGGTTCTTCTCGTCCTTCGGGAAGAGACGCGGACACAGGGTGGGCGGCCGGGTCACAATCGCGGCGCTTGACCAGAGCCGTCCCCTAGGGGTACGCGGCGGATGGGGGGGGGGGCACCGTCCCGGGCCCCTCGTTTCGGAGGGGGGGGAGGGGGGGCCGCACTTCGACGTCACGGTGTCAGATGTCATGCTTATGGTTCGGTTTGAAAGCGTCGGGAGGGCCCTCACCCCCCCTCACCCCCAAGCCCCCCCCCCCCCCCGACAGATTGACGGCCCTGCCAGTGACATCCGATTAACGCGCGACAGAAGTCTCTGTCCGATGCCCGATTGGCACGAGTTGTCACATCGTGTGCACCCTCTCTAATTGCTCTCTGGTTGACGTCGATTTCAATGCGATTGATTTCTCGATGGTGACATATTGATCGTGCCAGGCACCATCTCGGGCACCGGGGAACCTTGGCAACAGTCAAAGAGCCACTTTGAACCGTTCCATTAGAACGCTGGGTCTGTGAGTGGCTTGGGGGCCGTCCAAAAATGACGTCACGCGATTTTTGACGATTTTTGACCCCCCCCCCCCCTCGTCACACGGCGTCACAAAAAGTCAGACCCCCCCCCCCTCAAATATGACGTCACAAAGCTCTGCCCCCCCCCCCAAAAAAATGTTAAACATCCTTCAAATCGCTTTAAACTATTGTCATTGTAGTGCGTATTTAATGTGGCGCTGCACTCTGATGTTGTAGAAAACATTTATTAAAACGTCTATTTAATTAAGTAGAACGCGTTGTCAGTATTTATTTAAAGTTGCGCATTTTGAAGGGACGTCACATTTCTCAAATAACCCCCCTCGTCACACATCGTCAAAAATGTCTAACCCCCCCCCCCTATAGGTGCGTGACGTCATTTATGGACGGCCCCTTGGTGTGTACGCACACACGAAACAAAACGCAACTGCGCAGTGTGTAGCGTTCAAATTCAATCGCCCGATGTACTCCAAGTCGATACGGACCACATCACGCCGCGTCTCATCGGGGATTAGGAAGCTAAGCAGGTTGGAGCCTGCTTAGAGCTTGAGATGAGTAATCTGGTTGGTGCTAGGATGGGTCACCAGCATCAGTGCTTGCCAGGTGTAGTAGGCGTGGGGCTAACTAGGTGTTGCCAGGAGATGGCATCGCTGAGTGTCACCCCCCCTCTGGTGGACATCTGTGAAAAAGAGCTTTACAGCTCATCGGATTCCTCCGGGATGAATACGTATTCTGATTCTGTGTTGGTGGGTTTTCTCCGGAGTCTCTGGTTTCCTTCCATGTCAAGGGCAACCTTTAAACGGCATATATATTTGATACAGCATTATTATAACAACCTGCAGAATTTTATATAGAATAATAATAATGTTTAGGTTTGTATCAATAATCCAGTGCTGGGTGAATGCTTCCTCGGCACCAGGTCGGTCCATGGGGGTTATGTGGCCATACTTCACCAGCATGGGTAGTGTGTGGTGAGGGTAGTGTGGCCAAGGATTCTATGACTCGCCAATGGCGTTATCCGCGGCCAGAAATTGAACTTAAGCGACCGGGCACCGTGTGCGCTAACCACTGCGCCACCACTCCACATTAATGTTTAGTTGCTGTTGTTTATTACTCACGCGAATGTGACAATGCATCAGTGTATCGCGGGCCGGTGACCCCCGGCGACCTGAGTTCAACGACTAACCATCAATAGCGAGTGGTATGTGTATTGGGCCACCCACGGTGACCGGACCGGTGAAGTATGCTCAGAACCAACCAGGCCTCCCCTCCCCACGCCGTGGGGAGGGGAGGCCTTCATCCGGCATAGGGTCGAAAAAAACCAGGCTGTAAATTCCAAGTATTTATTCTCGTGAGGCTTCAGAATCGATACTCTTCAACTACTAGATTCGAAGCTTTCAATTACTCTGAACGAATCCCCGTATACACCCTTATTTCACATGACCACGCCAACCACTAGAGGCCGCTACATCCACCACACATTGGTAGACAGGACGGGATCATTGTTTAAAGAATCGTTTGTTGAATCAAATCGCGATGACTCATCGGAATCGCCAGCGAGTGGATGGTGGTGGTGGTGGTGGAGGAGCGAGTCTGACTCGGGATTAACTAAGCACAGTGACGGTTATCTGAGTCGCAAAAGTATGTACACATGTAGTAGCTACGGGCCCCGCACTTTCAAGGACCCTGCGTTAAATGCTTTCAAACTATCCATTCCGGTTCAGTGATTCTGCATTTGCTCTCTTACTATAGTACTATACTGCCTTCAACTTTTATGAACGACTGGGTGTTTAAGGTTAGCGATTATCTGGCTGTATAGCAAATGACAAAATACAATTACTTCACTATGCAAGTTAAACATTAATGTGTTTTAATATTAACGTGTTTTAATTGTATTTCGGTCCCCTTTATAACATATGCTACAGGCCCCGCACTAGCTTAATCCGGCACTGACTAAGCAGACAAGTTTTAATGTTTTTACACATCCCATCAGCTGCACGGCCGCCTGCTAGAGGCCATCATTTCAGCAGCGGTGGTTCAAAACACACACAAGCAAAACTCGAAGCAACGCTGGCGAACGGCCAAGCTGGTGTTTGTAGGACAGGAGCCTCCAATGCATTGTGAGTTGAACTTCTCTCGCGCCGTATGTGGCCAAATCGGAGACGATTATGTTGTTGTGTCTCGTGCAAAGGAGGAAGTTTTTTTTTAATTCCCGAGGGCTGAAGAGGCTAACGTCGACAAAACTCGCCATTCGCCACTAAGTGGCGGTGACCTCACCACGGCGCTTGTGCCAGGCAAGGTGCGCTTTGAGGCCACGTGAAGTGTCGAAGGCTCGATGGCAGAGGAGGTCACGGGACAGACCCAGGTGCCAACCACACATTAACATGCACACATATAGCAGAGTTATCCAGCGATAACGAAAAATAATATTGTCACCTTCACGAGTTTACTGAGCGTGCAACAACAAGAACACAGGAACGCGGTGTTTCCCTGTTGGTGGTGGTCGGTGGGGAGGTGGTGGTGGGTGGGGGTGGTGGTGGGTGGGGAGCGGTGGTGTAGCGGTTAGCGCTACGCTGCGCTACGAACCCGGCAACCACTGTTCGATTCCCCCTCACGGCCAACACCAGTGACGATTATCTGATCCGGTCTTGGGCTTCCCCTAGGTCGACTCAGCCTCAAATTAGTACCTGGCGCGGTGTGTAAACATCGCCACTGGGGAGACAAAGGCGGTCGGGCGTGGTATTGACCACCCACCCGCTCGTGTGCCGTGCCGGCCTTCATAGGTGCTCGCTAACAGCCCTTGCCCCACCAGTCTGTTAAGGCTATACGGGGGATCTTTGTCTTTTGGTGGGTGGCGGGGGTGGTGGGTGGGGAGGGGGCTGGCTGGCTGGCTACGGGGCCGCGTGAAATGAAGTCGCGAGATCCGCGCCTGACCCGCGGGCGGCACCGGCAGCTCCGCCCGAGCCCTTGCCCACTGCCGGTGGCGTGCAGCGCGGAGCGGCGCGGCGGAGTGGCTCACCACGTCGATGAGCTGCGCGATGGAGAGGCCGAACTTGACGTCCACCACATGGGTGACGTTGGCCACGGGACGCGACCACTTGTTGTAGCGCCGGAAGAGGCGGCGGAAGAGGCGGCTCTCGGCATGGCAACGGCCCTGGTGGAGGCCCTGGCACAGCGCTGGACGCAAATCCCACCCGGCAGAGATTTAAAACAACAACGGCAACAACAACAACAACATATTTGCAGTCGTGGTGCTCAGCGGGATTGCTGTCCGCGGTGCAGAGGCCGCCGGCTCGATGCAACCTCCCGGCGCGCCAGTCGACACAATGGGAAAAGTTTTTTAAATCCCCCCCCCCCCCCCCCCCACTTGGGATAAAGTGTGGGTACCCCCGCCCCTTCCAGGACGTCTGGCCAGCAGTGGATAGACGCTACATCACGAGCATGACGACGACGATGTTGAACTTGAGCTCCCGTGGCTCAGAGGCGCACCGTGTGAGTGAGCGAGGGCAGTCTGACCTCTAGGTCGACTCGGCAGGCGAAACGCCGTCGTAAAATGCAATGATCGCCTACTTACTACATACGACCACAAGCAGACCGTGCAATGTACTACGTACGACGTACTGCGTACGACGAACTGCGTACGACGTACTGCGTAGGACGTACTACGTACGTACCACGCACTACATACGACGTACTACGTACGTACGACGCACTACATACGACGTACTACGTACGACGTACGACGTACTACGTACGACGTACTACGTACGACGCACCACGTACGACGCACTACGTACTACGACAAGCAGAGCCGTGCACTGAAATTCACGGGGTAATGAGGCTCTCGATCGTGCGAGAGTCCTGCTGCTGCTGCTGCCGCTGATGATGCTGATGATGCTGTTCTCGCTTGAGACGGTTCGCTCGCAAATGTTTAACGCGTGCACCGCAGCCAACTCACGATCGGCTTGCGGCGGGCGGTGACGCACGGCGTTTGACGAATGCAACCGCGGCTACAAACCTCGACCGCCTGAGTTCGATTCCTCCAGCCATGGGGCTTCACCGTCCACGGTGAGCGATCGTCAGCTTGTGTGAACCGCTCGTTCTGTTTAAGTATGGTTAAACATTTATACTTATGAGATCTGATGCGTGTCCGAAAAGGCAAAGGCGCAGCCCTGAAAATTCCTTGCTGACGCCACTGCTGGATGAAGAATCTCCGCTTGAGAGAGCTCTAGAGAAGTCCTCTCGAGGTAACGTTTGACCTGCTCTTCCAAGATGACCAAGACGTCTTGGAAGAGATAGGGTTACCCATATCTATTGCTGAGTGGGCAGCGACGTTGAGGAGTGTGGTGGGGGGGGGTGTAAGAATCTTGCTCATTGTTTCAGCTTCCGCGCCGGGAGATAGATCATGCGAATTGTAGATTGCAAGTCGTCCAGAGTGCTAACACCACGGCAGCATTGTGCAATAATAATGAATAATAGCGTTTGACTAAATGAAGTTGGAACGTCGGGCGGACTTGTCTACCACGCGCCGCATTCCACCTCGATCGCATGAAGTGACATCAATTAACTCGCACGCGTGCTACGGGCGTCACCCTCACGGGGTAATGAGGTGCACAAAGACAATGATCCCCCGGTATAGCCTTGACATACTTTTGGGGGCAAGTGCTGTTAGCGAGCACCTATGAAGGCCGGCACGGCACACGAGGAGGTGGGTGGCCAGCACCACGCCCGACCGCCTTTGTCTCCCCAGCGGCGATGTTTACACACCGCACCAGGTACTAATTTGAGGCTGAGACGACCTAGGGGAGGCCTAGAACTGGTACCAGATAATCGTCGCTGGTGGGAATCGAGCTCGGGTCGCCAGATTCGTAGTTGCAGCGCGCGAACCGCTACACTACCGCTCGCACAGATTCTCCTCCGCATCCATCGGATGCGACATCCACGCAAAGAGCACCGCACTGCCAACATGCCTGGCGCACACGTGGTCATCACAAACAGCCTCCGACTCGGGCGAATTAGGCACCTTCCACCGTGCCTTCGATGTCACGGTTTGAGGATAAGACGTGACCGCATTGTGGCACGGTCACTTCTCCACAGTCTTCCAGGACAACTCGGTAGCCTGATCTTGTTTAAATGAGGAGGGGGGAGATGTACACGAATTCAAGAGGGTTGGGGGCATGGCACAATACAGTAAATGTCAAACGAACGTTCGACAAATGTTAATTGTGAAACAGAATTAGTGTACGTACGGCAATGCGACCTGCTGTTGTGTTATCGTGCATTCTGCTCTGGTCCCCTATGTAATTGAGCAATGGTTGCGATGGCCAATTGTACTAAATTTTGTACCAACATGTTTTTATTTGACAAATAATTTTAAAGGGGGTTTGGGGGGGGGGTGTTGATCCTACAGGAGGGGGTGTGAGGGGGGCTCAGCCCTCTCCAGCCTCCCCCCCCGTGACTAGAACCACTCGAAACACGTGGGGCGAATGTCCTTAACGCAGCTGTGCGCTCGGCTTTTAAAGATGAAAATAATAATAATAATAAGCCCGCTGGCATTCTCACGGATTCCATGCGCTTCAGCTGAGCCTTTCACTTGCATAAGAGACGTTTGAGAAATACGGCGGCGACTGCTGCTGCTGTAATTTTTTCCCTGTTCGACTGAAAAGGCCTCTTGATGAATGTCTTCACGAGCGCGTCAATGCGCGCTCATCGCGGTTGTTCTGATGATTTGTCATCACGGTGATTGTGATCGTGGTTGCGATGATGATCGCGATGACGGGGATGATTGTGACCACGACGATGGTCGTGATGACGATCGTGATCACGATTGTGATGATGGTGGTTGCGATGACAGAAACCATCGCGATTGTTGATCATAATTCTGATCGTGATTATTGTTTCGATGATTACGATGGTGACGGAGATGATTATGATCTAGATGATTAGGGTTTACAAAAAACAGGACGCTTACCTAAACACCCCAACAACTCAAACCGCCTTGCGTCACATCTCACCCCCTCAGTGGCAGCTGTCCCTGTGCAGCATAAGATGTACGCAGTCACCATACGAGCGGGAATGAGTCTGTCATTAAGGGGGTGAGGGGGGGAGGATGATGCTACGTGGCTTTCACAAATTTGCAAATAATTTATCAAATGTGACGAGTTGGAGAGTGACGCCAGCACACACTGTCGAATACACCCGGTGTGATTATGATGATGATGATCGTGACGACGACGACGATGATTGTCCCGGGGTGTCTCCCCCCTCTTACCCGTGACCCCCAGCAGCACAGCCAGCGTGAGAAGTCCACCCCGCATGGCCTCGGCTCACGGAGCCGCAGTCTTTCCCAGAGCCTTGGTCTCTTCCCCTCCGTGACACCCGGACATTACTTTGATGAAGATGGCAAAACGACCAAAACCATCACCGCCACAACAACTCACCGCTACTAATACTACTCACTGCCACCACCACTGCTATTCACAACCACCACGACTACTATACCCACTGCTACTACCCAACCCCAATATCACGAAAACCGCCACGCACTACCACCACGACTACTCACTACCAGCATTGCTATACCCACTATCACTGCCACTTACATCACCACCCGCTATCATAAACATCATCACTCGCTGTCCACCACCACCACTATTCGCTATCAGCTGCCATTACCGACCACCACAACCACCCCCACTCAATAGTAGCACTATCTAGAACGGCGAGAAATTACAATCATCCCCTACCACTCGCATCCACCACCAGCATCAGCAGCATCAGCGAGGGGAACTTACGCTTAGCTGGGTTAAGCGCGCTCCCTCACCCGCTCAGCAATGAGCAAGCCTCCCTCCCTGGCTCCTTGTCTCTCTCTGTATCCGCGTCTCCGTCTCTGTCTCCGTGTCTCCCTGCGCCAGCGTCTCCCTCTCCCCGCCTCCCCGCCTCCGTGCCTCCCTCCTTATCACCCCGTGTTTTCCCTCCCCGCCTCCACGTCTACCGGTCCCCGTGTCTCCCTCCCGGCTCCCCCTGCGCGTATCTCCGCGTCTCCCTTCCTCGCCGCTGTCACGCGGACAGCGCCGCTGCCTCCATCCCGCGGGTCGCGCACGGCGCGCGCTTCGTCCCCCCCATTGCCCCCGCTGCCACGCCGCGAGCCAAGCTGAACCGCGCAAGCCACGGGATGGCCAGATGTCCACTCTGCGGGCGATCTACCGCGTAGACTGTCGTGGACATGTAACCTTAGCTCGAGACTGTGTGTGTGTGTGCGCACAAGTACAAGACAGCGTGGATCTTCTTCGTCAAAACCGTGAAGAGTCGCCGTCCCCTCCCTTAGTCGCTCGTGGCTTGCGCTGTTGCTCCTGCTCTGCTGCTGTCGCTCGTGCCGGCTCGGGGAGGATTGGAGAAGCACCGGCACGAGGACGCGCACCCCTTGGCGTTGTGGGGGGGTGGGTGGGGTGGGTGGGGTGGGGGGTTGGGGTGGTGGTGGGGGGGTATGCTGAGAGGGGCAGGAGAACGGCGCTCAGCCAGAAGCAGCAGTGGACCCATCCAACCGAGAGAGGGCATCCAAGACCACGGGGATCGTCGCCGGGACGAGATGAGTTGCGAGTGATCACTCTTCATCGGAGCTCTTACCAGACGTACTTTCGGCATTGTGCCGTACCGCAATGATGGCAATGATGTCCGACGTTTTCGCTCCGCGTGCTGGGAGCTTCGTCAGGAAATGTATTCAGTGCACTACACGCGCTGGGAACTTCAATCGCCAGTCATAAAAAAAATATCAAGTGATACGTTATCAGTTGTCCTTAGTTATCATTCCCCAAAGGTTATCAAAAATAACCACGTATTGCCAATTATCCAGTAATTATGAGCATCATTCTACATTAATTATGATTTAATAATCAGTCATTAATAACAATTAGCCAGCATCATTGTCACCAATTATCAACATTCATCAAAATAAGCCATCAATCATCACCGTCAATACTTATCCATCAAATATCACTTTCCTGGTCACAAAAGCAAAGTTTGTGGGGATTAATAGCCATTTTCTATACTTTTATACATACGCAATTACGAAATAACATTTACTTACTACCCAGGAACAGAAATTGTATTACATTGTGTAATTAGCCATGATCATCTTTTCCATAATCATAAGCAGTATCATCACTTTCACTGCACTGTTAACTTCAGCATCATCAGCAGCAGCATAATCATCAGATACAAAGATCCTCCGTATATTCTTGGTTCTTTCGGTAAAGTCACGTAGAAGGGAAACAATAGAATAATAAAAATATAAAACAATAAAATTCTCACGACGTTTCGACTCCAACACAAGCAATCATCATCAGTTGTGAAAACCACAACAAGAAAATTTGAATACGAATCCCTGCAGTCACGAAAGCTTTGAATCAAAAATCCCCCGTATAGTCTTAACAGACTGCTGGGGCAAGTGCTTTTAGCGAGCACCTATGAAGGCCGGCACTGCACACGAGGGGGTAGGTGGCCAATACCACGCCCGGCCGCCTTTGTCTCCCCAGTGGTTTAAACACCGCACCAAGCTACGCATTTGAGGCTGAGTCGACCTAGGGGAGGCCCACGACCGGTTCAGATAATCGTCACTGGTCTTGGCCGTGAGCGGGAATCGAACTCGGGTGACCGCGTCCGTAGCACAGCGCGAAAACCGCTGCACCACCGCTCCCCACATAATCATCACACGCGCGCATCCACACTCAATCCACTGCTGGATGAGGGCCTTCACGTGCGTTGTGGTTCCACTGCGTTGTGTGGTTTTGGGGTAGGGCTAGTACTAGTGTGTCTCTCGTTGTGGATTAGTGACAGCACTGAGTCTATATGACTCGTTAGGGTTAGCGGAAGGGGCTGCAGTTCTCACAACCCGCACACCGCACGCTCACAGCCTGCTCATGTCGACGTTCAAATGGCCAGAGCTCCTCCACCACCACCATCATCATTATCGTCGTCGTCGCTGAACCCCGTGGTGGAAGTTGGCTCTAGGGGGACGGGGGTCCCCCGCGATCTGACCCCCGACATCCTCGTGACGGACCCTGGCCCCGGGACGAGGGGAAACCCTTCCGTGTCGCGAGTGACGCGGGGAGGCGTGGGGGGGTGGCGGGGAGACGCAGGGCCGCGTGTGTTGCGGGGAGACGTGGGGGTGTGGAGAGCGTTGCGGGGAGTGTGTTGGATAAGGTAGAGTGGCGAGACGAAGGGAGAGTGTTGCGGGGAGTGTGAGGCACGTGAGAGAGTGCGAGGTTCACGAGTGATTGTGAGACGAGTGAGTGTACGCTGAACGAGCTAGAGTGTGAGGAGTGTTGCGAGTGTGAGAACAGTGAGTGTGCGACCGGTGGTGAGTGTGTGATGTGTGTGTGAGGGGTGCGAGTGGAGTGGTCAGTGAGTCTCTAGAGAGAGAGTCTGTGTGAGGAGTTCAGCGAGTGTGAGCGAGTGTGGCGAGTGTGAGTTGAGTGTGGAACATTGTGACAGGCGTCGCGAGTGAGTGTGCGAGGCGTGTGTGTGTGTGAGAGTTCACCTGGTGAGTGAGTGGGAGTGGTTATGGTTACGCCTACAGCCAGCAATCAGTACGTGGTGGTGTGCCAGCGTACTGGATTATAAATAGGGAGCGTCGAGTGCCTGCCGTGTGTATGTGTGTGTGCCCGAGTCTTCTGCGTGTAAGTTGTGGCCAGGACACGTGTGTGGGTGATTGTCGAGGGGAGTTTCACGTCGAAGGAAGGTGGTGCTATGTCTCTGCGCGCCGCGATGTTCGATCTCGGAGGGGTGCTGGTCAAGCTGCCGCCGCCAGACCTCTTGCACCAAAGCGCCTCCAGCCTGCCGAGGTGAGGGGTGGTCTGGTGAGCAATGGGTGTACGGAATGAGTTGCGTGTGGTGAGGTGTGCGGTGTGGTGAGGTGTCACAACGTCGGCCGTGCGTGGCGCTGGCCACCCATCCAACCAACCTCGTGTGCCATTCCCGCCCTTAACACAGGTGCTCGCTAACAGCACTTGCCCCAACATCATGCTAAGGCTATGCGGTGGTTCTTTGTATTTTGTTAAGTTGGCCGTAGTGTGTGTGTGTGTTTAGGGTGTGTGGGATGGTGTGGTACAGGTGTGCATGGTTGTGCGTGTGTGTGATGTTCTAGGTGTTCAGGTTGAATGCCCTGGGTCCTGGATGTCTTTTTTGAGTGGTTGTTGTTGTCAGCGTGCAGGATTTTGCATTGCAGGATGTGCATGATGATTCAGCATGGTTGCTCAACAGACACTGACTTGGCTCTGTTCATGCGATCCTAACTCGCAGTAGCGAGTTGCATAATTGACCTCTGTCAGGGCACTGTAAGTGCAGAGGCTCACGGCAGCACACAAACCCTAACACTGGCAGTCGTGGACGTGAGGTGGCTCTTTTAAAAGGTTTCAGGTTTAAAAAAAAACAGAAACGCATGACAGCATTCACGAACGTGACACGAGAGCGAAGAGTGATTGTGCGCCGTTCTATTAAGTGGCCGGAACAATCACCTCGTCTTGGAGTTGGGGAATTGTGCTGCGGTGTTTTAGCCGATAATTGAACTCTGAGCCCGGCTTGCCACGAATTAAATTCGTTGTTCTGTGGGCAACGTCGGAGGCGACAAATATCTGAGCGAGTCCTTGGTAAGCGCCACCCTCTACTAGCCCCTACTGACCAGCGTGACGCAGTGTTGGCGGGATGCATCCGAGTGTCTTCCGCTGGGGAGACGGAGTGATAAAATCAGCTTAGTGCGCAATTTTTGCCGAGCTGTGGCGGATCGTTCTTTCGCACCGCGCGAAGCCAACCCTGCGAATCGGAGGTGCGGTTGTGTGTGGGCAGCTTGGGTTCGCCTTCATCCAGCAGTGCATAGCTCATGGCTGATGATGAGTTATTCGTACTGAGAGTGCACACACGTTCATGTTCAGCATGCAGCAGAAGCCGCTTGCAGCAACAACATACACTCTAAGTCGCTTGGTTGCGCAATCATTTCAGTGCCTCATTCTCTATGTGGTTTGGCAGACTTCCATTAAGCACACACACAGCGTTTACTGTAACAAGCATTACAAAAAAAACTTGCTTCTGTTCGTGGTTTGTTTCTTTCCAAATTTTGTTTGAAATAGGCTGTCACCAATCATGGGCATGAGGCCAGGAATCCACTCGGAACTCCGATAGTGGAATGCAATTATTTTCTTTGAGCACGGTCTGTGGAAGAAGATTTCATGGAACTACTCCTGAGCCTTTAAAGTGACCTTTGGTTCACATCGTCGGGGAGGGGGGTAGGGTGCACTTTCCCACCCACCTTCCCTGCTACAGACAGTAGTGTCCATCATATGTTGGCAGTCACACTGCCATTTTTAATTCTCAAAGGCTGGAATTTGTTAAAATTAGAGTTTAGAACCACGTTTTCACGTAAAAAATTATATTTTCATGTAATCAGATTATGCATGTACGTTGAATTTCTTTCGCCACCGTACGTAGCCATCCGCGCTGATCGGAGGTACGGGGGGTTGGTTGAGGAAGGACAACAAACTAACACGCAAAAAGCAGTTTTCAAAGAAGTGAGTTTTCAATCAGCGGTGACTGGGCTGAGACCATGAGCACGTTTTTTTTTGTTTTTGTTTACCGCATGCGTCTGAACCCAGGATCTCGGCGGTTTCCAGCTTGGCGCTCTTGAGCCCTGAACCACATCGTCACTTTCCTCGTTCTCTGCTCATGTTTTTGTCTTCTCGCGACCGGTAGGGAGCTCCTGGAGGCTGTGTTCGATGTCAAGAACGAGAGGGACGTTTCCATGCACAAACTGGAGCGGGGAGAGCTCACTCTGGAACAGGTGAATTATTTACCATTTGTTCTGCGACTGTAAACGCTTCTTATCGGCGGCATGTTTTTGCTCGTGCCGAAGTTTGGCCGAGCCAAAGTTGAGCTTTTGTGCGGAAACTGGAATGGCACAAGTCACAAAAAAAGTCGCAAATGTAGTGGAGGTTATTGGTAATAAACCGGCAACCTCTGGATTGCAAATTCAATATGCTGCTCACCGTCATGCCTCGACAATAAAGATCCCCCGCATAGCCTTTAACAGACTTGGGGCAAGTGCTGTTTGCAAGCACCTATGAAGGCCGGCACGGTAACGAGGGGGTGGGTGGCCAGCACCACGCCCAACCGCCTTTGTCTCCCTCGTGGTGATGCTTACACACCGCACGAGGTACTCATTTAAGGGCTGAGTCGACCTAGGGGAGACCCAGCACCGGCCCGGGTAATTGCCACCGGCGTTGGCCACGAGCGGGAATCGAACTCGGGTCGTCAGGTCCGTGGCGTAGCGCGCTAACTGCCAACCCCCCGCTCCCCACACACGCGCGCACACATCCACACGGGCACGTGCACGCATCATTAATACGGTGGTGCCAACGGCGGTTGACGATGCGCGTTTTGCCTGGCCGCGCAGTTCTACCCGGAGTTCAACGAGGAGTGCCACCGGGAAGCCAAGCTCCGGGGCCTGAGCGTGCCTGAGGGCTTCACGGCCGAGGGGTTCTTCGAGAGGTTCCACGCGGGCAGCCTCAACGAGCCCATGCTAAGGGCGGCACAGCAGCTGCGCAGCCACGGTGCCGCATTCCCTCTTGTCCCGCATGTGTGTGTGTGTGCGCGTGTGTGTGTGTGCGCGTGTGTGTGTGTGAGCGTGTGTGTGTGCGCGTGTGTGTGTGTGCGCGTGTGTGTGTGAGCGTGTGTGTGTGAGCGTGTATGTGCGTGTGAGCATGTGTGTGCGCGTGTGTGCGTGTGAGCACGTGTGCGTTCGAGTGTGTTTGCGCTAGTATGTGCGTGTGTGCGCGTGTGTGTGTGTGTGCGCGTGTGTGTGTGTGTGCGCGCGTGTGCGTTCGAGTGTGTTTCCGCTAGTGTGTGTGTGAGCGTGTGTGAGCGTGTGTGTGTGTGCGCGTGTGTGTGTGTGCGCGTGTGTGCGTGTGAGCGCGTTCGAGTGTGTTTCCGCTAGTGTGTGTGTGAGCGTGTGTGAGCGAAGTGTTTGAGCGTGTGCGTATGTGTGTTTGAGCGTGTGCGTGTGAGCATGCGCGCGTGTGTGTGAGCATGCGCGCGTGTGTGTGTGAGCGTGCGAGTGTGTGTGTGTGAGCGTGTGTGCGTGTGAGCGCGTGTGCGTGTGAGCGCGTGTGCGTTCGAGTGTGTTTACGCTAGTGTGTGTGTGCGTGAGCGTGTGTGTGTGTTTAAGCGTGTGCGTGTGAGCATGCGCGCGTGTGTGTGTGTGAGCATGCGCGCGTGTGTGTGTGTGAGCGCGTGAGTGTGTGTGTGCGGGCGTGGTGCTCGAAAATCCACACACCTCGTGTGCCGTGCCGGCCTGCGTAGGTGTTGCTATTCGCTGACAGCACTTGCCCCAAAAGTATGTTAAGGCTATACCGGGGGATCTTCTTTGTCCTTGCATGTATTTGGGGAGTGGTTGTGTAGCGGTTAGCGCGCTGCGCTACGAAGCCAGCGGGCCCGAGTTTGATTCCCCGCTGATGACCAACGTTGGTTATGAAAATATCTGAACTTGGTCCTGGACTTCTCCTAGGTCGACTCGGCCTCAATTGAATACCTGGTGCTGTGTGTAAACATCGTGTACCGTGTCTGCCTTCATAGGTGCTCGCTAACGGAACTTGCCCCAACAGCCTTTTGAGGTTATACGGGGGGGTGGGTGGGGACCTTCATGTCGAAACCGTAAATGAGCCGGAGAGTCCAACGTTTTCGTCGGCGCAGAGATCCTCCTTGAGACGCGTCGCTCACACCACCACCGCTGCCGTGCCTCCCCTCCCCCCCCCCACCCGCCATCGACGGTGCCAGGCTTCAAGACCTGCGTCCTGACGAATAACTGGGTGGACGACAGCGCGGCCCGCGGCGCCACCTCCAACTTCATGTCGGTCCTGCGTCGCAGCTTCGACCTGGTGATCGAGTCGTGCCGCGTGGGCCTGCGCAAGCCGGACGTCGCCATCTACGCGCTGGCCCTGCGGCAGCTGGAGGCGACTCCGCAGCAGGTCTGTGGCCCCCTCCCCTCCGCCTGCTTGACGGAGTTCCAGAAATGCGCTGGCGCGTGCTCGCGCGCGTCCCGAAACCGAGCGAGGCCTGGGCGCACGCGAACGCCGGGGGCGGCGTAGTGGCGCTCGGTTAATCGGACGCGACAAGTCACTTTTTTGTTTTTGTTTCCTGTAAAGCCAGCACTTTGGAGGACGGATCACACGGGTTCACGAAACTCTCTCCCCGTGGGTACGGGATTAATCTGGGTACTCGGGGTTTCCGCCCGCACGTATTGATGGAGTTGGCCAAAAATTGCCGATAAGGGAACACAGGAGCTTGGGCAATTGTTCCGTCTGCCTTGCCAAGCGCTCCGTCTGTGCTTTCACCTGTGCCTCCCCGTGCGAAAAACCGTGTGCATCACGTGTTCTGCAGCGTTTTAAACTGCAATTTGCATGAATCGCGCAGTATAAAACACAGTTATTATTATCAATATATGCTTATTGGACCGTCGACATAGTTTTCCATTTGGAATATTGGTAAGCAGTGCACCACATTGTGCTACAAAAGCAGACCTGGAAATTTTAAGTCAGAACAACTTCTGAATTCGCCACGACTGGACCAAAACGGGGCACACGTGTGCGTGTATGTACGTTGAACCTCTTTCGCACCATACACGTTCCACACGTCAGTCGACCGAGAAACGATCGATCCATCGTGGCGGGCTGAGACGCGTTGCCCGTGCCGTGGCGCGCAGGTGGTGTTTCTGGACGACATTGGCGCCAACCTGAAGCCAGCCAAGGAGATGGGGATGGCCACCATCCTGGTGAAGGACACCGCGGTGGCGCTGCGCGAGCTGGAGGCCGTCACGGGCGTGAAGGCAAGCGGCGTCCGTCGCGCGGTGGTGCACCCGGGTCGGGGGGGGGGGGAGGCTGGGGGGGCTGGGGGGGGTAGAGGGGGATGAGTTCCCCTCTCCACCCCCCCTCTTGTCTCTTACTCACTTCTTATCGTTTCACTGTCTGTGTTCCACACGTGATGACTCCTTACGTGATGATGATGATGACGAGAGACAAACTGTCTGTGATAGTTGGATAGGGGCCCGGGCGAAATGCACGAGGCGAGTACAATATGATCCGACCAATGAATCTATGGGGCGGCCGCAGCCTTTCCTCGAACACTCGGTGGGCGAGAGGCAGAGCGGAATGCGCCGTGAGACGAGAGCGGAGAGCATGTTAATCACTCCGTCCGAGTGTAACTAACACTGTGCGCATTACAACCGTTCCGGATTGTAAAGTCCCAATGGTTAGAAGACTTACGGCAGGCTTTATCTTAAACAAACTGTAGTGGAAGAACTTCTAATTAGCCTTAGTTAGAGCTGGAAATACAGCACACAATTACGGTTCTAATTCCATCTAATTTCAGATTTTGGTTGTGGTAATTGTTTTAAAATTTTCCGGTGAGCTGAAAATAATAATACTTTGCACGTGAAACGCTTGTTCTTGTAAACATTTTAATTTGTTTGGTTGTGTCGGGCGGTGGAGGGCTCTTAAAGACACAAATGTGTCCGGATCGTTGACGTGCCCCAACCCAAAAGTCGGCTATGAAACAAAAACAAAGCTGCGGAAAACTGACATCGCGACTATCTTCATATCGTGAGAGTCGACGTCGCGGTAGCCCTGACGTGGAGCGAGCCTGAGCGAGCCTGAGCGAGCCTGAGCGTGTTTGAGCGTGTTTGAGCGAGTGAGTCGGAGTGAGTCTGAGCGAGCATGAGCGAGTGAGTCGGAGTGAGTCGGAGTGAGTCGGAGTGAGTCTGAACGAGTTTGAGCGAGTGAGTCGGAGTGAGTCGGAGTGAGTCTGAGCGAGCATGAGCGAGTGAGTCGGAGTGAGTCGGAGTGAGTCGGAGTGAGTCTGAACGAGTTTGAGCGAGTGAGTCGGAGTGAGTCGGAGTGAGTCTGAGCGTGTTTGAGCGAGTGAGTCGGAGTGAGTCGGAGTGAGTCTGAGCAAGCGATCAGAGCGAGTCGGAGCGAATCGCTCAGTGTCGTCCCGCGCGGGTGCAGCTGGGGCCAGACAGCGCCACCGCCCTCGCTCCCGTGCCGTGCGAACCGGAGGATGTGTCTCACGGCTTCATCGACATCAAGGTGCGTGCTATAGTCGTAGTTGCAGCCTGAGCTACATGTATATATGTACTGGATGCGGTGTCCCGGGTGCGGATATAATTCCTGGGTCGCTTGATCGACCCGAGTAAGTAGTACGGGACGGAGCGTAACAACGTTGTTTTAAACCCGCAGCCCGGTGTGAAGCTGCACTACGTGGAGATGGGAGAGGGGCCGGTCGTGTGCCTCTGCCATGGCTTTCCGGAGAGCTGGTATTCGTGGAGGTACCAGGTACGTGCCGTGCCGTGGCAACCCCGCTGCCTTGTGGGGGAGCCTGAGGGGGGGGGGGGGGGCTGTGCCCCCCTCGCCCACTGCTGAAGGCTCCCTCGATCTGAGGGTTGCCCGCGAGAGGAGCTCCCCGACGCCACAGGGTTCTGCCTGTGGCAGTCCTTGCGAGCAGTCACCCCGCAACCGAGCCCTGTGCAAGCAAGTGCAGCGTCGTCAACATCCCAGCTCTTCTGGGTCGACCCTGGGGCTCGCTTTCCACGGGATCCCGAGCCTTGAATAACCGTAAATTGTTACAGTCCCAAGTACTCAATAAAATGTTGGCAACAACATTTCGCACACCGGCGGCAGTATGTCTTCAAAGTTTGCCACATTTAAGGGACACGCGTACGTAATTGGGTTGGGGTGACCTCTCTGACCCCCCCCCTCCCTCCCTCCCCCGTTGTTATAATAATACTTTCATTTTATATCGCGTCATTCGTGACAATAGCATTCCCGCAACGCTGAGACAGTGGCTGCGCCGCGGTGTGTGCAGATCCCTTGTCTGGCTGACGCTGGCTACAGGGTCATCGCCTTCGACATGATCGGGTATGGAGACTCGAGCCATCCACAAGGTAACGCAGTGGATGCCACGTTTTGCAGGTCGAAGGGGGGAATTAAATGCGTGGTTGTAAGTGGGAGTGCTTTGGGAGTGGGTGGGCGCTTTGGTCAGCGATTGTGCGCACTGTGCTGCGTCATCAGCAACGGAAGGGACATACGTCTTGGTCAGCTGAGGGGTTTAATTGCAAACTTGAAGACGCTTGTGAAATTTCATGGCTTAAGCTCCCATATTTTGTGGGGGTTTTTTTGACCGAACGATTCCCAACTAGAAATGTTAGATAATTGAGAAGACAGTTTATACATTTCATAAATCCCCTAAGTGTTTTGTTATATTTTGCTTTATATCAACCCTATTATGTCAGTCCACCGACGGATGAGGATCTCCCCATAGACTCATGATTAGTCGTTTTGATCATACTTGGTCACTGCTGGATACTAATAGCATGGTGAAAACTCTTGTTGATTGTGGGTTATTTTCTATTCATTAACTAGGTCAATACCATAGGTTCATGATTCCCTTACAGTTAGAACGAGCCCTCATCCAACTCTGCACAACGACAGTTACTCAAGGGTGGTTACTCAACAGACCCCTATACTTGCTTTTTTCCACTGGCACTTCTGAGGCCAGGCCAGCTCGGCTCCCCCCCCCCCGCCCCCCACGATAACGAGCGGTTTCCCCACTGGATGTATGACCAGAGTACCAAGCCTGCCGTGCCAGAGCCAAACGGTGATACGCCAGTTTCACGGGGGACATCTGAAACCCGCTCGGGATTACCCGAGCTGATGACGCGTCCATCGGGGCGTGCCCACGACAGTCCGTGCACCGCGGGAACGCGACGTCACCGCGCATTCGTCGTCCGCTCGCGTCTCGAAATCGCTCGTTGGCGGCACGGCACGGCTCGGCACGCCTCGGCGTCCGCAGTGGAAAAACGATGCCGGCGCCTCCTGAGCCGCGACCGGAGGGGGAGGGGCCTGACTCATCGCGGGGCCGTCACGGCCTCGGTTGTGCGGTGGAAAAAGAGGCTCTTAGAGACAGGTCTGATGTAACGTTTCGGAAACTAATGAGTCGTCGCGGTCTTTTATGCTTCCAGATATCGAGGAATACTCGCAGGAAAATATCTGCAAGGTATTTAAAATTTTACAGCAAGAAATGTTGCCTTTTCATAAAGCTGTCGATACAACGTTGAGCAACATAAGCACATGTTTACACACACGGTGATTGTTCAAAAGGCGGTGTTAACAATGCATGCTCTTTGTTTTGTAGGGAATTTTAAGCTTTTTGAACAAGCTGGTGAGTTCATATGTCTAAGCGCAAACACACACACGCACGTGGAATTGCGTGGACGACAATATACGTTGCAAAGGTGACTATCGCTTGCCTTGTGTTGACACCCTGTATATATATACCCTTTGGGTTTTTTCGGTAAAGTCACGTAGATAGAAAAATAATAATACAAATTCACGACGTTTCGATCGCGACACAAGCATTCGTCTTCAGGTGAAAAAATACAGCAGGCGAACTGCTGAGGCAGGAGAAATATGATTGATTACTTTAAAAAAAAAAATATTTCTTTGTGACTTTACCGAAAGACCCAATTCCTGCAGTCACGAAAGCTTTAAGTCAAGATTTAACCCCCTATATGTTTTCATTCTGCGCGTATTGATATCTATTTTTAAAACATAATGTGTGAGTCTGCAATGGTGTTTTATAAAAAGTATTTATTTATTTTCAGATCACACCGAATGACCCCATAATAGAGGGTTTTTGTTGGGTTAGATCGCGTAATTATAAAAATGTGTCGTTAAACCCGCCACCACCCGACACAGCCGATTAGTAAGGGTTTTCACGTCAACAGAACGTGCCAACTCGTGACTAGTACAGCACACCGGTGTGTTGGAGAGAAAATCCACAACATTTACAATCTAAGTACGACGTTTCGCCAGTAATTACAACTAGCTTCATCAGGCGACAGCCAGATTTGTGGAGAAGTCCTCCTGTTTCGTTCCTTACATAGAGGTGTAGACGTGACAGACCTTACTAGTTGGCTGTGTCGGGTGGTGGCGGGTTTAACGACACATTTATATATTTACGAGATCTAACCCAGAAAAACATCTATTATGGATGATATTGGTCGCGAAAGCCTACATGTTAAGCCTAATGACCGTCACCACTGCTTTAAAATTAATTCTAATTGTGTCCCCATCATGTCATCACGAGGCATGTTCCAGTCACTCCTGCATTGGGTCTTTTGTTTGTTCGTGGCAGTGCTGCACATCTCTCCGATTTGCGTTTTTTTGCTCAAGTTGTATACCGCGTGTTGTTCAGCACGATGTCTGACGTTTCGCTCCACATTGCTGGTTAGCTTCTTGGTGAATGGTTCGTGATCAGGATGAACATCGGTTTCGCCGCTGTGCGACAAACATTTCTCCGTAGTGAGCTGTGCGGGAAAGCGCGCCCTCTCGTTTGTGGATAAAGCAAAAGGTCACTTGAACGGATTTCAGAAGTAGTTCTGTGACGTATCCTTCCACGTGCCATTCTCTAACGCGCACGGTGACGCACTGCGCCGTAGAGGAGTTTCGAGCGGACGATGTGATTTCCGGTTGTGCCGCTTACTTGTTCGGCACGGCATTCGACGTTTCACACAGCCTTCGGTTGATGAAGGACCTCCGAGCACGTGGCGTGAAACGTCGGACAAATTGAAATAACAGTTCAGAGAGAGACCACAAATGTTTCTCTGGCTGGGTGTGTTGACCCAGGGGATTCTTCAGGCCACGTTCCTGGGCCACGACTGGGGCGGTGTGGTCGTGTGGAACCTCGCGCAGAAATTCCCCGAGAGGCTTCGGTGAGACCCGTATGGCCGTTGCAGACGATTGAGGCAAACTCCAGCTGCTGGTGGTGGTGGCGGCGGCGGTGGCGGCGACGGCGGTGGGAAAACCTGTCTTTCAAATGCGTAGTCACATTTTACTTTACGAGCTGCGTGAATACGAATTCAAAGTCACGCGTGATTTATACTGCCCTCTTAATTGAGCGTTGAGGCATCGGTGCGCGTCTCCTGTGTCCAGCCCTGAGCCAGTGGAGGAAAGTCCACATTCCTATGGATGGGGACGAGTATGTCGATTAGCTAACCGCTGCAACCAGTGTTAACTTCTCCACGAAGTCGTTTCATATTATTGAACCAACCAGGATTTGTACTCGCAACCTTCCGATTGCGAGCCGTTCACTCTCCTGCTGAGCAACCCGGCTGGATACTGATTACACCTTAATCATAGCTGGTAGGTCACCTGTTATGCATGGAGGTTGCCCATCCAAGCACGATCCAGGCTTAACCCTACTTAGCATCTGAGATCTGATAAGTTCAGTGACGCATTCGGGTCGATTTGATCCGAGAAAATGGGCTCTTACCTGGTAATAATGATCATCATTCTGTATATATATGAAAACAAGTTTTGCTGGTTGGCACGCAGCCGGGAAAGTGCGTGGTGGAGACATCACGCCTTAAAGAATATGATACGCACCCATGAGGCCGTACGGCTGATGGGGATGTGTGAAAAATATTTAAGAATTTTAATGCGGGTGGACAGATCTGGGAATGTGGCATATCGTCTGCTTTAAATAAACATGCGAAATTGTCTATCACGTCTTTCAAGCAAATTTGTATCTCGCATTCCCCGAAGAACCCCAGGCGAGCCGGAGAGGCAGCGAACCGGCGCCAACAAATTGTCCTCGCTCTGCAGTCCTCTAGTGCATAAAAGTATTTTGTTCAGCCAATGAGTATTTTACATCGTAATGAAGATCGGGTATTGCTGCACCGCCCCTCGGCTGCCCACCACGCAGCCCCGCAGCAGCCTCCAACACCCACGGCATGCGCGGCTCTCGCCCCTCTCCGAGTTTTCACCCGAGCAATTCACCCCCCCCACCTCCACCCCCTACCCCCTCTTGCGCGTTGTCACACGCGGCAGGGCGGTGGGCAGCATCAACACCCCGTTTCTGCCGACCAACCCGAGCGAGAATCCCGCGGAGAAGATGGCGAAGAAACCAGGCGTGTTCGACTACATGCTCTACTTTCAGAAGCCGGCGAGTGAACCAACAAGCGACGGCGCACGCCCATCGCCGCCGTCGCCGTCGCGTCTCGCCCCGTCGTTCGTGTCCGACATCGGTCGGTCGTGTCCTTACTTCATGGGTCGTGTCTTACGCCTTCAGTCGTCGATTAGCCCATCGGCCGTTGAGAACCTCACTGGGTTGTAGAAGCGGGTGTGTGGAGCAATGTCGGAATTCATGGCCAAGGGGATCCAACAGACCGTGGCTATGCCCAGGATAAAAGTTTGTCCACGCGTGTGTGTGTGTGTGTGTATGCGCGCGCGTGTGTGTGTGTGGAGCGGCACTTTAGCGGTCAGTGCGCTGCGCTATGAAGCCCGCGACCCGAGTTTGATTTCCGCTCGGGGCTAACACCTGTGTTGATAATCGAGGTCGACTCGGCGTCAAATGAGTACCTCGTGCGGTGTGTAAACATCGCCACTACGGGAAACAAAGGCGGCCGGGCATGGGGCTGGCCAACCAGCCGCTCGTGTAGGTGCTACTCGCTAACAGCACTTGTCCCAACAGTCTCTTTGTCTTTTGTGTCTGAGGACACTTCACTTGCTTTACAAAGAACTATGAAACCCATAAACCAGTGGCTATGAAACTCGCCACACAGCTCCACCACTGCCCAGATCTGTTGGAAGTTTTTTTTTATTATTATTAATTTCAAAGACGTTTATAGGAGCAGGCGGTGTCCATTGCCAGAGGTAGTGCGTTGCAGAGGTTCGCGTTTAGAACTGGGCTGGCCGCCCTGGTTACTACTGCGGGTGCTTTTACCGTAGAATATGTGCCGCTGAAGACGAGCTAGCCATTGCTTGCCGGCGCGATGGTCCAAAAGGGCCGAAATCGAAAAAATAAACACCGCAAATTACTCACTTGGGATCGTGCGCAGCAACATAGCCACCCTGCGAAACTGCCGCAGACTGCGTCTGTGAAACGCAGCGCCTTTGTGTGATAGCCTTGCGATATTAGAATGACACGAATGCCAAATGTGCTAAATAACAATTATTATTGTTACGAACGGTCGCGTGTTAATTTGGATGTTTGACGCTCGCTCTGTGGCCACGCGTAGGGAGTGGCCGAGGCAGAGTTCGAAAAGAACCTGGAGCGAACGTTCAAACTCTTCTTCAGGTACCCGGAGGTGAGGAGGGGTCATGTGTGCGCGCGTGCATGTGGAGCGGTAGTGCAACAGTTAGCGCGGTGCGCTGCGAACCCGGTGACCTGGCTTCGATTCCCGGCCACGGCCAACGTCAATGATATCTAAACATCTGTGCAGAGTGCTGTCGCGTTTGTGCCTCAGCCTCCTGCTCTTGGGTGCCATACACCGGTGTCTCGAGTGATTTGTTTGATCCATGGATCACGGAGTGGGGGGGGAGGGCGGGGGTAGGGCCGGCGCCATTCCTTTGAGGGTTGTGGGCCACTCCGAACGTCGACCGCCCGCCACTTGGCGTGACCGCAATTTGCCGCACCAAGACGGGGGCAGTGTGTGAGAGAGCCCCTCCCCCCCCCCCCCCCAGAGAGCGTCTTTATCAATGCAGAGACCTGGGTGGGCTGATGCGTTCGTAGCCGCTGTGAGCTCGCCTATGATTAATCGCACGTATGATTGTGCACTCTGCTAACATGGCCCGGAGGCAATCACGTCTGATGTTGTGTGTGGCTGTCTTTACAGGATGCGGACCCTACAAAAAACACGTCCAACGTCAGGGAGAGAGGTACGGTGGAATTGTGTCGGTTTTAGATACACGTAAAAAAAAACACTGTACCACGTACAAACATTGAGCCAAACCACGAATTCGGGTGCGAACAGGCACTTGTGTTACTAATTACTTACTCACGTTTTAAAGTTCTAATCGATGAGAGTTAACCAGCTTCTTCTTGAATTGAGCAAGGTTATTGTGAGAGATTGGGGTAAATAAGACAGTTGAGCGGAATTCCAAATCGGAGCAGTGCAGTGGAAGGAAGCAGAAAGATAAGTGGTGTTTTGACCGGCAGTGTGGTGAGTGAGTGGATGAGTGAAATAGTGAGTGGTTGAGTGTTTGAGTGAGTGGGTGGGTGAGTGTTTGAGTGAGTGGGTGAGTGAATGCGTTGGTAGGTGAGTAGAGTGTGCTGTGACCTGCCGTGCGGTGAATGAACACATTCGGTATCTGGAAGTTAATGGGAAGTGGAAACAACGGCAGCAGCAGCAGCGATGGAAGAGTGCTAAGGGGGGCGACTGACCGCCAGTGAGCGAGCGACTGCGTGTGTTGAACTTCTTTCGCACCGCACGTAGCCGAACGCGCTAATCTGATTCCGACACTCGTTGCTACGCAGGGGGTATTTTCGTCGGCTTGCCGGAAGACCCCGCGATGAGCTCGCTGCTCAGCGAAAAGTCCCTGCAGGTGTACGTGCAGCAGTTCACCAAGTCGGGCTTCAGGTTCGTACAAAGAAGACAAAGGTGCCCCGTTTAGCCTCAACAGACTGTTGGGGCAAGTGCTGTTCGCGAGCACCTATGAAGGCCGGACTGGTACAGGGGGGTGGGGGGGGGGTGTGGCCAGCTACATACCCGACCACCTTTGTCTCCCTGTGGCAATGTTGACACCAGGATTGTACGGCAGCTGCAGCACAAGCGCCAAACCTGGGCACTCCAATATTGTGAACGTTTGTTCTTTTAAGCGCTGATTTTGCATGCGTGTGTGTATGTTGAACTTCTTTCGCACCGTGCTAATTGCCCGTTCCTCCGTACGGATCACTCTGACGTTGTTGCGCTTCTTCCGGGCCGATGCACCACGGATCTCCTTTGCAAGGAGCCGGGTGACTGGCTGAATGGGGCTTTCTGCGTCACGGACAATATTATTGAGTTGTGTCGTCGATTGACATCGGGCGGAGACGTGGCCCAGCGGAAGTGGCCTGCGTGTTGCTGACGTTCACAAAAGTCCCTTGTGCCGTGCGACTACAGGGGGCCCTTAAACTGGTACCGCAACATGCAGGCCAACTGGAAGTGGCTCCCTCTGTCGGCAAAGTGGAAGGTGAGTTATGGGTGCCTAGTTGCATTGTCAGGTGGTGGTGGTAGTGATAGGTGACGGCTGATGGTGGTGGTGGCTGCGATGACGGTGGGGGCGGTGTCGGTGACACGGTGGTGATGGTGATAGCGCCGTGGTGGTGGTTCGATGGATGTGGTGGTGGTAGTGGCGACGGTGGTTGTAGGTAACAGCAGCAGTGGCGGTTACCGCGACCGCTGTGGCAACCCTCGGCATGAGCCACCGCCGGTCTGACCGTGCCCTGGCCGCGTCGCCAGTGTGGCGAGGGGTGTCCCGACGGCGTCGTGTAGGCCTGGTGTTGGGTGCCGTGCTCCCTAGGTGCGAGTCCCAGCACTGATGGTCACGGCAGAAAAGGACCCTGTCTTGTCCCCACTGATGACCACCGGCATGGAGTCTTGGGTACGCACAGACTCGCACACACGCACGCTCGCATCCACGCAGACCAGAGTCCCCCGTGTAGCCTGCACAGGGCTGTTGGGGTAAGTGCTGTTACCCGAGCAGCACCTATGAAGGCCTGCACAGGCGTACGATGGTAAGGTGTGGTCAGAACCACGCCTGGCCGCCTTTGTCTCCCCAGTTATGATGCTTACATATCGCACCAGGTGCTCGTATAAAGCTCACAATCGGTTCCATTATTCGCCACCGATGTGAAGCCCTGGTGGGGAATTGAACTCGTGTTGCCGGGTTGGTAGCGCAGCGCAGTGCAGGGCGCTAACCACTGCCCAAAGACAAATGCACACTGATACACACGCGCATAGAATATTGCTTTATGTAAATGTATTATGCTAATAATATATTTTTATATCTAAATATAAAAGTAGTACGATATGCATCCATTCATGTGAGATGACAATTTAAATTAACTGTAGTCACTCTTTAATCATCATTATCACCCATGGTCCATCCACTGCTGGATGAAGGCCTCTCCTGTCCGCTGTCATCTATCTCCCTTGAACTCACGGTGTAACAATCCGACCAGCACTTGCACGTGGACGGATTTCATCGCTCCATCTCATCGGCGGACGTTTCCACCTCGCGAGAGACGAGACTCATTCCTTGGCCGCCACGCTTCTTGACCATCGGCCACCGTCCCTGAAGCTCTAACTTGACGCCGTTACCTTCTGCGGCTATCGCGTTTGGCGATTACGTTCATGTTGTACGCATGTACGTACATGCGCACGTATGTGTGTTGACATTCTTTTGCACCATACGTAGCCAACCATGCTGATCGCGTCGCTGCTTCCGCAGGTGCTGAACTTGACCCGAGCCCACATCGCAAACTGTGGCCACTGGACTCAGATGGAGCGGTAAGGGTGTCGCGGATTCGTGCAATTCGAGTGGCGTGCGGGGCACGGCAAACAACCGTTACCGACTCATTACATTCACTCTCTCTCGCCACAGACTTGTGGCTGCATCCGATCGACCGCTACTGTCGTGACTTGGAAGGGGGCTCGCGTGGGGGGGGGGGGTCGTCGCCAGCGAGAGGACCCTTTGGAAAGGGAACTCGCTTGGAAGGGTTTGACAAAAGAGGTTGCCACGTTTAATGCTCTTTTTTGTTATATTGCAGCCCTGCTGAGCTCAACAAGATCCTGGTTGAGTGGCTGGCAAAGGTGCACGAGCTGGGCGCGCACCAGAAGCAAGCCAAGCTCTGAAGGAGGCGTACCTTGGCTGGGTCATGTAGCTCCCTTGCATGCCCAACAACCGCATGCCCAAGCAGCTTTCTGTTTTGCCAGATAGAGGGGGGGTGGTCTTAATGGGCACGACACGGGATGGAGAAGAGATGGAGCTGATGGGGTACGGGAGGAGGTCGAGCTGAATGGACTTGCCAAAGACTGGTACCAGCAGTGTCAAGATCGGCCTTTGTGGAGGAGGCTCTTGCACGCTACTGGACAGTTAGAGGCAGCCGCCCTCCAACAACAACGGAGGGCAGAGGAGCGACGCTCACAACAACGAGCAGAGCACCGGGCGGCTAAAATTCAGCAAGTTGGCACAGTATGGGGCACAGGTGGTGGCATCTGCCAGTCATCTCAGTCATTCAACCCATGGCACCAGGGTCTATCCCGTGACATCCTGTCAGCGAGCCTTCAACACTTCACGTGGCCTCAAAGCGCACCTGGCCTGGCACAGGTGCCGTGGTGACGTCACCGTCACTTAGTGGCGAATGGCGGCTATTGGTATATTGGTATTGGTGGCTTACACATTGAGCAAGCGAAGCGGGAGTGCCTGCAGTGGTTAATTGGTGGTGGTTATACATCCAAGCAATCAATAAACATTCCATCAATAAATGTCCTCCAGGTGTCCATGAGAGTGGAGTTGGCGATGAAGTAATTTGCGTGCTGTGCTCTGAACCCGGCGGGACCAGAGTTTATTAATTCCGGGCCACCTCGGCTGACATCGGTGACAAGCGATGACAGAATGGGTTCCCACCCCTACACAAGCCCTTAACCAGCCAGCATTGCCCATCGTGGAGAAGTATGGTAAAAAAAAAAATCATGACCCACGTGGGGAGGCCTTGAGGTGGCTTGAGAAGGGTTGAGTATTTTTTTATTCAGGCCTATCTTGTTACCGTCCCACTGCTTTTAAACATAATCATAATCTTTATTTAGTAGCCTGGAGGAATCCAATGAGCTATCAAGCTCTTTTTCACAGATATCCAATTAATGTAAAACTAAACTATTTTGTATTTGACCAGGTAAAGTCCACCGAGCTATAAAGCTATTTTTCAGAAGCGACCTGGCCACACATTATTGCTCAACGAAGTGGCTTATCGTGTGAAAATGTATAGCAGCCAAATACTCCACACGCATATTCCTATATGTGGAGGGGAAAAAACCTCGAAAACCCGAAGAAAAATCCACGCGACCACAGGGAGAGAGACACGCAAACTCCAAATATACAGGCGACAGGGTCGGGATTTAACTAACGACCTCCTGTATACCAGGAGAGATAGTTAACATCCCACCACTGTCTGGAGGGAACAACAAGAAACCCACCAGCTGGGTTCATGGTCCCATTCGCTGTGTCGTCATCTTCTGGCCATCTCGGCATCAACGTAGATTTATATATCCAAATTTGACCCATATCTGCAGACGCTGCGCATAGTACGAAAAAAGTATTTTGAGAAGAAAAGTTTTAACGTCGCCAATGGAGCAGTGGCAGAGATTGGTAGAACCACCACTGTGGAGATGGAGCCACGTCAGGGCCTGGGCTATCGCTGTTAGTTATGGGGAGTTTTAACAACCGGTGCTTTAATTTTAGCCAGAAAAGTTCAGAACACTGTTCCCGGAACTATCTTGGCACACCGCATCCACCTTCACCTTATTGTTTTCAATATCTTTAAACCTTGTGCGTAGGAACTGCAGGTATACAATAATGTAGGACTTCATACAGAGTACTTGGTACTCAAGTGGCAATGCCTTAGGCCGATAATCCCTATTCCAAGCCAGCCTAGCAGCGTTCCGGATAATATCGAGAAGTTAAGCCCTGTTCACAACTCATATCTGTGTGACCCACGAATCGTCCCTCCAAGTGCCCCTTTGTGGGCCACGTGCCACCCCCCCCCCCCCGGTAAGTTTAACTCATTAATAAGGAATCATGTTTTTTTTTTTGCGGCAGCATCATTTATTATTTACACCACTAAGCCTGCCATACAGTATAGCAGAACTCGAGATAGTAAGAAAGTGGCTGCAGACGAAATTCGAGGTCATAATCAACACAAGAACACGCTGGAAATAAAATTCACCGCAAACGAGCACGAACTAAATTCGGAAAGCTAAATGTGCTCCAGACTACTCTCGTTTGTGTCCGCATAATTCGGGTTATTCGTTAAGCTATCTGAAAAAAAAAACCAACAACATTCATGTCTTTAGTGTTAGTCTTAAAATGTATGGTGAATTGCGAGTGCATGAATAACATTGCTGGGTAAACATCCCGAACGGCGCAGGCTCCAAATGGTGAGGACGGCGCAAATGTAACCAATGCAACGACGGCGAGTCGCCGATAATTTCGTCGATTGAAGCGGGCAATGAAAACAACGAGACAGAATCGCGGTAATCGCATGCAACTGTACGTTTATTGTGTTGATTTGCATATTCGAAACAACGTCGACTCAAAAAGAGGAATGTCCTGCAATATCACCGGTTGCACGGAAAGTACGTCATGCATATTTTAACACGGCGTAGCGATGAAATGAAGCGTGTGCCGTCACCTTGATCGGGATGTTTTGTTGTTGTTGTTTTGTTCTTGAACCTCGCGGTTCAAGCGACGGAGCACGCGAACTTCCATACTGGGCAGCGTGCTCGCTCGAGACGACTCGCCAGATGCCGGCGTTTAAATAGTCATCGGTCGGGAAAACTGAGCAGCAATATTCTCTTAAAACATCGTCTCCTTCTCGAAACGTTTCGTTAGTTACCGAAAGACGTCAGTCGGTAACAATACCCAGACACCTCCGCTGGTCGGCGGGGCTGCGACTCGCAAGGTTTTTTTTAGCGATTACTGGATGATGGGACCTTTGCCAGTACCAAAATAGTTTTCATTTGAGCCTAGTCCCAAACGGTGTTAGACCAAAAGGTGTCCTCTGGACGGCGTCCTCTGGTCGAACACCGTTTGGGACAAAGCTGTCCTCTGGTGTGGACCAATCAGTTTCAAAGACAATGCATATATTATCAGAGTATGTTTTTTGTTTGCATTCTGACCACAAGCATTGTGGTTAATGCAGACATGATTCCTCGTAAAAGGTTTCAGTTTGGTGTTTTAACATCTCAACACAGCTGTTTTGTTGCCAGAAAAAAGGGGGAAAACCCTATTCTTCGATTGCTCGATCTCGGTAAATTTCGGCGGGGGGTATAAATCGGTAACCACCATAGGCGAAAAGCACAACTTGAGTCGTACCTACCGACGCATTTATATAGCGAACACGTCCGCTGTAACCCCCAACGCATTTTAAACGGGTATCGCACAATCGGCTGTTATTGTGGCCACATCGTGAAACTGGGACCGCCAATGTCACGCTGTCTCAGGTGGTGGCACCGTACGGACGAATAAAACACCAGGCGTGTGGGGGCCCACGCAATACCTGGGCGGCGTAGGGGGCACCCACAAGTGCCCGGTGAGGAGACGGAGAGAGCAAGAGAGAGAGCGTGCTGCTGTCTGCAAACAATTACCGAGTCCTCAAAGTAATGTGAACATATATATACTGTGTCAGGTAATAACGGGATTTTTTAGGGAGCCTCGTAAAACGTGAAAAGAATGGGGGGGGGGGGGGGACAAAAATCGAATCGCAGTCCCGACGCTCTAACATCGCAGAGCCATGCTGACCTTAGCACCAGCCGCATTTCCACTCCGCACCACGTGCCAGACAGCGACAACCGTGGCATTGGGCCGTGTTCAAGGATTGTATTAACATTTCCTGTGGCTTTAGTGCTAATTATTTGAACCTTTTTTTAAGTAAGCAAATTGAAATAACATTACAAGCTGAAAAAGTGCAACATTTTGGTCTCCGTGGAAAATAATGTAGATTTTGTTAAGAACACGAATAGATGCTGGGGTACGCACAACCCAAGGATTTCGAGGACACAGCGATACCGCCACTGCAGGTGACGGCCACCTGAGCACACGTGATGACACGTGACAACATGTGCATCCTGCCCAGTGCGCACACCAGACCAGGCAAGGGGAGATTCGAGCTCGAAGCAGACAGCTCCCCGTCTTCACACTCTCAACAAGCCGGACCAGTGCGGTGCCTAGGCCTCGGCAAGTTAAGGTAAAAGGTAAAAACAACCAGCCTACATTTACCCTACCACAATACAATCACTCTACCCCCTTACCTTTGACCCTTTAGCAAGGTAAGGTAAAAGGTCAAATGCAACGAGCCTACCTTTACACCTTTTACCCTTACCCCATACAAATTACCCGATTACAGAGTAATTACTGGGGCACTACTATACATGGACAAGGTTTAGAACAGGTAAATGCTAGGTAGAGCGCTTTATTCATATAGAATACTCTCGATGATTCCAATTTGAAATGGAGGCCACGGACTGCACCACGGAGCTTTTAGCGAGCGGTAAACAAGGTATTTACCGGGTAATTATTCTGCGCTACCTTTACGCTACCCTTTACCTTACCCCTTGGCATGTCGACACCTTTATCTTTACCCTTTTACCCGGTAAAAAGGGTAAATTACCTTACCTTGCCGAGGCCTAGCAGTGCCCTCTAGTCCGTAGCAAATGCAATCGTCAATAATAAACGTTTCGTTTTGAAGGGTTCATGACAGCATGAATAAAATTTACCTCGACAAAAAAACGGGCTTCGGTTCGTAATTTGATTGTGGTCATTCCCGGCTTCTGATCTTAATCCTGGCCAAAATGGCAAGTCGACCCGGCAGACGCTGCTGTTCTGGACTTCTCCGGAGGAGACGCGGAGCATCAAGGAAGGTCGATCCGAGACAGAAATCGTCAACATCCACGTGGGTTATATCACAGTGCAACTTTGCCATCGTCCGTTCAGTCTATTGCAACGTTGGCGTTCACAGCGATGAGATAAAGCGCGGGCGACAGAGCACCAAGTTCTCCCATGCGTATGTGCAGCTCAAGACATTCCCCCTACAGCTCATGGTTTTTTTTGTTGCTCGAACCACGTCTGTAAAAAAAAAACGCAAACCGTCAGCCATGCAGCAGACGGAGACAAATGCCGAGAACGTTCAGTAAACAAGGCATACCAGGGCAACCCCACGTAGTAACACAATCCACGTTAAGGCCTTTACATAACTGTTCCCGCCTTTCGCAAACAGAATGAAACCGCTTAACTGTTAAATTAACCGCGCCTCAAACATTTTGGTTGTCATTTTCCAACACCATAGTTTACGCTCTCTCCCCGATGCGATTTCGGATCGTGTCCGACGTTTCGCTCCACGCGCTGGGAGCTTTCTTCCCGTACGGCGTACGTCCGACAATCGTGCCGGGCAACACCGGCGGGCACAACCAGGAATCACATCAGAAGAGCTGCATCAGCGGCGACCGGTAAAAACGTACACGGGAAGTACCGAGCTGCGACACCGCTCGTTCATTCGTCAGGACGTGCGCGAAACCACGGTGCGGGCAAAGTCAGGAGCCATCGCCTGTTCGGTCAACGGTGGGCGGACGCTCGAACCGCGCACCGCGCGACTCAATCCGTTCCGCACAGGACACTTCAACGTTGCTCAACTACCCCCACACACCACCCCCCCCCCCCAATTCCCACCAGCACATCCGAGCCGTGCCAGCGCGGGGCTCTCACAGTTTTCCACCGTCTATTTGCCGAGCCGAGACCAGGCTGTGACGACTCCGGCCACGCGAGACATTTGAATTGCGGCTTAAGACATAGCAGGCCCAGATGTGGGCCGGGTTGATATTTTTAGCACTGCTCGGATTCCAGGGGCAGGAAATACAACCTAGCGCCCCCGCTAAGCCTTGTTGTTCGGCGCGGACTGGGCACGGCTCGGTGTTGTGCGGTGGAAAGGAAATGGGGGGGAGGAGGGGGGGAAAAGTGGTCGACATACCCACATTGACATGGCTATGGTTCCTGACTTTATTGCCGCACCCTGCGCAGGGTTTCCTGGAGCCTTCGCCTGCACGAAAGGTGAACGCGCCGGGAATCCGTTTGCCGATTTTTTGCGCTGCGAACCTTGCGCTTCCGAACGCTCGCGCGCACTCCTCGGAGGCGGCGCGCGATCCCTGGCGATCGACGATCGGGCAGGGCCACACCGGAAGGTAGTGCAACGGCAATACTGGCCGAAGACATTCGAATCACGAAAAGTAACAAACGCGGGACAACGCCTGCCGGTGCGGCTCGGTGGGCCCGCGCCGCCCACAGAGGCCAACGCATGCCCGGACTCGCTGGCCTCGCGCAAAGCAAATACATTCACGATGGGGAAAGAACGGCGGCGGTGGCGTCTGGACTGGCTGCGTACTGTGCGAAAGAAGTTCAACGTACATTATGTACAGACGTACAGATGGACGTGGCATTATTGCTTCAAGGGATTGACCGCCACCGCCAGCAGCGCTCGATGGCAAAGATGAACTACGAGGCGACTCGTGTAGGACACCATGGTTTGGGACGCATCCTCGACTCACCACTTGACCGTATGGTGATTAACTCGCCAATTGCGTTTGTCGAATGCCGTGTGAAGTTGACTTGATCTATGGACACGGAGGTCCAGTCCATACCCCACGTCTCATTCATTCCCTGGCCACGCACAGCAGCACCAACAGTGTGGCAGAAGGAGACCCCAGCGTTTTGAGGCTCATTCTGTCTGGACAATCATGTTAACTCTTATTTAGGTTTTAGCCCGGACTCAACGGTTATTAATAACGCTCTCTGTATGTCCCTGCAGTCACACTGTCGCATGTGCTCTAAAAACGATACAGTATGACGCAGCCGTTATAATTGATATTCTCTGCAATAACGAGAATTATTATTTGTTATTATATGGAGCTGGCATTGTTGAGTAGGGGCGCAGCAACTATTTGTATTGGGAGGAGTCCCCCTGGTGGTCATTGGTCAAAATACAGATTCACACCACTAATGCTAACAGATCTCTATGGGAGTGAATGGAGGTCACGCTAGCTAGCAGATATCTATGAGAGGGAATGGAGGTCACGTTAGCTAACATATATCTTTGAGAGGGAATGGAGGTCACGTTAGCTAACATATCTCTACGCAGGGGCGTAGTCACTCTCTGGGAGTTGGTGGTGTAAACTAGTAAATGTTTCCTGGTGGCTCTTGGTGAATTTACCGATGGGATCTGCTAAGTTCGCTCTCTAATTCATCACGGATAGGAACAATTCTACTGCACTATAGTCATATTAACGCCACACAACTACGCGCGATTGAATTAGCACCGAGCCTGCCATCCGTGCGCTACCGTGAAGTTAAAGATTCCACCACCATCGTAATCAGCCTTCGTCACCTTGTTGAAGGGAGAAGAAATACGCGGACTCAAAAAAATACCACGAATTTTTGTTTTGTGTTTGGGGCCGAAACTTTGTGGATGGTCTCTGGCTCCACGCCTCCCCCCACGACACCCAGCCGCTGCGCCGGCAGCTGCCGACCATACGGAGCGCAAGATACGGTGCCCCCACCGATGGCACCCGCAAGTCGGCATGCATTTCTTCTTCTTCCACACGTTTGTCCCACTCACGTGGGGTGTTCCGCTGTCCTTGCCAACCTTCTCCACGCTTCCATCTCCTGCGCCATCTCTCTTTCCGCTCTTCGGGCCACCACGGTCCGATCGCACTACATCGCCCCACGTCTTTTTCTGCCTTCCTCTTGATCTCTTTCCTTCCACTTGCATCACCTGCACCTTCTGACTCACATACTTTTCCTGCTGTCTCTCTGCATGACCGAACCACACTAGCCTTTTCTCTCTCATCTTCTCTGTGATTTCTACCACCTTGAGTCTTTTTCTCACTTCTTTGGTAAGCGACAATACTGCAGCAGAATCGGGGCTTGATTACAACCGGGGCTTGATTACAACCGGGTCTGTCCGGGTGAGCGACCCGGAAATAATTTCAGCACCCGGCACACCACATCCGATATACCTCTCGTTGTGGCGACTATTCATCATGCGGCATCTATTCCAGTCAACCTACCTGCGGGGCTGGAAGATATTCAGCGAGGAATTAAGCCCTGAGCAGAATGCGTTTGCTTACTGCAGTAACGAACGCTGCATCGGACGACGCAACGCATTGCAGTGCGCTGAAATGCAAATCATCGCAGCTTACCGCAGCCGCTGCAACGATGAAACGTTAAAGGGACGGGGGAAACGAGCCTGTCCGCGCGGGCGAGAGAGACAGCGTGCAAATGTGTGGGCTGCTGCTAGCAGCCCTTACGGTGACGTCAAACCATAGGGAGGAGGGAGCAGAGGTCCCAACAGACCGCTCCGCACCTAACGCACAGCACGTGGCCCGGCTCGGCGCGACTGCACGAGCAACGTTTGGAGTGCGCCCCTGGCCTGAGTTGTCGCATGCAGCCGCTTGGCTAAGCACACGGCAGTACGCACTTACGCTACGAAGCAAGTGTACACGTCGCCGGACGCCAACCGGTACACGTCGTTACGCACGCACACGTCCCCGTGTATCGTTTTGTATATTATATCACTCAGCAGCCTGTGCCAGTAGAATGAAAATATATGCAACCGTTTGCTTAAAATTATACTCTACGTGATATACGCAAACAAGCATTTTATGTTTCGTACATTCTCATGATTATTATTCTTTTTTTTTTACACCAACGTACGCAGCTGACATGTGCTGGATAAGTTTCACCCGTGAGCGACCGGCCGCGGTGCCACAGCACGGTTCAAGTCGTCTGCCAAGGCACGCCGGAGATCCCGGCGTGAACCCCCTGGGATTCCCTCACCGATAAAGTTCCAATCTCAACGGGATGCTGCGCTGCCCGCGGAGGCGGCGACATTGTGCTCATCAGCAGGACTGAGGCCGGATCCGGGACCCCCCACCCACATCGCCCGCCCCACCGACTTCCCCCCCCACCCCATGGGCCGAGGGCGCAGGGCGGTAAAGTGCAAAAACGAGAGCGGTACGGGGTCCCCGCACACCGCTCGCGGTGCGTGACACAACCCGCTCCCCGCTCGCTATTCCCGCAGATTTTTTTTAATCCAAACATCGAGAAGATGTTCGATCACTCACGGGCCATCGTTGGGTCGCGTTTACCCAACAGCGGCGGTCCTCCACAATGCCCACTTCTTTAGATTTCAGTTGATGAAATGAAGGGATGTTCTTTCTTTGGGGTTTTTTTTGGTGTAGGGTTAAAGGGTTAAAGGGTTAAGGGGTTACGAGTGAGAGTTAAGGTTTATGGGTTAGGGATCGGGTTAGGGTTTAGAGCTCAGGAGTTAGAAGTTATGGCTATGGTTTTATAATGACGGGTTATGGTTTAGGGTTTCGATGTTATGGCTAAAGTGTTATGGAATAGGAAAAGGGACTGGGTTCAGGGTTAGCAGTGAGAGTTATGGTTTAGGGGTGAGGGTTAAGGATTTACGCATAGGGTTTACGGGTTAGGAATAAGGTTAGGGTTTTGGTGTTACGGTTTAAGGGTTGGGGGGTTTAAGGTCTAGAAGTTAGGGTTACAGACAGGAGCATTTAAGACTTTCTTGCCCTACACCTGTGACAAGTAGCATCAGCCTGACACATAGCACGACGGACAGCATACTCGGGGCGCGATCGCGAACACGTGCACGCAAGCACGCCGCAGCCGCCGCCGCTTAAGTCTTTTGGAAGCCATACAGTGTTATTGCTGGGCAGTAGGCGCGTCTGCATTTGCTGGTTGCAGGCACTCTGACCCGTGTGTCAGTATTGCAAGTCGCCGACAAGGGAAGAGGGGGGAGCGAATTAAATCGAGAGAGACCGAACATTGGGCCGTAAAACACAACGCCCCCCACCCCCCCCCCCCAAGCTATTTACACCACCACGTCACAGCAGCGTGCGTTCGTGTCTATATTTGCTTTCGTACGTTCTACCAGAAAAGTGCATTCGGGGTAATTGAATTGTAATGGTGTGGGTTGTACTTCAGGGGGGGTAGGAGTGAGAGGAGAGGTGCACGAGACAGCCACGCACGTCACACAGAGTCGCACGGGACTATAGGAATCGAGGAAAAGAATTGATATTCGCAGGATTGAAACACTCGGTTCCCTCCGCGACCGCCCCCGCGGGACACCACGCGCAGAAAAACACAGATATAAAGCGTTGGGTGTGGTTGAGCATCTCGGTTACGCTGCGGTGAGGCACACCGCTCGCCTGTCTTCACGTCCAGGTCGAAAGTGCCGCTTTGCTTTGGGAGGATTCGAATGATTGCCAAAAAAAAAAGATCATCGCGCGGGGGAGATTCCGCGTCCATGGAAACGCTGCCACCAATTGGGGGAAGCGGTCGGTGGGTATATGCAAAATAGCAATTCACCCCGTGTCACTCCTTCCCACCTTGTGCCATTTTTGCATGGACAAGTCGCGGACCATTACCAGCAATTACCGCGCGGAACGTCAAGAGCCACTCGAAGCATTTACCGTGTCCTCCCAAGTCCCGCGAGCTGCAATCAACTGTGATCCGAACAGCGGAACGGTTCATCATCAGTCAACGCTGCATAAACCTCAGCCGAGTCTACGGTTGCCAGCTGTCCCGGATTTCCCAGGATCAAAACTGTCCTGGGCAATCTGTCGGCATTCTCGGGGCATTTAGTCTCCCACCGGGATATTTTCTTGTCAGCTGCGTAATAATACACCACTCGAGACAATGCATTTACAACGTAGTTCTCCATCCTGCCTCTAAGGTGACATATTCCTCCCCTTCCCATGACACCAGGGAGATGGTGTACAGGGGAAACACCCTCGGTCCGAGCTTGCCGCGAAATGCCCAACCGTGCCAACCATCGGGTTGAATAATGCAGAGGCCGACCGCTTGCACAGCGAGACGGAGCACCAAGGCCGGGCGCTCTCCGCTCCCCGAATACTGGCACCATCTTTCGCGCCGGGTGGTGAAGTCGCACCAGGAACTCGGTCGGAGTGTGCTTCATTCCCTCTCCCCCGCGTGTCACTCTCGCGCTAGGGGCACAGGAGGGATAAAGCAGCTCGAACGATGGAATTTGGAAGCGGCAAAGAGAGCATTGTTTGCATTAAAACATCCAAGCGAGGTTTGTGTCGAGCGGGACGCCTCGGAAAAGCAACCGGTAAAGAAGCCCCTGGCCTTGAGGTGCACGCGCATTCACAGGATGCTAGGAATTTCACGACAGGACTGTTTAAGAAAACTTGAAATTGAATGCAGAACATTGCGGATTAAATCAATGGGGGGGGGGGGGGGCGGGGGGGGCGGTGTGCGGTGGAGAGGAGAGACGTGCAGCATGACGGAGGGAGCGTCACCGAGCACCGGCACCGGAGTGGCAGCCGGAGGTCGGCGGCGACCAAGGGGGTGGATGCCCAAAAGATAGGCGACAACGGACGAGGTTAGCGAGAGTTGGTCATGGAGGTCGGCTGTTGACTGAAACATTCACAGGATCTGGCCAAAGTTGACTTCCCCGCACAGCAGTGCCCATTTTAATTCACCCCGCAGGGGTAATGAGGATGGTGCACGCTCAGTTTGGCGCTCGGCTAGGAATTGAATTTGAATCTGCCACGAAGTGCAAGCACACGGGATATATCAAGCGGGCATTACTCAAGTAAATTGCCACGTCAATGAGCAATGAGGGACGGTGCACATCTCCATTGGCACCCAGGCGGCAAGAGTGGAAACTTTACATTTCTATTCATAGCATCCAATCTCAGGCTCTCTAGGCCGATCGGATTAAGGGCATTTTAGAAAAGTCTCAAGCATTAACTTGCCCACTCCCTCCCACTGTTGAAGTAAGGGAGATAGGGGGAGGATGAGGGGGGGGAGGGTGATGGAAGGGGGGGGAGAGTCAGCAGTGCAGATTGACTCATGGGAGGTTGCACCAGACAATGGGAACACCAGGTAAGGGAGTTCACTTTCCTGTGAAGCACTCATCCATATCCTGCCCTTTTGAGGACAGTTGGGCAGCTAGATGCTCTAGAGTGGCGTTGAACGCACGTGGCCCGGCCTAATGTTACAACGTCGAGCTGTGCGTGTCTGAAATGAGCCCTTTTGAGTCGTCCTTCGCTTTAATTAACGCCGACCCCTAAGCCACGTGCACTCAGGACAAGACACCGCTGACGAGCGCTCAATGCTCCGCGCACAGACCGACGTGATACGCTATTAGCGTCAGCCTGCTTAACGGCCGACAACGAATAACAAAACGTACGATTTGGTATCACGGCATCGTGGCGATTGTTATCGTGATTCACTGATGTCATCGATCGAGCAATGCCACTCGTGGGCGTGTGGGGTACGGCGGTACGTGTTTGTGCCCGTGCGTATGTATCAACACGTACCGCGCGCCGCTGATAATTGATATGCGGTGCGCTGGACGGCTTGCAAATTTTTAGGTAACTTGTTTAAAGCGTTGGTTTCCCATAGCGAATACAATAGGCGGATGTTATCAAAGACGATATTTTAGCTGTAATTGTTTTTACTTCATTGATCGATGTTTTTTGGGGGTTTTGGGCCAAATTTATAGTTTTGGGACGAAAATTTCGTCAATAACCCTCCACCACCCGACAAACGTTACAATCTCGTGGGGTGGTGGAGGGTGATTGATAGAAAATTTCGCATAGAATGGCCACCTTTTTTATATTGTGTTAAACCGAGGGTAAACAAAATACTCCCATTTATTTAATGACCGCTATGCATACTATGCATTTAACTTGGCGCCTCGGGGCAGTGACGGGGCCCAGCGTTCTCGCCGCTCGTTGTGGCAAAGGCTCGTGATGTCGAATCCAGCGGCCGCCCTGGTTAATACTGCGGCGGTGTCTAGCGGCCGTAAAAAAAAAAACACGCACGCATGCATGCCGGCCCGCTTCTCGGCGGACATTACAGATCCCTCGACGCTAATTCGCAATGAGCAGTGCCATCGTGTGCCAAATGTGAAAAATGTCCCCGGGATAATTAATTCACTGGGATTACAAAAAGCAATCGTTGCTCCCTAGTACTGAAAAAAAAACTTGACAGCAACCCCACACCCCCCCCCCCCCCCGAGGAAGAGTCACGTGACTTTCCTGGAGTAAACAAAGTGAAACAAATATCAATGAAGGAAAAAAAACGTTTGCCACACGGTCAATTCACGGCAGCTTCTGTATCCCGCTTCTGGCAGCGGAGAGCCGTGCAGTCTAAGTCTCGGCGAAACGTCCACCTCGTCGCTCAGAGCCTTTCCTGGGTGCCCTTTCTGAATCGCCAGAAACAGCCCCCACCAGCGCCCAACCCCCCGACCCACCCCCGGACATTTATACCGCACAACTCCTGCATCGTACTCACCGACAGATTGCACACATTACCGATCGTACCAGTGTGTATGCATGTGACCTGTCAATGGATTAGGGAAGAAGATTGTAACAACAACAAAAAAATCACGCACAATCATTAATAATTGTCTTGTAGAAACTCACTCTTGTTATTATTGCAAGGGTACCCAATCAACAAGCACAACCGCTGGGGGTTTGTTTTCCACTCGTTTCGCCTTTTCTGTCACCGGCCCATCGTTTAGGCATCACAATTAAAGAGGTTGAAAGAAACAAAGTTGAAACTCGTCAAGGTTGAAAACGAACGACGTCGAAACAAAACAATAAAAACTGCAAGCTTCTTGCTCGCAAAGGAAGAAACTCGTTCGTTTGAAGGGCGCGGCAGAAGGAAGAGGAGAAAGGGGGGTGGGGGGTGGAGAATCTATTAATCAGCGGGAGCTTCACAGGAAAGTCTCCGCCTCCTCACGATTCTTCCCGCTGCTCCCAATCCGCCAATTCTCGCCCGAGGCCTTCTCTTCCCGCGCCTCCACTTCGGCCGGCGGCGGCGGTGGCAGCGGCGGCAACGACGGCCGCCCCTTGAGCAGCCCGTTGCTCAGCTCTGCCTCCTGTGGGGAAGTCCGCCGCTCCTCCTCCTTTCCCGCGGCCGGCGCCGCTTTTGCGGTCGCGCTCGAGCCCGCCGTCGTCACGGCCGTCGGGGTCGGGGTCGCGGCGCCGACGTCGTCGTCAGCCGCCGCTGCCGCCGCCGCCGCCGCCGCCGCCGCCCCCTGGGCCCTGGCCTTCTCGAGACGACGCTCGGCGTGGCCGGCCGGGTACACAACGAGGAAGGCCGCCACGAGGAAGGCGACGAAGGAAGCGATGGCCGCCACGATGGGCACCACGCGCACCGAGCCCGTCGCCTGGATGAAGCCGCTGAGCGCCGACGCCACCAGGATCTGCGAGATGTACACCTGGCACGACAGGATGGCGCAGTCCACGCCAAAGCCACGCTTGGTCCCCTCGGGGCTGCTGTGTACGAACTGTGTGGGGGGGCGGGTGGGGGGAGACGGGGGGGGGGGCTAAGGTGATGGGAGACATGCAAAGCAACAGCTCCTCCCCAGGGTCATGGGCGCTCAAGCAAATGCTTGGCTCATGTATAATGAACAGAAGGGCTGTTAATTACACATGAGCCAAAAGCTTGCCATCTGTACGACCGATATAAATATCATATTTTATATCTATATATATACTGTGATGCTGCCGTGGCCTAATGGTTAGCACACTGAACTTGTAGCTGCACTGCACAGTCAAATTACTTCCGTGTTAATCACGCGAGCTTCAAAATAAAGGGATATCCTGGGAGAACCTTGGTTTCAAATCCAGGCAACAATCTGTGATTAAAACCAGGTTCTCAAGCGTAACGAACTGATATTCTCAGCCTGGTCACCAAGTGGCTGCGTTGGCGATCGGGCCAAATAAAATCCCCTACGATGCCAGAAGCACAACACAAAGTACGCACCGTGCGAGACTGCGCTGCCAGTGGTGCACGAGCACAAACAATAAACGCGCGACGAAATATTGACGAACGCGCGTCGATTCCTTTGAACGTGTCGGGACGGCTGCCGTCGTCGAAACGACGACCGCGGGCTCCAGCTGTGCGACGAAGGTCAAAGCGCGCGCGCCGTCGCGACGCTCTCGGGCGGCAGGAGGCCGAGAGCGGTCCTCCTCTCCCGCGCAGCAGCTTGTCAGCGTCCGCACGGCACAAAGCCAACGTTTAGTTTCGTTCACGATACAGGTTTTTTTGGGGTTCGTTTACTCGAGTTCCCCCAGCGTTCCTCTAGTCCAGTGCGTGCCGTGCCACTGTTGTTGTTTAAAAAAAAAAAGCCGCGGCTGCCCAGGGGGTCAGGCGAGAGAGAACCCACCTCCTTGAGCTCGTGGTACTGCCCCAGCAGCGCGTAAGGGCAGTAGGCGATGCTCATGAACACCAGCCCCATGGTGGAGATCATGACCATGGAGACGTAGACGTTGGGAAACGCGGCCATGATGGACATGCCGACAGAGAAGCCGAGCGTGCCCAGGCAGTAGACGCCCTTCACGCAGGGCTCCTGCTCGCTCATGTATTTCTGCAGCACGGCTGGGCCGGGAGCGGGGTTGGGGGGAAGAGTCGGCGCAGCACAGCAACAAGGACGGTCGCACAAACGGGGCGCACTCTCTGGTTGTCAGAGATGCAGCAGATTGTAAAGCCGATTCTTAGAGGGATAGATAGATTAACAGGTATGGTTCGTGCACATGGTATTTATTCAAAACCAGCCAAGAAGCAGACAAAATGCAGCGTCGTCAATGCAATTGTCATTCCAAGTGCGATGGGCGTCGTATATAAAATAAAAATTGCCAATTTTTTGTATAAACTTTTGTAACACGAGAAATGTATACGCTGGCCACACAACATCAAATCGTGTGTGTGAGAATTGATTATTTCTGATTCATGTATGCTCATGCCACTACAGATCATGGTGATTCACGCCACCACAGATTCTGCGTATACCACAAGGACAAACAAATAATTGATTCATAAATCAAATCGTGACACCAAATTGTGATAATTCATCGGACAGCACAGAGTGGACCATCGCATCCCTCCTGGTTCGTCTGCGCAATCCTATTGCTCTGTGCCTTGTGACGTCCACTGCACAGCTGTGCTGCTCTGGTATTGTGACGGTAACTGTGAGACTATCTCTGGATGCAAAAGGCTCCTTTTTTCTACTTTCCCCCACCCACCCCTTTTGAACACATCATCGCTATCTTCCTTCTTTTAACTGATGAAGTGTGACCCGGCCATCTTGATTCACGGCCGATGTAACCCGTCCAATTTTAAGGAAAACAACAGGCAGGGTTGGGGACAAGGGGGCGGTAGCAGCACTGGGTTCAACAATGCCCGCGAGAGCTTTGGGAAATACGTAATGGCGGTCTGCAGAACGTTCCCGAAGAAACAAACCGGTGGCGACGATCACGATTGGCCAATTTCAGCGTAGCGATGAGTAATGGTCACTCTAGTGAATTAGGGAGGTGCAACGGAGAACCAATGCAGCTACATTTTTTCTGGCATTACAGTCGCTCCCGTCAATAAGAGAACCGGAGAATAGCTCGTGAGGTTGATAATGGGGTCAAGTAATGGGGTAAAGTAATAATGGGGTCAAGTAATAGCGGCGGAGAGCGTGCGGTGACACGGACGTGGCAAAAGCAGAGCGACGTTTACTTTCTCCGGCTGATACAGTGATCGCCAAATGAATTAAGCTGCAGTTTAATTAACAAGATGAGCGCCGGCCCACAGATTGTAACGGGCGTCACTTGAAACATCGTCAATGGAGTAAATTTAACAATCGATAGTCGTGCAATTTATGTTCGCTAGCACAGCAGAGCGTGCATAAAACCACGAGCAGGTGCGCTTTTACACATGGCGGTGCTTTGTAAGCACGCGCGCAAAAACACACGCATGCACACACATGGTTACGTGCAAGATTTCAGGAATCAATGTTCTGTGTGAGCGCAGAAGGACCGTGCCGCTTTGGGAGACCGGGGCGAGTGTCGGAATCCAACGCTCCGCTTTCAAAAAAAGCATTAACTCATTCAATTACACTTTCATGAGCACACGTGAAACAGGACGTGCCTTTCCCCATGGACACAAAAAAACAGAGAACAATTCCCTCGCAAAATAAATTAGGGACGAGCTTTAATTAAAAAAAGAAACCCATAAAGCACGCTCCCGAGGCATCGTGCGAAATGAGCGGGAGATCAAACTGGCAACCCATCGCGGCGAGCAGAGGGACAGAGCCGGAAGGGTCAAGGGGACTCTCACGAGTAGTGGGGGGCCAGGAGGGGGGGGAGGTGGGGGGGGTCGGGGCAAGAGGTGTATTTATGTACGTATGTTCAAATTATTTCGTACCGTACGTAGCTAGTCGGAGGTGCGGGGGAGGACAACAAACTAAAACACAAAAAGCAGTTCTAGAGAAATTAGTTTTCAATATAGATTATTTAAAAGTGCTCAGCTCCCAGTAGCTTCATCATATCGGAAGGGAGAGTGTTCCAGACGGGCACAGAAGGGCATCTGAACGCTCGTGATGCGGCGACCGTCTTTGTTCGGTGACTAGCCAAAAGCCGCTGCTGCGAGGATGACCGGAGCTCACGTGATGGTTTACATTCCTTGACGAGTGGTGGGGTGGGGGGAGGGGAGAAAACCCCTAGGAGCTATGGTACCTGAAAAGGCTGCTGCCGTGAGCGCGTACACAGTGAGGCCCCAGCAGCCCATCTGCACGCCGCTATTGTACAGACGCACCTCGGTCGAGTTGGCAGGAGCCTGCCGGGTAAAGCGACAACAACGTACGGGTGAAGCGTGAGCTCGCCTTTGCGAGGGGCGGCGGTTCGGCCGCTCCTTCGTTCGCACGTACGCACGCACGTTGAACAGCAATGCTCGTACGTTCACAGCGCTCTCCGTCCGGGTTGTACTGCGCGTCGCTCGGCACGAGCTGTACAGCACAAGCTCAAACAAAAAAAACGCGACGTAGGTTTGATGATCAACTTTCCCACGGGTTTGGCTCCCAAGACCCCAAGGCACGATTCTGCGAGAGGGTGCGGGGGGGGGGGGGGTCGTATCCCCTGCCTGCCCTGGGCTCAGCTCGTGAGCAATTAGGCATGCTCTTATGCTGCCCACGCCTCGTCTGTACTCTCCTATTAGTTCATGTAAAGCAATGGAATCTGTCTTCTCATTGGTGGAAGCGGTGGAGGACGGTGGAGTGGGGGTGGGGTACGTCTCATCGGATTCTGTTAATGAGCCATACTCGGGAGTCATCCTTCTTCTCGACAGGCACATAAACAGCGAGCTGCTGTCAGAGTGAATAAAACTCCGCGCGAGCGTGGCGCCTTCGCGCCGCCGCGCTCGCAGAGGTCCCGTGGGCAGGACGCAAGGTCAGAGCGCCGGCTCTCCCCGGCCTGGCTCAGGAAACCCATATCCGGGGGTCGGCAACCTGCCGCTGCCAATGGTCTCGTGCTCGCATTGCATCGCGGGCTCTTGTGAAATATATATTTTTTCGAAATCGGGGGAACAAAAATGGTCGCCTTGTTCCTTTGCTTGCCGACCCCTGCTCATATCGAGTCAATTCATCAACGCATTTTTCATTCGCTCCATGGCACACGGCTACCACGACGGGGAGGTGCTACGTTCCACAAGTGAGTACATTTGGGAGGCCATATTGCTTCGTGGCTTTAAGCATAGTAGGTGAGTTTTACGAATTTTTTGCATATATGTTGAAAATTTTCAACCGCACCACATGTCCTACTCTTTTTTTAATAATGTCACGGGTGTTATTATTTCTTTATTTCTCTTAGGAACTTACAGAGTTGAAAACCGGTCCCACTGCACGAGTTAAACCAGAGCAAAGAGAGCTTTTCGTAAGTATGCCCTGACCACTACCCTACAGCTTCCACACCGATATAATTAAACTACGATTTTTTTTATTTATTTTACCAGGTATGGCCCACTGAGCTATTTTTTCTATTTTTCAGAAACGACCTGGCCACAAATGATAGCCCAAGGAAGTGGCTTATCACGTGGAAATGTATAGCAGCCAAATACTTTCAACGCGTGTTGATTCTAAAAGGACCCGGAGAAAAATCCACGCGACCATGGGGAGAACAGGCAAAAATATACAGCAGGTGTCAGGTTCGAGATGGAACGCACGATCTCCTGTATACCAGGCGAGGTAGTTAACATCTCGCAGCTTCCGAAGAGGAACGCGTGTCTAAAAGCTTTGCGGAATCCACGCGCAGCCGCGTCGCGTAACTAAACGCCGATCCTCGTACCGCCGCCTCCCCGGCGCTCCCTCTCACCGTGGGGTCCCCGCTGTAGACCATCTGACCCATGAAGTCGGTGTAGAAGACGGCGGCCGAGATGAGCGCAAACCACGTGAAGAGGTGGCAGGTGCAGAGGTGGCGCAGCTCACGGGGCATGCGCAGCATGGAGAGCCACAGCAGGCGCACCTGCGGCACAACGCGGGCACACAAAACACAAAGATTCCCCCCCCCCCCCCCGTATTTCCTTAACAGACTGTTGGAAAGTGCTGTTGAGCGAGCACCTATGTAGGCCGGAACGGAACACGAGGGTGTGGCGGAAAAGCACCACCATCGGCCACCATTGTCTCCCCAGTGGCGATATTTTTACACACCGCACCAGGTAATCATTTGAGGTCGAGTCGACCTAGGGGAGACCCAGGACCGGTTCAAATAATCGTCACCACCACGCACACACCAGGCTGTGCCACCCACCCGCCCGCCCGCCCGCCCACCCGCCTCCTCCGGCCCACCTCACACGCTCGCCAAGCAGCACCGGTGATGGTTCTCGCCTAAGCTTTGCAGACGAGGGCTGCCACGGAGAGCGATAAGGCGATGGACAGGTGACGTTAGAGAATGGACAGAGATGCAGATTAACGATGCGGCGAGACTGCCGGAGGTGGAAGAGTTGCCACCTGTCCTGGTTTTCCCAGGAATGTCCATGGAGTCTTCCTGAGATAGTAAAAGTCCCGTTTTTTGCCAGCTGTCTAATCATACACCACTCAGGACAATAACTTTCACACGTGATTCTCCCCTTATCGGGTATTGTCATAATGTGGCCCGTCTATTTATTTATTTTTAAAGCCTCAATAGGTAGCAACTCAATTGAAGAGTCAGCATCTGCACCGTTATTAGATGTTGTTTCAACAAAATAAATAATGTTCTAAAGTAGGGCACAACCCAAGAATCCAATAGCTCGTATCTTACAGATAAGATACATACCCCACTGAGCATGTAGCTTAACAAACGAGATAATTTTCGAGCAAGGTTACGGTCGGGCGTCCCACCGCGACGTTCCAGCGACGTCACAACACGGACGTTTACTGTACTTACCCCCGCGCCTCCGATTAGCACGGTTGGCTACGTACGGTGCGAAAGAAGTTCAACGTACAGTATGCACATATTGCCGTGACATCACAAGCGAGCCATAACTCGGCATCTGGCCATGATTTAGAAGTTGTTTTGTTCTCATTAACAAAGCTTTAATCGCTTGTTAAACACACACAACGTAGGTACCAGGGTGCAAGTTTCAGATAAAGAAAAAAAATGATCGTTTTTTTCATATTTATTAGGAACACAAGTGATGTCAAGAGAAGTGCAGACGAGATGTCATGGAAGTGATGTCGCCTCTAGTGGCGTTAGACTTCACTATCGATCCAAAAAAGAAAAAATTACTTTTCCGATCATCCAAAATTTCGGATCTCGGGCCCCGAATTTTAAATTTTTAAGGTGAGTTAAAAATTTCCGCGAAATACCCCTTACCGGCTACTATGCATCCACAAGGCGAGAGCCGTCGGTTGTTTTGGCTGCGTGCGTCTTCCTTTACGCTTCACATTAACCCAGACCGCCGCTCGCCACGGCTCGGCGCCCTCCCTCACCGTGTTCACCGTCTCGCGCTCGTCATCCGAGTCCGACTCGCCGGCGCTGCCGCTGCTGCTGACGCCGTCGCTCGGGGACTGGCCCTCGTGCCGGCGCTGCAGGCGGCAGTGCTGGTGGTGGTCGTACGAGCACAGTAGCCTCTGTCGCTTGGCGAGCTCGCGGATGTCCCCGGTGGAGCGGGATGGCTTGATGAGCAGCCCGGCGTGCGCCCTCCGGTGGTGGTGCGGCTGCTGGTGGCGCGAGCGCCGGCGCTGACTGGGGCGACAGCTGCCCTGCTGACGCAAGCTGGAGCCGCGGGCCCGGCAAGCGGGGCGGCGGGCCCTCCTGCCCGGCAGGCCGTCGCCCGAATGACTCGTGGCGCCCTCGGCCGTGCCGCTTTGCTGCTGTTTGTCGGTCTCCGGCAGCGATTGTTCGCACATCTTCCCGGGGCCGCTCCGGTTGGCGTTATCCGTTTCCGTCTGGCTCAACGCGGTCTCTTCGAAGCCGCTGGGCCTGCAGCGGATGCTCAAGTCGCCGCTGCTGCCGCCGCTACTGCCCGTGACGGATCGTCCGGCAATCCCGTCACGGCTGTCGTCGAAGATGGACGGCTCGATGCGGCACAGGAAGCCGTGCTCTGAATCGACATCCGTGGCGGAGTCCGACATGTGCAGTGCCGAGTCGCTCTTGCTGCGCACGAGGTCCGCGTTGAAAACACTCAGGCACAGCTCGTTCTCGGAGCGCGTCTCGTCGGAGAAGCGAGCGGCCGCGAAGACGCTGCCGCCACCGCTGCCACCGCCACCCTCGTCGTCTTCTCGGAGGAGCAGCCGTGGGGAGGGGACCGCGCGCTTGGTGGGAGAGGCGCCGCCGACGGAGCCGCCGGCCTCCTTGTCCTGCTTGCACGGCAACGGCACGTACGGCTCCTCGGGGATGCTGAGCAGGTGCAGGACGACGGAGCAGGAGAAGATGATCGCCGTGAAGAAGAAGAGGATCTGCTCCTGCGAGTGGAAGATGCGGCCCAGAAAGGTGCCTGTCCAGTTCAGGCCACCCGACATGTAGCCCACCGCCCCGCCCAGGCCTGAGAGCGAACGAGGAAGACGCGGACAAGACGCCCCGCGCACCTCCAATTAGCACGGTTGGCCACATACGGTGGGGAGAGAAGTTCAACATACATATATACACCGACGTGAACAAGACACCAATGCACACGGGACGTGTTGGGTATACAGAAACGTCCGTCAGCCCCACCGGTAAGCCGTGCCACTTCCCAGCTGTAAAGGTTGACGCGACAATCAAACTAAATTCACAAAGACAGAACGATCCCTGTAACCAAGTCACCCTGCTTGCACATTCATTTGTCAGATGTGGGACACCAAGGAGGATTTGAGACTGGTTGGATTGGTTGACTGCCTTGGATGGCCAGCCGTTCAAGGCTTTCACTGAGAGGTATCCAGATGACGGTGCGGCAAAGGATTTTTGTTTGCAACGCAAGTTTTCCCTGCCTAAAAAAATATATTCTGTTGTGCTGTTGGATTTTCTCATCATTTACAGATTTCATTATCATTGGCATTAGCCAGGTTCAAGGGCCCAAAATAATGTGGATTGGGGATTCCATTTTTTTGGCGAAATAAATCGTAATTGGCCGAATACTTCTTTACAAAAAACCCCAATGCAACAGGACTCTCCTAAAAGAGTCTTTGGACTCATTATGGCTTTCCTGGATACATAATAATTCTGATTATCGTCAAAAGTAATCTTAACACATTGTTGTAACACTGAACACACCTAACAACAAAATTCCATCCGAGACCCTGCCGTTCCCTGTTCATTTTCCTCCAACGACATTTTTTTCTCCCGACTTCGTTACGGACCATGTTGCCGTGCAGAAAAAGCCGATTATAATTCATTTAAGTGAAGGCACAAACCATCAAAAACACTCTGGCGCTGTCAGCCAACTTCGATTGCTTCCCTAAATATGAACCCCGACATCGTGACCTTTGTCCCGGCCGTGCTGGGCTGGTGGGCTTTCAACCAAGAAGGGGTCGCCAGCATGGTACACTCAATCTTCCCTCCCCCGCCCCCCAAGATTCCTACGACTCATCGCATCGACCTTGCAGGTCAAGGGTCGTTCCGCCTGCCTTGACCATTCTCGCACGGATACGAACAGGCGCACTTCAAAAGCCAGTGTCGGCGTTCCGCGCATTTCGGACGGTGACATTCGGACCTCACAACTTCGCCGCCGCCGGTTCCATTGACCCGAAATTTGCTGCCACTGCCGCGTGCTCACAATGCTTCGCAGACATTGAACTAATGTTGTAGACGATCCATGACCGAACTGTTTAATAGAGCTTACAACGCTTGAGTGCCTGTGAAGGATTCCGCCTCTTCCTTAACCCCCTGAGGAAACACGTGTCCCTCCCGTCTGTATGTATGTACATTGAACTTCTTGCTGATCTCATCAAGGAGCATTAACCATCACGCAAACTCCGGGCATCCTCGCAGCGGTTTTTGGCTGGCCATCGAACAAAGACTGTCAATGCATTGCGCGCTTTCAGATGTGCTTCTGCGACCGCCTAGAATGCTCTTCCTTTTGATATTAGGAAGCCACTGGAGCTATGCACTTGTAAATATAGATTGAAAAATAATTTATTAACAACTGCTTTTTGTGTTTAGTTTGTTGTCCTTCCCCACGTACCTCCAATTAGCACGGTTGGCTACATACGGTACGCAAATAACATACATACAGCACAACTGTGAAAACCTACGCGGTAGCATTACAAATAAATATGTGAGGGGGGGGGGGGGAAGGGGGTGATGGTGTCTGCATCCCCTCATTCCACTGCGTCCGTCTGTCCCCACTCACCTGCTGAGAAGGAGTGGATATTGAGCGCCGTGTCCTGCTCTTCGCTCTCCACCACGTCCAGGAGGTAGGCCCGGATGGGGCCCTCGCTGGCGTCGGCACAGAAGTCGAGCATGACCACGCCGAGGATGCTGAGCACGATGCCGTAGAGGTGATCACCATTTCCATCTCCCAACAGCCGACCTGGTCACCGGTCGCACACACAAGCAGTTAAGAGGGAAAACACCGAATCTCACCAATTCAACACTACCCGACGGGCAGGGAACATTATTTTATTTTACCAGGCCCACTGAGATATATGGCTCTTCTTCAGATGCGACCTGGCCGCAAATGACAGCCCAAGCTAGTGGCTTACCACGTGGAAATGTATAGCGGCCAAATACTCTAAACGCCCGTTTCTAATTTGCCCACCACCACCCAACAGCCACCTCAGCGTCGCGGGCGCTGGAGGGGGGCCCCCAAATACTCCCTTGCTGTAGGCTCAGCTTTACCTTTTAAATTCTTACAGTAAAAAAACAACGGTGGATCATTACATCCCTTTGGCACCGGTTTGTGTGCATGTAGTGTGCTGAACTTCTTTCGCACCGTACGTAGCCAACCGTGATAATCAGAGGTGCGGGCTTGGAGAGGCCTGCATCATGGTTGGTGGTGCTGGTTGAGTGGGATCCTTGCATGGTGGTGGTGGTGGGTGAGATGATGTTTAAATGGTGGTGGTGAGTGATGGTGTGTGGGGTTGTGGTGGTTGGCTGGTATGTTGGGATGGTGACGAGTGGGTTGTTGGTGGTGGTGGTTTATGGTGGAAGCTACCTGGTCTGTCGCTCCGCACTAAGCTTCAGGTCTTCTCGGCCACGGTCATTCCCTCCCTTCTCTACGCTTGCGAAACGTGGACCCCCTTAATGGAACATCTTCGCCGGGTAGAAACATTTAGGCAAGACTGCCTACGATCCATCCTGGGTTTAACCAGGCTGGATTGTGTGAGCTCACAAATCCTTGAAAGATCTGGGCAAGGTCCCAACGGTGAGCTCCTCCGGCAGGCAAGGCTGCGTTGGCTGGGTCATGTAGCCCGCATGCCCAGCCACCGCATGCCGAAACAGCTTTTGTTCGGCCGGATCGAGGGGGCTAAATGGGCGCGGCACGGGCTAGAGAAGAGATGGAGTGATGTGGTACAGGAGGACGTGGAGCTGAGTGGACTTGCCGATGACTGGTACCAGCGGTGTCAAGATCGGCCTCTGTGGAGGAGGCTCGTGAAGGACGCTACTGGGCAGTTGGAGGTAGTCGCTCTCCAACAACAATGGAGGGCGGAGGAGCGACGCTCACAACAACGAGCGGAGCGCCGGGTGGCTAAAGCACAGCAGGTTGGCACAGGTGGTGCATCAGCCAGTCATCTCAGTCAGTCGACCCGTGGCACCTGGGTCTGCCCCGTGACCTCCTGCCAGCGGGCGTTCGACACTTCACGTGGCCTCTAGGTGCACATGGCCTGGCACAAGCGTCGTGGTGACATCACCGCCACTTAGTGGCGAATGGCGGTTGTTGTTGTTATGGTGGAGGTGGTGGATGGGTGGGATGTTGGGATGGTGGTGGCCGGGGGTATTGAGTGGTTGTGGTTGGTGGTTGGGTGGATTGAAGTACGTATGGTTGCTGTTTTCTGTCCCGTTTTTTCTATGGACTTTCCTAAGGAATCCGCTGGTGCTGGGATTTTCAGCATGTTCGTTTCCCTACTGTGCATCGGTTGTGTCCATACATCTATTCCTTTTCCCCTACTTATGCCATGACACGCCGTTATAAATTGTTTCGAGATGCATTGGCATTTAAAAGCGCTGGAGAAATGTGAACCCCTTATCCTCGCAAAAAAAATAAAACACTTTAATTTGGTTTTCAGCCCATGAACGTCAACGAGATTGCTCCCAACGGTAGGTTACATCAGAGGTTACCAAACATCCGCGTGTTATTTGGTTCACTCGCGGGGGCCCAACAATTCACGACTAAGCCGCCGTGCCCTGGCACTGGCCTGCGTTGCACGCTACTGTGCACGGCAAGGGTCGCGGTGACAATGACACCTCAAGGTGGACCGGAGCGCTGAGCGCCGCTGATCAGTAATCGCACGGTGCACTCTTCTCCCATAAGCTACTAATCCCCGAAAGCTCCACAAATATCCCTGCGTGACCACGCTCTCCCACCCAAGCCAACCGCGCTTCCCAACCGCACGACGCAGAGTCCGGCAGCGCAATCACGGAGGCGCCAGCGGTGTTTCCCAACAAAGCCAGGGTGGAAAGCGTGCAGTGGCAAGTGCGAGAGCGTGGATCTTTCATCATCGGCAGCATTTTTTAGTCGATGAATCGACATCGGCAAATACTCATCCCAGCTCTAGTTTACAGGGCACACCACACTGATCAAGTACATCCGATCCTTAAATAATGTCCTTGCAAACATGAGGCTAGAGTCTCGGACATTGTAAGCTAGGTCGGCATCTTCCCTACCTCCTCATTGTGCCGGGATGCGGGGGCGGTTTGAATGGGTGAGTGACGTTCAGGCCTATGACTCATGCAGCTCGGCTGCTATGCCTGCTAATACCGGACGAACAAAAATTATACAAAAATGATATAACGTGTTTTATTACGGCCGGTGATATGGCCCAGCAGTCGTGCATTCACCACTTGATGCAGAGGTTCACGGTTCAAATCCACCGATCACCCCGATGAATACCGCGGGGTGGTATTAACCGTGGTAATAATACAAAGCGCCATCTACTTCATGGTGACATTATTCGCAAGAACAGGTCATTGTGTGCCGGCGTCTTGGTCCAAATTTGCCGAAATTACCTGCAAATTATTCATTGGGAATATACATACTGATCATCATCGTCCCCCGCCACCGCTGGAAGAAAAAAAAATGTCATTACCCTTTTGAAAATGAGTTAAGGCGGGTGCTCTTCCTGAGTAAACAAGCGCAACGGTTATAATTACGCCGTCATTAAATGCGTACTTGAGTTATTTTGAGAATGCACTCGGAAGCCCTCCCGCATGGCTAAAGGAACAGCCGACCGCACTCGAGGCGAAGGTAAAAAAAAACACGATCCACGACAAAGGTCGCACGAGATGTCAACACTGCGTCACGTTCACAAACGAGCGCGCGAGAAACGGCACAGGGTGCGCCGCACGCTGGCCGCGCTGCTGCGATGCGGCGCGGCACAAACGCCTCCGACCGCGAGCACCTACCCGAGCTGCGCTCGAGGATGAGGGGGCGCCACGGTGGCTAGGAGATGTTAACTACCCCGCCTGGTGTGCAGGTGGTCGGGGGTTCTGCATGTGGATTTTTCTCCAGGGTCCTCCAGTTCTTCCCTCCAGGTTCAAAATGAACGTGCGCTTCGGAGTATTTGGCCGCTATAAATGCCCACGTGAAAAAGCCACTTCGATGAGCTAACATTTGTGGCCAGATCGCTTCTGAAAAAGAGCTATATAACTCAGTGGGCCTTGCCTGGTCAAATCATATTTTTTGCAGTTTACACGGAGGCACGCAGCTATCGACACCGGACACGTGAAATGAACGGAGCTCATTGCTGCCAGGGGGCGCACGTATGTGCCACGGTACAGTACAACGGCCGATAATCTGAATATGCCTCGGTTTGGAAGGAAAGGCGAAGGGAGACCTTTGTTTTATTAAACAGCTTTACCCTGAGAGTGCGCGCGCGCGACTGTTAATCTCCGCGCGCGTTGCCTCTCGACCGTAGAGCCGTCCCCCGTAGAGCCGCTGCCCCCCCCCCCCCCCACCGGTTAGAGTGCGTGCCCCTCATATGCGAACAGCCCTCCTTGTGCGCGCGAGCCAGCCAGCCGGTGCGGCGGGGCCAGGGAGGAAAGGAATTTGCTTCATTGAATATTTTAATATGTATACGTGCCGCCAGTATTAAGTTTCCTAATCTCAATAATAATAAGAGTTGGTTAGTTGCAGGAATGTGGTGATGTGGCACCCCCCGCAGAGATAAGATGAATTGTCAATATTCCCGCTTGCGATACGACCAGAAAATTGCATTAAGGTTTTATTGCCTCGTGTTTTCCATCTTATTTGTAGATCTTCCTGCTTTTATTAATTCATCATCAGCCGTAATATATCCACTGCTGGATGAATGCCCCCCCCCCCCCCCCCCGTGAAGCCACCGCCATCTTTCATGGTCCCCACGATACAAAATAATACATCTGTCACCAATATATTAGATTATTTCATCGGATAGGCTCCATCATAAGTCTCGACCATAGGCCATCATTCCATCTAGTGACATGCCCTGCCAAAGACACTTATGTCACTAACATGCGTGCGTTCTCTAATGCACGTGATCCTTTTCCTGTCTCTCGGTGTAATTGCAATCGTGCATCTCTCCGTGAATCTTTAGCAACTATTCAACCAATTAGCCTAAGTGTGGCAAAAGCATAGCATTGGCATATCATTTTTACAAATCATTAATAATCATTGCTCACGAGCACCATTCAATACACTCATCCTGACGGCCAGTACACAATTAAATGGACCGATCAATGCATCTTTTTCAAGCAGTGTTAATTTAGTCAGATTGTTTTATTGGTCAACGGTCTTAAACCCCTTTGTCAAGGTGCCTCACTTCTCCCAACCAGCTTAAAAGTCGCTACGAATCTTAACATCGTTCATTGAAGCTCTGTCGTCCCGACAGGTCTGTACCTTTCACCTGAAGACGGCCGCTTGCGTTGTGACCGAAACGTCGTGAGAATTTTATTGTGCTATTTTATTATTTTATTCTCATTCTACGTGACTTTACCGAAAGAACCAAAGAAGGTCTTAGTCTGGTTGACCACAAACTGTGGAATTTTAGTGTGTGGATTCCATTCCGTCACTCCCTTAAGTCTAGTCGACTCAAGCAGTCAAACACTCTCGGTCATTGAACGTCGGCTCGACTGGCGCTCGAGTTCCTCCCAATATTATCAGGCCAGCCAATCATTGGATTATCTCTCGTATAAAACACACGCAGCCAATTAACGCGTCCCTGCCTTCCTCGGTGAACCGTGGTCTCTGACGGAGTAACCGAGCCATCTCGGTCTGCGTCTCGACGCTCATCCCGTTAACGCCATGTCACCGCGGTCACTCGCGCGCTTCGCTCGTTGGTCGACACCGTCACGCGCTCGATCTCACGGTCACGGTTGAGCCATTTTTTTTTAATCCGAATATTTATTTAGACTGGAGGAGGAATCCGATGAGCTACAAAGCTCTTTTTTCACAGATGTCCAGTCGGGGCGGGTGAGAACGTTGCAACAACAAACAATACAAAAACACGATAGGAGTGCAAAGTATAGGAAAGGTAAACAAATCACTTAAAAAACATACAAATGAAACCAAACAATTTTTTTTTTAATTTTACAAGGTAAAGCTCACTGAGGCATTAACTTATTGACCTGGCCACAAACGATAGCTCAACAAAGTGGCGTATCATCGCGTGGAAATTTACAGCGGCAAAAAATAATCGAAATAATCTCAATGCATTATTTCAATATATTTCATCAGCAATTTCACACGAACAAAACCAACCCGGGGGTTTACCGGCCTGGCTCACTCGTGACGCTCGGGGGACACTCCCCCATCAAGCAGGGCAGCGCCAACGGGCGCACGCGACGCACAGTTCCGGCGGGGCGGCGCTGCGCCACCCGCGCTTGCCCACGTGTCGCCCAACGCACCGATGTTGGCGCCGTTGAGGAAGAGGGTGGTGCCCAGCAGCACGCCGACGCACAGCACCAGGATGAAGGGGCGGCGCCGGCCCCAGGGAGACCGGCAGCGGTCGCTCGCCGAGCCGATGAGTGGCGTGAAGATGAGGCCGAGCACGGGGCTGAGGAACCACGTGAGGCTGTAGTACTTCTCCGGAAGGCCTGGGCACACATCGTCGTCGTCGTCGTCATCGTTAGCCACTATCAATCCGCTGTAATCAATTGCACCGTACGACTTCATTATTGTAGCACCAAAGATCTCCGCTCCAGGTCCCAGCCCCATCGATTGTGCCAGTCAAGAAAGGCAGCGCTCTGCTAACAGAAAATGCAATCCAGAAATAACTAACAGTTTCTTCTCCTGGATTTAAACAACAAGGCTGTGTGATCTCAGCTGTCTGCCACGATGAATACTTATCATCATCAGCATCAGTCATGATCAATCCACTGCTGGATGAAGGCCTCCCCCAAGCTATCGCCATCTCTCAAGGTCCTGCGATGTATCGATGGGTCGATGAACCAATACACGAGCTGATTTCATCACTCCATCTCTGTGGTATACGTCCACACGGGTGTACGGCCTGGTGTAGGAGGCTGTGGTGTGGTCAACACCATGCTCGGCTGCCTTGTTTCCGCAGTGCTAATATGCACACACCACCCAGGGTAGGCTCGGGACAGGTTGTGAAATCACTCACCAACGATATTAGCTTTGGCCTGGAATCAAACTCAGTCCACAGATTTATCGTGCAATGCACTAACCTCTTAACCACTACTCCCAATATTGGCACACAAACACTCAGCTGAGTGGCAAAAGAGCACTGAAAAACCGGTCGTAGGTTTCATTGGCGTGAGAGCACTCGCATTACCCTGCACTCGCATTAAGTGACCTCGCGCAAGATTCACGGTGTAACCCACAGCCTTTGCCAATCCACTGCAGGATAAAGGATCCACGTGCAGTGTCGGTCATGGCGGGTCTTTTACCAAACTTCACCATGCTGGTCGGTGCAGGTTGGTGGAATGTGAGGGAGGATCAAGAGAGGTTCTGATACCATTCGCCAATGATATTAGCCACGGCCGGGAATCAAACTCAGGTCGCCGGTTTCACAGTACAATGAGCTAACCACAGTACAACATTCAGACTCGAACAGCACGGCATGGCGACGCGCTACTCCAGTCTGGTGCTTTGAAGTCGAGGGTGTGTGGAGACGCGAAGGCACCCACACACCCCTACGGTCCCCACGATGATTGCCCCTCTCGTATCAAGGATGCCCAGCTTGACCACTCTCGGCACCCGCGCCTGCCCGCAGCTCCCCCGCGTGTCGCACTATTGCTGCACACATGGCAGAGCCAGACGGAATGACCGCTGACAGCGGCAGTGTTTGTTAAAGTGCCAACATTGCGGGGCCTCGTAGCTTTTGTTGTGACGATTTAGATTGTTCTACGCACGTTGGTTTTCGCGATTGTGCCGCGCGTCTCTCTGATGCGTATTCCATTTATGAATTAATGATCTGAATTCAGCCACAGAGGAATGCTTCGGGACTTCGGGCCAAACAACACGGGGCACAAGCCGCTAAACAAACGCATCGGTGGGTGGTAGGCTCTACATTCCTCAAGCATGAAAACATGAGAACGGTGCGGTGGGAAGACGTAGCAAAGTTTTCTCAGAGAGGGCACACCAGACGTGGGAAACACAAGTCAGGGGCGCTCTCAAGAGCCAGCACCAAGGCTCACCGTTTGATCACCAGCGCCTCTCCGGCCTTGATCGGGCGGTGCTCTGCTGTTTACTAAATAACATTCTCCAGAAAAAGCGTCCCAGTGCCTTGTCGCGTTGCGTCAACGCGATGGGGGAGGCATCGGCTCTGCATATTTACGAAAGGTTTCGCTTCGATTCCGCCTCGGGCCTACCAGGAAGGGGCCCTAACACGAGAATGTACACCTGGTCAGAGATGCCATGGGTAGACCGAGAAGGCGATGGGACAGATGACGTAAGAGAATGCACAGAAATGCAGATTAACGATGCGGCGCGACTGGCGGAGGTGGGGAGAAGGTGTGCCACCCGTCTTGGCTTTCCCAGCATCCTCCTCTTTGGGGGGAAATGTCCGAGTGCACCCGTAACCCTTCCTGCGACATTAAAAAGTCCCAGTATTTATCAGTTGCGAAATTCACAAATCAAGACGCCTATTTCTCGTCTACTCTGGGATTACGAGATATGCTTCATCCCATGCTGTGCCCCGGTATTTTTTGTAGCGTAGGGGTGGCAACCCTGACAGAAAACAGAAATAAGTGTAACGGGGGTGCTAAACCAGGGAGTCGGCAACCAAAATAACAAAGAAGAGACATTTATTTTCGAATTCGGTAAAAAAATAACCTCAACATTTCAAGAGCCGCAATGCACGTGCATAACGAGACGGTGGTCCTTAGTAAATAACGGTCACGAAGCAGTCCTTAAAAGAGCCGCCGCATGTGGCTCCGGAGCCGCAGGTCACCGACGCCTGTGCTGGAGGCCTCTGCCAGCCCTCCGTAAAAGACGGTCATAACGTATCCGCTCTCAAAACTTACACAGGCCCCTTATTGTCACCGGACTCAACCGCTAAGCCAATTACCAGTCTGGATGCGCGCCGTTGAAACAGCTGGACGTGCAATCAATGCCCGCAGCGCGGAGCCAATGTGCTTGCTCGTGCAGAAGCTCAAACACTGCACGCGACGCATGCCAATGCTATTCATCCGGTACCGAAAGTGAAAAAAAACATACAATACACTAACAAACCAAATAAAATATTTGGGTCGCAGCTCCTGCAAAGCTGTCACCGACCATGGAGAGTAATTGCACCGAGCAGACGGCCGCGCTCAAAATCACTGGGCGCAAAGCGTTGTTTAAACGCGGCACACAGTGCCTTCATTACCGAGCCACCAGGTCTCTCCCTTGTTCAGCATATAATAAAAACAAAGAGCCACCATGTAGCCTCTACTCGCTGTAAGGGCTAGACTGCAAGTGAACACCTACAGTGAGGGAAAAAAGTATTTGATCCCCTGCTGATTTTGTACGTTTGCCCACTGACAAAGAAATGATCAGTCTATCATTTTAATGGTAGGTTTAATTGATCAGTGAGAGACAAAGTAACAACAACAAAATCCAGAAAAACGCATGTCAAAAATCGTATAAATTGATTTACATTTTAATGAGGGAAATAATTATTTGACCCCCTCTCAATCAGAAAGATTTCTGGCTCCCAGGTGTCTTTTATACAGGTAACGAGCTGAGATTAGGAGCACACTCTTAAAGGGAGTGCTCCTAATCTCAGCTTGTTACCTGTATAAAAGACACCTGTCCACAGAAGCAATCAATAAATCAGATTCCAAACTCTCCAACGTGGCCAAGACCAAAGAGCTCTCCAAGGATGTCAGGGACAAGATTGTAGACCTACACAAGGCTGGAATGGGCTACAAGACCATTGCCAAGCAGCTTGGTGAGAAGGTGACAACAGTTGGTGCGATTATTCGCAAATGGAAGAAACACAAAAGAACTGTCAATCTCCCTCGGTCCTGGGGCTCCATGCAAGATCTCACCTCGTGGAGTTGCAATGATCATGAGAACGGTGAGGAATCAGCCCAGAACTACACGGGAGGATCTTGTCAATGATCTCAAGGCAGCTGGGACCATAGTCACCAAGAAAACAATTGGTAACACACTACGCCGTGAAGGACTGAAATCCTGCAGCGCCCGCAAGGTCCCCCTGCTTAAGAAAGCACATATACATGCCCCTCTGAAGTTTGCCAATGAACATCTGAATGATTCAGAGGACAACTGGGTGAAAGTGTTGTGGTCAGATGAGACCAAAATGGAGCTCTATGGCATCAACTCAACTCGCCGTATTTGGAGGAGGAGGAATGCTGCCTATGACCCCAAGAACACCATCCCCACCGTCAAACATGGAGGTGGAAACATTATGCTTTGGGGGTGTTTTTCTGCTAATGGGACAGGACAACTTCACCGCATCAAAGGGACGATGGACGGGGCCATGTACCGTCAAATCTTGGGTGAGAACCTCCTTTCCTCAGCCAGGGCATTGAAAATGGGTCGTGGAAGGGTATTCCAGAATGACAATGACCCAAGACACACGGCCAAGGCAACAAAGGAGTGGCTCAAGAAGAAGCACATTAAGGTCCTGGAGTGACCTAGCCAGTCTCCAGACCTTAATCCCATAGAAAATCTGTGGAGGGAGCTGAAGGTTCGAGTTGCCAAACGTCAGCCTCAAAACCTTCATGACTTGGAGAAGATCTACAAAGAAGAGTGGGACAAAATCCCTCCTGAGATGTGTGCAAACCTGGTGGCCAACTACAAGAAACGTCTGACCTCTGTGATTGCCAACAAGGGTTTTGCCACCAAGTACTAAGTCATGTTTTGGAAATGGGTTAAATACTTATTTCCCTCATTAAAATGCAAATCAATTCATAACATTTTTGCCATGCGTTTTTATGGATTTTTGTTGTTGTTATTCTCTCTCAATGTTCAAATAAACCTACCATTAAAATTATAGACTGATCATTTCTTTGTCAGTGGGCAAACGTACAAAATCAGCAGAGGATCAAATACTTTTTTCCCTCACTGTATTAAGGCCAGCATGGTGCACTAGGTGGTGGCCAACACCACACCTAGCCGCATTTGTCTCCCCCGAGATGCTCAGGCACCGCACTCGTTTAAGACCGAGCCGACCTAGGGAAGTCCCAGGCCAGTGGCAGCGTGGCTGGGGAGGGGACGGAATGTCAATTAATCAATCAGCAGGGATGGATTTGTCCAGAAGACACCGCTCTGCTTACAGAAGCGGCAATTAGCTCGGCCGCATTGCTACAAGGTCACCTTGTCCGGCACCCGCACTACGGACGCGTGGGAAACTCCCTCCCATCATTGGCAAAACTACAGTCAGCGTCGCTGCAGCATCAAGGTGGATGTCAGAGGTCGGGAGCAGAGGACAGAGGCATCAACGACAAAGATCCCCCCCGTATAGCCTTTAACAGACTGTTGGGGCAAGTGCTGTTAGCGAGCAGCACCTATGGAGGCCGGCACCACGCCAGACCGCCTTTGTCTCCCGACTGGCGATGTTCACACACCGCAGCACCAGGTACTCAGCTGAGGCTGAGTCGACAGATATTCGTCACTGGTGTTTTGGCAGCGAGCGGGAATGGAACCCAGGTCGCCGGGTTCATAGTGCAGTAGCCCTCCACATCATCAGCAATGCCAAACGCAATCCACATGATCAATTACTATGCAGATTGCCGCGGACGTGCGCTGCGTGGCTCTCCGTTGTTTTCGGGTCGTACCGGCAGCGTTGTTTGGCAAAAAGTCCGATATTTCTTTGGTCCCTGAAATCGTTCCTAGAATATGGAGAGAAACGTCAAAAAACGTCACGTCGGACGAGCCACGCGGCTCGACGGCCGGGAGTGCATCACCTCCCGCAACGCCCTCGTTTTGGACACGACTCGGATTTTTTTTTCTTCCCCTCGCCGCATTTTTTGTTGTTCCTTCATTCCTTTCTTTGTCATTTCGGTGAACCCAGGTCACCCCTTGCAAATTAATCTATCCAGGTCTCTTGAGCTATCACAACCCGGTTAAATAAAGATTTAATCTAAACAACAACAAAACGGTGAGGAGCTCTCCCGGGTGCGAGCGTAAGTTGCTGATTGGGCAAAGATAATTATTTGTGGTAGCCATCACTTCATCCCTGCCTGACGACCCTGCCACCGCCGCCACATTAAACTAAACTATTTTCATTTTACCAGGTAAGGCTCACTGAGCTATACAGCTCTTTTTCAGAAGGGACCTGGCCACAAAAGATATCTCAACGAAATGGCTTATCGTGTGGAAATGTATAGCAGCCGAATATTCTCAACGCATATCGATTCTAAATGTGGAAGGAAAAAACGGAGGACCCGGAGAAAAAAACCGCACGACCACGGGGAGAGAAACATTTAAACTCCAAATATACAGCAGGCGTCAGGGTTGGGATCAAACCCACAAACTTCCCATATACCAGGCGAGGCAAATAACATCCATGCCATCCATGCCAGGCCTCGGACCGACCTCTCTGTGCTACTTTGCAGAGGGATTTTAACATGAATATTTAATCGTAACCTATTTTGTCGGGAGCCAAAGGGTAATTCGCTTTAGCAGACGGAATATTTAACGTGGCTTAACCTTTGATGTAGAGCCTTTTTACCGTGGCATTTTAAGATGATGATGGGACCCTTTAAAAAATATAGCAAGAGAAGTACGAGTAGATGGATTTTAGTCCCCCGTGTCAATCCGCCACGAGATGAAGGCCTGACCTCGCCGTGTCTGTCGTTGCAGTTGCTTGACCGTACTTCACCACGTTTGGTCAGTGCGGGTTGGTGACAGGCGGAGACCCAGGACAGTCCGCGGTAGATGTCCCCTCGGGTACAAGCGGTGTGGCGAAAATCATGCCTTTGTCTCCCCGGTGATAATGCTTACACATCACACCAGGTACTCGATTAAGGCTAAGTTCAGATATCATTGATATTCGCCAAGGCTGGGAATCGAACTCAAAGGGCCAGGTTCATACCACAGTGTGCTAGCCACTGCACCACTGCTTCAACCACACTATAGAATTGATGTTAATTATCTGATCTTATGTAGATTTATATCGCGTCTCAGTCCAACGACCCAGACTTCTACAAACTACCCGACACGGTACGCACACATTGCACAAGAATCTCACGTTTCTTGACGAGGTCCCTGATTGTCTCTCCAGTTGGCGGGGGGTCTCGTATTACAAACGCAGCGCTTGGCATTTGGCACGGCCCTCACTGTATAAATATCTTCCTGTTGTTAAGCAGCGCAGAGGAGAGGCGGCACGGTCTGTTCACGTACCAAGCATCGAACCCCGTCGCATTGGGTTCAATCCCGGGCCATGATCATAACGTCAGTGACGAGCCCTGGGCACCCCCCGCCCTGCTCCCACCCTAAAACCCGAACTGACCAGTGTGGTGAAGTGGAAAAATTTTATTTATTTCAGCAGGAAGGTCCCAACAAGCTGTTGGGCTCCTATTTGAATGGGCGTTCTGCAACGGTAAAGATGTTATACATCACAGATCTTAGCTGCAATCGTGGTTACTCAAGTGCAGACGTATAAGGTAAAAAAAAGTTCCACGACCGAACTCTTCATCCAGTGGTGGAATGGAAAAGGGCTGCACACTATACGGTGAATCTCAGTGAAGTCCCTTACTCGAATTGCAGAGTAATGTGGGATTTTTATTTTATGCTTTCCAAGCCACTGATGATTATTTCCGGTTTGTTAGTAAGTGCTCTTCCCTCACTCCCCAGTGTTAAGTGTCACTGCGCTACAAACCTGGAGGCTTGAATTCGATTCCCTATCAGGGCTGACATCAATGACGAGTGACATCTAAACCGGTCCCGGCACCGACCATTGCATTAAGGGTACGGTCAAACAATCTCCATGACGGACATGGCATAGGGGAGGCTTTTTATCCAGCAGCGGATTGAGAAAGGCCTGGAAATAAACATTACATTAATCAGCCATTAAGCCGAGCAATGACTACGTTTTGCAATTATAGATACAAGCGCTTTAATTCTCGTAGGATTAAGATTAAATTTACAGGCTTTGTAAAACCGTAAAATCATTTTTACGCCTTGTCTGTTTGCAACACCTGTGGCAAAAAAAAAAAACACAATACCGGCCTCTCCGCCGTGCATTGGCACAAATATAGCAAATCTTCTAAATTATTATTATAGTCATTATTGGGCTTTGGACTAATTGTTTTTTTCTAGCACCGGAACGTTCTCCTGTTCACACCTACCCTGGCATAGCAGGCACCCGCACGCGTTCCCACAGCTCACGCCTGACGTAAAGGAACCACTCCGAAAATAGACGTCAGGAACGGCCTTCCGATCGGCATGCCATGGCACGCCACGGCAATGGTACAGGCACACAGGGCCCTTGCCCCCACACCACGTTGAAGCCAGCCAGCTCCCAGTTAAGTGGACCTCTGTTCGCTGCTGCACCTGCTGAACCGTGGCATCAACAACACAAAATGTGACCTGCCCCTACTGGACATCTGTGAAAAATAACTTCATAGCTCATCTGATTCCTCCAGTACAAATATTCTGATTCTGTAATGTAACATGCAGTCGTTTTGTCAATCCACTGCTGGATGAGAGCGTCCCCGTGTGTGTATGATTGATTCTAATTCACCACATCAGCCAATCTTCTTCATATGCAATCTTCAACAAGACTCCTTATCTCACGCGAGCACACGTCTCAGATATGACCCGTGCAGGGTGTTCATCGCACGTCAAACCATCATTTAATTCTCACAGCTGGAATAAGCTGATCTAAGTAACAAACTAAATTAAATGTGAATGTTTTTTTTTGTGTGTGAAACCATTGCCAACCGAGTTAAGACTATCAGCTCATTACATTTAAAAAAACCCAATTTAATCACGGGTGGCCGAAAGCCACATTCAAACCCAGGGTCTCAGCAGTGCTTGCAGTGCTCTGGCCTGGCATTAGCTTGCCAACCCACATGACCATATCCAGATCAGAGCATTATCAACATTGGTCATCATTATCCAACGCCGGATGATGACAGTCGCCGTTACCCACGGTCTTGCGGCGCAACAATCCATCAGGCGACAGCACACGAGCCGACTTCATGGCTCCATCTCCACAGTGGACGTCCCTCCGGACACCTTTTCTCCTTCGGCTGCTACTGCGTCTTGAGTCTCGACAATCGCCCATCGTCCCTTCCAGCAACGCGTCCGGCCCAAGCTCACTTGCTTTCCAAACAATCAAGATGATGTTTCGAACACGTAGGCATTCCCTAATCCACGTGTTGCTTCTATTGCTCCCCTTTCAGCTCCCATTCAGAGTATTCTCCGTCAATGCCAAAACTCGGAGCACGAAGGTACTCCGAGTAATTGAGAAAGTATCTTTCGCGCTCGCACAGGGACAGAACCATGCTTCCACCAACGTCAGCGGGCGACTTGAGATTGGCATCGGGGAATGCGGGGCAACTTGCTTGGCTCTGTGTTCAGGTTCCAGCGATGAAACACAATCTCTGCCACTCAGTGCAGAGCCGATGCACAGGTATAAATCTCACGGCTGCCCATTGTTATTTTTCAAGTCTTTTTTTCCCCCAATTTCATTCGGAGCGCGCAATCGGCGTCGCGCCAGGAGACAAAGAACGCATTCATAACTCTTGAGCAGCAGGGCCAACCCCCTGTGTTAAGACAGAGAAGAGTCCGTGGATGCATAGTTCACAGAACTTCTGAGATCTCTCCACAACAAGACCTCCATACTGGTGTGCAGCACTTTCTCTACGTGCCCTGCCACGGAAAGTGTAATGTTCGTCGCACGAGAGTCAAACTGACATTGTTTTCATTATGAAAGCTGGAATTTTGTCAAATTAAGTGCAGAACTAAAATGTTAAGTTTAATAATGTGGATTCAGTAAGTCGGCTTATTTTGGGTAAGGCCCATTGAGCTAAGAAGCTCTTTTGCAATGGCCAAAATGGTTGATAAGGTAACAGGAGCATTACACAGTAAGGGAGGCTTTTTAAGAGCTGCATAGAACCAACCTGAACCTATGTACAATGGAATCTAGCCGGCAATGGAAATCTAGACTCACACACATGATTGTCACCAGAGGTGCCAGCTCAGCACTCTTGACCTCCAAGCCACCCGGGGGGCCCACCTTTGTTGCCCATTCTTAAATTTTATTATCAGGCCACACAAAGCACAGGAAACCATCGTCTGAGCCGTCACCCAAACAGCACAGGCATGCTCAGAGCGGCACCACCGTGAGTGAGAACAGGCTGTTCGCCTTTTGGCATTCTCTGGTCTGACATTGGTCAGACTAGGCCATAAAAAGGCTGTCTTTGTGTGTAGGCCCAATCAGTTTTCAAAGACAATGCATGCATTATTATCAGAGAATGTTTGTGAGCATGTTCACCACAAGTACGTGTGGTTAATGCAGACTTGATTCCTTGCAAAAGGTATCTATTTGGTGTTTGAAGATCTTAACAACTCCTGTTGTATTGCCAAAAAGGGTAAACACCAATTATTATTTTTCAGACCGAGAACAGGCTCCACTGGCTTGACAGCAATCGTATTTGCACATCGCCCTGCACAATGGACCTCGGCTGAAATTTCAGACTAGAAAAAAATTGGGACTCATTGTGGCGGTCATGTCGGGGGCACGCCCTGTGGCCCCAGCTTCGAAGACAAGGGGTGGGTGGAATGCCGTTGACTTGCGAACCTCACAAACCCACAGACCCGCAGGTCTGACAGGTGGCCGGGTAATCGCAGCCCAACAAAGTGGGCCTCGATCTTCTCTGTGCACACCTTTGAGTGATATCCCCCTCCTTACGCAAGGGGGTTATCAAAGTAATCTAGTTTCCTCCACACACACAAACTGGCCAAACATGTCAGAGCAGGAACCCTGCCAGGTTAAGTATTGAGGCTCATTGAGGCTTTACTGGATAAATATAATCAATCTCTATATATCTATAAAAGGGAAATTTGTGAACATGCGTGTCTGTTCAAAATGTTAAGCATACTTCCCGACATGCAACAAACTTGAAATTTGCCATGTGGGTACTTTCCTGCCTGTACACCATGCAAACATTATAAAAATAAACTTTTTTTTGGGGGGGGGGACTCAAAAATGAATTTTTTTTGCACGGCAAGTGAGCTGTGACGTCACATCTGTCATGTGACCCGCGCATGTGGAAGCGTAACGCAGTGTGCCTGCTCATGTCACGCCCCCCCCCCCAACCCTCCGCGGCATGATTAAAGTGCCATACAGATGTGTTGCAGGTCTAAGGCGTTCTTCGCGCAGCATTGGTTTATTATTTCAGTCGTTTACTGCTGTACGCACCCTGAAAGTTGTGTGTGTCTGCAGCAAGCGCGTGTATGTGTACCTATGGACGCGCACGCGTGTGTCTGTGTGGGGGGAGCGGTAGTGTAGTGGTTAGCGCGCTGCGCTACGAACCCGGCGACCCGAGTTCGATTCCCGCTCACAGCCACCACCGGTGACGATTATTTTAATCGCTCCTGGGCCTCCCCTAGGTCGACTCAGCCTCAAACGAGTAACTGCTGTGGTGTGTGAACATCGCCACTGGGGAGACAAAGGCGGCCGGGCGTGGTTAATCCAAGCTCTGGGCGAAGCCGGGTAGTAAAGCTAGTTACATCATAAATACTCGTTCAATGTTTTCCCTGTCAAGTTAAAAGCGTTAATGTATAGATTTTGTCTGTTTGTGTTTGTGCATGTTTGTTATCAGAGGGGCGGGTGCACAATACATCTCATACAGATGATCCGATTCAAACTAACTCATCATATAACGTTGTGTTGCTAGTAGTGACTCACCCTATTGAAAACCAACCAAAGTGATCTAAGGGTTTACCAAACCTGACATGACAACTACCGTTACTGCTGCTAACCAAACACCTCCATAGACAATCACCATGTTGGAAAGCATTACACAATCCTTGCACGGGCACGATTTTTTCTAACTTGTTTCACGACGACGAAGACAATCGTAGACTGGCTATGGCGGCGTGACAGATCCGACGTACCGATCTGCAGGAGGACGGGCGTCACCAGGGCCGTCTCCATGGCGTAGCAAAACTCGCGGCCGAACATGATGGCGCCGTGCATCACCCACTGCTTGATCGTCACGGCGCCGTCCTCGCTCTGCTCGTCGGCTTCCTCCTCCTCCTGCTCCTCTTCGTCATCGTCGGCGGCAGCAACTTTAGCCCGCAGCGCGACTTCTCCGCCGCCTCCTCCTCCACCATCACGGCCGCCGCCGCCACCTCCATCGCCTCCACAATCAAGACCGCCGTCACCACGGCCGTCGCCTCCACCATCACGACCGCCGTCACCACCGCCGCCGCCGCCTCCATCATCGCGACCGCCGTCACCACCGCCGCCGCTCTCCTTCACGTTCTTGAACGAGACGGTGGCCGCGCGCCGTTCCTTCCGCGCCAGCCCCTCGCGCGGAGATTTTTCCGAACGCTCGTCGTTGTTGTCGTCATCGTTGTCGTCGTCGTCATCGTTGTCGTCGGAGGAGGAGCAGGTGCCGCATGGCTCCCCCGGCGCCCCCCCGGGATCGACCGGCGCCCCGTCGGCAACACGTGCTGGCTCGCGCTGGCTCGGCAGCTCGGGAGCCACTGCTCCGACGTGCAGAGCTTTGATGTAAGCGACGAACTTCCAAGCGTTCGGTTCCTTTAAATCCGTCATGGGACACACCCCTGCCCCGGTGTCTGTCCCTCTCTCTGGCTCTCCCGGTTGTTGTTGCTCGCACCGGTCAGCTTGGTGGTTGGCGGTGGGGGTGCTGTATGCAGCTTATATACAGAGCATTCCTGTTTCGAGACTTCCCCCTCCCCAAGCCTCTAATATGTTTTAGACAAAGTTAATAAATAAAAAATCCATTCACTTAATTCCAGCTTCATTGCCTTGATGGTGATCGTGCTGTGCGGCTCAGTTCTCGTAGCAGTAAAGACCTCCGCTCCGGGTCCCACCCCCATCGATTGTCCGAGGCTCTCGGGGCTGAATCTGCATCACACAAGGGCAGACACTGATGAGCGCTTGCGCTCACACGCGAGCCCTCGTGCTCATTATCGGCCGGTGTATTTACGGAGCCGTTAGCCCGACTCTTCGTTGGCGCGCTGAGGGTGGGGGAGCAACAGGGGCCAATCGCAGCGATGTAACCCAACATTTGTTTAGGTATCGCAATCTCCAGTGATGAGCAATTAACATGTTCATATTTACATAACGGACACTTCACAAAAGGATTTCTCGGAGAACAAAGGACGCAACCAAACAACAAGTAGTTCCTTCTTCCTGGATTTACATAACAAGGCTATGACCTCAGCTATCTGTCACAATGAGTAATCGTCATCATCCGCCATGATTAATCCACTGCTGGATGAAGGCCTCCTCCCAAGCCATCACTAACATTCATAGTCACGCAACTAGCTTCCTGTGCACGAACTAATCTCATTGCTCCATCTCCACAGAGGGCATACCCTCTTGGGCGTACCACCTCCCCTTGGCCTTCCATGGAAATCTTGGGTGTAATAATCTATATTAATCCAGGAATCTACGTGTTGTCACATGCCCAGTCGGAGGATATTCTGACTAGATGTCCTCCAGGCTGACATTTAATTTATTGAAAGAAAAACGCATTTAAATTCATTATCCAGCAGAACTCTAGGACAAAGCAAACGTAAGCAGAGTGCCTTTCTGTGTCTCTGCAAACAAATAATACTAGTTTTAGTCCAAAAGCATAAAGTATTGGCTTTTCAGATCAATATAACAACAGCCTCTTGAACAGTTTCGACCTTCTGGGTTTCATCAGCACAGTTAGGCATGTGAAACAATGCTGGTGGATTTCGATATGTTACTGGTAAGAGTACTGCATGGAACGATGACGCTCTGTTCACCGTTTGTGTACACTACTTGAATGTTGCATTAGAAAGCATGAGGATGATACCACCGTGACGCCACTAGGAAAGCACATTTTTACGATTTTGTTTTCTGGTTAACAAAACTTCTAACTCATATTAGGCAGCCTACACAGCCTCGTTATGTGTTTACAAGGCAAAGTTGCAGCGCTGCAATTGTCTGCTCACACCACTGCTGGCATGAGGTCCTCCAAATAGAGGAAGCTCAAAAATGCACCTCTGGAGGGTTTTCGGCCTACTCTCACACGCTGGCCACATGTCTTAGAAGAGGCGTGAGTACCCACACACACCTAACCCCACGACCAATATATTATTATCATATCACAATCCACGGGGCATTTGTTTGCAAATTTCGTAATTTCCACTTTCCTCTGTACTGTGCCAATATGCTCAAGTAGTGCCACATCTTTCGGGCACCAATAGCTTTATGTCATCGTCAAGGCATCCTCTGTCATGTCTTCCTCTCTTTCCTGTTCCTTTCATTTTTCCTGAACACACTTTTAATGCTGCTGTTGTTGTCCATCCTACATGTGTGTGTCCAAATAGTGCCAGTTTCCTTCTCGTCACTGCCTGCATCAAATCTTCCTCTCTATGCAACCTTTCTTACTTCTACGTTGGTCACTCTTTGGGTACGGCTTAGATGAAGGATCCTTCTGTAGCAATACATTTCGAGTGTCAATATATTATCTCTGTCAATTTATACTCGCCCATTATTTTAACTGCCGGGGTGGGAGTTCAAACCGGCGACCTCTGGATTGCAAGTCCGATGCGCGAACTATTACATCATGGCAGCATCCCCTTGCAAGATCGGGGGACTCGTCAAACTGCGAATGCAGTGAAATGCAAACCTTAAAGGCGCATATCACTGATGATTGCCCAATGCAACACGAGTATCTGGTGGAACGAGCGGACTCCAATTCAGCCACCCCCCCCCCCGGATGCCGTGGAATGGCTCACAACGTTATCAAGGACAATTGTAGCCTTGTTAATTTATTTTCTCAAACGTCATACGAAAAAAGAAGTGCCCTCGTAAACCGAGCTCATTTGTTAAGGGATCGTTATTAACAACTCAAGAGTGCCCGCCCTTACATATTGAAAATGCTCGTGTGGGATAAACAATCTGCTAGTCTGGAGGAACATAAGCTCCGGGTGGGGGCGGGGGGAACCCCTGTAGACACAGAGTACCAGGTATCAATGGCTTAACTAAATAATTCAAACGGGCATTAATATTCAGCGGTGCCCATCGACCATCCGTTGTGCAGGCACACGCACGTATTTGGGTGGTGGTCGTCGTCGTGTCGTCCCCACCCCCCCCCCCCCCGGAGGATCGTAGCAAACGCGGAGGGATAAAGGCACCCATGGTATCTGTGCAGGTCAGCAAACGCAAGCCATTCAGAAACTCCTATAGTGGTGGAATGTACTCGGGCGCATTTTGAACGGGCAGGCGGACCCATGCGTACCAGCACGAATCGATGCAAACTCATAAAAATTCTGTCACTTAACACTGGCACTCGAAGCCCATGACCACATCAGCTGGATATGTGACCAATCCCGTCAGATCTTTTATGAATGGGAGACTGATTGTCCTGGAATACCAGGCTTGTGCTGCAAGATGACCGGGAGTTTGGCAGAAGAGCCATGAATTATCGAATACAACTGAGTGGAGATTTGAATGTTACCTCCTCGTCCGGTGGGTTTTCTCCGGGTGCTCTCTTTCCTCGCAATAATTGTGGGCACGTTGTAACGTGCACTACTCACGTGGATAGCGCGATGAACTTGCAATCCAGAGGGCGCCAGTTCACTTTGATCTCCCGGTGCGGTAGTTGAAACAAAAGGGCAAGTTTCTTAGATCCCCCCAATTCTACCTCTGTCCACCCAGCAGGGTCAATGGGTTCACCGCAGTTCATCAACTGGCAGGACGCGTGTGTTTTTGGAGTAAAGTGTCGGTACTCCCACCTCCTCCATGATTTCTAATCAGCATGGAAAGAGTAGACTAAATATTCTCTGGAGGGGACTCTCGAGAGAGCAGTGGTTCTTAACCTCGGGTGCATGCACCCCCCAGGGGGTGCAAGATGCCCTTTCTGTTGGTGTGAGACATACCATATTTTTTTAGAAAGTAAATATCGAAACACAAAGGAAGCACGGGCACGCGAGTACAACTCCTTTGTTTCATCAAACCGATGTATTTATTAACATTATAAGGCTGCAGGAAATGTTAAGAATCACTGCTCTAGAGCTTTCTCTAGTGGAGGCTGTTGGCTTCCGCCAACAGTGGAAAGTGCAGGCAGCTGCAGGGCTGCACCTTTACCATTTTACCCCGTGGAGTCTAACCTATCCCGGTGGTGATCCCGCACTTGTAACGATCACCGATGTCTCATTACTCATCACAAGTAGCTGCCGCCGTCTGCAGCCGAGAGTGCCGAGGTTGCAACACAAATGTGCTGATGGCGGAATAACCGGGCTATCGTATCAACGCTCGGGATACGATACCTGCACTGCCACACCTCCATCTATAAAATTGTTCCCACGCACCCTGCATCCCATTCATACAAATGCAGAAAATCATCTCTTCGGATGCGTTCTTGGGCCTATACCGTGTGCGCCATTAGGCATGGCGTGTCCGACGTTTCGCACCACTTCCTTGGGAACTTCTTCAGGAACCGATGTTTGCATCGGAGAGCCAGACGGCACAACCGCGGAAAAAATCTCCGCGGAAGAGAAATCCCATTGTGCCAAACGACGGGTCTCGTCGCTGCACCTCCGTCCAATCACCAATGGACAGTGGGACTATTTTATATGTATTATGCCCGAGTCTCTGTCAAAGAGCGAAGGCGTCCATCCATCCAGACCATTTATTCATCGCGCAGTCGACCGCGCACGCCCGATGCCCTGGCGATTGCGCAGGCGACGCACGGCTACCGTTCGAGCCCGCGGGATTTTTCTTTCTCAAGACGACAAAAATAATTGCGCCGGAGGTCAGACGACAAAATGTCTCGGCGCTGCCGGTGCACATTTACAATGGAGGAGGGGAAATAAAAACTTTCCCAATGTCCTACAGCAAAAGTGTGCATAGGGCCAAGCATTCGGCTTTGCTTTTTGGTTTTCTGCCGCTATTATATTGTAAGTTGGGCACAGAGGCAGACGGTGTTGACATCAATTTGCCGACTGCCAACTTAAATTTCCAAGAATGTGGCCTTTGCGATGTTTATGCAATCTCTTTTCAAAGCACAATCCAATTTTCCAAAACAATGCACCGAGCACAACCTGCAAATCAAAAGCCGACTTCCAGGTCTATGTTCAATTCAAATTTCTAAATTGCACATGGTAATTCAAATCATTTTTTTTTTAAACCAACCGTGCGACCACAGTATGTACAACGGCAATGGACTACTGAGGGGCACAGCCACCCAGATTTACTGCACATTACATCTGTGAAATATGCAAAATACATTTATAGTGCACACACCTGCTACGCATGTGGGCACGTGACCACGAGTGCAACTTATGCAAACGTGAAATATCTTGACATCCCAAAGTGAGTGAGTGACATTCTCAGAAGCGGGCTCCAGGACATCAATAACACAGCACAGTCGGCGTCCAAACAGTGGCAGTTAATTAACAATCGTGGGCCAACTTGAGCGCAAAAAGCCTGAAACCTAAAACTGCTTTGCAGATCTAGGTACCAACTGCATCGGGTTTCTCCGTTGCGCTGTACAGCTCTCAGATGTTTTTTTCAAGATGTGACCGCGTGTTGTTTTCGACGTGACGTCCGACGTTTCAGACGTCAGTCCCTGATGAAACTCCCCAGCGAGTGGAACGAAATGTCGGTTACGATGCAGAACGTCATGCGGAACGACCCGAAAGCGCATGGGAGAGCCGTAGGGCTGCTGCGCTGCTGGATGCGTTGTCAAATCCTGGCGGACAAACTCCTGAGAAGGCGGCAAGCGAGCTTCTGAAGATCAACTCACTGGCGCCGGTTCAAAACAAATCCACCTCGGCTCCACAGCTTCCCCGTCGTACCACCTGACCACGTCCTCGTTTACATTTTTTTTTAAATAGAGGCACCGCGTCCTAAAAATATCGTAGGAAGGCAAGCGAGCTAAGTTAAGCATGTTCGCTGCCACGCCGGCCCAATGAGAATTGGGCAGTTTCGCTACTAACGTTGACCCTCTGTGTTAAACAACCAACCACTGCCCCCCCCACCCCACCCCCGTTGACGTGGGAAGGCATTTGCCGGGTGCCGCCTGCGTCCGTTCGGGTTCAGGGAAACGGAGAGCGCTTGCCGCTGTTCAAAGAAGAAGAAACAAAACGCTTGACCCCAGCTACTCCCAGCGTCAGATGTTTTGCTGGGCAGCATTTGGAACACTGCCTTGGTGTAATGTAATGTGTTTGGTGCGTATGTTTAATTTATTTCGCACCGTACGTAGCCAACCGTGCTGATTAGAGGTGCGGGAGGATGGACAACAAACTAAACACGCAAAAACATTTTTAAAAAATTAGTTTGCTCTCTAAAAGAAGGGGAAAACCTATTCTCAATCTAAAATAAATTAACTTTCAATGAGGTTACGGGTTTGATTTTCCGGCGCGGCAATTGAAATGACGGTGCAAGTTTCTTAAATCACCACCGCCCCCCCGCCATGCCTCTACCCACCCAGCAGCATGACCGGATACACCAGTTAGTCGAAAGGCAGGTCAAGATGTCTGGCCAGTGTCACAGTTGGCCAACTACCCTCTACGTGTGCCCTCTGGCGCCCCCTCGTGTGCAGTCCTTTCCACCAGCAGTGGTGTGAGCCAGCAATTGCAGCGTTGTACCTTTACCGATTGCCACGGTCGGATTGGGCAGTTGCCCAGCTCTATTTATGTTTGGCTGCCCACCAAGGCTGTCCATACCAACAAGGAGTCTCTGGGGAGCATTCTCCGAGTGAGTTATGTTTACTAAATAAAAAGTATGCACGTTTTATAAATGGTATTTTAAGCCTTTGCTATAAGTTTGTTTCATTACTGTGGTACTCCCGGTAACAATCACAATCCAGCCTGGCCATCTTCGTCTCCATCTACCTCTGCTCCATTTTACTTTCACTTCACTAAACACAAACACTTTCTCCAGGGGATTCCCTATCATGCCTATAGCCGTGTCCAAAACACTTTCGTGTCCACCATTCTATTGCGGTGCACAGTCCTAGTTTTTAAACCAATTAATAAAAAATGTTCGTGTATAGATCACGTAAATATAAATGTGTCGTTTATCCGCCAGAATTGGCCGATGATGCTGGCTGTAATTACCAGCAAAACGTCGTACTCAAATTGTAAATGTTGTGGATTTACTCTCCAACACATCGGTGGGCTGAAGTAGTAACTAATTGTCACGTTTTATTTTCGTGACAAACCTTACTGGTTGGCTGTGTCGAATGGTGGCGGGTTAACGACAAATTTATACTTTCGCCATCTAACCCAAAACAATCTTTATTATATCGGTCGCGAAAGCTTACGTGTCAAATTTGCACCAGTTACATGCGGTTTCACCTTAATTTGTTCTAATTGCCATCCAAGGGACAGCGCGATAGTCCTCGAATGCAAAAGGCATGAACTTTCTCCTACAGTGAGGGAAAAAAGTATTTGATCCCCTGCTGATGTTGTACGTTTGCCCACTGACAAAGAAATTATCAGTCTATAATTTTAATGGTAGGTTTATTTGAACAGTGAGAGACAGAATAACAACAAAAATCCAGAAAATCGCATGTTGAAAATGTTATAAATTGATTTGCATTTTAATGAGGGAAATAAGTATTTGAGCCCTCTGCAAAACATGACTTAGTACTTGGTGGCAAAACCCTTGTTGGCAATCACAGAGGTCAGACGTTTCTTGTAGTTGGCCACCAGGTTTGCACACATCTCAAGAGGGATTTTGTCCCACTCCTCTTTGCAGATCTTCTCCAAGTCATTAAGGTTTCGAGGCTGACGTTTGGCAACTCGAACTTTCAGCTCCCTCCACAGATTTTCTATGGGATTAAGGTCTGGAAACTGGCTAGGCCACTCCAGGACCTTAATATGCTTCAACTTGAGCCACTCCTTTGTTGCCTTGGCCGTGTGTTTTGGGTCATTTTCATGCTGGAATACCCATCCACGACCCATTTTCAATGCCCTAGCTGAGGGAAGGAGGTTCTCACCCAAGATTTGACGGTACATGGCCCCGTCCATCGTCCCTTTGATGCGGTGAAGTTGTCCTATCCCCTTAGCAGAAAAACACCCCCAAAGCATAATGTTTCCATCTCCATGGTTGACGGTGGGGATGGTGTTCTTGGGGTCATAGGCAGCATTCCTCCTCCTCCAAACACGGCAAGTTGAGTTGATGCCAAAGAGCTCCATTTTGGTCTCACCTGACCACAACACTTTCACCTAGTTGTCCTATGAATCATTCAGATGTTCATTGGCAAACTTCAGACGGGCATGTATATGTGCTTTCTTGAGCAGGGGGACCTTGTGGGCGCTGCAGGATTTCAGTCCTTCACGGCGTAGTGTGTTACCAATTGTTTTCTTGGTGACTATGGTCCCAGCTGCCTTGCGATCATTGACAAGATCCTCCCGTGTAGTTCTGGGCTGATTCCTCACCGTTCTCATGATCATTGCAACTCCACGAGGTGAGATCTTGCATGGAGCCCCAGGCCGAGGGAGATTGACAGTTCTTTTGTGTTTCTTCCATTTGCGAATAATCGCACCAACTGTTGTCACCTTCTCACCAAGCTGCTTGGCAATGGTTTTGTAGCCCATTCCACCCTTGTGTAGGTCTACAATCTTGTCCCTGACATCCTTGGAGAGCTCTTTGTTCTTGGCCATGGTGGAGAGTTTGATTGCTTCTGTGGACAGGTGTCTTTTATACAGGTAACACGCTGAGATTAGGAGCACTCACTTTAAGAGTGTGCTCCTAATCTCAGCTCGTTACCTGTATAAAAGACACCTGGGAGCCAGACATCTTTCTGATTGAGAGGGGGTCAAATATTTATTTCCCTCATTAAGATGCAAATCAATTTATAACATTTTTGACATGCGTTTTTCTGGATTTTTTTGTTGTTACTCTGTCTCTCACTGTTCAAATAAACCTACCATTAAAATTATAGACTGATCATTTCTTTGCCAGTGGGCAAACGTACACAATCAGCAGGGGATCAAAAACTTTTTTTTCCCTCACTGTATCTGCTGCCTCAATCATCCCCCGAGAGAAAAAAAAATGTGTGCACAGCACAAAAACACACGATGCAGTGCAGATGATTGATGTTCGAACACTCACATACATAAACCATAAATGCTTTCTGTTTCACGGACATCCATCTTGAGGTCAATTGTGACGGGACTATAACACTTAATCCCTGGCATTAGTGACTGGTTATGCATCCGCCTCACTGACACTTAGCGCATGCATTTTTCATGACACGCGATTGCTGTGCACGTACGGCGAGCGTCATACCACCGCGGAGTGCAACGAGGGCCCTTTGGCAGCGTGGCATCGCGGAGGCAACAATCGCAGACTGATCGAAAAGCGCGTGCTTACACACACGCGAACGCGCGGACGGGAAAGACTGCCTTCGGAAAACGGAGATAACGGACTCGCTATTTTTAGGAACGCATTGCACGAGCCTTAGAGATGAAGAAGACATCCTCTTGCGTTAGAATTAACGCGAGACAAAAACGATAGATACTGATCGATGCATCAAACTACAACGATGTAAGATGAAAAAGGATAATCAATTTTGCCAATTTTGTCGGCAGAGAAAAGCGACGAGTGGAAAATCAATTCTAATTCTCAAAGTTTGGTTTTCCACGTTGGTCTGCATGTTGAGAAATTCCTCCCTCAAGCTTTTGCCACGCACCATGGCATGCAGCATGTTCAGGAACTCAAGTCAAAAGGAGTTGAAATTACAACTCCTGAATTCAATCGAGAGAGATAAATATTTAAAACATGCAACACCAACTCGGAAAGCCACATGTGGATTGCAGGCAACTGCGAAAAGTAAATTGTGACATTCAAATTTTCTGGGCAGTGGCACGGCCCAGCAGTAGCGCATTCGCCACTTGTTGCAGAGGTTCGTGGTTCAAAACCAGCAGCCGCCCTGGTTATTAGCACAAGTGAAATTAACGGTGATAATACTCCGTGCTGTCTGCTTCATAGTGGACGTTAAAGATCTCCTCGACGTCATTTACAAGATGAGTGCATTGTGTACCAGCGTCCGAGTCCAAATTTGCCAAATTCGAAAATTGTCCTGCAAATTACTCAATTGTGATTATACACAGCAGCAATCATCACTCCTACTGGGAGACTAATGCCCCAGGTTACCCTTGCAAATGAAATTCACCCTGGGTAAACAAAATAAACTTTCTCTAAATGATGGGAAACTCGTCAGACAGAAAAGCGCATGTGGCTGGAAACCTACAAAAGCAATGCACTCATAAGGTGATTTCTAGACGGCAAAATGTGGTTTGATGACCATCTGTTCAGTCGTCCCATCATGCCTTGCATGCAGTGATATCGCCACACTGCGTGGATAAAGCACAGAGCCTTGTTTCAGACCACAAACTCAAAAGAGTCAAAGATGTGTTCAAATTATTTTAGAAAGCAAGCAGAAGGATGAAACAACACTATTACATATGGATGATGAAACTGAATACTGCACATTAAGGGCAATTCAGCAAAACCGGATGATTCTGGGCTGGAGTTGACAGGCAAGTCGTCTCATCCCCATGTAGGCAATGGATCAATGCTGAAGTGTCAAAGATGAAAATTACCTTTTTTTGGTAAACAAAAATTAGAATTCTGACTTACATAACACTATATTATGAACAATAAGCCATGCAGCTGACTTCATACATGAACGTGTTGTTTTGTATATTTATTATAGGGACAGCCTCCAATACAATCTCATTACAAAAAAAAATAACTTTTCCATTAAAATGAAGACATTGCTTTAACTTTAGGAAACCAATTTTCTGCTAGCCATGGTGTAACTGATCTGGAAAGATTAGCCATAGCGCCCAGAAAGGGCCCACACACACAACAACAAAAACCTCAACACCATCGTCAATAACGTTCCGGCCTTCAAATGAAAAATATATAATAGGCGCCATTTGGTTCAACGGGCCTTCTTCAACGCACATGATAACGCGCAAGACCACTTAGTTCTACCGACGAATGCGTTGAGCTTTTTGTTAATTCTGCCCGTGCTCTACTGCCAACGCACCCACCCGCTGCTCCACATTGGCTTTGATCTGCCAAGAAAGAAACCGCTGGCTCCATCGACCGCTCCTGAACAGCGACCGATGGTTGCGCACACCTCTTAAACAAGTGGGATATTAAAGACGACCCAAAGTGGGAATGCGGCCACCCAAACAACACAATGGAGGACTGCATTCTACGCCCGCTTTCCGGTGGACTGGAGAGTATTCGTAGTGCAAGCAATTGCGTGGCTCACAATAATTAAATCTGGACGTAATAATTTACGCGTAAATAGTCACACGCTCGACTAAGTAGAAGAAGAATGCAGCATCGGCCACATAATTAATTTCATGGCAAACATATGAGTAAGTAAGATGACAAACACCAGCGTGACTCAATGTTCCACCTTGGCTCTACAATTTGTCAACATCACGGGTAGGGGACCTCTCCTTCCCGAGGGGCAGTTACCTTTGGCAGGGTAAATATTAACACCCGTACCTTTGTGTAATCCAATAATAATAACAACGAAACATAACATCCATGTTGACAAAGTGCACAGAGGCCCTTGAAGTGACACATGTGACGGAGCCGCGCTAAATTTAGAAATAGTGTTGCTCCCAAGGTTATGAAATATTCCCCTCCAGTGCCAAGTTCGTGTGGCTAAGATGCATACGATGGGAAAATGTCATTTTACGGCCATTTAAACCTTATGTGGCCACAGGACCCATATGAAACAAAGTCACAGGCCGGATATGACCCGCGGCTACATTTTGCGCGGCCCACAAGCCGAAGGTGACATTGCCGCTGGGTCCACGCAAGAGTATAGCACACCTGGCTTGTGTGACCTCCTCCAGCCAGGTGACCCGCATCAAGTTTCGGTGGCCGTAAAATAATCAGCCCCCGCCACTGACCGGCTCGAGATCAAGGCCTCTCTCTCCTCTTCTTCTCCTTCTGCTGCTGCAAGTTGAAGCACACGCATCAGAGAGCGACAGACACAAATTCCCCTTCTCCACAGACACATCCCGAGCCATGCCAGCTCGGGGGCCCCTCAAAAGTACGAGTGGCTTTTTTTCCCACTGGAAAATTTGCCAAGTCGGGCCAGAACCAAACAGTAAAACTGTGCCCTCACAAGACATCTGAATCTGGCTACGCAGGGCAAGGATACAGGGCTAATAATTTTCATAATACACATATACAAGCCACTTGAGTTCCTCATTGCGTGTGTTGTCAATGGCAGGGCTTGGGTTTTGCAGTGGAAAAACAACCTGGCGTGTCTCCCGTGCCATGCCAGGCAGGTTTGGCACAACAACGGCACGGCTCGGTTGCAGAATGGAAAAAAGGTAACAACATCAACATCCTTACCACTGGCAAACCTTAACAGAATGTTTATGAAGCAAAGGCAAGTGTTATTAATTCACACAAATAGATTATTTAATCACCAAGAGTTATCTTCACAAAGTTTAGAATCATCATCACCGTCAAATGTGTCATAAATAATCCGATACAGTACAGTATTTTTGGTGATTTTAGTGATTGACGCGCTGTGCGCTGAAACAGGCAAGCCCAGTTTGATTCCCGGCCACTGCGAACATCGGTGGCAAGTGACATTTTAACCAAGTCCTGGGCCCCCCCCTCTCCAACAACAACCGGCAGTCCGCCACATAGTGACGGCGACGTCACCACGGCGCCTGTGCCAGGCCAGCGGCACTTTAAAGGCCACGTGAAGTGTCGAAGGCCCGCCACGTGAAGTGTGTTGACCAACACACACTGACCAGCGTAGTGAAGTATGGTCAAGCAACCCACCCACCCGCCACCCCAAGACCAACACGTGTGTGGGGGACTTTCACTCGGCAGTGGATTGACAAAGGACTTTGAATTACCATCATCGTCATATTCATGTACTCAATCATCATCAAATGAACCTCATGGCGGGACCCCCGGGGTCCCGAATAAAACGGAAGTCTAAATCGTAATTCATTTATTTATTTTGAGCGACTCCGTCCCACCACGCACAAAGGCCGCGACCCATCTGGCGCGGATCATTCTGTTGTCATGTCGTGTCCAAGCGCAGCAGCGAGGACGAATGTGCAGAAGAGCTGAACAAGTGAATGCACTCCATGCTCGGGTATGGGAAGGATCATAAGTCTCATCCAAAGCTGCTCAAACTGCCGATACGACTGAAGTCCTTTATTTGTCATAACAGAATGCATAATACAGTGAAACTGCTCTCTTATCTTCATTATTATTTGTGACCTACCAATATCTGCAGCAAGGATCAACCGCTGACAATCCTATTTCCTGCAGATATTTAACAAATGAGATGCGTTGCACCGTTAATTCATCCTGTTTGATAATCCACACTTCTCTTGTCCGTATGCATCTATGTATCTGTGCAGATAGGTTTTTTTTGCGGTTAAGCCATAGTCACCACATACCGCTCATATCAATGCGGATAAGAGGAGCGGCGACCCACTACTCTGTAGAGTAATATTGGTATAAACGCTTGTTACAATATGAAAAGCGCATAGAAAACGCGTACTATTTTACGTACCGTGTACAAAGTGTGCTCACAAATCCACACTGAGAAACACGATGATTGACAGAGGGGCGTAATTTTTTCGATAGTGTATTTAAATAGAGGAACTGCAGGTAAGTAGTTTTCAGTTTTAAAGACATAGTTCAACAAGACAACACTTGCCACCATCCTTTAAACCCATTGGTGAAAAAGGGGCAAAGTTTGTGTTAACATTATAACATGTTTATGCGAGAGCCGGGGGCTTATGGGACCCCGGGGTCCCACCATAAGGGTCAAATGTCAATTGGGCGCCGAGGCACAGTGAGGCAAGGTTGTTTTTGAACAGAAGTGTTCCGGAATTATTTTAAGATTTTGAAAATCTGTATTCGAAGGTTTGCCGTGCAGTATTGAATAAGGAATGGCATGCAGGTGTCAATATACTGTGACAAATTCAAACAGCTCTGCACTTACACGTTGCACCACACAGAATTATTGGACTCGGCACAGCAACATAAGATGGTGAATTCATAGCCCTGATGCGACACAAATACACACACAAGGCACACACAGTGCGCACGTACAGCTTCATACAACACACACAGCCTTAGACAGTATACTTGTTGTAGTTTCATTGATGGCAGCTGACACGTAACATTAGACACACTGTACGGCATACAATTATACATGTGGAGTACACAATATACACACACATTAGACATAATATACATAGGCAGCACGCACGGATACAGCTCGCAAAACACAGTAACGCAACACACACGAGGAGCACACACAGCACACACACAGTACACACACAAAATACACAACCAGTATGGAGAGCACACACACACGCTACACATACACAACAGGATAACACATAAGCACTTAACACACACGCACAACGTACGCAAGACGCGCAGTAAACACAACGCACCCACACACGTTTAACAAAAAGTGCACACACATTACACAGTTCACACACACACAGAGACACACACACACAGCTGCCCACCACTTAGCCCTGGGTCCAAGCAGCTACTACAGCAGCTGATCGATGCAAACCGAGGACGGCCGCGTGGTCCAGGTTCGACTCTGGGTCTTCGGCGTGCAAGGAGACCACGGGGCGATCAATGACCCAGACCCACGCAGAATCCCACCATGAAACCGCGTGGAACCTGCAACCCACAAGCCCAAATCCTCTGGACCGCTCAGACCAAGAGTCGACCTCCACACGAGCCCCTACAACACAGACCCCCCGTGAAACGTGGACCCCACAAGTCACGGACCCACGTTAGAACTCGTGACATCCCATCCCATTACCATAGTTCATAGTTCATTTGTTTGGTATAGCCCTGCGAGCCATTCGGCTCTTGAATCGGGTGCAACCGCAACAAACAAAAAACATGAACAAGAAAACATCTTAAAGTGATTATGTGACTGTGCAAACAGAAAATACAGGAAAAAAATATCAAAATATTCCTGAAATAGCACCGTACACCAACGCTGTGTGCAAAAATCCCAGTGGGATGCAAGTCAAATAACAACAACACCACAAGACAGAAAAACCCCTGCGCCAAAGGCCCTTCAAGGTGAGGACCACCACATCAGCTCCCGCCAACACTCCAATCTCAAATTCCCATGGTCAAGGGAAGAAACAAAACGCTGTAGGAGACCCCCAGATCCAGGACCCTAAGATGCCTCAAGAGGCCCGGTTGGACGTCAAGAGGGACCCCCACCCGCAGGGAAGAGCCCGGGCCGCCAAGGTTCAAGGCCACTCACTGGCAGTACCCGCATGGCCGATGACAGGGCCCGTGTGTGGTGGTGGTAGTGGTGGTGACTGCATCAGCGCCGCGTAAGCTCCCCCACTTAACACCAACAGCACCACCACCACCACCAAACAACCACCACGATCCATCCTCAGTTTTGACGATGTGAACGGCCGAGCCGCGGTGCCACACAGACTACGGGAACACGTACCTCCTCACCTCTCCTCCTCCTCACCACAAACCTCCTCACCACCACCAAACCTCCTTCAGTCGCCGGGGGGGGTAAGCACGGGGGAGGCGCAGTGCGGTGCCCGAGCCCCGCCCACCAATAATTAGGCCCCGCCCACTGCCTCCGAAGGCCCCGCCCACAACCCATTGAAAGCCCCCGCCCCCTTCAGTGCTGAATCTCCGCCCCATTCAGTGTTGAAGCCCTGCCCCTTCAGTATTCAAACCCCGCCCCCTTCAGCGCTGAATCCCCGCCACTTTCAGTGTTGAAGCCCCCCGCCCCTTTAAGTGTTGAAGCCTCGCCCATTCAGGATTGCAGCCCCGCCCCATGTAGAGCTGAAGCCCGGCCCCCGTCAGTGCTGAAGCCCCGTCCAGTGTCGAAGCCCCGCCCCCTTCGGCGCAAAAGGATCCGCACGAGTTTCTGAAGCCCCGCCCACAAAGACTCAGCGAGCCCCCGCCCCCTTGCAACCAAAGCTCCGCCCCAGACATAGCCTCGAGCTTCGACGCTCTGGTCATCATCGTGAGCCATGATCGTTCCACTGCTGGATGGAGGCATCCCATCAAGCCACCGCCATCCCTCGCGGAAACAGTCACGCGAATGCACGCGAACCGATGTCATCGCTCCATCTCCCTGGCGAGCATCCTTCTCGGGCGTGTACCGTCATTAGGCTGCCACTCCATCGCTAGTCTCGACCCCCAAACCCACCATGCCAGTCCCTTCAAGCGGCGTGCCTTGCCCACGCTCACTTGCTCTTCGTCACGTGAACAATTGCGTGTTTAACCTGCGGTGTGGTTCTCCGATCCGCGCGTGATACTTCCTGCAGTCACGAAAAGCTTTAAGTGAAGATTGAATAGATGGTGAGTTCAAGAGTGGCTGAACTTGCCTGCGGCTAAGACAGATCTGACGTCATCTTGATGCATGCCAGAAGAACAAGTTTGTGAGGACCATCCGCCGCTTGTCTTCTTACGCAACCCATTGGCCCCCCGGGGGAGACAATTGTCTGCCTATCTCTTTCGTTATTTATATCTTCCATCACGATGCTGAATGGCCATTGTGGAGAACGTGAATTATATTACGCGGTGATAATGATAATAGCAGTAGTGCCTTCTTGACTAAGCAGGAAAGCCTCACTGAGTCTTAAGACTATGGCTGGGACTGTCTTTTCGGTTGCTTAACTGACGGAAAATTACAATAGACCAACGTCTTGTGGTTGATCACTTGGGCCCCCTTTAACAAAACACGCTGTCTCCTGAAGGCGGGAAACCCCTATAAGCCACACCCAGCGTGACGCGGCTGACGACATCGCCAAGCCCCTACCATCGCCTCCCGTTCTCAACTACTTTCGTGTTGATCGAGCTCAATAATTGTAAGAGTAATCGATTACTTAATTAATCGGATCACAATCCCAGCTCTACTTTAGAGTGCGATGATTAATAAAGGTAGGTGGTTTGGCCAATTTAATTGTAAACGTCATAGTAATATAACACTCACAGTATAGGCACAGGTGCATGATTAAATCCACTTTCTGGACTGGCAACTACTTGGCCACTTAGCAGCCCAAAGGGTTACGTGAATTCCACGATTTTTTTTTGTTACCCGCCAACCCACGCCCCAACAACCCCGCATCGCTGCGTGACACGTTGCATAAAGTCAATCGATGTCTCCCAACCTCCACGTCTTCCTCCTCCGCCCCTTAGGTTATTTTTCAGACTTTTTTGGGGGTTCAAAGAGAGAACAGAACGTTATCACGTGTGAACTCGTGTTGGCTCTATTATTTCGCACCGGAGCAGCTGATTTCAATCGTCGCATTCTGGAGGTGACCTTGCTTCCTTGTTGAGACCATTATCAAGGATCCAAGCCAGGGGGCCCTGGATTATTGGAGAAAAAATAATTAGGGGTGCATAAAATATCAGCTCAAATTCAAATCCTAAGAAGCATAACACACTGACGAAAGCCAACGAATATCTCTCATCTCGCGACATCTACCTCTTGTATATTTTCTCTCTCATCGCACTGATTCTCTGTCTCAACTGTATCTCTCTTCATATCTGACTGCAACCTCCATCGTGTCTGTATCTCTTCTCGTCTTACTCTACTGTTCCAAGTTTGTCTACATTTCTTTGATCGCACTACCAGCCAGGGAACAAAGACGCTCATTGTATCGTCGCAAGCTTTCAGATGCGCTTCTGTGGCCGTCTGGAACGCTCTTCCTGTCGACATTAGAAAGCCACTGGAGCTATGCACTTTTATATCATCTAGATTGAAAACGTATTTTTTTAAACTACTTTTAGTTTTTAGATTATTGCCCCCCCCCCCCCCCCCACCGCAGCTCCGATTAGCACGTTTGGCTATGTACGGTGTGAAAGAGGCTCAACATACATACATACATCAATATATATCCTGTCTATGTTCGTTCATATCACAATAAATGTATACATTTAAATGGGGGGGGGGGGGCGGGGGGCTGCAAAATAATGTATGGGTCCCCAAGTCCCCAATGGGCTAGCACCATCACTCAGCGTTAAGGTGTGTATCGTGTGATAATAATATTAACTCTTATTTTATATCACGTCATTCATGCAAATTGCATTGCAAAAACAGAACATTACGAACCACATTAACATCAAAATTGGCACGAGACATTCCACAGAGACACAGCACGTGCACGAGTAAGGATACAGAGGTTGAACACAACACGAGCCAGAGAGAGAACACCACAGAGAGACACAACACGACCAATAGTACAGAGGGCGAACACAACACGAGCCAGAGAGAGAACACCACAGAGAGACACAACGCAAACACGATCACGTGTGCGGAGGTGAACCCAACACAAAACCGGATGGCGGGACAATAAAGCTCCTGATAGCGGCTAAAGTAAAAATATTTAAACGATGATCCTGATAACAGTTTCTTTGATCTTATGCAGTCAATCGTGCAAATGGTACCACAAAACGCAGGACACCATTAAGTGCGTGCATCTACCCGCTGCATGGCAGCATCAGTAAACTAGAGAGTTTTTAAGTGTGATATGAAATGGCCAATAATGGCCAATTCCAATCGAAACTCGGCAGTTCCTCAAGCAATAGACAAAAAAAGTGTTTGCCTTGCAAAAGGAATATATTTGGTGTTTGAACATTTTAACACATATTCTTAGTTTTTTCGGTAAAGTCACGTTGAAGGGAAACAACAAAATAATAAAATATATAAAACAATAAAAAAATTCTCATGATGTTTCGACCATAACTCAAATGGTCGTCTTCACACCTGAAGACAACCATTTGAGTTATGGTCGAAACGTAGTGAGAATTTTTTTATTGTTTTATATATATTTTATTATTTTGTTGTTTCCCTTCAACGTGACTTTACCGAAAAAACTAAGAATATGAATTACTGCAGTCACGAAAGCTTTAAATCAAAATTTTAACACCTGTTTTATTGCCGGAAATTGTAAAACTAGTTTTCATTTTTTTATCATTCAAGTCCATGTGTTCACCCAAACATCCAAATATAGGACCACGAATCTTGAGCAATTGTGGGCACCAGATTATACAGCAGCGTTTTGAGATGTAATTAGCGTGACTCATGCAATATAAAATATCATAATATTATTCTTATAACCAGGTGAGAACTCAAGACACCAGGATGAGTCTTATTTGCAGGAGTGACCCGAGGTACCAAAATGACAGAAGAAAAAAATTAAGTGGGTAAATTAAACAAAACAAAGAAAACTCAACGCACTTGTCAACAACACTGCCTTAAAATAAAAAAAATATATATAATTGGCGACGTTTCGGGCAATGGCCCTTCATAGCACATGAGCAATAATAAAGAGAGGTTGTGATCGGAATTAGAATATTTATTTAGACTGGAGGAATCCGATGAGCTATGAAGCTCTTCTTCACACATGTCCAGTATGGGCGGGCGATATGGTGGGCATAAAGTCTGGCTCCAGTGCCTCTCAGATTCGGGGACCCAGTAGAAGTGGGGACACCGCTAAGGAGCGTGAACTTGGGTTAAGCCAAAGGGACATTTGGTGGAGGGACAGAGTCCACCACAAGTCCACCACAGCAACGCCACAGCCTCCACATGCGCTGGTGAGCATCCATGGGGTGGGGTGTGAGATGTTGAGAGAAAGCTTCATAGCTCATCGGATTCCTCCAGTATAAATCGATATTCTAATTCTCTGATTCAGCAGGGCTCACGATGTAACCCGCGGTATTGTTGCCTCTTGCTATTGCATAACATTGGAATTGTTAAACCACGTTATTGTATATTTATTTCACTTGTGCTTGTGACTTTAGTGCCACACGTCACTACCACAGGTCCAGGGGATTATGTTCGATAAAAGAAGAGGAAGAATAAGAAGACAAGAAACCCGCTGATATTGACAGATAAAAAGAATATCGAGTAAAGCTCTACGACCCATCCTCCAGTTGCTGAATGCAGTCGAGCCACTTTATAACTCTTTACCTACCTTTAAGCGCCTTCTAACCCCTCCCACACCCCACATATTTTGTTTTTACTTTAACTGAGCTGATCTATTAGCTGGGCACTTTCAGGGTCGCTGTCGTCGGGCAGAGTGAAAATTGCGCGCGTTACAATTTTTTGTGCGCCTTACATTTTTATTATTTTTATTATTGTAACCTCGCCCTCACCTCCTCACCTACTGTGAAACTCCTGCAGACGATGGTCGCCTGTTGACAAGGAGGACCTCATTCGCCAGAGTCTTGTTGCAGTCTCTGTACGAATGGCGCAAATAACCAACATGTCGTGAACGATTTTGACAAGCGGGGACCGACAAATGTCTCCCGCGATGCCCCTAACAGCGAGAGACGCACTCGCTGTGTCATTGAACGATGAAACTGAAAATATAAACTTTTTACGTAACCAGGTAAGGCCCACTGAGCTAAATGGATCTCTTTTTTTTTTCAGAAGCGACCTGGCCACAAATGATAGCTTCAGGGGCGGAGCCAGGATTTTCAGCCCGGGGTGACATTCAACAAATTTTAATTTCAAGAATGATTTAGAGAGTCAGGCTGATGAACTAGAGTTCAGACGATACGGTTGCGACGTGGGCGCATCGACTGGAACTGCTCCATGATTTCGTCATTGGTGACGCCTTTTGCGACGTCGTTTTCGACGAACAGGAGCATCGCGTCAGTAAAATACTCGGCGCCCATGGTGGTACGCAATCGGGTCTTAATGTGCTTCATCGCGCTAAAGATGCGCTCGGCTGTGGCGGTGGCCACCGGTAGCGTCAACACGAGGCGCACCAGGCGGTAGACCAGGTGAAAGCCGGAATCTCCGCGGCCGCTTGTCGCCAGGTTGATGGACAGCATTGGCAGCGTGTTCACATTATTCAGCTCTTCATCTCGCCGGATTTCCTGTTCGAAGTGGAGCAGCTGCTGCTCGAGAAGAAGCATGTCGAGATCAGGAAAATCGCGCTTGTAAAAATCACAGGCCAGTTCCAGGATCTTGCTGACGTTGAACGACTCAAATCGATTGTGGGGCGATAAATGGACCGCCAGCCGCAACATCTTCATCAACTCCGTGCTGAAACGCAGATCGAGCTCGACCAGCATCTTCTCGATCGAGGTGCTAAAGAGTTCGATGTGAAACACGTGGTCGTTGGTGATGACGTAGGTGCAGCGCCGAGGACGTCCAGGGCGGGTGTAGATCGCGTTCATGTCGACGACGGGTACCTCGTTGACGTCGCAGAAGGCGTTGACGTCCTTGAGCAAATCGTCGTAGCCGTTCTCGCGCAGCTCTTTCAGCGACTCAATGGTGCAATCGACAAGCCGCATCGGATTGACAACGTCCTGGTCCTCTTTCTGCAGCGCCACGTGCAAATCGTTCGTGATCTTAAGCAAGCGCTCCGTCAGGTGCAGGCAGAACGCGAACTTGAACGAGAACATGTCGTTGAGAAGGCGATGAGCTTCGGCCCATTGCTCTGCCTTGGCGCCGTCCTCTTCCACGTTCTGGATGACGGCGGCAGTCGCGTTGAACATCTCAATCAGGCGGTGCAGCGAGCACCAGAAAGACAACCACCTCGTGTTGCCCGCCGCCAACAACGCCATCTCCTGATTCTGACCGCGGCCAGTGGAGACTGCCAGCTCATCGACCAGGTCGTCGACGAGCTTCTTGTGCTCGGCGAGCAGTTGGTCGTTGTGCTTGCACGAGCCGGTGGCAGTGTGGATTATGTCCTGGACGAGGTCAAAGAACGCGGCAATGTCGGCGACGCCATTTGTGCAGGCAGCGACGAGAGTGAGCTGCAGCTTATGCGCCCAGCAATGCGTGTAGTAGGCCATGTCGTTCATGGCCTTGATCAAGGTCTGCAAGCCAGCGATCTCACCGCTCATGCTCAACGCGCCATCGTATCCTTGGCTGCGGCAGGTCTCAATAGGGCGCTGGCGACTCGAGAGCGGGTTGACAATGGCGCTGCAGAGGGTGGGCGCACACGTGTCCGACACATGCTGAATGTCGATGAGTCGCTCGTGCAGGATGCCCGTACTGACCTTGACAAAGCGGTTGACGACGACCAGCTGCTCCTTCTTGCTGACGTCACGCGACTCGTCCGCCATGATGCAATAGTACGCGTCGCCAATCTCGGTGTCGAGGCGCCGGCGCACCAGCTGAGCGTGAGAATGGATCAGGTCCTTCTGAACGTCGGGGCTGGTCATGGTCGCATTCTGCGGCGCGTTCTCCCAGGTGATGGCCGCATGCAGCAGTGCGTCGCGCTTGCGTAACATGTTGAGAATCTCTAGAAAATTGCCCCGGTTAAGAGAGCCAGGCGGCTCGTCGTCTCCCCGCATCGCAATGCCCTGGTTCATGCAGACGCGCATGACGTCGACGGAGGCGTCCAGGTGCTTGCGGTTGCCGTCAATAGTTTTGGTATTCTGTCGGGCCAGCCCAGCGTCGCCTGTGACGACGTGCTGCCGGGCGTTCAGAAGGTCCCTGGCCTTCTTCACGGCGATGTTGTGTGCCGACTTGTGCCCACCCTGATGCGTGAGTAGGCTGCAATTCTTGCCACCGATCTTATTCCAGGTTGAGGAGCCGGGGGAGTAGATGAATGCCGACGCAACGTTATCTGTGCTTGACGACGGCGGGAAGAGGTAGCAATAGAGGCAGTAAACAGACTCGCTGATGAATGAGTACTCGAGCCGGTCGAACTGAACAAACAAAGACGCCGTCGGGCGGCGGGCAGCGCCGCCAACGAACTTGGACGGGTATTTCAACGTCCCGGTCAGGCCAGGTTGTGGAGCCGGAGGCGGTACGAACCGTCCCGCTTGCAGATACGCGTAGCGCAATACTTGGGCGTCCGACTACGCCATCGCCGCCATCGGTAGCCTCGTGGCGGGGTCGCGATCCAGAGCGCGAACAGGCCGTAGCTGTCGAGGCGAAATCCGTTCTTCATCCGGCGGCGAAGGCGAACGATCACGCCTCCGCTGAAGGGCAGGCTCGTCTTGCGCTTCAGGAGCAGGCCAAGGACGACACGCTAAGAAATCGGCTATACCCGACGCCATCGGTTGGCAACACACTCTGACAATTCAGTTGCACGGAGTTCGCCAGACCGAGAATCGTACACTTATACGCAGAATGTTTCAGATTTTTGATTTTTGATTTTTTTTTCGGGGGTGACAATGGTCTACCCTGTCACCCCCCTGGCTCCGCCCCTGGATAGCTTAACGAAGTGGCTTATCGTCACATGGAAATGTATAGCAGCCAACATACTCTAAACGCATGATGTTGATTCTAAATGTGGAGGGAAAACCCGGATGACCTGGAGAAAAATCCACGCGACCACGGGGAGAGACATGCAAACTTCAAATATACAGCAGGCGTTAGGGTCGGGATCGAACCCACGACCTCCTGTATACCAGGCGAGGTAGTTAACATCTTCTAGCCACGGTGATGATGATGAGAGAGAGACACGCAAACTCCAAATATACAGCAGGCGTCAGGGTCGGGATCGGGATCGAACCCACGACCTCCTGTAGACCAGGCGAGGTAGTTAACATTTCCTAGCCACCGTGATGATGGTGAGAGACAGACACGCAAACTCCATATATACAGCAAGGGTCAGGGTCGGGATCGAACCCACGACCTCCTGTGTACCAGTCGAGCGAATTAACTTGCGTGGCCATGAAATATGTAGACCCGTGTTAACTATTGAGCGCATGTGAAATGTACTGAGGATTGTGTCCCCATGGTTAGGAAAGATATCAAGACAAAGGTGTCACAGGTAACATTCTAGCAGTTCACACATTCCAAAGGGTCTGTTTTAGTGTGAAAGTAGGCCAACAATACGCTATGGACGGGGTTTGCGTAAAGATTCCACGAGCGGGAGGAACCTTCCATCGACGTTGGCGCGAGCGAGACACTTGCATGGCTGCGCCTCTTGGCCATGCGGCAGTGTCACTGAAATGATTTGTTTATTTACGGCGAAGCAGGAGCCCACCGCAGCCTTCTGTTTGAGCGCGACGGCGGCGAGGGCGAATGCATCCACGGGAATTCCGGCCTGCGCTCAGCGTGACACAAACATCGGTCTGTGCACCCGCTCGCAAAACGGCCTCTCTGTCTCTCTCCTCTCTCTCTCTCCTGTGCGGCAATACACACAGAGTGCCTTCCCCGTGCATTATTAATCGCATCGCATTAAGAACCAACTTCTAAATATAACCGTATACGCCGGGGCGGAAAAATCGTATTTCTTTTTAGAGCTAACAGTGGAACACGGCCGTACAAGGCACCACAGGGCGCCACGGTGGCTAGGAGATGTTACAGTGAGGTAAAAAAAGTATTTGATCCCCTGATGATTGTGTACGTTGGCCCACTGACAAAGAAATGATCAGTCTGTAATTTTAATGGTAGGTTTATTTGGACAGTGAGAGACAGAATAACAACAACAAAATCCAGAAAAACTCATGTCAACAATGTTAAATTGATTTGCATTTTAAGGAGGGAAATAAGTATTTGACCCCCTCTCAATCAAAAAGATTTCTGGCTCCCAGGTATCTTTTATACAGGTAACGAGCTGAGATTAGGAGCGCACTCTTAAAGGGAGTGCTCCTAATCTCAGCTTGTTACCTGTATGAAAGACACCTGTCCACAGAAGCAATCAATAAATCAGATTCCAAACTCTCCACCATGGTCGAGACCAAAGAGCTCTCCAAAGATGGCAGGGACAAGATTGTAGACCTACACAATGCTGGAATGGGCTACAAGACCATTGCCAAGCAGCTTGGTGAGAAGGTGACAACAGTTGGTGCGATTATTCGCAAATGGAAGAAACACAAAAGAACTGTCAATCTCCCTCGGCCTGGGGCTCCATGCAAGATCTCACTTCGTGGAGTTGCAATGATCATGAGAACGGTAAGGAATTAGCCCAGAACTACACGGGAGGATCTTGTCAATTATCTCAAGGCAGCTGGGACCATAGTCACCAAGAAAACAAGTGGTAACACACTACGCCGTGAAGGACTGAAATCCTGCAGCGCCTGCAAGATCCCCCTGCTCAAGAAAGCACATATACATGCCCGTCTGAAGTTTGCAAATGAACATCTGAATGATTCAGAGGACAACTGGGTGAGAGTGTTGTGGTCAGATGAGACAAAATGGAGCTCTTTGGCATCAACTCAACTCGCCGTGTTTGGAGGAGGAGGAATGCTGCCTATGACCCCAAGAACACCATCCCCACCGTTAAACAAAGAGGTGGAAACATTATGCTTTGGGGGTGTTTTTCTGCTAAGTGGACAGGACAACTTCACCGCATCAAAGGGACGATGGACGGGGCCATGTACCGTCAAATCTTGGGTGAGAACCTCCTTCCCTCAGCCAGGGCATTGAAAATGGGTCGTAGATGGGTATTCCAGCATGACAATGACCCAAAACACACGGCCAAGGCAACAAAGGAGTGGCTCAAGAAGAAGCACATCAAGGTCCTGGAGTGGCCTAGTCAGTCTCCAGACCTTAATCCCATAGAAAATCTGTGGAGGGAGCTGAAGGTTCGAGTTGCCAAACGTCAACCTCGAAACCTTAATGACTTGGAGAAGATCTGCAAAGAGGAGTGGGACAAAATCCCTCCTGAGATGTGCAAACCTGGTGACCAACTACAAGAAACGTCTGACCTCTGTGATTGCCAACAAGGGTTTTGCCACCAAGTACTAAGTCATGTTTTGCAGAGGGGTCAGATACTTATTTCCCTCATTAAAATGCAAATAAATTTATAACATTTTTGATACGCGTTTTTCTGGATTTTCTTGTTGTTATTCTGTCTCTCACTGTTCAAATAAATCTACCATAAAAATTATAGACTGATCATGTCTTTGTCAGTGGGCAAACGTACAAAATAAGCAGGGGATCAAATACTTGTTTTCCCTCACTGTAACTCCATCGACTGGTATTGCAGGGGGCCGTGGGTTTCGATACCGATCCTGACGGAGCTGGGACTTTCCTGTTTTCTCCCCGTGGTCTCGTGGATTTTTTCCTCCGGGTCCTCCGGTTTCCCCCACTACTTTGAAAAACATGCCTTCCGATTATTTTGCTGCTCAACGGTGTGATGATGATTTAAGCCACTTCGATGAGCTACCATATGTGGGTCAGGTTGCCTCTGAAAGAGAGCTAAAAGCTCAGTGGGCTTTGCCTTGTGAAACACATTGTTTTAATTCTGTACTAACCAGCGTAAACAATCCCATAATATTTGAGCTATTCAAAGGGCCATCTGAACACGTACACATATCTTGATTTGAAGCTTTCGTGACTGCAGGAATCCATACTCTTTGGTTCTTTCGGTAAAGTCACGTAGGTATAAAATAAAATAAATCACGACGTTTCGGGCGCAAAACAAGCGTCCATCATCAGGTGGGAAAGCATGGTCTGCTGCTGAGGCAGACTGTTTTAAAACAGTCCCAGAAATAACATATTTTAAAACAGTCTGCCTCAGCAGCAGACCATGCTTTCCCACCTGATGACGGATGCTTGTGTTGCGCCCGAAACGTCGTGATTTATTTTATTGTATACCTACGTGACTTTACCGAAAGAACCAAAGAGTACGTACACATCTCTACATTTGAACCTTATGGCGATACCCCGGGGTACCATAGTAGCCCGGCTCTCGCACGATGTCCGTGATGCAGTCATTTTTAGTCTGTTGATGGTCGGCGATGCGGCAATCGACTCAACTCGACGAGCTGTACACGATGCACCACTACGGTGCATTACGAGCGTTCAGGATTTCGGCGCAATCATCTTCACTGCGTTTCGACATCGCGGAGTGTGGCACTGATTTCGGATTGATTGGTACCCCAGTCGCGGAGTTAAGTACACCCCTGGAAAAAAATAGTGTCCCAGAAATAACATATTTAATTGCCTTGGCCCATTTTGTATTATTTGGTACCCCGGGATACCGCCATGAGGATCATATTTTTAAAAAATTAGCCCTGGGAAGGGCACTGGACACCTCAACGCCCATACTCACTTCGAATCGAAGCCCCAAGCCAGTGAAGCAATGTCGACTGGCATCATCTTATGAGCTTCAAATTGGAGTTACCGTCGAAACGACCGACAGTGATCTGGGCCCAGCCTCGCTCGTCCATTGCTAAAATATACGCGCGGGGTTCCTCCTCCCACGTGTCCCAGTGGAGGGTCGTCCATTCGCCATCCATTCCCCATCCTTCCTAATCCCTCGGTTTGCCGGGACAACCAAATGTGGGGGGTGGTGGGGGGGCTGGGGAAATGTTAAGCTTGCGAATGTCAAACAATCACGGGTGCTGAGCAAAAGGTCGAAGGTCCACACTACCTCGCCTGGTATACAGGAGGTCATGGGTTCGATCCCGACCCTGATGCCTGTGTATTTGGATGTGTGCGTGTCTCTCTCGCACTCCGTGGTCGCGTGAATTTTTCTCCGGGTCCTCCGTGTTTTTTTTTTCCCCTCCACGTTTAGCAAGGTGCATTGAATGCATTTGGCTGCTGTAATCGTCCACGTGATGATGATGATGAGCCGCTTCGTTGCGCTGTCGTTCGTGACAGCCAGGTCGCTTCTAAGAAAGAGCTACTCAGCTCGGTGGGCCTTACCTGGAAAAATAAAAATTGTTTTTGAGTTTTAAGCGGCTAGTAACAAACAACATTACCATTGCACGTGTAATAGCCGGGGAAGCATGTAGAGTACATATATGTACGTACCCTCTGTTTCACAAGTGGCGGTAAGAAATATATTGACGAAAAGAGGAGGCCTTGCGTGTGTTGTGTTGCCAACGTTAAACAAACAGCTAAAATATCACTCGCATTCTGCATTACGCCATTGGGGAAACAATGCAGCAACATCGACCCCTACTGCTCCACTTGGCAGGTGTCGAGTCTCAGCGAGGCTTTCCTGGTTTACATAACAGCGATCTCCGTGTTATATAGGAGTTAGCTTCAAATGTCACATTCAGCGAGGTTGTTGTAGAGAACGATGATAGAAGAGACGACGGACGCGGGGATTCCAAAGTGGAGCGGTGCGAGGGAAGAAGGAGGAAGAGGCGCGATGTGACCTGCAGTTGTGGTGAGTGGTGGGTGGGTGGTGGGTGAGTTTGTGAGTGAGTGGGTGGGTGGGTGGTGGGTGGGTGGTGGGTGAGTTTGTGGGTGAGTGGTGGGTGGGTGGTGGGTGAGTTTGTGAGTGAGTGGGTGGGTGGTAGGTGAGTTTGTGAATGAGTGGGTGGGTGGTGGGTGAGTTTGTGAGTGAGTGAGTGGGTGGTGGGTGAGTTTGTGAGTGAGTGAGTTTGTGAGTGGGTGAGTGGTGGGTGAGTTTGTGAGTGGGTGAGTGGTGGGTGAGTTTGTGATTGAGTAAGTGGTGGGTGAGTTTGTGAGTGGGTCAGTGGTGGGTGAGTTTGTGAGTGGTGGGTGAGTTTGTGAGTGGGTGAGTGGTGGGTGAGTTTGTGAGTGAGTGAGTGGGTGAGTGAGGGAGTGAGTAGTGGGTGAGTTTGTGAGTGAGTGAGTGGGTGGGTGGTGGGTGAGTTTGTGAGTGAGTGAGTGGGTGAGTGCGTTGTTATGGCCTGCGCTACGAACCCAGCACTAGTAGCGATAGAAGAGGGACGAGGGGGTGACTGCCCGCTGCTATACATTGAGTTCAGGCGCAGCGAGAGAGGGGCCGAGCACAGTGAGGTTGGAACTGGGCGCCCCACCGCAGGTGCGATGAGTGTGGAAGTAAACCTCGCGATGGATGAACGCTCACGAATTGGCTGGAAACAACTTAATACGTAAAGAACTGCAGAGCAAAATTGTTGGCGCCGTCTTCCCGCCTGGTGGCCTTCCCAGCTTGGCTGTAGTTCCACGGCGATTGTGAGACGCAATTTGAACGGACGACGCTATATATAACTATATCAGTGGTTCTTAACCTGGGTTCGATCGAACCCCAGGGGTTCGGTGAGTCGATCTCAGGGGTTCGGCAGAGCCCCCGCCACGGAGGTCCGGACACACTTGAATTATTGTGTAAATTTGTGATGACACACACGGCCCGCTTGGCCATCACTGGCTGCAGATGATCATGCTACACTGCTTGGCCAATCAGCGCTGCGGGGAATTTAGTGCGTACTCAGTAGTCAACGTGTGACTGTTGTTGTCGTACGTCGTGTGATTTCTTTAATATTTTATCCATACTAACTATGTCGGGCAAAAGAAGAAAGTGGTCGGACGAATATGTATAACATGGATTCTCATGTATCACGGAACGTGATGGGAGTGAGCGTCCTATCTGCATGATTTGCAACGCCAAGTTGAGCAACTCTAGTCTTGCACCGGCAAAACTAAAGGAACACTTCTTGAAGCTGCATGGAGACGGGGAATACAAGAAGACAACACTTGCTGAATTCAGGGTGAAGAGAGCCAGATTCGATGAAAGGGCCACTCTGCCTGCTCTTGGATTTGTACCTGTTAACAAACCGATCCTGACAGCATCGTACGAAGTTGCTTACCTGATCGCAAAGCAGGGCAAGCCACACACCATTGGTGAAACACTTGTGAAACCAGCTGCATTAAAGATGGCGAATCTGATACTCGGAACAGCGGCCGAAGGTAAATTATCCCAAATTCCCCTTTCAAATGACACCGTCAGTGACAGAATAGAAGACATGAGTAAAGACATCTTGGCTCAAGTAGTCGCGGATCTGATTTCAAGCCCGGCAAAATTCAGCCTTCAACTCGACGAAACCACAGACGTTTCTGATCTAAGCCAGCTTGCTGTTTTTGTACGCTATGTGAAAGACGACATGATAAAAGAAGAGTTTTTATTTTGTAAGCCTCTTACAACAACAACGAAGGCAGCCGATGTGAAGAAGCTTGTGGATGACTTCTTCAGAGACAACAATCTTTCATGGGATATGGTTTCTGCAGTTTGTACGGACGGAGCTCCAGTCATGCTGGGAAGAAAGTCTGGTTTTGGTGCGCTAGTAAAGGCTGATGCACCACACATCATTGTGACGCATTGTATTCTGCACAGGCATGCGTTGGCAACAAAAACCTTACCTCCAAAATGGCAGAAGTATTAAAAACTGTGGTGGAATGTGTGAACTATGTGCGAAAAAGTGCTCTGAGGCACCGCATCTTCAGTGAGCTGTGTAAAGAAATGGGCTCTGAATTTGAGGTACTTCTGCTCCATTCTAATATTCGGTGGTTATCCCGGGGACAGGTGCTGAATCGTGTTTTTGCCATGCGTGTGGAATTAGCCCTGTTTTTGCAAGAGCACCAACACTGCCATGCAGATTGCTTCAAAAATCCTGAGTTCATTCTCATTTTAGCGTACATGGCTGATATATTCGCAGCTCTCAATCATCTCAATCAGCAGATGCAGGGTGGTGGAGTCAATATCATGGAAGCGGAAGAACACCTGAAGGCTTTTCAAAAAAAGCTACCGTTATGGAAACGACGAACAGAGAACAATAACTTCGCAAACTTCCCGCTTCTGGACGACTGTGCAAGTAAGATCGAAGATGTGTCTGGAATCGGAGATATTTCTGTATCCACGGAACTGAAGCAAACAATTGCCACGCACTTAGATGAGCTTGCAAAGTCTCTCGACGGATATTTCCCTACAAGAGAGTCATATCCAGCATGGGTGAGACAGCCGTTCACGTTTGCTGTTGAAACAGCAGATGTCAATGATGAATTCCTCGACGAAATCATTGAAATTCAGCAGAGCCAGGTTCAACAGCAACTCTTCAGAACAACAACGCTCTCAACGTTTTGGTGTCGACAAATGAACAAGTATCCAGTTATTGCTAAGAAAGCCCTGGATTTTTTTATACCATTTGTTACAACATATCTTTGTGAGCAATCCTTTTCGAGGATGCTGGACATAAAAACGAAGAAAAGGAACAGACTTTGCTGTGAAAATGACATGAGAGTGGCACTTGCCAAGGTGAAGCCACGCATATCTGAACTGATCTCTCAAAGGCAACAGCAGAAGTCACATTGATTTCCAGGTATGTAATTTGTTGTGAGTTTATGCATTGTGTTGGTTTATTCTTTGAACAAGGTAATGTTCATGCACGGCTCATTTTGTGTACCAGTAAAAAACATATCTATGTCTTGAATTTGAAAAAAATCACATTTTATTTTTCACTAAAGAGGGGTTCGGTGAATGCGCATATGAAACTGGTGGGGTTCGGTACCTCCAACAAGGTTAAGAACCACTGAACTATATATATATAACTCCGGTGGCGAGCTGTTTACTACCTCGCCTGGTATACAGGAGGTCGTGGGTTCGATCCCGACCCTGACGCCTGCTGTATATTTGGAGTTTCCGTGTCTCTCTCTCATCATCAGCGTGGCTAGAAGATGTTAACTACCTCGCCTGGTATACAGGAGGTCGTAGGTTCGATCCCGACCCTAACGCCTGCTGTATATTTGAAGTTTGCGTGTCTCTCCCCGTGGTCGCGTGGATTTTTCTCCAGGTCATCCGGGTTTTCCCTCCACATTTAAAATCAACATCACGCGTTTAGAGTATGTTGGCTGCTATAAATGTCCACGCGATAAGCCACTTATTTGAGCTATCATTTGTGGCCAGGTCACTTCTGAAAAAGATTTACGTCGCTCAGTGGGCCTTACCTGGTAAAATAAAACGAAACTAGTTGATTTTAGTTCAAACGTATTTTTTTTAGTTAATGCCACGCTAATATCTTTGAACGCATGCATGTTGAAGTTCCTCGAATCGCGATTTAATAACCGTTGAGGACATCATTATAATCTAACACTGCCCCCTGCAGTTTTCAGTACCATAACAACGTCTTGGATTCTTGTTAACCGTTAGATGCAAAACGCGTTTGACTCCGCCAAGATTACCGTATGCTCTGGATTATAAGACGCTTCGGAAAGTAAGACGCAAGCCACACCTGTTTCCGGTGTCAATACACAAATCTGATCTCACACACACACACACGCGTGGATAGCAACGCAAACTAAATCACACACTTTACACAGAAGACAAAGCTCCCCCGTGTCACCCACACAGCTCTGTTGGGGCAAGTTCTGTTAGTGTTTAACCCTGCCCATCCCGCATCACGAGCGGCCACGCAGACCTGGCGCATGAAGGACCGGATGAAGGCGGTGAGCGTGTCGCTGGTTCTGTGTCTCAACGTGGGCGTCGATCCCCCGGACGTGGTGAAGACGACGCCGTGCTGCTGCCTCGAGTGCTGGATCGATCCCCCCCCCCCCCACTCGCTGGGCCCGCATCGGAACCAACCTGCAGAAGCAGTACGAGTGCTGGCAGCCACGGGCACGGTACAAGCAGTGCCTCGACCCCACGGTGGAGGAGGTGAAGAAGCTGTGCATGTCTCTGCGGCGCAACGCCAAGGAGGAGCGCGTGCTGTTCCACTACAATGTGCACGGTGTGCCACGGCCCACCGCCAACGGGGAGGTCTGGGTCTTCAACAAGAACTTCACGCAGTACATCCCGCTGTTCATCTACCACCTGCTGACGTGGATGGGCAGCCCCTCCATCTTCGTGTACGACTGTTCCCATGCCAGGATCATCGTCAAGTCCCTCCTGCTGTTCTCTCTGCAGAGGGAGCAGGAGCTCGAGACTGTCGGTCCGCACCGCGACTCGTGCTTTCTCCTCTCTGCGGACTCTTCATCCCAAGGCTCCTGTAATGTGTCGACCATCAGCCCGAGCCACCCGCTGTCGCTGGTGGGGATGCCCCCGACGTCGATGCGTTGCTGCGTCCAGCCGGCCGCCTGCGAGTCGTCGCAACTGCTGCCCATGAACCCCGAGCTGCCCGTCGACCTCTTCACCTCCTGCCTCACCACGCCCGTCAAGATCTCCCTGCGCTGCCAGAGCAGTGGCAAGCTGGTGCCTGGTGTCACCCTGGACCTCATCGAGAAGTCGGAGCCTATCCTCTTGCTTTGTCATATTCTCCAAAGATTTTTCCTCTTGCGTGTAGTCACTTTAAGATGTTTTCTTGTTCGTGTTTTTGTTTTGTTGCGGTTGCACCCGAGCCTAGAGCCGCATGGCTCACAGGGTTATACCTAATAAATGAAAAAAAACTATCGGTGAGCCATCGCTCAACTTCGGTGGCACGCAACGGAATCACCCAGTCTCTTCAACCTGTCCGTTGTTTCTTTTGTCGTATGGAAACAGGAAGTGATTACAGGGGCGACTCTACCACGACATCTTCCCTGGTACGGAGTTCGCCGACAAAGCTGCAATGCGGATCGCCCTGAAATAATTTAAACTATTTTTTTTGCTAAACTATTTTTTTGCTCAAAAAAATGCGGCTAAATTATTCAGTATAGCTCTTTTTCAGAAGCTGCCTGTCCACAAATAATAGTCCAATTAAGTGGCTTATCACGTGGAAATTAATAGCGGCCGAATACTCTAAGCGCATGTTTCTAAACGTGGAGGGAAAACCCCGGAGGACCTGGAGGAAAATTCACGCGACCACGGGGAGAGAGACAGAGAGAGAGACAAGTAAACTACAAATATACAGCAGAAGGCGTCACAGTCGAGATCAAACCCACGACCTCCTGTATATAAGGCTTGGTAGTTAACATCTCCTAGCCACAGTGATAATGGTGAGAGACACGCAAACTCCAAATATACAGCAGCAGGCGTCAGAGTCGAGAGCAAACCCACAACCTCCTGTATACCAGGCGAGGTAGTTTACATCTCCTAGCCACTGATGATGGTGAGAGACACGCAAACTCCAAATATACAGCAGCAGGCGTCAGAGTCGAGATCAAACCCACGACCTCCTGTATACCAGGCGAGGTAGTTAACATGTCCTAGCCACAGTGATGATGGTGAGAGAGAGAGACACGCAAACTCCAAATATACAGCAGCAGGCGTCAGAGTCGAGATCAAACCCACGACCTCCTGCATACCAGATGAGGTAGTTAACATCTCCTAGCCACGGTGATGATGGTGAGAGAGAGACACGCAAACTCCAAATATACAGCAGGCGTCAGTGTCGAGATCAAACCCACGACCTCCTGTATACCAGGCGAGGTAGTTAACATCTCCTAGCCACCGTGATGATGGTAAGAGAGAGAGACACACAAACTCCAAATATACAGCAGGTGTCAGTGTCGGGATCAAACCCACGACCTCCTGTATACTAGGCGAGGTATATAACATCTCCTAGCCACCGTGATGATGGTGAGAGAGAGACACACACAAACTCCAAATATACAGCAGGCGTCAGGATCGGGTCGAATCCATGGCCTCCTGTATACCAGGCGAGGTAGTTAACATCTCATAGCCACAGTGATGATGGTGTAGTGTTTATAAAGACGAGTAAACTTCTTAGGAGGCACACTCTGTTTATTGTTATTCTTTCCTCATACAATCCTTAACACACACAGAGGGGTGTTAATAGCACTATGTAACAAATATTTTTGGAGTCTTTCGGTAAAGTCACGTAGATAGGTTCAAAGTAAGTAAATGAACCTATCTACGTGACTTTACTGAAATACCCAAAGAATATGAATTCCTGCAGTCATGAAAGCTTTAAGTTAAGATTTAACTATTCAACAAATATATTATTTTTTTTGTTCCTGGGTAGTGTTATGTTCTAATTTATTATGCTTCGAAGGTATAGAAGATGGCTATTATTCCCCACACACTTTGCTTTTGTGACAAGGACAGTGATATTTTGAAATGTACCTATTGTCAATTAGAAAATGTGGTGTGCATTTGTGTCATTCCTTCACGTAAAGTCCTGGTCACAAAAACAAAGTTTGTGGGGATTAACAGCCATTTGCTATACTTTTGAGGCATAAGCAGTTCGAAGATAACACTTACTACACAGGAACAAAAATCGTGTTACATATAATCGGAGGTGCGGGCTTTTTCAATGCAACCACGATGCAATGTGGATTGTTGTTGTTGTTTCTGCTTTCAGCCTGTACATTCCCATTGCAGGTTCAAGGCCTCGCACATTTTTATTCCATTACTGTATTCGTCTTTACATGTTTTTTGGGAGCTTATGGGTCTTTTCTCCCACTGTGATCTTATCCGGATTAGGAGACTGGACTTTTTTTATTATTACGACGAAAATTTTTCACCCGGATAATCCATGGCGATGGAGCACTCCACTCACGAGGGTAGTCAAGGATGTCGACTGACGCACACATGGCAAACATGCAGAGACCATGGATATAAATATTCCTTTTCAGTCGTGAAAATGCTCCAGCCACCGGTGTGTAGTGAGCTTCAATTGTCAGAATTTCATTAATACACCGGAACGTATGAATGTATCAATAATATATTTGTAAAATGTGACAATCTTGTCGGGTAGTGGAGGGTAAACCACAATAATTTTGCTGTGAAACTACCACCACGTAACCCAATCCAAAAACTACCACCACGTGACCCAATCCAAATACTACCACCACGTGACCCACCCCAAAAACTACCACTACGTGACCCAATCCAAAAACTACCACCACGTGACCCAACTCAAAAACTACCACCACGTGACCCAACTAAAAAACTACCACCACGTGACCCAACCCAAAAACTACCACCACGTGACCCAACAAAAAAACTACCACCACGTGACCCAACCCAAAAACTACCACCACGTGACCCAACATAAAAACTACCACCACGTGACCCAACCCAAAAACTACCACCACATGACCCAACCCAAAAACTACCACCACGTGGCCCAATCCAAAAACTACCACCACGTGGCCCAACATACAAATTACCACCACGTGACCCAACCAAAAAACTACCACCACGTGACCCAATCCAAAAACTACCACCACGTGACCCAATCCAAAAACTACCACCACGTGACCCAACCCAAAAACTACCACCACGTGACCCAACCCAAAAACTACCACCACGTGACTCAACTCAAAAACTACCACCACGTGACCTAACCCAAAAACTACCACCACGTGACCCAACCGAAAAACTACCACCACGTGACCCAACACAAAAAACTACCACCACGTGACCCAATCCAAAAACTACCACCACGTGACCCAATCCAAAAACTACCACCACGTGACCCAATCCAAAAACTACCACCACGTGACCCAACCCAAAAATTACCACCACGTGACCCAACTCAAAAACTACCACCATGTGACCCAACTCAAAAACTACCACCACGTGGCCCAACCCAAAAACTACCACCACGTGACCCAATCCAAAAACTACCACCACGTGACCCAATCCAAAAACTACCACCACGTGGCCCAATCCAAAAACTACCACCACGTGGTCCAACCCAAAAACTACAACCACGTGGCCCAATCCAAAAACTACCACCACGTGACCCAACCCAAAAACTACCACCACGTGACCCAACCCAAAAACTACCACCACGTGACCCAGTCCAAAAACTACCACCACGTGACCAAACCCAAAAAATACCACCACGTGGCCCAACCCAAAAACTACCACCACATGGCCCAACCCAAAAACTACCACCACATGGCCCAACCCAAAAACTACCGCCACATGGCCCAACCCGAAAACTACCACCACGTGACCCAACCCGAAAACTACCACCACGTGACCCAACCCAAAAACTACAACCACGTGGCCCAATCCAAAAACTACCACCACGTGGCCCAATCCAAAAACTACCACCACGTGGCCCAATCCAAAAACTACCACCACGTGGCCCAACCCAAAAAATACCACCACGTGGCCCAACCCAAAAACTACCACCACGTGACCCAACCCAAAAACGACCACCACGTGACCCAACCCAAAAACTACCACCACGTGACCCAACCAAAAAACTACCACAACGTGACCCAACCAAAAAACTACCACCACGTGACCCAACCCAAAAACTACCACCACGTGATCCAACCCAAAAACTACCACCACGTGACCCAACCCAAAAACTACCACCACGTGACCCAACCCAAAAACCACCACCAAGTGACCCAACCCAAAAACCACCACGTGACCCAACCCAAAAACTACCACCACGTGGCCCAACCCAAAAACTACCACCACATGACCCAACCCAAAAACTACCACCACGTGACCCAACCCAAAAACTACCACCACGTGACCCAACCCAAAAACTACCACCACGTGACCCAACTCAAAAACTACCACCACGTGACCCATCCAAAAACTACCACCACGTGACCCAACCCAAAAACTACCACCACGTGGCCCAACCCAAAAACGACCACCACAGCTCTGCACCTCTAAGTTTTCGAATTAAGTATTGGAGCCGATTTGCGAGACATGTGCGCGTTTCAAATTATCTTGGTTGTTCTTGTTATTCATGACTCCACATGCACTGCCCATTAGAATTCATGTGGGAACGTTTAGCAGTACGTACTTCTGACGATAACAACAACAAAAACCCCGCGGATGCAAACCAAACCGACAACTACACCATTGGGGCCACATGCGAGTCGATGTGAGCAAATTTAACGATGCGGGGAGGAGAGTTACAATGGGTCCAATATTGAGAACCCATATGGGGAAGCTTCGGGAAGGATAATACTTTCGTTGGAGAGCACCGCAAAACGGCTTGGGCCAAACTTTTGTTTGGCAGCTGCCTCGGTGCTTGCTCGGTAATTCCACACAGAATTCACTCAAACGTTTTAAGCTAAACACAAACAAAAATAGTGAAAATTGTTTTTTTAAGGCTGCGCTACTCACAATATTCACCGCCGCTCGAGCCGAACCCAGGTTCACGCACGTAGCTTAGGAGCGGGTTTAGTTTTAGCGCGTCGGTCCAGACACACTCACTGCAAGACCTTGAGCTGCAAACCCTTTGTTGTACTGCTATAACGAGGGACACAATGGGCACTCGGGGAGATGTCAGACACGAACCCAATGCGCTTTGATCCTTATCACAGACACACACCATGGGCTCAGACAAATTCAACAAGACGGCCGGTCTGCTATGTCATAATGCGTCATGGCAAAACCACAAGTGTTAGCGAGCGCGTTTGTAGCGAATGAAAAAAAGAGCTTCATAGCTCATCGTATTCCTCCAATATGAATCAAAATTATGATTCTGAGAACAAGTATTTTGGAATTTTAAGTGGCGTGCATTTGTCAAATTAGACATATAACAATACCCGCTCCATGATCAGGGGTATTCGTAAAACAACAACACCTGCATGGAATATGGCGCAGACCCTGGCTCCAAATAAACACGGGAGATGTGGGGTGGTGTGGGAGATGGGGGGAGGGGACAAACAGCAATCGCTGTCAAATCAGTATCGCTTGAGAGAATTCGCAAAGCTCATCAGCCACTGTGCCGCGAGGATAAATGTGGCCGTGGCTGGGCTGCGTTTCGCTAATGCAATAACGCGCCGTTTGCCGAGCGATATTGCATTGCAGCCTCCAGGGGTAGAGGAGACAAGACAAGATCCCCCGTATAAGCTGAACATATTTTTGGGTCAAGTACTGTTAGCGGGATTGGTGGCTATCAACACGTCCGGCCACCTTTGTCTCCCTAGTTGCGATGTTTACACACCGCACCAGGTACTCATTTGAGGCTGAGTCGACCTTGAGAAGGCCCGGGACAGGTTCAGATAATCGTCACTGGTGTTGTTCGTGAGCGGAAATCGAACTCGGTTCGCCGGGTTCATAGCGCAGCGGGATAACCGCTACACTACCGCTCCCCCACGTTACGCACACACACACACAGAGGGCGGACGACACGCGGACAGAAGGAGTGGGGCAATAGTCCATGCCGTGGCTGGCCCGGGCTTTCGATGCTGCACGACGGGGAGAGGGTTTGTGACTTCGTTGAACTGGCGGAGAGCGACAGCGTGGGGCCACTTCATTAGCGTTCGTCACTTAACATCCCAATTCTCCCCCCCCACCCCTCTCAGCGAGGCGTTTATGAAATTCATTTAGCTAAGAGAGCCTCGGTTTAATAATAAGGTTCTTCCCCTTGTTTCTGGCAACAAAACTGAAACCACCACAGCAACGCAAAGACACACAGCCAACGCAATGCACCCAACACAAGGCACCAATCCCTCGCACCTCCCATTAGCACGGTTGGCTACGTACGGTGCGAAAAAAGTTCAACATATATTTACGTACGTAAAAAAAAAAACACAACACATTCTCAAACCACTAATTAGTAGGCTAAGTATTGTTTAATTCGTAACATTAATGAACGCATTGCTTGCTACATAAATGAAGAGCATAATACGATGGCCTCGATATATCACGATAAATTACGAGATCGGGACGATACGATTATCGTGGCCCTCATATCGTCCCACGTATCGTCGTTATCGCCGTTATCGCGGGCCCGATCACGGTAACGGCTCGAGCGCCGTCGGCTCTGCTGCTACTGCCCGTGGTGCCACTGGACCGGCAAATATGCGGCAGTGCCCTTCTTCAACCCCAGCCGCGCTTCGCTCGCATGTTGAGTCCACAGCAGACAGCCGCATGCGCTGGCGTCACCGTATTAAATGAGCCAAATTTATATACCGTAATTTGGTGAAGACGGCCGCTTGTGTCGCGACCGTAACGTCGTGTTTTCTTTTATTATTATTTCTACCTACGTGACTTTACCGAAAGAACCAGAGAGTATGGATTCCTGCAGTCACGAAAGCTTCCAGGTGAAGACGGCCGCTTGTGTCGCGACCGAAACGTCGTGTTTTCTTTTATTATTTGATCTATTTTCGTGACTTTACCGAAAGAACCAGAGAGTATTTATATACCGCGTTAAAAAATAAATCCCTGTAAAAAATACTGACTTGGGTAAAAAGCACGTGCATAGCGAACGTACTCAACAATAATAAAATGATTGTGATTATTATCATGATTATATTATACGACGATAATAATAATCATCAGAGCTAGCATTGTCTGAACGAGATTCCAGAATGCACTGCCATGGTCCTGTGGATCGTCATCGGAAGGGCCGGGCTGTCGGGATTGGATTGCCGTCGTGGTCTTTGCTATCGGCTCGCGGGCCCCGGACATTTGGGCGTGGGCCGTGGGGGCGTTGCGGACTGAGCGCTGCGAGGGTCAGATGCTGAACAGCGGAAGAGAGATGAGAACGTGCGGAGGGGATTCCTGGGGGTTGGGGTTTAGGGGTCGGGTAGGGCTGGACACAGTGAGTTGGAGTGGAACTACTAATCCTACAACCCCACGTTTAGAAACACGCAATCTGAGATTATTTAGAATATTTTGGTGATATAAATGTCCAAACGATGGGGCACTTTGTTGAGCTACCATTCGTGGTAGCCTGGTCGCTTCTGAAAAATAAGTTAATACCTCAGTGGGCTTCGCCTGGTAGGATGGGGGATGGTCTAGTTGTATTTGTATGCGTTTTAGTGATTTGTTGACCTTTCTTGGAGTTTGAACAACTGTCGTGTTTTTTGTATTGTTTGTTGTAACGTTCTTATCCGCCCCTACTGGACATTTGTGAAAAAGAGCATTATAGCTCACCGGATTCCTCCAGTATAAAAAAAATATTCTGATTCTGATAGGTGTCTGCTTGCTTATGGTCAGATTATCGGCTGGTTGACTAGTTGACGTAAGGTTAGGTTCAGTGCTCGTACCAGTGGCTGGTGAGTTATCTAGTCATGGTCACGGGTAGTGTTAGTACGCGTGGCTAGTTGGCTAGGGTTAGCTTCAGTGAGAGAGCTAGTTGACTTCACGAGTGGCTGACTGGCGAGTTGGTTATGGTTAGCTTCAGGGGTCAGCGAGATGGCTTGAACAATGGACAAGTGGTTCGTCAGCTCAGGTTCTCGTTTGGGCCCGTCGCTTCTCGACCTCCATTCTCCGTCGCTTTATTTGCCCATTTCATTATTATTATTATTCCTCCGGGGGGCCGTTTATCGTTTCTGAAATCCAGAGCACCCCGACCCCCCAACCACCACTTGCCCAGGCTTTTAAGCGACTCCGGCATCATCTCTGAGCGTGCTGAGAGCAACTCAGCGCTCTATAATTTCAGTCCATTAAAGGTCAACCGCACGACGATATGGCAGTAACAGCAACGCACAACAACAACACCTTTGATTTAAAGGTTTCGTGACTGCAGTAATTCATATTCTTAGCTCTTTCGGTAAAGGCACGTTGAAGGGAAACAATAAAATAATAAAATATTATTGTTTCCCTTCAACGTGACTTTACCGAAAGAGCTAAGAATATGAACAACAACAACAACAAAACGCTTGCCGGACGGGATAAATGTCAAGGTCACAAGAAGCCCGGCGTAAGAGAGCTGCAAAAGTTCGAGCCCCACGGCTGAAGCGACGCGCGGCGGGGTCGTTGGTCGCGTGGAACGGCGGTCGCGGACAACCCACGGCCACTCGCGGGGGTCGTGAATCAAAGCGCGCGGTGAAGGGTGCCGCCACGGGACAGACGATGGGATTTGGTGGCCATCAACACCGCGCCCGGCCACCTTTGTCTCGCTAGCGGCGACGTTTTTACACACAGGCACCAGGCACTCATTTGAGGCTGAGTCGACCTCGGCAAGCCTCAGGACCGGTTCAGATAATCGCCGCTGGTCGTGAATCAAAGCGCGCGGTCAAGGCGCCCGCCCGTCCGCACGCTCGCCGCGCTCTCTGCACTCGTGCAGAGCAACGGCGCTGTTGTGGTGCTCAATGAAAACGGTTCGTCAGTAATAGCACCGTGACCTTAAAAGGACAAATTATATATGAACTCTCTTTTTTTTGCCCAAGGACGGGTGTATATTGCAGTAAATCTGAAATGTTCAATAGAGAAATTGTTCAGCTCATGATTATAAATTTGCGTAAGGTTGCCTATGTCGGGCACCCGCTAATGGTTATTGGGAAGGGGTGCGGCATGTGGAGTGACGTCATCCGCTCATGATTATTAATGATGTGTAAATTTCCACGCGGGCATGAATATTAATGAAGGCGGGGGCGGCTTTTTGCAGTGACGCCACGCACGGATGTCGCACTGTGCTGTGTAGATTGATTTTTTACCGTCACTTTCTGTTAAAAAAAACGTAATATTTGAATGGACTTTGCATAATAAGTGACGTCACGCGCGGGACGGACAGACATTTCTGGGTGATTATAGTAGGCATATATATCTTTATAAGACGACGACCTTAGCAATGGTCCTTCTTCAGAGCGCATGCATCATGTATGTAGCACGTACATCATGTACATACATCATGCATGTAGCACGTACATCATGCACATACATCATGCATGCGCTCTGAGCAATGACCTTTGAAGGCAGTGCTGTTGACGAGTGTTGAGTGTTGTTGTGAATTGTGCACCACAGACAGCGCAGCAGCAGCAGTAGCATCACCACCATATGATTCGTTTAAGGTTAGCTTGCAGCCTGCACGTCCTTTGCACGTGGCCGTCCTTCACTCCTTCCCTCCCTCCAGCCAGCCAGCAAAACTTATTCTCATGATCCTGCAGTACGATGCTGCGTTGGCAGTGGCGCTGAAGCAGGTTACGTGCTGCAGTTGGTAATGTAGTGACGACTCGACACACTCCTCTGGAGATGGCACTTTATTGAAGACACGTTCACTTGACATCAGGCGGAGACCCCGACTGCAACAGCCCCGAGTCTCCCGCGCATCAACCTTTTATATACCAACACGAGGCCACGCCCCCCCCCCCTTCTCGATCATTCTCGCTGACTCTGGACGCTTGCTCCACCGGCAGACTCCACCGTTCTCTTCCGTCACCTGACCACGCTCCCTTCTTCTCGATCATTCCCGTAGCCACCGGTTCCTTCTCACTCACAGCTGACACCCCTGGCATTACCTCCCGTGGCCACGAGTGCACTCGTACCGTAGGCTGACTTCCCTGTCACTACCTCCCGTGGCCACTAGTCCCGTCACATCGCATGCAGGCTCGATTGTCATTCCAGTCACACTTGCGCCTCGCAACAAGGAGGATCATTGGTTCAAATCCCGACTGGGGCATCGTTGTATGTTCTCCCCCTCTCGTCTGCGTGGATTTCCTCCGGGCTTTCCGGTTTCTGCCCGTAGTTAATAACGACAAAAAGCCACGTGCACATGCGAGTAACTGAGATTAGCAAACGCACCCCAACGCTCAACAATGACACCTCCTGCAGTTGACTCGAATTTCCCCAGCACGGTCACAGCCCCGATCGAGCCCACCGAAGCTTAGCCATCAAACATCATCGGCGTTGATCTCTCCACTGCTGGTTGATGGCCTCCCCGAATCCGTCGCCGACTCTTGCGGTCTCGCGATGAAATCAACACTTCCACCGAGCTAATGTCATCGCTCCGTCTCCGCGAAGGATGTTACTTTGAAAGGAGGTTTTAGTTTTTGTTTTCCTCCCAAAGCCCTATTCTTCGGCTGTCACTCCGTCACCAATCTCGTCTATAGCCACGATTGGGTTCTGCCTAAAGCCCTCACGGAGTGGTTCTTCTTCACACTCGATACGATCGCATTTGCGAATGTTCCCTCGTGGGATGAATCAGTGTTCCACGTGCACACGCGATGTACAAGACGCCGCTAACCCCGCATAGCATTCAAGAGACGGTTGGGGGCAAGTGCTGTTAGTGAGCATCAACTGGACATCTGTGCAAAAGAGCTTTATAGCTCATCGGATTCTTAAATTACAAATACATATTTTGATTCTCGTTTAGACTGGCACGGCGCATGGGGGGGGGGCATCGCCAGGCTCCCGGCCGCCTTTGTCTCCCCAGTGCTGCTGTATTACACACCGCAGCAGGTACTCACTTAAGGCTGAGTCGACCTAGGGGAGACCCAGGACCTGTTCAGATAACGGTCACAGATTGTTACCGGTTGTGAGCGGGAATCAAACTCTGTCGGCAGGGAATCGCAGCGCAGTGCGCTAACCACTGTGCCACCGCTCGGCTCCCACTCAATATTTCACACACATACACACACCCGATATCTTTGACATATAACACACATAGCTCTTGCACAACCTTCTGCTGTTGCCACGGCAACGGAAGGAATTACGGCAGTAAAGTGTGACAATTAAGGCGCATTTTCGCGGTCCTCGTCAAATCCGCGTCGTTGCCTCGCTCGCTCATCGCTTCGACGAAAACGTGACATTAGCATACCATTTGCACACATCTAAAAAAAAAACATAGATTTTTTAAAAAACTCGTGATCCTATGCTCGCTGCATCGTGTATTGCAAGAACTACCGCGTTGTGCGGATTATAGGACGCACTGCCCCACTCCCCCTTACCTGTAACCACCACCCTGTGTATGAAAGCAACACGGGGGGGGTGAGTATTACAATCCGGAGTGTGTGTGTCTGTGTGTGAGACGGCCTTCGTAGGTGCTCGCTAACAGCACTTGCCCCTACAGTCTGTCAAGGCTAGACGGGGGAATCTTTGTCTTTTTGCGTGTGTGTGTGAGATGTGTATAGATTCATTGACGGCGAGCACCAGTGTTGGGTGCGTCTTAATTTGTAGAGCGTCCTCAACATCCATCTATTGCTGTTATTGTTTTTATTAGATGGCGTTGACAAGAAAGGTGAGAATATTACGATCAAGAATTGACGCGGTTTGGCAAAGTCCCTTCAATGCCCACCCGCCCGCTCCCCCCAGCCTACCCAGCAGTATAAATGGGCACATCACGGTCAGTCTATGATCGGCAGGTCGCGTGCGGTGGGTAAAGTGTGGGTACACCCCACCTCTCCCAACACGCCCGGCCAGCGTGGAAGAGAACAACAACAACAACAACAACCCCCGAGCGTCCCTCGAGCCTCTAACAGGAGGCCCCTTCCGATAGCAGAGGCGTGAGCGAGCAATTGCAGGGCTGCGCCTTGCTGATGGGCAGAGGCAAAGCACCCCTACCGCCCGCCCTCTTATCCCATGTTTGATGAGTGGAGGTGAACGCGAATTGAATGCGGTCCCCTTGTTTCATTATCCACGCAGCCGCGGTGACACGAGGCGGACCTTGGCGCCTCGAAACGTCCTCCCCCCTCGTGCCTATATTAATTGATCCCACGTCCACCCCTCACGGGGGGTGGGGGGGGGGATAGCGGGCGGTGGAGGCGTCCTGAGTTGATTACAGACACAACAGCAAAGGCGTACGCTGGGGATGAACGCAAGGGCGCCACTGGCGGTAGGAACGTGGCAGGTAGACGGGAGGGGGGGATACGATGCTAATGAATAATGAAGGTAGGTAGGTAGGATGCGTGATATTGAGGGATGGAGGTAGACGGAGTATAGGAGGGGGTGGGGAGGCAGGGAGAGATGAAGGCGAGGAAGGGAATACTCGAGTGAAGAAGGCAGCGTGTGTGGGAAGTAGCGAGGGAAGCAGGGAGATAGGGTGATGGGGAATAATGACGGGAGGGTGGATGGGCCATCGTGATGTAGGGAGACGGGCAGAATGGGAGCGAAGGTGATGTGAGAGGCAGGGAGGGAGGAGAGAGGGAGATAAGAAGGGAAGCAGACAAAGGCAGGGAGGGGTGGGTGGAGAGGAGGGAAGGAGGGAGAGCGAAGGGGTTCCAGGTCGAGAGAGGGCAGGGCGAGGGCGCATTTGCAAGGGTGGCCTCCTGGGTCACCATAATCGCGAAACTAGAAATAAATAAAGTAACACATGAAATCACAGCAACGAAGCGAGTGGGAATCGGAGATAAAAACAACTGCTGTGTCGCATAAGAAATCGAAACAAATTGTACAAACGTGAATCATTGTTAAATAATAAATTCCATGCAGTTTCTGTAGGCTCGTTCAGCTGATTTATTTTTAGATTGATCCATAATACAATTGCTAAATGACTCAACGCATTCGTCAATAACACTGTGGTATAACACATTGATACATTTTTTATATATATTTTATATAAAATAGATCACGTTTCGGGCAATAGCCCTTCATCCTAGCACGTAATTGTCCGATACGTCGCACATTATATTTATATTTGATTTAAAGGCCTATGTGTTGACTTCTACGTTGTCATTGGTGCTTGAGCACCACTTGTAACGTAGAATCACCAAACGATGTAGAGTACAACTGATATTTTTAGGTTATTTTCTTTGAACCTATCGACGTGACTTCACCGAAAGACCCAAGAATATAAAAATCTAAGGGCAACGACGTTAAAGAAACATGAAACAAACACAGGACGACTGCTCTACTCGCATGTAAACATATAACGAAATATGACGTTGCATTTCAGCAGGGAGAGAGAGATTGGGGGGGGGGGGGGGAGAGTGGGAGAGTGAGAGCTGGAGAGAGAGGGTGAGTGGGGAAAAAAAGAGAGAAATGGAGTAGGAAGAGAGAGGGCAGAGAGGGGGGGTAGAGAGAGAGAGGAGGGGCAGAGAGAGGGGTAGAGAGAGAGGGAAGGGGTAAGGAGAGCAGAAAAAAGAAGAAAATAGAGAGTGGGAGAGAGAGAGGGTGGGAGGGAGAGAGGATGGGAGAGAGAGAGTGGGAGAGAGAGAAAGGGTGGGTGGGAGAGAGAAAGAGAAGGAGTCTCTCTCTCCCTCTCTGTGCAGTCGACGTTTGTCGACGTGGGCGCAGAGAATCAGGGAGGAGGAAGATGCACGGCCGAGACGTGGATCGCGGAGGCAGCGAATCGACGTCGCATCTCTGGGCAGTGTCCTCCCTCCTATCCGCCCCCCACTCCCAGCCCCCCTTCCCCACTTCTCCACACAGGCCACCACAGCCCCGCCTCTCCACAGCGACAATGTTTCCCGTTCCCCTGGAAGGATAACATCAAAGCGCGCACGCCGGCCAGGGAACCTCGATACGCGATTGCCCATCGCGGCGTGCGTCACTGAGGAGCGCGTGTGGGTCAACAGGTACCCAGATCGTCACAGGAGGGAGGGGGGTAGTGGGTGGTGTGTGGCGGGGGGGGGGGAGGCTGGAGTGAGTGGTGGGGAGCTGTTTTTTTTTGGGGGGGGGGTGGGGTGTGGCAGAGTGGGTGGGGGTAGGGAATGAGATGGGACGAGGGCTGCGGTGGGAATAAAGACAGCGTGGAGCCAAGGACAAGCTCCTAACGAGAGACAGAGAGAGAGAGAGAGGGCGCACGGTCGACAGTCCATCATTAAGATCTGCACGACCAACGACGAGGCGACAGTCGGCGAGCGGCATCGGTACCAAGGACAGCGGCTTCCGTACCGGCAGCGAGAATCCGCGGTGCCGATTCAGCCCGCGACCATTACGGCGGCGTAAGGGGACGACGCTCTGATTGAATGTCAAGGGCCTCGCTCGTACAGAGAAGGGTCCAGTATCGGGGGGAGGGAGGGAGGGGGTACCTAGAGGGTACTAAAGGGGATCCCGCGGGGGCGCTCGAGCCCTAGAACCTGCTCGTGACTGGACGGACGGTGGACACGGTGGAGCCGTGGAACTGTTAGCGCGGAGATGGAGCGGTGAGGAGGGAGTCGCAGTTCTGCCGCGGCGCGTCCACGGGGATTCATCTCGGAGCCTCTTCCCACACAAGCCAGCGCCATACAGTATACATTTATATACTGTATAGCTACAGTACGTACATACGGACACAGCACCAAACAGTAAACATAGATGCTTATAGCCAAACACGCACACGTGCACACAGCCCCGTACATAATACACCCCTATGCATACACCCACATCACCATGCACACACACAGTAAGCACCATGCAGTGTAATACCAAGCGTGCACACAGCACCATGCACACACACAGTAAGCACCATGCAGTGTAATACCAAGCGTACACACAGCACCATGCACACACACTCAGTAAGCACCATGCAGTGTAATACCAAGCGTGCACACAGCACCATGCACACACACTCAGTAAGCATCATGCAGTGTAATACCAAGCGTACACACATGACCATGGACACACACACACAGTAAGCACCATGCAGTGTAATACCAGCGTACACACAGCACCATACACACACACAGTAAGCACCATGCAGTGTAATACCAAGCGTGCACACAGCACCATGCACACACACTCAGTAAGCACCATGCAGTGTAATACCAAGCGTGCACACAGCACCATGCACACACACTTAGTAAGCATCATGCAGTGTAATACCAAGCGTACACGCAGGACCATGCACACACACAGTAAGCACCATGCAGTGCAATACCAAGCGTACACACAGCACCATGCACACACAGTAAGCACCATGCAGTGTAATACCAAGCATACACACATCACCATGCACACACAGTAAGCACCATGCAGTGTAATACCAAGCGTACACACAGCACCATGCACACACACAGTAAGCACCATGCAGTGTAATACCAAGCATACACACATCACCATGCACACACACTCAGTAAGCACCATGCAGTGTAATACCAAGCGTGCACACAGCACCATGCACACACTCAGAAAGCCGCCATGCAGTGTAATACCAGCGTACACACAGCACCATGCACACACTCAGTAAGCATCATGCAGTGTAATACCAAGCGTACACACAGCACCATGCACACACTCAGTAAGCACCATGCAGTGTAATACCAAGTGTACACACAGCACCATGCACACACAGTAAGCACCATGCAGTGTAATACCAAGCGTACACACAGCACCATGCACACACAGTAAGCACCATGCAGTGTAAATACATGCAGCGATCCATACGGTACAGACAAACAGCACCACACATCCACACAAAGATAACCCACATAGCCTTTAACAGACTGTTGAGCGAAGTGCTGTTAGCGAGCACCTATGAAGGCCAATACCACACCCGGCCGCCTTTGTCTCCCCAATGCTGATGCTTACACACCATGCCAGGTGCCGACCTCTATACACACACAGGGAGCATCATAAACAATGGCAAATCCACGCGCACGCATCAAATCAGCAACACCATATACACAACGCACACTCACAACACAGTATAAGCGTGTAACAGCAGCACACACACGCGTATAACAACACAGTAGCACGCGTGTAACGACAGTGATTAGCATGGTTAGCTATGTACTTACGGTGCGACGGAAGTTCAACATACGCCTAACAACAGCAGCATACACACGTGTGTAATAACAACAGCAGCAGCATACACGCGTGTGTAACAACAACAGCAGCAGCATACACGCGTGTGTAACAACAACGTCAGCATACACGCGTGTGTAACAACAACAGCATACACGCGTGTGTAACAACAACAGCAGCATACACGCGTGTAACAACAGCAGCAGCATATACGCGTGTGTAGCAACAATATCAGCATACACGCGTGTGTAACAACAACAGCATACACGCGTGTGTAACAACAACATCAGCATACACGCGTGTGTAACAACAACAGCAGCAGCACACACGCGTGTGTAACAACAACACACACACGCGTGTGTAACAACAACAGCAGCATACACACGCGTGTGTAACAACAACAGCAGCAGCACACACACGCGTGTGTAACAACAACACACACACACACGCGTGTGTAATAACAACAGCATTAGCACACACGCGTGTGTAACAACAACACCAGTAGCACACACGCGTGTGTAACAACAACACCAGTAGCACACACGCGTGTGTAACAACAACACACACACGCGTGTGTAACAACAACACACACACGTGCGTAACAACAACAGCAGCACACACACGCGTGTGTAACAACAACACACACACGTGTGTAACAACAACGGCAGCACACGCACGCGTGTGTAACAACAACACACACGCGTGTGTAACAACAACAACAGCAGCACACACACACGTGTGTAACAACAACAGCAGCACACACACGCGTGTGTAACAACAACACACACACGTGCGTAACAACAACAGCAGCACACACACGCGTGTGTAACAACAACACACACACGTGTGTAACAACAACGGCAGCACACGCACGCGTGTGTAACAACAACACACACGCGTGTGTAACAACAACAACAGCAGCACACACACACGTGTGTAACAACAACAGCAGCACACACACGCGTGTGTAACAACAACACACACGCGTGTGTAACAACAACAGCAGCACACACACGCGTGTGTAACAACAACACACACACGTGCGTAACAACAACAGCAGCACACACACGCGTGTGTAACAACAACACACACACGTGTGTAACAACAACGGCAGCACACGCACGCGTGTGTAACAACAACACACACGCGTGTGTAACAACAACAACAGCAGCACACACACACGTGTGTAACAACAACAGCAGCACACACACGCGTGTGTAACAACAACACACACGCGTGTGTAACAACAACAGCAGCACACACACGCGTGTGTAACAACAACACACACACGCGTGTGTAACAACAACAGCAGCATACACACGCGTGTGTAACAACAACAGCAGCAGCACACACACGCGTGTGTAACAACAACACACACACACACGCGTGTGTAATAACAACAGCATTAGCACACACGCGTGTGTAACAACAACACCAGTAGCACACACGCGTGTGTAACAACAACACCAGTAGCACACACGCGTGTGTAACAACAACACACACACGCGTGTGTAACAACAACACACACACGTGCGTAACAACAACAGCAGCACACACACGCGTGTGTAACAACAACACACACACGTGTGTAACAACAACGGCAGCACACGCACGCGTGTGTAACAACAACACACACGCGTGTGTAACAACAACAACAGCAGCACACACACACGTGTGTAACAACAACAGCAGCACACACACGCGTGTGTAACAACAACACACACGCGTGTGTAACAACAACAGCAGCACACACACGCGTGTGTAACAACAACACACACACGTGCGTAACAACAACAGCAGCACACACACGCGTGTGTAACAACAACACACACACGTGTGTAACAACAACGGCAGCACACGCACGCGTGTGTAACAACAACACACACGCGTGTGTAACAACAACAACAGCAGCACACACACACGTGTGTAACAACAACAGCAGCACACACACGCGTGTGTAACAACAACACACACGCGTGTGTAACAACAACAGCAGCACACACACGCGTGTGTAACAACAACACACACGCGTGTGTAACAACAACACACACGTGTGTAACAACAACAACAACAGCAGCACACACACGCGTGTGTAACAACAACACACACACACACGTGTGTAACAACAACAGCAGCACGCGTGTTTACGCGCCCACTGCAGGCACTTGTCCGCACTGGGGGAAGTGGAGGGGGGAGGCGAGGCTCGTCCACCATGGGATGCGGAGGGAGCAAAGCGGACGCCATCGAGCCGCGCTACCACGAGAGTTGGACCAAGGAGACGGAGAGCACGTGGCTCACGGGCACAGAGTCCGAGGTGCCCCTCTCCGCCATCCCCGCCGCGCCGGGCAGCCTCGACGCGGCGTCCTGCGCCGACAGCGGCGACGGCGGCTCCCTGAGCCTCATGAGCGCCGGTGAGTCAGCCGGAGCCGCACCACCGCGCGGCCATCATCACTGTCATATCCTCGTGCATGGTCCATTGATTGATTGATTGGGTGGCCGGCTGATTGGCTGAGTGGCTGTCTGGCTGAATGAATGACTGATTGGTTGGATTAGTGGATATTTAGGTGGCTAGCTGACTGGATAAACCAGTCATAGCTGAATTTTGATTTAAAGCTTTCGTGAGTGCAGTAATTCATATTCTTAGCTCTTTCGGTAAAGTCACCTTATTATTTTATTGTTTCCCTTCAACGTGACTTTACCGAAAGAGCTAAGAATATACAGTCATAGCTGGTTAACTGCACTGGATTTCCGGCTCGCTGACTCACAGGCCGGATAGAATGCTTGACATTGGATGGTTGGTTTACGGACTAGGTGGTTGGTTGACTTGGTGATTAGCTGGCTGATGGATAAGTTGGCTGGCTGATTGTCTGGTGGACAAGCCAGTTTCCTGGCTGACGACCTGGCCGGGTGACTGGCTGGCTGGATGACTGACAGGCTTGCACACTGGCAGACTGACTGTTTAGCTGAATGGCCGGCTGGATAATTGGCTACCTGACTAACTGGGCAGCTAGATGGCTTGCTGGCTGTCTGACTGGATGGACAGCTGGAGAGCTGGATAGCTGGGTTTCTGACTGACTAGCTGGACAGCTGATTCTAAGGGCGGTTTGCAGATTGGCTTAATTGCCTGGCAGGCTGCTTGGAAGCTCACTGGATAGTTGGCTGGCTGATGTGTTGCAATGCGAGAAGTGAGGGAGCTCTCGTGGCCCATGGTTACATAAGGACCATAATTTACACACAAACACCGTGTTACAATACATACTATATACTGAAATCAGACAATGACAGACTCACAATGATTTACTCAGAAAAAAAGACCAGGCGGAGGCGCGCTTGCTCACAATTGACGCACGATGGACATGAGTAGAGCACATATGCAATTGCATAAGGCTTGCAAGCTCACGTTGTGCGTGCGTTTGTCGATGTGGGTCAGTCGCCCTCCAGCAACAACGGAGGGCAGAGAAGCCACGCTTACAATGAGCGGAGCGCCGGGCCGGCTAAAATATAGCAAGTTGGCACTGTATGGGGTATAGCTGGTGGTGCATCTACCAGTCATATCAGTCAGCCAACCCATGGCACCTGCTGGGGATATCCCGAGACCTCTTCCTGTCAGCTAGCCTTCGACACTTCACGTGGCCCCAAAGTGCACCTAGCCTGGCAGACGCCGTGGTGACGTCACCGTCACGAAGTGGCGAATGGTCAGGTACTGGTATTGGTGTGTGGGTAATGTGGGGAGCGGTCGTGTAGCGGATAGGGCGCTGCGCTACCGACTCGGCGACCCGAGTTCGAATCCCGCTCATGGCCAACACCAGTGACGATTTTCAGAATCGGTCCTGGGCCTCCCCTAGGTCGACTCGGCCACAAATGAGTACTTAGTGTAGCGGTGTGTAGTGAACATCGCCATGAGGGGGACAAAGGCGACCGGGCGTGGTGCTGGCCACCAAACCCCTCGTGTGCCACGCCGGCCTTCATAGGCGCTCGCTGAAAGCACTTGCCCCAACAGTCTGTTAAGGCTGCACGGGGGATCTTTGTCTTTGTCTCTTTGTATTGTGGGCCTCCCCTAGGTCAACTCAGCCCTAAAAAGAGCACCAGATTAAACCACAGCGGGGTCATGCACACCCACACACACACATGAGGGGGGGGGGTGTTTGAGTGGAGGCGGTGCAGCGGTTAGTGCACTGCGCTTTCAAACTCAGCAGCAACACGATTTCGATTCCAGGCAATGGATAACATCAGTGGTAAAGTGATATCTATACCGCCCACCCTTCCCGTTCACCGTCCTGTATGACTGTCCGCCGTGGTGAAGTATGGTCACCAACCCCATTACTGACACAGCGGGGAGGGAGTTGGCTTCATCCAGCAGTGGATTGACAAAGGAATGTGATTGATTATATACATGAGCGGTAGATACATGCTTAGAACAACTGTGCTGATCAACTCCACCTATTGGGCCCTGTGTAGCATATACCTGTTAGGGTGCCAATCTTAAAATCAATTCTATTCTGGATGACGTTAACTATCAAATAACAACAATAATAGCTTCTTTGGTTCTTTCGGTAAAGTCACGTAGAATGAGAATAAAATAATAAATTGATAAAATAAAATAACACAATAATATTCTCACGACGTTTCGGCCACAACACAAGCGGCGTCTCGTCCTTTCACCTGATGAAGGCCGCTTGTGTTGTGGCCGAAACGTCGTGAGAATATTATTGTGTTATTTTATTTTATCAATTTATTATTTTATTCGCATTCTACGTGACTTTACCGAAAGAACCAAAGAAGATGAATCATTGCAGTCACGAAAGCTTTAAATCGAAACAATAATAGCTTTTACATTTTTATTTAAAGCTTTCGTGACTGCAGGGATTCATATTATTGGTTCTTTCGGTAAAGTCACGTAGAAGGGAAACATTATATTAATATTTTTTATTATTTTATTGTTTCCTTTCTACGTGACTTTACCGAAAGAACCAAGAATAACAATAATAGCATTATTAGTATAATTCCGCTTGTCTATCCAGCAAGGCCTCACTCGATTTGAAGCCAGATTTTTAGAAGGATCCTGCCGAGTGTTTCGCATTAGGAGGGCGTTGTTGTTGTTGCTGCTGCTGCTGCTGCTGCGTGTGAATATCTAACATTCGCTCCTCCTCCCGCCCCAACAACCCGTCACGGGAATGTGGAATTTCCATATTCGGCTTCGGAACTCGGCGACGTGTCGAACACTTTGCGCGCTTCCTTCAAATCACGAACTACCGAGAGAGGCCGCTCCGCATGGGCAGCCGGAGCAGGGCGTTCCTGCTGCCCCCACGACCACTCGCCGCTGAATTCGGTTCCGTCCGAGGGCGAAGCTCACCGCTGTAGGGTGCCGTGCGCGCTCAGGGATCCAATAAAATAACTCTCTTATCGTGTTTGTCATTTATATAACGCCTTTACCTTCACCAAAGGCGCTTTACAGCAATTATAAAATTGGACGTCGCATGATAATCGTTTGAAATGAAGAAACGGGGTCATTGTAAGCGGTGGTGTAGTTTTCATGCGGTAAAAACAACAGGGATTGATAAGGAGGGGTTGGGATAGGCCTGGGCATAGCTGGGGGAGGGGGGGAGCGACAGAAAGCTGGAGGGCTGGAAAGGAATGAGAGGGGGGGTCTCAAGGAGCGGGATCCGCCAGCGCGCAGCCCCGCGCGACACTGACGCGCCGTGCCCGCGCCTCTCTCTCCCGTCACTCGACCGGCAGGGATCTTTGACGACGGCCTGGCGTACCCGGCGCAGGCGTACGTCACGATGAGCCAGTCGGAGCACCTGCACGAGGCCACCGGGCCGAGGGACTCCGCGCTGGAGAACGCCGACGCCTCCACCCCCGAGGACCCTTCGCCGGCCACGGGCGAAGGGTCGAGACGCCCCTCTGAGCCCCCCGTCGGCGGCGCCGCCACTACCGGCGAGGCGGCGGCTGCGGTGGCTGCGGAGGCGGTGGGCGGCTCTCCCGAGCGCTCCTCGCTCTCCGTGGAGCTCTTCCCGGCCACGAGGACGCACGCGCACCACGCCAGCACGGGCGCCGAGATCACCACGCTCGAGAAGAAGAGCGTCATCCGCACCGAGGAGGTGGGAATTCACCGCCGTGATCGTTCACCGCCTTGATAAGTCAACGCCGCAATAATTCACCACCGCAATGATTCAACACCGTGAAAAATCACCGCCGTGACCATTCGCCACCGCGATAATTGACCACGGCAACAATTCACCGCCGTGACATTCACTGCCAAAACTGCAATAATTTGTGAACCGCGATTAGGTGTAACGAAATGGACGAACAAAAAAGTGTTCGGGCGAACGTTTACGAATACCGAAAACCCAAAAACCGTAGCTGACATCAAGCATAGCAAGCCGGGCGAGGCAAGGGTCGGGGATTTGCTGGTCGCTGAAACTCCCCCAGCATCTCAGAGCGCCTTGCGCACGCAGTCCCACCTCGAATCGGCCGTTGTTTATTTTGTGTGTGGACCATGCCCACGACTCAACTTTGAGAACCACAGCTCACTCGCTCGCGTGGTCGTCTTCGTGTAGATACAAGCGGGTCTGGGGCCGTTTCACAGCGGGAAACAACATCTGCGATATGTGATCGGGTGTCGGGCAACAGCTCTCAGCTCCGCTTTCTCTCTTTGCATTCCCATCCCCTTAGAGCGGTGGCGGGGATCTTGGCTGCATCGCGTGAAAAACAAGTTGCCCTGGGGCAATGTCCATTGTTCTGTTAAAAAAAAAACTAAAATATTTACTGCTCTGATTATATAAAATATTATTTGTTAGCGCGTTTGCCATAAGCATGTGTGTGGCGAGTGCGATCTTGATTCCTTGCAAAAAAGTATCTATTTTGGTGTCTGAACACCTTAACACCCGGTGCCGGATTATCCTCGGAGCAAAAGTAGTGACTACTACTACACATGTAGTAGCTACTACTAGCTACGGGCCCCGCACTTTCAAGCTCCCTTCGCTAAACGCTTTCAAGCTATCAATTCCGGTTCAGTGATTCTGCACTTGCTCTATTACTATAGTACTATACTGCTTTAAACTTTTATGAACAACTGGGTGTTTAAGGTTAGCGATTTGTCGCATCATCTGGCCGTATAGCAATTGAAAAAAATACAATTACTTTACTATACAAGTAATAATTGTGTTTTAATTTTCATTTTATTTGGGACCCCTTTATAGCACACTAGCCTATAGCCCGTCCAAGGATGGGTATACTGCAGTTAATCTGCAATATTCAACCGAAAATAATGACCCGCTCATGATGATTAAATGAGGAGGTGGGTGCAAGGTCATGATTATTGATGAGTGGTCGGAGCTCCATGTTGATGGACGAAATCCGCTCGCACATGCTCCAGGCCCCCGCAAGAGCTGAATCCGGCACTGCTTCCCGCACGTTGTGTTTTATTGGCATCAAGAACAAAAGGCGTTCTTATTTTTCATACTTTAATACTTGCAATAAAAATACAAAGGGGGTGTCCCGTTTGTGGTTTGTTTGTAATGGCAATGTGCGCCCTCCTCTCGCCGGCAGACGAAATGGCAGGCGAACCGCATGTCCACCAAGCAGGTGACCATCACCATCACCAAGAGCATCCGGCAGATCGGCAAATCGGGACGCAAGCCCGAGGCCACGGCCGCCTGTGCCACCAAGCTCCAGACAAGCAAAGCAGGCCCCGTGAACTAAGGGCGAGGAGGAAGGGAAGTGGAGTCGGGCGTGGGGGGGGGGGGGTCCGATTTGTATCCTGCCGGCAATGTCGACCTCTCCCCCCCTCCTTCGGTATCCATCAAAGACAAAGATACTCGCGTAAGCGTCTTAAGAGACTGTTGGGGCAAGTGCTGTTGGCGAGCACCTATGAAGGCCGGCACGGTACACGAGGGGGTGGGTGGCCAGCACCACCGCCCGACCGCCTTTGTCTCCCCAGTGGCGATGTTTACACACCGCACCAGGAACTCATTTAAGGCCGAATCGACCTAGGGGAGGCCCAGAACCCAGTCGCTGGTGGTTGGCCGCGAGCGGGAATCGAACTTGGGTCGCCAGGTTCGTAACCGCTACACTACTGCCCGCTCCCCCGCTCACTCACACACTCACTCACTCACACACACGCACGCTCACACACACACGTTCACACACGCACACACTCGCTCGCTCGCATGCACACACAATGCTGTGATAACTTCTTAGCGCACCATCGCGCGCAGAGTTCAACACTGCCAAGCAAACACTGCCAAACAAGCCGCCAGCCACAGGAAAACGTCTCACGGCTACTATATGAAGTGTTAACACGGGACGGGCCTGAGCAGCAGCAGCAGGCAATATTTCAGAAACGTGCTGTTCGTGAACAGCACGTGCAGTATTTTACTGTCTCCGATTGTGCACAAGGGATGTGAAGTAGAGCGGCGAGCCATGATAGGAATGCACAAACTGAATGCGATCGACTGCCTTGCCAAATAGGGGAGGTGTTTCCACTCGTTGAGGTTTCCCAAGTGCTCATGATGTATGTCGATCATTCGACATTCATGCAAAAAAAATGTCAAAGTTACTTAGAAGAGGGGTTAAACTTGAAATCTCACTGCCAAAAACGAATTTCCCCAAACCCCCCCCCCTCCAACCCTTATTTCTGTATTTTTTTCTCAAAAAGCCACTCTGGTTGTGGCTTACATCTTTAGAGGCACGAAGTTATTCATATATATTTAGTCGTATAAGTGTGAAAGCAGCAGGAGCAACAGCAGCAAGTGGCTTGCAAATCCCCAGCAGGCGACTCGCAAAGCCCAGCAGGGGACTCGCAAAGTCCACCGTTTATTTGCGTTGTACCATTCCCTCCCTCCCCCCACCGTCTCGAATCGTCGTGGAGTCGTTTCTTTTTTTTTTGACACCGTGCCGTCGTCACGTATTCTGTCAATGACGGGGGAGGAGGTTCTTTATTTCGGGTCGCGTCGTTGAACGTCGTCGTCGCTGCAGTGTTGTAAAGTCGCTTTTTTTTTTGGTATCGTTTGACCAGCTCGTCCGCGACGGCGTCCCAAACGGCCCCACGTGGCCGGGCCCCTGGGCCGCCTACTGAACAAGCAGGCCTAAACTAAAAAAAAAATTTTGTTTTTTTTTTCTTGCTCAGAGTTATTTTTAATACCATATTCTCGAATAAACGCACCGTCGATTGCTACGAAACCCGACGGGCAACCGTTCGCAATGTTCTTTTCGACGCGATGTTGCAGCCGCCTGAAAAGTATTCGCCGAAAGCCACCGCTGGTGGGAAGGGGGCCCCTTCTGCCTCGAGCGGCGTTCTTCATCGCAAGGCTCACGGGGGGTCCACTGGGCGGCCCCTGGTGGCCTTGAGTGCGCCCCCCCCCCGCCCTGACTATACACAAATACATGGGCGGAGTGTTTCCCCCCCCCTCCTCCACCACCAAAATGGGCACCTTTGTTAATTTATTTTCAGTCGTTTACGATTAAAATGTAAAATAAATTATGTGCACCTGCAATTCATCATAAGAAACAAAGCGAACCCCTGCCCCCCCTGCCCCCCCCCCCCCCCAATATAGCAGTAAAACTCTGCCTATGCACAAAAGTGAAAACAACCCCCATCCTCATCGTGCTGTCTGACCCCAATGGTTTCAAATGTGGCATCCCTCACACTGATGATGTCTCGTCGGCGAAAGTGACCCCCACTCCTGAAAATTAGTGAAGAACACTGGCTTAGAGGGGAGCTCTAGAGAGAGAGAGAGACCCTGTGTAGAGGGTATTTGGCCTACTCTTCCACGCTGGCCAGGGCAATTTTTAAAGAGGCGGGAGTACCCAAATTTGACCACATCGCATGTTCTGCCGTCGACTAACTGCGGTGACGTCCGCATTGCAAGTCCAGTTGTGCTAACCATCACTGCACCAAAGGAGCATCCCAAGAGTGCATGCAATGTATTGTCCAATTAACGACCTACTGGGGACAAACATGGTTGCGAACTATAGAGTAAAAGTGAGTTGGCATTCCATGGAGCAGCATTATAAGTGTTTTTGAACGCAGCGAGGTGGGACAAATTATAATCGACAATCTTTAGAAGTCTCGGACAAGAGATGTGACTTCGCAAAGTGACACGTACGAAAATGGCGATGTGCAGAAAAATCTAGCGAGGATGTCAGACGAGAGATTGGCAAAACCAACAACAGGACGGGGGGGAGGGGGGGAGACGAGTGTGAGACACGACATGGGATGGTGGGACGAGAGTGTCAGATTTTAAGGAGCGCACTTGGGCGCAGGCACTCACTGGGTTCCATCTCTGCAGTATGTACAGGGAACACAGATCCACGTTCACTCTCCAGCGAGGTCCCTGAGATCTTCGGATCGTCTTAAGTATCATACAGGTTTTTTTGTTGAGTTAGATCGCGTAAATATAAATACAAATGTGTCGTTCTTCGAAGTACTCCACGGCACAGGCTCTGTCGCTAGGGTGATCGGGCTGTTGCCAGTGCAGCCTCTAAGCTTTGGAACGAGGCTTTGCCTCTGCGAACAGGACAATCAGAGTCGTTAGATATGTTAAGTCCGTCTTGATCACTCACCTCTTTAAACCTAATAGTCCTGCCCGTTTACCCTGCAGGTTCCGTTTATTCTCTGTTTTCAATACACGGTGGCGCATTGGTGGGATCTATGGATTAGATGCGCTTTATAAATGTAAATCATGATTTTATCATTGGATGGAGGTGGCATGGGTGGGGGTATTTCCATGGCTGAGAAAGGAACAACGGAGCAGTTTGTGGCTTCAGGACACGTGACCATAGCTGGGGCTCCCGGCTAAAAAAAGAGCTACAACGAGCTATCTATCGGGTGAAATAGTTCTTCGGATAAATAAACTCACACGGCTCTAGCGCGTGCGACGGTTAATTTACAGACGCTAGAAGAAATATGAATATATTTTAAAATTCTAAAGATGTCACCACTGCTCGCACACTTCTCTCACCTGCGGTCGGGACGGCGCAATGACCTGAAATGAGGCCCGGGGCGACACAGCTGCGGTCACCCATAAACACACTTATCTTCGCGTGACACACGGGCGCGATGACTCGATGGCTCTAAAACGCGGCGCAGAAGAAACAATAAGCTTACGCATTGAGAATAGCACCGCCTCTTTTCTTATTATTCTACAGCTGGACAATAGCCCAATGTGTCCCCAAACACACACACAAAAGGCACGGTTTAATTGCATGCCCGGCGAAGGCAAATGGTGCTTATAACCCAGAGGTGAGTCGTGTTTGTAATCCTTTGCATATTGCGTTCAACTCTGCAAATACAATAATCACCACGCGAGCACACACACACTGGGCACTTGCAAATTCAATTATCGTTGCTTGTCACGTATTTAAATCATTAATTATTTTCTATTTTAATACAAATCTTCAAATAACATTTTTTTTTAAACACGAGGTGCTTTTATCGTCATGCTGCATGGACACAAACGAATCTTATGCCTCGCTCATCAACGGGAATTGTCAGATGTGCAGTGTTGAACTGTAGATGTCGAGCATTTTCATGCCGTATATTACATCTCTGTGGTATGTTACATTTTTGAAATATCTTGATTGAAGCTTTCATGACTGCAGGAATCCATACGTAGGTACCTACGTGATTTTACCGAAAGAACCAAAGAGTATTTGTGAAATATACGGTAGTGTAGCAACTCAGGTCACCGAATCAATAGCGCAGTGCCCCTAACCACTACACCACTTCATCCGTATTTACTGGGCATGATGCGCTATTGTGGAACATTAAGGCGAGGCAAGATGGTACAGCGCGAACACTCGTGTCTCAAAGCAAGACGCTTCTGGGTGAAACATTCTCGACTCGGGAGCCTTTCTGCGTAGAGCTGTGTGGGGTTTCCTCTTGGTTTACCGATTTGCTCCCCATAGCTGAACATAAATAGGCAACGTAATTGGCATTGGTCACAACATCCCAAATTTCTGAAACATGTACTTGCAAATGACTCGATTGGAATTACGCACGGCATGATTTACTGCCGCGAAAAATCTGCCACGACCCTCCTGAAAATGTGTCTTGGAGACTCAGTTGAGCCTTTCCTGGATAAACATGCACGATGATAAAACGATGGTTGTAAGCAGTACCCGGTTCGGCGAAGAGATACGTGACACCGTCTTGACAATCTTGCCGTTTGCGTTGCACAGGGTCCAATAGTTTAGGTGGAGCGCTCTTGCCAACAACAGCTGGTAACCTCCGCAACATTTGTTTAACAAACCTGTTGACGAGACCCAGAATGTCGAAACCATTCCACAGTTTACTTGCTTAAGCAAACGCAGATGGATATTGGTTTGATTATATAAGCCAGTGAGTAGCCCGATGGACTAATCCACATCTGTATTTGCGTGTGGATAAACAGAACAGCGTTTCACTCGTTATTTGCTTGTATGGAGACGACACCCAGACCACAACCTGTATATTTTGATGTAAAACAGCTACACGTGACGATGACATTGTGTCTGATAATCACATGGACCAGTGTGACCTTTGCGGCCAATTTACAGCCCTCAACCAATTCAGCTGTGCAAATGGAAACCCTCCGCCTCCACCCCCCTTGATCCCTCCGGTGATGGCAAGAATAATAAATTCAGCTCTCAACGCACAGAGCATTTTGAGTATTCGCTCAGTATTGCGGACACTTTACTGAGGTTTTTGCAACACGACTCACTGGAAACGTATGCCACTCGTCTAGAGTTATCTTGAAATCAACATCAATAGCACCGTAACATGGAAAGCCATTACAAGGGCACCGTTTGCAATTATCACGTAATGTACGCGTAAGCAGTCGTTTTTGTCAATCCACTGCTGGATGCGGGCCTCCTCCCATGCCCTCCACAGGTCATGGTGGTTTATATGGCCATACTTCACCACGCTGGTCTGTTTAGGTTAATGAAAGTGGGCCGCACACACGTTGGGATACGGCTCGGTACAACAAACGGATTTTGCTGCACTGTCCCTTTGTTAATGAAATCAGTTTGCAACATTTATTGCATAAAAGATTTTAACAAAGATAAAGTAAAATAAACCAACGCATGATGTAAGCTTATGAGTTATAATGGTTACGAGTCGATACAATGGGGTGTGCACATGAATGTATCCGCCGAGGAGGCTCAACTGCAGGGCCGGCAATTTGCAATCGAAAACTTGTTGACTCAGCTAATCATCCCTCTCGGGTCGATAAAAAAAAACTACGATTTTGTGGAGTCGTCAAAAGTCGTTGTCCTCTGCACAGACTGCCTCCCTCCACCACCCTCCCCGCCATAAGATTGTGGAATTTCCATCACTGGCTCAGAGCTGCAGACAAGAGACGAGAACACCTCGACGCTCAGTTTCAGCAGGAAACCGGAAGTTCCTTTGAGAACCCTTTTGCATTGCAGAGTGCCTGCAACCAGTGCCATCGGTTCGAACCCGTGGGGCGAGCAGCCCCGGGCCCTGCACGTTCACCGACAGCCGCCGAGACAGCAGATGAACACCTTTCCTCTTTTTGTTGTTGTATTTTTTTTTATTAGAAAATGATTATTTATACATGGCAACCAAACGTACGGACATGAAAACGTCAACCGACTACAGTGAGATTTAGAGGTAAAAAAAATATTAGAATGAACGACGGAAAAAAAAAGTATCCCACTCCGGACGACTACAAATGGTATCACCTCCCAAAGATGCGATAAACCCAGGGTTGCTTCCAAAGCGGAAGGGGGGCAATTCCATCGTTCACACGGCACAATCAAGACTCCTCTCTTCAGGCTGAACCAGGTGCCGAAACACGCGATTGTTTTTCAAAGTTAAGAGTGCCCCATGCCCTTCTTCATCATCATCATCATCAAAAGCGTTGCAGGCGTCCCTCCAGAAATCTAGGAAAGGGCACCTCGTTCTGGTGCGACCATCACCGCCAGTTGCAACACCAAGAACCATGCCGTACAAGCCAATTATCGACATTACATGGACCGCCCATTCACAGCTGACATTTGATTTCAACAATGCAACCATGCACCTCCCCCCCCCCCATGCTGAAAGCTGGGTCATGGTGAACCTCCCGCGATATAAAATGCTTTCTCTACAGCGGTGCGACGAAGTAAAACAAATGTGAGCTGTTAGCTACATTGGATAATAGCATTTGATATGCGGAGCAGTTTTTACATAAGAGAATTCTGAATCCGTTTGTGATTGAACGCAGTTAACGTTGCCCTGTATATCACATTTTCGCGTATCGGCAAGGGGTAACGTCATTCGAGTGTGGGGGGGGGGGTAGGGGAAATAAGTGTTAATACGCACTTTATAATGGCCAGAAAAAACACAAAGATCCCTCTAGTCCAACTCGTGTCACCAAGGGCAGTCGACAAACACAGCATTTGCAAAGCCCACTGAGAGTTTGGCGAGTCACAGTGCACGCAGCGCAGCATCGACGGCCTGTCTGCAGGGGAACGGCGATGGCGCTGCGTTTGCCATGGGCGCGTTTTTCCGTCATTGTTCAAAATTGAACCGTGCAGTCAGAATCCTGGAACCAATGTACAAAGCAAAAAAAAAAGCACCAAATATATGACAAAATTATGGGAGTTTGGCTAAACTTATGGGATGTGGCCTGGCAGGCCCTCCAGGCATAATCTGTACATCTCATATTCTACCAGAGAATATTCATCTATTATAATTTACCTGGATTCTCGAATAAAGGGAACATATATTTAGAGTCAATTCTTTAAAAATGCAAATATACAGTTATGAGAAGAAAACAAATATTTAATGAACTTCTTCTACATTCTCCTGTGGCAGAAGCGGGATATAAAGTAAATAGCAGACACAGCAAGATAACCGCCACGTAACAGCCGTGTTTCAGTGCTTGCCGTGACAGCGGACCCAGAAGACAGGCCCGCCAGACTACAGAGAGCACCGACAACCACAACAACAACAACAACCCGTCATCGCGCTAAGCTCACAACACTCGTGCATAACGACGGCGCAAGCGCGACTGCGTGTGGAACTGTGGGCATGAGCGGCAGGGTTCCCGCCTTGTCGTTTCAGAAGAGCAAAACGTCGATAAAAGGCCGCCGTCAGAGGCTAGGACCGACCGCGAGCGCTCTCTGCGCGGCAAGCTGTGCGGCCGAGAGTAATCGCCCCCCTCGGGCGGTGCCGTGAGAGCGAGGGGGAGGGGGGGGGAAAAAGAAAGCGATTCCAGTGTGAATACTGTTACAGCTGCCGAGAATAAAGTTAATATTTAATGTTCTATTATCCAATGCCAAACGTCGTACATTTCGGTAGAAGGCTTGCGCAAGTCGGAGGCGAGCAGACGCGTGGGAACGTCGGGCAGCAGGGACTACAAAGTTGGGCGTTGGTGTGCATCGCATGCCGGTTAAAAATGGTACAACGGTTGCCACCCGTAAGCCGTTTGGCCACAGATTGCATGGCTAAATGGTTAACGGGCGGTAACGTAAGTCGACATCTGTGAAAGACGGTCAGAAGGAGGCGGGGAGGGGGGGGGGCGGAATCAATGAATAGTGTTCACTCAAATTGTGAAAAGACGCGCCCTGAAAACCGGCTGCAGAATTTGTTACTAAGCTGGTTAACGCTGAGTTTTTGTACAAAAAGGACTTTATAAAATGTACAACAGACACAAACACCCTATGTTTTGACGACTCGAGTACCAATCGCTGCATTGGCAAATGACAGCCGTTTGGAAACAGAACCTAAAATGTAGGTTAGCGCACACCCCCTGCGAACACCAGTGTTGCAAGAAAATGATATCACTTAATTATAACAACCAACAAACCCCCCCCTCCCCCCCAATAAGAGACAGTTTGTTGAGTAACATTTGGTTAGCAGACCTGCTTTCAGGAAGAGCAAGTACACGAGCACTTCCAATTACATTTGCATTACAGTATATAAATGATTCGTATAAGCCACTGCTATACAGGATATAATAATAATAATGGGTGTAGCTCTTTTCTTAACATGCAAACAGTACTTAAGCCTATGCAGAGTCGTGCACAAGACTTCCTTGCTAATGTTAAACCGTCAACACTCTTACCCACATTAATTTGTTCCCTTTATGTTTTGTAAAGAAAGACACCGCCGTTAATTGGGTAACGGACTCACTGCAGTTGTTGCAGTTTTGTTCTTTCGCCCAGGCCAACACTCCCCACCACCACCACCACCACCCCGCACGAAACGCCCTCCTCCCTGGGCGTACCGCCGCCTTTGTCATGCGGAGGTTTTCGTCCCCCTGTGCCAACCCGGAAAGCTGCCGGGTTGGCGTCAAACGTCGCAGAGCGAGCGTACGAGCCAGGCCGAGCGTTACCATGCAAGGTAATGATTCACAACAGCGAGGCGTTAACGTTTTTTTTCTTTCCCACCTCCACCACCCCACCCAGCCCACCCCCCCACCCCGAAACAAAATCTCACAGCGTCGTCACTTGCGAACGCCGGCACACCGCCCACCTCTCTCCCCCTTGCTCGCATTAGCAAGAAGGTGCCCCCCCCGGGCCACTTCTCTCACGGAGCGGTAGTGAATCTCAATGGACTCGAGCGCAGCCGACGTCCCCAGCCCCGACGCACGCACCGTGACGACGACGAACGACAGCGTCCGCGCGTCACAAGCCGGTCGCTACTTTTTTTTTTGGTACGGTTGTAGCAACAGTTTCGGGGGGGGGGGTCATCGTCCAACCACCCCCCGCCCCCCAAGGGCCAGGTAGGCAACCGCCCGCCGCGAGTCGGCAGCACGTAACGGGTCACCGTCACTGGAACCGAATCGGCGGCACTTTGCCGGCGCAATGACTGGACCAGTGGCGACCCCTGGGGGCACCAGCCAACAGCCACGAACCGACCGACGACTCGCCCGTACGACTCCGCGGCAGAAATGAGTGACGGAGAGGAAATCGATTGTTCTAAAAATTAAAAATAAGCCTCCGCGTTGGTGGTGGTGGACGGCGGGGGGGGGGGGTGGGGCCCTTGATAGATATGCGGATCGGCGATGCCAGCCGAGGAAGATTTCAAACCGGCGCTCTTGCGTGGATCGCCGGGAGGGCAGAGTCTCGGCGGGGGGAGGGTGTCGGCCGGGCGAGACCGGCGCCATCACCAGCGGGCGCCCCCGGCGGGCGCGACCGGCGCCATGAGGCGGATGCGCGCCTGGTCGACGACGTCCAGGAGGCTCTTGGCGTCCATGGCGAGCGCGTGCGCGGCGGTGAGCATGTGCTTCTTGTAGTCGTGCTGCAGCGTGGTCATGGCGTACTGCTGCGCCAGCTTCATCTTGCCGATTAGCTCGGCCAGGTCCGAGTTGAGCACCTTCTGCGCCATCTCCACCTGCGCATCCCGGCATAGGCGGCAACACACCACCCTTACACCTCGATTTCAAGACAAGTATTAACTCTTATCTATTATGCCTTCTTTCGTGTTGTCTCACACCTCCGGCTAGCATGGTTGGCTACATACGGTGCGAAAGAAGTTCAACATACGTACCCATACATTGTTGCTGATTGCTTGGCGATTTGGGCATGTGGGTCTATGCTAGGCAATCATGATATATATAAAATCATGAGCCAAATGGGCCAAGCCAAGGAAGCTCCCACCACAGCTGCTGCATCAAGTGTAACAATGACGGTAAATTATGGAACGACTTAATAGCCAATGACCTGAATACAACTTGTCACTCGTGCAACACAGGGCTCCCCGGTTTTCCTCATCGACCACAGGGGCAAGTGCTGTTATCGAGCAACTCTTGAGGCGGATGTTCATATACCGTTCCAGGTACTAATTTTCAGGCTGAACGGACCTAAACTAAACAAAACTATTTTTCATTGTATTAGGTAAGGCCCACTGAGCTATGTAGCTCTTTTCAGAAGCGACCTGGCCACAAATGATAGCTCAACGAAAGGGCTTATCATCACGTGGAAATGTATTGCAGCCAAATTACTCTAAAATACTCTAAACGACCTAATGAAGGCCAAAGAAAACATTCAGATATCACAAAGCCATGGACTGATAAGCATAGCCATTGGTGGGATTGGACCGCAATGCACGAACCACCGCACTGCCGGTTCCCACTCAAGTCTCCGATACCACCAACGCTTTTCAAAATCTGTTGGTAAGCACGTGGACCTCTTCGTGTCATCCGAGACAGACTGTAAGCAGAATGGTTAGGGTAACTAGAAATATTGACGGTCCTTTGTCAATCCACTGCTGGACAAATGCCTTCCCACGTCGTGTTGGTCCTAGCAGTTGTTTGACCGTACTTCACCACGCTGGTCAGTGCAGGTTGGTGAAGGGGGAGAGGGGGATTGGAGGTGGGGGGAGGCTAGGACCGATTCAGATATCATTCACCACCGATGTTGTCCTAGGCTGTGCAAACTCAAGTCTCCGGGTTCAAGTCACTGGGGTTCAGGGCACCCCGCCAACTTTGCAAATGGGAAGGCGGCCGCGGCACGCACCTCTCTGTGAGACGAGGACGGGAGCGTGGGGATCGCCTCGTCGACGCTGGCGAGCAGGGTCCTCAGCGACAGCCCCACGTCCTGCGGAGAGCGGCGACACAGTCACGTGCGGTGCGACGCTCGCACCCGAGTCCCGTCGCACGACAGCGGCACACCGCAAGCAGCACGCGTTACACACCGCACCGCCGAGTGCGTTCGCGGCGAGTCGGCGCCCTCACCTTGACCATGGCGACGTACTCGTCGGGCGCGGCGGGCTGGATCTTGGCCGACATCTCAAGCACGGCCTTGACGAGGGCCGTCACGTTCTCGTACACCTTGTCGTTGGTGCGGTCCAGGTCGGCCGTGGGGGGTGGCGTGATCTCCTGCGGGGGGGTCTGAGTCACACGCGCACGACGTTTCGATTGTAACTCTGGTGGGGCGCACGGGGGGGGGCAGTGCAGGGGGTAGAGGGGGGCAACTCAACTCCTCGTGAATGCGTGACAAGAAGGAAATCACGCCATGAGCTCTGCGTAATGTCCGCGTGATTATGTAACGCCTATTCGTCTATGTTATTCAATGTTTTCCAACTAGGGTTGAGAGTATTTATGCATTAAGCTGTCTGTCATCTCTCTGTCCATTATGGGGAGGGGGTGGGCACTAACTGATTAAATACAGTGAAAGTTAGATATAATCACACCTTGTATAAGCACAGTCCTCATACGAGTCACACATTCTTACTCTGGTTAAGAAGTCCAAAGGCGGCTTCCGATAGAAGCACACGACTTAAACTACGTTTTTTATTGTATTCACATTCAAAAGCAAGGCTAGGGGAGGAGCAAGCACGTGGGCTATACAGGTCGGAAACAACATGCTGCATAAAAACATAAAAGCGGCTGTTAGTTGCTATAAGAGTGGTGAGCATGCACAACTATTGCTAAAAAGCTCAAAAATAGGAGCAAGGTCAAAATGACCCACAACAATGAAAGGGCCACGTCAGGACAAAGCAGCGCACAGCAACACACGGCTCTCAGCTTACCCTCCAGAGCTGGTAGGCACGCAGATATCGGTAGCAGCGGCACAGAGCAAAATAAAAGAAAATATAATTTAACATTAGTCACGGGCAGACAGGGGCATTTGCGTAAAATTTGCACAAACACGAGAAAAACAAGCTCGATTCAACGGCGACAGATGCAGGTGGACGTCATTAAAAGGTCGCCATGTTTGAGCGTTAGCCCAGTAAACGTAACCACCCGGCCAGAGAGCACGAAGCATAGCTGATGACATGCATTGTAAAATAGAAAATGTTGGATTAGAAAAGCAATTAAAACATAATGCTCATGCAAAGGGTAAAAATAATTAAAATGTTACAACTTGTAATTCATTTGTTCGGAATATCCTTTTGTAAACATTCACATTTTCTTACGAAGTGTTTTGCATGAAAGCAAACCTACGTACTTTAAATCCCAGTTTACAAGACCCTGCTGCTGCCGTGTCATATCAACTGCTGCCATTCTGCATAAATTGTCGTTCGTGTCCGTCCACCTTGAATTCCCACAAATGTGAAAAAATATTCCAAAAGCAATTGCCAATCTTGTTCTGATCTGTCGAGCATCCAATGCCAAGAGATTTTGCGAGCCAAAATCTCAACACTGATGAAGCACAAAAAAGGGACAGCAAGCTGCAACCAACGGGATTTGTACCGCGTGCCGTTCGACAGTTCAGTTCCTGAAGAAGCTCGGGAGCTAAACGGACATGACAGCGAACAACCATAAAACACATCGCAGAGGAATAATTGACCGAAAAGCTAATTTGTCGAGAGGCCTGCACGGCAGCCGCAACGTCACCGAGCCTGCAACATTTGGAAGCCGAAGTCTCCCACGTCAATTCCAAGTAATTTCATTAAGTGATGCCAAATGCCTTGTAAGGCAAATTACTCGTGAAACCGAAAGCTATTTTCAGATGTGAAGCCAAACTAGGGTAAACGCAAACCCAAGGAATAGGGACATTGTGTGTGTGCACGTGTGTGCTCGTGTGCAAAATTGTGCCTTAGCAGACAACGCTCAAAAAGACAACATTTTAAAAACCTCCATGTTCTTGGTAACAATTATGGGGGGGGGGGGGTGTTTGCACGTTTTAATAAAAAAAAATCCAAATTGAATTTCATTGTGGCACTGGAATATTGAAATTTTCATGAGGAAGGTCAGAGTTCACGAGAATATTACGAGGAAATATATTCGGAGACAGCACTCGAAACTCGCACTGTTGGCCTCTTGACCTTAAAGTCAATCCCAGATGAATTGCTGCCAGCATAAAAAATGTTTCGTGAAATTAGGATGCTTATCGACAGACAAAAGAATAATTTCTCGCCCACCGCTTTGATGGAGGGGAGCGGAGGTGGGAGGTGGCGCTATAGACTGAACAGTGAAGATTGGCTCTTGAATAAATTACTTCAAATTGATGAAATTACTGCATTTGTTGCAGCTCTTGTGAGCACAGGAAGGCACGGGAACAAACCGGCCTCATGCACCGCACGCACAGCTTGAGCAAAATCCATCGGGAGGACCTCGCGATTGATAAGCAATAAAGTCACCGTGCTCTGGTAACAAGCACAAATCAAAGACGTCACATTGACAACTAGGCAATTGGGCTCGGGCGGGGGACACTTGGCTGGAGGGGGGACGACGGCCGATGGATGAGAATGGGGTGACACCAGGGGTGGCGGCGGCTAAGGGAGGGAGAGGAATTGGATCACTTCACATGCCGGAGATGGATGGTAGCAGTGCTGGGACCGTGAGCGATGGTGATGGCGTGGGAAGGAATTTCGCCCAGTAGTGGATGGGGCTGATGATGATGATGAAAGGCCCATGGCACGCGCTGCGGTGACGTGGCGGGGTCGTCGCATGCTTGCTGCGTGTTGCAGGGGTTCACGCCGTCTGCTACGCAGCGTAGTTTACTGATTCCGTGGCATCATTTGAAAAGGCCATGTATGATGGTGACACGGTCCAGATTTGATCGATAACTGGCAAATTGCTTCAATGAAAAACACAACGTACCAACATCGACCCCTACTGGCAGACTAATGCCCATTTTCAGGCTGGTGCTGAGTACACCTTTGTGCCACATTGAGACAGCTGCCACTGGTAGTACCCCTATGCCAGAGCCTGCAGCAGGGCAGCATTGGTTTGGTCGAGATGTTAGGCCAAGGAATTTAAACAAGTTTTCCATTCAAATGCAAATCCCTTCTCTGTAACCGAGACTGTCAGGCAGGTAGTTGTCATCCCCAACTGAGTGCAGCTGGGATTTGAGCACGTGGTGCCAAGGGTAGGCCCCCCCCCCCTCACCTTAGGGCCCCCGTTCTGGGCTTCGGGGGCGGCGGTCACCATAGCGGGTAAGCCGGGCTGGTGGGTTGGGGCGCCCGGGCGAGGCGGCTTCCTAGGCGGCGCCGGTGGTTCTGACATGGTCGACCAAGGGAATGCAAGGTTTCACACTCGGCGAGCCACATTCACGTTCACCTCACTTCATCTCAGAATCGGCATCTTTATTAAAGACTGGAGGAATCCGACGAGCTGCTAAGCTCTTTAAAACTCAGATGTCCGGTCTGAAATCAGAAGGCTCGTGTCGACCCCAACCGTCAGCCGAAAACACGGCGGGGCACTGACGGCAAGGCACGTTACACACCTCGAGGGATCTTTACACATTGCAGAAGAACCCCTCTTAATGAGCACCCCTGTTAACGACTAATCGCTTAACGACGGGCCTCCATAGAGCGCAATGTGTTAGCTTCTCGACCATTCACCTGATAACAACAGGCTCACGACGAGCACGCGACCGCCATTGTCGGCCAATCGGCGAGCTACAAAAGTGGTCTGACCAGGCCTCGTCCAATCAGTGACGTCTATTCATGAGCGTTTGGGGCATTGTTTACATTCATTGTATGCTGCGCTTGTGAAGTGGAAACATGAATTGCTTAACGACCAAATCACTTCATGACCGTTTTCGTGGAATCAATTACTGTCGTTAAGAGGGGTATAATTGTACAAGCGTTAAGTGAAATGCGTGGAAACTGTACATTTCTATGTGGCCATTAAATAGGTCAATGCCTGAGGTTTTTTTGAGCAACTTGTGCCAATATTGTATAACTACTGTGACCCATAAAGGAATATAACACACATTATAAACGTAAAAACTGTCGAGTTCTGAGAAATTCACACTTATAAAACTGTTCAGAAATTAAACCGGATGCATGACAAATGAACTACTCACCGGGTTTACCCACTGGCTGATAGACGGGTTGGTGTTCGGAGCTCTGTTGCAAAGCATACGTTCGAAACGATAAATCGGTGAAATATAAACAAAGCATTTAAAACCCAAAACAAGAAAAAAGATAGGTGTGATACTGCGTCGGCGGTCATGCGCGAGCACAAATAACAGAACCTTGACACGTTCAGTCAATAAGGCTGCCCTAAAGAGGAAAATATAAAATAGCCGATGTTTGGAGCAACGGCCGTTCTTCATAGCAGAGAGAGCAAAATAAAATAAGGTTGAAAATGAATTTACAGCCCGATTGTTCGGGGTAACAAGGAGGAGGGGGTGGCCCAACTAAAACACGGATGAATGCCAAAACATGCGTAATTTTACGGTGTCAAACAATATTTAATCCATTTACCTCTGTATAATGGGGGGATGGGAAGACAGTGTTGCCATCTGTTCTTATTATTTCTTAAGAGTAATCGGTTTGCTCGCTCGATCTGGGGAACTAAGTGTGCATCGGGCCATTGATCCCCAACGAGTGAGGAGCGGCTAACAACGAAACCGGCACGTGAACATTAAAAAAAATTGTCACAAACACGATTAATCCGCAACCCGGATATAATCCGCGGGTAAACCGGGAGTTGACTGCACTGGGTGATTGTTTAGGGTCAAGTCAGGTCACAGCACCATTCCGCGATATCCGCTGTCGTGAAGGCCGTCACTGTTCCGGGACGTCCAGTGATCTGGTTTCTGGAGAAAGAAAATCTTGATTTAACGAGAAAGAAAAACCATGCGTGCGCATGGATTCTGTAACACTTTCCAACGTGTGTTTGTCCAGGGCAGAATGTAACGACGCTTGCTGTCACGCGAGGCCCCGCAAGGAAGCAGTGCGTCTGGAGGCCACGACGAGATGGCAAGGCTCGGATAGCGGGGGCTCGCCCGGGGAGACGTGGGAAACGCCTTGAGTCGATATCGCCGGATTTCTCGACACGGTCGGTCCCCCTAAGTGCAACGCAACTTTACGCAAACAAGCGCCGTTCTTATTGGATCACCATGATGTGCGTTACCGCGCCCCAAAGTTAAAGGCAGACGGACAGAGCTAATGCTTGTAAAAAAAACTGCCACAAAACGTAAATAACAACAACAACGTGTTGGTTTAACTACAGACTCTACAAGAAGAAGGGGGAGATTCCAGTCCAGCTCACACTCGTTTCTTGTCGAGAATCATAAGCTACACAGTGCTGAACAGAATGTATTACTGCAGTCTCCAGACAAGCCTGACACCCAGCAAATAGGGAAGTCTGCATGGCATTGCACGCAACCTATAAATAGCCAGTATCCAGACAAGGTTGTGCTTTAGCCTTGAGTTTGGAGTATAATTAGACTTAAGACAACGTCCAGCCTTAACGGGAATTATTACCATTCTCAAGAAGGTTTGGGGAGGCTGGACTTAGATGGTGCGGGAATTTGTTGAGAAACTACAAACGAGGTACAACGAGAAGGGCAATGGAGATGACACCGGTACACAGCTCGGGGAACAGAGGGAGACCGAGGGTGAGGGGGGAGGACGCGGTGGAACTGGATATGAGGACAGTGGACGTGGCTCGAGAAAAGGCGCAGAATAGAAGCACGTGGAGGAAGAAAATCTGAGGAGCTGACCCCATGTTAAACGAAACTATTTTTTTTTTATTTTACCAGGTAACGCCCACTGACAGCTCCTGTTCAGAAGCGACCTGGCCACAAATTGTTGCACAACGAAGTGACTTATCGCGTGGAAATTTATACCAACCAAATACTAAATGTGGAGGGAATAACCAGAGGACTCGGATAAAAATCCACGCGACCACGAGGAGTACATGCAAACTCCAAATATACAGCAGGCTTCAGGGTCGAGCCCACGATCTCCTGTATACCACGCGAGGTAGTTAACATCTCGCCACCGTGGTGCCCCTTGCAACAATGTGACATCTAATTTAGAAGATAACATCCGAAGTCGATAACCAATGCGCACCAAACTTCCCTGGCCCCCAAAAGATTTTGCTCATACAACCATGCATTCGAGCGAAGCAGGGCAGAGCTTGTACCAGAAGGCGTTCCTCGTTCTCCAGCCACTTCTCGTCGGCGACCATATCCTGCTGCTGCTGATGCAGCCGTTGCTCCAGCAGCGCTTGCTCCAGCTCCATGACCCGGCGAGCATGCTCCGGTCCGTCGTAGGACTACCGGTAGAGAAAATACGTTGCTCAATATTAGGCGCCTCGTAGATTTTCGCGGTTGTGCTGCATGGCTATCCCGACATGTTTTTGTTGGGGTAGCACACAGTTTTGTTCGCCACGATGTCCGAAGTTTCGGAAGAAGCTGCCAGAAGCGAGGAGCGAAACGTCGGGAAGTCGTGCCAAACACCCGCAACTCGAAAACACATCGGAGAGCTGGGCACTGAGCTGAACGCTGCTCAATATGTGCATGTGTTTGCTGTGAAGCTCCCAGAATCACTCACTTTATCAAGGTAAACAAATGCAGGTGACAGGATTCACTGCCCGGGGAATGTTTGGAATGATGCGGTGCACAATAAATACTTTCACATGCAGAGACAAATATGGGAAAACGGCGGTGATGCCTGCTTATTTACTTTGTTACTTATATTCGCTCTCCAAGGACAAGTCCACAATTATTACGTAGTTACGAATGTAAGAGCCGTTCGAATTTTTGTTGCCGTGTCTTCCTTCGCCAAATACCCCCCCCATCCCCCCCGCCCTACGTTCGCTGGCACCATAACGCACCTCGCTGCTGATGGGGCGCGCAGGCGAGAGCTCGCCCGAGTGTGGCTGGATCCAGGTGTCACTCAGGGGACCCGTGCTCTGGTAGATGGGCCCTGCCACAGCTGGCATCGCCACCGAGGATCCCACCGCCTACAGGATGCAACAGATTTTGCAAGCTGCTGCTGCTGTTCATTCATCAAGCACAGTCGGCCAAGGACCGTTGCGTCAAGCGTGTAACCTCTTGCGACAGCATTCACGTAAACCGCTCTTGCTGCCATACCCCGGCATCTCGAGTAATTTGTTTGATCCACGGATCACGGGGGTGGCGCCATTCTTTTGAGGGTTGCAGTCTACTCCGAACGTCGACCGCCAATTGAAGTGCGCAATCTGCTGCAGGAGTTTGCGCATCAAGAAGGGGCTGCTACTGCTGATAAACAACTATGGTCAGCTTCCACACAATTATTTCCCAGAAGCGTAAACGCACGGGATTATAATCGTCACGCGTGGACTATGGGGTTATCAGACGCGCTCCACTACAGGCATCTTCGGCTTAAAAAAACAGCTGAACATCATTTAATGTTTAGACCCTCGATACAATTCAGGGTCTGGGTTGACTCATTAGTTGGGGGGTGGGGGAGAGTCCTCTTCCTCTTAAACTCATCGCCTAAACCACAGAGAAAAAAATCAATTTGACAAAGGATAACATAGCGAGAGAAGGCAGAGGAAGACGCGAGAAGAGACGGAAGCGAGATGAAACTAGAGAATTCGGAGGCTGCGACTGAACAAGAACAACGAAGGAGAGGAAGCAACGGAAGAAAACAGGAGAGGCCCTTTCCCAGGATTGGGAAGTTACAGGCCGACAACAACAACCTCATATTCTTAGTTTTTTCGGTAAAGTCACGTTGAAGAGAAACAACAAAATAACAAAATATATATAAAAACAATAAAAAAAATTTTCACGACGTTTCGACCATAACTCAAACGGTCATCATCAGGTGTGTCGGTTTGCATAAATTTATTTTGAAAACGGCATATTTATTTATTTATATATATAAAAATAACGTTTGCGTCACGTGCAACGATGGCAGTTTGCCAGGACTAGTCCATCTATTTTTTGAAAAGAGGAGGGGGGAGACGAAATTTGTTTTTATGTATGCTGTCTGAAAGGCACTGTAAGCGTGAACAATCAATCAAGAACTGAAATGATTTATCAAATCTTTCCAATGATTGCTAAGATAGAATCCATCTTCTCGGTTGAAATTGTCTCTGTGTTTGTATATGTGGATAGCCTCATGAACGAATCTCTCATGGAAGCCAGATGGCTTACAAAGAACCTCCGTCTTGGAAAAGTCAATGGCATGTGAGCCTACTGAATTAGAACAATGATCTGCTACGGCCGAGGTGTTGGTCCTACCGTGTTTAAGGTCTGCTTTATGTTCACGAATGCGGTCCGAGATATGGCGTTTGGTTTCTCCAATGTAACTACTACCACAGAGGCAACTTAGTTTGTAGACACCAGGGTATTGTATGTCCGGAATCACATCTTTTACAGACGGAACCAGATCACGGATTTTATGTAATGTGTTGAAACGGACCTGGATCTTGTGTTTATTCAAGATTTTGGAGATCTTTTTTGTGATCCCAGCAATGTAGGGTAAAGTGATGGTTTTGAAAGGCTCCTCAAGAGGGTTCTTCTTCATGGTTTGAGTGATAGCTTTGCGGATTGTATAGTCGGAGTAACCATTAGCCCTAAGAGCTTGGTGTACGTGCTTGAGTTCACTGCTTATGTGTTCCTGGTCGGATATGCATTGGGCTCTATGATACAGAGTCTTGATGAGAGAATTCTTCTGTGATGGATGGTGGTGGGAATCCGGTTTCAGATAAGCATCCGTATGGGTAGCTTTCCTGTAGACAGAGTGGCTCATTGAACCATCAGGTCTCTTTTTAATTAGGACATCCAAAAAAGGTATCTTGCCATCTATTTCGACTTCCATGGTAAATCTGATGGCTGGGTGTATGGAATTGATGTGGTCGAAGAATTGGTCTAGAGCAGGCCGGCCATGTGGCCAGATGACAAAAGTGTCATCCACGTACCTCTTCCATAAGGTTGGGCGCAGAGTGGCAGTCTGGATGGCGTCAGTCTCAAATTTCTCCATGAAAATGTTAGCTATAACTGGAGAAAGGGGGGAGCCCATTGGGGTGCCCTCAGTTTGTTTGTAGAAAGTTCCATTCCAAGTGAAGTATGTATTGGTTAAACAGTGTCTCACCAGGGGGGGTACCTCAGTGTTTAGTCCTTGATGAACTAAGTCTTCAATGATTGCAATGGTGTCAGGTACAGGAACCTTGGTGAATAAGGAAACTACATCAAAACTGACAAGCAGGTCGTCTGGGGACAGGGAAATACCCTTGATTGTTGATACCAGGTGAGTAGAATTTTGTACCGCAGAGGTGGTCTTTCCAGTGAAAGGACGCAGGATTTCAGACAAAAAACGAGCTAGTTTGTAGGTGGGGGAGCTGATAGTAGAGACTATGGGACGAAGAGGTGTATCAACTTTATGTATTTTTGGTAAGCCGTATAATCTTGGTGGCCTGGCAGCAGAAGGTTTCAACGAAAACTGTTTAGATTGATCAATTAATGCGGTTGAATCAGAAATTATTTTGTTGGTTTGTGTGACGAGGCTGTTGGTGGGATCTCTTTTTATTTTTGTATAACTACCATCGTCGAGTAATTCTTTAATTTTGTTGTTGTATTCTATTTTATCCATGATAACAGTAGCATTGCCTTTGTCAGCTGAGAGAACTACAATATCATTCCTCTTTTTTAATTTATATAATTCAAAACGCTCATCTTTGCTGAGGTTGCTAGCTGGCATCTTAGCGTTTTTGAGGGTTGCAGCGATTTCAGATCTTGCTACGTCTGCAGCGATGTGACCCAGGCCCCTGAGAGCAACGTCTACTTGGGCAATTATATCATTAACTGGTATGTGTTTAGGTGTGACTGCAAAGTTTAGACCTTTAGCTAAAACGGATTTCAGACCATCGGAAATAGAACTGTTACTGCGATTAATTACGACTTTATTAACGTCTAACTTTTTGGTGTGTGGGTCCGGTCTTTTGTTGAAGAGGAGGTTAAATTTGGAAATCAGGTTTTCCTTACATTTGGTCGACATAGTAGCAGCTGAAGAGGCAGTCATATTGTCTACATGTTCCCAATCCGATGTGGACATTATTGCCGTCAATGATAAGTGTGATTTGTAGAGTGTCTTGTCTAACTGATCTAGTTCTGTGCGTATAAGTCTGATTTTTTCTGAGATAAGAGCTAAGCTAGTTTTGAAAAGAATTCGTTTCGCATTAGAAGAAGTTACAGTAGCAGAGGTGAGTGTAAATGCGATTGGTAGTGAACTCAAGCACGTACACCAAGCTCTTAGGGCTAATGGTTACTCCGACTATACAATCCGCAAAGCTATCACTCAAACCATGAAGAAGAACCCTCTTGAGGAGCCTTTCAAAACCATCACTTTACCCTACATTGCTGGGATCACAAAAAAGATCTCCAAAATCTTGAATAAACACAAGATCCAGGTCCGTTTCAACACATTACATAAAATCCGTGATCTGGTTCCGTCTGTAAAAGATGTGATTCCGGACATACAATACCCTGGTGTCTACAAACTAAGTTGCCTCTGTGGTAGTAGTTACATTGGAGAAACCAAACGCCATATCTCGGACCGCATTCGTGAACATAAAGCAGACCTTAAACACGGTAGGACCAACACCTCGGCCGTAGCAGATCATTGTTCTAATTCAGTAGGCTCACATGCCATTGACTTTTCCAAGACGGAGGTTCTTTGTAAGCCATCTGGCTTCCATGAGAGATTCGTTCATGAGGCTATCCACATATACAAACACAGAGACAATTTCAACCGAGAAGATGGATTCTATCTTAGCAATCATTGGAAAGATTTGATAAATCATTTCAGTTCTTGATTGATTGTTCACGCTTACAGTGCCTTTCAGACAGCATACATAAAAACAAATTTCGTCTCCCCCCTCCTCTTTTCAAAAAATAGATGGACTAGTCCTGGCAAACTGCCATCGTTGCACGTGACGCAAACGTTATTTTTATATATATAAATAAATATGCCGTTTTCAAAATAAATTTATGCAAACCGACACACCTGATGATGACCGTTTGAGTAATGGTCGAAACGTCGTGAGAAATTTTTTTTATTGTTTTTATATATATTTTGTTATTTTGTTGTTTCTCTTCAACGTGACTTTACCGAAAAAACTAAGAATATGAATTACTGCAGTCACGAAAGCTTTAAATCAAAACAACAACCTCATCGATAATTTCACCACAGGTCAAACGAACCGCTTGAGTCAAAATATGCACGTAGTTGTGTGTGGCGAAAGCTTGAGAAATTAAATTGCACATCACGCGGCTTAGCCCCAAAGACCACGTTCATATATTTTTTTACATTTATATTACAATCGTGACCGTGAGTGAGCTTACCTGGTGATGGTTCATGTGGGGGTGCACTGGGCTCCCGTGGGACATGTCCACCACTCGACCTCCTGGAAACGCCGGTCTGCTTGGCTGGAAATTTAAAGCGTTCATTCATTCATTCACTCGCCCACTCACTTATAAAACCAACAAAAAACTTTTCTTTTTTTTGCTCGTGTTTACAGCTAGAGGCATGAACATTAAACAGTCGCTATAATTAATGAATTGGTAGTCCGTGACAACTAGGGGCTCCGCAGTGGCGAGATGTAATCTCCCTCGCCTGGCATACAGGATAGTAGGTCTGATCCCGACCCTGACACTTGTATATTTGGAGTCTTCATGTCTATCTCCCCGTGGTCACGTGGATTTTCTCCAGGCCCTCCGGTTGTTCCTTCCGCATTTAGAATCAACATGTGTTTATATTTGGCTGCTATAACTTTCCACGCGATGATAAGCCACATCGTTGAGCTACCATTTGTGGCCAGGGTGGCTTGTGAAAAAGAGCTAAATCGCTCAGTGGGGGCCATACCTGGTAAAATAAAATAGGTTTAAAAAAATGACTAGAGAGTGGCTGCTAGACGCCGGGAGAATTGATGGAAACTGCTCAAGTGTAAATACACAGATATGCGTCGTACAAAAACAGACACTTGAGTTTTGAAAGCCGAAAATAGCTGGGGGGGGGGGGGGGAAATTGGCATTTCCACAAAAGTCAGAGTGTGGAGGCTGCTGTTTTTGCTGCAATTGTTTTTTGATTTCCCATCGATCAGCTCCCAAAATGCAAACGACACATTGTCTAGAACTGCACCTAGTCATACGCGGAAAAAAACCCAATACATTTAAAGAAAATATCTCCATACAGTAACGACTTTGATACTGTGCTGTGCCCACGCGGGAGACAGGCAGCCAGTCACACGCAGAGGAAAAAAAGGTAGGTCTTGAGCCTGGATTTAAACAAGGACAGGAAGTTGACAGCACGGACGGCGAGGGGAAAGGGAGTTTTAGACCAGGGGGCAGCAAAGGAGAATAAACGATCTCCCACTGAACAGAGGTTGACTGGAGATATGAATTGAATGTCATTGCATTGGCTACAAAAATATGTTTTAAAGGCTTGATTGCTTGAGTGGAGAGTAAGTGGAGGAGAGTAGAGTGAGGTAAGAGGAGGGAGGAGAATCTTGAAGATGGCGAGTTCAATATTCATATTTATCTGGGATTGCATTGAGAGCTAGTGGAAGGATTTGAGTTTTCGGGCAGAGTAATCTTGGATATGGGGCCACGGTGGTGAGACGTTAACTTCCTCACCTGGTATGTAGGAGGTCGTGGGTTCAATTCTGACCCTGATGCCTGTATTTGCGGAGTTTGCATGTGTCTCTCCCCATGGTCGAGTGGATTTTTCTCCGGGTCCTCTGGTTTTTCCCTCTTCATTTAAAATCAACATGCGCTTAGAGTATTTTTGGCTGCTATAAATTTCCACGTGAAAAGCCACTTCGTTGAGCTGTCATTTGTGGCCAGGTCGCTTCTGAAAAAGAGCTAAGAGCTCAGTGGTCCTTAGCTGGTAAAATTAAAAAAAATGGTTTCATAGATCAGTTTAGTAAACAGCCAAGTGGCTGCATTTTGTATCATTTGGGAGTTGGAGGCGTACGTCGGACTCGGGGAGACCACAGAGGAGAGGGCTGCAACAGCCAAGGCAAGACGCGACGAAGGCATGCGCGGGAGATGTTCCACAGTCAAAGGTTAAGATGGTCCCTGCAGAAATAAATATAGCCGAGACCTGGCGAGGAAAAGAGGTTCAAATGCTCTCACTTTAGGGGGTGCCTCGTCGGCCCCTCCGGCTGTCCAGGGAGGCGCTATCCGCCGATGATCCCTCTTCTGTCGGTCCTCCTGCTGGGTCTTCTCATCCTCGTAGATGTCGCTGCACCCAGCAAGGCCACAAGCGTGCGGTTCACGGAATGCCAGCGTGGGTCAGTTACAAACCGTGGTGCCGTTAACGCACGGCTACGTTATAGCATCGTTGTTAACCCTTTCCCAATCTGATGACGTACGTGTGCATGTACAGTGGCGATGTTTGCACACCGCACTAGGTACTCATTTTAGTCAACGTAGGGGAGGGCCCAGGATCGGTTCAGATAATCGTCAGCGGTGTTGGCCATGAGCAGGAATCGAACTCGTGTCGCCAGGTTCGTAGCGCAGCGTGCTAACCGTGACAGTACAGCTCCCCACCGACACACAAGCACACGCCCGCACACCTAAGCTGCTGCTTGAGGTCGAGGAAGCGCGGCCGCTTGCTGGGGTCGTAGGACCAGCACTTGGTCATGATGCTGTAGAGCGTGGGCGGGCAGTTGTGGGGCATGGGCAGCCGCTCGCCATTCTCGATGCGCCCGATGATGTCGTTGTTCTTGACGCCCTGGAAGGGCTTCACTCCGAACATGAGGATCTCCCACATGCACACACCTGCAAATGACAGCAAGGGCTGGATTGGCTTTGGCCGACGAAGCTTGTACTCATCTTATTGCGAGTCAAAACGTCATGCCTATTCACGTATGTATGTTGAACTACTTTCGCAACGAACGTAGCCAACCGTGCTAATCGGAGGTCCGGGGGAAAGGACAACAAACTAAACACAGAAATGTAAAATTAAAAAAAATAACAGATCACGACGTTTCTTTCTACGTGACTTTACCAAAAGAACCAAAGAGTATGGATTCCTGCAGTCACGAAAGCTTTAAATCAAGATTAAACACAGAAAGCATTAAAAAAGAAAGTTTTCAATGCAAATTTAAAAATGCATAGCTCCAGTGGCTTCCAAGTATTGGAAGGAAGAGCGTTCCAGACAGCCACAGAAGCACATCTAAAAGCGTTTGATGCGGTGACCGTCTTAGCTCGATGGCTAGCCAAAAGCCACTGCCAGGATGATCAGAGTTCGCGTGATGGTTTATGCTCCTTGACTAGATCAGCAAGGTATTGTGGTTTATTTGTGGCAGGCACTTTGTGTAATGAGTGTAATGTATACGTGGGACAACCAGAAGCCAATGCAGCTAGGCGAGCACTGGACGGGCACGGTCGGATCTTGCAGTACCCGTCACAACACGTGCCAGAGAATTTTGTCCACGCTGCAGCTTGGTAATGTTTTAACAGACGTCCCGTATAGTCATGTAGGGGCTAAGGCGCCAGTATTCCCAGTTGAGGAACACATGGAAAGTCATGAACCAATGAAAACAAATCCGAGTTATTACATTCGATCAACATGCCAGCTTACCGAACATCCAGACGTCACTAGCGGAGGTGAACCTTCGGAAATTTATGGATTCAGGAGCCATCCACTTTATCGGCAACTTCCCTTTGGAGGCTGTGAAAACATTTTTTTAAATGTGTTAATATTTTAGTTCGTTATTTTGAAAAAGTAGCTTATTTATCCCAAAGGAGACCTTGAGAAACAAACTACTTTACAAAATGTCTCAGTGCAGAACGTTAAATAATACATCCATGAAAATAAAACCATTGGGCTAAAACTAGATCTTCGGCACGCCGATGATGAATTAATCATCGGATTTTTCGAGTGCGATGATCGATTACGCTTTAAGAAAAAAAAATGTTACTTAACAACCCGACGTACGACCTACGTACACGTAATCGACCAGGAGCCAGCAGGAGGCCTCTCGCAATCACTAGGCCTGCTCAGCTGTGCCATCGGATGTTTCACTTGAGGAACCGAATTTAGTGCCACCCCCCCCCGCCTCGGAACTCAACGTCGGGCGTCGTGCCCAACGCCAGGGTGGGCCACGAACCCGAAATCGCAACGGAGAGGGCTCTCTGCACCTCGCAATTCATCATCAACGGAGTCGCGCTCCTTTGACCGGGCGGGCAATGGGCACCCCGTCGGGCGTTCCCCCGCCGGCAGCAGGCAGTCAACAACCCGCCGCACGCGGAGGCATACTAATGGTAAAAATAATAATTGTTGTCGCTTATTCGCTGCCTTTTCACCATGTTTCAAGGCGTAAGGACAAAGATAATGAAGAAGAAAACGGATGGGGCAAATAGGAGGCCGAGAGGAACAAAGTCAATTTTAAGAAAGCTATTGCAAACAGATGTGCATTTAGTCAGGACTTAATATATCAACAATAATATCTGAGAGCCCAATTTCCAATGGTAGGGTGTTCAACAAGTAGGGAGTTCCAGAGAAAAATTCTTGCGACCACGGGGAGAACATTCAAACTCCTAATATACAGCAGGCGTCAGGGTAGGGATCAAACCCACGACCTCCTGCATACCAGGCGAGGGAGTTAGCATCTTGCCACAAACACCCAATGCAACGATGCAGGCAACGGCAGGCGCGCAGGAAGGAAAAGGAGGCACACACAGCGCAGAGCGAGCAACCGTGGTGCAGACACGGTGTGGTCTCGGTGTGGACGCTCGCCCCGTACCCTTGTAGTAGGTGTCGTCCTCCATGTGCCGCGACAGCCCAAAGTCGGCGAGCTTCACGCAGTCCGCCGACGACACCAGCACGTTCCTCGCCGCAATGTCTCTGGTGTGGCGAAGGCAAGACACAAACTCGTCAAGCGTCAGAATCATCAGAGTATGTATTTATGCTGGAGGAATCCTAAAATGATTTCGACTTTACCAGGTAAGGCCCACCGAGCTATTTAGCTCTTTTTCGGAAGCGACCTGGCCACAAATGATAGCTCAACGAAGTGGCTTATCATGTGGAAATTTACAGTATCCAAATTTTAGAAACGCGTGCTTCTAAATGTGGAGGGAAAAACCGGAGGACCCACAGAAAAATCTACGCGACCACGGAGAGAGATTTGCAAACTCCAAATATACAGTCGGGATCGAACTACTGACAACCTCCAGTATATCAGGCGAGGGACATAACATCTCGCTACCACGAATACAATGAGCTATAAAGCTCTTTGTCTCAGATGTCCAATCGAGGCGGGTCACAATGCTACAACAATACAAAAACACGATTAGGAAAGGTAATCAAACGACTAAACTAAATGTGTGGCTCCTTTTATAAGGGTAGCGATTCGTTTTTTCACAGACTGCCCTATGCCACTGGGCAAGTCTCGAGAGCACTCTTCCACGCGATTTCAAAACATTTGAAAGGGCACCACCCAGTGGCAGCACAAGCTGACTCGGCACCCACCCTGCAAGCGGGCATCAGCCTTGCGAGCCGGGGACAATGTCTACTGCTGCTGCTGCTGCGAGTAATACCAATTGTGGTTATTATTCTCAATGCACCGCTTGATAAAGGCATCTCTCCCCGCCGTGTTTGTCACGGAGATCGTTTTTTTGACGACACGGGTTGGTGGTGAAGGGGAGGCTCAGGATGAGGGGCAGATATCACCCGCCACCGATGTTAGCCGTGGCCGGGATTTAGCATCAGTTTGTTGCGCGGTTGGCTATGTACGGTGCGAAAGAAATTCAACATACATACATAGTGCACTCACCACCGCACTTATCACTTCATTCTAGAACCAAATAACTGAGTTAAATAAAAATGCACACACGTTGCATATTTTTTCCAAGAAAAACAATATTACAAAATACCTTAAGAAACTAAAAGGTGCCCTTGCAAGTTTGGACTTAAAAATAAGCAATAAATATATAAAGGAGGACGTCCACCAAGGAGACGGAGCAAGAAAATCAGCGAGTGTGCAGAGACGAGGTGGACTATTACATCGCAGGATCACGAGAGATGGTTGCAGCATGGGGAGGACTTCATCCAGTTTTGGATTGGCCACGGCTGATTATGACAACGATGATCATGTTTAACGATATTTGCAAAACCTTTCAAACACAAATATATTTAAAAACGTTACACCAAAATAGGAGCGTGCACTCGTTACCTGTGCACGATCTTTTTGCTCTCCAGGTAGGAGAGGGCCGTGCTGAGCTGGTAGATGTAGAGAATGAGCGTGCCTAGGTCCAGTGTGTAGCAGTTTGACTGCAGGTACGAGCGCAGCTGCAAGCAAACGACAAGAGAATGACTCACCAACGTCCTCAAATATACCCATATAGCCCTCTACGGGCTCTTGGGGCAAGTGCTGTTAGCGAGCAGCACCTACCAAGGTCGGCATGGCGCACGAGGGGTGTGGGGGGGTTATCAACGCCATGTCTGGCCACCATTGTCTCTCTAGTGTTCTGTTTACACGCCACACAGAGTCCTCATTTAAGGCCGAGTTGACCTAGGGGAGGCCCAGGACAAGTTCAAATATTCACTACGGTTATTGGTCATGAGCGGAAATTGTACTGGTGTCACTGGGGTCATAGCGCGGTGCGCTAACCACTACACTACCGCCACCCACCCATGCACACCCACAGCGGACAACGCACAGGGCACAAACAGGTCAACAACGGGCATCAGATCGGATCAAACTCCATTTTCATACAGCCTTGCAGATAACGACAAATTAAGTTCCAGGGCAATTAATACTCATGAATTATTTCGTTACTGCCAAGCTCTGTGAATCGATATAAAATTGCCAAGAGACAATTAGTGGAAATTGCTCAGACAAAACGTACTTTCCTTTTACGCTGCGTTAAAAACGGTCACGGCAGAAACCGCCGGCGAAAGATCTTCCGTGTCACAGGCTGCGCTATTTACCTCCCCGTACTTGCACAGCTCCATCACGATCCATATGGGTGGGTCCGATATGACGCCGATCAGCTTGACGATGTGTGGGTGATCAAACTGCCGCATGGTGTCTGGCGTTCCGCAAGCCAAAGCACAACAGACAATATACAAAATTATCCTTTTACTGGCCATTTCAAAACCAGGACAATAATCAATAGTGCGAGTGTATGCCTAAACGAGTGACATTCACGTTGCTTCTCTATGACCTAACGCAGGTGATGACGCATTTGTTTTGAAGGCCGTTGTCAATCCAGAATCAGAATATTTATCTATACTGGAGGAATCCGATGTGCTATAAAGCTCTTTTCATGGATGTCCAGTAGGGGTGGGTCACAACGTTACATCAAATAATACAAAAACATAATAGGAGTGCAAAGTATAGGAAAGGTAAACAAATCACTTAAACATATATAAACAGTAGTTTTTTTTTTATCTTACCAGGTAAAGCCCACTGAGATATTAACATATGTTTCTGAAGTTACCTGGCCACAAATGATAGTTCAACAAAGTGGCTTATCATGTGCGAGTCGTGGGGGTTATTTGGCCATACTTCACCATGCCGGTTAAGGCAGGTTGGTGTAGGGGCCTTAGACCGGTTCACATCTCACTCGCCATTGATGTTAGCCATGGCTGTGAATCAAACTCAATGTTGTAGGCTTCTACGCTCCGTGGACTAACCGCTGCACCACTGCTTCACCCTCCCTGAGCAAATGAATGTCCTCAATTATTTGTTTTCATTTAAGCCGTGCGCCCAGTGGGATGCGTGTGGCAGGTTACTGTGTTGGTCAAGGACAGCCCTTATCCCAAGCAATAGGCGATAAGGGGCCTCCGGGAAAGGGGTATAAGGGGCTAGGCCATGAGATAAGGGGCCATCGGGAATGTGGGATAATGAGTGAGGGCATGGGATAAGGGGCCTCCGAGAATGTGGGATAAGGAGCTAGTGCATGCGGTAAAGGCCCTTCAGGAAAGTGGGATAAGGGACAAGTGCATGGGATTAGGGGCCATCAAGAATGTGAAATAAGGGGCGAGGGCACTGGATAAGAGGCCTCTGGGAATCTCAGCGTAGCTACGTACACGCCTCTTGAAGGAACTTCTCCCGAACGCTGTCCGAACAGCTCTCCTTGCACGTCTTCACAGCCACTGGCATGTTAGGGTCGCTCTGTGTGCACATACAAAAGCATTCGGCATCAGGAGATTTAATTGGGGGGGAAAAAATACGTATTAAAAATAGAAAATGCTCGACATGTGGGAACGACATATACAGCATGCGCCATTGGTGTATGCATCAATAATTTAAATGCACATAATAACGAAAAGACACCCGCCAAAATAACACGGACAATTTTTTTCCACGCGCAGGGTATGCAACAAATACATTTTTCATATATCCGAAGAACATTAATAACGTAACAAAGACGGTACACGGTCAGCAAATGTAAATGCCTGTTCCGACTCACTGGTTCCCAACCTCCCATGCATAATTAATTCATTCATTCTGCCAGCAATGAAAAAAATTTTGAAAAGCAACACATTGTTTGGTGTGTAATCCCGGTTGAGACACGCATGTCCTTGTAAGGTTTACAGTGCCTACCGAGGTACACGGGGGGGCTCATTAGGCGACCAATACGTGCACGTGGGAAGGGAAGCTCACCGGACTCTTGTAAATGCCCTTGTGAACATCTCCAAACTGCCCTTCCCCTATACACGTCACCAACTCCACCTCGTCCCGAGGAATTTCGTAGTCCCTTGCTGCACGAAACAAACAAGCAAGCGAATGAACACAAGCGCAAGTGCTCTGGCACAGTAGATGGGACGCACTTTAAGTGCACACCTGATAGAATTCACCGCTCCCAGTTTTCTGTGGAGCCAAGAGGGCATTGCATGGGAAAATGTAAGCTAAGCCTGACATTTTGCAGTCTCATGCCATTTTAAATAACTCCGATAACAAAGTGCACATATCTGCACGTGCATACAGCAACACTTTGGGATGTTCCTCGACTCAGCCAAAATGTGCCAAAGGTAACAAGAAGCTCGTCATGCTTTCACATATCACAAGGCGATTCGGGGATCCTCCATTTCACGATGTGTCAGCGTGTTTACGTATGTCTGGGTTGGGAGCGGGCGGGCGAGTGGGAGGGGGTTGCGGGGCGATAAAAAAAAACAAAGAACCGTATCAATTACATTTTTGGATGCACGAAGCACACAACACAACGCATGCTTTCTTCCCAGCATAAATCAATAAAACAATAATGTAAAAGCGCGATGTTTTGTACGAACGGCACGAGCAAACGGAACGAGCAGTTGTGTTCGTAAGGAGCGAAGCCCATACCTTCAACTATCCCACTGCTTTCTGCATTGCCATTCAGGGGAAAATACCAAAGAAAGAAGTCCAGTTTATGTTTCTACCAACCCTTGCACAGAGACCGGATACACATAGCACTACAGAAGCATCGCAAATACAAGAAAAATATACACGTCAGCTTGCATTGAGTGTCTCGAGGAGCTGGAAAGAATATCGGGGCTCTCAGCATTGCAAAAGCCAGCGCTTCAATTACTGGAAGCCAAACTGGCAAATTAAGGGAAGACCGCGTGTGGCGTCGCGGTAATGATCTCCGCTGCGCCATGGCGGCTCGGCGGATTTGCTGCCGAGGCCGCACAACCGGGGCCAAGGAGCAGCTGCTTGGCAAACCCTGCCCGTGTCAGGAGCATGGCGGGGGTTGGGTTGGGGGAGGGAGGGAGGGGGGAGCGCCCTGCCCGTAAAGCTGAAGCCGCCATATGGAGTCGAACACCGCGACCGTCGGCGAAGACACTGCGAGGATTTGCAGCAAACATGAAAATTGGTGCGGGGTCAAGGAAAGAAATTAGCGGTGGATGCGCGCAATTTTTTCAGTTGCCAAGCTCTTCGCCTCGATTCTCTCGCAGCGCAAAAAACGGCGCTGGGACAGCTCAATGGCCTCCACCCATGCGAGCGGCGAGCCACCTGAGATCCGTGTGCCGAAGAGCACCATCGTCGTACGCACCACCTCTCACGTGAAGGTCCCCCCCTCCCCCGCCACTCTCACGTGACCGTCAATTTGGAAATGATTAGCAAATATGACAGAGGTGTGCGAGGGCGGTCGATCGTGAAAAACTCGGAAAAGAGCTGCGGGTTACTCACTGGACGGCATGTTGTATGTGTCTTCATCGTCCACGATCTCGGCGTAGTCGTCTGTATCTGCAATCGAGGAATCGCACATCGTGTTTGAGAGCGGCTAAAATGTCGAGCTCTTTGCAGACGGCATTCGGACGGCGAATCAAAATAAATAAATTATACCGTGGAAAACGCTATTATTATTAGCGCTTACGGGACGACCAAAGGCCACGAATGGGTCCCCTTACTAGCCTGGAATCCACCGCAGCGGAATAGACAAACAAGGAGAGAATAGGGTTCTGTCAGCCCATGAGTGGGTGGATGGGCAATTTGGGCAGGGGGGAGGGGAGGAGGGGGAAGCAGAACGCGAAAGTGGGTGGGCGTGAGATTATCAGGCCTCCGGACACGGAGAATGTGGCAGCTCTGAATGGGGCCATTGACGTGCCGGAGGCATGTGCGTGCGGGCGATATCCACCGAGGCGACCAAATTTACTGCCGCGTTTATTATCCTCCCGTCGCAAAGCGGCCGGGGTCTGTTCCTCGCGGCCGCCCCCTCTTAATTTACAAGCCGCCACCTCCGCCTTTGTTTCGTGATACCATTAATTAAACGTTGGCCTCAAGCGGCCCGACGGTCATCCGCACACCCGTCGTCCGCGCGCGCGAGGTGTTAACGGCAAAACGCGACTCGGGCGACGTGTGAGGGTGTGTGGCGCGGTTAGCAAGACAGCGGATGTAACAGCATGTAAGACGTGTTACCGTCACTAGTACTGCTGGCTGTTATGTCCGGTGGGCATGTATGCAGCGGAGAGGAAAGGGAACAGACAAAAAGAAAATGCACGTGAGAATACCTGGGGTCGCTGCAAACATCTGCGCATTGTCGCCGGTTTTACATCGTGCCCAATCAAACGCAACGAATACGCCGACTCGGCGACTCTGGGACGGTACGGCCAAAAGCCGGAAATAACGATTGAACAAAACGAGCTGAGAAGGCCGCCGCGCTGACCGGCGCTTCAGCAGCTCGCGCTGCGCAAACGCGCCGCCCACCGTCTCTCTCTCTCTCTCTCTGCTGACCTCTGCTGCGCATGCATGTTCAAGCGTTTTACGCACGTGCACGTCAGTCGTCCCCCGTCTGCACGGTCACCGGGAAGAAGGTAAAGAATAGGCCACGACGGTGTTTGATATGCGTAAATGAATCGATGGACTAACACACGAGAAAAAAACCTGGAAACTCTCAAACCAGTGGCTGTCGTCAATGCTTGCTGCCCCAGTCAGCTGATGAGTGCTTCGAGCATGCTGTTAGAGTAGCAGCTCAAGTGAAGTGAACAACAAACGGCATCGCAGGGATCGCACCGAGGCAAGCTTTTGCATTCTCTGTAATAGTTTTTTTTATACAACAGACGTTTCGTGCATGTACCCTTTCATCACCCGATTCACCTGGATATTTATAGGGTAGTGCACGAGGTAGTTCCTACAGCAGGGGTGGAGGACCTGTAACTTCCTGAGGGTCCAATGTGACTTTCGGACAGCCTTTGGCGGGTTCACGCATTAACATCCACTTTAGCGCTAACCATTAACAATGCAACATCAAAAACATGCTCATGTCGGACAAGTATTTTATAAAGACCCCATGCAAGGACAAAGGCGACTGAGCAGGCTCAAGTTAGAAACGGCGCTGTTGCCAGGCCGAAAATATTCCCCTCCAGTAGCCGAACAGTGCAACCAAGATGCTCGCAGGGATGGATAAACATCGTTTGGAAGCGCCGTTTCACAGTGGCAGAACTCGTGTGGCCGTGGGCCCATGTGAAGTCAAGCCATGGGCCCGTGTCTGGCCCGAGGGGTCGTAGGTTCCCCACCCCTGCCCTACACAAAATAACGCCACAATGCAGTTGATAAAGGGAGACACTGGCCAATTTCGCAAGTGGTTTTACAACTCTTCCAAGACACTGTGTGGGAGGGGCCAGTGCAACCCTTGAGCAGCACACGCAGGGATTAGTCACACGAGCAGCCGCGCAGCACACCGTCTGCTGCAATGCAGACGTCCGCTCACTCAGAATGTACCCTTGCGCCGGCGATGGGAACAGCTCAGAAAAGGGAGGAAAAACAGGTTGCCTTTCTTGGCTGAAAAATGAAAGAAAGAATATATTCAACCCTCGCGAAAGACGAGCGAGCATGAGAAGAGACAATTAAAAAAAAAGACAAGGAAGCTGGACGGAGAAAGACGGGTTTGTTAAAATTCATCCCAACAAACGCAAGACGCAATCTCATGGTGCCGGTGTGCTCACAATAGGGCACCGTGTGACTGTGTGCTCGAGTGAGTGGCTCCGGTCATCATCCCGCGTTGAGAGGCGGCAGCAGCGTCACACGGGGAGAGCGTTTGCATGCCGCACATCACGATTACCATTAGGCGCTTTGCAGGAGATAGAGCCACTTTTCCGTGGCTTGAATGACCAAATTAAGCATTCACAATGGGGGACTCGCAGATACGTAGATGTACTTCGTCTCGTAAGGGCGCTATTATGCCGAGATGCTTTTCACGAGTGACGTAAGGCGGCACGCGTATAAAGATAAACACCGTGCACGCAAGCCATTAAAAACGCCCACATACATATTTCTGCGGAGCAGGACGGCTTTTCATCTAAGAGGAAAGGGGGGGGGGAGATAATGCACCAAGTGCAGTGCAGGGGAAGGAATGGCTACCAAAAGAAGCAACACTCAATTATTTATGAGGCTCTCTGACAAGGGCAGCGCACAAGAAGCAGTTCCACCTCCCTGGGATCGGTCATCTGCAAATGGCCGTGTTGTACTTCTTGCTATGGACTCCTCCCCTTCCCCCCCCTTGGAATATTCAGCTATCGCAATTAAGCCCACTGTGTGAGGCCATATGCCAACATCTCCCCGGAAAAGCCAGAGGTAAAATAAATGGGGGTGGGTGGGGGTGGAAACAGGGCAGGAAGGAATTATTTCATTTAGGTTGCATTTATTACATTATAATGCCCATTGGGCGATTTTTAACGTAAAAATTTGACGACAGGTGAAGTGCACATACCCGCGCCATAATCTCAGGACTAGACAAAAGCAATGTTTACACGTGTTGCGAGAAGTTCCAAAGTATGCCGTTGTAGATGCGCAAAGTGCGATTGTTTAAATTCGTGCTACTGTCCCATTTAGTTTTGTCTATTTAAAACAAATTTATACTCTCACCCTAATCAAATATTTTTGTTTTGATCTTGATTTGAAGCTTTCGTGAGTGCAGTAATCCATACTCTTTGGTTCTTTCGGTAAAGTCACGTAGGTAGAAGAAAAATAATAATATATCACGTTTCGATCGCAACACAAGCAGAAAAAATAATCCAGGAGTGGAACAGAAGTTCCACTGCTGGATTATTTTTTTCCGCCTGAGGACGACCGCTTGTGTTGCGATCGAAACGTCGCGAAACATTTTTATTTTGTTTTCTTTTTCTACCTACGTGACTTTACCGAAAGAACCAAAGAGCATTTTTGTTTTGCTTTGGGTGCTCGTGTCATGAAACATGAGCGGGTGTATCGGTGATAGCTCAAGCGAAAGCAAAGGTGGAAATCCAAGTGATACTGTCCAGGACTGGCAATGCTGGCCATCTTCCATTTTGCAGCAACTTTTTATTTTATTTTCTCATTCAACTTTTAGTTTGTTACATTACCCTCGATTATCCCCCGATAAGTAACACCCCCCCACCCCCACCGCTCTGAAGGGAGCGTCTTACCGGCAATTATAAATAAAACCAGAGCACGTTAACATTCTGCCGAACTGGTGTCTCCGGACCCGCACTGCAAACATTCATGTGGAACGATCGTTCGCTTAACCTTTGGGTAAACAAGACAACGGCTTGCTCGGGCAAGTTCATGACCGAACGCTTTCACGGCAGTTTTGAGCCTGCAGCGTAAGACCGTGCTGCCCTCTGTTGGCAACAACTCGCACACGCGCGCATGTAGAGGGCATCCACCGCTTACCAGCCGGGGTTACTTTCTTCGTCGCTCCGGCGTGAGTGGCGTTATTTTGGACCCTGACAGATGAAAGACAAACGAAACCCACATTGTGCACGTCACCGCTCAGAGTTCTAACGTGCCTCGCACAAACCCAAGTAAAGTCTCTTCGTTGCAGGGTTGCGTTGGCCAAGTTGCCGAGGAGTTACTCGTATTTGCCTTGTTGAGCCGTGAGATTATAATTCGATCTTGTTGCGCCATATCTCAACGCCTGTTCTACTTGAGTTGTTAAAGTACAGGGCCAGGATAGAGTAATTGGGCACTTTACTCCTGTCACATTTTATTTGTTCTGTGGACACTCATTTAAATTTAAACATAAAACATCTATTGTCAAAGTGATTTGGTGCACAGATGAGCATTGAAGCGGTGTTCATCTCCTGTTAACAGACCTGAGCCACTGATGAAAATTCCACATTCCCGTGGCGGGGGCGGGTGTGTCCATAGCACAACCAATGTTGCCGTCCCCACAAAGTGGTACTCATTGGAGGGCTGAGTCAACCGCCAATCAGGAATTGAACTCGCCTAACTTGGCAACCGCAAACATTTCAAACTAACAGCAAGAGTTAACAGATCCAAGGACAGGCTCTTGACTTCCAAGCGAAATGGGCAATCGGTAACACAATGCCAATGAAACAACCCAGACCGCTCACTCTCTGTCTCGCACACAGCAGCAACACAACACGCAGGACGACGTGGAACAGGTCACTCACTTTGGAATGGACGGCAGCGCTCTCTCTCCATCTGTGACAAAAAAAACACAGCACTTAAGCTCCTTCAACATCGCCGACGTAGCAATCCAGTGAGGAAATCGCGTGCCACGCATCACAGGCAAAACGATCGTGGAACGAATGGTGTATCACAGCGGCCGGCCGCCGAGGTTTTTCGCTGCGTCTCCTGCCCAGCCTCGTGTTCAGGGCAGGTTAGGTGACGTAACGAAGCACACACGACACTCCCCCCCGCCCCTCCAGGCTAATCTGACGACTAAGCAATTTCCGAGAGCTCCTCCCCTCCTGTCGAGCGGGGGCCTGCCCTCTCCCCGGAACTCTCCGAAGTTACTGGCCAAACACCTACGGCTTGGCGCAGTTGGTAACAGAGACAAAGATACCGCCCCACCCCGGTCTAGCCTGACTGTAGGGGCAAGTGCCGTTAGCGAGTAGCGCGTATGAAGGCCGGCACGGCACGCGAGGAAGTGGGTGGCCAGCACCCATGTCCGGCCGCCTTTGTATCCCAAGTGGTATTGTTTACACACCGCACCAGGTATTCACTTTAGGCTGAGTCGACCTAGGGGAGGCCCAGGACCTGTTCAGATAACGGTCGCAGATTGTTACCGGTTCAGATATTTGTCACTAATGTTGGCTGTGAGCGGGTATCGAACTCGGGTTGCCGGGTTCATAGCGCAGCGCTCTCACCGCTGCACCACCGCTCACCCATTTGGTAACGATCATGGCGAGACATGCTTGCCAAGGTGCAACTATTTCTGTTGTGAAAGGTAAAAAGATTCGACTAGTTCTTTTTGGGAAACTGGCAAATATGGATTTTACTCTTCCATCCATAGAGGTTTGCACTCTTCCCCCCCCCCTCTCTCCGTGTGTGTGCGTGTCGGAGACAAGACACAAATACGGACTTTGACGTTTACAGTGCCGGTTAGTGACTAATCAGCACAGTGGTTATCGACGAGCATGTCATCGCAGGTACATTGCAGTCACCCCAGACAGGAAGACGGATTTCAACATTGATGACAGGTACTACAAACACGACTTCTTTTTTCTTTCCGTGCCACAGTTGGGTTTTATTTTGTTTGTTTTTCCGTCACACAGCTGCAATTGGATAGTCTGCCTGTAGGAATGACAGCTAATTGGCATTTGCATTCATCCACAGCAGGGTTCAGAGCAGATAAATGATCCGTCAAATAATTTCTCAAGGGAGTGACGACTCACCGAAAGCACTGGGAAGAGAAACAGATTTGCCTGGCACTACTCTCCCCCGCGAATTTTAATCCAATTGGAGACCGTATGCGAAAAAGGTTGCACGTATAAGAAGACCTGATGATGCAGGCAGTGATGAGAAGGAAACTGGCACTATTTGGACAAGTGTGTAGGATGGACAACAGGAAAATGAACAGCGTGTTGTTCGGGAAAAAATGGAAGGAACCAGAAAGAGAGGAAGACCTAACAGCGAATGGCTTGACGATGACCACCACAAGAGATTGGTGCCAGAAAGATTTGGCACGACTTGAGCATATTGGCACAAGGCAGAGGAAAGTGGAAACAAATGACAACATGTGCAGCGGACACCTACAGGCTATCTGACGATAAATCGTGATGATGATGAGGACGGACCATATTTTCGGTTAATCCCACGGCTTCCTTGAGTTGTGGCGAATACGCAGAGGCACTTTGCAATTTGCGCTTATTCATATTTTATTCGATAAATTATGAAGGGACGCGACTTCTTTCGTTTTCGTGTATGGTTTAGGGGGGTTAGGGTCCAGGGTGTAGAGTTCTTGTTATAAGGGTAAATAATTACAGTCATTGGTTAGGGCTCTAGTTAGAGGTTAGCAATAAGGAGCACTTTTCTTGTTTGGCATCTAGTTAAGAGCCCATCCAAGAAACTCGCCCACACGAAAGAACGCTGGCAAACTCAATGGAACAACGCAAACATACAGAATAAATACCTTGTTCGAGCAAACATTTCACCTCCTGGCTTTGATATACTTTGGAGACACCGGTGTAATCATCAACCACATTAGAAAATCAGTAGGCTAATGAGCACATCTCCCTCATGAACGGAAAATTAAAGACGGCCCACGGTAGTGCAATTGTGGCCATGAAACCCAGACTATGGACCATACAGTAAAACCACTGTAGTCTACGCTCCTTCAACGGAGGAATAGCACAACACACATAAACTCTCCTATAGCTCTCTCGTGGCTAACAGAACTCGACATTTGCATTTAGCTCCTGAACACATTGCTGCCATACACTAAAACAGAATAGTGTTCACGAAATCCTCCACCGCATCATTGGTCACATTGCACGAACCCGAGCAGTAGAGGTGCGGCGATTAATCGACTTACATTTTCAAGTTCAAGATACGCGCGTCGAATCGACTGCGCGAGACTCACTAAGTTTGAAATCGTACATTTTGTAAGTAATTGCAGCCGGCTCCGTTCACCGCAATTGAAAAAAATATAAGAACTGATCCTTGAATCGAATCGCGACACTTCCTGGGCAGGGACGAACAGGGGCACAGATGTGAATCGCGACAGCTCTACAGAACCGTGCTGTGAACTACTGACGATTGCCGCACGGACGGATGGAGGGACGGATGGAGGGACGGACAGACGGACGGACAGACGGAGGGAGGGAGGGAGGCGTACCTTTGAGCTGACGGAGAACGAACGACTTGCCGGTGGAGTTTGCCAGCCGGCAGTAGCCGTCGATGAGGTCGGCCATGTTCTCCGCGATCGTGAGCGAGGGTGTGGTGATTGTGAGCAGCTGCGGGGTGGAGATACACGCGTGAACGGACACACGCTGGCACCAACTCCATCCGTCAGACGTCCAGCGATTTAATTTTTAAAGGTAAAAGTGCAGACATGATTGCATGAAGTTGTTTGAACAAACCACTGCTGGCAGAAGGGCCTCCAATAGCGGGAGTCCTAGACAGCCCCTTTAAGAGAGTACTTGGCCTACTCTCGCACACCGGCCAGACATTCTTGGAAGAGGTAGGAGCACCCACACTTTACCCCACTTCACGGAATGTGTCAATTGATGAACCATGCTGTACCATGGGTTGGATGGGGGGGGGGGAATTCAGCTGCCGTGCCGGGATCTAACATATCTCTTAATTTCGAACTTCTTGTTGTGTTTGGTTTGTTGTTCTTCCTCCCCCGCACTTCCGATTAGCACGGTTGGCTACGATGGGAAAGAAGTTCAACACATGTACGTACGTACAAATCGAACCGTCGGCCTCTGTATCGTAAGCCCAGCACACTGCTAACCATTATAACGCGGCAGCATCCTAACTGTATACCTTAATTTTACAAACATATTTCAGGTCATTTTATTTATTGTCAACATTGTTCAAAGTAATAGCTGGAGTTAATCATTCGACAGATTTAAAGCAATACAAGGAATTAAGTCAAGTGCATAAACTAAGAGACGCACAACCAGTCCATTTATTTCCGTTATACAACAATAAATATGAATTCATAGAGAGCCTCCCATTTACTTTAAATATCACTCAGTGGGCTGACCTTCCCATTAGCAGATTAGTTGTGCATTACGAGCATGCACGCGCACTACCCGTGTGATTTTCCATGCCCACTTAGCTTGCTCTTGCGCTTCATTAGTTACACTGTCAAGGCACTGCCCTGCGTTCAAGGGCAGGTGTACAAAACAAGTCCGACATCGCTTGGTAGCAGCACACTAAATATATCCTGCACACGAGTGCCTATGGGGGATTAACAAACAGGTGGCCACAGTCTATGGCTGCAAGGCCCTTGACGGTGGCAATGAAATGCACACGTTCATGTGGGTAGAAGTTAAAAGCACAGCCCTGCGATCGCTTGCTCCACACCCCCGCTGGCGAAGGGCCTGCACTAGAGGGAGCTCTACAGAGCCCCCCCTCTGTGTAGAGGGTATTCTTTGCCAATTCTGCGACACTGGCCAAATGTCTTGGAAGGGGAGGGAGTACCAACACTTTACCAGGGGGGGCCGACGGAGTCGGGGGGGGGGGGCGATGGAGCCGGGGGGGGTGGGGAGGGGGCGACGGAGCCGGGGGGGGGGGGGGGCGACGGAGCTGGGGGGGGGGGGCGACGGAGCCAGGGGGCCGACGGCGCGAGCAGAGGGAGCCGACACTGACTTTCTCACACATCATACACTGACTCACTCACACATCATGCACTGACTCACTCACACATCATGCACTGACTCACTCACACATCATGCACTGACTCGCTCATCATCCGCTTACTCACTCACACATCATACACTCGCACAACCACTGACCCATTCACTCATCATACACAGGTTCACTCATCGTGTGCTGGCTCACTCAAGACATCATACACTGACTCGCACATCATACGCTGACTCGCACATCATACGCTGACTCGCACATCATACGCTGACTCGCACATCATACGCTGACTCGCACACCATACACTCACTCTGCTGCTGACTCACTCACACATCATACACTGGGAGTGTCGTGCTGCCAGCTATGGCTGCAAGTTTTGTCGTACGTGTTATGTATATCGTTTATTGTTAAATTTAAAATCACAGTTCCTATGATTACTGTTACATTGTTTTTATAGCTTTATTTCGGTGATTCGAACACATATGGTTAATCTAAATTGTCTTATGGTTGTTGTTGTTGGCTTGCACCACATTGTGATTTTTTCACACAGCGTTTTAATACTTTTTTTTTGTGTGGAATATTTGCTGGTTTATTCCAAGATGTTTCTGTTGCTCGTCGTCGCTTTGGGATGTTCTGTGTTCAAATTTTGTTTGTTGCCGTTGCACCCGACTTAAGAGCCGCATGGCTCACAGGGCTGTACCTAATGAAACTTGAAAACTTGAAACCCCACTGCACACAACCTGCCGACGAACTGTGCCTGCATTAAATGCCGTAAAAAATAATGCGAAAGCCCTTTGTCAATCCCCTGATGGATGAAGGGTTCATCATGCCGTGTTGGTCATGGAGGGTTGTTTGAACATACTTCACAAAGCCGGTCAGCTTGAGATTGTGGAGAAGGGGGTGGACGAACCAATTCAGATATCACTCGCCACTGATGTTAGCCGTGCGTGGCCAGACATCAACCTCAGGACGTCCGTGTTCCTAGCATCGTGCGCGTACACCGCACCACCAGCCCCCACCTACATTATTCCACTTGCACCGTTGCTCGGATGCATTCACAGCACAGTACAGGAAGGAGGCTTGCACAACAAAAGCTCACTGCGGGAATTGAAAAATAACGTCGGTCTCAAATTACCGCGCAAGGTTTTCGCGGCTGTGCCGATGTGTTTTCTAGTTGTTGGGGATGACGGCCAACGTCTGGGTGCCACGGTGGCGGGATGTTAATTCCCTTGCTTGTAATGCAGGAAGTCAAGGGTTTGATCCCGACCCCGACACCTGTATATTTGGAGTTTGCATGTTCTCCCCATGGTCGCGTGGATTTTTCTCCAGGTCCTCCGGGTTTTCCCTCCAAATTAAGAATCAACATGTGCTTAGAGTATTTGGCTGCTATAAATTCCCACGTGATAAGCCGCTTCATTGACCAATCATTTGTGGTCAGGTTGCTTCAGAAAAGAGCTAACAGCTCAGTGGGACTTACCTGGTAAAATTAAAAAAATTAAATAGCTTAAAGTCTCACTCCACATGCTGAGAGCTTCCATTCACCGCAATTGTAAAAAAAAAAGTCGAATCATGACCCTGCATGGTGACAACGCATCAAATTGCCAGGCATGGTGAATTGCTCCTCCCACAGGAACTGCATTGAGCTGCTGAAGTAAATTCCATCGCGCGGAGAGAAACGTCGGCTATCATTTCAAACAATGCGCGGTTAACCAACGAAGACACGTCGGAGAGCTAACGCTGGCCTCTTCGCGCATTCATGGAATCATCGGGACGCAAGGCAGACCGGGACGGCCGGACGCTAATGACTCACCTCCGAAGCTCCGGCGATCTTCAGCTGCAGGGTGCCCTTCCTGTCGCGGTCCTCCGTCTGGGAGTACTGAATCGATTTGACCTGCGTGAAGTCGGCCAGGTGCGTCGGCTGTAGGGCGCAAGAGAGGAAGACGCGTCTGAAGCTCATCACGCTGGGCGCACATGGCACCGATCGGCGGTAGGGCACGGTCGACGTCAATAACAGGTGCACGCGGAAGCGTCAGGTGCATTAATGCGCGGGTTTACTGAAGTTGTAGACGTTGTCAGAAACGAAGTGATGGAAATATCCGCTCGTACGCCTAAACGCTTACAAAATCTGTGCTTATTTTGTTAATGTCAATTTTAAAAGTCTTCAATTGAAAATGTCAAGTTGCAAGCGTGATTATAAACGCATATGTACAAGAAAAAAGAAGAGACTTTTGCGCAGTGATACTCAATAAAAAAAAAATCTGCTGATGAAGCTGCCACGCAGCACTTTTAGCTTGTGCCTGGCTGCTCGGGGTGGAAGAGTGCGTGGGTAAGGCTTGATGCTGTCAACTCATACAAAACATTGTCACCCATGGCACGCCACGGAAGGGGGAGCGGCGTCAGTTGCGTAACAGGGCGGCAGGGGAGGGGCAAGATGAACAGGAGAGGGAAGGGATGCCGGGACGGATGTCCTCAAGACGGACAAAGAGGGAACACGGCTCGCGATCATAATCTTTATTAGAATCATAATCTTTCATTATACTGGAGGAATTCGATGAGCTATAAAGCTTTTTTCGCAGACGCCCAGTAGATTAGAGCAGCAGGAAGGGGGAGCACAGGGGAGGAAGGGGAGGATGAGGAGATGCGTTCTATGTGGTGGGGAGCAGTGGTACAGTGGTTAGGACACTGAACCAAAAACCCTGCAACCTGAGTTCAATTCCCTACCACAGAGGGCATCAGTGGCGAGTGATGTGAACCCAGTCCTGGACCCCGCTTTTACCAACCAACACTGACCCGTGCAGTGAAGTATGGTCAACCCCCACAACTGACATGGCACGAGGAGGCCCATCATCCAACAGTGGATTGAAAATTGACATCTTCTTCTTCAACAATTGTTTATCCACTGCTGGATGAAGGCCTCCCCCTCACCTTCGCCACTCCTGATGGTCCGGTGGTGTGAGCATCCACACTGCCATTTCCTTACGTTGCATTACAACGGGTTTACGTGAACTCTGCAACCACTGGAGGCGCTACCATTTTACAGCAACTGTTAAAAACCGGAGTCGAATCGTGACCCCGAATGGTGACAAATCATCAAATTTTCCAGCGAGGGTGAAAGATTGCAGTTTCCGCCCACACAGCGTCGTAAGGCCAATGCATTCTGTCGTGAACACACGAGGGGACAGTGTTGGCCTCGATATGTATAAAGTGAAGGCTCGCATGCAGGTAAAAACGCGATGAAAGTCCTTCAGTGCTACTACACCTTCCCAGCTAAAGCACCGCGGCTGCATTTAATTCACATAAGCCCCCAGATGAGACCCACAACTAGAGTACACCGTGACATAGCTCAACTCCACAATCACCAGGTTCATTTGCGTTACGTCGTATTTACTTCAACAGCCCTTTTAAAACGCAACTGTTCGGGTCTGTCTACTCGTCAAGCTTCTGACATTTACTACTATGTGTTAACCATCATCGTCGGCCATGATCTATCCTCTGCTGGATGAAGGCCTTCCCAAGCCATCGCAAAATCCTCACGGTCCTAGCAAAGCGACAGTCCACCTAGCCAACTGCCCACGCGCCAATGTGATCACTCCGTCTCCTCGGTAGACGTCCTCTTGGTTGCATCCGCTCCTTTGGCTGCTACTCGGTCATTAGTCTCGACCGCCGGCCATCATCCCTGCCAAAGCCGACTTTCCTTTGCAGTCAATGTGGTTGTTCTCCGATCCACGCATTCCGCTTCCTCGTCCCTCCGTGTAATGCTGGGTGATCCATGTATAGACACCCCAATAGGTTAATCGTGCACAATTATGGAGGATTTTTTTTTTTCAAAGACTCCACAAGTCTGGCTCTCTCCTCTTTAGCATACGGAGCCATTGCTTTTAGAACATTCAATCACCTGTTGAGAAGTAAGAGGGACATCAGATATCAGTGGGGTCACTGTAAACACCCTGTGTAACAAAGCGTAGTCCAATGTTGCATATCTGACTCACTGGGGGGACTGAGATATAGGCGGATATGTGAAAAGGTCAGATATATGAACATCGATAGTCGACGGTCGTTACACTGTACGTATGTACACTTGAACTTCGTTCGCACTGCACGTAGCCAACCGTGCTAATCGGTTGGCTACGCACAAGTACCGCACATGCCTCCAATGACTTATGCACACCTCTTGTCAAATTACTGGATTGGGATTACACAGGGCAATCATCGCCCCCTACTGCGAAACTATCGCGGACAATGTCCGTGAAGCACAGCACCTTCGAGTTAGCGTTGCGCTTTTTTTCTTTCTTCCAACGAGTATAAAACCATCACGCAAACTTCAGTCATCCGCGCAGCGGGTTTTGGTTCATCATCGGACAAAGACGGTCACTGCATCGTGTGCTTTCAGATGCGCTTATGCGGCCGTCTGGAACGCTCTTCTATTCCGATATTAGGAAGCCATCAGAGCTATGCACTTTTAAATCCAGAATGAAAACTAATTTCTTTGGAACTGCTTTTTGTGTTTAGTTTGTTGTCCTTCCCCCGCACCTCCAATGAGCATGGTTGGCTACGTACGGTGCGAAATAAGTCCAACATACATACATCCACATAAGAACGGCGCATGTAACAAATGACTAATTACTCCAAATTATCGTTTGCTCTCAGTCTGCACTCAATCACAGAACGTGCTGGACTTGAACCGTTACTAATCGTGGAGCAGAGCACGAGGAAGGGGTTAACGCTGCGTCTGAGACTCTGGGGTAGTGACACTTATAGGAGGAAGCTTGTTATTTTTGGCAATGCCCGAAGGGGGGGGGGGGCCGCCTGCCCCGCCCCTCCGTCAGACGGTACTCTAATGAACAAGCGGCGGAGGAAACAAGAGCAGGAGGAGAAGGGGCAGGAGGAGGGGGAGGAGAGGGCTGGTCCCTGCTGGACATAACGTAGCGCGACAACGTGTCACATAGATCGGTGCTGGGTTTTTACTGTGCTCCGAGCATCCAAGAAAAGCTGCACGTAAACACGACCCCACCCCCGAAAGGCGGCCGCCGTTAAACCCTATCCCGTTCTGATGACGTACACGTACGTCATCAACACAGAACTGGAAGGCAGAAGTAAAATTTAATAACTTTATCTGTACCAAGGGGCTCCCCCACAAGACATGCGGCACAGTTTGGCGGCGGTCGTGTTGCTACGGTTCATTGCGGTGAGCACGACGTCTTTAATAGCAACGGCGATACGCCTCTGCAAATCAAAATTCAAGCCGAACTGCTCACGCGTTCCGAGATCCGGCGGCGAATGGGGGACCCCCCCCACCCCACACTCCTGCAATCTCACAGTACAGTAAAACCTTGGATTGCGAGTAACTTGGTCTGCGAGTGTTTTGCAAGACGAGCAAAAAATTTAAATATTAATTTGATAAACGAGCGAGGGTTTTGCAAAACGAGTAGTACGTATACGCTTTGTCTGCCGAGCGTCACGTGATCACAACTGATATACGAGTGCTTTGATATACGAGTACTTTGGATAAAAAACACGTTTCCGGAACGAATCATGCTCGCAATCCAAGGTTTTACTGTAGTCTCAAACGGGGAAGGGTTAAATAAACCCCGGCACTCGGCATCTGGGTCGCGGTCACGTGACAGCGCTGTGGTGACTGCGGCGACGGCTTCTCAATTTCACCCACGCACACACCCCGCCAATGGCAAAACTTAAAACGTGCAACTCGATGTAATTTACACATGCAAATGTTCCCATCCGCTAAGAAAAACGGCCCCCCCACCCGACCCCCCCCCCCCCCCCAGGGACGTACTTCACAAGGCGAGCATAATCGTGTACCACAGCCGTAAATTTAATGCTTTCTCACTCAAGTTGAATTGTTTACCTAATAAGCCCTTCGCGGTTCATAATGTCAAACTTGGCTACCGATATAAATAACAGGCCCCTCCGCTATACAGCCGTCACGTTCACTTAACTCCATGCGAGATCTATTGCTTGCGATTTTATTTATTTTACATCACAAGATTAAAAAGTCCACGATTCAGACCGTCCCTGACCACAGAGGCATATCGCCTCAATGGGCTCTCACGTGACTATAAATAAACCGCCTGGTGTTTAATTAAAGTGTCTGTAAAGACCCAATTAAATACACAACTGCGTATATTATTTGGCAAAAAGTTCAGGTACACTGCAATCGACTGAGCAGTTACAAGTGTGACTAATGTGGCACAGTTTTTACACATTTAATAATACTGTTTACCCACAAAAGCCCCCATTGAGCCTCAAAACTCGGGGGGGGGGGGGAGGGGCATGCATTGTCCATCATCGTCACCATCATCTCTCAGCCATGATCCATCCACTGTTGGATGGAGCTTCCCCAAGTCATCGGTCTAACGTTGCTGGAAGGGGTGGGCGGTCAGTGGTTGAGACTAACGGCAGGATGGCAACTTGCAGCGGCATGTTGGCTCAATAGCATTCATGATTGTTTGGAATGTTGGGTTGAACTGGGATGCCCACAGAGAAGGGAAAAATACTCAAAGCTCTGCTCTATATATGTATTGAAGGGATGTGGTCCCGATTTTCAGATTAATCAGAAAAATCCGAAACTAGACCGAGATAACAAATTTTGGACAATCTGAATTAATTTTATTTGGGATTGATCTGAAACTCGAAAGGCACAGGAAGTGACTTTAATGCCCGGGGCATCACTTCTGTGCTTTTCCTGCAAAAAGTTATACCACCTGACATTATTTTCCTGCTATGTAGCATCAATTTTTCTAACAATATTTTAACATAACAAAAAAATAGCTTTACCGATTAAAATTTACCTTAAAAATTCAATGATTAATCATTAAAATAATTGAAATGATCCAAATTAGGCCATAAGCAGATAAAGTTATTAAAATTCAATACATTTAAATAGTTTTTGGGCCTGTGCTCAGCAACTATAATTTTTAATCAATTGTTAAATAAGAAGAAAAGAAGTGAACTCTGAAATTGGGCCTAAAATGCAAAAAACACTCCAATACCAGATTTAAAAAAATCTAGACACTCATCCCTAATGTATAGCATCATTCTCCGACACTGCTCTTTCAAAGAGGGGCACATCCGCTTGTCATCTGTTGATTCCTGTTCTTTCCCAAGGCAAGCCCCAGGGAAAGAGAGAGGCATAACCTTGACAAGTCACTGAGGAATTACTCACATCTCAACTCGCAACCTTGCGCCAGTAAACTGCCATATTGCGGACATTCTTTGTTTGGCTCTGCCGTGCAATTTTTTTTTGGTAAAAGGAAATGGGAAGCCGAACCCTTAATATAAAATGCCATCTTTAAAAGTTTCTCAAATATTTTTGACAAACTGAAAAAAATGCAATGTGTAGAATGGGACTAATGAAATAGGTTCTCTGAAATTTTGTAAAGAAATTGCATTTTATTTGCTCACAGATGATGGAATATGTTTAGTATGCTATGCAAAGGCATGTGACCGTTAGTCTCAGAAAAGGTCAAACTGCACAGTCAAGTTGCATCTCAGCCGACAGATGAAATGCGACAAACATAACAAATGGACAAGCCTGAATAAAATCCCGAGTGAGGCATACAAACAAACCAGCCCGTACAGACCGACACACAGACAGCGAGATATAGATGAAATGAGACAGAGAGGCAAACGTGCAAAAGTACAGAGGCAGACATTGCAGACAGAGAGATGGGCAAGTAGGCAAAAGACATGTATAAATAGTCAGACATGCAGACAGGCAGTCAAGGAGACTGGTAGAGACAAAGTAGTGAACTATTTGTCTTTTGTAAAACGTGACACTTTTTTACTGATGGCCGTGTCGGGTGGTGGAGGGTTACGACACATTTATAAATTACGCCATCTAACCCAAAAACGTTTATTATGAATAATATTGGTCGCGAAAGCCGACGTGTTAAACTGGCAGAGACAAAGACAAAACACATGAGACAGGCAGGCAGACAGACAGCAAGGGACCGTTGGATGTATCCTGGAAACAAGACTCACCGAGGAGCCCTTATCAGTCAGGTAGCTGATTCCATCTTCAGGGCCAATAGCCAGCTCCACAGAGATGCTCCATCCACTCTGCCAAAAAAAAAGATCCCCCTTATAGCCTCAACATACTTTTGGGGCAAGTGCTGTTAGCGAGCACCTATAAAGGCCGGCACGGCACCCGATGGGGTGGGTGGCCAGCACCATGCCCGTCATGGCGATGTTTATACACACCGCACCAGGTACTCGTTTGAGGCTGAGTCGTCCAAGTAGAGGGCCAGGACCGGTTGAAATAACCGTCACTGGTGTTGGCCGTGAGTGGGTAACGAAATTGAGTCACCGGGTTCTTAGCGCAGCCCGCTAACCGCGGCACAACTGCGACATGACCCGTTCTGCGCAGATCCACGAGCTATTTAAGTTTTAAATATTCACACTGCAGGGAAACATATTTGTAACCATTGACAATCTAGAACAATTAGTGTTACTGAAAAAGGCAAAAGTGGAGAATTTTAACAATGTCACACAGAGCATTAGCGATGGGTTTGATTATAGACTTGATCATAAACATTAAATATAAGTAAAAATCCTCATTTGGAGATTGTTAAAGTTATTATTGAAGTTTAGTTGGCTAAGGAATATCATAACAGCCACATCAAATAGTTTGTGATTTAAGTTACAGGTCAAAGCTAATGCACTTATTTATAACTAGACATACGAGGCAGACAAAAAAACCTATAAATAGGCGTATTTGCAAAATTATAAATACTGTAAAATTACATGCTCAATCACGGCCATTCAGAGAGAATTTAAAATGCATTAAATCAGAATTTTAATGGAGCCAAATGTGGCCATTAGTCTCTCCGTTCAGAGCTGGGGTAATAGCAAGTGTCATATTTCAGAACGTGACCACTCGTGCATATATAATGGTTTTTAAAAGTTTCATATGATAAAATGGCCCATATGTATGTCCTAAATATTTAATCAGCACGACTAAATTATTCAACTGTGGCCACGTTGGCTGTAAATTCTTAGAGGACTATCAAATTGTGCAATAAATAATCATTAAGCACAGGAATAAGAGAAAAAAAACATGTAATTTTCACCAGAAAATGTTTATGACCAATATGGCGTGTATGTGTAACGTTTAAATAAAAATAGTTTAACCATTAACAATTAGGCAACCCCGCAATTGAGGCTCACTGTTATCCTACGGCTGTAACATCACCGTGCCGCGTTCCTCTTTTAACGCCATCACTCCAAAGCGTTGTGTTCTATAGCACATCTTTAGAGAGCTCACGAGCAAGGCCCGATGGCGCAGCCTGCCCTGTTTACTTGAGCGTTAACACTCGCCGGAAGAGGGCATTGCGGGAAACAGCAACGCCAAAGGAAGGGTAACACAGACTGTAGTGCAGCTGTACGTCCTACGGACAAACACACCGCTGCACGCTAGAATATTAATTATCTGCACCAGCAGCAATGTGTCGAACGAGCCAACACCATTACGTGCAGTAGAACACGATTCGACTTAAGTCCGCCACGGTTAAATTCCCATGCCGCGTTGTGTTTGACAGCGACATTCGGTGCAAACGAGGCAGGGCTTTGAACCCGTCTGTAATTGTGCAAATCTCTGCAAATAACACGGGCTTCTTATCTTGCCAAATGCAATGGCATCTCTGAACAATTCACAGGCATGACAGGGTAATATATGGATGTGCCATAAGGGATTAGGAGACAAATATGTTTTGGTGGGTATTAGCCACTGGCAGAGAATCACAAGTATGCAGAGTGAATACTACATTATTCCAAAAATGAGAGCAGCAGATGAGAAGCTATGATCTATTATGTGCATGTTGATGGGCATGAGAGCAAATGCAGTGTTCCAAAAGAGAATGTAAAAGGGCAATTGAATATTGAATAAGGTGATTCAATAAGGGCAAGATAAAAGGTACTATTTTAGACTAATTCTCCATGACTGACATACAAAGCTATGGCATTTATTTTTGGGAGGCTTCGATTTGTAATTTCTCATTAGTATTAATGAGAAACAATTCGTTTGATAATAATTATCTTCACCACATGGAAAAAGGCTACAAGGGGAATATTGCAGGCTGGCTCACTTACCCCAACTGCTTCTGAGACGCATATCCGTCCCTTAATCATATCCCGATTCGATTTCAACTACTTCTACTGCCTCCCCAAAGTCCCTCATCTCCAAACTCTAGATGACCCCAAATTTCCACTGCCAAACTACTCAACTAGGTCCGCAAACGTGACCACATCACCCCAAAACGCCAATCACTTCCACTGGCTCCCAATCCAAAGCCACATCCATTTAAGATCACGCACTCACTGTCTTCAAGATCCTCACCAATGTCTACCTTTCACCTCTCCTCTCACTCTAAAACCCCTCCAATGCACTCTCTAGTCTGGCAACCGAGGCTTTCTGTCAAAGGGCCCAGTCAACCTTCGTGCATTGGGAGGTCATTCATTCACCTCTACAGCCCCAAGGTCTACAACTGCTTTCCCTGAGCCATCTGTGCCTTCGTCTCCTGGCCCAGTTCATATCCAAACCGAAGATCTTCTTTTCTTCCCCTCTGCCAATGATTGACAGCCTCGCTCTATTAAAAAAAAAACACCCACTGTCTTTGTACAGCCTCTTAAGATGCTGTTGCATTTAGATGCTGAATAAATCCACAAGGCGTTCTTTATCATCATCATCGATTACTTGATGACACCTAACACAAGTACGAACCAAGTCCTGTATCAACGACATCGCATTGCATCACCAGAGCTTTGTTTTCGACCGGAAATTAAGAAACGTTCAAAGTGAGGTGTACGGTTGAGCGACAGGCCTCACCCCAAGCCCACACTTGTAGTTTTCTTGATCGAAGCGGTATATAGAGGAGAAGATCTCAAAAAACTTCAGCATGCACTGCTCCTCCGAGAAGCTGGCATACTGCCGGAAAGACTGATGGATCATCCTCCGCAGGTTCTTGGCCTGACGAGACACACACAGCCGGGAAATCAGCACAGACAAAAAACGTACAGCTGTGGCGGCAAAAGCAACATCTGGTCCTTTCAGGATTCACAATTTATAATTACAGAACGTGAATGATGACGGGAGGTAATATGGAAACCTTAACAATGAAATAAATACGACTCAAAAGTGTGTCATTCATAATTGTATAAACAGATGGACCACCGATTCATCTGAGATTTTAAGTGCATTACAACCCTACTGCAAGGCACTTGCACACAGCCAGGACAGCAAATCAATTTGTCTGACCCTATTTCAGAATACAGTTTATAAATAGACATAATTGCCGTCTTTACGAGAGAAACACACAACTAAAACTAAGAATTCAGCATGCAAGCCCATAAATAAGACGCAATGTGTAATATATAAACATGTGCTGATAAATCCATCCAAGCCGGTCCACACAGCATTATGAATGGGTTCCCCACATCGAGTCGATCTGAAGGTGGCGTGTGGTGGGGTAAATTACGGGTCCTCCCACGTCTGGCCAGCGTGGAAGAGTAGGCCAATATAGCCTTTAGGAGGGCTCCCTCTAGTGGAAGCCCTTTTGCTATAGGTGAAGTGAGCAAGCAATCACAGGGCTGCACCTTTGCCTTTACATTTTCATATTATAAACACACCCGCGTGCCCAAACGTGACGCAACGCATTTTATTTTTTTTAAACAGAACGTTCCGCCGATTCGTGAAGCAGAACTGTGGTCACCTTGCACGTGTCGAGGATCTGCTTGGGAAAAAACCTCCGCAAGCCCACGTCCCTCCTGAGGTGTGGCGGGACGCAGCAGCGCCAGCGAGAAAAGAAGGCAGCCACATGGGAAGTCAGTTGTGAAACTATCAACAGCATGAATACCATCGGCGTGACAAATACAATTTCGGAGGCATAATGTGTTTTGTTGGGTTAGATCGCGTAAGTATAAATGTGTTGTTAACTCACTGCCACCCGACACAGCCAATTAGGAAGGTTTGCCACGTAAACAAAACGTGCCAATTAGTTACTTCAGCACACCGGTGTGTTGGAGAGTAAACCCACAACATTTACAATTCTAGTTCTTTTCGCTGGTGATTACAATCAGCTTCATCAGGCAAATTTCCAGAATTGTGAAGAAGTCTTCCTGTTTCCAGTCTTAAATAGAGTAAAGGTGATGACATCACTGCGAGCCTATCAGGTGCGAACATCAGAGGGGGGGGGGTTAATGCTATCATGTCAATTGCGATGAATTATGTTAATCTGAAAATATGCAGTACAATATTGGTCACGAAAGCCTACGTGTTAAACTGACACTGAAGAAGAAATGTTTGAAAACTGCTGTCAATTGGACAAGAGATGAGTAATGAGTGTGCTCAGACCTACCCAGTCCATAAAACAAAGGGAGCTGCACTTTGTCCCACCTGTAAAAGCTCTCCATAGCAGTTGAATTTATAGAGGGGTAAATTTATATCTTAGTAAGTTAATAATTAAACAATGAACTTGTTCAATCTTTGATGCATTACAACCAAGGTTAAAATCACCGATGCATTACCGCTGTCTGCCGTATAAAGTTGCGTTGCTATGATGGACTTACTCGACATGAAAACTGGTCAGATTCATCAACGAGTGCGCCCAAAAACTTGACAAGATACAAAAACCAGTGCTAAAAGAACCCGTCCCCGTCGCTCGGAGAGAAGATGGCTGCTTGTCGAGACTAAGGAGGGAGTGGCAGCCACAAGAGGGAGCACACAATTCGATTGTCGTGATTCAGGATTGATAGCTGATTCAAGGATCAATGGATTCCTCCAGTCGAAATACAGATTCTGATTCTGAAGCATTATAATTTAATTGGGATTGTGGTGAAAGTATGAGTATTTTGTGCAGTGATTCTGAATCTTGTTTGTATGACGGCCCCCACAATCGAGACCACTTGTCCCGATGACACCCCCCGCCCCCAGGTCACAATGCACCGAGATTCCATGCCCACATTTCTAGTCATCGCTGTCGTAAGGCATTTATATCATGGTTTGTATTCGTGTATTTTGTCACTGCAATGTGGCGCTGATGAAGCCCACATTCATTCTTTAGTTCTCCTACACAGTATCCATGCTGCAGACTGCACCCATAAACTCACTAAACCCCCCCCCCCCCCCACCCAAAGTCCCCCATACTGAAAGGCTTTCCCACCACCCCACAGGTTGAGAACTGTTGATTTAGCAGATATAAAGATCACGTGAAAACTTTACATACGGTACACATACGAATCAAAACACGTTAATGTTCTCATCATGAGCTCGGAGAACGGTTACCAGTCGATGAATCGCCACTTCACTGCATCCCCACAGTACACAATGTACAAGTCACTGTGGCATAATATTTTGTAATCTTTCACTAAACATTTTATAACATGCAGGGGCTAAAATAAAAAATATGCACGTGAAGTAATATCAGTCAGCGTGCGTTTTCTGCGGTGCCCGTGTCACAAAGGTTGAAGAGAGAATAAATGAATTATACTTCTCCCATGCAATTAAGCACGAGAATCTATCTACGAACCGGAATGCCTATAGACAGATTGACAAAGCCACAATTATGACTCACTCTGCGTCACACAGTACAGTTTGAATGAAAAAGTTCCACAGTAATGTTATTCACTCTTTAAAATTCCAACTGTCCATCACCCTTTGGAACAAGGATGGTTATACACAGCGCTAATGATATTTAAAAATACTTTGGATGGAGATAAAAAACGGGCAATTACAATAAAAAGATCCATTCCCTAAATTAAAACACCACAGACTATGCCTTTGGGCGGGTGATGTAGTGCGGTCGCCGCATGTTGCAGAGGTTCACGGTTCAAATCCAGCAGCCGCCTTGGTTAATTCTGTGGAAGCCTGTGTCATAACCATAATAACACCGTCTGCTTCACTCACAGTGGAGTTAAATATTCCCCCGACGACAATCACCAAGCGTAGGCCGTTGTGTGTCGGCGTAGTGTGGAGAGTGGTCGTGCAGTGGTTAGCGCACCACGCTACAAACCCGGTGACCAGAGTTCGATTCCCGCTCACGGTCAACGCCAGTGATGATTATCTGAACTGGTCCCGGGCCTCCCCTAGGTCGACTCAGCCTCAAGTGATTACTTGCGATTAGTACGGTTAGCTATGTATGATGCGAAATAAATTCAAGTGGTTCACATGCAAAAATTACAAGCAAATTACTCAACTGTAATTATACGCAGCAATCATCGCCCCCTACTGGTAGACTAATGCCCCAGGTCACTCTTGCCAATTCGACTATCACCTGGTCTCTTGAATTCTCAGCTGGTTAAACAAAATAAACCTGAAAAGGTGAATTTACAAGTGTGATGTTGCTCTGTTTAAGTAATAAAATTAGCTCGGTCGTTCGCGTGCCCTTGAACTTGTAGAGGAATACTCCAGGCGAGCGATAACCATGCAGTTTTACCCATCCCCCCCTCCAAAATGGCAAGTGTAAATTAGTAGGTGAAAATGTACCACTTAATACATCAGCAAAAAAAATTAATGGGGAAAAAAATGACTCACTCGAGCAACTCGAAGTTTGATTTCTTATCCAGTGCCATCTGCGGCATCTCCCTGTAGTATCTCCTGTTGGCAAAAGGACAAGTCACGCTTCGTGTTACTGGAAATATTTCATTGCGTAATTGTAGCAAAGGCGCAGTCCTGCAATTGCTGGCTCATGCCACCGCTGGCAGGAGGGCCTACACGAGAGAGGGAGTTCTGGAGAGAGCCCCTCCTGTGGAGGTTATGGCCTACTCTTCCACGCTGGCCAGACACGTTTGAAAGGAGGTGGCAGTACCCACACTTTACCCCCCATCACACATGACCTGTCAATCGACTCACTGTGATACACTCATTCATATTGCCGGATTGATGGAGGTGGTGGGATTTAAGAAATTCCCCCGTTGTTTCAACCGCCAAGCTGGGAGTTCGAATCGAGCCAACTGGTTTACTCTGAATTACAATTCCTGTGTGATTACATCCATGTGCAACGTTCTTTGTAATAATAGTAAGCAAACAAAATTGGAGCTTTAGTGTTCCAAAGTGTATATTTCAGTTTATATACATACAAATTTCTCTCTGCATATGTATCACAAGTAAAAATATTAAAAACAGCAGTAAGCATGTGCACACGCTACCATTAAGTACCACACCAACACAATTTTATTAACAGACACAGAACTTAATTATATGTGTCTCTTTCCTGTAGAAAGCCGAATTCCCCAATGGTGCATCACAAAAGCATCTTGTTAGCGGTCCGCTAAGTGCATGAGTCATGTGGTTCGTTTTAAGACTGCACGGGAATGCCAATTGTGTAATTTCGATATTCAATACCACTATCCATATCGGTGAAGAATTTACAGCAGCTTGTAAAGTATGGCAAGGTCTCGCATCTATTTTGGAAGTGTGTGTGTACAAAAGTGATTTACCGGATCTCTAAGCAGCCCAACTGCACTGCTGTGTCATGATCAGCATGTTCCGCAAAGTCTTGCATGTAGTCGCTACGCACCTGGGAAGTGAAAGGGATCATTATGAGATGACGGCGCTAATTATTACATTACCACGCCGTGTGGGCACAGGTATTGTGTGGTAGAAAAAGACAGGATCAGGACAGCACTCATCGCTAAACGATAGCCGAGATGGCACCCAATCACAAACTCTGTGCTGATATTATTAAATGAAAACCCTTGTTAATCCCCTGTTAGATGAAGGCCTGCCCACATCGTATTAGTCAGGGGAATTATTTGACCAAAGTTCACCGCAACCGGCCAGAGCAGGTTGGTGAAGGGAGCGGGGAAACCAGGACCAGTTTGGATGTCTACCAACACTAATGTTAGCCGTGGCCGGGAATCTTGTCAAGGAACATAAACTATCACGTGAACTCCGGTCGTCCTCGCAGTGGCTTTTGGCTAGCCATCGAACAAAGACGGTCACTGCATCGCACGCTTTCGAATGTGCTTCTATGGCTGTCTGGAACGCTCTTCCTTCCGATATTAGGAAGCCACTGAAGCTATGCACTTTTAAATCAAGATTGAAAACTATTTTCTTTAAAGCTGCTTTTTGTGTTGAGTTTGTTGTCCTTCCCCCGTGCCTCCGATTAGCAAGGTTGGCTACGTACGGTAGGAAAGACGTTCAACATACATACATACAGGTCACTAGGTTCATTAACGCAGGTGCGCAGGGACCACAGCACCACCGCTGACCCCACATTACACATTTAAACCAAGTACTTGAGCAGAGTATCCTACCTGGTGGTAAAGGTAGGTGAATGTGGGCTTGTCTTTGCTGAAGAGGTCCACGTAACGCTTGGGGTAGTATCTCACTCTTAATTCATACCTACACATCGCACGATGAACAAACACTTCAGGTGTGGGCAACATGACCCATGTACTCATGCGTCGGGTTTGTCGTTGTCGTGCTGCAATGCACAGCTCCCCGACGTGTTTTTTGGGGCTGTTCCGCGCGTCGTTTAGCGCCGACAGACACTTTTTGTTCACAGCCGTGTAGAGCGAAATGATGCGGTGGAATGAGATATGAAATTGGCGGCCGGGATGAGACAAGATGTAGGACAGGAGAGAAGTCCGCGAAGAAATGAAACTCCGAGCAGTCGACTCCATGCATTGAAGGCGCTTTTGGCTTAGAGGAAGGAAAACGCACATGGAGATGTGCAATGCACAACCTGCATGCGTTTGTTGAACAACACTCATCGGCTTCCAGCATAATAACCTTAAATAAAAATTGCAAAGAGCTCATTAGCTAGCCAGCCAGCCAGGGTTGCCAACATGTGGTGCATTTGTGAGGCGGTGGAAAGTTTTCAGCCATAACACGTGGGCAACACACCGGCAGGGTTTGTGTGGCGATAATTAGAGTATTTGGCTGCTATAAATTTCCACGTGATAAGCCACTTCGTTGAGCTATCATTTGTGGGCCAGGTTGCGCTTCTGAAAAAGAGCTACATAGCTCAGTGGGCCTTACCTGGTAAAGTAAAAAATAGTTTAGTTTAACATTATAAATTCACCGACTGCTAGCCTAAACGCACAATCCCCAACAAACACGGGCAAAGAATCTGCAGCAACAATAAAAACACACGTTGACTCGACAACATAAGAAAACTTCTCACGCAGTCATTCAAATTCATCAGAAGGCTGAAGTCAGATTCTAAAGACAGGTCAGTGTTACTGTTGTGCTAAACAGTCCAAATATCCACCCCGGTAAACTTTGCAAAATGCCATTGGTTTCGTCTTCGAATCACGTCACTCGCTCACAAACAAGGGGCCTAGTGGGGCCCGGTGAAGCCTCACGGGGCCCGGTGAGGCCTGGAGGGGCCTAGTGAGGCCTGGAGGGGCCTGCCTGGCGGGGCCCAGAGGTGGCGAGAGCGTTACCTCCATTCCTCGGGCGGGTGGGCCGCCTCGTACTTCTCGCGCACGTACGACACGGCGTGGTCGGGGTGCAGCCAGTGGATTTCCTCAGACTCGGTGTGCACCAGGCGCATGCCGTAGTGCGCCTCAAACTGCACGCTGATCGACGCCACCATCGAGTGGATAATGTTCTGCAAACAAAAACATGTCGTGAGACACCGTCACGCTCGTCACCTTCTCTCTCCACGAAGATAAAGCCCCCTCCCCCCTAAGATGGCCACGAAAAGTGTTTATAAATCAAAGCAACTGGTGTTTTTTTTTTTGGGGGGGGGGGGGGGTTAAATCGACTGAAATATTGTAAGTTAGAATCCTAGCAGGGGTTACTAATATTCTCAAGAAGGTTAAGGGAGAAGAGACTCAACAGGTTTGGGAATGTGGTTGAGAATATACAGATGAAATCTGATTAAAAGGGGCTATGAAGATGCCACCGGGGCCTGGATCGTGCTTGGATGAGGCGACCGTCCACCATGCATAATAGGTGTTAAAGGCTGTAGGATAATTTTGTGGGCAGCAGAGGGCAGAGGACCAAAATCCACCGTTGTACTGTACTTCTGTGAGCTCACATATACAATACCCTACTTCACAAACCGCCCTTAGCCAGTGTGGTAAAGCATGGTCAAAACACCACTCTTCTAGCAGGGGATGGACAAAGGGCTGTTCATGTCGTCATAAAGATATCAAATATTGTAGAACAATATACGATTTTTTTTATATATATAAAATTTAAACGTAAAGAAATTATGGGACTAACCAAAGCACATGTCCCCCCAAAAAAACACATAAATTTACACTGACGTAGAAGCCTTAAGAAAACACATGTTTTTACACGATTACTCGCAGATGCGAATTTGAACATAATCATGCACCGCCCTATGTTGCGGTCTTTGCATCAGCCAAAATTAAAGAGACGCACATCATGCAAGCGGGCACGACTCAAAACCACACCTCCCCGCATGTGTTTGTTGTGAAATATAAAAGTTCTAGTGGATGTCAGCATTATCTTTGGCTACTTAATCGCAAACCCAAAAAAAAGCTTATAATTTTCAGTCGTACAGCTCAAACGTATGTCGGAGAAAGTTAAACGCATGTCGGAGAAAGTTAAACGCATCTGCATTCAACCGGAACGAATTATTCCTCAGTTGAAACCACGCAACGGCTGCCATGTGTTATTGATAAGCCATTCTTCCCTTAATACCATAGTAGACAAATGTTCCATTTTCACATGTGGTTTAACGATTTATTATATATATTTTTAAGGATAAAAGAAAGCCTTGGGCAGGGTGACGTCGCACTTATTTCCAACTCGAGTGATACAGCCTGCAGGTGGCTTTGTGGGTTACATTCTTGAAAATCAGCCATTGAATCATCTCACCTGCAATTGGCTATGATGAACTGCATGACTCCCGCATGCGCATGCACGGCAAGCCAAAGACGTACAAGCACATTCCCGCTCGTGCCGATCGTTTATCGGGAACACTGGCTGCGAGATTTATATCGCATACGCGCATATCTTATCCTCCGTGAGTACCTACTACGGCTGCCACCTCTGTAAGCTATACAAAAACAACCTGGGACGTATCACGGGAATGTCTCACGCTACCGGAAGAGTGGAGAACTATATGTTAATGCATTGTCTTGAGTGGTGTGTTATTATGGAAGAGGCATAAATAGCGACTTTATTTTCCCCAGAGAAGACATAGATTTCGCAGGATAGTGACCACAAAAAGAAGACAATCCTGTAAAAACCAGGACAGGTGATGTCGTGGTGAAGGATCATTGCTCAAGTCCGAGTGAAAACCATGTGACTTTGATATTCAAGATGAAAATGGGGTTCTAAGTGTCCAATATGCATGTAAAATTACTGAATAGCCTAACCCTGAATAAAGTGACAAATTATTGTAAAGTACACTTGAAATAATTATATTCTTTGATCCAAGTAAAATTTCGATTGAGAAAGCTGATGTTTAAAAATCCATATAAATCTATGCCCAAATAAAACCACTGTAAAAACATGGGGCATTATATGCTATCTTCTCAAGGAACATTATTTCCTCTGCTGCCAGTAGAAAACAAACATGTCAATGATTTGACAAGTTGGGAAAAATCGTGCATTTACATGGATTCTGCAATGCTTTGCAACTTGCATTTGTCTTCGGACGTAATGTTTTAATGATCAGGATGTAAGCTGACGAGTAGCTGTCAGGGAAAACGCGCTTTCATACTTGCTTATATGGTAGTCTTTTTTTGCTCTGGATTTCATCTCCCAAGTTTTGGCTGGTTTTCTTTGGGGTTAAGTCCTTAATAGAAACACAACTTTAAACAAATGTTTTGTTCCAATTCTATCATTATCGTGTGCCCTCCTGTTTCAGAGAGAGACACAGACAGTCGGACAGATAGACATAGAATGCATGGAGGCTTTCAACCCTTAGATGCAAAGTAATAAACATGCCAGAGCTGTGAAGCTGGCATACCCAAGTCGGCTCCTTTTACGCAGCACTTTCCCACCCACTGTTTGCAAAGAGGGCTTTTTGACCGTGACCCAGCCAAAGCAATTAGTGACGCACATAGCCATGAGCGGACTCGGTGAAGGGGACTGGTGGTAATCCATCGGTACCTTGACATCCGTCGAGTCCCCGTAGCGGACGTTCTTAAACTTGCTGGCAGGGTCCACGCTGTCCGAGTAGTTGTAGACCTTCAGGAGGCGCTCCGCCAGCGTGGGAGAGCGGGGTAGGCTGTAGCGAGGGCCCGACGGCCCCGCCTGTGCCCCACTCTGGCTCGCGTCCACGTACGCCTTTGCCATCTCCTCTAGCACCCCCACCCCCCTCCTAGGAGGCCGAGCTCATCTGCAGGCACACAACATCACGGCGCCCCCCGCACGCCTCTTGAAAATTACGTTACCTGCGACCGCCGCCACCTCCTCCAATCTCAAGTCGCGATGGAGAAAGTCAAGCTCGAGACGAACACGCTGCACAGGCACTATGCGACGCGACAGCTGCGAACACCAAAGGATCGCCAATTAATTTCAGAGAATTTACTTTTACAAGGACAAGTGCAGCCCTGTAATTTATTTTTCACGCCACTGATGGCACATAGGACCTCCACTAAAGGGAGATCTAAAGGGAACCTTGAGTGAGTACCCTTTCGCGCTGGCGAGATGTATTTGACGAGGTGGGTGTACCCAGACTGTACCCTACCACACACGATGTCTCTATCAATCGACTGCTGTACCCATTTACACTGCTGAGTCATGGGGAGGGGGGGGGATTTTGGAAACTTGCACCGTTAATTTCGATTGTTGCGCCAGGAGAATGATTCAATCCGGTGACCTCTGGATTGCCAGTCCGGTGTGTTGCCCGTCACAGTACGGCAGAGTCCCTAGGTAGGCAGCAGTCTAAAAAGCGGTGCCGGTTCAGGTCAAAATCGTTTCTATTGAAAATGGCGTGCGAGCAGATGAACATTTGACACGTTACTATAAACCTGAAACATTGGCATTTAACTGGCTGAGGCAGTTACCACAACATATCTGGGAATATTAGTTCTGACACCAGAAATAATAATGAACAATTATCATAATTAATCACAGATTCATCAATCCACTGCTGGATGAAGGTCATCTCATGTTAATCTCAGTCATGGTGGGGGAGGTGACCTTACTTCACCACGCTGCTCAGTGTTATCCATGGCCAGGAATTAAACTGTGGTGACTGTGGTTTGTGACTGCAATGCATTAACTCCTTGCGCCCACGTTTTCCCCGCAAGGATGTAATACAATGTTAAACTTCAGTGGCGTAAACGGCTTCGCACAGAGATTATAATTTTGAGCGTGCAAGGAATGGTGAACCAAATAGCAGCTGTTCGTCCACAAATCCTACCGTGCACTCTTCTTGCAAAACCCACGATTACACATATGTACATTTTATCAACTTTCCAAGTGCAAAGCAATGTCTACAATAGAGATATTCTTTCTCATTATCAAGCAAAAGGTAGCCAATTTTCACGACGGCCGCACCGAATAATGGTCAGAAGCTTGCAACGATAACTAGCATCACACGGTGGATATATTACAAGCTGTCCGCATTCGTCTCCACTGTACTCTTTAATTCTAGAACGATGTAATGCCCAAACAACACACACACACAGCAATTGAATAATGCACTTCCATCTGGTTCCATTCATAAAAAAAAACCTTTCACATCCAATCAGAAATGTTAACGTGTTACGCCGTGCAATGCGCTAGTCACAGCAATGGGACTTATCGCTGTTGTTACAATCTCAGACGCCGAGGCGTGCAGAGGAATCAGTTACACGGCGCTTGCAGAGACAGGTAGAGAAACAGGAAAGCCCTGTTTGCATAGTTGCAAGTGTTCAACAAACAACGGGCACTGCTACTGTACTGCGACAAACATTACGCGAGCAGTGAACAACGCTTCTTCGCCGTGCAATTTTATAGCACTGTACCGTGAGGCCACGTGTACAGGACAGCAGAACACACATATAACCCATCTTTCTCTTAACAATCTATTTTAAGGGAATTCAACGGCAGCGGTCCAAACAATGGCACGTACTGTACTTCTGTCGACTGTGCGCGTTCAACGGAGGCGTGTAAAAAAATGAAATAAATTGAGCCGTTAAAAGATGGGAAGTTTTAAAGCGCGGACTTCAATTCCGCGGTGTAAAAAAATAAAATAAGTGGGCAGTAGTTGGGAGTGGGGGGGTCGTAACCCGTCCAACACAAACACGGGGCCGGAAAGCAAAACCCGGCGTGCTCCCTCCAGCACAAACACACGCGGATGGACGGACACGGATGGACGGACACAGACACACGGGGATGGACACAGACACACGAGGATGGACACAGACACACGAGGATGGACAAAAACACGGAGATGGACACAGACACACGGAGATGGACACAGACACACGGAGATGGACACAGACACACGGGGACGGACACAGACACACGGGGATAGACACAGACACACGGAGATGGACACAGACACACGGGGATAGACACAGACACACGGGGATAGACACAGACACACGGGGACGGACACAGACACACGGAGATGGACACAGACACACGGAGAAGGACACAGACACACGCGGGGCACCTGCGCCACGCCGAGATTCCATTTGCATTTCCTCCTCATTTTGTCCACCGCATTTCGAAACGAGCCCCCCCCCGCACCCCAGTGAAAATGTTACTTTCAATCGATCGCAATGCACGCAAATGAACGCACAACGGCCTGCTGTGACGAATTGCAACGGGCGTCACTTAGCAGGACGGAAAGGTAAAGGCGCGGCCCTGCAATTGCTTTCTCACGCCACTGCTCCGTCAAGGGCATCCGGTGGAGCAGGGGTCGGCAACCTGCAGCCTCTGCACGGACTGTAGGAGCAAGTGCGCCTAGCGAACACCTATGAAGGCCGGGAGGACACACGAGGGGGGTTGGGAGGCCAGCACCACGCCCCGGCCGCCTTTGTCTCCCGAGTGGCGATGTTTACACACCGCACCAGGTACTCATTTGAGGCGGAGTCGACCTAGGGGAGGCCCAGGACCGGTTCAGATGATCGTCGCTGGTGTTGGCCGTGAGCGGGAATCGGGTCACCACCACACGTTACACACACACACCCCCCGGACAACTCTGTCGCTGCATGCGGTACATGCAGTGATAAAAGTGACTGAGCGTACAGTATATGAATTAGAAACACAACTTTGCCTGCCTGGTCAAATGTGTTCCCCTCCCAGTAATCGATTATGGCTCAAGATGCTCGCAGCCACAGGATACAAAAAAATATCCTCCCGGCCGTTCCTAAATCGTAGGCCTGATGTGGCTGCGGACCGCATTATTGTCAGTTGTGGGTAGGGGTACAGCCTCGAAGACCTAAGGTTTCTGTGTATTTTTGTTGAATGCCAATTAAATGCTGAACGTAAAAGTTTGATTTGCTGAATGAAAATGTGGTGTCAGCAGCGAATGACTCTGGAAAATAAAGAACTGAGCGTCGGGCCCAATTTGTCAATGACTTTATGTTGTTGTAGCACACAGCTCAATACGGTACACCATGTGTAGTACACACCAAGTGAATAACTCGTATGTTCGTAAGCAGCTCTATTAATATGACCACATCCCATACAATGAGGCTTAACTTCCACAGCACATTACGCCTGGTGAGAGCAGGCCGCTTCCACATCGATGATACTAAAATGTTCTCCTGAACCCAATGCTCACACAGACGTGTACTTTGCTGGATTACGCTGGCATTATTATCCCCACATCGCCAAATCATCCGTGCTTGCGCTTTATGGCTGTGGCCGCTCATCTCCTCTGTGATCGTACATCCAATCCGCCCGTTAATCTCGGCGGCCGGTGGCAGTGACAGACAGGGAGCCACGTGCATCGCTCGTCATGTCCTTGTCCAGGCCGTGCCGCAGCCAGCCTCCAGACCAGGAAATCGAGGGATATTTACATACAGTGGGGGAAAAAAGTATTTGATCCCCTGCTGATTTTGTACGTTTGCCCACTGACAAAGAAATGATCAGTCTATAATTTTAATGGTAGGTTTATTTGAACAGTGAGAGACAGACTAACAACAACAAAATCCAGAAAAACGCATGTCAAAAATGTTATAAAATGATTTGCATTTTAATGAGGGAAATAAGTATTTGACCCCCTCTCAATCAGAAAGATTTCTGGCTCCCAAGGGTATTTTATACAGGTAACGAGCTGAGATTAGGAGCACTCTTAAAGAGTGTGCTCCTAATCTCAGCTCGTTACCTGTATAAAAGACACCTGTTCACAGAAGCAATCAATCAATCAGATTCCAAACTCTCCACCAGGGCCAAGACCAAAGAGTTATCCAAGGATGTCAGAGACACGATTGTAGACCTACACAAGGCTAGAATGGGCTACAAGACCATTGCCAAGCAGCTTGATGAGGTGACAACAGTTGGTGCCATTATTTGCAAATGGAAGAAACACAAAAGAACTGTCAATCTCCCTCGGCCTGGGGCTCCATGCAAGATCCTCGTGGAGTTGCAATGATCATGAGAACGGTGAGGAATCAGCCCAGAACTACACGGGAGGATCTTGTCAATGATCTCAAGGCAGCTGGGACCATAGTCACCAAGAAAACAATTGGTAACACACTACGCCGTGAAGGACTGAAATCATGCATCGCCCGCAAGGTCCCCCTGCTCAAGAAAGCACATATACATTCCCGTCTGAAGTTTGCCAATGAACATCTGAATGATTCAGAGGACAACTGGGTGAAAGTGTTGTGGTCAGATGAGACCAAAATGGAGCACTTTGGCATCAACTCAACTCGCCATGTTTGGAGGAGGAGGAATGCTGCCTATCACCCGAAGAACACCATCCCCACCGTCAAACATGGAGGTGAAAACCTTATGCTTTGGGGTGTTTGTCTGCTAAGGGGACAGGACAACTTCACCGCATCAAAGCAACGATGGACGGGGCCATGTACCGACAAGTCTTGGGTGAGAACCTCCTTCTCTCAGCCAGGGCATTGAAAATGGGTCGTGGATGGGTATTCCAGCATGACAATCACCCAAAACACACGGCCAAGGCAACAAAGGAGTGGCTCAAGAAGAAGCACATTAAGGTCCTGGAGTGGCCTAGCCAGTCTCCAGACCTTAATCCAATAGAAAATATGTGGAGGGAGCTGAAGGTTCGAGTTGCCAAACGTCAGCCTCGAAACCTTAATGACTTGGAGAAGATCTGCAAAGAGGAGTGGGACAAAATTCCTCCTGAGGTGTGCTAACCTGGTGGCCAACTACAAGAAACGTCTGACCTCTGTGATTGCCAACAAGGGTTTTGCCACCAAGTACTAAGTCATGTTTTGCAGAGGGGTCAAATACGTATTTCCCTCATTAAAATGCAAATCAATTTATAAAAATTTTGACATGCGTTTTTCTGGATTTTTTTGGTTGTTATTCTGTCTCTCACTGTTCAAATAAACCTACCATTAAAATTATAGACTGATCATGTCTTTGTCAGTGGGCAAACGTACAAAATCAGCAGGGGATCAAATACTTTTTTCCCTCACTGTATCCAGCAGTTGGTAGCGAGCAGAATACAGATCTGTTACCCTGCACATTTGTTTTAATGTTTAGAAAAGATATCGTGTTCAATTGTTCTTGATGTGACCCATGCTACCCTCGTGAAAGAGGCAGTTGCTTCATGTTTCTCAGCGGCTTTATTTGGAATAAAGAGCGCAATATAACACATGTTACTTTTACAGAAGGATTTTATATGTACGTAGTGTCGCCGGTTTTTTTTCATTCATTATAAAAATCACACATGCGGCAATACACCAGGACATGAAATAACTGGAATACTATCGCGATAACAAATTTTACTTTTAAGTGTTACACAAATGCATATCGCTACAGCTGGTTGTCATAAGAAGATAAGCCTGGACTCATAGTCGCTCAACCAATCTGTCCAGCTCAGCCAAACCACTCAACCCTCCCCATTACGCTCCGCTGTGCCGAGAAGATGTTCTGGTCGATGAAATCGCTGAACATGACAAAGAATGAAACACCTGTTTCCATAAGATAACTATGCTTATACTGGCTGTGTGTACGAGAAATACTGGGGAAGCAGTAGTGTCTAAATCGACCAGGAACTGCATTAGTATTGAATACTATTTGGTCAAATGTGGCAGGAAAAGTAATGTGCTTTGAACACCATCACTCAAGAATGTGGTATCGTAATAGTTGCAGCAAAAACAATATACCCCAACTATGAATGGACTAGATCTACAATACTTCATACATGATACAGATTAGTCAGTGTGAGCACAATAAAAAGTATTACAATACAGACGGAGTATGTTTTTACTGGTGATTCGATGAATTGTCACGATTCAGCGGCATGATTCCATTTGAGAATAGATTATTTATTCAACATTGCGGCGAATGGTAGCGCCTCGAGTGGTCCATAAATTGAGTTTATTACAGTAAGGAATACTGACTGCTGTTGTTCTAATGCTTAGCATTCTGGACCTGCAGTCAATAAATTGCGGGTTCAATTCAACCTCCGGGCACGGCAGTTGAAACAATGGGGCAAGTTTCTGAAATCCCTCCAACTCTATATCCAGCAGTATCAATTATCGTGTGTGGTGGTGTAAAAGCGTGGGTACTACCACGTCTTCCAAGACGTCTGGCCATCCTGGAAGAGCAGACCAAAATACCGCCAGAGCTTCCACTAGAGGAGGACCTTACGCCGGCAATGGCGTGGACATGAAATTTCAGGGCTGCACCTTTAGATTTTTATTATCGTGCTGTTGGCCATCCATTAAATAACTGGAGTAGAATTAAAACTGCACTGGCCATGGGCTAATGTTCCATAACCACATCAAAACCGTTTAACGCCCACGAAACAATGCGACTACAGTTCATCGTGTACACAACGTGAAACGAAGCAGGATGGCCCCTCTACATTTGTTACGACCAGTGGCTATTTTTCTTAGAACTACGGCACCATGAACATACCACGCTGCAATGCAAGGCGATTGGTAAAAAAAAGCCCTCCATAGTTTTGTTACAGTACAACGTCGCATACCTGACTCGTTGGAGGGAGTGAGATATCGGCAGGTAAGTGCAAAGGTCAGGGATGTGGACATCTATAGAAAATGAGTTGCACCACTGTGATTGGCACAGTTGGCTACGTACGGTACGAAGATTTTCAACATACATACAACGAATGCTGCACTGGGTGCGGGTGGTTGATTGGTCAGGGCATACATGTGAAGGTCGGATATGCGACGTTGCACATTGCATGCGATTATGAGATATTCCATTGTTGCTGCATTTTCAAAAAATGCGAAACGTCTAGAGCCTATATTCTCAATACAAATATGCAGTGACGCTGTAAAAACGTACGTGGTCCGCCAGGATTATTTTGTGCATCCACGTGGTAGCAGTTGTGTTGAGTTAATTACAGGATGGCGACAGTCCAGCAGAACGCTCAATGTGTTTTGCGGTTCATCATCATCATCATCAACCAGGATCATCAATCCATCTCTGGATGAAAGGCCCCCCAAGTCCCTACCATCGCACATTGTCCAGCGATCCAAGAGTACACCCAGAACCTGCGCACGAGCCAACGTCATTGCTCAATCTGCACGACTGTTGTCCTCCTGGGCACTTTTCCCTCCCTTGACTGCCAATCAGTAGTTTGTGGAACTCAAATAGCTAATGAGGGTTAAAAAAAAGTTAGCAACCTCGAGTCTAGAGCTCAATAATAATGTCCATCCCTTCGTCGATCCACTGCTGGATGAAGGTCTCCCCACACCGTGTTATTTAGCCATACTTCACCATGGCAGTCAGCATGGGTATGTGAAGGGGGGTGGGGCCTGGACCGTTTCAGATATCACTCGCCACATAAGTTATCCATGGGCAGGAAATGAACTCAGGTCATTGGGTTCATAGCACATTGCTGTAACCATCCCCACGACTGACAGTAATCTCGTGTGTAAGGGCGGTGATGTAAAAGTGATGTCGACATAGGCTGATGCATGAATTAGAATCAATTCTTTCACTAACAAAACATGAATTGAATAATGCGTACAGGACTCTACGATTTTCCATTCATATTCATTTTTTATTTATAATAATGGATTCTCGAGATTGATATTATTATATGCACCGTAGTCACAAATAAGCATCGAATAATGAAACTAAATCATGACAATTCATTGAATAACAGAAGGGATGAATGGTCCTTGCTGGGGCCAATATATTTCTGCCACACGGCCGTTAAAATATTCTGGGTGCAATATCAGGTAACTACAAACGGAATTTTTGAAAAACCGCAAGAAGCACATCAGGATATGAGCACACCAAAGCAGCAGCACATTGGTTACTACAAAACCAAGTTGAATTGAGGAATATAATGGCTTCCATGAGGCAAAAGCATTACGTGCAGCAGTAAACACAACAACAATGCGACCACCCAAAAAAAATCGCTGAAGGCGACAGCGTCTACAGCTTGGAAACAATGCGGCTAGACAGATACAAAACACCACGGCGGCTCCAACGAATTATAATATTAACTTCACGTTAAGAGCACCCTGCGCCACACCAGGACTCGCATGCTGCAATGTCTCTCCACGTGACTGTTTAGGTTATGGATTTTTTTAAATCAACTTCTGAAATAAAAGCCCTATCCAGAGACGCGAGGATTAAATATCCCACATTGATCGCGCGGGTTACATTTCTGTCAATGCAAAGGCTGTCTCCTGCTTTTTGGTTTTACTAACCTACAACGGTGTTTCCGGTCGAAACAATGCATGTTCCACTTAAATGCCCCTTTAAATACTGCACAAAGACAAAGGTCGCCCGTATAGCCTTTTACGAACTGTGGGGACAAGTGCTTTCTGCGAGCACCTATGAAGGTCGGTCGGCACACAACGCGGGCGGGTTGGTCCAACACCACGCCTGGTTGCCTTCGTCTCCCCCCCTCCCCCCCCCATGCTGATGTTTACACACTTCAACAGGTACTCATTTATGACGGAGTCGACTTTAGAGAGGCCTATGACATGTGCAGATATTTATTACGTTCGCTGCAAGTGGGAATCGAACTCGAGAAAAAGGTTCAACAACGTACATACATAGGGCAGTGCGCTAACCACCACGACAATACCACTTCCTACAACACGTGCACGCACACACGCACATTAAATGCACTGTACCTTAATGTGGTCACAGTGGCGACACTAAAACGTGACATGAATAATCTTGTGGGTGCACAATAGTGCACAGTCACCACAGGAACTGATCTACTCACAAAACCACTGACAAGACTAAATGTTGCATTAGCAATCAAAAGCTTGTGCACACAGAACGGTAACACTATTGTAGTTAATGCCCTTTTATCATGATTAACAAGGGGAATACGTTACAGGATAAGCTTTTCACACGATACAAAGTGTCCGTGTTAAACTTAATTCGATCATGAAAATCAAGATATATTCATGCGCCTGAACAAGGTTTTCAATCGGTGAATACTACCCGCTGTGACAAAGTTTACCAAAAACACGGTCACTGGCAAAGAAAATTAAACAAAATCTAAAAACGTACACAAAGGAAAATGGAGAGGCGCATGCTTTGAATTACCCTGAGAGCCAGAAAGAGGCCCATATGAATCAGCGAAGAAAAACACGAATCAGGAGACGTAGGGACTGCTGTGGCAAAGTGGCCTTGGGCAGAACTCATTGTAACTACAAGGGATTGATGGCCGACGGAATGGAAGAAAAGGGAGGGAACATACTAAGGGGGGTGTGATAGACCGCGCAATCAAATCTTAGTTGAAGCGCAGCTCATGATTATGATGTGGATGACAAATCTCGCTTTCCTAAAGCATTCTTACAGTAAAGCAATGTCTGCGAGGCCATCCAAGGTTAGGGAACGTATAAGAAAAGGTGAGTGGGCTACGTGAGTTTAACACGCTATCCTCGAGACAGTCTGGTCCCTTCACCTGATGAAGGCCGCTTGTGTTGTGGCCGAAACGTCGTGATTTTTTTTGTTTTGCCTACGTGACTTTACCGAATAGAACCAAAGAGTAATATCATGCATATAGCTTTTTGGGTTAGATCGCGTAAATATAAATGTGTCGTTAAACCAGCCACCACCCGACACGGACAATTAGTAATGTTTGTCATGTAAATAGAACATGCCAATTCATTACTAGTACAGCACACCGGTGTTGGAAAGCAAATCCACAACATTTACAATCTGAGTACGACGTTTCGCCAGTAATTACAGCTAGCATCATCATAGCGGACAGCCAGATTTGTGACAAACCTTACTAATTGGCTGTGTCGGGTGGTGGCGGGTTTAACGATACATATATAATTACGCAAACTATCCCAAAAAAACTATTATGGGCTACATGAGCATACACACCTATCCAAGATGCCCATGGTATTATTTGGCGTACAGTGGAAAATCCTCATGTCAGTGAACGGGTTTTGAAAATTCACTAAACATTATTTCTTGGCCCCAATATGAAATCATATTAAAAAAATGTCAGTAGCAGTCTGCATAAGTAAGCCAAAGGTAAACAATAATCCCTAAAGTATTTATGCATTTAATAAAAAAACTACATTCGAACATGAAAGGGCCTATTGTGTTCTAGTCTTTCTGTGCGGCGCATAACAAGACTTGAAGTTTACGCGTGACTTTACAGAAATATTCTATAAGCTCGTTTTTCTAAGTGGTTTACTAAATCATAAAATGACAAGACTAACAATGAATTTTCTGGCAATGCAACATTTTCTGGGAAATGCATTTATTGGACAAAACACTCTGACATCGCCGTAATAATAATTTGTAAAAAGTGAACATAGTTTATAAAATAGTCAAGGCAAAAACTTGGATTTCCAGCTGCAGCCTCGCACCCTGGGGATAATGCTTCCAACGCCGAGTGGCCGAGCCGTGGCCTGTCCGGGACATGCCGGGGGTAACGCACAAATCCCAGAATCAGCCTCCCGGGGGGACCAACTCACCGCACCGACATTCCTTCACGCGGCGTGCACGCGAGAGAGGGCTGCGCCCTTCCGTCTTTAATAATTACAACAGAAGCCCCGCGTCGGGGCCCGGGCGTGCTCCGCGAGGCGAGTTCGCAAGCGCCCTGCTCCAACCCTCTTTGGATGGCCTCGAGAAAAAAATGATTACATAAGCAAGACCGCCGAGTTAAGCACTTGTGGACAATTTGTGAGTGATTCACGTTGCAAAGTTTATCCCATGACAGAATTCCCCAGATTAAAAAAAAAAGTTTTTTTCCCCCTCCCACAATATTATAGAAAAATGTCGGGGGGTGGGTCAAATAATCCGAAGCATACACTGTCTTCCAGAAGACCTCATAATCTCGGTTGTTTAGAATCATCTTCCGGAATGCGGTTATCCATAGAAATACATTCCCAAGCAGAGGACTGAAAACACCACCAGAAGTTCAGGATAGTCTTCCAGAAGACATCTCTCCCCGTTTAAAGCTGCACATTCATAATCATTTTCTGAAAGAAGGCTCTCCTTAGTACCTTATTTTCAAATGACCTCGAAGTTTGTCTTACTTTCCCAAGCGTCTTATCATGCTGAGAACTAGCATGTGGGAATGCTATAAATGTAGGGTTTTTTTTACAATGTATGCTCCCTGCACTGTTAGGCAATACCCTGAATCTCCAGAGCTGCATAGCTGAAGCCCTTTATCATGCACGGTTGTTACAGAGCTGCGAAATACAGCAGTGTGGGTCCAACACTCTCACTCAAATGTTTTCCGAGAAGCGTCAAGTGAGAATTTGTTTTGCATCTCATCCGCTGGCCGAGAAGCTGCACCGGTGTTTACGTCACACTGGTTATCATTGCACCACCAGACATTACCACCCTCTCCATGCTGAGAATCAGCATGCTTGCACATGTTTAGGAAATAACTACTACACTGTTATGTACACACACGATGATCGACAGTCGAGAATAAAAGGACGGAATGGCAGCCAAGGAATGGAACTAGTTTAGGAGGGGCGTAGGTCCACCGAAAAGATAAAACAATGAAATCTGCTCGTGTACAGATTCTCAGTGGATTGTTACATCACTGGATCATGAGACATGGTGGCGGCTTGGGGAGGCCTTCATCCAGTGGATCGACCATGGCTGATAATGAAGACGACTAAGCTGTGGTGTTGTGTTCCAGATGGAAATGTACAAAAAAAAACAACCCAGCTTGTTTTACCATTCTCCACTGTGCTGGTGACACCGACTTGGTGAAAGGAGACCCAGAATTCGTTCAGACATCATCCGCCACGAATGTTAGCCATGGGCAGGAATCAACCTCGGGTGGTCAGGTTAACGGAGCAGTGTGCTAATCACTGCACCACTGCTCACCACTCAAAAGAAAGAGAAACAAAATTCTATAACAAGCCACGTTATATGACAATGATTTATATTGGACATGCTAATGATTTATATGGGGTGATTATTTTTGCAGAAGATTAAGAATTGGCCCGATTAACCTAAACCACATTTTTTGTTATATACTTGCTGGTGGTCTATATACAGGCCATCATTAATCTTCATTAAGTCAAATAAAAAAGCCACCTTGCATTGTACACAGCTCTATGGTAAGGAACTGCGAAGTGCCTTACATAGTATGTGTTTAACAGGAATTGGAGGAGAACCAATGTAAGCATAAAGTCAAAAGCCTTGGCACTGTCGGTACAGATGGTGCAAGGCTTTAAGTTGTAAAATGTCTCACTTGCTTAATGGTTAACACACTATACAAAAAGTCCAGAGCAGGGTACGGCAATACCGGAGTCTCTTCCCTGTGTCAGATGCCGATTGATTTTTGTTGGCCCTGAGGCAGCGTTAAAAGCACCATTTTGAGACCCCACAAATGGAATGAACCCAGAAAGGCTTTGGTATTATCCTGATTATAAGACATTCTGGAAAAGTAAGGCTCACCCCTAAGTTGAGCTCCATGTGAATAGATTTATAAACATTTGGCAAATGTTTGCTTTAAAATACAGATTTTCAAAAGTGTAACTATTCAGAAAATATGCTAGTAGTTCAACAGCTAATAATGCTATCAAGTTTCCAGAGTTCGACAGCCATGTCCGGGAATTTACCGACAAAATGACTTTGGTCTGATGAGCTGTGGGCGAGTTTTGTCGCAGACTCATGGAAATGCGTCACCCTGGGGCCAAGTGAACACCCTGAATGCAGTACGAGGCGTTCCGGAGACGAGAAACTCACACTTGCTAAGGCTGCTGCGCTGCACTGCTGCGACCGCTAATAAGCGAGTGTCACATTGTGTCATCACGCTCCCTGCAGCCATACCGAGGCGCACAAAGCATCCCAACAACCCGCCGCACAGCACCCCCCATCTCGCCCCCCCTCCCGGTCTCCAGTTTCATTTTTAGAAAGTGACGGCTTCTGTACTCCCTGCTTCAATGGGAAATCATTCCGCTCCAGCACGGCAACGCAGACGTGTTTTCCGAGGCACCGCTTTCCCTCTCGACCTCCCCCATCGTTGCGAGGTGGGGAGGTTGCGGCTCTCTCGTCTCCTCCCGTGCCAAATGTCCGAACCGCCCTCTAATCGTTGTCCATATGTCGGGCTCGCACCACTCATTGTTTGAAACCTGATTAAACGGTGATCTCACGCGCCCACCAACTGCTACGCATTATGTTCATTATAGTTTGCCCTTTTAGTGAAATGTCAACGGATTTAGGTGCACACGAACATCCCAAACAAGCACCTGATCGCCGATCCCACGGAAGAACCACCGGGATTGAATCTACCTCGAAAGCAATGGTGCACATTAAATCGAAGCCGCCTGTCTCATAGCGGATACACCTACTGTCTTCGAAAGGGGAAGAAGATGGTGCAATTGCGGAAACACCGACCAGAGCGTCGACCACATAGTGAACCACTGGAGCAATTCACTGCACATCAACTGAAGCTATTTCCTGACTAGCCTTTGTGGTCAAAGACTTTTCAGCTGCTATTCACCCAGCCGTAGAAACGATTATATTTCTTTGACACAGAATGGTGTTTGTGGGATTATGCATGTATGTGACTGCTGCCAGCCTGCCTCTTACTCAATTACGCACTGCCCCTGTCACACAGCACAATGGGATAGGTCCACGTTGTGACGAGAAAGCCAAAGCACATCGCCTCAGAGATATTCCCCAATGTCGGTGATGGTCACTTACATTTCCCTCAAATATTGGACAAGAAACATTCGCCAACAGCTGAATTGTGCCCAGCCTATATAGTATCTGGACAAAGCTGTAGCAGACAAGCATTGCACGATCAAGGCAATGGGTGGACAGGTATGACCAGGGACATACACATACAGAATCTTTGTTTATCCTGGAGAAACCCGATGAGTCATTTCAGCTCTTCTTCACAGATGTCCTGTAGGGGCGGGTCAGAAAGTTACAACAACAAACAATACAAAAAACCGATAGGAGTGCAAAGTATAGGAAAGGTAAGTAAATCACAATAAATACTGTATATTAAAACTTTTTTTTATTTTACCAGGTAAAGCCCACTGACCTGTTAGTTCGTTTTCAGAAGCAACTAGGCCACAAATGACAGCTCAGCGACGTAGTTCATCATGTGGAAATGTAAAGCAGCCAAATAATCTAAACACAAACTGTTGGGGCAAGTGCAATTCGTGATAACTTATGATGGTGGTGGGGGTGTGGCCAGTATCTTTGTCTCCCCAGCGTTTGTGATCGCAACACCGGTTCTGGCCGAATAGTACAGGAGGGATTCATCAACCTTGGTGTCGGGTTTAATGACACATATAGGTGTACGCTATCAAACACCCAAAACAACTCTATTATGGCTTAATCAACCTGGCTGTGCTTCCCCTCGCACCTCCGATTAGCCACGGTTCGCTACGTACGGTAACGAAAGAAGCAGTTGAACACATATACACGTAGAACCTCGGGGAGGCCCAGGTCAAGTTTAGATATCATTCGCTAATGCTATTAGCCGCGATCGGTAATCAAACCTTTAGTATACATGCTTTGCACATATGCCTATTGACGCGAAAGTGCATTTAGAGACCCGTGTTCTGTTGCATAAAACACGTTAAGTATAGCTCTCAAATTACACCGACTAATTATAAACTATGCGAAACAATCGCATCAACTTTTGCAGGTTTACGCCAACTGACCACTGGGATTGCAAGGTATCGGACGAAAATAAATCGGTGCAAAACGGACAACCATGAATGAAATCAACAAAGCTGAGCAAACAATACAATGTATCACATCACATAAGTACAATAATGTATATAACAAGAACAAATATTAAAGTCAAAACCTTACAGATGTACCTTTCACGCATGTAAATTGCACAAACTAGAATCAATGGAAATTACATCCGCCCTTTCCGAAAAAGCATAAAACACAACAGCTTTGAAAAAACGACCAAAGAATAGCAACATGGTTTACGTTTTAATGCAATAAAAACGTGAATAGTTAAACCGGATACTGTAATCAAGCAGTTTACTTTATGTCATTAGATAAGACCGTTATTATAAAAGGGATTTTAAATACATCGGGTGCACTAACTCGACTTGGCTTCCTTGGCGTAAATGGAGACGACGGTTAATAAACGTTTAGCGAAATCGATCGCAACAACAAACTGGTTAACTTTCCTTACTTAACGTAAACCCAGCCCTTACATAAACCGGCTTTTCTCCCGTTCATAAATCGGTTTCACTAAAGCGGCTTTCACTTTCCTGCGGGCTCGTGGCGAAGTCGAAAATCAACATTTTTGACTGCAACCAAAAACCATTCATGCCACACCGCAGCCGTTATCACAAACATTGCAAAAACGGTGGCCCACAACAACACACATCCTCTCCGGGTTCCTTTACGCTTAATGTCTAACGAATACAAACCCGCTGCGGCTCAAACCTGTGCAAGCTGACTTGCGGCGCAGCTTGATGTGTGGCACAACTAAACACAAACCGCAGCAGTGCGATTGTGGCCGTGCACCCCAAACTATGGACCACAAAGTAAACCCAGAGGGACGCATAATGCACAGATCCGTACATATAGATACATTAACGACGAGCCACAGCCGTCTGATTGTGACCACATAACCCTTACTATATACACCATACAGTAAAGCCATATACACCATACAGTAAAGCCATATACACATGCTCATGAAGGTACGTAGGCTCCCAGACATACGTACACATTAAAGACAAGCCACAGCAGTGCGACTGTGGCCATGCGACCCAAGCTATGGCCCACAGAGTAAAAGCACTGCACGCTGCGCTCCTTCAACGGAGGAGGAATAGCAAAGCTACACGAACTCTCTCTCCTCTCTCTCACCTGAATCACTCTCGTCCTGACATCGGGCATTGAGCTCCTTGCACATACTGGCCACCGTACGCAAGCCTGTAAATAGCGAACTGGCATCTTGCGCCGGTCGCGGGGAGGGCACAGCACTGGGACCTGTCACAGTGTCACAGGGCACGGCCACCGTCAGTCGCCTTTGTGCCGCCGCGTTCATCCCCAGCAAGGGTCACAGACTTCGCCACGGGCCAATAATCAACCGCGGTGCCTGCTTTGTTGTTGCTGTTTGCTCTGCGGCGCAATGAGGGTCTTCCTACCAGCAACGTAGCAATTTCTACCGGCTCCCCCTCGAAGCATTAACGACAGCGAGCGTAACGGGCATTGTCCGAGCGAGAACGCGAGCGTCCTTCTCACCCTTCTGATGAAGCAGCAGTGCGGCGTCCTGAGCGCCACCGGCACCCCCGCCACAGACGTCGTTCGTCGTGCGCTCTCTCTCTCTACACCCCCCCCTCCCCACAACCCCCTCCCGTCCGCCTTTGTCTCCCTGCGTTCTCCAACGCGCTCCTCTCTCTCTCTCGCCTCTGCCGCTCCTCCCCAACCCGCGTCTCTCGCTTCTCGCAACCCCCCCCAACCCGATCCAAGATGGCCGCAACCAGCACTCCCGGCGGCCCCCGCGCGTCGGCGTAACGTCACCGCGCCGCCTAGCAACCGCGTTGTCATGAACGCCGCCTCTTCCCCCCCCCCATTCCTCTCTTCCCCCCCCATTCCTCTCTTCCCCAGCCCCCATTCCCGGATCACGTGACCGCAGCACGAGCGAGCTGGGTAGAACCAAGCCACAGTGCCTCCTGCCGGCACGGCCACGTTTAATAATTGCCTTTCAATATCTCGTCATCATTATATGACAATTAACCAGCCCCCCCCCCCCCATGTGATGTTAGATGCCAACTAACCAGGACCCCCATGTGATGTTAAATGCCAACTAACCAGGCTCCCCATGTGATGTTAGATACCATCTAACCAGGCTCCCCATGTGATGTTAGATACCAACTAACCAGGCTCCCCATGTGATGTTAGATACCAACTAACCAGCCCCCCCATGTGATGTTAGATGCCAACTAACCAGGCCCCCATGTGATGTTAAATGCCAACTAACCAGGCTTCCCATGTGATGTTAGATGCCAACTAACCAGGCCCCATGTGATGTTAGATGCCAACTAACCAGGCCCCCATGTGATGTTAGATGCCAACTAACCAGCCCCCCCATGTGATGTTAGATGCCAACTAACCAGGCCCCCATGTGATGTTAAATGCCAACTAACCAGGCTTCCCATGTGATGTTAGATGCCAACTAACCAGGCCCCCATGTGATGTTAGATGCCAACTAACCAGGCCCCCATGTGATGTTAGATGCCAACTAACCAGGCTCCCCATGTGATGTTAGATACCAACTAACCAGGCATCCCATGTGATGTTAGATACCAAATAACCAGGCCCCCCATGTGATGTTAGATGCCAACTAACCAGGCCCCCATGTGATTTTAGATGCCAACTAACCAGGCCCCCCATGTGATGTTAGATACCAACTAACCAGGCCCCCATGTGATGTTAGATGCCAACTAACCAGGCCCCCATGTGACGTTAGATACCAACTAACCAGGCCCCCATGTGATGTTAGATGCCATCTAACCAGGACCCCCATGTGATGTTAGATGCCAACTAACCAGGCTTCCCATGTGATGTTAGATACCAACTAACCAGGCCCCCATATGATGTTAGGTGCCATCTAACCAGGACCCCCATGTGATGTTAGATACCAACTAACCAGGCTCCCTATGTGATGTTAGATGCCAACTAACCAGGCTCCCGATGTGATGTTAGATGCCAACTAACCAGGCCCCCATGTGATGTTAGATGCCAACTAACCAGGCCCCCATGTGATGTTAGATGCCAACTAACCAGGCTCCCCATGTGATGTTAGATGCCAACTAACCAGGCTCCCCATGTGATGTTAGATGCCAATTAACCAGGCCCCCATGTGATGTTAGATGCCAACTAACCAGGCCCCCATGTGATGTTAGATGTCAACTAACCAGGCTCCCCATGTGATGTTAGATGCCAACTAACCAGGTCCCCCATGTGATGTTAGATGCCAACTAAGCAGGCCCCCATGTGATGTTAGATGTCAACTAACCAGGCCCCCATGTGATGTTAGATGCCAACTAACCAGGCTCCCCATGTGATGTTAGATGCCAACTAACCAGGTCCCCCATGTGATGTTAGATGCCAACTAAGCAGGCCCCCATGTGATGTTAGATGTCAACTAACCAGGCCCCCATGTGATGTTAGATGCCAACTAACCAGGCTCCCCATGTGATGTTAGATGCCAACTAACCAGGTCCCCCATGTGATGTTAGATGCCAACTAACCAGGCCCCCATGTGATGTTCGATGCCAACTAACCAGGTCCCCCATGTGATGTTAGATGCCAACTAACCAGGCCCCCCATGTGATGTTAGCTTTGGTCTCCCAAACTCAAATGCGTTTAGGGTTTGTCGTGTATGTTGAACTTCTTCTACACCTTACGCAGCCAATCGTGGCCATCGGAGGTACGAGGGAAGGACAACAAATTAAACACAGAAATTTGTTCTAAAGCAGTGTGTGTTAAATCTAGATTCAAATCTGCTGTTCGTGCACTCTGCCAACGCAGTATCACCAATTAATTTAGTTCATCTGAGACACACGACTTTTGGGTTCGGCCACGTCATGATATTGCCAGTCTATGTCGCGAAACCCTCCACCACCCAACATCTACAACTAAAATGTATTGTCTATACAAGCATATAATGTGTCAATTATCTTTTAAACTTAACGGTAAGTTTTGCAATGTCGGATGCTGGAAGGTTTCACGACAATCATGGTTTAACCCAAAAAAAATCGTTCTTGCCATAACTGCAAAGAGCTACGTGTTAATACTAATTTTATTATTTTATTATTCAACATATCACCTGCAAAATCCCTTGACTCTATTTATACTACACTTGTACTATGGGATAGGGTAACGACGACGCATCTTAAACCCATGGATCACAGGCTGCGGCGTGGATGCTGTACAGGAGAAATTACTTAAGGGCTCAGTGGCCTCTAGGTTTCCGCGATGTCGCTGCACCGCATTCCACGCAATAACGAGCAACAGAAAAATGTGCCCGCTTCCAAAAGTTAACAGCCAAAAATGTTTGGTATTTACTTTCTGTTAAGCTAGGACAGTGGAGGCTCTTCCCCCAGGCAACGGTGAACAAGGACTGTAATTGCAGCGCTGCAACCAACTTTTTATTTTGCCATTCCAAGTTTCATCAGGAGGGAATCATTCGGAATGAAAACAGAAACAAATTAAGCCATTCTAGATTTAAAGCTTTCGTGACTGCTAGGATCCATACTCTTTGGTTCTATTGAGTAAAGTCACGTAGGTGAAAATAAAATAACAAGCGTGATTTTTTGATATTTTATTTTTACCTACGTGACTTTACCCAATAGAACCAAAGAGTATGAAATTAAGCCATGTTGCCTTGAGAGTGATCTGCGAATGGTGTATTAAATGTGCAAGTTATCATTTTAATTTTGAGAAAACATTCGATTGATAGCATGACGGTAAAATGAGAAAGACCTTGGGGCCGAGGAACTTGTACTGAAACCAAGTAAACATGGCAATCTTGGCATGTGGTTGGAAACGTTGAACCAATGTTGACCAAACGTTCCACGTTCACTGGGTCGTGAGAATTCAAAACTAAACATCAGGCCGGGTTGTGTGACCTCACGGGCACCGTTCAATTTGTATTCTAAGGGTATCACGAGCACTGGAACACCGTACAGAGGGGGCATTTCAATTGCAGGGAAAGACGGTCGCCATTAGATCTGCAGATGATGTGGCTGATATCTAGCAGTGAAAGCCAAGGCAGCATCTAAACAAGGGTGGGCAAAGTGTGGATGTAGATTACGTTCCAAAAAGACGGGAAATAGTAAACAAAATAAACTCCGTTGTCAATAACATTGCCTTAAATTCAAAGTAACAGGTGACGTATCAGGCAATATTCCTTCTTCATAGCACATTAATAAATGCCAGTGTGTATAATGAAAGTGGGAGATTGCACTTTACGCTAAAAAGTTTAAGATTTTTTGATTAACAGTTTTGTAAATCGGCACATGAAGTTACCTAATAGTAACTATTGAGCAATATATATGCAGGTGTAGTGTGTATAATACGAATAAACTTATGAGGCACACTGTTTATTGTCTTTCTCCTCTTACACAGTCCTTAACACACAGAGGGGTATGCGGTCCCCTCACCCGATACCCTAAGGTACAGCTTCCGAACTAAGCGGGACCGACACACAGGTCTCTTGCTAACCTAAGGAGGTACAGCCTCCTGTCTTGGCGGGGACTTACGTCCACCGCTATCCTAGAGTCCTCCGGCTGGGACCTAGGGGAGGCTACCTGACCAACCGCTGGCCCGGTGGGTCTTGACCACTGGTTACGCCGAGCCTTAGCCCAGAGAAGGGCTGGTAGGCCAGGTCCAGGGTCCTGGCCATCTTCAGCTCGGGCTTCGTGTGGGGAAGGAACTCCCTGCGCTCTGCGCGGTCACCCTTCTTATACCCGTTTGTGCCCAGGTCTAACCATACAACATACCACGTGGAACTGTCTGATTGGTTCTTACCAAACTGTGGCTACGATCCACTTCACCTCGTCTGACCCCAACCGTTATTCACACAGAGGTAACGCTGCACTGCGCCTTTGATACCTAGTGGCAATGCAGGTTACCGAACAGTGAGTAGTTAGCGCCTCTACACAGGTTAGCAAAGCGTGGATGGCAGATAAAATATCAAGATGGGGGAAACAGACAAGTCTTAACAAGGATACAGTGAATTGATTTAAGCAGTTTAATAAAGCAAGTAAATGCCGTCTGGAAAAGCCTATAGGGTCTTGTTTAAAGCAGGGAATACAAAATTCAGGGGTGGGGGGGGGCAGTTAATGGCAAACGTACCAATAGTTTATAAAATGCTTAATAGGATATTCTACGTCGATTGTGGACTTTGCTGCAGCTCAACATGCTTGAGCTATGGAGGAAACGCTCTACACGCAATTGTACCAAGTGTTGTACAATGACGACTTCTAAAGTAAAAGGGGAAGTCCGGGTCTCCCACCTCGTCGGTTTAAGACCACGGCATATTGGACCACGAAATGCCCTTGGCAAATCAATGATGAACATTTAACAAGTTATGCGCACTCGACCTTTATGGGTTATTAGAGCGGTGGGGTGAACAGGAACGTCGAGTTTAACTTAAGTCCTTCGTTAATACTCCACCGAATGGACTAACCAACAAAGGGAATTTTTTTTACCAATGTCAGTAATGTTTGAGGTCCCCAACTCATTCTTGGTTCTTTCGGTAGTCACGTAGAAAACAATAAAATTCTCACTTTTCGATTGCAACAAGCAATCAGGTGTGAAAACCACAGCAGTCATTTAAGATTTAGACGAAATTTAGTTCCAAGACGTCAACTCGGCACCGTTGAAGTCTTAGCACAAACGCAGTTCATGACAATTAGGGAAACGTTGGACAGAAGCAAACCGACCTGAAGATTTGGACTGGCATAAGTTGTGCACAACTTGGTTTGATGCAGCCTTGGAAACTGATGTAAAATCTTGCATTAGGATCCATGGAGTGCCGTGGACACTATTACTAGATGAATGGTAATGTATAGAATCCCTTGCCCAATGCAGATGGTCTCTTCACGTTCGACAGGTCTGGCAGAGCGGATTGCGATTCCTATGCCGATAGCGCATCCCGGTGGCGAGTTTATGAATAGCATTAAGCACCCCAACCACTTCGGGGTTGCCACCGCATAAAAGCCTCTTATGGCTATATGGACTGCAAAATGCAAGAAATTAAATTAACCTTACTTTGGTTCTATTCGGTAAAGTCACGTAGGTAAAAATAAAATAACAAAATATCACGTTTCAGCCACAACACGTGGCCTTCATCAGGTGAAGGGACTGGACTGTCCAGAGGACAGCGTCGGAGTGAAGACAGCAAGCCCAGGTCGCGTCCTTTAAGCTGTGGGAGGAAACAAAAAACGCCTTGACAAAGGGATTAGCATAAAATGTACTGGACCGGCACGGTGGGGGGGTAGTTTACATGTTGGTGTGAAGGGAAATAAGCTGCTGTGAAAGTTTGGAATACCACTACTTGAATATACTGTACCATTGAAAATTAGTGTTTGGTTTGATTTAGAACATCTTTCCAATGATTGCTTAATTTGAAACCATCCTCTCGGTTGAAATTGTCTGTAAATCTGAATTGCCTCGGACACATCTCTGATAAAAACCCGTGGGTTTGCAAAGAACCTTGGTATCGGAGAAAAATATATCGTGATCACCCACAGCGTTGTGATCCGTGTTTCAAATCTGATTTGTGCTCGCGAATTCGGTTACATTCCCATGAGGTCTATGTACATGCCATAGAGCGCTAAAACTTGATTCGATGCAGGCCTCAAAGTACAGGGTCCGTACAACCTGCTTGTCTGCTTAAATTGACACACAACCACCCATTGTTTTAACCCTTAAACCGTACTCTATACAATTAACAAAAGACTTCCAACTCGGCGCTACTGTAACAATTTCCGAAAGAAACCCCTGTACAAAAGGTTGAAAAAATGGCAGACCTAATAACCATCTGCAAAAGATCGGCACTCCATTGTTCGATGGACTATAGTTTTTAACTCTCACATGGCAATATCACACTGGAGCACATTTTATTGACTCCATCTACACGACCAGTTTCCTGGCAACATTTAACACCACACAGCAACAAAAGACACGTTCAACTGCAATGTTTATTACTTTAATGTGCGTCACAAATGCTGGACAATCTTTTCCTTCTGTGATGTTTCCACTGCATTTTGATCAACATCATCTTTTCAGCAACTAATAAACTGTGCAGGTTACTCAAAGAAATTAAAAGCGCTTGCATTAAGCACAAAGATGGTGGTCCGCTGAAGGTAATGAAAGACGATGGTCCTCTTCTGGTGACATCTTGGGTGGATTGACAGGCGATTCATTTCGCTTTGCCGGTGGCCTTCTGGGCGGACTTTGTGACTTTCCCAGTTGTTGCAGCCTTCTTCTCGACGGCCTTGATGACACCAACAGCCACCGTCTGCCTCATGTCACGCACGGCAAAGCGCCCTGGAAGACAAAAAAAATCGTCATTCAATGTGCCCTCGAAATTACAGCTGCAACCACTGAAATGTTACGCATAATCCATTAAGTTTTTAAAATGTACGTTCATAAACTACTTGGGTTAACTCTAGTCATCTCTCAAGACTACTTACCCAGGGGTGGGTAGTCGGAGAAGCTCTCCACGCACATGGGTTTGCCAGGAACCATGTCAACCATGGCGGCATCCCCAGACTTCAGGAACTTGGGGTTGTCCTCAAGCTTCTTGCCCGAGCGACGGTCGATCTTCTCCTTCAGTTCAGCGAACTTGCAAGCAATGTGGGCAGTGTGGCAGTCAACCACAGGCGAGTAGCCAGCATTGATCTGGCCAGGGTGGTTCAGCACAATCACCTGCACAAAAACAGTAATACGATTTTCATTATCGTTCACATTCCACACATGTTCAATACATTTAACGAGTCGGCAAAGATGCCTCAGAATTGTACGACATAACAATGTTCCCTTGGTTACTCAGTGCTATATACATACAAGAGTTGTGGCATATTAATGGCAAGCCCAAGGCCCGTCAAGAATGGCCAAAGTAATTCCTAAGAAATTAGATGTGCTGGGAGGTAAAGTGTATGGACGAAAAAAAAGCCGGTGGGTCAATGTAGAGGTTGACAGCGAGACTCACTTAAGTTCGCAACAGGGAAAACGCATTTGTTCATCTACCCTCAGCTTTGACGACGGACAAGTGGTTTACCTGGGCGGTGAAGACGCCAGCCTCCATGGGCGGGTCGTTCTTGCTGTCACCAGCAACGTTGCCTCGACGCACATCCTTGACGGACACGTTCTTGACGTTGAAGCCAACGTTGTCGCCGGGAACGGCCTCTGTGAGAGCCTCGTGGTGCATTTCCACAGACTTGACCTCAGTGGTGACGTTCACGGGAGCAAAGGTCACCACCATGCCGGGCTTCAGGACACCAGTCTCAACACGACCCACGGGCACTGTCCCAATACCTGGGGAGGAAAAAAAGGAATTAAGAATCTAAGCATTTTCAAAATACAGTAAATTGAATTATCCCCAGGCACAACCTCCGCAATGAGATAACGTCCTTAACATACCGCCAATTTTGTAGACATCCTGGAGGGGCAGGCGGAGGGGCTTGTCGGTGGGGCGGCTCGGGGGCAGGATGGCATCCAGAGCCTCCAGGAGAGTGGTGCCGGAAGCATTGCCATCCTTGCGCTCGACCTTCCATCCCTTGAACCACGGCATCTATTTTCGGTGTACAAAAACCACAGTAAGAGTACATTCTTGAAAACTTCTGGCACGATAAAAAAATGGGACAGTTATCCTTTGTACAAAACAAAAAGCAAATAGAAAATTTACAGAAGAAATTAAATTACGTTGGTGCTGGCTTCCAGCATGTTGTCCCCATGCCAGCCGGAGATGGGCACAAAGCCCACGGCGGCCGGGTTGTAGCCGATCTTCTTGATGTAGGTGCCGACTTCCTTGACGATCTCGTTGTAACGGTCGGAGCTGTAGGGGGGCTCGGTGGAGTCCATCTTGTTGATGCCGACGATGAGCTGCTTCACACCCAGGGTGTAGGCGAGCAGGGCGTGCTCACGGGTCTGGCCGTTCTTCGAGATACCGGCCTCAAACTCACCTACTCCGGCCGCAACGATCAAGACGGCGCAGTCAGCCTGAAATAATTAAGGGCACAATAAAATGTAAACATTAACACTTGGTTACATTTCAAGACCTATTTTGTTTCAATACCCATATATGATTACGAGTCTTCCACAAAAATATTTTATGGCTTAACAGTGTGACAATCCACAACTAGATGATGGCTCCTCACCATCATGTCCAATTACACACCACTGGTCAGTGCAGTTTAAAGGCAAGAGGGATATCAGGTACAATGGATTTTGCTGCACTGCCATATGCAGCTCACACCACCCAACCACAGCCTTCAATGCTGTGCATGGTCACCCATTGTAGCACAGGCTCAAGCTTGCCCTCTAACTTCAGAGACCTGATGACATCTGGCACATTGCCGATTGTTAGGCCGTTGGGCATCAATAAACGAATATTAAAGGTTTAAAAAGTGTGAACATTCAGGCAAATGAGTGGCTGTGCACTGGTGTCACAATCCTACCTGCGATGTCCCGGTGATCATGTTCTTGATGAAGTCCCTGTGGCCAGGAGCGTCGATGATGGTGACGTAGTACTTCTGGGTCTCGAACTTCCACAGAGAGATGTCAATGGTGATACCACGCTCACGCTCGGCCTTCAGCTTGTCCAGCACCCAGGCGTACTTGAAGGAGCCCTTGCCCATCTATAAAACAAAGGTCATAAAAAAATGCTGAGGTACACTTAACATGTTAATACAAATTGCACAAGTCCTCCAAACTGCATGCTCACACCACTGACGAAGGCCTTACTAGAGGAATCTCAAGCGCACCTCTTATTTGGCCAGCTCTTCCACACTAATCAGGTATCTTGGAGCAGATGGGGAGGACCCACTTTATGCAACCACGCAATTGACCTGCCGATGTGGTGTACCAATTAGTTGAAACAGGTGGTAGTTAAAAACATGGCCATAGTTGAAACTGAAGCCAGGAGATAACCGAATCGGCAACATGGATTGCAAGTCGTGTGCTAAACATTACACAACAGCACCCCTACAAAATATTTTAAGACTGGTCGAGTACATGTGTGTGCATACAACTACTGAGCAGGGGGCACAGGTCACGTACCTCAGCGGCCTCCTTCTCGAACTTCTCAATGGTACGCTTGTCAATGCCGCCACACTTGTAGATGAGATGGCCGGTACTGGTGGATTTCCCAGAGTCGACATGGCCAATGACGACGATGTTAATGTGAGTCTTTTCCTTGCCCATGATGGATGGAGGTGGTTGCCTAGGCCGTCAGCAAATGTGAACGCTGTTGATGACAAAAGGGAAAAAGCACGTCAGCCAAAAATGTCCTTATAAAAGGGTCAGAGAACATGCAGCCATTAGCAAGTTGGATTAAATGTTAGATTTTCACTGACTGAAGTGAAACGCCAGCAACAAGCACCCAAACCCTTTTCACAACCATTCCAAACACTGCAACTACAAACATGCAATGGTTTCAACACTGGCTCTCGTAAAAAGGCACGCTTTGTATTGTCAGCCATATTCCGCACGTTAGCAATTACGGGTAGACAAGTTTTTGAGAAAAAAAGCTGGAGACTGTGGTAATAAGATTAAAAGGCTGGGAAAAAGGAGAGATTAAGCCCTGGAGCAAGAGCAGCGGCTAGGAAAGCCATAGGCAGGGCCAATGTAGCATCGTGAAGAAATTAGGGTAGTGGTGCGCTATGGGGGGAAGCTAGGGAAAAAGCCAACGCGAGGAGTGGCTGCGGGGGAGAACCAGGAGGGAGTTAAAAGACTTAAATGATCGTTAAGAACCAGCAGTACCTCGACAGGAGACCTAAATTAAAACGAGGGAGCAATGAGGGGGGAGCAAGAGGCAGAAAAGGAGACGCCATGAGCGATAAGGGGCTTGTAATTCGCAAACGTAGTTAGTGCTGGTATCATCGAAAAACAACTCGCCAAAGTATTCAATCGATAATATACGCAAGCAATCGTGCCCCCTCCTCGTCCACAAACTACAAAAACTTGTAAAAATAACTTTCTACAATATTGTCTCCTAGACTTGGCAAGGAATCTTGGCTAAATTAGGGGGGGGGGGGGAGGACGCAGCCATACGGATGAGAGCGGCAAGATCACGCCGTGTGAGCCATATGGAGCCGGCAGGGTGGGGGGGTCTGTAAAGATGTCTGGCAAATTAGTCACGAGAGAGCGTTCAAGAGGCAAAGGGGGAACTAGTAACGAGCAGAGGAGGGGGGCGAAGCAGAGCAGGATCACGAGGGAGTCGTGCGAAGCAGCCAAAGACGTGACAACCAACAACCAAGAGATTAGTAAAGACGCCAGCCGGGGGGGGGGGGGGGTGGGAGGTTGGTAGCCGCAGCAGAGTCTAAGGAGGCAGAGTAAACCAAATAAAGGGAGCCGTAAAAGCAGACGAGAGGAGCGAGAGAGCAGTGGGGGCGGGGGTGTACAGGAGCCGGGCCGCCATGTTACACCGCGACAAAATGGCGCCGCTACGTGGAGCCTCCATCCCCGCCCCGACACCCCCCACACCGCCCCCTCCTAGCATTGCCAAGAGTCCCCCCGAGACAGTGGGGGGCCTCCCCCCACGACGATAAACCGGGGGAGGCTCCCCTCCCCCCCAACCATCGTTTTTCTCGTCGTCTCCTGCTCGGTAAGGCCCCGGCCACAGCGTGGAAGGCGCCTTCCACCCACCCGGCTCCTTTCTCCCAACCCCTCAACCACCACCAGCCCCCCCCCCCCAACGGTCTCCGCTTTTGTTAAATTATAAAGGGGGCATACGAAACGATTGAATTATATACCGACCTGAAAGCAGCAATTTACAAAGATAATCGATTAAAAGTTAGACAAACGACACGCGGGATTGCGTCATTGACCGGCTGAGCGCGCCGGCATCTTTGCCAGGCCTTGCTTTGTAACCAAATAAAAAACCGTGAAAATATAAAAAAAAATCCAAAAGTAGTTTAAACCACTCGCCTTTACAGCACGATGGTGCAGGCGGGAGAACACCAAACGAATAAAAAGGAACTATATATCGCTCTGTAGCCAACCACGACCGGTGTAGGCCTATAAAGACTTTCCAAGTGTATCCCGGCCTCGCCACACAAAACCCGAACCACTCAAAACCGCGACACAAATAACCCACCCAAGCGTCGAAAAATATCGCGAACTAACACCGCGGCGCGACACCACAACATCACCCGCGTCAAAGTAACACAATTTCTCAGACGGATGGCCAAAGAAAGTGCGAGATCTTAAACGGATTTCTTTGTGTTACCCCACGCGAGAAGCCGGCAAAAGCGATGGAGGGCCGCGTCGAGACGAAACCCACCTAAGGATGCCACAAGCGAAAGAGGGAGGCGGTCGGCGTGTCACGTGATTATATAAGCTCCGGTGGGGGGGGGGTCGGGCTAATGACGTCATCTGCCGCAAGACCCCCCCCGCCCCCCCCACCACCACCCCCCACCCACTACCCCCCCACCCACCACCCCACGCACACTCCCCAACCCCGCTTCAAATTGCTCCCGTCTGGATCGATTTCCAATTGGACGCAGAGACTCGATTCGCCCGTAATGAATTATCAACGAGGTCATTTATCGAGGTGGATGGAAGGCACGAGATGGCCGCCGAGGAGGCGGCGGAACTCGACGGCGAGGATGCAGGACCCGGAGACGTCGCAAGCGAAACGCGTACGAAATAGAAATCGACGTATCGGAATCGATTCTAAAACGTGAAATTGAATCGCCATGTGGTCATATCCAATTCTTCGGTTTCACATCCTCATTCATCATCGGCTATGGTCTGTCCACTGCTGGCTGAAGACCTGACCCACGCCGCTCCCCAGCGTTACCTCCCCTCCGTCTCTTCTGCACAGACGGATTCGTTTTGCTCCGTCTCCACGGCAGTCGGGGGGGACGGATTACTGTTACTTGGCCATTTAAAGTATGCACCGACTAACCGATTCCCGCGCGCACACAAACACGCGCGCATCGAATCGTTCGACAATACGTCAACCGTTTCGGTTGTTCGTACGGGGCCCCGCCATATGAATGTGGAATTGTCACCACTGGGCAAAGGGCTGCAAAAGTTGGAGATGAGCACTGCCTCAATGCGCATTTGGAGCAGGAAATCGGTTTACACCGTGGGATAAAACCTCAGCAGGTTTCGTCGAGTTAAAGGTTCTGATTCTGAATATAACAGGCGACGTTTCGAACAATGGCCCTTCATGGCACGTAAGAGGCCAGAGATTAGAGCGAATACGATTAGTTTGTGTGCACTTTACACCTTGGGGCCCGATAAATATTTGTTTTTGATTAACATATGTATAGTTACCCAAGAGCAGCTATTGAACGCCACACCAATTAAATAAAAGCACGTTTCTAAATAAACTAATGATATCGCTCAAGGTAAAATTAAACGTTGCTGAACGCTGCATCGCCGAATAAGTTTGACCATGCTCAAACACCGCCGATTGCAGAAAAAGTTACAAAACAAAATGGGAATTATTTTCAAGATTTTCAGAAGACCGACTTCATCATAATGTCCAGTGGGAGTGACCGGCTTGAAAAGTTATTGGACAAGTGTAAAAGCGCCTCATCATAGCTCATCGGATTCCTCTAGTATAAATATAGATTCATATTTCAAGCAGAAACTTGTTTCAGTGGCTGCAAACGTTAGGGCACAGGATAAACTCTGAGCAAAACAGTGCTCATGTCACAACGGAATCCGCTAGACAATTGGAGAGACATCGGTCGGAAAGACACCCAGAAAAATAAAATCACAACAGTGTACAACACTGAAAAGTTGCCCAAAGCATCGGAGAGACACGGAGCAACGTGGATTGAACAAACGTGGAGTGTGCAACACAAACGTATAACCGCAGGTTAACGACATCAAACCATATTCTTAGTTCTTTCGGTAAAGTCACGTTGAAGGGAAACAACAAAACGTCGTGAGAATTTTTATTGCTTTATATATTTTATTATTTTGTTGTTACCCTTTTACGTGACTTCACCGAAAGAACTAAGAATATGAATTACTGCAGTCACGAAAGCTTTAAATCAAGACATCAAACCAGAGATAAACAGGGGGGGGGAGGTGGAGACTGGCGAGGACAGCTGGTGGCCAAGACACAATGACGGGGGTTGCCAAGCCATTGCACCAAGGCCGTAATTAAAATATAACATACAATGAACAATAAAAGATAAAAAGAAAAAACAGAGCAATGTAATAAATACAATACACTTAGACATTGTAAAAAAAAGGCCATCCTATGTGTTAGTGAAATTTTAAAATATTTTAGGGAGGAAATTATTTTCAAATTTATTATATTTTTTCTGGGGAGGACCCCCAGACCCCCTGGAAGATTTGGTCCCCATAAACACCGAACGTTCCCGTGACCCACCACCGAGGCGGCGGAAGGCGAGTGCATCAACTAGTTTGGTCATTACACATCTCAAGATCGTGACATAGCGACGGCTTGGGAGAGGGCTTTCATCCAGCAGTGGACCGACCCCATGCCCGGCGAGGATAACATAATGGTCGCGCCCAATTAGGAATGGAAACGAATCCCACGGGACGTGCGCATGCGGCAACTCTTCATTACATCACGGGATCGCGACGATGTTTGGTGGCCTCCCATCCAGCAGCGGATTGACCACGCCCGATGGTCGTTTAATTTCAACGAGTTGCAACTCAGCCGCAAACCCACACGCAGCATTTTGCACGCATTAAGCCTTCCGATTAGGAAGCAACCGGCATTACGCACTTCTAAATATCGACTGGAAAAAAAAACTCATTTCCTCCGCAACGGCTGTTTGTGTTTAACGTTGTCCTTCCCCCGCACCTTCCGATTAGCACGACTGGCCACGTTACGATGCGCGAAAGTTCGTCGCACGGCACGGGACGGGACACGCACACACACAACAAAGCCGCTTCACGGCAACGAAATGTTGAATCGATTCCAATGCACGCAACTACACGGAGTTTACTGGCCACCGGCGGGGAATCGTGAGCACCCCCACTGCCACCCCCCGCCGCCCAAACTGTGGTGACTCACGAGCAAGCGCAGGCACCGCCACGTGTAGCACGTGGCGGAGCGATCAGCTGTTGGCCACGTGGGCGCGGCACTCCGGGGCTCCAGCCGAGGCTGCGTATTTGTCGCTGGCCATGCGGCAGCTGTTTGCAGGACGTTTTGCACGTCGTCTTTTTCAATAATGGGTACTTTTATTTTAAACCACGCCCCAATGATCTCCCACCGCCAAAATCAAGAGCCTTTTTTTCGCGCGCACAAACCGTTTACAATATCAGAAAGCGGTAGACGCTGGGAACATAGCTGACAAAACGACCGCGTCATTCGCATTACACCGTGGGGGTGGGGCGGGTGAAGCTTACACAAGCACACTTTGATAACACGCACACCAGGCCCTGCTTTCTACCGCTCGTGGCTTGGTTTAACTCGCTGGCTAGTTAGCGAGGGGAGGGCTAGTTACTAGCGACTGGTTGCCGAGTTGGCTAGTTTATACTGCACATGGAACGTCGGTCCAAGCGCTTGGTGGCTCAGCGTTTGCGCATCTACTGGGTACGGTACTTGGTTAGCGCTAGAAAGGAAGGTTAGTTACGGCTGGTTAGCTAGTTGGTGACGGCGAGACGGTTAAGGCTACTAACAGTAACCACACATTACATAATGAAACAAGAAAATGTAAAAAAAGAGCAATGTAATACAATACACTATTAGACATTGTAAAAATAAAAGTCAACCTCATGTGTTAATGATTTTTTTATATTTTAGGCAGGAAATTCGTTTTCAAATTTAGATATTTTCTGGGGGGGGGGGGAACCTCCAAGCAGATTTGGTCCCCCCCATTGTTGACTCCATGGCTACGGCCTTGGTTAAAGGGCTACTCTCGATTGCAGCAGGCGGCCCATCCCCGTTCTTTGACCACCTATTGAGCTCACACCTCCGCACCTCCCCAATTAGCAACAATCCAGGGGGGGTAGGGGAGGGGGGGTCCTCCCAGTGCTGTACAGGTGCCCCCCCCCCCCGCCATGTGACAAGGGACTCCGGCCCTACTGGGGGCCCGAATGACCTCCCGCTATGGAAATAAAGACCGTAGCGTGTGGCGTTGTTTTTCCTCTCATCAAAAGGGGCCTTTCGACTGCAGAAACAAAGAAAACGACACCCAAGTGCAGACATTTCAATAAGCCGGCAAGTCCACAAGTATTTAATTTTTGCCCGGCTTCATTGTTCGATTATAGGCCAACCGAATTAAATTCCTTTTCCACATCACCCCACTTTCGGAACAGACAACAGCGGCACAAACATCCACAACCGCAGTAATGGATGCCCAATCGTCCTATTAATCTCGTGCCGAGGAATCGTTCACGGGAGGCAGCAAAAAGAAGTCCGAATGGACGTTATTATATTTTGTGGCGGTGAAGCCACCACGTGTACGTGCATTAGGTTATTGCATCGAATCCAGAAAGACGGCACAACATTTTGAACAATCCTTCGCAGATAGTTAATAAAAAAGCAAGATTAAGCAGAATAGCTGCCATCATCTCTCCCACTAGAAGAGATCTTTGGCTGGAGAGCAAGAACTGCACAAAGCAGCAGGGGGTGGGGGGGGGGGCAACGGGTCTGCAAAACCATTCTTCTAACTCCACCGAATTAACTACAAACCAGGGTGGGGAATTTTGCGCCATCGTTTCCATAACTCACAGGCTCGCACCGCCATCACCGTCGGCAACACCGCCACGCCGATCGAGGCCTCCCGCCTTTCTCCTCCAGCCCCTTTATACAGCAGGAGCTGAGCCAATTAACCAGGGCACACCCTGCGTAACGAAAATGCCCGATTTCACCAAACAGGTGAGCATTGTTATCACTTAGCCATCACCCTCCCCCCCGTCACACCCCCCCCCAACCCCCATCACAATTGTATGCACCTGGTTCCAAACAAGTCAATACCACTCAAGGTTGAGCGTTAACAATATCCGAAGCCTCTCGCTTTGCTGGCAATATAACCAGTTATGCCGGTAGCACGTAACGGGTGGGGGCCCCGGGTGGGGGCCCCGGGTGGGGGCCCCGCGCTGTTACAGCGCCCACATGGAGGGCGCACGTTGAGATGGTAGCGGTGAGATCTTCTTTGTCAGGCGCCGGATGGATTCTTGCATTCCAGGACCGTGAGAGATGGAAACGGCTGATGATGATCGATCCTTAGCTACTTGTGTATTATTCAAACAACTATAGATAATTGCGTGTTAACCAACGGTATTATTTACACGATTTACAAAATGGGCATTTACAAGGATTTAGATTCGCGGAAAACTCGCCATCTGCCAATTCCAAGTGTGCCCTTTAAAAAATGTAAAGTGCTCCCTCAACGTCTGATCCACTCGATCTCCCCGGCCTCTCACTATGTGCTGCGATGCAGCGTTCAGCAACGTTTTATAATTTATCCTTCAGCGTTATTAGTTTATTTAGAAACGTTATTTTAATTTATTTAAGTGATGTGCTATTCAATAGCTGCTCTCATGTAACTATCCATATGTTAATCAAAAACAAATATTTACCGGGCTCCAGGGTGTAAAGTGCACCCAACAAATCGTATTCCCTCTAATCTCTGGCCTCTTATGTGCCATGAAGAAGGGCCATTGTCCGAAACGTCGCCCATTATATTCATTTGTTTTATCTTCAAGGCAGTGTTATTGGTGAATGTGTTGAGTGTCATCTATTCATCGCCACTGCTGCAGCATTACCAAATAACGTGTTGAATTCCGAAAATCGTTCGTCAACTTGCTCACAATGTCCCAGTTTTTTTTTCAGTTTCAGTTTAATTTATTAGGTACGAGCTGTACTACCCGGCTTCGCCCGGGACTTGGATTCACCACACCCGGCCGCCTCCCCAGTGGCGATGTCCACACCACAACAGTTACTCGTTTGAGGCTGAGTCGACCTAGGGGAGGCCCAGGACCGGTTAAAATAATCGTCACCGGTGGTGGCCGTGAGCGGGAATCGAACTCGGGTCGCCGGGTTCGTAGCGCAGCGCGCTAACCACTACACTACAATGCGTTACGCTTCCACATGCGAGGGTCACGTGACAGATTTGACGTCACAGCACACTTGCCTTGCAAAAAATAAATGTATTTTAATAATTTGTGCATGGTGTACAGTCTGGAAAATACCCACATGGAAAATGTCAAGTTTGTTGCATGTCGGGAAGTACGCTAATCATATTGAACAGACACATTCACAACTTTGCCTTTAATATATATGGAGATAGCCCTGTGAGCTATGAGGCTCTTGACTCGGGTTCAACCGTAACAAACAAAACACGAACAAAGAACATCTTAAAGTAACGTCGCGCAACAGAAACATCCAAGAAAAACCAGCAAAATCTTCCAGTTTCCCCCGAGACCCAGCGTGACGTGCGATCTGCCACAACAAATCGGTCAATATATCTATGGGGGCTTTCTCTCTCTCTCTGCTCCGAAGAAGGGACATTGCTTGAAACGCCATCCTGCTATATATTGCGCTGTTATTTTGCAGCATTGTTGAGTGTGCTTTTGGGTTGTGCCTGTCAATCACTGCTAATGCAATCCCTTCAGTTTATTATCGAATTTATAGGAATTGACTGGATACTGTTTGAAATCGACGTAGTCGAGAAGCTATTGAGATTCTGGGATACAGTACCTTTTTATGACCTGCATAAAACGTGCTTCGTACACACTGTAGGCATTTTTATTGTCACCCAGTAACCATAGCTTGAAACAATGCCAAGTTGAGGACAAAATACATTCGAACCAGGTGAAGCCCCCTGAGCTCTAAGCTCATTTTCAGAGTCGACCTGGCCACCTGGCTCATCGAAGTGGCTTATATCGTCATCATCATCATCACACGTGGGAAGTTATAGTCGAAGCCAAATAATCTAAACACATGTTTCTTAATGGTTCTGGTGAAAGTCAGAGGAAAACCGGTAAAACAAAAATGGGGAGAAAGAAAATGCAAACTAAGCTAGTAATTTTGTCACAGGAGCTCGTGGAATAGAACCTCCGACATCCTGCGTAACAGGCGAGGGAGATAACACCTCCTCGCTACCAGGGCGCCCTGAAGGATAGCACTGGTTCAGAGAGTCCCGTAAATACACCATGAAGGGCATCACTGGTTAAAAAAAACGCACAAGAAATATTTGGCAGATATTTCCATGTTGAACTGACACTGACCAATCGTCACCGGTTTATAACCGGCAAGGCGAATCTGATGAGTAGCCACTTCATAAATGTAAAACCAAAGCTTTTACGTCTTTCGGCATGAGGGTAATGTTTCAAATGTGCATGACAAAAATGTAAAATAAAGTCCGGCGTGCCTAATGCACACGTGAATATTCCATATTCAACGGGACACAATCAGCAGTTATACATTTCAATTTGCACACATCCTGCTATTGTTCTGCCGGAGGGAGGTAAGAGGAGGGGGAAGGGAGGAGGGAATTGGGAGCAGGAAACTGGTGGGGGCTCACATTCCGGACTCGCCACACTCGCCAGCGTTTAAGTCATCCCTCTACTGGTCGCACGTGTTTCAAAGATTGAGACACTTCCTCATCACTCATCATGAAGCCGCTGCTGGCCTTCCATGAACCGACGGCCTCCTAAAAGCATCGCCATCCCTCACGGTCCAGTGATGTCCACTGCGCCGTAAACCCGACGACCTGAGTTCCATTCCCGCCCACGGTTAACGTCCGTGGCGAGTGATATCTGAACCGGTTCTGGGCCCCCCAGCCCTTTCAGCAACCCTTACTGACCGGCGTGATGAAGTTTGGGCAAAAAAACCCCAAAACCTCCCATTATCGACACGGCATGGGGAAGCTTTCACCCAACAGTGGAATGACAAATGGTTGTAATAAAATAATAATCCGGTGACTTGGCTATGATTCCCGCCAATCGCGAACATCAGTGACGAGTGATGTCTGAACTGGTCCAGGGCCCCCTACCAAGCGTCTTCCTTCACCAACCCACCCTCACCAGCTTGATCCACCCCGGCTGGACATCTGTGAAAAATAGCTTTATAGCTCATCTAATTCATTCAGTATAAATAAATATTCAGATTCTGAAGTATGGTCAATCAATCCTCATTGACTGACATGGTGTGAGAAAGCCTGCATATGTCAGCTGTTATTTCGACTCTTTGTCTCTCTCTATGCCTCTCTTTTAGATCTCTCATGCTCACATGTCCATTGCATTGCACTCTCATGCCTTTGGATTGCACTCTCATGCTCACATGTCTTTTGGATTGCACTCTCGTACTCACAGGCCCTTCGGATTACACCCCTCTCGTCGAGGAGGCCGCTCTTCTTCTCCGTTTCTACAGTTACATGCTAATGTCTCATATTAACATCATGCTAATCCCTCACATTAACATAGCCACTTCTGTGCCCTCTAATGTCTCACATTAACATCATGCTAATCCCTCACATTAACATAGCCACTTCTGTGCCCTCTAATGTCTCACATTAACATCATGCTAATCCCTCACATTAACATAGCCACTTCCGTGCCCTCTATTGTCTCACATTAACATCATGCTAATCCCTCACATTAACATAGCCATTTCTGTGCCCTCTAATGTCTCACATTAACATAATGCTAATCCCTCACATTAACATAGCCACTTCCGTGCCCTCTAATGTCTCACATTAACATCATGCTAATCTCTCACATTAACATAGCCACTCCCGTGCCCTCTAATGTCTCACATTAACATCATGCTAATCCCTCACATTAACGTAGCCACTTCCGTGTCCTCTAATGTCTCACATTAACATCATGCTAATCCCTCACATTAACATAGCCACTTCCGTGCCCTCGTTTAATAAGCTGCTCTTCTATCTTACTGTTGCATGCTAATTTCTCACATTAACATCACTAGCCCCGGCCACTTCTTTATAACCCTTGATCTACACCCATTTCAAAACTTTTAAAACAGTCTTCCTCAGCAGCAGACCATGCTTTTCCACCTGATGTGTTGCGCCCGAAACGTCGTGATTTATTTGATTTTATTTCTAACTACGTGACTTTACCGAAAGAACCAAACAGTATGGATTCCTGCAGTCACGAAAGCTTCAAATCAAGACTTTATTTGACGTTTTAAATCTATAAACTGTCTACGCGCATTCTGCTGAATAATACCAGTCTGAAAAGCTAATAGGCTCTTGGACTAACATTTAATTGACAGATGGACTAAACATTCATAGGCTGATGGAGTTAGAATCTCATTTACCCGTGCTTTATATTATTATACTTTGTTTGATTTTGTAATTGTAGTGACCCAGAGTCACTATTGCTACTGAGAATATCCTAGTGGTCTCTTGAGTTCTCACCTGGTTAATCAAAACACGCTTGACACAAACCTAGTGGTTCATGTGATGGCCTACACAAGATTTAATGGGGTTTTCTTTTAGGTGGAGATAGAGCACAGGAATTGTCTCGTGTGCTTGCACTGGGTGGATTTTTTTACGTCGTCGCAGGATTCGTGAGAGGGGAGGTGGTGGCAACGTTTGGGTCGCCCTTCATCCGGCAGTGAAATTGATCGTGGCTACTGATGGTGACGATAATGACGTAAATCGGTCTCAAAAGGTCTGAAAAGGCTGATGGGAGGACCAAAATATTGTACGCTCATGTGTAATGCATCTCTATTTATTTAGTTAATATGCAGTGAATGGTTCGGTTTGAAGAAATGCTTTATGTGTTAGATTGTAGTCCTTCCCCCACACCTCGGATTAGCACGGTTGGCTACATACAGTACAACATACATACAAGAGGTCAGCACTTTGGTATGACCGGTGCCTCGGGTCAAGAGTCTTTCTGCACTGTAAATTGCCGTGAGTGACTAAACTGGGCTGTGGAGTGGTTGGGCGTGGTGGCTTTGGCCATGCAATGGAGTGTCCTGATTTGCCACCAGACGTGCTGCTGCTGCTATTGCAGTTGCTATGGTCACACCTTCCACACCTCCTCCTTGGGGCAGCCAGTGACTAAATCACCCGCCTATATAAATACGTAATAATATGATAATAATCACGGATAGCCCTTAACCAATCCATTGGTGGATGAAGCCCTCCCCATGCCGTGCTGTTTGGTGGTCAAGACGGTTGTTCGACCATACTTCACCATGCTGGTCCGTGCGAGTTGGTGAAGGCACAGGGAACAGTTCAGATGTCGCTTGCCACCGACGCTAGCCATGGTCGGGAATTGAACTGAAAATTGGGTGGCTTTATAGTTGAAGAGAACCCATTATGATTTGGAAAATTGGTAAAAGTTACTTGCCTGAATATAAATACATTTTCATTCAAATACCTCTTAGTTCTTTGTAAAGACACTACTTTCAACGTAGCTTCCATTGTTGCAATATTCTGCCCCTGTGACTTCACAATTCTGTGTTTTATGGTTTCATGCTGCAATGGTGTGTTGAACCTTTTTCGCACCGTACGTAGACAACCGTGTTAATCTATTCTTGGCGGCAAGAAGCAGCAGCCGTGGAATTAAACGCATTTGAGAGGAGTCCGCGGAAGAGATGGAGCGATGAATTCAGCTCGTGGACAGGCGTTATGCAGATTGTTAAGTTGCAGAAACAATGCGAATTGGTGACGGCTTGGAGAAGCCCCCATCGAGCAGTGTCATTGATCTTAGCTGATGGTGCTGACTTAATGTTCTATTGCGGTGCCATTCTCTTATATTTCTGCAGTATAAATGAAAGTATTTGTTGGTGAGCCTGCTGCTGTGTCGGCAGTGGTGTACGAGCACAACGAATAAGAACACATTCAACAGATACATCAATATCACTGCCTTCAATGGAACAAAATATACAATAGGCGCCGTTTCGACCAAATGTCCCCTCTTTCATAACACATGGTCGATCAAAACTGATGCAGTATACTTGTGCTATGAAGAAGGGCCATTTCCCGAAACGTCGCCCACAGCAAATAGTTTTTTACACGCTTTCTATTAACTCACTGTCTGCTGTTGTTGTATCCTCAAATCTTGTAACTCAATTTTAACCCACTTCCCAATGTGGTATCGACTGCAAACTTGGTATACTTATGTCATACTGATGATAATACTATATTATATCATTAAAAATTAAATATATATATTTTTACACATTATTTATTATGTTATGTTTTGGCTTGGGTCTAATTGTCCACGCTCAACTGACGTTGGCTGTAATTGCCCACGGCCCCCTTACGTTATGGCAAGCTTCGGGGCCACTTCCTGGAGTCGTGGAGTTCTGCCATTACGACTACGGTACATTTCATTAAAGTGTGTTTAAAAAATAGTATTTTGTAAATATTACTTATTAGTTTAAGGCCACAGTGTTATGAACGAATGTATAGTTCTTGTGTGCAATGCTAGCTCTCTCGCCACGCGGCGGCGCTCTCCGCCTGCAGATTGTACGCCCGTCGAAGGCACTCTCCTTATAAAGTAGGCCGCGATGTCGCGATACGATACGATATCCTGTTTCGCGATATGACGATTTTCGCGATACCAGTTTCCCACGACTTCGTTAGACCAAAACGTAGACCTACAGAGAAGCGCAGAAGCGGATGCTAAGCGGAGTTTGAGCCTGGATATAGCTTGAATGGGTGACCACCATACCTGGTGGACAGCAGAGGGCGATGGAGCAAGGCCACTATTCGATGCGTTCACAGCTATGCTCTCCGCCCTCATCAACTGACCAGCGTGGGGAAGTATGGTCAAAGTACCGCCGGTACCCCGCACAGCGTGGTGAGGCTACGGTTACCCGCCTGTCTGGGTCTGACCCGGGCAGTCCGGACATTGGCACCTTCTGTTAGGGTTGGCACAGGGGTAGGCAGACAAAATAACAAAAAAAAAGTCTTTTTTTTTTAGAATCCGGTAGAAAAAAAACCTCAATATGTCAATAGCCGCAAAGTGAATACGAGACGGTGGTTGTCCTTAATAAAGAACGTCACGCAGCGGTCATTAAAGAATCGCATGCGGCTACAGAGCCGCAGGTTACCTAACTCTCACCATAGTAAACTGGACTTCAGTGGTAAACTGGACTCCCATGGTCAACTGAACTCCCAGGTAAACTGGACTCCCATGGTAAACTGGACTCCATGGTGAACTGAACTCCTATGGTAAACTGGACTCCATGGTGAACTGACCTCCTATGGTAAAACTGGACTCCAGTGGTAAACTGGACTCCCATGGTAAACTGAACTCCCAGGTAAAATGAACTCCCAGGTAAACTGAACTCCCAGCTCCCAGGTAAATTGAACTCCCAGGTAAACTGAATTCCCAGGTAAACTGAACTCCCATGGTTAACTGAACTTCCAGGTAAACTGAACTCCCAGGTAAACTGGACTCCCATGGTAAACTGGACTCCCATGGTAAACTGAACTCCCAGGTAAACTGAACTCCCAGGTAAACTGGACTCCGATGGTAAACTGGATTCCCATGGTAAACTGTATTCCCGAATCGCCAAGATCGTAAGTTTAGTTCCCAAGTTAAGCCCATTAAGCTATACAGCTCTTTTTCAAGGGCAGCTCGGCTTCCAAGGGCGTCTAATTAAAACACGGAAGGACAACCCGCAGTTGCGTTGCACGGTTGCCCGATGTTCTTTTGTGATTTGCTTACGGTAAACCGAATTGCTAAAATAATCACCACTACGATCATCACCCACCAACGACATCATCATCATACTCACAAACAGGGTTCAATATGAGCCAGGACTTATTCTGGACTTGACGATCCAGAAATATGTCCACACCTCGGCACACCATGTCAACCGTACCTCCCTCCCACTGTGGCCGTGATTACTTGCGACCCGAACAATATTCAGTGAGAAATAAAGTCCTGGCCACAACCATAATCAACCACGTCACCGCCAAAATCACAACCATCGTCACCACCACCACCAGACCATGAAAATCATCACCACCATCATCAACGCACCACGAATGTGATTGTGCAATAACCCTGCGTGAGGATTGCACAATCGCAATACAATTACTACCGTGCCGGCCTTCAAAGGTGCTCACTAACAGCCCTTGCCCTTCACAATCTGTGACGCTATATTATTGGGGGAGGGGGGGAGGGGTTGCTGGGGGTGGTTGGGAGGGAAGGACCTTTGACTTTGTGCGCATCGGGGTCATGGCGAAATACACAACGTAGACAAGCCCCCAGGAATCCGCTCTCGATTCCTGATTTCCCCCCGCCCTGCGACCCCCCCCCCCACCTCGAAGCATCAATCAGTGTCTGTATCTAAATGAGGGGCCTCCCGTGGGTCACCTCAGGCTGAAATGAGAACCTGCTGTGTATGTTGTCGGGGGCTGGAAATACATGCTTAGCTAGATTAAGTGCTGGCTGGCAGCCCCCTGTGGGTCACTGTGGCCAAAACACGAGCTCATTAACTGCTTTCCGATTCCTAAGATCCGCGGAGAACTGAAAGGCGGCTTTCGTTTATATTTCTCTCCGTGTCTCAGTTTAATCTCCTCGACTAAATTAAAGAGAATTATTCAGCGCCGAATGTTTGTAAGTGGAATTTTCAAGAGGTTTAATCGTGTGTCCCACGCAACCCACCCACCAGGCGAATCTGAGTCACTATTTCGATTCCAGGTGAAACGTCTGCTGTTGCAACGTTTGCGGCGGTGAATTTAGCGGCCAACCTAACTCAGTGTCCGCAATCGCGGTCACATGAACCCATTTCGATTAACCGAAACAATTTCGAAACTTACACACGCGGCTCGATGGACGTATCAATTGCTATACATCAATAAGCCGATACATCTGTGCAGCCATCAGCCCTGTTGTTTCCTCACAACACGTGCAGTGTTTCCCTCGTTTTGTGCGATTCCGCGCTGTATGTGCGGATAACCTATTTCAACGCAAAATTCGCTCTATGCGGTTTTAATTCATTCACACGCGGCTATGCGGTCGGACATGGGACAACATTGTGTGTGTACTGTGGGTGTACTGTGTTTACTTTGTGTACTGAGCGTGCGCTGTGTTTAATGCATGTGTGCTTTGTTTACTGTGTGTGCTGTGTTTGTTTATTGTGTGTAATGTGTGTGTAATGTGGGTGTACTGTGTGTGTACGGTGTGTATACTGTGTATGTGTAATGTGTGTGTACGGTGTGTGTAATTTGTGTGTGTGTGTAATGTATGTGTACGGTGTGTGTGTGTAATGTGTGTGCACGGTGTGTGTGTACGGTGTGTGTGTACGGTGTGTGTAATTTGTGTGTAATGTATGTGTACGGTGTGTGTATACTGTGTGTGTGTACTGTGTTTGTACGGTGTGTGTGTACGGTGTGTGTGTGTACGGTGTGTGTAATGTGTGTGTGTGTAATGTGTGTGTACGGTGTGTGTACGGTGTGTGTAATTTGTGTGTAATGTATGTGTACGGTGTGTGTGTACTGTGTGTGTGTACCGTGTGTGTACGGTGTGTGTGTACGGTGTGTGTGTGTGTATATATACGGTGTGTGTAATGTGTGTGTACGGTGTGTGTGTACTGTGTGTGTGTACTGTGTGTGTACGGTGTGTGTGTACGGTGTGTGTGTGTGTACGGTGTGTGTACTGTGTGTGTGTACTGTGTGTGTACGGTGTGTGTGTACGGTGTGTGTGTGTGTACTGTGTGTGTACGGTGTGTGTAATGTGTGTGTACGGTGTGTGTACTGTGTGTGTGTACTGTGTGTGTACGGTGTGTGTGTACGGTGTGTGTGTACGGTGTGTGTGTGTATGTACTGTGTGTCTGTGTACTGTTTGCGCTACTCGGCAGGCAGCTGTCTCCTTGTGCAGTTTCGCTTTGTGCGCTCCTTTCTTTTTTGGAACGCATCTACTACCGCACCCGTTTTGTTTACCGCTTCACGATTGGCCTAACCAGGGCGTGTTCACCGGAGTGTTCACCAGAGTGTCCACTGGGCCTATCAGGAGGAGCCGTGTGGCTGCTCATGAAAGTGATTTGTTTTATTTCATTGAACCACGGATCTAGGCGACAAAAGGAGGATTTTTTGTTTTAAATTTGTATTCTGGAGGAATATTGCGCCCTTGGCAGAGTCCCCGCAAGTGGTGTGGCCTTTAGTGCGGCCCCTGGCGATACACAAATGTGACAACACCACCTCCCCCCATCATCATCATGCTGCTGTCAAACCCCCAATGGTTTCCAATGTGTGGCAGCCCTCACACACACTGATGATGTCTCATCGGCGATAGAGCAGCCCCCACCACCTCTGAAAAATGTTGAAGAACACTGCGCTCGAGACGCTGGCGCCAGGCACACGAGACGCTCCTCGAGGGACATGAGCAAGCTCACCCCCGTTCCACGTGCAAGGGATGCCACGAGGACAACACTATTCGTCGGGCGGGGTGGAGGGAGTAGACGCAGAGGACACCACAATGGAGATTTGAAGGCGGAGAAACATTGACGTAGAATTGGTCATCGGGGTTATTTGAAAAATGTTCGGGGCAAATCCAAAATGGAAATGAGGGGTTGGTTGGGAGACCGCTAGGAGGAAGGGGAGCGGTTTGGTGGAGAGGCAGGGAAAGTTCCAGAAAGGACGGAGGAGGGGGTAGAAGGAAGGAGGCGATAGGAAGGGTTGGCAGGCGCCTGAACGTAGTGATTCTCTGATATTGTGATTCTCTGATATTGTGATTCTCTGATATTGTGATTCTCTGATATTGTGATTCTCTGATATTGTGATTCTCTGATATTGTGATTCTCTGATATTGTGATTCTCTGCTATTGTGATTCGCTGATATTGTGATTCTCTGATATTGTGATTCTCTGATATTGTGATTCTCTGATATTGTGATTCTCTGATATTGTGATTCTCTGCTATTGTGATTCTCTGATATTGTGATTCTCTGCTATTGTGATTCTCTGATATTGTGATTCTCTGATATTGTGATTCTCTGATATTGTGATTCTCTGATATTGTGATTCTCTGCTATTGTGATTCTCTGATATTGTGATTCTCTGATATTGTGATTCTCTGATATTGTGATTCTCTGATATTGTGATTCTCTGATATGTCGTGCTGAAGACGGAATGAAGACCAAGTTCAAGATGCGCGCGGGCTGAAACTCCTTCACATCATGAATTAGCCGCTTAACCCCCTCGCCTCCCCTCCCCTCCCTCCTCCCCACCACGCATTAACAGAAGATACAAAAACGTGACCAACCCTGTAAGACAACAGACGTTGAAATCAACTATGTGTACGATTGTGTAACTTTAGGGCGCAATGTTTGGTGTGGGAAATGAATGGTGCGTCCAAAAATGTAAGTAAAGTTTCTTCGTTTTTTCTTTCAAAGTCGCTAAACGAACCTTAAAACGTCTCAAGATGTCGTGGACCATTTACCGAGTGTCAAAAATTGTAAAACCGGAACGGGGCCGTCAATGCGTACCCGGTGACAATAAACACAAATGTCACACTTCGGCGTTACTTAAAAGTCTCTCCTCATTATCTGGCGCTTCAAACCGGCGCGATACGGACCGAAAAGAGGAGCTTCGTGAGCGTGCATCTGCGAGACGAGTGTTGTTTTTATTTATTTTCGAGTCGTGCATTCCCATTAAGACAAACTCGCTTCATTGGTTTGAGAATCTGACGCATTTATGGCTGAAGATTGCACAACGTGAACAACTGGCGGTTTACGAAGACAATCCGGTGGAATTCAACGCACGGATTCATTTAGATCCGTCGCTTTGTTCCGCAGGCAGGCAGGCCGCTATGTTGGCGGTAAGCTCTCTATTTTGACTATCAAACGAACCTCCTGCTCCCTCCCTCACTGCGTCTCATCACAAATCACCCTCTCCTCCTCCTGCCTCCCTCCCTCCACCCACCCAGTCGCTGACTCGTCACCGCACCCTGCCCATCCCCAGATGCGGGAGCTGAATTCTTCACGCGGACGTGGCGCAGGAGGAGTCGTTTGTTTGGCAGAATAATGAGCATCTTGAATGAAGGGCCCTGCAGCATGACAGAAGCCTGGCTGGCTGGTTGGCTGCTAGTGCTCAGATCACCTAGGGTAGCTACAGACGACTTCATTTCTCAAAATATCGGTGCTGCGCCCATATATACTGCTGGGTGGATGGACAGAGGCGGGTGGGATATAGGAGACGAGCAGTCGTTACAGTCATAATGAGAGGTGTACTGGATGTGGTGTTCCGGGTGCAGAAACATCCGGGTCACTGGTAGGCTGGAGTAGTTGGTACGTGACTAGTAGTAGCCACAGCCATTGCGAGATGTATACTGGACGTGGTGTGCCGTCTTTGAAAATATTTTCATGGGTCGGCGGTCGTCTGATTGGCCGTCTGTTTATATAAAGAACAATGAAATGGAAAGCAAACGAACCGAAGAACGCGCAATTGGGTCGTAAAATACAAAAGAAAGACCCCGACTGGTGATGAATCGAGCTACAGTAGAGTAGTCATAAAATCCGGCTTGCCGGACAAGCAGATGAAAAGGCACTGCGATCGCATTCCGTAAAGACGCCGCTCCCGCAGCCACGCTGTGCGGCCGTTTCAACTCGAATTTGACGGCTAAAACGTCGCCGCCTGTTATTTGGCATATATATTTTTTGTTAACATGTTTTTTTATATTTTTATATATACAAAATATATATACATGTTTTACGGTGAATAATTGAGGAACGCAAACGGGCGCGTTCAAAAGAAAGGCAAAGGGAGGGTAGAGAGAGAGAGAATAAGAGCGAGCGAGAGAGAAAAAGGTGGAGTGATGGGAGTGGAGGAGGTGCGAAAGCAGGGAGGAGTGACATGGGAATATCAGAAACAAATGATAGCCAACAGTGCTGCTGCTGCAGCTGCTGCCGCTGCTGAAAGGCTGCTGATGCTGCTGCAAGGCTGGATGGGAAGAGAGAGTGAGACACACATACACACACTTGCTAATGCGAAGTCACCCTTATGTCATTTGCATTCATCCAGGCATCATAGTTAGCTGCAAGCAAAGGGGGCATGGCCACGTTAGCGTGATGATGGAGCTCTGGGAGCAATTTAAAGTAGCTTGCATCGCACGTGATATATCTCGACAGGATGGTGACGCAAGTCAGACTGAACGGAGCATAGAATTTGAAAATGTAAAAAAAATATATTGCCGATCCCTTCCACTCTGCTATTCCTCAGCAGATAAATGTATGCCCTGCATGTATCGTATTGCGGAGGTGAAGTGGCGTCCCAGCGGTTATCGCACTGTGAGATTATCTCTGCGACCTGGGTTTGATTCCCGGCAATGGCCGACATCAGGTGGATGATTCAAATGTCGGACGAACCAAAAATGTTTGGAAGAATCTGAGAATGGCAAGCGACGCGCCTCCGATTAGCACGGTTGGCTACGTACGGTGCGAAAGAAGTTCAACGTAGGTACATACACGACAGAACTGAGCGTTATTCCCGACTAAAGTGCAGCCAACCTGGGCATCGGGTGACGCCACTGTTGCGCTGAATGTCCTCCTCACAAATCTGGAGGCGAAAAAAAACAACCGGAGAGTGTTTTTTTGTTGTTAAATCATAAACTCATTTCTCGGCGTATGCCTGTACAGTATGTGGCATGCGGATCTTCTTTCGCACCGTACGTAGCCAACGGCGGCTAATCGGGGAAGGGAGGACTCACTAAACACACAAAAAGCAGCTCTAGAGAAACGAGTTTTCAATGTGGGCGTCTCACTCAATAGTGTGGGCCACGCGAAGGCTGCGACCTCCCACTCCCTGCCGTTGTGTACAACACGAGGCATCTGAAACTAGAAATATAGAACGGGGGGGGGGGGGGGGAGAGAGTTGGGGGGGTGGGGGGAAGGAGATTCGGGGGACGGGGGACGCACACCGTGGCGGACGGTGATTCAGACGTGCCCGTACCTGCACGGTACCGGCGATAATTGACCGCTCGGCCACTCCACAGCGGGGAACAAGGGGGGGAGAATCGCCGCCCCCCCCCCCCCCCCGCGTCACCACCTCCGACGTGATTGCCTTAACGATCCAGACGCCGCCCGTGTGCCACGCGGGGAGCAAAGACAACGACTCCCTTCCCCCACCTCCATCCGACCCCGTCTCGCTTTGACAGGCTGCTGTGACGGAGCGAACCTGTTTCGACCGCCAATGTGTGGCGGTTGTGGCGCAACGGTCAATCTGGGTAGAGCGAGTCCTCGACACGCGAGGAGGAATCGATGAGGGAAGTTCATGGGTGCAGTAACCGTGGTTGTAGCCGCAGAGGCAATTGCTGTTGTTGGGAGGGATTCGGAGGCGAGTGAACCAAAATGACCTTTGCTGGGATATTACCTCTTAACCTCATGAATATAAGTCCATTGCTCTACCAATGAAACAACACCCTACCTATGCAAAAAAAAAAACCTAAAATATACGTACAAAAATATCATCACGTTCAAATATATTTTTTTAAATATTTATAGCCGCTGTTTCCAATAAAAATATATCAATAAATAAAAAAAGAGGCCTCACATGACTTATTTCAAGACACAAATTGACAGGAGGAATCGCCCCCATCGATCCAGCAGAGACGCTGCTACGCCTTGCTGGAGCAGCATCGCTCATTCAAGGCGTGCGCGTGGAGCGGTGGCGCAGTGGTTAGAGCACTGTGTGTGGGGGGGGGAGCGGTGGCGCAGTGGTTAGAGCACTGTGTGTGTGCGGGGGAGCGGTGGCGCAGTGGTTAGAGCACTGTGTGTGTGGGGGAGCGGTGGCGCAGTGGTTAGAGCACTGTGTGTGTGGGGGGAGCGGTGGCGCAGTGGTTAGAGCACTGTGTGTGGGGGGGGAGCGGTGGCGCAGTGGTTAGAGCACTGTGTGTGTGTGGGGGAGCGGTGGCGCAGTGGTTAGAGCACTGTGTGTGTGTGGGGGAGCGGTGGCGCAGTGGTTAGAGCACTGTGTGTGGGGGGAGCGGTGGCGCAGTGGTTAGAGCACTGTGCGTGTGGGGGGGGGGAGCGGTGGCGCAGTGGTTAGAGCACTGTGTGTGTGGGGGGGGGGGGAGCGGTGGCGCAGTGGTTAGAGCACTGTGTGTGGGGGGGGGGGGGGGGGAGCGGTGGCGCAGTGGTTAGAGCACTGTGTGTGTGTGCGTGGAGCGGTGGCGCAGTGGTTAGAGCACTGTGTGTGTGGGGGGGGGGGGGGGAGCGGTGGCGCAGTGGTTAGAGCACTGTGTGTGTGTGAGGGGGAGCGGTGGCGCAGTGGTTAGAGCACTGTGTGTGTGTGTGGGGGGGGGGGGGGGAGCGGTGGCGCAGTGGTTAGAGCACTGTGTGTGTGTGGGGGGGAGCGGTGGCGCAGTGGTTAGAGCACTGCGCTGCGAACCAGGGGAGCCGAGTTCCATTCCAGGTCACGGCGGCGAGCGATATCTGAACCCCGTCGCGGCGCAACGCGCGAACGAACGAAGAAAACAACAACAATGAGTCCAGGGCCCCAAACAGCTCAAGGTGCACCGGATGCATGGAATGAAATGGATAGGGGGGGTACGTCAAATATCAGCTCAAATTAATTACGTGTCGTTTCTATCCTGTCTGCATCTCTCCACCACTCTCATCTGACGTACATTTCAATGTTTTTTTTACATTTCCCTCATATCGCGATATATCTTGTGTCATGTTTACTGGATTGCAGATCCGTTCCGCGTCTGCGCGTGTCTGTGTCCTGCATCACGTGGGGAGCGGTGGTGCAGCGGTTAGCGCGCTGCACTAAGATCCCGGCAAACCGAGTTCGATTCCCGCTCACGGCCAATACCACTGACGATTATTTGAACCTGTTCTGGGCCTCCCCTAGGTAGCCCCAGCCTCAAATTAGTGCCTGGTACGGCGTGTAAACATCGCCACTCGGGAGACAAAGACGGCCGGGCGTGGTGCTGGCCACCTACCCCATCGTGTGCCTTCATAGGTGCTATTCGCTAACAACACTTGCCCCGAACGGTCTGTTAAGGCCACGCGGGGGGGAATCTTTGCCTTTGTTTGTTGTGAGCCGTAGCGTGGTGGATGAACGCGGCTCGTACGGCCCATTAAGCTCGGAGTTGCACTGCGGAGGAGGACACACGAGGCGAAGCTGACAATTCACACGAGAGCCTCTCCAGCCGCGAGCACATTACCCTCTCACACCCCACCCCCACGCCCCTCAGCCCCCCCCCCTCCACCCCCCACACGCCCCCCGGCACCCCGAGGCAGCAGCCACCTTGTTAAGATCGCCGCTGATGGCGCAAGAATCGTTGCTCTGCCTAATCTACAGTGACAGCATAAGCCGTAAACATGGGACTTGGTGGAGGGCTTTTTTTCATTTCCAGGGAGGTAAGGGAGGGGATGAAACCTGCTGTTGACTTCTTCAGTCCCCGCAGGCAAGGTTGTCACGCGTGGAGTGCAGGAATCTTTTAACCCTCTCGAGCCTCGTCTCTCCCCCTGCGGTGGGGAGAACTCGATTTCGGTTTTGGCGGCATTCGTCAGCCAGGGTGGAAACAGGCGTCGAGACTTTTTGGGTAGCGCAGCAGTCATCGCCCCATAGGACGTCACCAATTTGGTGCGTAATGGTGGCAACCCAGTGGTGAAATATATGACCTTTTTGTTTTCCACTGAGCAACCCGAGCCGCGCCGGGACCGTCCCAGCTAGGGCGCCACGGTGGCCAGATGTCAACTACCTCGCCCGACCCCGACACCTGTATATTTGGAGTTTGCATATTCTCCCCGTGGTCGCGTGGATTTTTTCTCCGGATCCTCTGGTTTTGGATTTGGCTGCTATACATTTCTACATGATACGCCACTTCGTTGAGCTGTCATTTGTGGCCAGGTCGCTTCTGCATAAGAGCTACAGAGCTCAGTGGGGCCTTTAGCTGGTACAATAAAAACATCGTTTAGTTTGGGCCATCTGGGGACTGCTTTAAAGTGGCGCGTCAGGTTGTGTTTTTTTCCCACTGAAGTAACTCGAGCCGTGCCACTGATGTCGCACGCAATGATCGAGTCCATTAACCCCAGTCCCTGGCCCCTGCTTGACCCCGGGTTCAATTCAAATGTTATTTTGAGAGGCCAGAGTGTCACTGTTTTGTTCTGGCTTTTATTCGAAAACCACCGGTCCCGTGAGGGCCCCGTGCCGGTTAAGCTCGCGTGTATTAGTGGGGAAAGTGTCAATGACGCCTAAGGCAGAACCTGGTGGAAGCTCAGAGTCCACTGGAAAAATATGGACTTGTCATAATCTTGTCAAGGGGTGGTTCTTTTCAATGAAATCGCATTAAACCAATGAAAAAACGTGTTTTGCTTCTAATATCGTATTCTCTGGATTGTAAGATTCTTCGGAAAGTAAGACGCATCCCAAATGTCTGTCCGGTTTCACTAACTTTAAAAAGGCAAAGATCACCCGTATAGCCTAACAGACTGTTGGGGCAAGTGCTGTCAGCGAGCACCTATAAAGGCCAGCGCAGGACACGAGAGGGTGTGTGACTAACACCATGCCCGACCACCCATGTATCCCCCTCACCGTACTAGGTACTCGTTTAAGGCTGAGTCGACCTAGGGGAGAACCAAGACCAGTTCAAATATTATTGGTTTTGAGCGGGGCAAGAGGACTCGGGGTCGCCGTGTTCGTAGCGCGGTGCGGTAACCACTCGACTGTGTGCCTCTTCTCGTCGGGAGACCACGATACTCGATGCACAGGGGGGTTAAAACGACGGCCTTGGGAGTGGCGAGTGAGGCAGCATCTCGCATTGCCGCTCGCCGCTCGGCTATCTCCGCCGATGACAACGTTGTGATTAGAAAATTGCAGCATTCGGCTCCCGATAATCCCCAACTTTGACGATGTTGCCTCTGGGTATCGCTCGCAATTTATGACGGCAACGCCGCGTGATAATGTTGGCGGTCAAAGCCATGGATTGGGGTGAAATGGCTGGTGATGTGTTTGTAACCCTCCCCACCCCCCCCCCCCCCCCAAAAAAAATAAGCTGAGATCCGAGTCTCATTACATTCATGAAAACGCATTTCCTTCTTTCATCATCATAATCACGATCTATGGGCAGATAGCCCGTAGGTGTCCAGTGCTCATTTCGTGATTTCTTTAAACTTTCCTCTGTCTTGTGCCAATGTGTTCAAGATTGAACCGCCTCAACGGGGAGGGTTTCCACACATCTGTTTTTTTTTCTCCCTACGTGACTTTACCGAAAGAACCAAAGAGTATGGATTCCTGCAGTCACGAAAGCTTCAAATGAAAACAACACGCTCTGACAGTATCAAAGACAATGCATATACTTTCAGAGCATTTTTTTGTATTTTCACCACAAGTATATGTGGTTAATGCAGCCGTGCTTCCTTGCAAATGGTTTCAGTTTGGTGTGTTAACATCTTAACACCTGTTTTAGTGCCAGAAAGGAGAAAACCTCTTCTTATTCTTTAGAACTGCTTTTTTTGTTCCGTGTGTTGTCCTTACCCCCGCATCTCCGATTTAGCACAGCTGACTACGCACGGTGCGGAAAAAGTTCAACATACGTGCCGTACACACACGTTTCCCTTGAGGTGAAATGGAGGGGTTAATCCTGGACACGCTGGGGCTTACGGAACACTGCGGAACACCCTGCGTGTCCTACCGAGGTGCTGCGTCCGTGTGAATGTGCGGTCCAGCAGGAAGACGCGCGTGTGTGCGCACCCGTGTGGGTAAACGCCAGCACTGGGGATACAAAGGCGGCCGGGCGTGATTTTGGCCTGCAACCCGCCCACTCTCCCGCCCCCTCCCTCCTCGTGACCCCCTCGCGTGCCGGTCCTTGGGCAATCCCCTAGGTCGACTCAGCCTTAAGATTAGTGCCTGGTGCGGTATTTAAACATGGGCATTGGGGATCGTTGCCTTTGAGAGGGGTTAGGAAGGTGTTGTCGGTGGAGGGGGGTAGCGGTGGAGGGGGGCGGGGGGATGATGGGGAGAGGGGGTTGGGGCAAAGTACGTGGGGCGTTGGTGACGTTCAATTAATTTTCTAATTCGTGAAGCGGCCACGCAGCTCTGCACGGGAGATCTGTGCGTTCTTCACGCTCGGTGCCTGAGCGAGACAGCGCCACGCGTGTCAACTCCCCACCGCCGCCACCACCACCGCTCATGTTCCCGTCACATTCCGCGGAGGGTGAGGATATTGGCAAAAGGATGACTCACAGTGGACGATGAGCAAGTACCGTCCGTACCTGGTGCCGTGGGTGAAACGTCGAGCGATTATATTTAGAGGTCACAGGTCTCACCGTGGGCCCACACCGAGACCACACGAATTAAAATAAAAACACGCCGACCGCCGTGCCCACGGTTCTGATATCGCGTACCGCTCATGTTGGCCGTGGCCGGGAGTCGAACTCGGGTTTTCCGGGTTCTATAGCATCGCTCAGCGCGCGTATTCACTGCATTACCGCTTCGCTCACACACACGCAAGAGACGGTGCCCAAATGAAATACTATAATTATAATCGACACAAGCAACAATGAAACTCCAAGAGGTGAGGTTTTTGAGTGAAGAATAACCCATACGTAGATTAATATAAAAGATATATTCATCAATAGCACCGTGGCCTTATCAAGGTTTAAAATAAGTAAATAATAACAGGTGACGTTTCGGGCAATGGCACTTCTTCACGGCACATCCGCTTAGAGAGGTGGAGTAATCAATATGTAGACACTTCACTGATGTGTTTTTTTTACCCCTACCTCGTGCTGAGCGCGTGATTGGTTACGAGGAAGGTCGTCTGTGAGTTGGAATGGTCGAGGAGGAGCAATTTCTGCCCTCCCTCCCGCGGCCCCCCATCCCCCGCATTCACCTGACATGACCCCCCCCCACCCCCCCAGTGTCCTCCGCGAGATACAATTGACCTCAACTATCTTGTCTGGCACCGTTGAACGTTGCGAGCCAAATCACAGCAGTTGTTGGACCAATTACCACTACGACGCACTCTGCCACGTGGTTCAGAAAACGCGGGCATTAACAACAAAACATTCGGAACTAGATTTGAGAAATGCGCAAAGAAGCGTGGAAGAGACGCGCGCGTGGGAAAGAGGAACACGTGGATTCTCAATGATGTGTCCCCACACACACACACATACTGTGTGGGGAGCGGTAGAGCAGTAGCTAGCGTGCTGCGCTACGAATCTGACAACCGGAGTTCGATTCCTGCTCATGGCCAATGCCAGTAACGATTATCTGAGCCGGTCCTGGGGTTGCCCTAGGTAGACTCAGCCGCAAACGAGTACCTGATGCGGTGTTTAAACATCGGCATGAGAAAGACAAAGGCGGCCCGTTGCGGTGCTGAACACCCACTCCCTTGTGTGCCGTGGCGGCCTTCATCGATGGTCGCTCAGAGCACTTGCCCCAAAAGTCTGTTGAGGCTACTTCGGTGATCTTTATCTTTTTTTCCCTTCGCATATATATACTGTACTTTGGGTGAACTAATCATTATTTTTTTGAGGATACACTTTATTTTGTTCGAGGAGACATAAACTTCTTGCTGGGAGCATAACTTCGTTTTCAGATCAGACGGGATGTACCTGCAGACGTCATCGGCGATATATGGAGGAAGCGTAGAATGCAATCAGTCCACGCCCATCCAAATCCCCGGGTTGTCCTTCAAGCGCCGAGAGACATCTTGCCTTTTATGGAACGTTCTGATTTTCATCGGCATCATCGGTGTCACGTGGAATGCCACTCTTTTTGTTGTTGTTCAGAAGCTTGGCTGAAAATGCTTGGGGCAAGGCACAAACACATCAACGAATGTGAAATATTTTGATTAGCCGAACAATGCGCGTATATAATTTTTCGCACCGCTTTGTAAATGTCACTTAATTGTGTACGTGTGTGCACATTTGTGTGCACATGTGTGTGCGTATTTGTGGGGAGCGATAGTGTAGCGGTTAGCGTGCTGCTCTATGAACCCGGCGACACGGGTTCGATTCCCGCGCACGGCCAACACCAGTGACGATTATCTGAACCGGTCCCGGGCTTCCGCTAGGTCGACTCAGCCTAAAAGGAGTACCTGGTGCGGTGTGTAAACATCGCCACTGGGGAGACAAAGGTGGTCGGGCGTGGTGCTGGCCACCCATCCCCTCGTGTACCGTTCTGACCTTCATAGGTGCTCGCTAACAGCACTTGCCCCTCTTTGTATTTAGTGGTGGTGCAACAACGACCCAAGTTCGATTCCCGCTCACGGCCACTAACCCCACTAACCCCACTGACGATTATCTGAACTGGTCATGGGCGTTCCCTTGCTTGACTCGTCCTCAATTGACTCCTTCATCTGGCGTGTGTGAGACAAAGACGGCCGGGTTGTGATGCTCGACACTCAAATCCCTAATTTCAATCGGATCATTGGGGCATTTTTCGACCCCCACTGCCACTGTGTAGCATATTATTACGTGCCAGGGACTCTGTGAGATGATAGGACAATCGTCTGAGTCCATAATTGGCAATAAGTAACGGCAAAGCAGTTATTAGTGACTCACAGAATTGTGCGTCTACAGTGCACGACATATATGAAGGCATCGACAGTGATCACACAACGCGGTTCGAATTCGACCCTCGATCGATGGCTGCGCCATCGCCGAATAAAAAGCAAGGGACAAGTCCTTACTTACTAACAACTCCTTACTTACTAACAAGTCCTGACTTACTAACAACTCCTTACTTACTAACAACTCCTTACTTACTAACAACTCCTTACTTACTAACAACTCCTTACTTACTAACTAACAACTCCTTACTTACTAACAACTCCTTACTTACTAACAACGCCTTACTTACTAACAACTCCTTACTCACTAACAACTCCTTACTTACTAACAACTCCTTACTTACTAACAACGCCTTACTTACTAACAACTCCTTACTCACTAACAACTCCTTACTCACTAACAACTCCTATAACTTTTCATTGCTGGAGGGGTTGCCCCCCCCCCCTATCTGAAAATCTTGGCTCCGTCATTGATTTCCCGAACCGGATGTGGATGGAGGAGGTGTCGTTTCCTTTGTTTATTACTTTGCAATATATTTTGAACTGCGTAACCACCACCATAAACCGAGGGGGGCGGCGCGGGGGGGGGGGGGCAAAGCAAAAGGGATGATTCGTCATCGGTGGGAAAAGCTGCGGGTCCCATTCCTGTGCTTAACACTCCACCCACCCACGGACACCTCGGCCGCCTTGATCCTCAATGTGCGGATTGTGAAGATGAGGAAGCGGGAAAGGTGCCTTGACATTGACGAGATGATTGGAGGATAATGACGCTGCCCCCTCTTTTGCATGCAAAGAAATTAATCAATTGTACCAAATGACTCATTTGTCTAGACCGGCTTCCTCACCTGATTTCTGCCCCCCACCCCGCCCCCACCCTAGTTACAGCCTCATCTGGCGTGCAAAATAATTATTGGTGGTGGTTCCTGTTCATTAGGGGACCACAAGAGATCATTTTGAAGGGGCCGGGTCACGGGGTCTTTCTGCTATCGGCGACGACGAGGAATGCGATGAGCTATGAATTAGAAAAAAAAATCTCTTTTTCACGGATGTCCAGGAGAGGGGGGTGAGAGAGACCTCCATCCTGCTACGCGAGCGAGCGTTCAGCGAGCCGGAGTCACCCATCGCTCGCGTGGAGGTGTACGTGGGTGGGTGGAGGTGTACGTGGGTGGGTGGAGGTGTACGTGGTGGGTGGAGGTGTACGTGGTGGGTGGAGGTGTACGTGGGTGGGTGGAGGTGTCCGTGGGTGGGTGGAGGTGTACGAAGTGGGTGGAGGTGTCCGTGGTGGGTGGAGGTGTCCGTGGGTGGGTGGAGGTGTAAGTGGGTTGATGGAGGTGTCCGTGGGTGGGTGGAGGTGTACGTGGGTGGGTGGAGGTGTACGTGGTGGGTGGAGGTGTACGAGGTGGGTGGAGGTGTACGTGGGTGGGTGGAGGTGTACGGGGTGGGTGGAGGTGTACGAGGTGGGTGGAGGTGTACGTGGTGGTGGAGGTGTACGTGGGTGGGTGGAGATGTCCGTGGGTGGGTGGAGGTGTACGGGGTGGGTGGAGGTGTACGGGGGTGGGTGGAGGTGTACGAGGTGGGTGGAGGTGTACGAGGTGGGTGGAGGTGTACGTGGGTGGGTGGAGGTGTACGAAGTGGGTGGAGATGTACGGGGTGGGTGGAGGTGTACGTGGGTTGGTGGAGCTGTCCGTGGGTGGGTGGAGGTGTACGGGGTGGGTGGAGGTGTACGGGGTGGGTGGAGGTGTACGAGGTGGGTGGAGGTGTACGAGGTGGGTGGAGGTGAACGTGGTGGGTGGAGGTGTCCGTGGGTGGGTGGAGGTGTACGTGGGTGGGTGGAGGTGTACGGGGTGGGTGGAAGTGTACGAGGTGGGTGGAGGTGTACGTGGGTGGGTGGAGGTGTACGTGGGTGGGTGGAGGTGTACGTGGGTGGGTGGAGGTGTACGGGTGGGTGTAGGTGTACGAAGTGGGTGGAGGTGTACGAGGTGGGTGGAGGTGTACGTACGTGGGTGGGTGGAGGTGTACGAGGTGGGTGGAGGTGTACGTGGGTGGGTGGGTGGGTGGAGGTGTACGTGGGTGGGTGGAGGTGTACGAGGTGGGTGGAGGTGTACGGGGTGGGTGGAGGTGTACGTGGGTGGGTGGGTGGAGCTGTACATGGGTGGTTGGAGGTGTACGAGGTGGGTGGGTGGAGGTGTACGAGGTGGGTGGAGGTGTACGTGGGTGGGTGGGTGGAGGTGTACGTGGGTGGGTGGGTGGAGGTGTACGAGGTGGGTGGAGGTGTACGGGGTGGGTGGCTCCGCGCCTGCCGTGCTCCACGTTGGCACCACCCAATGTAAACGCTGCGAGGTTGCTTTCCCAATACCGCACCGGTGGTGGTGGTGGTGTAAAATGATAAATGTGACGCGTTTGAATCACCGTGACACTTTATATAAATTGGTTGTGTCGGGTGAGAGAGGGTTGACGACACAAAAAAATGTGAATGACAATATTGGTAATAAAAGCCGAAGAATAGAAAGAACACATGTTAATGGCATTAATAGGAAACCTGCAAAGGGGGACATGATTACACAATGGGAAGTAAGACCCAAACTGTGGCTGATTATTGAAACGCACAAAACCTGTAAATTGTGAATCGTCGTCGCGTGTGCTCAAATGAGGTCATCGCCAGTTGGGACGTGGAATAAAAAAAACAATCATGGAAAACATAACATGTGACGCGGATTACGACTCTCAAATTAGAATTACGCTCATTACACCCCGGTGAGTTCTTTCATTTGAAGCGCTGAATTTCGTTGAAAGCTGCCAGAGCGGTTGGAACGGACTTGGCTATGCGGAGGGCGCCGAACGTTGGACGTTACTCAGATCCCAATCCCGCTGCCTCTGTCGAACCCAGCGGTGCAAATTGGTTCACCACCGTGAGTCGATCGGCAGGGCGTGTGTGCGGTGGGGTGAAGTGTGTGGGTAGTAAAAAAAACAACAACAACAATAATATAAACAAATGTATCAAGCGCCCTTAAACAATCGTTCTCAATGGCGCTATGCATGGCCAGGTGGAAATAATTGAACATCAACCGAGGAGAGAAGGCGTTCGAAAGACGTTTGAAAACAACTGAAGAGAAAATGCCATTTTAAACAGATGCGTTTTTAGTCGTCGAGATCTGAAGATCTGTAATTGTCTCGGAAGTCCCCTGACCTCGATGGGGCAACGAGTTCCTGAGTTCTGCTGCCGCAATTGCAAAGGCAACGATCACCACACGCGTGTAACCTAGACCGTGGCAGTGAGCAAATGTGGATGTCTTGGTTGGGGCATTGGCTCAGCTCATCATGGCTCCGTCGGTCGATAAAATAAGTACCAATTTGTGGGCTATTCAACAGTGGTTATCCTATGAATATGCTGGCGACCGGCATAGGAACGTGGAATTTCCACCACCGGCACATTAATGTACACGAGAGATTTGAACACCGCTTCACTGCTCATTTGAGAAGGAAATCACTTTGACTGTGATTCCCACCTCTTCCAAGACGTCTGGCCAGCGTGCAAGAGCAAGCCAAATATCCTCCAAGATGGGGCTCTGTAGATCTCCGTCTTAGCAGATTGCCCTTTCCGTCAGCAGTGGCATGGGCGAGTAATTGCAGGGCCGCACCTTTGCCTTTCTGACACTGTGACATCTGCAGCCGCCTGTCTCGGCCACCCGCGCGGCGTCTCTCCCTCCTCGCTCCGGTTGTCGACGCCGTCAGTGGCGTCCGTGGCGTCGGCGGAGCGAGCTCAAGGAACCGCAGTGTTCGCAGAATTCGTGATGAGCGGCGACGGGGCCGAGCACTCAGCCCCCAGGGGTCGCTAGGAGCCGGCGGGGGGGGGGGGATCTATGCTGACGGAGGCATCGTGGCGCCGCAGGAAATTACGGAGCCAGGGAGGATGAGAACATTCAGCAAGCGCCATCTTCGTCCTGGGCACACGCGGACGAATGGTGCTGGGCTAAAACAACAAAGGGGGCTGGGGTTTTTGTTGTTGTTTATTTTTCTCTTTTTCGTTATTTTCAATTTTCAACGCTTTCCAAGCGAGGTTGAAAGCCTGAATATATTTGCTCTGTTCGAGAGGGGGGTGCCAAGCATGATAAAACCTGTTAAGATGATCCAACAACTTGAGCAACATGTTTGCTATTCGGGGATTACCATATTGGAAACTTTTCCACGTTGATCAAAGCGCTGCCCCAGAAAACCGGGGAGATTAAAAGTCGCTCCACGCGCACGAGGGTTTGCCACGGCGCTCGTCTCGCCACGAGCTGCCCTCGTCGTTGACACTCAGTTGCTTCTGCTGGGCACAAACGCACCGTGAAATGCATTTAAGAATACGCGCATTTTGCCTTATGTTTCGTCGACGTTTTTCCTTTTTCATTACGGTGATTTATTTGAAATCCGCATGTCTCTCCCATTATCTCCAGTGCAAACGAGTTGCACGTGACGTTCATTGGGCCCTTATCTGGTTACAGTTCATCCGTCTCTCTGTACGTCTACCTCTATCCATATGACACCCGTGCATTTGTCGACTTCAGGAGTCGACAACCAAAATAACATGAAGAGCAATTTTGCTTCGAATCCGGTTAGAAACTCAATATTTAAAGAGCCGCAATGCACTGTGTGTGGTGAATACGAGACGGTCGGTTCTTAGTCAATAACGTGTCACGAAGCGGTCCTTAAAGACCCGCTTTCGCCTCCGGATCCACATGTTTGCCGACTCCTGCTTTAGAGTATAAATAACCGAAGAAATAAAAATCAATAAAATAAAAAAAAACTGCTGCCCACAAGGAGGCAGCCAGAAGAGCCGCAAGGGGGCAGCCAAAGAGCCACATGGGGCTCCGGAGCTGCAGGTTGCTGACCCCTGCACTAGTAAGTACTGGGCGATGTTCTCAGGGCTTGCCGGGTGTTGTAGGCGTGGGGCAGCGAGGGGTGGTCCAGGAGATGGCGGTGCTGAGTGTCACCGTCCTATTTGTTGATTGGTGTTCTGCGTTCTCCAACGTCTCCCAACGTGAAGCCAAATCCCCATGGATGCCATTGGACGGCCAACTCAGTGTAGCAGGACCCTCCTTAAACAAACAAACAAACAGTCGTTGATATTTCTTCTCCAATGTACAACCGAGCCGCGCAGGTGCAGAATCAGAAAGATTTATTTCTACTGGAGAAATCCGATGAGCTATTAAACTCTTGTTTCACAGATGTCATCCTCGAGCCAGCCCGCTAAGACCCAGGAGCCACCAGGTGGTTGCGTTCCCCACTGTCCTGCGCTGCACTGTCTGATGAAATATGTGATGAAAATTACAAACCCCCGCCGCTAGCTCTACTGTGACCAGAGCCAAAGTCACAGATGCCTTCACTTCATGCCAGAATATTCCACGGTTTGGTTCAGGCTCGAATTCGCAAAATTGTCGCTGGGAAAACCGCTTGTACCATAAGCCACTGGCACGGATCGGATGTAGCGGTGGAAAACGGCTATGCGATTCAGCGAGGCTTCGTGCTGGGTAAAATTATAGGGATTAATTATTAATATTTCCTTCCGTTCATGAATTTGTCACGCGCGGTAATTTGCAGCAAAGGACATTTCTCGTTGAGCAGTTGATTTAATTAGCGGCGTTATCAACACGGGAAGGAGGATAAATCACGCGGCCTGTGAAAATCCTTCAGCACCGTGCAGCGGGCTTTCACGGAGATTTGCACACACACACTCACAATTGCATTATCGTGGCACCAATCGTCACCTCCGCGAGTGACACATCTGACACGTGTGACACCACCGTCGTGTCCCACACGGCTCTCCCCGTTATCTTTTCCGTCGCATTGACAGCGACACGCAGCGACGGCCCGAAGGGAAACCTACAAGGATGAAATAAAATAAATAAAAATAATAAAAACACACTGCAGAATTGGGTCGATGTTGAAAACAAAAACAGTAACTTTTTGTGGTCGTGTTACTCCAAACATCAAAAAGCCTTCAAGAGAAAACACAAAAAACGCCCCAAACAACGGGAGATGAAGATCATTAGTGGCATAGGTCCCGACGTCTCAAGTCCTTGCCCTGGCAGGAGTCAGTCACGTGGGTCTCTTTGGTGGCACCGCGCCCAGATGAAAGCGTTCAGAGGAAGCCCCTCCACCCCGACCCGTGATTGGTCACTGGCTGAGTTCATCATCTCACCCCGTCGCGGATCTTACCGGTCGTCACTCTTTGTACTCTCCATATATACAGGGTGCTTAGAAAATGTGTTTTAACGCTTCTGACAATGTGGCACAACAAAACCACGTGACATGTGCTGCCCCCTCCGGGCTCTGGAGACCAGCTGGAGAAGATTCCAGGCCACGCGTTGACAATGATGGCGAACAAGTGGGAGACTCACTGACTTTTTGAAGCGATTGACACACATTTGTTATCCTGTTATAGTGTATTATACGTTATTTTTTCCCATTAAAAACGATAGCCCCATGTAAGTGTTAACAACTTTTTGAAGCACTCTGTATAGCTTTTTTGTTGTTGGGTTCGATGGCGTAAATATAAGTGTGTCGTTAAGCCGTCAACCACCCGACACAGCCAAATTAGTAAGGTTTGTCACGTAAACAAAACGTGCCAATTAGTAACTAGTTCGGTACACGTTTGTGTCGGAGAGGAAACCCACAACATTTACACTTCGAGTACAGGACGACGTCTTATCGGTAATCACACCCCAGCCTCATCAGGCGACAGCCGGGATAGTGGAGAAATCCCTCTGTTTCGCTCTTAAATAGACGGGGGAATAAAACAATGTGACGCCCTCACTTTCTCTCATCTGCTTCTCTCTCTGCCCAAATCAGAGCTTTAGTTGTTCTTCAGATCCCTTCACTGATACCGGACGCAACGGGCGACCCTCCCGTCTCCTGGTGCGGTCTCCTCTCCGTTTGCATAGTTGATAGTAATAATATATTTACTCTTTGATTCTTTCGGTAAAGTCACGTAGGAAGAAATAAAATAAAATAATAGAGTACGACGTTTCGATTGCAACACAAGCAACCGTCATCAGGTAGAACTACATTTGAGAGAGAGAGACAAACCACAGACACGGAGACACACAGACAGACACACAAGCAGAGAGAGACAACACAGACACACAGATAGAGACACACAACATAGACACAGAGGAGAAAACATGTTTCCACTGTCATACTAAGTCATTAATTTCCTTAAAACGTAACTGTCGTAATTCCCATGCAGTCGGCGTTATCTTGTGTTGGTGTTGTTCTCGAGGCCGGGAGATCGACGATCGACGTCTGGTCGCCCAGTCGATAGCATCCATCGTATGCATGTAAGTTGAACTTCCTTCGCATCGCATGTAGCCAACCGTGCTAATCGCAGGTGCGGGCATACGGTTACAAGGGGGTGTGAGATAATGGCTCGGGACTTCTTGGGAAGAGCAAGTGTTCGTGCCCTGCAAGTGTTGGAGTCGGTGGAACAATGAAGCTCCATTACCAGGACTACTCGTGTGGACGCGCTTTAAAAAAAAAAAAACCTCGTGGAAGAATATCAATAATGACCTCAAACTTATTAGAGTTTTTTTTGGGCTAGATCGCGTAAATATATAGATGTGTCGTTAAAACCAGCTACCAGCCGACACAGCCAACTAGTAAGGGTTGTCACTTAAACAGAACGTGGCCAATTCGTCACTCGTACAACAACACCGGTGTGTTGGAGAGCCAAGCCACAACATTTACAAACTGAGTACGACGTTTCGCCAGTAATTACAACTAGCTTCATCAGGCGACAGCCAGATTTGTGGAGAAGTCTTACTGTTTCGTTCCTTACATAGAGGCATAGACATGACAAACGTTGCTAGTTGGCTGTGTCGGGTGGTGGCGGGTCTAACGACACATTTATATATTTACGCGATCTAACCCCCCAAAAAACCTCTATTATGGATGATATTGGTCGCGAAAGCCGACGTGTTAATCCTCAACCTATAACGCCCCACCGCATAGCATTCGCTTGCTCGCTCTCGAAGAGAGAGTGACTCGGGGGGGGGGGGGGGGGGCACGAGGAAGACTCACAGACAAACGGGAAGGGCAGCAGCAGTAGCAACCAGGTGATGAGCCGGGGTCAAATTCACCCAACCCCCCTCCAAGCTCTGCGGTCCTTTCTATACAAAGATGCTTTCAGCCAATTAATGAGTGTTCATACAGGGTGTTTCAAAAATGTGCTTTTAACACTTCTGAGAATTTGCAATAATACCACGAGAAATGCACCGCCTCCGGGCTCTGGAGACCGACTGGAGAAGATTCCAGGCCACGCGTTGGCAATGACGGCGAACAAGTGGAAACTTTTCTTAAGCGATGAGCATACATCCGTTCTTTTCACATTAAAAACGATAGTCCCATGTAAGTGTTAACATTTTTTTTAAGCACCCCATACATTCGGTAGAACGATGGGAGAAAGCGCACACGCGCGAGCGGACAGCACTGTCCCATACAGAAGGGACAGCTGGAGATCGGTCCGCACGTCGCTGCGCCGCCTTCTGCTGCGGCGAGCCAGGTTACGGGCACCTCCTCGACACCCACGGGAAGGGAGTTTGGTGACATCGGCGCGGTGAGAGATCCACCAACCCCCATTCGCTGGCAGCACACAGCGCTCGATTTGCGGAGCCCGCAGCGCGAGCTGCGCGAGGTACGTGCACACGCCAACTGTGTTGAACCGGCAGCCGTGGGGCCCCCGATGTCAAATGCCAGTAATTGCCAGGGAAATGCTCCCAGGTTGAGAGACTCCGGCTCGACAAAAGAAAAGTAAATATCAAGGATCAATTTACCTCCAGCGCTCCGCAGCCGGTGGGCGTGGGGCGCAGAGGTCGTGCGGTCAAACCCCGCAACTTTCACTCCGAGGAAATGTCTAATTTAATTAGGCTTAGATTGGCAAGCGTTTATTTATTTATTTCCCAACCCATCTCTCTCGGCAGGACACGCTGTGTAATTAAGGCTCACATTAACCGCAAAAAAAACCCGTGAAAACCTCTCCGCTCACGTTTCTTTTTGCGGCCGTGATTTTGCGCGGCATGAGCCCCCCGCCCCCAACCCCTTTGTGGTTGCAAGCAACCTGTCAGCCGCGTTTCTGAGTCCACTAAGTCGCAGCGACCTCAGCGGTGAACACCCATTCATCATCATTCGAGTGCCACTTTTTTTTTTGCTCCACGCATTTTAAATCTTCCCAGCGGTCGCTGGGAAGAAGGCCGCGCCGGCGAGATTGAATCCGAACCGGCGACCTCTGGATCCGCAAGTCCAGAGCGCTGCCAAGCCGTCTCACCGAGGTAGCTTCCTCAACGAGTCACGCAACGCTTCTGTTTCTCTCTCCAGCAGCAAGAACACGAAACGTGGTCCAAAACTAAAAGGTTACTTTGGCAGTGACGGCGGGCACACTGCAAATGTCTGGGAAGTATCCCAAATCTCTCCGTTCCTTCGGCGCATTGATACATATCAAAATAAATATGTAAGGACCCGATTAAGCCCTGAGCCCAATGAGCCATTGATTTCCCCTTGGTTTTTTCTTTTCATTTCATTTTTGCCTACTCCCAGACTGAAATATCGTCCCCATCCTCTTGCCCTTCATACCACCGGGCCACAGACAGATAAAATAAAATGAAAGAGAGACCGCGCGGCGCAATAATGTTCATATATTAAGTCTCGGCTGAACACCCCATCGATCAAAGGGATAGGGTGTCAGTGATGGCAGGCTTTAACACGGGGTCTTTGATCGATCTGCTGTCCCCAGCACATAATAAATAAATAAAGTGTGTGGGTGGTGGGGGGGGGGCGGCAGGTGGAGTTGAACAAAACTCTATTATAAAATTTGGCAAGTCAAAAATAATGTTGGCCATTAATTGATAACTTAGCTTCACCACAGCCAGCACATACAACTAAAAGTAAACATTTTTTTTAAATTATTGTACCAGGTAAGGCCCACTGAGCTATATAGCTCTTATTCAGAAGCGACCTGGCCACAAATCATAGCTCAACGATGTGGCTTATCACTTGGAAATTTGTAGCAGCCAAATACTCTGAACGAATGTTGATTCCAAATGTGGAGGGAAAACCCGAAGAACTCGGAGAAAAACCCACGCGACCACAGGGAGAACACTCAAACTCCAAATACACCGGCATCACGGTCAGGGTCGAACCCACGAACTCCTCCATACCAGGTGCGGGAGTGAGCATATCGCCACCGCGGCCCCCCATGCTATGATGGGGGCTCAGGTGGTTCATTGTGTTAGGTGCTCACGTGGTTCTTTGTGATGCGGGCTCACGTGGTTCATTGTGATGGGGGGCTCACGTGGTTCTTTGTGATGCGAGCTCACGTGGTTCATTGTGATGGGGGCTCACGTGGTTCATTGTGATGGGGGGGCTCACGTGACTGTGATGGTGAACTCCAAAGCCGCAGCAGGCACGCAGCGTGACACACCGAGTGCCCCGCCTGACAGAGCGAAGCAGAAATATTATCGTGTTGACATTAAAAGTAACTTTACAGATATACTGGACACAAAGCTTCCCTCCGAATCAACTCTTTAACGGATGCTTGGGGCGAGCGCTGTTCGCGAGCAGCGCCTATCAAGGCCAAAACGGCGCACTGATGAGCGTCACGGTGTCGCGTAGCCAGAACCACGCCTGGCCGCCTTTGTCTCCCCAATCGTGGTGTTTACACTTCACAAAAGGTAAGGCTGAGTCGATCAAGTGGAAGCCCAGGACCGATCCAGATAATCGCTGCGGATGATATTTATCGTGATTGGGAAGCAAACCTGATTCGTCAGGTTCATATCACAGCGTGATATCGACTGCACAACCGCTCCCCACAGACACACACGGACAAATATCCCCCATATAGCCTTAACAGACTATTGGGGCAAGTGCTATTAGGGAGCACCTATGAATGGCGGCACGGGACACGAGGAGGTGGGTGGGCAGCGCCACGCCCGACCGCTTTTGTTTCCCCAGTGGCGATGCTTATACACTGCACCAATTACTCATTTCAGGCTGAGTAAACCTAGGGGAGGCCCAGGACTGACGCAGATAATCGTCACCGGTGTTGGCCGTGGCCGGGAATCAAACTCGGGTCGCCGGTTTCGTAGCGTAGTGCGATATGGACTGCACGACCGCTCCCCACAGACACGCACAGATAAAGATCCCCCATAGAGCCTTAATAGACTATTGGGACAAGTGCTTTAACACAACAACAACAACCGCCATTGGCCACTAAGAGTCGGTGACGTCACCACGACGCTTGTGCCAGGCAATGTGCACGTTGCAGCCACGTGAAGTGTTGAACGCCCGCTGGCAGGAGGTCACGGGGCAGACCCAGTAGGTGCCACGGGTCGACTGACTGAGATGACTTTAACACACACACATACACACACAAGCACAGGCACCATGCAAAACGTCACAGCTACAAACAGACGCACGTGTCAAGTGGCACCTTCGAACACGTGACGCCGCTCTCCACATTGTGACGTCGCTCTCCACATTATGACGTCACTCTCCGCATTGTTCCCGGGGCGCGGGATGATTCGTCTCGAGTTTGTTGGGCGCGACGGCGGCTGCTGGCACGACGACAAGGGGTTAATTTGTGGTGGGCTGATAAGCGCGTGATGGGTCGGGAGCGGGGGAGGGGATCGACTGGATAAACAACTCGCAAACATCCACACGGGATCAGCTAATGCCTGTCGTCACGGTATGCCGGGGCAACCCGCTAGCGGGGATCATCAGTAGTTAAAGTTTGTTTTACGAAACTATAAACTATTTTTATTTGACCCAGGTAAGCCCCACTGAGCTACACAGCTTTTTTTTTTAGTAGCGACCTGGGCACAAATGATAGCTCAACGGAAGTGGCTTTTCATCGCGTGGAAATGTATAACAGCGTGGATTTTACCTCCGGGTCCTCCAGTTGTCCCCTCCCTATTTGGAATAAAACATGCGCTTAGAGCAATTGACTGCTTTACATTTCGACACGATACGCCACTTCGCGGAGCTACGCTTTATTTGGGGTAGATCACTTCTGATAAAGAGCTCGACAGCTCAGTGGGCCTTGCCTGGCTAAATACAATTTAATAACAGAGTTCAACAATGGTCAATGTGGGTTGGTTTGGTATCGCAGCAGCACGCCAACCGCTGCGCCACCGCTCCCGCTATAACCCCCCCCCCCCCGCCACGGAAGCCGCACCAAGAATACGGCGCCCGTGGCGTGCACGCCTCTCAAGTGGCAGGCGCAAGGTCACGTCGCATGGACATTTTTTTGGGGTGGAGGGGGGGTGGAGGAGGGGTGGATGTAAAAAAACGCAGCGCGAGATTCTGTCGTCATCGTAAGGGCGAATTAGCAATGAGGCCGTATCTCGTAACGCCGGGAATCAATTAGCGGGCGGATTCATTAGCGCCCGAGGTAGTAATTACAAGTCGGCCAGCGGATGTGAGACGTGAGATGTTTCTACCCCCCACCCCCAACCACGCCAGCCACCTCCCGGATCGATGCTGTTTTCTCATTCTCACCGACACCACTCACAGCGTTCCCTGTTACACCCCCTCCAGCCCCCACCACGTCTCAGCCCTCAAAGATCACACGCGATACGATCGAGGGTGCTAACTCCTCTGTGACATATTTCCTAACAATGCGTGTCACATACACCCACAGACGCCGTAGCTGTATTTGGAATAGAAGTTACTTTTCTCACAAGGGCAAATATATTTTATTTTTGTTTTAATTGGTGGCATTTTGAAACTTCAACATTGTGGCTATCATCATCATAATCACTGTCATCAGCATTGATCTATCCACAGCTGGATAGATCAAGCTAACAGCGTCTCACACTCCTTGTCACTCTGACCTCACAACGTCTCACATTCTGACCTCACAGCGTCCCACACTCCGTGTCACTCTGACCTCACAGCGTCTCACACTCCGTGTCACTCTGACCTCACAGCGTCTCATACTCTGACCTCATAGTGTCCTACACTCCGTGTCACTCTGACCTCACAGCGTCTCACACTCCGTGTCACTCTGACCTCACAGCGTCTCACACTCTGACCTCATAGTGTCCTACATTCCGTGTCACTCTGACCTCACAGCGTCTCACACTCCGTGTCACTCTGACCTCATAGTGTCCCACACTCCGTGTTACTGTGACCTCACAGCGTCTCATACTCTGACCTCAGTGTCCTACACTCCGTGTCACTCTGACCTCACAGCGTCTCACACTCTGACCTCACAGCGTCCCACACTCCGTGTCACTCTGACCTCACAGCGTCTCACACTCCGTGTCACTCTGACCTCACAGCGTCTCATACTCTGACCTCATAGTGTCCTACACTCCGTGTCACTCTGACCTCACAGCGTCTCACACTCCGTGTCACTCTGACCTCACAGCGTCTCACACTCTGACCTCATAGTGTCCTACATTCCGTGTCACTCTGACCTCACAGCGTCTCACACTCCGTGTCACTCTGACCTCATAGTGTCCCACACTCCGTGTCACTGTGACCTCACAGCGTCTCATACTCTGACCTCAGTGTCCTACACTCCGTGTCACTCTGACCTCACAGCGTCTCACACTCCGTGTCACTCTGACCTCACAGCGTCTCACACTCTGACCTCATAGTGTCCTACACTCCGTGTCACTCTGACCTCACAGCGTCTCACACTCCGTGTCACTCTGACCTCATAGTGTCCCACACTCTGACCTCACAGCGTCCCACACTCCGTGTCACTCTGACCTCATAGCGTCCTACAATGTGTAATTCTGACCTCACAGCGCCCCACACTCCGTGTCACTGTGACCTCACAGCGTCTCACACTCTGACCTCACAGCGTCCCACACTCCGTGTCACTGTGACCTCACAGTCGGCAGCTGTGCCCGTGAGTCCAGGATTAACGACACCTCTGACGGATTTGTGGCGGACAGTTCGGATCGCCTCCGTATCCCGAAGCAAGGCAAGAGAATGCTCTTGCCGTGAAGAAAAAAAAACAAGAAGGAAAGACAGAAGAAGACATTCCCGTAAAATAAAATAAAAACCTTGTGAAATAAAAATACAACCACTGATATTTTAGCGACGCAGAGCAATAAAGGAAGCAAAATTTGACGAGCCACAGGTTGTTTCAATACTCCAGGTGTCAGAGCCGAACGGTGAATCGAGCTGCGTGCAGCGGAGCCCTTTGAGACGTCCGTGCGCACGTCCTCGAAAATGTCACGATAGGGGCCATCCATTGAGTAGGTACGCAAATATCTGTCAAAACTTGACCCCCCCCCTCCCTGTAGGCACGCGGACTTTTTACAGCCCTCCCCCCCACGTGTACGTACGCCTGACGCACCCCCCCCCCCCCGAATCCTATAGAACGGCCGATATTTAATCCACGCAGATCAAGGATTAATAATATTAACGTGTTTAAGCAAACAGATATTCCACCGCCGGACTATCTGACCCATTTAAAGGCCAATGTAGACAAATTATTATCGAGGTTTCACCCCCCCCCCCCCCGTTTCCTATGCGTGCGTACATTGCTAGTAGACCCCCCATACGCAAGCGTACGCATTTGGGTTAACCCCCCCTCCATGCGTACATACATAATGGATGTCCCCCTACCAGTACTTGCAGCGTCTTTCTCGTTGTGCGTCCTTGAGTGGTAGTGCAGCGGCCACGAACCCGGCGACCCGAGTTCGATTCCCACTCACGGACACCAACACCCAGTGACGATTATCACTGGGTGTTGACTCAAGTCTCAAATGAGTACCTGGTGCGGTGTGTCAACGTCGCCGCTCGGGAGACAAAGGCGGTCGGGCGCGGTGTTGGCCACCCACCCCCTCGTGTGAGGTGCCGGCTTTCATAGTCGCTCGCTAACGGCACTTGCCCTAATGCTAAGGCTATACGGGGGATCTTTGTGTTTGTGCCTGGGCACAAATCCATCTTCGAAATAAGCTGAGAGCATATGTCAGATGACAGGATTACACCAGCTCACCCTGGCTGCAGCAGCACACACAGACAAAGACAAATATCTTCCGTATAGCCTTTAACAGACTGTTGGGGCAAGTGCTGTTAGTGAGCACCTATGAAGGCCGGTACAGCATATGAGGGGGTGGGTGGCCAGCACCACACCCGGTCGCCTTCGGCTCCTCAGTGGCGATGTTTAATCATTTGAGGCTGAGTCGACCTAGGGGAGGCCCAAGACTGGTTCATATAATCGACACTGGTGTTGCCCGAGAACGGGAATCGATCTCGGGTTTCCCGGTTTGTAGCGCAGCACGCTAGCCTCTACACTACCGCCCCCCGCAGCACACACGCAACACCACACACAATAGCACACACACACGCAACACCACACACAATAGCACACACACACGCAACACCACACACACATGCAACACCACACACAATAGCACACACACACGCAACAGCACACGCACACACAACACACACACTCAACAGCACACACACTAGCACACGCACACACAACAGCACCTAACAGACGCAATAGAACACACACACAACAGCACACACACAACATCACACACACACAATAGCATACAACAACAACCGCCATTCACCACTAAGTGGCGGTGACGTCACCACGACGCTTGTGCCAGGCTATGTGCACCCTGAGGCCACGTGAAGTGTCGAACGCCTGCTGGCAGGAGGTCACGGGGCAGACCCAGGTGCCACGGGTCGACTGAGATGACTGGCTGATGCACCACCTGTGCCCCTACTGTGCCAACCTGCTGTGCTTTAGCTACCCGGCGCTCCGCTCGTTGTTGTGAGCGTCGCTCCTCCGCCCTCCGTTGTTGTTGGAGGGCGACTACCTCCAACTGCCCAGTAGCGTCCTTCACGAGCCTCCTCCACAGAGGCCGATCTTAACACCGCTGGTACCAGTCATCGGCAGTACACACACACACAACGGCACACACACAACGGCACACACGCACACAACAGTACACACACACACAACAGTACACACACACACAACAGTACACACACACAACGACACACACACACAACGGCACACACGCATGCTCAGCTTCACCTCCTGCAGACGCGCGTTTTGCAAAGCTGGAGGCGGCGAGACACTTAACGTGTGGTTAGCGGGCCCACGGGGTCACGCTAATGATTGGATCAGACAGCAGGACTCCCGCAAACGATGCAAACATTCATTATCTAGCTGGCCTCTCGGCGATGCGAAATTAATGGTTTTAAATGTTTTTGGTTACGTACGTCATTATGCAATGAATCTTTTTGTTTGTTTGTTAAATAAAGAAACAGGAAAAACGTCGTCCCAACGAGGAATTACCTTCGGTGCGGGACAACTGTTTCCTTGTCAGGGGCGGAGCCAGGATTTTGACTTTGGGGGGGCTGACTTCAATATTCTGAGATATCTCAGTGTGTTTATGTTTTCCAATGGGCGCCACAAATGTATAAAACAAATTTTATTGGATTTGAACGGAGCCGCTGATGTGGCTAATAAGTTCGATAAGTTCGAAAGGTTGCCGCTCAAGCAGCTTGCAGGGCAGCACAAGGTGGCAGCCTGCAGCATTTTGCAGCAGCCAGATATCCGGTTATCCCGATTACCGACTTTCCCAAAACTTCAGGGGGGGCTGAGCCCCCCCCCCCAGCCCACCCCTGTGGCTCCGCCCCTGGTCCTTGTAGTCGGCCGGCGAAGGGCAGTATATGTGACGAGATCATGAGAAGTATGCGAAGAATAATACAGCTATAAACATCTTTAAAAAATTACCAACCAGGTAAGGGCCCACTGAGCTACACAGCTCTTGTTCAAAAGCGACCTGGCCATCACAAATGATTGCTCAACGAAGAGGTTCATCACGTGGAATGTTGCAGCAGCAGCCAAACACTCCACGCGCATGGATCAAGGGAACTACTTGAAACATCGCAGGACCGAGATATATGGCGACGGCTTGGAGAGGCATTCATCCGGCAGTGGATTGATCATGGCTCACGATGACGATTATTATTATGAAACTCGCTCTAGTGCATCCTTGGAAATGACGCTGAGAGGCAACAAGGGGCACACGTGGGCTAGAGAGCGGAGGCAGATTGGAGACGCGCGAATGATTGTGCGGTGTGTAGGGGACACGGAATTGGGCAGGACGCTTCGTCGCTGTTGCGGGATCGATGGCCACGTGGTCGAGACTGACGACGGAGTGGCAGCCCAAGGGAGGGAACGCGTCCGATATGACGGAGCGACGAGATCATATCATTGTATGTACTCTGTGTGTATGTTGGACTGCTTTCGCACGTAGTCATCCGTGATAATCGGAGGCGCGGGGGAAGGACAACAAACTAAACAGGAAAAAATCAGTTCTAAAGAAATTAATTTTCAATCTAGATTTAAAAGTGTATAGCTCCAGTGTCTTCTTAATATCGGGAAGGAAGAGCGTTCCAGACGGTCGCAAAAGCGAATCTGAAAGCACGCGATGCGGTGACCGTCTGTGGTTGATCGCCAGCCAAAAGCCACTGCGAGAGTGAATGGTGACACAACAAGACAAAGATCCCCCCTATAACTTTAACAGAGTTTTGGGGCAAGTGCTTTTAGCGAGTGCCTATGAAGGCCGACACGGCACACGAGAGGGTGGGTGGCCAGCACCACACCCGGTCGCCTTTGGCTCCTCAGTGGCGATGTTTACACACCGCATAAATTGAGGCTGTCAACCTATGGGGAGGCCCAGCATCGGTTCAGATATCCATCACTGTTCTTGCTTGCGAGCGGGAATTGAACTCGGGTCGCCGGGTTCGTAGCGCAGCGTGCTAAACGCTACACCCCCCACTCCCCGACACGTGGACACACACAAGCACACACACATGGGCGCGTGTGTGTGTGAGAGGCTCCTACTGGGAACACACATCGACGCGCATGAGTGCCGCATATTGAACAGCTGAACTTTCGGCTATTGTGGATATCAATTTTTCAGCAAAGGCCATCAGTGTAGATTTAAATAAAATGTCAGCAATTACTGTAAACCCCCTCCCCTGAGATGTTTTCGTCTGCTTCTTATTCCTGCGGTTCCCTTTAATCCACACGTCAGGGTTTGAGAGCTCTAGTCTCCAGCGATGCACGGGATTATGAGTTTCACTGTCACCAAATTTTCCTCCCGTATGTGCCCTTTTAAACGGAAAATATTCACAATTAAAGCTGCGTAGGATTTGTTGTTATTGTTGTTGTTGTTTTGTCCATGTGGCCAACAGTTTGCATGTGGCTAAACGAATGATTATTTTTTTATTTTACCAGGTAAGGCCCACTGAGCGACGTAGCTATTCTTCAGACGCGACCTCCTCATAAATCACAGCTCTACGAAGTGGCTTATCATGTGGAAATGTATAGCAGACAAATACTTTAAACGCATGTTTCTAAATATGCAGGGAAAAAACCGGAGGACTCGGGTAAAAATCCACGCGACCACGGGTAGGGAAACATGCAAACTCCAACTATACAAGAGTCAGGGTTTGGTTCGAACCCACTACCTCCTGTGTACCAGATGAGGCTCCTGCGTCAGCAGTACTCCAGCTGTGTTTGTCACACCTGATGACGGTTGCCCGTGTTGCGATCGAAACCTCGTGATCTATTAATTTTATATCTACGTGGCTTTACCGAAAGAACCAAAGAGTATGGATTCCTGCAGTCACGAAAGCTTCAAATCAAGACTGATAAGGCTGTTTACACCACGAGGGAGTGGATGGCCAGCACCACGCCCGGCCGCCTTTGTCTCCCCAGTGCTGATGTTTACACACCGCACCAGGTACTCATTTGAGGCTGAGTCATCCTAGAGGAGGCACCAGAGGGGCCAGAGGCGTTCATGCACCAAAACGATTCATGAACAACGAGGGGGTCAAGGCAACGAGGAGGGAACGAAGTCGGATAGGGAGCCCGATTTCAGGGCGGGGGCGCGAGGGGGGGGGGGGGAGAATTTAAGAAACTCGCACATTGTTTCAACTGGCGCGACGGGAGATCAAACCGCACGTGGGCGGCACGTGGCGATCGCGAGTCGAATGTGCTGCGAACCACGACACCACCGCGGAGGCGGCTGCGGCTGCGTCCCTTCGATCGAGCGACATCCGGGGGTTCCACTTCTCACTGAAAGTGGCAACAGCTCCAACAACGACAAGTAGCCAGGGGGACATGGCTGGAGAGGTCACGCACGCTGGGGCTGTGTTGTCGTTGCGTTGGCCGGTCGCCCCCAAACCGAGCAGACCCGGCCGAAGCAAAGCTCCTTGCCACCGCTCCCGGGCGTCTCCTCTCGCGCGAGCCATCGCTGATGACTTTGTGTCCCTGGGTCACCGGTGACAAAACAAAGACCACCCCCCCCCCACACCCCTTGTCAAGCCCCCCACCCCTCCCCCCTGCCTCCCCGTAGAGAGACAAAGACCCCTTTCGCATGGCCATGCCAGGCCGTTGCGGGCTGGTGATGTTGCTCTGGCGAGCGGCCGACGTAGAAGGGCACCGGCCACGAGTCGATCGTTGATTTATTTGGCATCGCCCCCCCCCCCCCCCCCCTTAAACGGCGACTTTAATTTCTGACGTACAATCCCCGGCGAAGGCGTTATCAAGAAATCCGGGCATAAATCCGTGTCGGAGAGGAAAGGGGAAAGGAGGGGGGGGGGGGGGGGAGATGGATAATGGGTGAGGGGTGCGGGCAGTGACAAGGGGGGGGGGGGGGCGGATTAATCACAGCGCACTGCCCCTGCGAGAGACTTCTCCTAACGACCTTGTGTAACGGATAATGGATGGAGCCCGGGGGACAAAGCGTGCTAGCGGGAGGGACAGAGAGAGAGAGAGAAAGGAAGAGAGCTGAAGCCTTGCTTTTTTAAAACTATTTTTGTTGTTATCATGAATCTATTCTTCAATGCAGCAAGCAGCAGACTTTTGTCACGCGTGTATTTTTATCTTGCCACTCCGCATGCACAAATCCAAAAGCAGGTGAAAACAGAAGCTGCTTGGTCAAAATGCAAATAATAATTATGTCGATAATAATCCTGCCGCAACGTGTTAATTTATTATAAACTAAGAACCGTGATGGATGGCCTGCGGTTTAGAACATTAATTTTAAAACAGGGGTTTGCGTGTTCCACGTGGTATCCAGCCTAGCGGCTCCACAAATGTATATTTGACCGAATTCGCACAGCAGCAGCAATCACCCCCCGCCTCTCTCTCTCTAACACGGTTTCAGCGGTCTCCTCCAAGACCCAAAAGGCAAGAACCCCAACAGGACGGTGGCTAGGAGATGTCAACTACCTCGTCTCGTATACAGGAGGTCGTGGGTTTCGTTCCCGACCCTGACGCCTCTATATTTGGAGTTTGTATCTCTCTCTCTCTCTCCGTAATCGCGTGAATGTTTCTCCGGGTTCTCCAGTTTTCCCTCTTCATTTACAATAAGCGTGCGCTTAAGAGTATTTGGCTGCTATGAATTTCCACATGATAAGCCACTTCCTTTGAGCTATCATGTGTGGCCAGGTCGCTTCTGAAAAAAAGGGCTACGCAGTTCACAGATTTGGTTACTCGCGTTCCACTTCCATTGCATGACCTCCCAGGAGAGTTACCGTGACCCCCATGTTACAGACCAGGGAGCGAATGCGTCCACGCGTCTGTTCACCCTTCGTCGGAAAGCGTGAAACTCCGTTATCATCACCGTCACCATCGCAAGCGGCGGCGACACCGCTGGCCTGCTAAGATGACGGAGTGTGAGCTCCTCTTGACTGATGATCTCGTGCTCGGCGAAACGACTGTTTGCCCTTTGGTTGCTAAGAGGCAATCTTCTTCAAATTGCCCGGTTTGTCTCATTCATGGCATTGGCCATGACTTGCCGATGATTGAGGTGGCTGTTGATTTTCCCGCAACGCGCCAGGCAATTGCCCCGGCTTCAATCCCCGGGCCCGCGTCGGCGAGGAGGCCAATATCGCATTTCAATCGCCGACGCGCCTCTCCTCTCCATCGCCTAACCCCCCCCCCCTCCCACCTAAGCAGCCGCCCCCTAAAGCCTTACTACTCCTCCACCTCCCAGTCCTTCCCAAAAGCCCCCGCCACCGCTCAACTTCTGACGCTGATGCAAAACGCGACTGGAGCTCGCCGCCGGCTAAAGCTCTGACGGATGTCAAAGCAAAAGCCATCGCCGCCCCGCACCCGCTTGGCGGATATTGATATTGGGGTTGGCAGCGGTCACAGAAGAGCTCCCCCCCCCCCACTGCCCTCCTTGCTCGCCCCCCCCCCCCCCCCCCCGCTCAGCCCCCCTCAACTGCGCGTGCTTCAAGAGCCACAATTCCGCGAATGCGAGTTCAGACGCAGGGCACGTCACGTGCCCACCCCTCACCCCCTGTCCCCACCCCCCACCCCCTGTCCCCACCATGCCCTGCGAGGGGGGCCGGCCCTGGCTGGGGATGTCCTGCTGTGATGCGAGCGCTCGCATCCATTGCGATAAAACTGAGCCCCGAGACAGAAAGTCGACTCCCAGCGCCGCTCGATTACCAGACAGCCTGCAGCTGGGGCGGAGGGCGGGGGTGGTGGTTGAAGGTGGGGGAGGCGATTATTATTATTATTACGCTTAATTAGCCAGGAAAGCCTCACCCAATCTCAAAATGTTTTTTTCTTCCAGGAGGGTCCTGCCAAGTTGTCGCAGTAGCGGGTAATGCTGCTGTTGTTGTATGTAATGTGTAATGATCCCAATTAAGTAATTTCCAGGTGATTTTACAGTTTTGGTCCAATATCAGTAGCAATGTATGGGGAGAGGGAGCGGGGGTGCTGTTGGCTGTGGGAGAACACCGAATAACTTTGAGGAATCCCATACACAACAGAGAGAGAGAGATCATACAAACTACACACAGAAAGGTGCCCGAGTCTGGAATCGAACTGAAGTAATTTTGGCTGTGAGGCACACCGCTGGCAAACGGCCCGTGGGCAAATCCACTCAGCTCCAAACCCTCACACACCGCATCAGCCCAATTGCCCTCCACGCTGTTTAAATACCTCCATCCGGAAACAAAGCTTTCGATAAAGAAGCTCTTACTGGTTCACTGAAATGACGTGAAGAGACGAATACAGACTTCAATGGATCTCAGAGGTAGTGCTCTAATATCCGCTTCCTTGGGCTGTTCTCTAACACTGGTGGTGACCGGAGACATCTCAATGGATTATTTAACGTGCGGTATAAAATTGGAGAAAATAGCAAAGAAAAACATACAGTATTTTAAATTAAATGCAAAAAAAACTAGACACTACGGATTGGGAGCACAAAGACCACGCCAAAGATCCCCCTTATAGCATTTAACAGACTATCAGGGAAGTGTTGTGAGCAAGCACCTATGAAGGCCGGGACGACACACGAGGGGGTGGGTGGCCAGCACCACGCCCGACCGCCTTTGTCTCCGCAGTGGTGATGTTTACTACACACCGCACCAGGTACTCATTTGAGGCTGAGTCGACCTAGGGGAGGCCTAGGTACCGGTTCAAATAATCGTCACCGGTGTTGGCCGTGAGCGGGAATCGAACCCAGGTCGCCGGGTTCATAGCGCAGTGCGCTGACCGCTACACTGCCGCTCCCCACTATAGTCATGCACAGACACGTGTACACAAATACTGCCAAAAAAACCACATTACATCGGACGGGTGCATATGTTACTTTGCGCCCACGCTCGTTAAAATATATATAATATACACATGTGCCATTGTACATAATGTATACGTTTTACTTATAAATGCATTCATTAATTGAAATATTCATAAAGGGTAGCTCTACGGAGATCTCATTTAAAACGCGGTTCCTGGAGGCAGAACCGACATCAATCAAAGCAAAGGGAGCGAGAGAGAGAGAATATATATCTAAAAACCCTCCCCACAAATAATAGATGCAACAATAATTACGCGCAATATGAACGATAATTCAAGACGGAACAAATAGGAATCGATGTAATTGCCCCGCACTGATAGCCCCGCTGATCGGTCACGACCGCGGCTCCAGCGGGCCCCGCGTGCCGCCAGGAGGGATGACGGCGCGTGACGGCGCTCGGTGAAGGGGGCGCGGTGCGGGGGGGGGGTCGTGACCCCGCAATGACCCCGCCTCCCCACCCCCAACGTTGTCATGGAGCATTACCGTGCGGTCTCATCACATCCCACACATCACATCCCAGCCTGCACTCCCAGCCTGTACCCCCAGCCTGCACTCCCAGCCTGTACCCCCAGCCTGCACTCCCAGCCTGCACCCCCAGCCTGTACCCCCAGCCTGTACCCCCAGCCTGCACTCCCAGCCTGTACCCCCAGCCTGCACTCCCAGCCTGCACCCCCAGCCTGTACCCCCAGCCTGTACCCCCAGCCTGCACTCCCAGCCTGCACCCCCAGCCTGCACTCCCAGCCTGCACCCCCAGCCTGCACCCCCAGCCTGTACCCCCAGCCTGCACCCCCAGCCTGCACTCCCAGCCTGCACCCCCAGCCTGCACCCCCAGCCTGCACTCCCAGCCTGTACCCCCAGCCTGCACCCCCAGCCTGTACCCCCAGCCTGCACCCCCAGCCTGCACCCCCAGCCTGCACCCCCAGCCTGCACCTCCAGCCTGTACCCTGCCAGAAATATATATGTAGATATATTTTTTTCCAGGATCGTTTGGGGGTTGGAGGGTGTTGTCCTCTAAATCCCGGTCTGCAGCCCTTAAAGTCCCCCCCGCCCTTTTGCAAAATCTGGCCTCGCGAGAAGGCACCTGCGACTAGCACGCTTGGCGATGTACGGCGCGAAAGAAGTTCAACTCACACACGTCCATACCCACGAGGTGGCAACCTTATCCCCCCTAGCCCTCCGCACCCCGAATCCACCCCTTGCCACGAGAGGGTGACGAGCGGAGCAGCAATCCTCGTGCCCCCTGCCCCCCCCCCGAGTGACGCCGTCTCACACCTGCTGGGCCCAAACCACCACGACAATCTTTTGTTGAAAAGGGCAAGCCTGGGAAGACAGCGCCGTCTCGGACACAGGCGCACTGCACATGCAGACCTCCTGGAGAACAGTGGCATCGGAGAGCGGGCAAACAATGACTCCGCCCATCACACAAAAGGAAAGGACCCTGCCTGCAATCGCAGTGCGTGGGTTAAGGGGCCATCCATTGAGTAGGAACGCAAACATCTGTCGTAATTTGACCCCTCCCCATCCTCCCTGTAGGCACGCGTACTTTTTAACCCCCCCCCCCGCCCCACCTGCGGATGTATGCTTGACGCACCCCCCCCCCCCGAATCCTATAGAACGGCCGATACTTAATCCACGCAGAAACGATCAAGGATTAATAATATTAACGTGTTCAAGCAAACAGAGAGTTCACCGCTGGACTATCTAACTCATTTGAAGGCCAATGTAGACAAATTATTATCGAGGCTTCACCCCCCTCCCCCGTTTCCTATGCGTACATACGCAAGCGTACGCATTTGGGTTAACCCCCCCCTCCCCCCTCCATGCGTACGTACTAAATGGATGGCCCCTAACCTTTAAAGTGGGTGGAAATGGCGGTGGTGGGGGTGAGGCCCGGGGGTGGGGGGGGGGTCATTGTGTGGGTGGGGCCGACACGCAGCACTTGAACTACACGCAGAGAGAATGCGTGAACGAGTACGGTGGAAGGTATTTTTGGTTAAACGCTCGAGCATTACATTTCTATGGTGAATATGTTTACAGGTTCACTGCTAGACCGGAGTATGCGGCGTGGGAGAATCCATGGCGAGAGGAATACTGGATGCGGTGTGCCGGGTGCATAAATGGCACCGTGGTGGTGAGATGTTAACTACCTCGCCTGGTATACAGGAAGTCGTGGGTTCGATCCCGACCTTGACGCCTGCTGTACATTTTGAGTTTGCGTGTCTCTCTCCCCGTGGTCGCGTGGATTTTCCCCCGGGTCCTCCAGTTTTTCCCTCCACATTTAGCTTCAACGTGCGTTCAAGATAATTTGGCTGAGCTATCATTTGTGGTCAGGTCGCTTCTATACAGCTCAGTGAGCCTTACCTGTGTAGTAGTCACTTCAGAGACACTAATAGTAGGAGGCACACACGTTCATTCTATACTTCCATAGTACAGGGGATAACTACACTCGGGTCAAGACAGCTGGCACACTGCCTGACCCACAACGCCGAGGAGGTTACAACGGGGACGAAGACTTGCGTAGACGGCAGGTTCCATTCCAAACGGCAGCCCCGAGACAGCGTCGGGGCCTCCCTTTTATCCTTCCCAGCGTGGCCTGGCTCCGCCCTCGGCCACGCCCCCTTCTAGAAACTACCAGAAGGTTCTGAACTTCGCCACATGTGTCCCCTCTGTCACCTTTACCCTACATCCGTTACTCCGGCCTATCACGTGCCCTGCTGGCAGACCGGCTGCTGTGTCCTCAGGTCCCCCCCTCTCTACCAGTAACTGGCGCCCCTCGCTCCAGTAGCACATTTCACCTGCCCTGCTGGTAGACCGGGCTAGTACACCCACAGTCCTGCTCTCTACCAGTAACCAGCGCTACGTGCCCTAGTGACCCATTCTATGTCACTACACTTTTTTAGAGCTGTGGTTCTTCACCTGAGGTGCACGCTGGGGGTGCGAGACATGTCCAGATTTGATTTAGAAGTTTAGAAGTGAAATAATCGAAAGACAAATTAAGCATGGGCACGTCATTACAACTACTTTGCTTCATCACACCTATGTATTAATATTATAAAAAAAATACAATTGGGAACCAAAGGGGTGCAAGGCTGCTGTTACGGTTAAGAACTACTGCTTTAGAATATTTGGCTGCTATAACTTCCACATGATAAGCCATCCGTTGAGCTATCATTTGTGGCCAGGTCGTTCTGAAAAAGAGCTACATAGCTCAGTGAGCCTTACCTGGTTAAATAAAAATAGTAAAAAAAAACTGCGATAGTAGATATTTTCCCAATTTGTTAAACACACGCAGACCCAGCGGAGCAGAAAAAAGATGCCCCTGGGTGTGGCTCTTGCATCTCGAGGTGTTCCATCTCAACGGCTATGACTGCTTCACCCGAGCCCTGGCGTTTGCATGGTCCTTGTACTGTCTGACTTTTGGCGACCTTTGGTCTATAGAACTGGTGAAAGAAGGCCATAACAGACTCTGTCTCTGAGTTTAACATGTAGTAGGTTTTCCCGACCCATATTATCCATAATAGAGGTTTTGGGGTTAGATCGCGTAAATATAAATGTGTCGATAAAACCCACCACCACCCGACACAGCCAATTAGTAATGTTTGTCACGTGAACAAAACGTGCCAATATAGCTGTCTATTTGGTGTTTGAACATTTTAACGCCTCTTGTATTTATACCGGAAAGTGTGAACTTTTATTTAATTCAAATAAAATAAAGGAAATTGAGCCAAGTAAAAAGACATGTTTGGACTGAAGCAGACGAGCTCCTTGGAGTGGAAACATCTGCAACCCTCGCTACGGAATCGTCTCCTCTATCCGGGTCACCACCTCTGAGCTACAACGACACAGGACATACCATGGGCCAGAGACCAAGAAGATGTACATCTCACATTAGCGGCAGAGGGTAGAGCTACATTTAGATGAGAAAAGGTTTTCCCATACTCTGATAATATTTGCATTGTACCAAAACATGTCTCTGGTGTGGACCAATCAATTTCAAAGACAATGAATATATTATCAGAGTATGTTTTTTGTTTGCATTCTGACCACAAGTATTGTGGTTAATGCAGACATGATTCCTTGTAAAAGGTTTCAGTTTGGTGTTTTAACATCTTAACACAGCTGTTTTGTTACCAGAAAAAATGGGGAAACCTATTCTAACATTTTGGTACTGGCAAAGGAGGTCCCATGATACATTTAAATGCATTGCTCTCAGTGGTGTACAGCGGTTGTTGTTATTATTATTATGCCACTGACAATGTCCATGGGAAGAGCTACAGATTTCCCAGGACAGTGGCTGTCCTCCTGGACAAGAGGCAAATCGCGGGTTAAAGCGACGAGAGGCAGCGACCCGAGGTGACATTTCGAGACCACAGCGGCACTCACGCCTTCGTCACCACGACCGCGCGCGCCACGTCGAGAGGGTCATCTCCATCTTTGTGGTAATTAAACTACCGCGAAGCCAAGATGGAAGGAAACGTCCGAGTCAGCCGATTCTATAACCCCGCGAGGTTGTTGTTTTTTTTGCGCGGGTTTGATTTTGTTGTTGTTGGAAAAGCAATGTATTTTATTCAGTGCCTGTCCGGCGAATGTTCCAGTTTTAATGAAAGACGAATCGCCGGGCCGGAAGCAAAAACAAGGAAACGGGGAAGGCACGAACACGCAGTCTTTAATGCGGCCATCTGGCCCATTAACACGGAGGCCTCCCAGAGGAGAGCTTAGGGTACGGGATTTGCTGGCTCCTGCAAAGCGCCTTGTGGGATTCGTGTAAATGGGATGGAAGAGCGATGGGCTTCTTGCTCTCCTCTGCCAGAAAAAAGAGAGGGGGGCACTGACGGCGAATATTAAACAGGGGGCAGGGAGGGGGGGCCTGAGACACAACTCAATCCGTGAGTTTTAAACAAAAGTGTGGTTCGTGGCTCTCAGCTCTTCAAATTGGGGGATACGAATCATACCCGGCGGTGGTGTCACGTGCCATTAAGAGGTATTTTTTTTTGTTAAATATATAAACGACGAGGAGCAGGAAGAGGCAGCGACGACGTGAGAAGTGAATCGTTAACAAAGTCGGCAGCGGCAGCAGGAGCAGCATCAGCGCGACTGCTGGCGGTGGATGCCGGGAGCAGACGGCGTGGCGCCGAGCAAAAAACCACACGCGAAAGGTGGCGAGACTGAAAAGACGACGACGAGGAGGAGGGAGTGCGATGTGGAGCAGGGCCCCAGGAGGTTGTGCACGGAGCACGCGAGCCAGGGGACCCTGCCCCTACCCATAGCCAACGAGCCACACACCAGCATCAGCCCCACTCCTACCCCTGCCCATAGCCGGCGAGCTGAAGATGAGTTACGGAATTGCCCCCAACCCAACTCGCCACACCGGTACGGACCTGAACATAAATCAACCAACCCAACACAAGTGCCATACCTGCCCCCAACCCAACTCGCCACACCGGTACGGACCTGAACATAAATCAACCAACCCAACACAAGTGCCATACCTGCCCCCAACCCAACTCGCCACACCGGTACGGACCTGAACATAAATCAACCAACCAAACACGAGTGCCATACCTGCCCCCAACCCAACTCGCCACACCGGTACGGACCTGAACATAAATCAACCAACCAAACACGAGTGCCAGACCTTCACCTAACCAGAAGCAAGCCGCTAAACGCTCGTGCTCGCCTCACCCTCACGAGTCAACCCTCCGACCCCTGCTCTCCCTACCCAAATCAAAGCGAAGGTTCATACGAGCCCTCGCAACGATCCAGTAACCCAACGCACGAGTACTCGGCCTACCCACACTGCGCCATGAAGTTGGCGAACCCATTTAAATTTCCTTGCCGTGAATTAAGATCAGTGGCAAAGTGATGTCTATCCCCCACCCCCCCGGCACGCTTACCCCACTCACCCCTGCCTGCACCCTCCCACCGCCACCCCCACCACCTTCTACAACCGGCACTGACCAGCATGGTGAAGTATGTGTAGTGGATTCGAATTAGGTGCACACACAACTTATTGGGAGGCAACACTTATTTATTAATGAACACAACAGTTAACTCTTACATTACGCATAGGGTGGTGACCACCGACTTACTCTAGCTAACACACACTTCTCAGATACTCTAGGGAGGTACAGCCTCCTGTCTTGGTGGGACTTCCTTACACGTCTACCGCTATCCTAGAGTCCTCCGGCTGGGACCTACACACGGATCTCTTATTGGCGTCTTCACGATGCATCTTCATTCTTGATACGGGCTGCAGCCTCGAACCTCGTGAGGAGGCTGCTTATATGGGCCTCGGCGTGCCCGGGCCCCGCCCCGGCCACGCCTCCCTTCGAGAACCCTCTCGAAGCCTCCCCCCTGCTGTCCACGTGCCCTCCGAGGTGCCCCCTAGGCCCCCGACCCCCACTGGGATCCAGTCACGTGTCCAGCCGGGGTCACAGAGAGTGCCACGACCTCACAACACCCTCGTGGCCTCCCGAGACCAGAACCGGCCCTGACGTCATTCCCGCCTCCAGCCGGGATGACGTCATGCGTGTGTGTAGGCCCGCGTGGTCGTGAGGCTCCCCCGCATAGTGACGTCACACATGTGCGTGTGTACGCGGTAGTGATGCTACCATCACTACATGTTTAAAAAAAAGAGCACACACAACAGCGCTGATGAAAAGCACGGGGGTGAGGCCTTGATCCGGCAGTGGATTGTAAAAAAAAAATAACAGAGATTAACTTTTAAATTATTATTTACATATATAATAATACGAAGAGTTATCCCTGTTATTATTTTGGGCCATATCGCAGGAAACCACTGTAGTCTGCGCTTGCTTCAACGGAGGAGGAAAAGCAAAACTCTCTCCGCTGAGGTCCTCTCTGTATCGCACCTCCGACGAGCACGGTTTGCTACGTACGGTGCGAAAGAAGTTCAACGTACATACACACATACAGCAGACACATACAGCAAGGCTCGACATTGATATTCAGCTCCCGAACCGCATTGCTGCCACCATGTGCAGTGATATAATTAATATTATTATTTGAATGAGTAAATATGTCATAATAATGGTCACTATTACAGCAGCAGTAGTAGTAGTATTATTATTTAAATATATAATTGTGAACCTGGTAATCGTGCGCTGACGTCTGTGTCTAACGCGGAACATCGCATTCGGGAAACCCGGTTAGCGGAACGGGAGATATAGAGAGGAAGAGAGGGGTAGGGGGAGGGTAGGGAGAGAGAGAGGGAGACAGAGAGAGAGAGAGGGGTTGAGAGAGGGTAGGGAGAGAGAGGGGTAGGGAGAGGGTAGGGGGAGAGAGGTAGGGAGACAGGGAGAGTGGGGTAGGGAGAGGGTAGAGAGAGAAAGGGGTAGGGAGAGGGCAGGGAGAGAGGGGTAGGGAGAGAGGGTTAGGGAGAGAGAGGTAGGGAGAGAGAGGGAGGGAGAGAGAGGGGTAGGGAGAGGGTAGGGAGAGAGAGACAGGGAGAGAGAGGTAGGGAGCGAGAGACAGGGAGAAAGAGGTAGGGAGTGAGAGGGGTGGAGAGAGGGTAGGGAGAGAGAGACAGGGAGAGAGAGGTAGGGAGAGAGAGACAGGGAGAGAGAGGTAGGGAGTGAGAGGGGTGGAGAGAGGGTAGGGAGAGAGAGACAGGGAGAGAGAGGTAGGGAGAGAGAGGTAGGGAGAGAGAGACAGGGAGAGAGAGGTAGGGAGAGAGGGGTGGAGAGAGGGTAGGGAGAGAGAGGAGGAGGCCGTGTGCTCGGTGGCAGATGACGGAGAGCTCTGCATGCAGATATGAGCTACCCGTCGGAGGCCGATGGACTGCGAGAAGGGCTGCGTGCAGATGCAGCACTTGTCGTAGTTAAAAAAGAGAGCGAGAGCGAGAGAGAGAGAGCGACATGGAGTAGGAAGAGAGAGGGTAGAGAGAGAGGGGGGCGGCAGAGAGGGGGGTAGAGAGAGAGGCAAGGGGTAAGGAGAGCAGAGCGAGAAATATTTTGTTAAATCTTTCATTTAAAAAGAGGGGGGGGGGGGGGGGTTACATAAAGCAAAGCATTAACAAAAAACTAAATGATCAACGAAGCAAAGTGCCGACTACACCGAGCATCTTCTTGTTTCCTCTGATCGTAAAGAAAGAGAGGGGTATGGAGAGGGCAGGGAGAGAGAGGGGTAGGGAGAGGGTAGGGAAAGAGAGGGGTAGGGAGATAGAGGGGTGGAGAGAGGGGTAGGGAGAGAGAGAGGGGTAGGGAGAGAGAGGGCAGAGAGAGGGGTAGGGAGAGGGATGGAGGGCGCCTTCAGATTTTCAGCAGCCACGTTTGACGACTGGCCGTGCCATTTAATTCACGCCGTGATTAAACATTAATCGCTAGAAATTTAAAGAGTTTGGCAGACTTCTAATCCTGTGCTCATGCGTCTATTTACTCTGCGATGAATAGCGAGGCTAAGTCCCCCCGCCCCCCACACCACTCTTCTGTATCATATCGTCAAGTAATTTTATATACTCCACGTAATTATGGGAAATGTAGTCTCCGCAATAACGCGCGTGATTATTCTGAGTTGTGTATTGTTATAATATAATTTTGCGTCAGACCGGTACCCTAAATATCGGAAAGACTGGGGGTCCTTGCCTGTAAGATAGGGCGAGTTCGCCAGCATTGATTCAGGCGAGACTGACTGCCGAATAGGCTCTGTGGTGTCGAAACCGCTACAGAGTTTGCTCGTCTTGAAATAATGCTGCTGCGATTATGCATTTCGAGAGAGGCCGTGGGGCTGATGGAGTCGAGTAATACATATTTCTGTGTTGTTGTCACGTGGAGAGATTAATAAAACGCGAAAGAGACAAAATGTCCACTTAATTATTTTGATGAACTGCACAAACATGTCCACGATAGACGGAGGCAACTTGGGAAATGCACGAATAATAGCACAACGAGCATTGCCTTTTGTCATAATGACTTTTGTTTACCCAGAAAAAGTCTAATTGAGACTCAAGACGCTTTTTCACGAGGGTCGTGAGGCAGATGAGACACGTGGAGACACGTGGCGCATGGAGAGACAAAGACGCAGACACAGGCCACCGCACAGCGTTTGTGATTTACCTACAGTTCAGGTGGAATATCCGGGCCCTAAAAAGCCATCAATTTGCCCACGACGCAATTGCACTCAGGCGGCTGGATTCATGGTGCGGTGCGCTAACCGAAACGCCACAATCACGCGACACTCCGATCATCCTCGCAGCAGCGGCAGCGGCTTGTGGCTGCTGGCCATCGAACAAAGACGGTCACGCTCTCAGATGCGCTCCTGCGACCGTCTGGAACGTTCTTCCTTCAGATATATTAGGAAGCCACTGGGAGCTGTGTAATTTTATATCGAGATTGAAAACTCATTTCTTCCGAACTGCCTTTCGTGACCAGTTTGTTGTCCTTTGGTGCAGACGAACACGGCCCGCTACCTACGGCGCGTGATAAAGCTCAGCGTAGATGCAGTCCACACATTGCATCCGCCTGAAGTGAAAATACCTACACAAATAACGCGGGGTGAAGGGGGGGAGGTCATTTCCTACTCAAAAAAGAGAGAGAGAGCTGTATAATCTTACTTCACCAATGTTCTCCGGTGGGCCACAGAGGTAAGCAAGAATAACTCCCCAAAGTCAATAATCCCTGCATTAGCGAGACTTCTTAAGTTGATCGATAAATTAACTAATCTGGAAGCCGATTCACATTTGAGGAACTGCCTGTGAGTATTACACAGATTTCCACCGTACCCTGGCAGCACGCGTGCACGCGTGTGTGTGGGGGGGGGGAGTGCTCGCTAATAGCACTTGCCCCCAACAGTCTGTTAAAGGCTATACAGGGAATCTTTGTCTTTGTGCGTGTGTGGGGAGAGGTAACGCAGTGGACAGTGGCGCTGTGCTACGAACCCGGCGAGCCGAGATCAATTCTCCCTCTCTGCCACAAGCACCAGTGACGATTATCTGAATCGGTCCTGGGTCTTCCCGAGGTCAGCTCAAGTCTGAAATGAGTATCTGGTGCGGTGTGTAAGAAAACATCACCACCGGGGAGACAAAGGCGCTCGGGAGTGGCGCTGGTCATCCACCGTCTTGGGTGCCGTGCCGGCCTTCGTAAGTGCTCGCTAACAGCACTTGCCTCAACAGTCTGTTAAGGCTGTATGGGGATCTGTGTCTTTGTGTGTGTGTAAGTGGGGGGGAGCGGTAGCGTAATGACGAGTGCGCTGCTGTGCTACATACCCCGTGAACTGGGTTGGATACAGCTATGGCTACTATCAGGGGAGACTATTTGAACTGGGTAACCCCTAGGTCGGCTCAGCCTTAAATGGGTACCAGCACCACGCCAGCTCTTCTTTGCGCACCTTTCCCAATCTCAATAAGGGGTTAAAAAAAAACAGCACTTGCCCCGACAGTCTGTTAAGCCTACACGGGGGATCTTTGTCTTTGATGTGTTTGTGTGTGCGTGTGTAGCACGCGTGTTGCGTGGGCTATAAAATGCGGTCGATACCCAAGTGTGTCGCAAATGCAATTGGCGTGACAGCTATTGGCTTAATACAACCGTGCAAAATAAAAGTGTTCGGAGTAAACGACGCGCAGGCTGCCCCGTGCGCCTCGAGATAGTTTCTCCCCAGTTCTTGTTCTATCCTCGCGCAAGGGCCATGTGTTCATGAGCGAGATGCTCAAAGTCGAGGTTTACTAGTCACGACGAGAGGGCCTCAGCAGCGAGACAGAGAGAGAGAGTTTAGTTTAGCTATTTCTCCTCGCCTGATATGCAGGAGGTCTTGGATTCGATGCCGACCCTGACGCCTCTATATTTGGAGTTTGCACGCTCTCCCCGTAGTCGTTTTGTTCTCTCTCCACACTTATAATCAACGTGCGTTCAGAGTATTTGGCTGCGATACGTTTCCCCATGATAAGCCACTTCGCTGAGCTATCGTTTGTGGCCAGGTCGCTTCTGAAAAAGAGCTACATAGCTCAGTGAGCCTTACCTAATAAAATAAATAAAAAAATAAGTTCGAAGGAGCGATGTTCACACACCTCGCCAACTACTTTTTTGAGGCTGAGTCGACCCAGGGGAGGTCCACGACCGGTTCAGTGACTCGTCATTGGTGTTTTGCCGTGAGCGGGAATCGAACTCGGGTGGGCCGGCTTCGTAGCACAGAGCACTCGACCACTGTCCCACCACTTCCGACATTGGGAGCACACCGGGCACGTGTTCCGCACGGCTTGGCGCCGCCGGAAGGAATGAACAAACTATTAAAGTATTTTTTTTATTTTGACGAGGTAAGACCCACCATGCTATTATAGCTCTTCTTCAGAAGCGACCTGGCCACAAATGATTGCTCAACGAAATTGATAATCACGTGGAAATTGATAGCAGCCAAATGATGTTTCTAAATGTGTAGGGAAAAAAATCATGGGACTCGGAGGAAAATCCACGCGTCCACGGGAAGAGCATGCAAAATCCGAATATATACACAAGTGTAAGGGTCTGGATCGAACCCACAACCTCCTGTATACCAGGCGAGGTAGTTACATACTTGGACCACTGCCTGCCCTCGCCACGTCCCACCTATCATCATCATCATCAGCCGCGACCTCCCCTGACCTATTGAAGAGGGTGTTTGTTTGGTACTCGAAATAGACTATTCAGTCAACTCTTCATATGCTAATGCGAACAAATTGATCATTGGAATGCGTTATTTGTTTATTTATTTATCACCAGGCACCACGATGTAAACAAATGCAGTCTCTCCCGAGTCCCATTTATCCACTCGACCTCTCTGCTAGCATCTATAAAAAAAAGAAGAGGCATTGCCCCGAAACGTCGCCTATTTATTTATTTATCTATTTATTCCGTTCGGGATAAAAATATATATATATACCACTAAAGAAAATTGATGGGGGAAAAAACCCACGCACAAATAAACAAAGGGCTCCCTCTCCTTGGATCGTGAAATGCCCCAGGGTCAGGTATGGGTCCGAGAAGTGTCACACTTCCATCTAATATCCACCCCCGTTAAATATTTAATGCGGCTTTCATTCCCCCTTGTGTTCGCTGCTCAATTGTTCGGCACAGAAAGAAATGAAGCCCCCCCCCCCTACTCCGGTCACCCGCCCCCTACTGCCCCCCCCCCCCCCACAATGCCCCACGGTCTATTCCTCAAGTCACATTTTTATATGAAAATCATGGGCACAAATTTACGCACGTGCACACACACACGCGCGCACTCGAGCGCGCACACGCATAAAAAGACAAAGATCCCCCTATAGCCTTTTAAGAGATTGTTGGGAGAAGTGCTCGTTCGTGAATATTGGTTGTGAGCGTAAATCGAACGGCGGGACCGTCGGGTGCCGTGCGCGGTGCGCTAACCACTGCGCCACCGATCCCCACATTAACATACGCTGCATATGAACCTTATCGCGGGACCCCGGGGTCCCATAAGCCCCCGGCTCTCGCATAAACATTATATTATAATGTAAACACAAACTTTGCTCTTTTTCACCAATGGGTTTGAAGGATGGTGGCAAGTGTTGTCTTGTTGAACAATGCCTTTAAAACTGAAAACTACTTACCTGCAGTTCCTCTATTTAAATACACTATCGAAAAAATAATTTACACCCCTCTGTCAATCATCGTGTTTCTCAGTGTGGATTTGTGAACACACTTTGTAAACAGTACGTAAAATAGTACGCGTTTTCAATGTGCTGTTCATATTGTAACGAGCGTTTATACCAATATTACTCTACAGAGCTTCAAATCTAGAATACTCTACAGAGTGGTGGGTCGCCACTCCTCTTATCCGCATTGATACGAGCAGTATGTGGGGACTATGGCTTAACCGCATAAAAAAAACCTATCTTGCACAGATGTATACGGACAAGAGAAGTGTTAATGATCAAACAGGAGGAATTAACAGTGCAACGCATCTAATCTGTTAAATATCTGGACGTAATAGGATTGTCATCGATTGATCCTGGCTGCAGACATTGGTAGGACACAAACAATAATGAAGATAAGAGAGCAGTTTCACTGTATTATGCATTCTGTTATGACAAATAAAGGACTTCAGTCGTGTCGGCAGTTTGAGCAGCTTTGGATGAGACTTATGATCCTTCCCATACCCGAGCATGGAGTGCATTCGCTTGTTCAGCTCTTCTGCACATTCGTCCTCGCTGCTGCGCTAGGACACGACACGACAACAGAATGATCCGCGCCAGGTGGGTCGCGGCCTTTGTGCGCGGTGGGACGGAGTCGCCCAAAAAAAATAAATAAATTGCGATTTAGACTTCAGTTTTATTCGGGACCCCGGGGTCCCGCCATGAGTTTCATATAAAGATCCCCCGGGTAGCCTAAACAGACTGTTGGGGCAAGTGCTGTTAGCGAGCACCTATTAAGGGCGCTACTGCACACGAGGGGGTGGGTGGCCAGCATCACGCGCGGCCGCTTTTGTCTCCCTAGTGACGATGTTTACACCTCATCAGGTACTCATTTAAGGCTGAGTCGATGTAGGGGAAGCCCAGGACCGGTTCAGATAATCGTCACTGGTGTTGACCGTGAGCGGAAATGGAACTCGGGTAGCCGCGTTTGCAGCGCAGCGCACGCTAACCGCTCCACTAGCGCAACACTGCCGCTCTCCACTATATATAAAGACACACACGTACACACGCAGACACACACACACTCGCGCGGGCGCGGCCGCGTGTCGCACAGGAATACTGCTGACCATCACGAGATACGTTCACAGGTGCGCACATAGCGATTGTAGGCGCGCGCAGAGAGATGAACGCAGCGTTCACGCGCGCACCCCGCCTCGTCCATTCAACTGTGTTGAGTTGCATGTTTTTTTTTTCAATCGTCGCAATAATCCAATCTAATAACGTGTTGTGAAGAAGGGTCATTGCCCGAAACGTCACCCCCTCCCCCCCACCCGCTCTTTTACTTTTAAGGCCACAGTGTTTATTATTGACGCATGCAGGCTGTTTGTGTGCTTCACTGTGCTTCGTCTACCACCACCAACGCGATAGCAGCAGCAGCAGCATCACCGACAATAAAAAATAATCATAATCCATGACATCAGTTGACGTGCAGTTGCTGGACGGATCGTTGCATCTCAGGATCGTGGAAGGTGGCAACGGCCGCTTTATAGGGCGAGGGGGGAGAGGGGAGGGAGAGGCATTAATACAGCAGTGGATTGAGCATGGGTGACGATGAACGGGCGTGTGAACGGCCGCGATGGATGTGGCTACTGAGCGGACATCTCGGTGTGCTGCGACCCGGCGCGTGAAGAGCAACACTCAAGAGTCTTGCACAGCCGCCAAGGTCACGAGAAAGACATCTCCCAGGGTGAGAGTTCATCAGCGTTGCCGCAATCGTCAGCCCAGCCGAAGAGATCCAAGACTCACAGAGGCCCTTAGACTCACACAGAGCCTCATAGACTCACACAGAGACCCATATACTCACGCAGAGACCCATACACTCACAAACACCCATGAACTCACACAGACACATATACTCACACATATACCCATATACTTACACAGAGATCCGAATACTCACAGAGACCAATATACTCACGCAGAGACCCATAGACTCGCACAGAGACCCATATACTCACACAGAGACCCATATAATCACTCAGAGACCCATATACTCACACAGAGACCCATAAACTCACAGAGACCCATAAACTCACACAGAGACCCATAGATTCACACAGAGACCGATATACTCACAGAGACTCATATAATCACTCAGAGACCCATGGACCCACAGAAAGACCCACAGAAGCACACATAGGCCCATAGATTCACACATATACCTATATACTGCACTCACAAGAATACTCACGTGTGCATGTATTTTGGTGTGTGTGGAGGATTGAAGACGGTGGTGTGGTGTAGTGATTAGTGCACTGCGTTACATAAACCCTCTCAACTGGATTAGTCTCACAGTCATGGCTAAGATCAGTGGTGAATACTGTATTTGAATATTTCGGGAATTGGAACAATCTTCATGTTATATCAAAAAAGCTCTGTAGAAAGGCCATTGCCCGAAAGGTCAACATATTAAGACCACCTTAAGTGTCACCTATTTTCCCTTTTAAGGCCACCGTGTTATTATGGACGAATGTATTCAGCGTGTTTTTATTATTTGTGCTGTGTGCACCGTTAGCAATTCAGCAGCAGCACCAAATAACTTCTCATTATCATTGCATATCTCTCTCTCAACACAAAGCATGCCCCCCAAACTACTCGTCAATGATTGATGCAACGCGGCTGTATAGGCAATTGCAACATCTGACGTCCGTGTCTACGAAACATTCGGCTCGGAGGTGGAGTCACCCACAGAGGTGAACATAGCAACTCTGTAAACGCGTTTATCGGAGGGGTTTACACCACGGAGAAAAGGGTGATGCACGTGTTTAGTAAAAGAGCAGGCTTTGGTTTATTTTAAAACTATATGGTTTTTTTTTATTTAAAGCTTTCGTGACTGCAGGGATTCATATTTCTTGATTCTTTCGGTGAAGTCATGTAGAAGGGAAACAATAAAATAATAAAAATATAAAACAATAAAATTCTCACGACGTTTCGACTGCAACACAAGCAATCATCATCAGGTGTAAAAAAACCTGATGATGGTTTTCACACCTGATGATGATTGCTTGTGTTGCAGTCGAAACGTCGTGAGAATTTTATTGTTTTATATTTTTATTATTTTATTGTTTCCCTTCTACGTGACTTTACCAAAATAATCAAGTATATGTTTTTTTTATTTTACCAGGTAAGGCCCACTGAGCTACATAGCTCGTTTTTAAGAAGCGACCTTGACTATCACAAATTAAGTGGCTTATTATCACGTGTGCATTCATCGCAGCCCAATTCTCTTGAACGCGTGCTGATTCTAAATGTGGAGGGGAAAACCGGAGGACCCGGAGAAATATCCACGCCACCACGGGGTGAACACGCAAACTCTAAATATACAGCAAGCGTCAGGGTCGGGGTCGAACCCACGACCTCCTGTATACCTAGCGAGGTAGTTAACACCCTGCCACCGCGGTATCCTTTCATCCGGGCCCGCCCAGCTCAGTGACCCAACAAATCTGACTGTATCCGGCACACCACATCCAGTATATACCTCTCGCTACAGTTTTTGGCCTGCCAGTCACATGCCACCTACCGACTATCAATCTAAACCCGTGGCTCGTACAATATATCGGACACTCCGCATCCAGTGTATACCTCACGTCGCTATACCAGCGACTATGGATATATTCAGTGGGAAATTAAGCGAAAGAAGGGGGGGGCAAGAGGAGGGGGGGGGCCCGTCCCATTACGACCATCACAGAGAATAACACCGGCAATGAGGAGCACTCCCTACAGCTCCACTCGCCACGCGGCCACCGCCACCACCGCCTGATGGATGGTGGCGGCTGTCGCGTCGTCGCACACGCAACTCCTCGCTCGTTACAGCCGAGCGACACCCCCACACCCAGCCCACCACCCTCCCCACCACCACCACCTCCTCCATCTCGCCCGTGAGTGCGTCCTCACAAAATCTGCTATGGGGGAGGCAGGGGCGGGGCGGGGAGGAGACGTGGAGGCGAGGGGCCGAGAGCTGAATGTGAGGAGTCAGGGTTTCGCTGACACAAAATACAAAAAATAAATCCGTATAGCCTGAACAGACTTTTGGGGCAAGTGCTGTTAGCGAGCACCTATGAAGGCCGGCACGGCGCACGAGAGGGTGGGTGGCCAGCACCACGCTCGGCCGCCTTTGTCTCCCTAGCAGCGATCTTTACACACCGCACCAGATACTCATTTGAGGCTGAATCCACCTAGGGGAGGCCCAGCACCGGCTCAGATAATTGTCGCCGGTGTTGGCCGTGAGCGGGATTCGAACTCTGGTCGCCGGGTTCGTAGCGCCCCGCGCTGATCGCTACACACACAAAGATCCCCCGTATAGCTTAAACAGACTGTAGGGGCAAGTGCGGTTAGCGAGCACCTATAAAGGCCAGAACGGTACATGAGGGGGTGGGTGGCCAGCACTACGCCCGACCGCCTTTGTCTCCCCAGTGTTGATGTTTACACACCGCACCAGGTAATCATTTGAGGCTGGGTCGACCTAGGGGAGGCCCAGGACCGGTTCAGATAATCGTCACTGGTGTTGGCCGTGAGCGGGATTCGAACTCGGGTCGCCGGGTTCGGAGCGCAGCGCGCTAACCGTTACACCACCGCTCCCCACACACACACGCACGCACATTCACACGCCCACAAAGATCAAAAAGACAAAGATCCCCCGTATAGCCTTGACAGACTGTTGGGGCAAGTGCTGTTAGCGAGCACCTATGAAGGCCGGAACGGTACACGAGGGGGTGGGTGGCCAGAACCACGCCCGACCGCCTTTGTCTCCCTAGTGGCAATGTTTACACACCGCACCAGGTACTCATTTGAGGCTGAGTCGACCTAGGGGAGGCCCGAGACCGGTTCAGATAATCGTCACTGGTGTTGGCCGTGAGCGGGAATCGAACCCGGGTCAGGTTCATAGCGCAGCGCGCTAACCGCTACACTATCGCTCCCCACTACACGCCCACACACACACACGCACACACACACACATACACACACGCACACGTGTGTTCCTCCCCGACGTACCATGGCCTGTGTCATCAGAGAATCGGGGAGGCAGCGAGATGAGGGGATGAGGGACCTGTGGCTGAATCTGATGAGTGTGGGGATTTAGGGATTCACACACACACACACGCGTGTGTGTGTGTGTCTGTGTCTCTACGTACCGCCGGTGTCACTCCGAAAATTACCGGCGGCTGGACCGGGTGACGAGGGACCCGGGGCCGGATCTCAGGAGCGCAATGATTCAGGGATTTCATGGACACGGGGGTGGTGTGTCTCGACGCACCGCGGTGTCGTTTTGTAAAATCGGGGATGGTGGTGGCTGATGAGGGCAGGGGGACAAGGATTCACAACGCGTGCGTGTGTAGCGGTGAGCGAGCTGCGCTACAAACCCGGCGACCCGAGTTCCATTCCCGCTCACGGTCAACACCCAGTGACGATTATCTGAACCCTTCCTGGGTCTCCCCTAGGTCGACTGAGCCTGACATGAGTACCTAGGGCGGTAAACATCGCCACTAGGGAGACAAAGAGGGTCGGGCGTGGTGTTGGCCACCCACCCCCTCGTGTGCCGTGCTGGCCTTCATAGGTGCTCGCTAACAGCACCTGCCCCAGCAGTCTGTCAAGGCAATACGGGGGACCTTTGTATTTGTCTTTGTGTGTACGCAACGCGGATGTCCCCTCTGAGACTCAGAGGGAGAGGCAGCTGGCACACAGGAGACACGGGACCCAGGGCTGTATCGGAGCAGCACGCATGCGTCTCTGCACACATCGGGGTTAGGAGGGGACGGTGGGAGAGACCCCGGATGTATCTCGTCGGTGGCGCGGTGTGCCGCGTGTCTCTACGTGTCGTGCCGCGTGTCTCTACGCCCCGTACCGCGTGCCTCTACGCCCCGTGCTGCGTGTCTCCACATGTCGTGCTGCGTGTCTCTACGTGACGTGCTGCGTGTCTCTACGCCCCATACCGCGTGTCTCTACGCCCCATGCCGCGTGTCTCTACGCCCCGTGCTGCAGGGGACGAGGGACTCGTGGCTGGGTCTCTGAAGCAGCGCACACAGTTGAGGAATTAATTGGCACGCGCGCGTCTCTCCGCGCGACCGCGGCTGTCACTCTGAGAATTAATCGGCGGTGGCTCCTTTCCCCGGTCGGAATAGGCCCGCTCCCCCCCGAGTTGGCCTCCGGGCTGGAGGGTTTAACGTGTGGGTGTTTACCGCCGCAGACTGCTGCTGCTGTTGTGTTCCTCCGTCGCGCAAAGACGCGTCCCAAAGGCCGGGCGCCCTTAATTAACCCCCCACCCCGCCTTGTGACGCAGCGGGCTGAGAGTTCGTGACGTGTTCGGCGAGACGTTGTTTCGCCGTGCGCGTCACAACTCACACAAAAAAAACTATTCAAACTCTTTGTAGTTTCATTTCCTAAAGCCCACCGCCAATGGTAACCACGGCACGCGAAGCGAATCGACAGCACCGCGAAGGGGTTAACGCGACGGATGCATCCACAGCGAGGCCAACGGAGCGACGTCCTTGTTTATCAGCACGAAAGTTTGAGGGCAATGAGCTCCGGACCTCCCATTTTCGAAAGCAGCGGGAATGGATTCTTCCTTTTTACGCCGCAATAAATAAGCGGTGAAATCAGCCAAGAAATTAGAATGCAGCCTCCAGAGGGGCCGAGAGTCATTATGTTTGCTGGATATATTACACTATTATCAAAAGTGTAATTGGACTTGCTTCCCTCTTAACCCTGTTGGCGGTGACCTCGTGGAAACGCGCGCAACGAACTGCACGCGGGCACGCGTCACGTGCGCGTAACGTGCGCGTCACGCGCGTGACGCGTACGTTCACTGCAGCTGCCCTTCTCGACACTGCACGCAGTGCAGGGCAGGCCCCGGGGGGGTTGTCACTGGAGGTCGCTCCCTTCCAGCTGACAAGGTCAGAGCCACAGCGACCCCCGCGGTCACCACAGCTCTGCCATCATCATCATCATCATCAACATCCACCACCGTCGCCATCAGCAACACAAACGTCGCCACCACTACCACCACCACCAACGTCAGCGCCACCGTTTCCATCAGTGGCAGCGCAGTTGAAAATGCGAAGGTGATGTTCACGGTGCTGTTTGCCCCGTGGCATGTGCAGAGGTAAAGGGTTAATTGTTATGCGCCGGCAAGAATAAGCATCGCAACACTCCGGGCTGACGGACTCTCCTCCCCACGCCCACGACGCAACAACCACACGGGGAGCGGATTGGGTGGTGGGTGGGCGGGTGGGTGGGGAACATTCACCGGGGATTTGATTTCAGCCCGGGATCCGTCTGGGTCAAGCAGCGAGCCGAACAATATTTCAGCACCCGGTCCACCGCGTCATGTACACCCCTTGCCGCGCCTGTGGCGACTTAGGCAAGCGCCACCTACTCTGGATTTACTAAGCCAAGTGTCACACACGTACACGCACAGACACGCACACACAATGCCGCTGACATAGAAACACTCTCTGCAGACGGTATATCTAAGTTTATAACCGAAGCATAAACCAGAATTGAGTTCCGCGCTCACCAGCCAGACCGGCTCAATACAAACGCCACGACAAAAAAATGGGACAGATTTACTGCCAATATCATTTAACACGAGCATCCTCAATACATCAACGCATAAGCCACGCGCCAGTTTCTTCTGTCGGCCGAGAGGGACATCGCCTTTATCACAACAAGATGCCCCTCGCCATGAAACTAACGCTTATACGGCCCACGGTCAATCAATCAATGTGATTTCTAAGGCATACATTTGGAGGGCGCCACGGTGGTCGTGATGTTAACTACCTCGCCTGGTCTACAGGAGGTCGTGTATGCGATCTCAACCCTGGCGCTTGTATATTTGGAGTTTGCATGCTCTCCCTGTGGTCGCGTCGATTTAGAATCAACATGCGTTTACAAGTATTTGGCTGCTGTAAATTTACACACGACAAAGCCACATTCGTTGAGCTATCATTCGTTGAGCTATCACATTCGTTGAGCTATCAAAGCCACATTCGTTGAGCTATCATTTGTGGTCAGGTCGCTTCTGAAAAGGCGCTGTATAGCTCAGCGGGCCTTACCTGGGTCAAATAAAAAAATAGTTTACACAAAACCCTGTATCGTGGACACAGCGAGGCCAGCGAGACTGCGATTAATAATAATAATTATTATTATTTCTACTTTCAGGCACCTTTCAACCACAGATCGCTAAGTGCTGAGCAGAGCTAAAACAACGCAAACAATATTTATGAAGAAGAAAACAACCTCGAGTAGGAAGCTAATAAAAAAGAACGCAGCCTCCTGGTAGGAAACACCTCAACCGAATAAATTGAATACCCCAAGGGTGAAAAGAAAAGGAATTGAAAAGGCCGTTTGAGGACAGTTGAGTCTGGAGGCCGCGATTTGTCGCAGTCTGCCACGGCCACGAGCTGCGAGGTGAGCTGGAAACACCAGAAACGCAGATCAGAGGAAGGAGAGCGAAGATTGAATGATAACATGAGCTGGGGACAGGACTGTGGCTGGGGTGACAGCAAGGAGGTGGGGTTGGGTGGGGGGGGCGGGAGAGGGTGGCTCCTGGAGATCAAAGTGGAAGAGGAAGACCCAGGCGGCTGACCCCACAGCAACGTGGGAACAGCGGCCGTAAGAAGAGGATGAAGAGGGGAATAGACAAAGCGTGGCACGCGATCCCCAGAGCGACACTCACACGGTCGTCCGCAGGACCTCTGCTGTCATCCGCACATCACAGCCAACGCGGTGACCTGGTTGTTTTTTGTTTGTTTTGTTATTGCGGAATGCATATTAGTGGTGTAGCTATGGAGTGCGCAAGGCGGATGAAACACAGGCGCTGAACTTCCGAAGAGGCGGGGAAGGTGAGCGGGGGGGGGGAGGTGCTACGGCTCGGGGCGCAGACAACGTGGGCATTCTCTTATGGTGACAGATTGTTGGAACTCAGAAGAAGCGGCAATGCAGTCCAAGGGGACCCGGATTCGTGAAAAAAGAAAAGCGGTGAGCCAATTATATCAGCCCGAATTCCAATCATAATGCACATAACGAGCTGGTTAACATAATAAAGGCCAATTAATCACCTTCAGCTCAAATCTTGCCTGGATCTCTCTTCACTCGTGTAAATCCATCCGTGTTTATCCACATACCTCACCTCACTACATCTCTCTTTTCCATATCTCTTTTGTCATTTCAGAAGGTATTTTTTTATCATAACGGGTGATGGGGGCGGGTGGGGAACGCCCCCCAGATATTTTTTTGTGTAGACCCCCCTCTCCCTTCGCCAATGGGCTCGCTCTCTCCCACCAACTAGGAGCGAGGGGAGGGGAGGAGGAGAGGGGAGGGAAGAGGGGAGGGACTCTCGTTCCGTTCTGCGCACTCCTCACCGACAACGTCATGGTAATTCACGGCCAGTCAAGGAAGGAACAGTGACCGAGCGAGACGGCACAGCGAGTCTGTCCTCGGATTTACACCCCCTGGAACCGCCGGTCCTCATGCTGCCCCGAAGAGCATCATCATCATGATGATGATCATTATGATCATCATGATAATCATCATGATCATCTTAATAATAATCATCATCATGATCCTAATGATCACGCCGTTAAAGTCACCAGGACCACACAGTTAACCACTGCAGTCTGCGCCTCTTCAATGGAGGAACAGAAAAATTACAGGGACTCTCTCCTGATGCCCTCTCGTCGTGTCGAGCAGACCTCGACAGTGGTATTTAGCTCCCAAGCGTATGGCCAGAATAGACGAATAGTCACCACCAGCGCTACGCAGCGAGGACTTTGGTACAGCAGCAGCAAGGGTCACGGCATTGGAGGTGGTGGTGGTGACGAATTGATGGCCGAATTATTGCAAACGAAGGGTGAATGAATGCATTGGCAGCTGGCTGGTGGCTACTTCTTTTGGTGGGGCGGTGCCGGCGCCGCAGTCGCGGGGTGGGTGGGTTGGTGGGTGGGTTGGTGGGTGGGTTGGTGGGTGGGGGGGAGGGGTGGCACTTTGCCCTGGGTGCCAAATATCTTCTTGGTCGCCCCACGCACGCCACGGCTCACACACCGCGCCGCCCTCTATTTGCATGTTTATTGCGAGTTTTGTTATCTTGCCGCGGGGATATATTTTTTTTAAACCCGCGCACGCACGGGACTCGCGGCAGCAGGAGCCCCCTTTAATGTTTAATGAAATTAATATTTTACAGGGGTCCTGTATCAATTCTGCATGAAGGTCGAGAGAGTGGAGGCAACGCTTTTATGTGCTAGTGATCGTCCGCACTTGCAGTGGTACAAAAAGCACCGGTGGGGGGGAGAGGAGGGGGCGGGGGGGTTACGGAGGGATGGGGGGGGGCAGTGTTTGTGGGAGTGGGGGAGGGGGTAGATAGGGGAGAGGCGGCCTCGTGTCGGCCACAACGGATGAACCGAGCGAGGCACTCGGCAGCGAGGGATAGCAGCCTCGGCACCGCCGATGCAATCTTCGTGTCGTCGACAAGGGCACATTTTACCGGAGATATACTGCACGTTTTACAGTGGCCGGTGGCACGGGCCCATGCTCGCTAAAAAAAAAAAAACATTTTCTCTGCGAGAGCGCGACAAAAAAAAGCAATAAAGTGGTAGAGCAGAGCGTGAGATTGAATCACGACACCGAGGCTCGGAGCCAGAAATGAGCGCCGCTCCCGGACTTATGGTGCCCCCACTGTTTGGCGGTGCTGCCGTAGCGCGCTGGGTGGGTGGTGGGGGGGGGGGGGGGGGACCACGCCGCCACCGCTCGACCCCGTGCCGTGCACTCGCTGTCGCGAGTCGTGGTTGCAGGCGGTGCAACTGCGCCCGGGAGCCACGGGGGCCGAAGGGGTCCGTCCACCAATGTGCCAGACTACGAAGAGCGGAGGAGTATATTTTCTGGGACAGCGGGTTGGGGGAATGGAATGGGGGCGGCGGCGGGGGGGGCATTTAATCCTTACACCAAAATCTTTGCCAACCACGCTACTATGCCACTGGATTCAATGTAAATTAGTGTGGCACATAGAGTCACGTTAAGGCGAACAACGCGTTCGGTGTTAATTCAGGAGGTTCATGGAGCCAGATTAAATCTTCCTTTAGGGTGTTCGGTGCTGATCACCGCGGCTCCAAAGAAGTCAGACGAAACTTAACAAAGGATTGAGAGTCAATTTAACAGGCTCAAGGAGCCAGACTAAGGCCTCCTTGGGGCTAAATGTAAATCACTTGGGCTCGTTAACGCCAGGCTAAGGCTACAAATGTGCTTCAGTGTTATTAATTCAAAAGGCTCAAAGAGCCCGACTGAGGCTTCCTTGGGGTTCAGTGTTAATCACGGTGACTCATAGAACCAGACAGAGGCTGCTTCACGGAGAGGGGGGAGGGGGATTGGGACAGGGGGGCGGGGCGGGGGGGCATTTCATTGCTTGCACCGAGGGAGCGTGCCAGCCGCGCCGCGCCAATGACACGCGGGGAGGGCTTTAGCGAAACCACCTCGGCCTTTTTTATTTCACCTTATTCATTTCCTCCTAGGCGGCCGCAACTGCACTAACACGATAAGCGCGGGAGCGTTTGTGAAGTTGATTGCATTTATCTTAACGCTTAAATAACATTGCGAATTCGGTAAGAGGCACGCCGCCTCTCTGACTCACGCACGCCTCCCAAAAACACTACGGGATCCACTCCCCTCCTGCCGCGGGTGGAGTGGGAAGCACACCGGACTTACAATCCAGGTTTTCGCCGGTTAGATTCCGATGTCCAGCCACAGCAGGAAAATATTGGCGAGATTTGTGAACCCCCAGGCCCTCTGTCCACCCATAAATAAATAATCGGCAGGTCGCGTGAGGCGGTCCCTAGCACGCGGTGACCCTTATAGTCCCACCGACCGAGATCATCGCGATAGGGCCCCACGGTTGTGCGGTGTCGAGCCCCATCTACTCAACCACTCACTCACTCACTCAACCGCTTACCCACTCACCCACCTACCTACTCACTCACTCAACCACCTACTCACTCACTCAACCACCTACCCACTCACTCATTCAAATACTCACTCAACCACCTACCCTCTCACTCATTCAAATACTCATTCACCCACCCACTTAACCGCTTACCCACTCACCCACCTACCTACTCACTCACTCAACCACCTACCAACTCACTCAACCACCTACCCACTCACTCATTCAAATACTCACTCAACCACCTACCCACTCACTCATTCAAATACTCATTCACCCACCCACTCACCCACCCACTCACTCAACCGCTTACCCACTCACCCACCTACCTACTCACTCACTCAACCACCTACTCACTCACTCACTCAACCACCTACCCACCCACTCACTCATTCAAATACTCACTCAACCACCTACCCACCCACTCACTCATTCAAATACTCACTCAACCACCTACCCACTCATTCAAATACTCATTCACCCACCCACTCACTCAATCACTCACTCATCCACTTACCCACTCAATTACCCACCCACTCACTCAACCATTCACCTACTCACTCACCCACCATATACCCACTGACCCACCCACTCACGTTAGTAGTGTCTGGCTCCATTTACTCACCCACTGACTCACCCGCTAACCCACCCATCCACACACTCAACCACTCACCCACTCACTCATTCAACTGCTCACTCGCTCAGGTCAGTGGTGTCCTGCCAAAAACTCACCTGCATACTCCCTCACCAACTCGCTCACCCACTCGCTCACCCACTAGCTCAGCCACTAGCTCAGCCACTCATACACGCAGTCACTTATTAATTCACTCACCCACCTTATGAATTCAGGCACAAGCCCCGGCGGTATCCACAGACACAGTTCGAGAGCTGCCCAGAGCGACCACAGTAAAAGACACTCGCCGATGGATGGACAATTACGAATCACCCACAGTGCAACTGCGGCCCCCAATCTCACATCAAGAAGAAAATAGCCACCCACTGCCCGATACGATACATGCCCGAAGTCTCTACGTCAGTCTATGGCTGTCTATGGGGGTAGTGTGGGTGGGGGTGTGGTTGGACAGCGCACTGCGCTACGAACCCGGTTACCCAAGTTCACAGTCCGTTACACCACTCATCGCCCACTACGATCGGTTCCCCGTGGCAGTATCATTTCAGACATTCACCCAAGTGCGCTAAAAACTCCACGCGTGGAACGTGCGAACGATAAAAAAGAAACTCACCCTTTAATTTGGTTTGGGTTCACCTATCGACGATCTTTACACAGCTCCGTGGAGCTTGGGTTCATGGATAGAGGCGAGAAGTTCAGGCCACTCTCATTAGTTCAGGCCACTATCAGCATCAGCATCGTCATTTATTATTTACAACGCTAAAGTCTCCCATGGGGTTATATCTCTAGGCGCCAGAACAAAGGGGATATTTGAGATAATTACTCAGCGAGGAAGTGATTGCAGACCCAGATACAATGCTCAAAAATAATATAGTAACCCCCCCCCCCCAACACACTTCCCTCCCCCCCACGTCCATGATTATAAAAGGGAAAATAAGACCAACCCTTTGAGAGTGAGTCCAATAATAGACTCTGGAATCAATGGCCACGTGCGTCGCATCATTTCAAGTGAAACATTTTCCACCCTTGGATCCGTGCCATGCGCCGGGAAAATGCGAATAAAGAAAAAAAAATACACCACAAACAACAACGTACACCAACGAAGGAGAATAAACAACATCAACAAGTAAATAAACAACATAAACAACAATTATGTTCGGGACTACATTCTCCCCTTTTTTGTCTCCTCCATTTGAGTTATTTATACGCTCTGTGGATACAAACAAACTCTTTAATTTAGTCTTAAAATTGATGAATTGCGGGTGCAGTGATCATATTTCTGAGCGAGTTGTTGCGGGAACAACCCTCCAGCCGAGGGTGGTGCTGAATGCTGGATCGCTGGGGGTCCTCAGCGAACAATTATATTTCTAGGAATCCTTCCCGGCCCCCCTCCCCCCCCCCCGGGTAAATTGAGTGAGATAACTCCTCGTGAGATGAGAGAAGAGAGATAGACAAACGGTATGGATGTGAGATTATAGAGATGCGTAGACAATAATACAGCTGTAGCGAGATGAGGGCCCCACGGTGGCGAGATGTTAACTACCTTAACCTCGTGTGCAGGAGGGTCCTAGGATCGATCCCGACCCTGACGCCTGCTGTATATGTAGTGGGTTCACATGAGAGAGACACACTGATTCAGGAGGCGACACCATTTATTGTATAACCACAGCGGGGTAACTACACAAGCGGGTCAGGTCCGTCGGCACACTGCATGAACCACGATGTCGAACACGAAGATCGAAAACAAGATGTAGCACGGCGAGTTCCATTTCAGCAGACAGCCCCGATGCAGCCCCGGGACCCCCCTTTTATGCCCCTCAGCGTGGCCCTGCTCCGCCCTCAGAAACGCCCCCATCCAGAACCTACTAGAAGGTTCTGGATCGCCTTCCACGTGTCCCCGTAGCCTGGCACCGCCCTCGGCCACGCCCCCTTTTGGAACTCACTAGAAGGTTCTGGGCCCTACAACACATGTTCCCTCTGTCACCTTTAGCCTACATCCCATCACGTGCCCCTGCCGGCCAATCGGGCTACGACGTCCTCAATTGCCCCCTACTCTGCCAGCCCCAGAGACCTCTTCCATGATATCATATACTCTGCTGACAGAGGGCTACTTTACCCACAATTCCTATCTCTGTCGGTAGATGGCGCTAGGCGCCATAGTGACCCATTATATGTCACTACATATATTTCGAGTTTGCGTGTCTCTCTTCCCGTGGTTACGTGGATTTTTCTCCGGGTCTTCCGGTTTTTTCCTCCACATTTAGAATCTGCATGTCGAGTATTTGGCTGCTAATACATTTCCACGTGATAAGCCACTTCGTTGAGCGATCATTTGTGGCCAGGTTTCATCTGAAAAAAGTTATATAGCCCAGTGGGTCTTACCTGGTAAAATCAAAATATATATTTATCCTAGAGACGAGGGTGATATTAATCGTCTCCGTTATGTGTATTGTCCCGTTAGGTTTATTGGAATTAACATTTGGGCTCATATTTGGATCACCCCTTATAGCCCAGCGCTTCCACTGACTCAACCCCCACTCTCTCCCTCTCTCTACCCTCATCCTCTCCTCAGCCCTTGCCTCTCGTTTGTTCGACTGGAGAGCTAGAAAAAAAATACAAATTCAGAACACCCAATGTTTTTTTTTGCAGGTACACAGCAATAAAATACCAATTATTAGTGTCTCGGGGGATGGTTAGGGGAGAGGCGGGGGGGGGGGGGCGGTCGCCCCCATTCCAACCTAGGGGAGGCTCAGAACCAGTTCAAGGATTCATCTTCTTTGGTTCTTTCGGTAAAGTCACGTAGAATAAGAATAAAATAATAAAATAAAATAACACAATAAAATTCTCACGACGTTTCGGCCACAACACAAGTGGCCTTTTTCAGGTGAAAGGAACAAACCTGTCGGGACGACATTCTACCGAAAGAACCAAAGAAGACGAATCCTTCCAGTCACGAAAGCTTTAAATCGAAATTTGCACACTTATTGGATGTGAGCAGGAATTGAACTTGGGTCGCTGGGTTCGAAGCGCAGCGTGCTGACTATTGTAATTCTCCACCCCCCTTCCCATGGGGTTCGATCTCTCAGGACTCATCCAAATCTCGGGGGGCGTGTGGGGGGTGCTGGGCGCTCGGTCACGGCCGTGGCAGTAGACGGCCGTGCTTGTTGTTGTTGTTGTGGCAGTGGCTCTGGAGTTTGAGTCACGTGGCCCTGTGTACGATCTACGAGTACGGACATCTCTATTTTCCGAAGTAATGATGCGTAAAATGCCCCTAAAAGAGCACGCGTCACGTGGTGTATTCACAGACAAGTCACTCGCGGCTCTCCTTCTCTCTCCTTCACGGCAGCCCTCCCACCGCACACTGCCGCCGTAGCCAGTTTTTTTTTACGGAGAGAGATTCTTTATTTTTTATTCTTCTTCTTCTCAAAAAAACGGGACGGGAGGGGGTGGGGTGGGAAGCTCACTCGAGCAAATAATGAGATCCTGGGCTGAGCGCCTCGCTGATGAAGACCCCCGCCGTCCTCCCTTTTTGCGACGTGAAACGGGCAGCCAGAATTCGCTGCTAGCTGCCCAGTGCTCGGGTATGGGGTGGCGGATGTGTGGAGGGCGCGAGGGGAGCAGAGAGGTTGGGCAGGGAGAAAGGAGGTAGGAGAGGGAGGCTGAGAGCGAGGGAGGGAATTAAGCAGGGAAGGAGCTGGGGAGGGAGATACGGAGAGGGAGAGATGGAAGGAAGGAGAGGGAGGCAGGGAGGGAGGGAGGGAACGAGGAAGGTAGCGAGGATGGGAGCGAGGTAGGGAATTAGGCATGGGGAGATCTGGGGGCGGCAGTGAGTGAGGGAGAGAGTAAGGAGGCAGGGAGGGAGCGAGGCAAAGGGCCAGAGATGAAAGAGCAAGCAATGGAGGCAGCAGGGGGTGGCTCTAGCCATAAGCAAACTGAGAAAATGCTCAGGGTCCCAAACAACTGAAGAGGTCCAATTAATACAACACGAGGGAATAATATAACAGCTCTAATTCAAATCCTAACATTACAAACATCCAATTAAAATAAAAAAACGGAATTATTCTCTCTTATCTTCTCTATCTCCAGTCTAACTCCCTCTTTTCTCTTGTCTACATCTCTCTCATTCCACTACATATCTGTTTCATCTTCATCTCTCTGATGGCATCTCACTCGGGCAATGTCTCTCTGTCCCGTGTGGCATTTGAAACCCTATAAGCCGTGTGTGGTGCCCGATAATGCACGCGGTGGCATCAGGAGTTGAGTTGCTGTGTCGCTTTTGTGCCTTACCATAGATAGGGCGACTCTTTCATTTTAAAACCTTCCACGGAGGAGGAGATAGCCGCACCCAACGCGCGCACGGCGTTCTAACACGAGCAAGCGCAGCCCATTGGGGGGGTATGCAAGCTAAAGCCATCTCGTTCCTGGCTACACTCAGAGGTCATACAATTTTGTTTAAACCATTTGTTTTTATTTCACCAGGTAAGGCCCACTGAGCTATTTCGCTTTTTCTTTCCGAAGAGACCTGGCCACAAGCGATAGCTCGACGAAGTGGCTTATCACGTGGAAATGTAAAGCAGCCAAATACTCTAAACGCGCGATGTTGACTCTAATATGTGGAGGGGAAAACTGGAGTATTCGGAGAGAAATCAACTCGACCACGGGGAGAACATGCACCCTCCATATATGCAGCAGGCGTCAGGGTCGGGATCGAACCCGCAACCTCCTGTTTACGAGGCCACCGTGGCGTCTGAAATGAATGTGAGCGGGCGGGGATGGGGATATAATTACTGATTTGAATCCCCAATGGACTGGAGGGAAGCAAGATGCGAAGCTAGAAACTTCCCAACGGGAAGGAAACAGGTGGGGAGGGGGGGGGTCATAGAAGTTTCAAAGATTTTAAATAGGTTCCTACATTAATAACAAAATATATATATTCACGTAATTATTTTCTCTGGCTCGTGGTGGTGGTAGGAGCAGGAGATGTTGTCGGGTCTCTGCACTATTGAGACGTGTCTCAGGGTACTGGCAGGCAATGTGCATGGGGTGGTGGTGACATTAAATTTCATGGAGGTGGGGGCTTTTATTTTGTATTTGCTTATTTTTGTTCACCCGGGGTAGAGCCCATTGAGCTCAAGAAAACAACTCAAGGGTGACCACCTCGGGGTGGGTGCTGGAGGAGAGTGGTGGGGGGAGGGGGGGCCAAGGTGGGAATGGGGATGTTGGTGGTGGTAGTGGTGAGGGACATTCACTCTGCACCGGCGAAGTCACCCAAATTCACGGGCGGGGAACGTTCTGGACGAGCGGGTGGCCGAACCCCGGCGCAGCTGAGCGAGTCGGCTTTGGCACCGCGCGAAGTTCACGACCGGAGGCCGCGTGACCCCGAGGCTACCGCCGCTGCTGCTGCTGCTCGCTGGGCAGGAAGCATCGCGTTGTCTGCGATTGTTCCGTGGAATCGCCGAGTAAGTTCCATTTAATGGTCGCGGCGCTGTTGACGAATGCGTTGAGGTTTTTATTTTCATTTGTGCTTTTGCACTGCTGCCAACGCAACAGTCGCAGAAGCATCAATACTTTATTTTTTTTAAACCCGCTGCTGTATGAAAGAAGAGAGGTTCGCTCGCGGCCTCGAACCTTAATCCGACCACCTGATATGAGTTAGATTCCGGGCACACGGTTGGCTGAGATCCGTGACGAGCGATAATTATCTGAATCGACAAGTATAGTCAAGCAACTGACGTGACCGACACGGTGGTGGTGGGGGCAAGGAGGAGGGGGCTTCATCGAGCAGTGGATGCTCGCCGTGATCGGAAATAAAACTCAGACAGTCCGGTTAGCAGGGCGGATGCGCTAACCGTGGCGCCACCGCTCCGCACAAAAGTGAGCACTAATCCTCGCGGGCTGATGGGCTGCACGTGACGGCTGCTCGGGGAGACACGGATCTTCTCGGATGACATTTACACTCTGAGCCTATTAGCTTCACGAATAAAAGAGAGAGAGAGGAAATATAAAATTCCACGTCATTGCCTATGCAAGGTGATAACGTGTTTCCCGTTCCCTGTGTAGTAGGTGACGTCACGTCACGCTCGCCGTCGGAGAGAGTGGCGTCGCAGAACGTGACGTCAGACGGACCTTGGGGGGACGGTGACGTCATGCCCCAGGGGGGTATTTAAAGGGGGACCCGGGATGTAACAGGGGGTCGTCGGGGGTAGGAGTGGGGACTCAGGGGAGCTGATCCTCACCCGAGGCTCGGGGAGGCTACTCCGCCCGAGGTTGGGGTAGTCCCGGGGCAGGGAGGAGAGCCGAGTTAGCCGGGGTTGTAGGGATCCTGGTACCCTGTCCCCTGGGGAGTTATCAGCCCCTAACACACTTTGGCGTAAGCCCTTAATAAACGTGACGTGAGCCCCTAACCGCAACCTGCCTCGGAGTCGTGGATTGCGCCGCAACACCTGTAAGCACTGCCACCCTTGGTACTGCCACCCTTGGCACTGCCACCCTTGGCACTGCCACCCTTGGCACTGCCAGCCTTGGCACTGCCACCCTTGGTACTGCCACCCTTGGTGCTGCCAGCCTTGGCACTGCCACCCTTGGTGCTGCCAGCCTTGGCACTGCCACCCTTGGCGCTGCCAGCCTTGGCACTGCCACCCTTGGTGCTGCCAGCCTTGGCACTGCCACCCTTGGCGCTGCCACCCTTGGCGCTGCCAGCCTTGGCGCTGCCAGCCTTGGCACTGCCAGCCTTGGCACTGCCACCCTTGGTGCTGCCAGCCTTGGCACTGCCACCCTTGGCACTGCCACCCTTGGTACTGCCAGCCTTGGCACTGCCAGCCTTGGCACTGCCACCCTTGGTACTGCCAGCCTTGGCGCTGCCAGCCTTGGCACTGCCAGCCTTGGCACTGCCACCCTTGGCGCTGCCAGCCTTGGCACTGCCACCCTTGGCACTGCCACCCTTGGTACTGCCAGCCTTGGCACTGCCAGCCTTGGCACTGCCACCCTTGGTACTGCCAGCCTTGGCACTGCCACCCTTGGCACTGCCAGCCTTGGTACTGCCACCCTTGGCACTGCCACCCTTGGTACTGCCACCCTTGGCACTGCCACCCTTGGCACTGCCAGCCTTGGCACTGCCAGCCTTGGCGCTGCCACCCTTGGCGCTGCCAGCCTTGGCGCTGCCACCCTTGGCACTGCCAGACTTCATACCGGTGGGAGTTGTCTTCCTTTGCCGCTGCCGAACTTCATCACCGCAGCTTCATCTCCCGGTTGCGGAAATTACTGAACGAGAATCCAGAGCACAGAGACACCCAACCCGCACCCACCCTGGTGTTCAGTTCAATTTTTGCATCCACCACCACAATTAACATTTCTTTTTAAACCTACATCGACTAAACCATGGACAAAATTAAAATGTAATGTAATACTCTTGAAGGTGAGAGGGGATTTCATTTGGCGAGCGAATTATATTAATAATAACCTGAGCTTATACTGAAACTAGATATGCAACCCCTGTCTCTCTGTCTCGATTCGCGCGATGACGCGCGCGGACCTGATTTGGTTTGGTGGCTGGATTCACCCGTGCCTTGTAGGCGGTGCGTGGCTCGCACTTTGGACCCGGCTTTTTCCCGCTTCTGTGTCATTGCGGAACGGTTTTTTTCGATGATATGTACGCTTGTGTTGACGGTGACGGGGTTTTTGACTGTGGTTGGTGTCGATGGCCTTGCGCGCGATGACGCGCACGGACTTTGTTTATCGGATTTTGTTTATTGGCGACTCTCGCAATGGAACACCGAAACCGTCCCAGAGCATTTGCTGCTGGGCAATAAAGGTTATTTAAAAGTCTCTGTCTCGATTTTCCGCGACCATTATTGGAAGGGAACGTTTCAGATGCGTCGCGTGTGAACACGCTGAGAGCGCGTGGGGTAATCTCCTTAGAAACGAGTCGGAAGGAAGGGCTAAGTGACCTTTATGTTACGTGTAAGCACTAGCTTTCAGGTCGGTGCTTACCGTGACTACCAATCATCGGGTGCGTGCAGTCCGTGTAGTGGATTAACATCCATGTGAACAAGAACGATTGATTATCTTATCGCGAATAGCTGTGCCGTAGGCTACCCAGCTTACATTTCTGGAAGGACAAATTGTGTGCACGTGTGTGTGTGTAGAGTATATACGTGTGTGTGTCTGGTTGGACATGCGTGTGTATAGATGTGCGTGCATGTGTGCGTGTGGGGAGCGGCAAACCAGGTGACCCGAGTTGGATTCCCGCTCGCGATCACCAACAGCAGTTACGATTATCCGAACCGGTCTTGGGCCTTCCCTAGGTCGACTCAGCCTCAAATAAGTATCTGGTGCAGTGCGTAAAACATCGCCACAAAGGAGACAAAGGCGGACAGGCGTGGTCCTGGCCACACCACACATGAGTGCTCACTAACAGCACTTGTCCCAGAAGTCTGTTCAGGCTATACGGGGATCTTTGTCTTTGTGTCTGTGCCATACGCAATCCACACAATCACAATCCCTGTGTAGGTTGTCGCGTGGTTGTGCGCCGTGCGGCTCTCCGTTTGTTTAAGAGTCGCACCACGGTGTTGTTCCCCACGACGTCCGACGTTTCGGCTCCATGAAAAAGTTCCCACAGCGTCAAACGTCACGTGGAACGAGCCACGCGATACGACCCTGAGAGCGAATCACCTCCCGCAACGCCCTCGTTCGGAACCGACTCAGAACGTTTTTTTTATTTGAATTTATTTTTCATCTTTTTTAGGACCCAGGTCACTCACTCTTGCCAATGAGACGACCCTGGTTTCTTGACTTCTCACCTACTTACGTAAAAATCAACTCGGACACTCGAAACGCCGTCTCCTCTCACCTCCCCCCCACCCCACCACCGCTCTCTCCGTTCTCGCGGCCTCTCTCCATGTGTCTGTTGCCGACCGCGCGCATCGTCGCCTCCACCTTTCTCCGCTCCTCTCCGTCCACAACCAAATGTGTCCGTCCACTCGGCCGGTGGCAATGTCCACAGTCACCCCGCGTCTCGGAAAGATTGCCGTGGTATTTCGCGAGGCACGTTGCGATGCCAAATTCTATAATGAAAAGTCAAAAGCAATATTGACCTTCGAGCGTCCTTCGCAAGCTCGCGTCGCTCTGCAGCACTTGGACGGCGATACAATCAAAGGATCACTCCCGGGCTTAAGCACCAAGGGGAAGGAGGCTGTCCCCTGCTAAAGCACCAATGATATAACAAAGACAAAGCACCCTGCGGCCCCCCCACCTCCCCTCCGATAGGAGTGCAGACTGTTGGGGCACGATGGGGTTGGGTGGCCAACACCACGCCCGGCCGCCTTTGTCTCCCCAGCGGCGATGTTTACACACCGCGCCGGGTGCTCATTCAAGGCTGAGTTAAGCAAGGGGAGCTCCAGAACGGATTGAACAAAATTTGACTCGGCTATTATCCGTGAGCGGAAATTGAATTCTGGCCGCCGGGTTCTAAGCACATTGCGATAATAACTACATTACCGCTCCCCACATCATCATGGTACGCAATACACGGACCACACACACCAACACGAGACACTCACATACACGAGACTCTCACACACACGACACACACACGATACTCTCACACACACAATACTCTCACACACACGAGACACACACACACACACGAGACTCTCACACACACGAGACACACACACACACGAGACTCTCACACACACAATACCCTCACACAGGAGACTCTCGCACACACAAGACCCTCACACACACGAGACACACACACACACGAGACTCTCACACACACGGGACTCACACACACACGAGACTCTCACACACACAAGACTCTCACACACACGAGACACACACACACGAGACGCTCACACACACAATACTCTCACACACACGAGACTCTCACACACACGAGACACTCACACACGAGACACACACACACGAGACTCTCACACACACGAGACACACACACGAGACACACACACACAGACTCACACATACACGAGACTCTCACACACACGAGACTCTCACACACACGAGACTCTCACACACACGAGACACTCACACATGAGACACTCACACACACGAGACTCTCACACACGAGACACACACACACACGAGACACTCACACACACGAGACTCTCACACACGAGACACTCACACACGAGATACTCACACACACGAGACACACACACGAGACACTCACACACACGAGACACTCACACACACGAGACACTCTCACACACGAGACACACACACACGAGACACTCACACACGAGACACACACACACGAGACACTCACACACGAGACACACACACACAAACACGAGACACTCACACACACGAGACACTCACACACACGAGACACTCACACACACAATACTCTCACACACACGAGACTCTCACACACACGAGAGTATCACACACACACACGACACACACACGAGACACACACACACGACACACACACACGAGACTCTCACACACACACGAGACACTCACACACACAAGGGACACTCACGCACACGGGACAAACGGGGACAGCCGCGCGCATATGGCCGGAATTACCTAAATCCACACGGCGGTAATAACCCACAGGCCTCGCTCGTAATTCACTTCAAATCCGTGCCATATTACACGGAGAAGACATCCCGACGCTTTCGAGCAAACAGATCGTGGGATGACCCGGAGTGGTGGGAGGGGGTGGGCAAGGTGGAGCGGGTGGGTGGGGTGGGGGCGACTCTTGAAGCTTAAATCTCCTTCGGTGGCGGAGTTGGCGAGGGAGGATTTGCGGTCGCGTCTCCATTCTCCGGGACGTGGCGGCTTAGGGCGGAGAAGCAGGAGGGAAAAGGAGGAAGGGGAGAGGAGGGCGAGGAGGAGAGGGGGGGAGGGGTGGGAGGACACACGCCAGCGATGAGAGAGAGAGAGGCGGCTTCAGGAGCCGTCGCCGAAGGTCGCCGGCGTGGATAGAATTAAGCCGACGCCGCGCTCTTTGAAAGTCTGACGAGCGGAACACAATTAATTAGCGGTAATTGCGCTCGAGTCCGCGCTTGGCTGACGCGTGTCCGGTTAGGTTGGGGGAGCGTGCGGAGCGCTGTGAGTTTTCGGGGGGGGGAGGGGGGAGGGGTCTGCCTGAGTTGACCCCGCAAGTTAGAGGTTTGACACCGCACGCTGGCGTTTGTATTGCCACCAGCAGCAGCAACAGCCAGCAGCAGCAGCCAGCAGTAGCAGCAACAGCCACCAGCAGCAGAAGCCAGAAGGAACAGCGACAGAATATGTCTGGAGTATTAGCGGCCATGGTTTATCAAAGCGGAGAGATGAAACACAGGCAACTGGAGACACGTGGACACGTTGTCTCTATTGCCAGAGCAAGCTGAGTTATAAGCAGGTAATTTATAATACGACAGAATAGTAAAACAAACGCGCACATTTTGAATGGAACGAATCTAAACTATGGCGGTACAGGCGGCGTGGAGTCGCAGCTAGGGATGGCCGCGCGTTCTATTTTCCACTAGACCATCCTCCCTTGATGAGGCAACTGCAGCTGTGCTGGGAAAATCCGTGAGTCTTAAACTATATAAATATAAAACAAATTTCAACTAAACCATGAACTATTTTTTTATTTACCAGGTAAGAACCCACTGAGATGTATGGCTCTTTTTCAGAAGTGACTTAGGCCATCACGCATGATATCTCAACGAAGTGGCTTAAACACGTGGAAATATATAGCAGCCAGATACTCTTAGCGCGTGATGTTGATTCTAAATTGTCGAGGGAAAAATCGGAGGACCTGGAAAAAAAAATATCCACGCGACCACTGGGAGATAATGCAAACTCCAACCATAGAGCAGGTGTCAGGGTCGAACCCACAACCTCCTGTATACCAGTCGAGGTAATTAACATCTCGCCAGCGCGGGGCACTCAAAGTCCTTGCGTTTGTGAGTTGTGTAACAATGCACCACTAGAGACAATGCTTTGACGTGCACCACCGCCACTCACACCTCGCCCCATTACTCAGGCGTCGTGAGATCTTCTTCTTATTCTTGTTTGCCCCATGATGTGCTCCCGGTTTGTTTGTGCCCCCCGGAGACTGCGAGCCGAGAAGCAGCGCCCATTAGGAGCGCCGCCGGTCACGCGGCACCGGCCTTTGACGTCACAGCGGCGGTGACGCGTCATCGGCGATGGCGTCACGGCGGTACCCTGCAAGAGGAAGCAAACCCGTGGGGAACGCGGCACGTGCAGCACGAAGAAGAACGACGTCATGACCGTCGACAACAGCCGGCCATTTCGCACGAAGCCGCGGTAACGTCACCAGCGGCTCGTGCCAAGCTAGGTGCCAGTGTGGACTTGGCAGATGCGCCACGCGTGCTCCCCGTTGCGCCACCTCAGCCGTGTGTCAGCTGTCCCGGCGCTCCGACCGTTGCTGCGCGGCATCGTAGCTGCAGCACGAGCCACAATGTCGCAGCGGCAGCATCTGTGGACAGATCGTCGGCGGCAGACGCAACGGTGGGCTCGGAGAGGCATCAGGAAGCCGTCAGGGCCAGTCCCAGGGCGGATTTGAGGGTGGCAGCCCACTTTCTGAAGGCGTCAAAAATAATTGGGAGCGACCCCCCCCCTCCCCCCCCCGTTCTCTCTCTCTCTCGCATCTTCACGTTCTTGCTTGCGAGACTTTCTCCTCCTGCTGCTGCTGCGCCCTTGTCTCCTGCTGCTCCCTTGTCTCCTGCTCCCTGCTCTTGCTCCCCCACCCCCCAGCCCTGCCCACCGCTGCTCGTCTCGGAGACTGACACGCGGGGACGTCGCGATCGGGCCGGGAGAGGCTGGGTGCGAGAACGAGGCCAGGGGAGAGGCAGCGTAGCCGGTAGCGGCGCCGCGCGACGAATCCGGCCACCCCGAGTTCGAGTCCCGCTCGCAGGCCAACGCCGGTGACGATTATGCGGGCCTCTGCTAGGTCGACTCAGCGTCAACTCAGTACCTGGTTTGCCGTGTGTGAACGTCGTCGCCAGGGAGACAAAGGCGGCCCGGCGTGGCGTTGGCCACCCATCCTCCTCGTGTGCCGTGCCGGTCTTCGGAGGTGCTACTCGTTAACAGCACTTGCCCTCACCGTCTGTTTAAGGCTACACGGGGGATCTTTGTCTTTGTGAACCAGGTGAGGCTCGGCGCGGTATCCACTCGAAGTCGCGGAGTCGTCCATCGTCTGCTCGGAACGTGAAGCTCAAACACACGGCGATAGGAATTCACGGTTTAAAGTGAAAATTACAAAGTGGATGTTTTCATCAATGACAGCTACACATGGGTTGATGTTGTTATTTTTGTTTATCCATCCACGCCTGTTGACCACAGGGCTCCAAGCTCCAAAGCAGCAAGCGTCCAGTAACACACAGCACTATTAGAGGTGTCATTGATGAAGAGTTCATGTGTTTCATGTCAGGTGTTCGACAACGAGTTTTTCTTTATTTTTGTTTTCTCACGATTTAAAGTGGAGTACCGATCATCATCATAATTAGCCATGGACAATCCACTGCTGGATGAAGGCCTCCCTAAGCCGCTGCCACTCTCCTCTCACGAGATCCTGCGATGTGACAATCCGCTGGCTATTTATTAGGAAAGACCGCATACGTTAGCGCAACCTATTTCTTTTTATCTGGGCTATCCGCTCATCATTCATGACCCTGGATCATCAAGATGTGCCGACTGGATGCTCTAGACATAGTAGACTCGATGTCAGAACTTGACATCAGAGCTTGGGTAAAATGTTAAACAAAACATTTGGTGATGCTGTTGCTGCCTTGGGAGTGGGTGCCACAAGCACAGCCAACAGAAAATACACTCAACACGTTCGTCGGTAACCCTGTGTGGCTTTAAAGTTGAAAAATAATAATAATAGGTGACGTTTCGTGCAATGCCCCTTCCTCGTAGCACATACAGCAATGAAGCACATACATTATGTTCGTGCTATGAAAAAGGTTCATTGCCCAAACCGTCGCTTAGTATACGTTTGTTCACCAATTTAAGGAAACAGCGCTATTAACGCATTGTATTGAGGTTTTTATATATATATAAATGTTGCTGTTTTCCCTAAGACGTGAACACGACCGTGTAAAAAAACATCAGGCGGACTGCTGTCATCCTCGCAGCAGCAGCAGCGGCTCTTGGCTCGTCGTCGAACAAAGACGGTCAAGAGCGCTCTCGGATGCGGTTTTGCAGCACTTCTGGAACGTTCTGCCTTCCGATATTAGGAAAGGACTGGATATATGCACTTTAAAAATCTAGTTTTAAAAACTATTTTTTATTGCTTTTTTTTGTCTAGTTTAACATGTAGGCTTTCGCGACCAATATCATCCACAAAATAGTTTTTTTTCCCCCTTGGGTTCGTTTGTTGTATTTTCCCCGCACCTGCGATTAGCACAGTTGGCTACATAAGGTGCGAAAGAAGTTCAACATACAAACATTGTCAGTGAGAGCCACAGCCTCTTGGTTCCTTGCTTCGGGTGCTCACGCAACCACTTGACAAGGACATTCCCCACAAGCTGGCTGGCTTAGACTCTCCTTCCCGCAGTAGGAAACACGAAATAAATTAGAATCACCCGTGCGGTGGTTACTACACGATTGCCCTGCGTGAAGGTATCGCTCAGGCAAGCCCCAAGCTTATCCCGTCATCGATCCGAGAGGCTACTTACGCGTGTCCATGTGTGTGTCTGTCTGTCTGTATGCGTGTGTGTCTGCATGTTACGAGCGGTGGCGCAGCGGTTAGCGCTACGCTGCGCGACGAACCCGGTGACCCGAGTTCGATTCCCGCTCACGGCGAACACCGGTGACGATTATCTGAACCGTTCCTGGGCCTCCCTTTTTGTCGACTCAGCCTCGAATTAGTACATGGTGGGGGTGTGTGAACATCGCCACTGGGGAGACAAAGGTGGCCGGGCGTGGTGCTGGCCACTCACCCACTTGTGTGTCGTGGCGGCCTTCGTAGGTGCTCGCTAACAGCACTTGTCCCGACAGTCTGTTACAGGCTACACGGGGGATCTTTGTCTTTTGCGCTACAAATCCGGCGACCCAAGCTCGAATCCCGATCACGAATATTTAACATACGACTATTTTAACCACTAATGGCACTCCCCGTAGGTCGACTCAGCCTGAAATGAGTATCTAAGTGCGGTGTGTAAACATCAGCAGCGGGGAGACCAAATGCGTTCGGACGTTTTTTTCTGCGCACCCACCCGCTCTGTGAGTTGTGACCGCCTTAGCAGGCGCTCGCCAATAGCTCTCGCCCCAACAATCTGTGCAAGGCTACACCTGGAATATGTCCGCGCGTGCTTGTGTCTGTTTGTCGAAGTTTATATTTGCCATTGCAAAGCAGGTGTTCACGCCCGTGCGTGTAATCATGATGACGGAAGGTAAGTTATTAAAAGGCAAAAAAATATCTTGCTGTTTGCTCAGCATATGGCAGAGGAAAATGTAAATAACATCCGTGCGTCTCCGGGATGTCACGCACATTTTTATTATATTTTTTTACCACAATATCCGCAACGACCCTCTCCCCCAGCTGCAGTCGCCGAGACCACGTGTGTGCCGTCCCCAGATTAATCCACGGAAGCACAAAGAGAATAAATAACTCCTCTGGATCTGTTGATGATGCATCTGTGACCTTCGAAGGCCTCTGTCGCCGTGAAGACCAAAACCTGAAAAGAGACCAGAAAGTGAAAGGGGGAGGAAGGGGGAGGGGGCTTGCGAATTGCCGAAGCTGTGGATAGGAGCCGTGGTTCAGTGGCGTAGCTGTTGTTGGGGTGTGCAGGCGGTGCAACTGCATCAGGGCTCTCGCCGCCAGAACGGTGGAAGATTCCGAGCTACGATGAGGATGGGGGATATTGGACAGGGGGGCTCCTTTAATTCCTCGAACCAGGGACCATGCTAACCACACTACTGCAACGGGATTGTGTTCGGGTTCAGGGTATGGCTGGTACTCGTGGCTGGTTGGATATGACAGGGCTAGTAAAGTACTGCGACTTGTGTGTGGCCAACGCCTCTCAGAATCCCTCCCCTCTCTCCATTCCCCGCAAAATAAAAACAGACGCTGCTCTGTGCAGCTCCGTCTCTTGCCTCATCCCTCGCCATCTCACCCCGGATCAGTCACTTCTTTCCCGTCCTGCACCGGCGCTCCGTCATCCTGCTGACCATCTCGAGCCGTGTCCCTCCTTGTCCGCCTTGAGGACCTCCTTGCCTGGCATCCCCTTTTCTCCGCTCCCCCACGCTGTCTGTTGCCCCTTTGCGGAGTCGACTCTCTACCCCCCCCCCTTACCATGGTGCACCGCGGCTAAACGTTCGTTCACTTCCATCCTGTTCCCCACACTGAATATCCAGGGGGTGCTTACAAAAAAAATGTGTTCACACTCCTGAGAGTTTGCAACAACACCACGTGACATGTGCTGCCCCCTCCGGGCTCTGGAGACCACCTGGAGAAGGTTCCAGGCCACGCGTTGACAACGATGGCGAACAAGTGGAGACTCTTTCACTTTTTGAAGCGATTGACACACATTTGTTATCCTGTTATAGTGTATTATACGTTATTTTTTCCCATTAAAAACGATAGTCCCATAATAAGCGTTAACATTTTATTGAAGCACCATGTACATTTCATGAAGGTTAAGACTCCACACACAACCTTCACAGGCTTCCTGGCAACCCACCTCACCGCAGCAGTTGCAGAATTACGTTTTGTGTTTTTGTCTTCAATTGTTGCTTTGGGAATTGACGTTGGGGCGAGGCACCCAGAAGTGGATTTGCGCGTCGCTGAAAGAAGTTCAACATACATACGTGTGGAGTGACTCACTCGGAGACAGGGTTTCTTAAGGCACCTTCTTTATTCTACACATCAGGGCACTACAGACGCCCTAGGTGCCTGCACGCTAGTCACACATCCGTCTCATTTGACGGCACTGCCTAGCGAGTACAGTCGGCAGGCTGTCTAGCTAGCCGCGTCTCAGGGTGGTCGAGACGGCGGCGAGGGCGGATCCACTCCCAGCAACAGCCCCGAGCTCTCGCCCCGGGCCCCCCCTTTTATCCTCCCGCCCGGCGTGGCCTCGCTCCGCCCTCGCCACGCCAACCTTTCTGGAACCTACTAGCAGGTTCCCGGGCTTCCAGATGGAGCCCTTCCTGAGCTTCTCCTTCAGATCTCCCCACCCCCGTATTGTACTCCCTCCGCTGACGTGTGTACTGCCCTCTGCTGTCAGTACCACTTTTCCGTCAGCAGTCAGCGTTAATACACTACACGTGCACAAATACTTGCAGAAATAGTGCGCAGATGGCGCTCGCTGGCGACTCACCACCACGCACAGTGCGCAGCACAACTTCAATTGAATACCTCTCTGGGAAAAAGTGGCACTCGCATTGTGTTAGTCGTGGGAGGTTGGGGCAGGGGGCTGAGGGATATTTGCAGCGTGAGATTGGGGCGGCGGGAGCGGGGGGAGTGGGGGCCAGCGGGACTTGGCCGAAGCGATGCCACAGATGTCCAGGAAGGAACAAAGCGTCGTCTTCCGCGTGGAGGAGCTGTAGCCAAGGGCATCGGGCACGAGGCGAGCTTGTGATGATGATAACGCTTTCAACTTGTGACGCGCCTCCGTCGCACGGTGTCCGCTCACTCTCGAAGGGAGAGAGCGAGAGAGAGAGACACACACAGAGGGAGTGACTCTTGAGGCACGAGTAGGATCCAGAGATTAGCAGCAGCCAGACGGTGAGTAGCCACCAACAATTACCCATGCTCTGCGGTCCACTATATATTAAGATGTCTCAGTCGAGTAATGAGTATTTACATGTGCGAGGAAACACGCACATGCGAGGGGGAAGCACTCTATCCCTATACTGATGGGACAGATGATATTGGTCCGCACTTTGCTGCATTCGCCTGGCCAGCCAGGGTAGACCACCTCCTCGACACCCACGCGAAGGGAGTTTCACAACATCCTCGCAGTGAATCCACTAACCCTCGCCTACTTGTCGAACATGCGAATGGCACGGATTCAAACCCCCTTGCTCCAGGTTGCCTCGTGTTGCACCTTCTATTTTTTAAGCTGCCCCCTCGGCTACAGCGTTCGTCATCTCGAGCGGCCCTGCGTTGAGAGCGTCAGTCTAAGTACCGCGCCAGCAACGAGTCGCGTTCTGAATCCAAATAGACATCGCTGTCGTACGGCATCCCATCCCAGTGCCTCATTTACACCCCTGACCCCGAACACCACCGTGGTCAAGCGCGGGGTGGATGGTGGGGCGTCACGGTGAAGATTCTCAGCGATTTGATCTGTAAATGCATCGCAACTTGCGATGCATTTGAATACTCACTGCCGTTAAAATTTACTCGACTCGCCTATTGTTGGGATCGAGGGGTGGGTGGGTGGGGTTACAGCCTCTTGTTGCAAAGAGCGGTGGGAGTGTGGAACCACGTTGCCCACACGACACGTGGTTGGAAGCTGATTCACTGGGACTCGCCAAGGAACGCCCCAATGCAATTCGGAAATCCATCTGCGGCTAAACACCGAGCGAGCCGGATCGACCGAATGGGCTCCTCTCCCATTTATTTGTACTGTACGTTGAACTTCTTTCGCACCGTACGTACGTAGCCAACCGTGCTCATCGGAAGGACAACAAACTAAACACAAAAATAAGTTTGTAATCTGTCCTTCGTTCTAAATGGGCATACCAGCGGCAGAGCATTCGCCGCTTGTCGCAGAGGCTCGCGGTTCAAATTCCATCGGCCGCCCTGATTAATACTACCGGTTGTATTATGCGCAATGCTACTACGACGGCTACCTGTCATTTGTTTCACAGAAGACGATAAAGATCCCGTGATGTAATTCCCAAGAGTAGATCATTATGTGTCAGCATCAGGGTCCAAATTTGCCAAATTCGAACGTTCCCCCGCATTTGGGATTACAGTATACACGGCTGTAATAATTTCCCTCCGACTGGCAGACTAATACCCCAGGTCGTCACTCTTGCGAATGAAACGTTATCCTGGTATATTAATTTATTAATTGGGTAAACAAAATAAACTCGAAACAATAGCTTTAATCCCCCTGGCCGGCAAATGGCACGATTCACGCTTTCAGATTGTGAGCGTTTTCCTTGCCTTGCTGGGATCTTCCAAGATCTTGTTTAGAACTCGCGATCTCACTCGGCTCCCCTGGCAGATCTTGTCGTCATCTGTGCTGGCCGTCATGTGACCACCAAGTGGACCCATGTGACTCATGCGTCGTCTTTTTAGTGGATTTTAATTGAATGAAAAATGCAATTGACTACTTTTATTGCGATCGATTACACAGGCCTCTTTAAAAACGGTGGCCACCCCAAATAGCCACCCGAATAGCCCAAATTTCGAAGGCACGTTGGCTATTATGATGCTAATTGCGTCACCAAGCCCTGCCTATCACCACCCGTCCAGCGGCAAATCGGGGGGGGGGGGGGGGGTGGGGGAAGCTGAGTCTTTTTTTCCTCCAAAAATATCTATTTTTGTATTGTGTTATTATTCAAGAAGTCAACCAGATAATTGCAAAAGTAACCACTTGCATTGCAGCAGGGTACTAAATAATTGTGTGGCTAAACCTCGACTCCCATGCAATATTTCCGCTGGGCTTAACTGCTGGGCTCCATGCCAGCCCTGGGTAAGGTTCTCGCTGTGTGAGAAGAAGAAGACGGGGGGGGGGGGGGGCATTGGGGGCGGCATTGGGGGGAGGGGGTGGGAGGAGGAGGAGGAGAGGGGCTCTTGGCAGGGCTCCCACATCAGCTCGCCGACTACCAACGCGCGGTTTAAAATTATCGAACAGGGCCGCCGCTGGGCAGCCGCGTGTTTTAGTTTCTTTATGCCGCGCGCGGGACCGTGGCAGCAGTGCCCAGACACGGAACACCGTGCGAGGTGCAATTCGACACCCACAACAAATGCACTCGCATCAAACATCAGTGGCGGTGGCGTAGCGCGGCGCTTGGCACGGGACGCTGGTGGCAAGGTATTAAGTGAGGCACCAGTACAATGTTCTTTCTCCCGTCGTAGCCCGGTCCCCGGTGGGCCTCTCCGGCACGTCAGCTCCTCCAGGTTGGGTTGCACCGCCATCGGTCGACTACGCCTGGCGCTGGTCGTGGCGAGCTGGACGACCCGTTCCAGCGGAAACGCCACTCGCATCGCCGCTGGTGCGACGATCCGAGTCCCCAACGGAAACTCGCTCGGCCATTGTGCTCCAACACGTTTTTGTGTTCAAAACATCTCGGTATGTATATATACATATAGAGGATAGCAGAGCTTGGGTAATTGTTGGCACCGGTTCACCGCCTACCCCGCTGCCTTCCATCTCGTGTCTCGTGGCCCCTCCGCGCTTTTGAAATGCAATTTGCATGAACGACGATGCTACCGCCAACCTCAACATTATGATCATCACCATCACCGCCATCATAACCCTCTTCCCAACAGAAGCGGCAACAACTCGCAGTCGCCTCTCAGCCGCCATCGAACGCTCCTCATTCGACCAGGCAACAACAACTCTCCCAACTGCGCTGTCGAAACCACCCCGCACTCGTTATAACGCGGACTCCGGCACACTCGCGAGAAGACGCAGTCGCCCCATGTGCGACGCTGCTTCCATAAACACACCGACGACTTTGGCACCACACCAACCATACCCCCCCCCACTTGCCGTCCCCCATTGATAATTAAAATCTCCACGCTTCCCGCGATTGCTTTTCACAAACTGGCCGCGAAAGACAACCTCAAATTAACGCGATCGTAGCAGGTTGCACTCGCGGCGATTAATTTGTTCAAATAACAATTTGCTGAATTGATAGATGAAAAAGCATCTTAACGGTAGCCACTATGTATTACCATTATCGCACATCAAATATATTTCGTAATGAAATTGACGTTTTTTTTTTTTCCTCCACCCCACTGCCCCCCGCCTGCCCCCACCCCCAGTGATATTCGAAGAGGAATTTAAGACAGCGGGGGCATTTCATTAAAAGGCAATTAGGGGGCCGGGGTGAGCAGCCAGACAAAGGGAGCGAGACAAAGATTAAGCGATGCGCCTTGTGAAGCTGGGGAGGGAGGAAGGTGAACAAAGCAGCCCCCCCCCCCCCCGAGTGGGCGACGCCAAGTTGTCCAATCACACGGAACAGGGGTGGCCCAAAAAGTCGGGGACGGGTAGTTGGGTTTTTGTGTTTATTCTAACAAATCACACGGGTTGGTTTTTTTTCTTCCGTCTTCTTCATTTACATTGACAAAATGTTTAAAATGACTTGCGTTGACATGAATGCACGATGCGCGAATTCTCTTTTTTAAATGAATTTAGTATTTGTTTTTTTTATGATTTCTGAACGTTCAGAAATTATGGTTTTGTCTTAAATCATTCCGGGTCCTTGGTCGAGGGTTTGTAAATTATGGATTCGAGGTGACCCCACAAGAGAGAGACAAAATTAGATAATAACGATTTGGATAACATATTCACTTAAAGAATGAACAATTAAAATTTGTAATGCCAGCATGAAGATAAATTAGAAATCCCAATGTAATCGTCACTTGTGGGCCACCCTGTGTGTATCTCTCGAGCAAAAGCACCAGCAGCCATCAAGCTCCATTGCTCGACTGCAACGATTTTAGTTTTTGTCAGTCAACTCAAAATATACTCTTTGGTTCTTTTGGTAAAGTCACGTAGGTATAAAATAAAATAAAAGATGTTGGCGGTGAAGATTCGCGTGCGATTAAGCCGGATGAGTGTGGCAGCCAGTCCTCGCATACTTCACACGGGGGGTGTGAGCCATAGCAGAATTCAGGACCTAAAAAAAATCAGATTGTATTGTAACGCATTGTGGCTTTTGCTGAGATTCCCCCCTCGTGGTGGAGGTGGAGGGGGGGGACAGTCCTCTTCTGGTACTGGCATTTGAAAGGCAACGAACTGAGTTTATGACTTGCACGTCGAGTTGGAAAAATGCCGTTCGATGGCATCCGGGGTCGCTCGATAAATTCCATTTGTACCTCCTGCAAAAGCGCGTGGCCGGGTCAAGTGGCCGGTGATCGTGCGAGTGATGGATCGCACTTCACCATAGTTATAAGCAGACTCACACAGAGACCCACCAACCGTCACAGAGACCCACAGACTCACACGTAGACTCATACAACACAATTTGACGCGAGTGATGGATAGCACGCATCACCGTAGTCACAATTCGACCTGCATAGAGACCCACGGGCGGCTCACACAGAGATCCACACCACACAACACAGCGTGATGCGAGGAGTGATGGATAGCACTTCCCTGTACAATCGGGCGACTCGTTAATTCCCCGCTCACGGAGGAGGAAGCTGCACCTCCCATGTGCATTAGGAGGGCGGTCGAAGCCCGTGAATAACCAACCCTGCCACGACCGTGCGCACGTTCCCGAGGCGATGCGAGAAGCCAACGCCTCTTGACGAGAGGCTTCGATCCATGCTCCTTTTGAAGGTTTGACCGAATTAACGGCGGCCCGTCACAGACGCGCGACATTTGCAGTCCAGACGCGAGCTCCTTTCCCAGGAAAAAAAACATTCGACCGACTCGAAGGCAGCAACAGCAGCAGAAGCGGCTCGCACCGCGGTCGTGCCTCCGCCAAGGATGCTCTGATTTACGCGAATAAATTCAGGGGCTGGGACAAGCGGCGGCTGAGCTCGCCTGGCGGTCCGAACGAAGTCGAGCGGGCGGAATGAGCGCTCTCAAAATGCAGGGTCACGGAGAGGTGGATCGCAGGGTTTGTATCTCTTCTGCACCGCGATGCACTTAAGCCCCCCCCCCCCCCCTCTTCGGCCACAGCGGGCAACCCAAGTGGCAACGATTCGCACCCCGCTCGGATGCATCACGGGGACGCGGGCAGCAGAGTTGCTTCCTTTCGCCGGAGTAATTGCGCAGCTTAATGCGAAGGCAGAAATAGACCAAGACGGGTCAAACGCAAATGAAGGCACGGTGGGGTTTAGTGCCTTCATTGTTATATGAATAAACGCCGTGTAAATGGCCATGTACCCGTTAACATTTGTTAAAACGCACGCACATAAAAAAGACCGATTAACCGTGTAGCCTTTATATTCTTGGTTCTTTCGGTAAAGTCACGTTGAAGGGAAACAACGTGACTTTACCGAAAGAACCAAGAATATGAATCACTGCAGTCACGAAAGCTTTAAATCGTGTAGCCTTTATTAAGGGTGTTGGTCCAAGTGGCGTTAGCGAGCACCTCAGAATGGCAAAGTCGGGGGGTGGTGTGGCCAGAAAGAAAAAAAAAACCCGTGTCGTTCATGCGGTTTGTTTGGACATACTTCACCACGCTGGTCGGGGAGGGTCGGTGAAGGGGGCGGTGGTTCAGAACCGGTTCAGATATCACTCGCCAGGAATCGAACTCGTGTTTGCCGGGTTAACGGTGCCGAGCACTTCCCACTGCGTCACCGCTCTGCGCGGATATCTAATGTCGATGCATGTATAGATAATTACTGTGTGTGTGTGTGCGTGTACACAGCGTGTGAAGAACGCTCTGATAAAGATCAGGCAGCGTGCCATCGTGAGATTCCGCAAGCAGCTTTATTGTTATTAAGGGAGTACATTCGTCCGCACGTACATTGAACTTCTTTCCGCACCGTACGTAGCCAACCGTGCTGATCGAAGGTGCGGGGGAAGGACAACAAACCGACACACACAAAGCAGTTCTAAAGAAATAACGAGGGTGTACACACGCAATGAAGGTAGAGGCACTTTAAGGGAATCCATCTCCACACTCCTACAAGAGATAAAAAGAAAAGCAGTTCAAAGTTACTTCCAGCACTCACCGGCTCATTTCAGTCACTCTCTTTCTACTGACGGTCAAGCCGCCTCCTTATCACTTCTGCAATAGCTACGGTCACGGAGACTGTTCCCGTGTTGAGGGCTGGATTGACAAAGGACCCCACGTGTACACTCCTGCCACTCGCCGACTGGCGGTCAATCACCTCCTTGTCACTCTTGTTACAGCTACTACCACGGTTGCTGAACTTCAATAATCGTTTTGAGGACTCGGTCTACAAGAGATTGTTTTTGTCTCATCCACGCTGCCTCCAATGGCCAAAATGGGTAGGTCACAACGCTTCTCTTTCTGCATCAAGCAATGCCTTCTCGCCTTCAATAGTGTCGCTTGTTGCTGGCCCCTTGGCGTTTTGGGCCCACTGTGCCCCAACACCTCCGCTTAACTCGATTGGCTACATACGGTGCGAAAGAAGTTCAACAGGTATACGTACAAATCTGATTTCAAAGAGAGCCCAAGGCACGCACCTACACGGGCAGAGTAGCGTGCTCCTCCTAATCAACTTCACGGGTAGAGGTGTCCAGCAGGCACGGTCACCAGTACTGCTGAGGTCCTGGGTTTGGATCCAGGTTCAAGCCTTCCGTGATTAAACTGAGTGAAGAGGTGCGAGTTGGTGGTCTCAACCCAGTCATCAATGACCGCGATGCAGGGCTTACCAGCTAACATGGAACGTCGGCCCAACGTTGAATGTTTACTGGGTTAACAGCAGCACAAATGACCTCTGACCCAGTCATCAATGACCGCGATCGCAGGGCTTACCAGCTAACATGGAACGTTGGCCCAACGTTGAATGTTTACTGGGTTAACAGCAGCACAAATGACCTCTGACCGCCGTCACTGCTTGCAAGAGGATTAGTTTCGGTTAAGGTTTTTTTTTTTCCCGCATCGTCTCCATTCTCGGGCAGAAGTGCGCGAATAAAAATTAATCACCGTGTGGACAGATCCATGGACAATCGCCACGCTGTAATGAGAATTAATAAATTGAATACAATGTGCCGCTTTATAACACGAGGATCTATTAAATATTAGTTATAAATACATATCAACCACGGGCCACATTAACATGACTAATCAAAACATGGCAACAAATATGATGCCCGTACTGCGAAGAGGGCCCTGGACTGTGGACATGAATCACAAGCTTCGGGCCTAGTAGGACGTGGCAGCTCAAAGGCTGTGGGGGGGGGGGGGCCCTTGTGGGTGCGGTAGCCGTGGCGACCGTCTCACCCTCGACACCCAGGGCAGGTGGGGAAGAGGAGCATAGGGAGGTCGGGGGCTCTGTAACCAACCGCGAGCCACATTAATCCACATCCCCACTGCCCGAAGGTGGTGGGGGGGGGGGGGTGGGACCGTGGGAGTTGCAAATAAAATATATATATAACCGAGAAAATAAAAACAACGACATAAATACACACACACACACGTGCTGCCTTGAGATTGCACTTAAAAAGGACTCGACTGCCTCGGGAAACAGAAGGAGCGCAACATGGGGAGGGCGGAGGGGAAAAGTTATGAAAGAGAACAGAAATAGAAATGCAGTGACATTGTTTATCTGACATTTCTTTGTAACAGAGGACAAACAGTCGACCACCGTCCCCCATGAGCACAAATGCTGAGGGGAATAGATAGCACTTGGAAAAGGCTTTGAAGGAAACTTGCATAGCAAGCATCTCTCTGTGCCACCCCACCTGCCCCGCCACGGTTGCCACCTGAGGTGCACGAGACCGGCACGGAATCTTCACGGCAAGAAGGCTGCAAAACCATAGACGTCGCGGACACAATCCAGGCATTTGAATGTCTAATGTCATGAGAATCACTTCTATTGTTTGTAGTTTCGTTGTCCTTCCCATCGCACCTCCGATTAGTACGGTTGGCTACGTACGGCGCGAAAGAAGTTTCACGTGCGTACGCACAGACTCTTTCTAGATCTTCCACGGCAGCTTCGTCACAAACGCACGTACCGGACTGACAGGCTCTCACGCCAACATTTCCTTCGAAGAAGAGGGGGTCACAAAAAAAAACTGCGTCTCACAATCTGGCGAACCAGCTTCACTATTGAACGCACCAAACGCCCGCATGAATAACAACAACAACCGCCATTCGCCACTAAGTGGCGGTGACGTCACCACGACGCTTGTGCCAGGCCATGTGCACCTTGAGGCCACGTGAAGTGTCGAACGCCCGCTGGCAGGAGGTCACGGGGCAGACCCAGGTGCCACGGGTCGACTGACTGAGATGACTGAGATGACTGGCTGATGCACCACCTTTGCCCCCTACTGTGCCAACCTGCTGTGCCTTAGCCACCCGGCGCTCCGCTCGTTATTGTGAGCGTCGCTCCTCCGCCCTCCGTTGTTGTTGGAGGGCGACTACCTCCAACTGCCCAGTAGCGTCCTTCACGAGCCTCCTCCACAGAGGCCGATCTTGACACCGCTGGTACCAGTCATCGGCAAGTCCACTCAGATCCACGTCCTCCTGTACCACATCACTCCATCTCTTCTCTAGTCCGTGCCGCGCCCGTTTAGCCCCCTCGATCCGGCCGAACAAAAGCTGTTTAGGCATGCGGTGGCTGGGCATGCGGGCTACATGACCCAGCCATCGCAGCCTTGCCCGCGGAGCGACAGACCAGGTAGCTTCCACACAGCGTTACGCAACCGATGAAAAGATATTGCCGCTCGACTGATTCGGAGTGAGACCTCTGCTGTTAAACTGGAGCCGGTCATAAGCACACTGCCCAGGTATGGGAAACTCTCCACTCTCTCCACAACTGCCCCATCACCGATTGGGAGTTGTGGGGGTCGAGTGTCCGATGGTACAAAATACCCAGGCACGTGCTTAGTTGTGGTGGGGCTGATGGTAGTGGCACGCTCCAGTCTCAGCAGCGGCGTCTCCAACTCCTCCTCTGAATGAGCAGCTATTACCAAATCATCGGCATACATAACGTGGTTGAGCAATAGGGAGCCATCCCTTGACCGCACCTGGGCATCGATCAGCCTCCCATTATATCTGTACCATATGGAGATTCCCCCGGTACAGCTATTGAAGGCTTTACGAACTACGTGGTCAAAATAGATGTTAAATAATGTGGGAGCCAGAGGACATCCCTGTCGCACCCCAAGGTGTACAGGGAATGGCTCGGACTCCCGGCCACGTAGTTTTACCCGGGCCCGCTCACCATCATGAAGGTCCTTAATGATCATGAGCAGAGGGTCAGGTACTCCAAAAACACGAAGAACAACCCAGAGCACAGGCCTACTGATGGTATCATAGGCCTTGACCAGGTCAATAAAGCAGAGATGTAGGTCTTGCTGGAATTCCCTACACCTCTGCTGTAGCAGACGGACAGAAAATATGGCATCTGTGCAGGACCGCTCTTTCCTGAAACCGCATTGGGGCTCCGCAAGCCTCTCCTCAGCGTGCCTGGCAAGGCGATGTTGAATAATCCTTGCCAGGACCTTTCCCGGCACAATGAGGAGTGAGATGCCCCTGTAGTTGTTACAGTCTGTGCGGTCCCCCGTCTTAAAGAGGGGGACCACCGCACACACACATAAATAAACACACATACATTAATAAACACACACATTAATAAACACATACACATTAATACATACACACACGAATAAACACACACACAAATAAACACACACATTAATACATATACACACGAATAAACACACACACATTAATAAACACTCATGAATACATACACACATTAATAAACACACACACACGAATAAACACGTTAATAAGCACACACATTAAAAAATACACACACAGAAGTGCTTTCCTCTAAAACAGACTATCAACTGGGTTTGTAAAACATCGGGGAGTTGAAGGCGGCAGAAGAAGTTTGTGGGTCGGTCTACCCAACCCCCCAGCCCTCTCTCTCTCTCATTGTTTGGACCCTGGCTAAATTAGACGCCACGGGTTCACCGACTGCGCGAGTCCACCGGGTTTCTCCGACTGCCGCCGTCTTGCAGGGTCGCGATTCGAGAGATTTTACTCGCGGAGTGGGGAGGGGGGCTGTGCGTGAATGAACGATGAACGCAGAAGCTGGCCAAATGGGATCTAAGGGAGAGAACAAGCCTGACTGTATAGACTTAGCCACCTACCCACCCCATCGCCCACAAGACCTGTGGGAGCCACACATCCCCGTTGCGTTGAGCAGAGGCTCGTTTGAGCCTCAGGTACAACCGGGAAAGGCTCGGTAATTGGCTACGTCTTGCAATTGTGAATTTTGCAATTGTCACTTGTGTGTGCTGCGCGTATGTTGAACGTCTTTCGCACTGTACGTTGCCAAGCAAGCTTATCGGAGGCGCTATTATCCTCTCTTTTGTGTAATTTTCACTATTGCAATTTTTATCGGATGTTCCGTTTGTTTTGTTCGGAGTTTACGTGCGATTGTTTCATTTATCCTTTGTTATTTTCTGTCGCTGCCGACCCCAGCTTGCATGGGGGGGAGGGGGGGGGGTGGGTGGGGCTGAACCATCATTACAAAAAAAATGGTCTTCATATCTCATCGGGTTCTCACCGCTTAAATCAAATGTCAACGCCTCTCAAATGGCAGACGATAAACCGCACACATAAAAATATATATATAAAAATGCTGTTGTTAACCTGAATACATTACGCCATTATGGCCTCTATTCGTCCAATTACAAAACAAAAAGGATGGCTCGGAATGTATTTGTACTTTTATGAACATTTCACGACGGCCGCGCTCCACTCCTTCATAAACCACCCGGGCCACACCGGAAAGCTCGCCTCACTCGTGACTGACAAATGCCCCCCCCCCCATCCCAAGTGAAACAGCTGACATTTCCATCCGCCCACAAGTTGAAAAGTGCCGGCAATCAGGGAAGCGGACAATTTTTACGCACGCACATGCGTACACAAAGGCAAAGATCACCCGTGTAGCCTCCATAGACCGTTGGGGCAAGTGCGGTTAGCGAGCAGCACCGTTGAAGGCCGCAACGGCGCACGAGCGGGCGGATGGCCAGCAGCACCACGCCCGGCCGCCTTTGTCTCCCCAGTGGCGATGATTTTTACACACCGCAGCAGGTACTGATTTGAGGCCGAGTTGACCTAGGGGAGGCCCAGGACCGGTTCAGATAATCGTCACTTGTGTTGACCGTGAGCGGGAACCCCGGTCACCAGGTTCGTAGCGCAGCGCGCAAAGCGCTACACTACCGCTCCCCGCACATATACATACACACACACACCTCTATCATCTCCCCGCGCCCGCGCCCACGCAATTTACTCGAGGAATAAGATGAGCGGGTCGTTAAAATTGGTTCGGGAAGAATGTTAATTGAACGGTGAAGGTTAGAGACTGGCACGGGCGTGAGGGCAACATTCTGCAATTACCGCACGAGGGACGCGCGGCACCATTCTCACTTCCGACCACGACATCTCTCTCTCTCGACTCGGGGATAAGTCGTAATTAGCGCTTCACAACGTCGGCTCCCAACACCGGGGGAGGAGAGGGCGAAGCGGGGGGGGGGGCGTTTCCCCCGCCCTCTCACCCCCACCTCGGTGGCCGGGTTCTGCTCCAGCCAGCTGCACCGTGGGTGTTCAGACACCAGACACCCGCACGATATTAACAAATATTTCTTAAAAGCCTCCCACAACAGTTTGCACCCTTGGTGGGCCCGACACATTCACACGTTCGCAAACGCACATACATTCATACATACATTCATACATACATTCATACATACATTCATACGGACGGTGCACCCACAGCCAACAACAGCAACCGCCATTGTGCCAGGCTAGATGCACCTTGAGGCCACGTAATGTGTCAAAGGATCGCTGGCAGGAGGCCACGGAACAAACTCAGGTGCCATCGGTTGACTGACTGAGATGACTGGCAGATGCATCTTTAAACCGGCGTAGATGTTCCTTTAAAGGGTTCCACATTTCGCAATGATTGAGAAGGGAGGGCACAACTGTGACCGAGAAGACCTTGAGCTTCGGATGGAAAGATAGACCAGGTAACTTCCACAGTGTTTCGCAGATGATGAAAAGATAATGCCGCTCAACTGATTCGAAGTCAGACCTACACTGCCAAACCGGAGCCGTTCATAAGTGTATACACACACTGCACACTCGCAATAACCTAGGTCATAAGAGTTGTATTTCCTGGCTGCACCCCAGGTTACAGCTGCCGCTTCATATATCAATGAGCAGTGGAACTGGTGTTGGCGCGGTGCTTTTAATGAGTCCGCATGAGCCGAGCCTGGCTGATCCTGTCACAAAGGATCCCAGACTCTGGCTCTCACACTCGACCAGCACTGCCACACCTTTAAGGTGGCAAAGGCGCAGCCCTACAATTTACGAGCTCTCGCTACCGCTGGCGGAAGAACCTCCACTAGACAGAGCTCGAGAGAGAGAGTATTTGGCCAATTCTTCTACGCTGGCCAAATGTCTTGGAAGAGGTGGAAAATGCCCACACTTTGGTCCACTTCACGTGACATGCCAATCAAAGACTATCATCGTTGCACAGTTGGGCCAACGTTGGAACACGGTTGGCGCAACTTTGGCCCAATGTTGCGTGTTTACTGGGTACCAAGTGAACGCGGAATGTTGGGCCATCGTTGGCATGTCATTGAACTAACGTTGGCTCAACATTGGCCCAATGTTCCACGTGCACACGAGGCACCCAGTAACCATGCGACTTTCGCTCAACGTTGGCGTGTGGTTGGACCATCATTGGTCCAACGCTCCATGTTCACTGGGTAGTGCTGTCCTCTCTCAGAGGGTCGGTGGTATGTCGGGCCTCGCTCGACCTCTCTCTGTCCGCTGCCAGCCTCGCCGTGTTATTAACCCCTTTCCCGTTCTGAGACGTCTACAAGTTGCAGGGGGGGGGGGGGGGGCGTTTACCTCTGACTCTCGGAAGGCGCAAGTGGCTCAGCGTTAATGTTATTTAGAGAGGCGGAGTAGCGCCGTCGTTTTCAAAGGCATTGTGCTCACCGCAGAGAACTGTAGCGACACGACCGCACTCTATGATAGCTGGCGCCCAAAACTGTGCCACACGCCCTCCCGCATGGCCTTGTGGGACCCAGGGGACCGATAAAGTGATTTTTCTTAAAAAAAAACCCATTTATTCCAGTTTAGTTTTCATGATGTCCATGTACGTCATCGGAATGGGAAAATGTTAACCTGCACTCCGTCCATTCTGTTACGTCACCTGCCCATCGTCTTCTTGGTCTCTATACCGCCTCATCTCGGTCCAGGCGCTGCACATGGCGACCTTTTATAAACAATTTGCAGAGTTTTCGGATGAGATCTCCATGAAATCGTAGTTTCGTAAAAAAACAGTGAGGACGAATGAGTAACACGGTATCGGGCTGGTAGAGTTCAGTGCTATGTATGTATGTTGAACTTCGCAACGTACGTAGCCAACCGTGATAATTAGAGGTAATGTAAATTAGGTGGAGGGGGTTGGGCGAGGGAAGGGGCAGGGGTGGGGTACGGAGAGGGAAGACGAATGTGGAGATGGCTACAGATGGATGCACCCCGTAAAAAAAGTCGAAAGTTTCTCGGGCATATTCCCGCAGGCTCACGGGCGAGCGCTGCTCTGCAAACAGAGACACGAATTACGCGCAAGAACGTGTTAACAGCACGCCGCCTCTGTGCCGAAGGAAAATCCATCAGCAGTTCCTGAAGACGTGCATTGTTGTCATTGAGAGCGGACTCCGCCGCTTTGGAGCTCCACCAATGATTAGGCAGTCGATGGCGCAGATCCTGGCTCAAGGCCACGGTCATATTATTCAGAAAAAAAGTGCTGCTTTTTTTTTTTTACTAAGACCGAATTGGACGTTGCAATTGTTGGATTCGCCAGCGGCGCCAGCGGCGTCGCCACGGTGAGAATTCGCGAGCGGAGCAATGGCAACTCGCGGGGTGTTCACGCGCGCGCACGAACACCCCGCGTGTTCACGCGCGCGCACATACACCCCGCGTGTTCACGCGCGCCCACCGGCACGCGAACGCGCTTTCGCTCGCTCGCTCGCTCGCCTGTTTACAACGTTTACATCGTCCCCAGAGAATTCACACGGCGCTCTCCAACATTGGCAAAACAGCTGCAACACGGGCGCTAATGATTGCAAGCAGCATCGGGCGAAGTTAATTGACTTGAAGCTGCAGCACAGCTGGGTTTGTTAAAAACAACACCGGATCGGGTGCGCGGTGCAGTGAGCCCTCTCCGCGCGCCGTCGTCACCGACGCAGACGCAGAGGTTACGGCGTTTGAAGCACCGACGCAGAGGTTACGGCGTTTGAAGCACCGACGCAGAGGTTACGGCGTTTGAAGCACCGACGCAGAGGTTACGGCGTTTGAAGCGCGCGCGCGCAGAGTGACCCATGCCGCTGATTGGCACGGTTGGCTTATGTACGGGTGCGAAAGAAGTTCAACATCCGTGTGCACGTACGTACGTTTTGCCTATCGGTCACCAGTCGAAACGTCGCAGCGGAGAGCAACGCGAGAACGCATCGAGGAGCACCGCAGAGGGCAGAGTGGGGGGGGGGGGGGGTGACCGGGGGTGATAGGGGAAAGAGAACGCACGCTGGAAGGGGATACGGGAGATGGTGTGGATGTGACAAGAGAATGAGATACGGGTGGAACTAAGGCCTTCTCTCTAAGCCCCTAGTTAACATTCCGTAAAAAGGAAGTTGCTTTTTCTCCTTATCTGTCCCCAGTCTGGAACTCTCTTCGCCCAGACATCCGTGATGTCGGATATGAAAGGGCGGTGATGATGAGAGGGAGATACAAGGAATGCTGTTCCTTCCAATATTAGGAAGCCACTGGAGCTATATACTTTTAAATCTCGATTGAAAAATAATTTATTGAGGAATACTTTTTTTGTGTTTAGTTTGTGGTCCTTCCCCCGCACCTCCGATTAGCACGGTTGGCTACGTACGGTGCAAAAGAAGTTCAACAAACAAGCAGCGAGCAGAGGTGAGCTGCACGGGGAAGCGTCTGTTTTCACGGGGGGATGGGGAGAGGGGAGGGATTCAGAATGGGGGTGGCGACACCCAATTCACGTGATTTATGCGAGGCTCGAGCCGATCGAGATGATGCGTTTTTGTACAGACGATAGACCAAGTGAAGGGAGGGCACCAACGGCGATTGGTGCCGGCCACATGTTGTGCTCTCATTCAACTCTGCCCTCCATACCTCCGGAGCGTGCGCGTCCACTCGGCTCCACAGCCCGTCCTTGTTTCTCCACTGTCTCGTCTTTGGCTTTCGTATACAGGGTTCCCTGTGGCTGCAAACACATCACACCCATTACTCATTGGCGACCTTCAGAACTAACACAACGGCCTTTCTTGTGGGTGCTGTAAAGAAATATAATGAGTCAGTGACACACGGGAGGCCTACATTATAATATAAAGTCGGTGTTCCATGCCCAAATAAGGTTATCCCCTGGGCATGTGCTTGCCCTTATAAGGAGGTACGGACCATGATTCGAGAGAATAGCGATTAAAAATCCACGCCATCGTGCCTGACTAATTTACGTTGGTAAGTTTCATCATGAACATCATCTGCCATGAACAATCCACCGCTGGTTAAATGCCCTCACCACACTGGCACAGAGTGGCCGGATCGCCACGGGCACCATATACCCCCTCAACGTGTGGCCCATGTGCCAGCGATCAGTGGCCTAGGGGTGGCCTGGGGGTGTCCCCCCGCCCACCCCTTCACCCCTCACCATCCCAAAAAAATAGGGGGGGGGCGGGTGGTGGTGGAGGCCCTGCGCAAGCTGCAAAATTCCGGATCGCGATCACTCACCAGTCGAGCGGCTGACAGGGCGAGCGCGTGCCCCTGGGGTTGGCGGCGGCCCGCGGGTCACCTGCGGAGAGACACAGGTAGGCCTTCCGTTAGGTCGGGCTGGTGTTGTCGGAGAGAGAAGATGCATGCGGGAGATGTCCCTCGTTGTTTAGAAATTAAAGGGCTTTGATTTTTTGTAAAATGTAATTTGAACAAAATAAGTGTATAAATAATTCGCGGCTGAGGTGCACGCAAATATATATATAAAATCGCCAGCGAAACGTCGCTACGTAGTCGAACTTTAAATGTTGTGGGTTTATTCTCCAACACACCGGTGTGCTGAAGTAGTAACTTATTGGCACGTTTTGTTCACGTGACAAACCTTACTCATTGGCCGTGTCGGGTGGTGGCGGGTTTAACGACACATTTTATATTTACGTGATCTAACCCAACGAAAAAAGTTTATCATGAAAAAATATATGATGCACGCAAAGGTCACGGCATGAGATGGGGAAGGTGTTCCAGCTAATAATAATTCCAAAAATAATTTACTTTAAATTTTGGGGTATTTGATTAAGTATATGTCACATCTGTAACCTAATTTGTAGCCTTTGTTATGCTGGATGATGCGCAGGGCACGTGGAGTGGCATTGTAAATGGAAGTCGTGTGTACACTGTGAAACGTGATGAAGGGGATGCGGAGTTAGTAACGCGTTATGATTCTGGCTTTATTACAAATGTTGGGTCGGCAGTTTATAGTCGGATCATTTGCTCAAATTTATTTTAAGTGCGATCGTTTTAGGTGAGGGAGCAACAAGAGTTTAAGAACAATGAGTTTGGTCATTTAACGATCCGTGGTGATAGTCACGTTACGTTTAAAACAGCATTTATCATTTTAATGTTTTATTATAAAGCCATATTACAAGCAATATTTTTTGTACGGTCGGAAAATAAAATTTGTTGTAGGTTAGGGTTTACACTATTTATTCACAAATGTCTTTTGTGTGTAGCTGCATAGTCGTCACATCAGCCCACACAGGGCACCGCTCGAATGCTAAATGAATTATTTGTACGATTTACAGTACGGTTTTACGTTAAATATCTTATATTTTTCTTGTTTTGTCCATTAATTTACGCGTGACTTGTTGTCATTTCCCCCCCCCCCAAATTTAGCCTGGTTGATTGTACGTTAGGCGTCACATCACGTGAAGAAGCATTCATTCACAGCTCTCAGCAGAGTAGTCAGGACCCCTACGTATGCGAGAAGGGCCCACGGAAGTGGATACCACAGAGCTACCTCCGAGAAGGGCCCACGGAAGTGGATACCACAGAGCTACCTCCGAGAAGGGCCCACGGAAGTGGATACCACAGAGCTACCTCCGAGAAGGGTCCACGGAAGTGGATACCACAGAGCTACCTCCGAGAAGGGCCCACGGAAGTGGATACCACAGAGCTACCTCCGAGAAGGGTCCATGGAAGTGGATACCACAGAGCTACCTCCGAGAAGGGTCCATGGAAGTGGATACCACAGAGCTACCTCCGACATCCCTTCCAAGTGACTCCTGGGTTCACACCAAGCAGGGGGCAAGCCACTTGCCACTCACTCCGACACATGACAGCGAGGTTTGTCGCACGACATTCGAACCGATGCTTTAATTCCCACGGCTGGAATTTCGCCAAATTAAGTGACAAGGGTAATGTTTGGAGTGAGTGGAGTTTTACGATTACCTGGAGGGGAAAGGGGTCGTGGCCGTGGATTAACTGCAGAATTACCTCGAGCCGTTTTTTTTTGCCAGGGCCTTAAAAACGACGACTGATTGTCCTTCACAGCTGTCGGCCGTACACGCGAAGCCGCTGTGTGCGAGCTTGGCTCGTTAGCACTAGCCAATAGAGACCCATCGTCTCGCTGCTAAAAATCATACACAGAACACATTCGCAAAAGGAGGAAGCACTTCGCACAAGAGCCGTTAAGTATATTTTAAATATATGTTACTCTAAACCTGGTTATTTTTTTGGTGGAGTTAGTCGGGTTGGATTTTTTTTTCACATGTATGTTATTTTTTTTATAACAATTCCGAACGGTATAAAACATATTTGTTGTTGTCATGCTATAATGTACATATGGATAGAGAAAGCACGTGGAATTTAAATTATGAACTTAGGCACATTTATAATGGCTTTTTTTGTTTGTTTGCGATTTAAAATAATTCTAGATTTTTTTTAACCAAAATTTTAGTCCGTTTAAAATAAGCAGGTTTACAGTAAAAGCCATGTGATCGGGTCACAGTTTATTCAGTTTTAAAAGTTAATCAACATTTAAACAGGGAAGGGAAAAATAAAACTGTTTTTTATCATATATAACATTAACACATTACACTTAATGAAACATTTTAAATAAATATAAAATATTTGTGTTTTGATTTATGGTTAAATTCATTTATGAGCTTTTACACTGTTTTACAGAGTTCAAGGGGTCTTTATTTTTTTTCCATCAGATTTACACAAAGATTATTGCCATTTACATTGTTTTTCTCTCCTTTTTTTTACGAAGTCACACTCGGGTTAAATCATTTAAGGCTTCAGGAAGCCTTCCCAAAGCAGGTCAGCTTGGTCGATTAGTATGATGCAGTGTTACACGGTTTATTTTATGAGATTTATACAAAAAAAATCACTTTAGCATGATTTTTTGAAACATCTTAACATTGAACTTGGTACAGAGAGAGAGAGAGAGACTTAATTTAATGCTTTCCATTGGTAAGTTAATACATTTTTATTATTACTATAAATAAAAAACAGGAGATGAATATGCACATTAAGTAAATCAAATTTACATGATTGTTTTTATTTTACAAAGCAAGTGAAACTGCAGTTCTTATAATAATTAAAAAATAATTTAAACCTACTTTTCATATTACAACTTCAAATGCAAACACAACTCAACCGACGGTCCGTATCACGTAAAAGTAGTGTTATCTCCCCCCCCCCCTCCTCCCCGGTTGGGGATCGTTAATCAATTACCTGTACCGCCAAAATGAGCACGTGGCAACGGCTAGCCACGTCACCGAGCACCGAAGCATATCGATCCACCGCTCGTTCGCAAATCTGTTTATGATCGCCGAGATTCGAGGAAATTAAGATTGCGGCGTCGAACACAAAGAGATTAAACCTGTGAAGGATTTCCTGTGGCCCCTTTACGTTTTTGCGATTTAGCGCTGCGGTCAGCGGCGGCGGCGGCGGCGAGGCACGCCGTGCCATCATCAGTAGCGGCTGTAGGGGTGCTCCCGGTAGGCCCCCTTAGGCGTCCGCACGGCCTGGGCCTTCATGCGGTTGCCCGTCTCGCTCCAGTCTTCCTCGTCTTTGAACAGAGACACGGGCACGCGATCGCAATTACGATGCGTGGATTCTCCGCGGCGTCGAAATGGCGCTCGCGGGCGCACGCAGAGAACCCGTGGACTTACACAGAGGTTCGTAGAAGCACATTGAGAGGCACACGCTTAAACAGAGATTCATCAACTCACGTAGAGTTCCATAGACGTATACAAAGATGTCTCTATATACACACATAGACATCTGTAGCTTTATCAGAAATTCATAGACTTCCAGAGAGACCTAGAGACTCGCATAGCAATTCAGTGACACATATTCATAGATAATAAAATACTCACAAGGATGCGCGTAGACTCACGTACAATCACAGTACAATTAAAATTTATTTACCGTCTTAGTTTGATCGCAACTCAAGACGCGGTGCAAAAACTGTGGGCAGATTTATTTCACGGAGAGAGAGGCAGTCAGTCGGAGGCAGAGGAGAAGCTCCTGAGCCTGAATTTGAACTGGTGGCAGGGAGTCGATAGCACGAACGGCTGAAGGGTTCCATCGCCGATTGCGTCAGTTTTGCTACTCGTGGCCTTACGTTCTCTCACCGAGTCAGGCTTCCAGGCGTAAATGGGTTTGAGTTTCACTGTGTAGGCCATGTTGGAGCAACGCAAGCTGGTGAATGGGTTTGAGCAGCCTCACTAAGCACCGTGCCACCCCACCACCTACCCCAAACGTCTGTGTGGAGCCACGCGCCACCGCATGGAGCAGGGGGCTCAATTGAGCCGCACTGGGTACAAAAATCATGCCAGACTCGGCAAACGGCTGTCTGCAAAACGCCTAGTAAATATGGAACGTTGGGTCGACACGTTTAACCAACGTTGGGCCAACGATGTCCACCACATGCCAACGTTGAGGCGACGTTGCACGATTACTGGCCGCGTAAAAAAACAAAAAAAACTCAACATTCGTGGGTCGTGGACCTGGATCGAAATAAATTGTCTGGTAAAAAAAGAAAATCTGCGTGCTCAAACTGAACGCATTACAACCCCGCTGCGGCCTCTCCTTGACGATTACCGTGGGGCCCATCGTACGCCCCCAGCCACCTGCGCGAGAGCCGACAGCAGCTACCCCCCCGGTGGGGACGCGTGGAGTGAGCTCATCGCGGACGTACCGTAAGTGTGGTAGGCCTCCTCCCTGGTGCACGTGTCGTACTCGTAGTAGTCCAGGGCGCTGGGAGAGAGCACAAGCGGTTTTACTATTGGAACTGCTTTTTGCGTCTAGTTTGTTGTCCTTACCCCGCACCTCCCAGTTGCCACGGTTGGCTACGTACGGCGCGAAAGAAGTTCAACATACGGTACGTTAACAGGCAACGCGCGTTCCTCTTGCTGTCTCAACCTTGCCGATCTCGTCAAGGAACGTAAACCATCACGACAACTCCGGGCATCGTCGCAGCAGCAGCAGCAGCGGCGGCTTTTGGATAACCGTCGAACAAAGATGGTCACCGCATCGCGTGCTTTCAGATACGCTTCTGCGGTCGTCTGGAATGCTCTTCCTTCCGATTTTAGGGAGCTATGCACTTCTAGATTAAAAACTCGTTTCACGAGAATGACATTTTGTGTTTAGTTTGTTGTCCCTCCGCCGCACCCCCAATTAGCACGGTTCTGCTACTTAAAGAAGAAGTTCAACACATTTTAAACATTTCTTTTTTTATTTTACCATGTAAGGCTCACTGAGCTGTACAGCTATTTTTCAGAAGCAACCTGGCTGTCACAGGTGACAGCTGAACGAAGTGGCTTGTCACCATGCGGACATTTATAGCGGCCAAATACTGTACTCGAAAGGCATGTTTCTGAATGTGGAGCGAAAAAACCGAAAGACCCGGAGAAAAATCCACACGGAATCAATGTAGGGCCATGCAGTTTGTCGGGGTCTCGAATGGGGTGGGGGGAGGGGGTGATTTCCCCTTTGCCCCCCCACGGAGCCCCACGGATTTTACCACTGCCGTGAAGCAAATTCTTTAAGCACGACGTGGCTAAGTCATGACCAGCGTGGGGAAGTATGATAAAAATAGACCTCATGACCAACACATGGGGGTTTAGGCCTTCATCCAGCGTAGTGACAAACAGGACGTCACAGGCAGGCAGCCGCCGCCCCACATCTCCACGGAGCGGTCTGTCAATGTAATCACTCGACCTGCGCCTGCAGTCGTATTGAAATCGTCGGTCAAGCGTAGCGGGAGAATTTGATCACCTGCAGCGGGCCGAACGCCATAAAACTCACCGAGAGGGGCTGGGGCCTACCACACCCCCTACCCCCCAACCCACTAGCAGCAGCAGCAGCAGGGGCTGCAACAACGCCCGGGTATCATGGGCCCGCTCGCGTGGGTTGTCGGCACTGGCCCTGGAGTGAGCAACGAGATGTGAACGTGGGGGTCTCCCCCCCCCACCCCCTCCGGCCACACCCCACCTTCCCCGTGTCCAGATCTCACCACGCCAGTATTCGTAGCCTGGACCATTGGCCGCCCAATCGCGCGGCCAATGAGACCTCGTGCAGTTGCACCGCCTGCACGCTGCACAAATGGCTCAATGGCAACACGTGCCAGTGGTTGTCCACCGCTCAGCCCTGGTGCTCACCGCAGGGTGCGTGATTAAAGTCCCGGGGATCTCGCATGCGCGGGGAGGGAGGGGAGGGTGGAGGGGATGAGGAGAGGGCAGGAAGGTGGGGAGGGAGGTAGGAGAGGGAGGGGAGGGTGGAGGGGATGAGGAGAGGGAAGAGGAGGAGGGTGGGGTGGGGAGGGGAGGGAGGCCTCTCTCTCGGGGGATGCTCTGCTACGTGACATTTTCCATTCCGTCCGTCGCGCCTCGCCTGCGCAAGCCGCATCCCAAACGCCCCCCCCCCCCCCGAGCGAGTCGCCGGCGAAGCGGAGGGGGGGGGGACAAACCCCTCACCCCCTCCACCCTGCCCCACGGGAGCTCACGGCGACACCGTGACACCGGGGGGGGGGGGGGGGGTGACCTCGGTCAAATGGTGACCGGGTGAAATTGTGCGTGAAAACAGCGAGGACGAGGCGGAGGGATGATGCGCGAGAGTAGCGGGGGTGCTGCCCTGTTTGGCGGGGGAGGGAGCTCTTAGCAGTCGTTCCTTTTGGAGGCCCCCCCCCCCTCCATTTCAGTTTGTAAAATTATATTGAGATAGCAGAAGAGACGTGGATGACAAGTGCAGATTACGCAGTGAGATGAGAGGAAAGGTGCGGGCAGGGTGTAGATACGAGAGAGATTAATTGTCTGTTTTGGTGGCGATTAGCGAGGGCTTTGACGGTTTGTGCCTTAAGGTTGTCGCGCGTGACGTTCAGTATGACGCCCGGCGTTTCGCGACACACGCTTCTTCAGGAACTGAAACGCCGGAGAGCTGTTAGGTCGTTATGTTTATCAGTAATTGACTGAGTTGATGAGTGATGCACCCCAATTTTTTTTTGTATTTCCTTAGGGCCCCTACGCTCTTGCTTGATTTGCTCGTGCCTACAGCCAGCCGTCTACAGCCAGCCGTCTACAGCCGCCAGTGTGCAAGGGCTCTGGCTGCCCAGCACTGCCGTGCTTCACTCCTCCTGCCCCAGCGCCCACCACCATAAATCTCTCGCTTGGCGTGCGGCGCAGACGCAGAACGAGCAAGCGCACGCACCTCTGGCTCCCGCTTGCGTAGTCGCTCTCGTATCCGTCGAACGCCGAGTCCTCGTAGGAAGCGTCGTAGCCATCGCTGTATGCCTGGGGAGCAACGTGTGACGGTAACAGATAAAGGCGCAGCCCTGCAATCGCCTGCTCACGCCACCCGCTGGCAGAAGAGGCGTCCGCTCGAAGGAACTCTCTCTCGAGAGAGCGTCCACCAAGAGGCTATTTGGCCTCCTCTTCCACACGACCAGCTAAATGTGGCGCGCCCAATCTACATTGCTGGGTAGATAGAGCCCGGGGGAAAATGAATGATTATCTACATTGGCAAGACGCTTGCCGTGCTTCAAGGAGACGGAGTTTAACTGCCGACCTCTGGATGGCAAGTCCAGTGGCGCTACTGGGACAGCTTCGATGTCTCCAACAAAAAAATCAAGCGATCAGTGAAACCGCAGGCGTGACATTTTACGTTTGATCGTCATCCGTTCGGCCTGGTTCTGCACGCATGCGAGATTAAAGGTTTTGATCATGAGTTGAGGTGATGCTTCATCCCAACACCAAAAGCCTTAATTCATCTATTACTCCACTGCCATTATACATTTGAGCAGGGGAAAAAAAAACTTAATGAGCATATGCAAAGTAGACATTCTGATAAGCCACAAATTAATTAAAACGGCGAGTGGATTCGTGGTTTTTACTTTAAAAAGTGGAGCCTTTTGGTTCGCTGCCTTTCAGCCACCGCGCTGAAACAGACTGATTACACAGGACCCTAATTAACGGATGCAAATTTTTGCGGAGACAAAAAACTAAATAGTTATTCTAAAACGACGCCCCGCGTGCCTCGAGCGAGAGAGAGGGAGGGAGAGCTGGTTGCGAACCCGCGTGGTGCTAACACCAGCCCTGTCCCCTGCGCAAACAGCAGCTCCGGAAAACTGCGCCGACGAAACAGCCAGTTTGGTAACGGCGCCACCGAAATCCACCCGGCGACACGCGGCGACGTGCGCACGCATCCATTGTTACATTTTCTCCATCTCTTTCGAGTGAACATGGATGATGGCTGCCGTGCTGTACCGGTCAACGCCATTCGTTGGTTGGCACAGAGAGGACGCCCGCTGAGGACATGAGTGTAAAAGAGCTTCACAGCTCATCGGGTTTCTCGAGGATAAATAAAGATTCTGATTCTGGAGTGACGGAATCGACTCGGGTGTGAGCGCTGCGTAGACACACCTCCTGCCATTTCCTGATACTTTATGGTTGCACATAAACTAAACCAATTTTTTTTTATTTTACCAGGTAAGGCCCACTGAGCTATATAGCTCTTTTTCAGAAGCGACCTGGCCACAAATGATAGCTCAACCAAGTGGCTTTTCACGTGAAAATTTAGAGCAGCCAAATACTCTAAATGTTGATTTCTAAATGTGGAGGGGAAAACCGGAGGACCCGAAGAAAAATCCGCACGACCACGGAGAGAGCGTGCAAACTCCAAATATACAACGGGCATCGGGGTCGGGATCGAACCCTGGGCCTCAAGTATACCAGGCGAGGTGGTTAACATCTCCTAGCCACCGTTGTCCTACGGGTGGAGATTGCCCTTCCGACAGCAGTGGACACGAGCGAGCGATTGCAGGGCTGCGCCTTTACCTCCGTATGCAAGCCGCGCGCGGAATTACAACGGTGAACAAACATCCGAGGTACAATCCCAAGGCTCTGGCCCTCGTTGAATGCGATTTTTTTTTTACGCGCGCGATCGCGTAAAAATGCTGTCTAAATAGACAGATGGCACACGGGGGCCGTGAATTAACGTGCCTCAATTAAGCGATCGGTAATTACCTTGTGATGAGTGCTAAACGTAGGAATATTAAGCCCGCCATTACGGGCTGCACGCGGCCCCCCACAAATGCCCACGTTTCATAGGTAAGGGTGGCGGGGGGGGTGTCACATCTCAACCAGCGCGTCTGTAAGGTACACACGTCACCTTTATGTTTGACCCGGTAAGAGCCCATGCAGACCAGGAGTGTCCTAATTGGCACGTGCCGGGTTTGTTGGCATGCCGGGTGGGCAAATCTTAGATTATTCAAAGCTGGCGCGTACACAAAAACAAAGTTACCCCCACCCCATTCTGTAGGCTGAGCCGACCTAGGGGAGGCCCAGGACCGGTTCGGATAACCGTCACTGGTGTTGGCAGCCGTGAGCGGGAATCAAACTCGGGTAGCCGGGAATTCAACGCGCAGCGCGCTAACCACTACACTACACACAAGACACATACACAGACACGCGATATATATAACCTTCTAACCGCTACACTACACACAAGACACACACACACACAAACGGACACAGACACTCGCACGCGATATCTATACCCACTAACCGCTACAATAACCGCTACACTGCACACAAGACGCTCGCGCGTGCTCTATACCCACAGAGTGGCCACCGCCCCGTTGACGTGAGCTCGCCACGCGCTCGAGAGCGTCCAATCATCCCAGACAGCGGAGGTGTCGCGAGGGCCCTCGTGCATGGCCGGAGGTCGGCATTTTGCGTAACCCCAGCCAGATGACCGCGTCCCATCCGGCGAAAAAGTATATCTAAATTACAAGTAATTTAGATATACTTTTTTACAAGTAATTTAGATATATATGTTCGTCATTTAATTAGGTTTGCAATTTGTAATTGGGCTATTTAAATTGTGCGCCATTAAGTGATCGGTCATTTGTACCCACATTATACGAGGCAGTGTTAATTGGTAACCCGTAGCTCGTTTATATTTTTCCTCCAGTAATTTGTAATTTGAATGCATTTTTGCCCATCTCTGGTGCGAGAATTCGGGGCTGCAGACTCGGAGACTCGGGGGCCCTTGACTCAGGGGTTTTGAGACTGACTTCATATTCCACTTGGGTGGTCAGTCACCTCCTTATATCTGTTTCAAATCGCTACCGGCATTGTTACTGTTCCCATAAACTTCACTCACAGATTCCACTCACTCACCCACTCACCACACCGCAGGTAATCTACTCACTGAACTACTCACTCACCACACCTCCGGATTAGCATGGATGGCGATGTATGGTGCAAAAGAAGTTCAACATATAATATACTCAGATTTTAAATGTTGTGGATCTGCTCTCGAACACAGCGTTGTGCTGTACGAGTAACGAATTGGCATGTTCTGTTTACGTGACAAACCTTACTAGTTGGCTGTGTTGGGTGGTGGCGGGGTTAACGACACATTTTTACATTTACGCAATCTAACCCCAACAAATGGTATTATAAAAGCAACATGCTGCAGGTCATAACAGCCCATGCACTCACTCACCACACTGCAGATCACAACAACAACCCACACACCCACCCACTGACTCACTCACTCACTCACCACGCTCTAGGTCGGAGTATTTTTTTTCTTTCTTCCATTGCCCTGCTCAACAGGGGTTCTGCGTAGGGGTCACAGGCTCAGAGTGGAACTCACATGTTCCGCATGTATATATGTATGTTGAACTTCCTTTGCACTGTGCGTAGCCACATGTGCTCGGAGGTGCATAGGGGTTAGGGGCTCGGAGTATAACTCACGTGTTCCACGTAGCGGTCACGGATCGAAGTTACGTATTCTACGTAGGGGTCAGGGGTCAAACTCACGTATTCCGCGTAGGGGTCCGGCACGTGTGCTGCGGCAGCTCTGGGCGGCAGCGGCGGGGGTGGCGGCACGCGGGGCGCAGGGCGGCCGTGGTGGGGAGGCCGGGCAATGCCAGGGCGAGGGGGCGGCACTGCCCCCCTCCCAGGTAGCGCCGCCCCCCTGGGCACCAGGGCAGCCCGCAGGCGAGGGGCATTGCCGAGACCCCTGGGGGTGGGGCAGGGGACGGTGACACCGGTGGTTCGTTTTCGCCTTGTTTATTTTTACACCGCCGTTGCTGAGCGCAAGCTCGAAGGCCCACAACGGCAAGCGGCCAGCAAACAAACAGCGCTGAAGACGCAGCTCAGAGTGAGCAGCAACAGCGGTAAGGGAGTCGAGTGACCAGTCACCGATCGAACGTTAAAGCGTCTCTTCTGTAGAAACTAGGATACGGATTTCAGCAAGTGCTTAAAATCCATTGCATCTGAAAGTACCTTACAAAATACGAATGAGGTGTACAGCGCAATATTATTATGATTAATATTATAATGAGCTGCTCAACTCTCGTCGAGGCTCGTCGACTCGGTTTCCCACGTCAGCAAGTTAACCGATGAAATTTACTCCAGTTGCCAAAAACTGACAGCCGCCCGGGCTACCCCGAGGCCCTTGGAACGGGGCTTAGGGCTCACACCCGGCCCAGCCATCCTGCATGCAAGTTGCCGCTGGGACGCAGCGGCTGGGACGCAGCGGCAGCGATCGACGGCAACGCGCGCTGGCGGCAGGGACGCTGGGCGAGGCGCGAAAGAGAGGCCCACCGACCTGGCCGCGGGCGGGAGGGCGGGTGGCACCGGGTGGACCCCCCGGGCGGGAGGGGGGGCGCAGCCCCCCTTGGGTGCGGCGCCTCCCCGAGCCCTCGGCGGCATGGCCGGGGATTCGGCCGAGCCGTTGAGGAACGTCAGCTCCCGCAGCTGCTCCAAGCGGATCTCGTCGTTGTAGTCCTGGGCGCGCGGGAATGGCAAATCGCGGGGTGGCAAACGGTGGGGGTGGGGAGGGGGGGGGGGGCGAGGAGGCCACGGCGTTAGGCGGCCATCTACGATGAGCGAAGGCGGTTGCCACGCTGCCACGCTGGTGCGTCCGCAGCGAATCGTCGTTCATCAAGCGTCGAGGGTTAGCCCCCCTCCCCATCCACAGCCGGTCTCCCCTTAGAATGTTGGTTACCTCTTCCCCACCTCCTCTTCCCACCCCCCCCCCCACCCAATATATACAGGGGGTGCTTCAAAAACAAAGTGAACACTTCTGAGAATTTGCAACAATACCACGAGAAATGTGCCGCCACCTCCGGACTCTGGAGACCGCCTGTCCAGGCAACGTGTTGACAACGATGGGGAACAAGTGGAGACTCATATTCTTAGCTCTTTCGGTAAAGTCACGTTAAATAATTTTTATTGTTATATATATATTTATTATTTTATTGTTTCCCTTTAATGTGACTTTACCGAAAGAGCTAAGAATATGAACTACTGCAGTCACGAAAGCTTTAAATCAAAATTTAAGTGGAGACTTTCACTTTTTTAAGCTATTAACATGACATCTGTTATCACTTTACAGCGTATTATCCGTTCTTTTGCCATTAAAAACGAGAGTCCCATTTTTAAGTGTTAACATTTTTTTGAAGCACCCTGTATGTAAGCTCTCACTACCCCACAGGCCGACGGAAGATCCCCACATGTTGGGACACCGAGCCTTCCATACTCCATCTCCGTGTGGTTCTGAAGCGCCGAACGTCCTGCCCCCCCCCCCCGGACCCCCCGATGTTTCTGTCCCCCTCCCCAGAAACCACCGGCATGTTGTACCCGGGGCTGCATGTTTGCCAGAATAAAAACGTTAAAAATAAATAGTCGAGGCTTAGGTCACGTGTTCCCCTTGTTCCACCGGCGGTCAAGGCAGACAACAGCGTCAGGAGCAGTAGCGGAGTGGATCTCCGCGATGTCTCCTTCGGGGTTTGTGGATCGGGGCATTTTGCGTCGTTATTAAAAGTTGCACGGTCTGTTCTGGATGACTCACAGTCGCACACTACTGGAGAGTTGTTTAATGTTCCATTTGTGCGTCAGGTATGCGGCGTCGACTGTCCACGGTTTGTGCAGTGGATGTGGTTTAGGGTGGACCGTGAGCTTCGTGGAAGATCAAACACAGGGATTCTTCTGCGTTCGGTCTTCCACGAGGTGTTCGTTTGCGAGCTCTTTTGAACTCCATTCAGCTCCATTCAGTTCGTAGCGTGATGTTAAATCAATGAATCGATGCATTGCTTCACCCGTTAGCGTGCGTGGCCTTCAGCGCGTCGGCAGCAGCGAACAAGGCAGCGCCGCCGTGAACAATCGCATTCAGGCACCCCAGGGCAGGGGGAGGAGGAAGCTTAAGCAGTTTTCTTAGCATTGATCTCAAGGGTCTTTTCAATGTAATTGTGCAACAGGCTTAAGTAATTACATTAAACGAGGCCATTGTGTTTCACGTGTACGCAACGCACGGGGCTGCTGCTCCTTGCTGCTGACAATGCCGCTGGGCGCCGTAGCTCGAGAAGCTCGCAGATCGATGGATCGGTCCACACCGCGACGGCGACGATGGCGATGTTGGCGACGACGATGAAGGCGCTGCACTGCACCGTTTTCACATTGTTTTTTTTGCGCTTTGCTCAAATTAATTTTTGACGGTGATTCTCAGACAACAGGACCATGGCGGGGTTCTTCAGGACCTGCTGGTGGTTCTTTGCAAAATGCACAGAGGGCTGTTTGCTTTTTACACCATAACGTGTGTTGTTTCCGACCTGCACTAATATTCCGTTGCAATTAAACTTTTGTCATCATGAACGCATCTGATTTTCTGCCCAGGACTGCTTAGTCATTCGTTAACTACAGCTGACTCAACGTAAGCACCACATGGAAGTGTTTCTAATCATTACAACCTATAACGCTTAGAACACTCACATATACAGAGACACACTTCATGAATATTATGACATCATATAATCAGCGCTCCGTCGATTACCCCAGGAAATCTTTTTACAAAGCACTCATTTAAAATGCGCAATAGCTTTTATGTTTACAGCTTTAATTATTGTCGTGAACGTAATTCGTAATAAGTAAATATAAATAAACGGATTCGATTAGCCACACAAGCGGCGGAGCAAAGGCTTCTCTACCTTCGGCCACATACAAACTATCAATCAGAGTCCAGAGAGAGAGAGAGAGACGAGCGAATATCAATTACCATTATGATGCCTGGCTTTGTCTGGATTTACGAAGGCTCCTGTAATTAGTACTGAGATTGGTCACGATCGCACCCCCTGGCCTCAAGTGGCACACACCGTCGCTTGGCGTTCAGCGTCGATTTATTTATTCGACCGGTTTAAGGCCCACTGAGCTATGTGGCTCTTTTTCGGCAGCGACCTGGCCACGAATGACAGCTTAACGAAGTGGCTTATCACGTGGGAAATTTATAGCGGCCAAATACTCTACACGCCATGATGTTGATCCTAAACGTGGAGGAAAAACCGGGGGAGCCGGAGAAAAATCCACGCGACCACCGGGAGAGACACGTGCAGACTCCAAATATACAACAGGCGTCAGGGTCGGGTTCGAATCCACGACCTCTTGCATACCAGACAAAGGAGTTAACATCTCGCAATGGCGAGATGGGCCGCATCACACTGCTGCCCGAACCCCAAGGTTCCGATTACACAAAGATCACCCGCGTAGCCTTCAACAAACCGTTGGGGCAGAGTGCCATTAGCGAGCGCCTATTAAGGCCAAAGAGGCAAATGAATGGGGCATTGTGGCCAGCACCACACCCGGCCGCCTTTGTCTCCCGAGTGGCGATGTTTACAAATTGTACCGGGGTACTTATTTGAGGCTAAGTCGACCTAGGGGAGGCTCAGGACCGGTTTAGATAATAGTCGCCGGTGTCGGTAGCCGTGAGCGGGTGTCGAACTCGGGTGACCCCGGTTGGTTGCTACCGCTACCCACGAACGCACTTGCACACGCGCACACACGCGCAGATACACACACACACACGCGCAGACACACACACACACGTGCACACACGGCCAGACACAGACACACACGTGCACACACGCGCAGACACACACAAACGTGCACACAAGCGGAACAACGAACACCCGCGGCGGAGGTGAGGGGGTTACACTGGAGCTGAAAAAAAAGACGGATTCTATGTTTAATGCAAGCTTCGCCCGCGGGGCAAAATCGCGTTTAGTATGCAAGAAACAAAAGCCTCCTGCCATCCGCCGCTCGGCAGGGGAGGCCGTCGGCAGCGGTGTGAGAGAGAGGGGTCGCGCGAGGAGGTCAAGAGCGGCACCGAGACGGGAAGAGGGCGAGATGCAGTGAAGGGAAAGGTCGATAGGGAAGGAAAAAGGATGAGAAGGAGGGGGAGGAGGAGGAGGAGGAGGAGAAGAAGAAGAATCAACTTTTGTGGTCGCTGCTCCACCGGCGACGGAGCTGCGTCGACGTTGCAGTAAAACAAACTCGGGTCGAGCCACGGGCGGAAAAGGGGTCTCAAGATCGTCAGCCGGTCGCGCTTAAATCAGACGATTTGGTGATGTCGTCTGCTGTCGATTTTTTTTACCAGACGGGGATATATATACTGTATATATATACAGTATATATACAGTATATGTGAGACGCCCGAGGCACGGGGAAGGTGGAGACTGTGGGGGGCTCGAGCGAGGGGGTCGTACCGGCACGAGGAACTTCTTCACCTCCTGCAGCGCGTGGCCCATGCGCGCGTACGCGTCCCCGGGGGGGGCGAACACCTCGATGAGGACGTGCAGACGTTCCTGCAGGTGAGCGTACTTCGCTTCGCCGCCCCTCCTCAACTCCTCCTCCTGGTGGGGGGGGGGGGCGGTGCGGGGGGGGGGGCACGGAGGGGATGGTCGGTGTGGGGCCAGGCGGTCGGTGTGGGGCCAGGCGGTCGGTGTTGGGCCACGAGGTCGGCGTGGGGCCACGAGGTCGGCGTGGGGCCAGGCGGTCGGTGTGGGGCCATGAGGTCGGTGTGGGGCCACGAGGTCGGTGTGGGGCCACGAGGTCGGTGTGGGGCCACGAGGTCGGCGTGGGGCCACGAGGTCGGTGTGGGGCCACGAGGTCGGCGTGGGGCCACGAGGTCGGTGTGGGGCCAGGCGGTCGGCGTGGGGCCAGGCGGTCGGCAACCAAAAATAACGAGAGGGCCCACTATGCTTCGAATTCGGTAAGAAACTTAATCTTTCAAGAGCCGCCGATGCGTGCGGTGATATACGAGTCGGGTGGCACTTAACAAATAACGATTCACGAGGCAGCCCTTCAAGAGACGCATGCGGCGCCGGCGCCGCTGGTGTGGTGGGGACACGCACGCACCCCAGACACGACCCTAGCCCCCCTCCTCCCCCAAAACCACATTTGTAACCAAAACCCTCACCTCAATCTCAACCCCATCTCTGCTTTTGGTCTTTAGTTTGTTGTCCTTCCCCACACCTCCGATTAGCACGGTTGGTTACGTACGGTGCGAAAGAAGTTTAACATACACGTCTAACCCTAACCACAACCTTAACACCCGACCGTAACTTCAAACTCAACTTCAACCATAATTTCGACCCCATCTCTCACGCTATAACTGACAATTGTTTATTTTACCAGGTAAGGCCCACTGAGCTATGCAGCTCTCTTTTAGGAGCGACCTGGTTGCAAATCATAACTCAATGTAGTGGCTTATCACGTGGGGCATTTATAACAGCGTGATGTTGATTCGGAAAGAAATACCACAAACTCCAAATATACAGCAGGCGTCAATGTCGGGATCGAACTCACAACCTCCTGTATGCCAGGCGAGGCAGTTAACATCTCCTAGCCACCGTGGTGCCCCACGACTCGTGCCAGTTTATTTCAGCTCACAGGTGGCACCCCCCCCCCCCCCAGTCCCCCTACCCTAACCACCCACCACTCCCCCTACTCCCCACCACAGCGGGTGTCAAGGCCCGACGACACCAGCACTCACCTTGGCCTTGTCCCTCATGCAGCCCTTCCCCAGGATAGACATCTTGGTGCCGGTCTCAGCCTGCAGCCTCTTGAGGGAGTTCCCCTGGGGTCCCAGCAGCTTCCCCACGAAATTGAACTGGTGGCGAATGGGGAGGAGGGGGCGGGAGAAAGGGGGCCGCGTGGCTTAACCAGCGGCTCAGACGGAGCTGGAGAGAGCCGCGCTGTAGAACCCGGGCAGCTGGACTGAATCGAGCTAATTGTTGGGCGAGCGATGGTGGTGCCCGAGCACAATTAACAAAATCAACCCCCGACAGCATTTGTCAATAAGACCGCGGCGGCAATTTGAGTGCTTTGCGGGTCATTGTTTTTGTTCTGCTTAATTTACGCGCTGTGGAAGAAGGGCCAATTCCCCAAAACGTCGCCGATTGTATATTAGATTCTCTTTTAAGGCCACGCGCGTGCGCGGTGTTGATATTGATGGATGTGTTGAGCTTTGCTTGTTTTTGAGTAGCTCCACTGGATAGAGGGAGCCCATACCAGCCGGGGATTCTGCGAAATGAAATGTGCTCCCTTCACCAACACAACATCGACCGGCGTGGAGAAGTATGGCTAAACAACTCATCTACCCCAACACACCGGGTTTATAACGTGGAAAGTAAAAGCGCGGCCCTGCAATTGCGTGCTCATGCCGCTGCTGGTAGGCAGAGGCCTCCAAATAGAGACTTTTACTTTTAAACAACTTTAATTGCCGCCAGCAGCAAAGCACTGGACGCGATTTCGATATGAAATACACAAAGTCACCAGCAACACAAATGAAAGTAAACCTTACAAATCCACGCGCTGTGGCGCTAAAAAGCACCGCGCACAACATGAAAGAAAAGTCACGTGGTTGAGAGCGAGAGCCACACCCGAGACTATTTTGTCCTCATGAGCGTCGGTCAGACGTCTCGGGCAGGTTGGAAGTACCCACACTTTACCCCACCGCTTCCGACCCACCTTCTCTTTCCTATCTCGGGAAGCCGAACGCTCGCAAACGAAATCGCCCAAACGGCTCAATGCAGAGCCCTCGCGACGATGAGTCCTGAGACTCGGCGACGTTTCGCTGGACGAAGGCCACGATGAGTATCGGTGAAATTAGATCCACGTGCGTCCGTGTGTTTGCGTGTGCGGTGAGCGCACTGTGCTGGGAACCCGGCGACACGTGTTCGATTGTCGCTCACGAACAACAACAGTGGCGGATATCTGAACTGATACTGGGCCTCCCCTAGGTCGACACAGCCTTCAATGAGTACCTAGCGCGATGTGTAAACATCGCCACTTGGGAGACAATGGGTTTGGTGCTGGCCACCTACCCTCTTCGTGTGCTGTGCCGGCCTTCATAGGTGCTCACTAACAGCACTTGCCCCAACAGTCTGCTAAAAGGCTATACGGGGGATCTTTTTTTGCACATCCATGGGTGTGTGTGCACGTGGCTAACATCAGTGGCGAATATCTGAACGGGTCCTGTGCCTCCCCCATCTTCGACTCAGCCTTCAATGAGTACCTGGGTCGCCGTGTGTCAACAAAGGCGGTCGGGCGTGGTTTCGGCGATACCACGGCTTCGTCCGCCATTTCTGCCTGCATAGATGCTCCCTAAAAGCACTTGCCCCGACAGCCTGTGTGGGCTACACGGGCGATCTTTGTCTTTGCAGACGCTGCCCCATCTCGCTCAGCCCGTCCGCGGCCGAATTGAATTACGCGCGAGTAAAGATCTCCGATACATTATTGATGAGCGGATAATTAATTATCATACATAGTAATTAACTAATTAACGTAATTCACTTTTCTTGCGCACTCGAATCGGCACGTTAACCCACGTGGCACGCGCCGATTGGTGCACCACGGTGGCTAGGAGATGTCAACTACCTCGCCTGGTGCGCAGGAGGTCGTGGGTTTGATCCCGATCCTGACGTCTGCTGCTATATATTTGGAGTTTGCGTGTCTCTCTCTCACCATCATCACTGTGGCTAGGAGATGTTAACTACCTCGCCTGGTACGCAGGAGGTCGTGGGTTTGATCCCGATCCTGACGCCTGCTGCTGTATATTTGGAGTTTGCGTGTCTCTCTCTCATCATCACGGTGGCTAGGAGATGTTAACTACCTCGCCTGGTATACAGGAGGTCGTGGGTTTGATCCCGATCCTGACGCCTGCAGCTATATATTTGGAGTTTGCGTCTCTCTCTCTCTCTCATCATCATCACGGTGACTAGATGTTAGCTACCTCGCCTGGTACGCAGGAGGTCGTGGGTTTGATCCCGATCCTGACGCCTGCTGCTCTTTATTTGGAGTTTGCGTCTCTCTCTCTCTCTCATCATCATCACGGTGGCGAGATGTTAACTACCTCGCCTGGTACGCAGGAGGTCGTGGGTTTGATCCCGACCCTGACGCCTGCTGCTGTATATTTGGAGTTTGCGTTTCTCTCTCTCCCCGTGGTTGCGTGGATATTTCTCTGGGTCCTCTGTTTTTTCCCTTCACGTTTATAATCAGAATGCGTGTTGAGTATTTCACCGCTATAAACTTCCACGTGATACGCCACTTCGTTGAGCTATCCTTTGTGACCAGGTCACTTCGGAAAAAAGAGCCTCGACTCCTCGGCAGCGCGAGTGTTCAGGGCGCCGCGTGCATGGGGCCAAGGCTCAGACTGACGCTGGGAAAATTTTGCCGGTCGTGGTGGTGGCCACGACGATGCACGTGGCCGCTTGTGATCAAACACTGTGGAGGCGGCAGCAGCAGCAGCAGCAGCAACGAAGGTTGGTGGATCACCACACCAATGCTGTGAAACTCCCTTCCCATGGGTGGGCGTCGAGGAGGTGCCGTACCCCTGGCCTCTAAGCAACGCGGTGCGGCAAATGTGCCACCCCCCCTCTCTCCAGGTGCTTTTATTTTTTGTATTCGCTACGTGTAAACACTCATTAGTTGGCCGATTAAACTTTCATATGTAAAGGACAGCAGAGCTTGGGGAAGGAGGGAGGGTGGAATTTGGTGGTGGCTCACCGCATTTGCTGCGATCTGCCACCTTCCCACATTTTCTCTCTCTTTTTGAGAGCGAGAAAAAATTCCCACTTGAAGTTCTTACTTGTCGAATTTAGCCGAGGGTACTAACACCCATTAGGGTCCTGCTTATCATTGGCAGTGCTGGAAATAAACAAAGATAGCGAAAGCGTCGAGAGCCTCTGGAACCTCAAAGGAGCCCCAGATTCATGAAAAAAAAATATGGGTGTATCAGATATCAGCTCAAATTCCAATTAACATAAAAACTAATTAACGAAAAAAGCCAATTCATCTCTCTCTCATCTCTCGTCTATAACGCTCTTCTATAATCTCACTGCCTCTGTATCACTGTCGTAATTTCTCTTATCTCGCCGCGTCTACATCTTTCTCGGCTGCGTCGCCGCCGCTCGGGTTGTCCCGCGCCCTCGCAACGCCGCCCGAGAAGTTGTCGCGACTACCGCCGAGTTGCTGCCTGGTTCATAGCGCGGCACCGCCGCTGCCCCCTCCGTCTGTCCCCATTGAGGCATCGTTACGGCACACGCGCGATACACACGCGCGCGCCACGCACCCAGCGAAGGCGTGGGGCAGTGTGCGCGAGAGTGGGAGGAGGATTCATGTTGCGACGCGGGGAGACAACACGATCGCCGGCAATTGACTTGAAAACTGCGAAGGAAACGCAGCCACACCCAGCCGCAGCTACGCCGCCAGACGCAACCGCAGCTACAACAGCCACAGCACCACACACAACCACAGTAGGGCCACACATAGCCACAGCACCACACACAACCACAGCACCACACACAACCACACAACCACAGCACCACACACAACCACAGCAGGGCCACAAACAACCACAGCACCACACACAATCACAGCACCACACACAACCACAGCACCAAACACAACCACAGCACCACACACAACCACAGCACCACACACAGCCACAGCACCACACACAACCACAGCACCACACACAACCACAGCACCACACACAACCACAGCACTACACACAGCCACAGCACCACACAGAATCACAGCACCACAAACAACCACAGCACCACACAACCACAGCAGGGCCACACACAGCCACAGCACCACACACAACCACAGCACCACACACAATCACAGCACCACACACAACCACAGCACCACACACAACCACAGCACCACACACAACCACAGCACCACACACAGCCACAGCACCACACACAGCCACAGCACCACACACAGCCACAGCACCACACACAACTACAGCACCACACAAAGCCACAGCACTACACACAACCACAGCACCACACACAACCACAGCAGCAGCACCACCACACAAAACGAGTGCCTGCATTTCCTCTTGGTTCCGTAACGAGACAATTTCACGCGAATGAAGAGGGAATCGACGATTTCTCCAGAGTAAGCAGCCGTTTAAAAAAAAGAAAACAACTAAATATTGACATTAAACAAAAAAAATGGAAAAAAATGGTAATGTTTGGGATAAAATGCATAATTCATTCAAACGCGACGAGCTTAATAGAGAGCGGTGGGAAGGGAGGAGGGGAGGGGGGGGGTGCCTTTGTAAAGAAGCAGCAACGAAGGAGCTTGGTGCTGCTGCTGCTGCTACTTGGGGTGGGCCACCACGCGTGCGTCTGCACCGCGGAGCTCGCGTTCTGTCGATTGCGCCCTCGCTCTCATTTACATATAAAAGGGGGGCATTTCCCCGCCCCCTCCTCCTCCTCCTCCGCGCCCCCCCCCCCCCCCCCCCGAGGATTGTCGAGTTAAATGAACATGCGGATTAACCCACTCCCGCTGCCGTGCCGGAGAGAGAAGCTGCCACGGCGCGGGAGATTCGTTGCTCGCGGGAGGCGCGCGAGCAACGAACACCGCTTGCGGATTTCGTACATTCTACAAAGCCGCGTCTGATAATTGTTGTTGTTGTTGTTATTGTTCATTATTTATCCCAGTGGTTCTCAACCTTTGTTTTTTGCGACTGTTACCCGCTCCCCCCACCCCCCCCTTGTTGAGTTTTGTTTCAATCGAGTACCCCCCCCCCTCCTCCCCTTGCCTGTCCCAACGTGGTTCTGATCAATAAATGTACGAATTAATGAACGTCAATATTTTAAACGATTGCCCACTTTACGAGGATATCAGATTGTTATCGTAGTTATTTTATATTTTGACAGACTCACTCGTGATTATTCACCAATGGCTCGCACGTGCGTGATATAATTTCGCACGGTTTATAAATCACCTCACGTACACCCGCTGGGACATTGCCACTTAACCCCCGGGTAGGGGGGGGGGGTCTGTGGACTTCCCTGGTTGAGAACCACTAGACCGTAGACGCACGATGCAATTACACCAGCAGAGACTCACGACCGAGTCCCAAGACCAACTCTTTGTCAGGCGCGTCCTCTGCCAAAGTTGTCGCAGTCAGGAGGCGTTTTTGAAATGTGCAAATGCCGATTGAGTAAGAGAGGTTTCTTTTCATGCTCGGGAATGTTTTTGGTCAATATCGGTTACATTCTTACGGGGTTTTTTTTTTTTAGCTGTGGGAAGAAAAAAAAACGAAGAACCCGGAGCCAAACCCATGCAGGACAGGTACGGGTAGAAGACGCAAAACTCCACACACACACACAACAGCACCTGTGTCGGGAATCGAACCCAGGGGTCTTCCTCCACTGAGGCAAAGTGTTGCCCACCGCACCCACCCCTTGCCACCCAAAGTCAAATTTGCTCAAATATTGTTTTTAACTTCCTGAAAATCGCTTCAGTTTGGGAACAACAAACGCACATCAAACATGTTCCTCCACTGCAGGACCCGGCGACCCGAGTTCGATTTCAGCTCACGGCCAACGCCAGTGACGCCCCCCTAGATCGACTCAGTCTCAAACGAGTGACGGGTGCCGCCCGTGTGAACATCGCCACTGGGGAGACAAAAGCAACCACGCGCATTATGAGAGCTAACGAGCGCTTAACGACACCGCTTTCAGACGTAATCCTTTCATCTATCTCCAACGTGCAGAAGCCAGATCGTGCCGTAAACGAAATGGGGTGTTTGGGTTGTTGGGGGGTTGGGATGCTGTAGGTGGGGTATGATTCAGTTCAAACGATAACCCCCAGCTACTCATCCAAGGCTGACTCGATCTGGGGGAGGCCCAGGAACGGTTCAAATCATCGCAATAACAAAGGACGAAGGTTCCCCTACCCACCACCCCCCGTACAGCCGGTAATAGACTGTTGGGGCAAGTGCTGTTAGCAGCTGTGAAGGCTGGGAAGGGCATACCTGGAGAGGTTTGGGTGGGTGGCCAGCACCACGCCCACTCGTGTAGCTGGGGTTCGGTGCGCAGTGCGCTGACCGCTGAACCACCGCTCCTGTATTTCCCCGCATTTATGATCTTACGACTACTGTACGGTACGGATTTATTCAACTACGGTCAAGCAAGCCATGGGCGGTCATGGCGAGGCTTTCATCCAGTAGTGGAGTGAGTAAGGGCCGTAAATAATGTATTTTAAAAATATGTATGCACGTAAGGTTAAGGACGATCCCAAAAATCGCTGTCGCACTTCTTTCACAACGTACGGTGCAAAAGAAGTGCGACATGGTGGAGACGAGCAGCCAACCCGCACTCATCGAAATCCTCCCGCGATGCCCGGCTCTGCGACACCGCCGATCCCGATTCATCTTCGCGTGCAGCGAATCCAATCCCAACTCCGAGTTGCATTGCCCCCCCCCCCCCCCCACATCCGTGGCGGCCCCACTGAGCGGTAACAAGCGGTGCTCGCGTCGGCCGGACCACGGAGAGCGTGAACTCACTTGGAGGGACTACCCTCACGGGGTACCCTCGCGGGGTACCCTCGTGGGGTACCCTCACGGGGTACCCTCGCGGGGTACCCTCGTGGGGTACCCTCACGGGGCAGCAATCGGGGGCGACCCGGGGTCGCCTTCTTTGCGAGCGCCTGTCGAGGCCGGCACGGGTAGTGCGCTGGTGGTGCGGCCAGAAATGACACATCGCGGTCGCCTTTGCCTCCCCGGCGCCGATGTTCACGCGCACGGACCGCGACACGCATCGAGGGTTGACGCCACAGAGCGGGGGGCTCGGGTGCCGGCCGCTGATGTGTTCACCGTGGCCCAGGATTGAACTCGGGTTGACGAGTTCCATTGCTGCCACCTCTCCACCAACGGTGCTGCGCATACAGTTGCCGAGTCAGCACTACACAGGGGGGCACGGTGGGGAGGGGGTGGGGGGGGGGTTGGGAGGGGTTGGGGGGGGTTAGGGGGTGTTGGGGGGGGTTAGGGGGTGTTGGGGGGGGTTAGGGGGTGTTGGGGGGGGGGTTAGGGGGTGTTGGGGGGGTTAGAGGGTGTTGGGGGGTATTCCCCGGGGTTCGGTGAGGGGGGGGGTGGTGTGAGGGAGGTTGGGGCTCTGTGTCGCGTTACGACACTGGGGGTCTGTGCCAGGTGGGAACACGACTGGAGTGGCGTCACAGATTCAAAACAAACCCACGGAGACTTGCACCAACAGAGACACAAATCTCACACACACACACAACAACCACACATACACGCTCGCCACAACCACACCACCCCAACCACTCACACTCAACCCAGAGACACACCAACCACACACACTCACACTCAACCCAGAGACACACCAACCACACACACTCACACTCAACCCAGAGACACCCCAATCACACACACTCACACTCAACCCAGAGACACACCAACCACACACACTCACACTCAACCCAGTTTTCTCTCCACATTTAGAATCAACACGCGTTTAAGAGTATTTGGCTGCTATACATTTCCACGTTGACAAGCCACTTCCTTGCGCTATCACTTGTGGCCAGGTCGCATCTGAAACAAAGCCACGCAGCTCAGTGTGCCCTACCGGGTAAAATAAAATTGTAACGACAAAAAAAACCCCTGTTTCGTTTTAGTTTAGTTCAACACGATACTTGGCACGGGGTCTCGGCACATGCCGACTTCGGCCACCCCAACGCGTATGCCGACTCCCGGGCTGTCCGCGTCCAACCGGGACACGGGTGGCGAACCGAGGTGTGAGCCTCCACGGCCGTCACAACGTGGGCCGCGCTCGCAACGAACCAGGCAAGCGTGCGCAACTCAATCGAGCCGCTCCCCACTAACGAGGCTGTGTAATTAATAGCGATGAGAGTGCATCAATTCATATGGTGATTAACAGTGCAGGTGTGCCGACCATCTGCGTTAAACTCAAAGCCGTCCCTTTGTGCGTCGATTATTGATGGCTGCTGAACACGGCGGCAGCGGCGGGTGGGGGTGGGGGGAGTTCACCAAATGTGACACAATGGCTCACAAACAGTGTGACAATCTGACATGGTGGTGCCCCCCCCCCCCCACCCAGGCCACAAACACAGAGCCCCACACATCCAACGATTTACCATAACAATAGCATGGCGGCAGCCACCGCCACTGCCATGGCGAAATCGTGACCACAGGACTGCCACGACTACAACAATACAATAACCACAGCAGCACCACGACCACAACAATACATTAACCACAGCAGCAGCACGACCACAACAATACAATAACCACAGCAGCACCACGACTACAACAATACAATAACCACAGCAGCACCACGACCACAACAATACAATAACCACAGCAGCAGCACTGCCACAACAATACAATAACCACAGCAGCACCACGACCACGACAATACAATAACCACAGCAGCAACACTGCCACAACAATACAATAACCACAGCAGCAGCACTGCCACAACAATACAATAACCACAGCAGCACCACGACCACAACAATACAATAACCACAGCAGCACCACGACCACAACAATACAATAACCACAGCAGCACCACGACCACAACAATACAATAACCACAGCAGCACCACGACCACAACAATACAATAACCACAGCAGCAACACTGCCACAACAATACAATAACCACAGCAGCACCACGACTACAACAATACAATAACCACAGCAGGACCACGAGTACAACAATACAATAACCACAGCAGCACCACGAGTACAACAATACAATAACCACAGCAGCACCTCGACCACAACAATACAATATCCACAGCAGCACCACGACCACAACAATACAATAACCACAGCAGCACCACGAGTACAACAATACAATAACCACAGCAGCACCACGAGTACAACAATACAATAACCACAGCAGCACCACGACCACAACAATACAATAACCACAGCAGCAACACTGCCACAACAATACAATAACCACAGCAGCACCACGACCACAACAATACAATAACCACAGCAGCAACATTGCCACAACAATACAATAACCACAGCAGCAACACTGCCACAACAATACAATAACCACAGCAGCAACACTGCCACAACAATACAATAACCACAGCAGCACCACGACTACAATAATACCATAACCACAGCAGAACCTTTACCACAACAATACACTAACCACAGCAGTAACACTGCCACAACAATACCATAATCACAGTGCACCGCAAGCTGCTAAAGAAAGCAGAGCTGGAACGCAGAAATTGGTTTGGTTAAAACCAATTTAAAGACAGAGAGATATTAAATATTGGCATAGAGAGAGCAAGTGACTGGGCGTCACTCGGGTTGATCACATTATAATTTCTGCCGTAAATAAATATTTCGGCCGATATATTTACAAACATGTTTAACACGTAGGAGGCTTTTGCGACCAATCTCATCCATAATAGAGGTTTTTTTGGGTTAGTTCGCGTAAATATATAAATGTGTCGTTAAAACCCGCCACCACCCGACACAGCCAACTAGTAAGGTCTGTCACGTAAACAGAACGTGGCCAATTCGTCACTAGCACAGCACACCGGTGTGTTGGAGAGCCAAGCCACGACATTTACAATCTGAGTACGACGTTTCTTGTTGAAGCTAGTTGTAATTACTTACTGGCGAAACGTCGTACTCGGATTGTAAATGTTGTGGCTTGGCTCTCCAACACACCGGTGTGCTGTGCGAGTGACGAATGGGCCACGTTCTGTTTACGTGACAACCCTTGATAGTTGGCTGTGTCGGGTGGTGGCGGGTTTTAACGACACATTTAAAATTTTACGCTAACCCAAAAACCTCTATGATATTTACAAACATGTTGAACTTTCTAAACATAAAAGGCATCTTCAGAAGGTGCCGCTCTGGCTACATCGGGGAAGAATACGTGACGCAATTGTGTTCCGTGAGGAACAAATAACATAATCATCGATACGATCGCAAAGTTTGTATGAAATCATGGCAGGGGGGATAGGGGTGTGAATTCTCTACGTAGGCTACCCCACCACCGATATAACGATACAGACTCAAGTTTCCTTCGGGTGGCATCGACGGTCGACGTGGCTACAATGCCACGCCGTTTAAACGGCGGCCCTCCACCACCCAGCGACGGAGGGCAATCGAATCGAGTTGTCACGTGACGGGCGAATGTGCCCAGCGATTTGGTTACTCGGCAAAATCCCGGGAGGAATGTTGTATATATTGCTGCACTAGTGACGAATCTCGAGGAGGTGCTGTGGTATATTACGTGTACACCAGTGTGTGTGCGTGTACGTGTGTGTGGGGAGCGGTGGTGTAGGGGTTAACGCGCTGCGCTATGACCCTGACGACCCGGGTTCGATTCCCGCTCACGGCCAACATCAGTGACGATTATCTGAACCAGTCCTGGGCGTCCCCTAGGTCGACTCAGCCTCAAATGAGTACCTGGTGCGGCGTGTAAACATCGCCACTGGGGAGACAAAGGCGGCCGGGCGTGGTGCTGGCCACCCACCCCTGGCCATGTGCCGTGCCGACCTTCATAGGTGCTCGCTAACGGCATTTGCCCCACGCGTCTGATGAGGCTTTACGGAGTGGTGGGTGGATGGGGGTGAATCTTTGTCTTCTGTTCAGAACATCTACCGGTGTGCGAATTAGATTACAAAAAAAAAGAAACAATCAATTTAATTCCATGGTTTGCCTCAGAGGTGACGAGTCCTCTACGCGAGCCAATATCATTTTTGTGTGTTTGTTACATCATCTTGCCAAAAGGCACGAGATTGAAACCGAGAAATGATTGCGAATCCCGCAGTGGGCAGCCTCCCCATCCTCGCGTTCATCTGCAGCGGGGAGGAGAGAGCGGCGCGCGTGTGCGTGCATGCGTCCCTGCCTTTACAGGTGCTCGCTAACAGCACTTGCCCCAACAGCCTGGTTGAGGCTATAAAGGTGAAGGTGGTGGTGGTGGGGGGAATCTTAGTCTTGTCTTTGCCGCCCACGGACCGACAGCACCGGCGTGTTTTATCTGTCCTAACCAAACCCAAACAAAGCTCGCGCGTGAAGGTTGTGGGTTGTGTGTGGGTTGTGTGTGGGTTGTGTGGGTGGCGGGGTGTGCGGGGCGTGGGGGGGGTATAAGCGTTGCGAGCCAGCTCTGATCGCCCACGGCGAGCGGTTGCCACTGCGCAGAGAAGCGAAGCGAACTCCGGTGAGGTCTGCGGTGGCCACCATCCCGACTGCGGTGATGCCAGCCCTCGAGGGGCGGGTCGAGGGCGGGTGGGTCTAAGAAATTAATTGTGGGTGCTTCACGTGACCCCCGAACATTATAGAGCGAGGTTACCCCTATCACAACCCCTATCACGACTCCTATCACAACCCCTATCACGACTCCTATCACAACCCCTATCACGACTCCAATCACAACCCCTACCCCACTACTCCTATCACAACCCCTACCACTACTCCTATCACAACCCCTATCACGACTCCTATCACAACCCCTATCACGACTCCAATCACAACCCCTACCCCACTACTCCTATCACAACCCCTACCACTACTCCTATCACAACCCCTATCACGACTCCTATCACAACCCCTATCACGACTCCTACCACAACCCCTACCACTACTCCTATCACAACCCCTACCACTACTCCTATCACAACCCCTATCACTACTCCTATCACAACCCCTACCACTACTCCTATCACAACCCCTACCCCACTACTCCTATCACAACCCCTATCACTACTCCTATCACAACCCCTACCACTACTCCTATCACAACCCCTATCACTACTCCTATCACAACCCCTAACACTACTCCTATCACAACCCCTACCACTACTCCTATCACAACCCCTACCCCACTACTCCTATCACAACCCCTATCACTACTCCTATCACAACCCCTACCACTACTCCTATCACAACCCCTATCACTACTCCTATCACAACCCCTAACACTACTCCTATCACAACCCCTACCACTACTCCTATCACAACCCCTACCACTACTCCTATCACAACCCCTACCCCACTACTATCACAACCCCTATCACTACTCCTATCACAACCCCTACCACTACTCCTATCACAACCCCTACCCCACTACTCCTATCACAACCCCTACCACTACTCCTATCACAACCCCTACCACTACTCCTATCACAACCCCTACCACTACTCCTATCACAACCCCTACCACTACTCCTATCACAACCCCTACCCCACTACTATCACAACCCCTACCACTACTCCTATCACAACCCCTACCACTACTCCTATCACAACCCCTACCACTACTCCTATCACAACCCCTACCACTACTCCTATCACAACCCCTACCACTACTCCTATCACAACCCCTACCACTACTCCTATCACAACCCCTATCACTACTCCTATCACAACCCCTACCCCACTACTCCTATCACAACCCCTACCCCACTACTCCTATCACAACCCCTACCACTACTCCTATCACAACCCCTACCACTACTTCTATCACAACCCCTATCACTACTCCTATCACAACCCCTACCACTACTCCTATCACAACCCCTACCACTACTCCTATCACAACCCCTACCCCACTACTCCTATCACAACCCCTACCACTACTCCTATCACAACCCCTACCACTGCTTCTATCACAACCCCTACCCCACTACTCCTATCAAAACCCCTACCCCACTACTCCCATCACAACCCCTACCCCACTACTCCTATCACAACCCCTACCACTACTCCTATCACAACCCCTACCCCACTACTCCTATCACAACCCCTACTACTACTCCTATCACAACCCCTACCACTACTCCTATCACAACCCCTACCACTACTCCTATCACAACCCCTATCACTACTCCTATCACTGTCACATCCCCCTATAACTACCCCTATCACTGTCCCAATCCCTACCACTACTCCTATCACCACCCTATCCCAATCCCTCCTTAACCACTCCCACCTGTCCTGTCACCATGCCCACACCACCACTTTGAATAACTCAATTTTAAAAAAAAATTCAATCACTATGATCTTACGCACGAATGTATAATTGTAAATAATTGTTGTGTTATACAAGGTAAGATACGAGGATCTGAATTCGAGCTGGTTGTTGTCCGCACCCGTTATGTTATTGTTGTTCATGAATCATCCGGAGCCCCCCTCCCCCGTGAGCTACTTGGGGACCTGAGGTTGTGCTCAGCCCCCCCTGTCCCCCCCCCGTGAGCTACTTGGAGACCTGAGGTGGTGCTCAGCCCCCTCTGTCCCTCCCCCGTGAGCTACTTGGAGACCTGAGGTTGTGCTCAGCCCCCCCTGTTCCTCCCCCGTGAGCTACTTGGAGACCTGAGGTTGTGCTCAGCCCCCCCTGTCCCTCCCCCGTGAGCTACTTGGGGACCTGAGGTTGTGCTCAGCCCTCCCCTGTTCCTCCCCGTGAGCTACTTGGGGACCTGAGGTTGTGCTCAGCCCCCCCTGTCCCTCCCCCGTGAGCTACTTGGGGACCTGAGGTTGTGCTCAGCCCCCCCTGTCCCTCCCCCGTGAGCTACTTGGAGACCTGAGGTTGTGCTCAGCCCCCCCTGTCCCTCCCCCGTGAGCTACTTGGAGACCTGAGGTTGTGCTCAGCCCCCCCTGTCCCTCCCCCGTGAGCTACTTGGAGACCTGTGGTTGTGCTCAGCCCCCCCTGTCCCTCCCCCGTGAGCTACTTGGAGACCTGAGGTTGTGCTCAGCCCCCCCTGTCCCTCCCCCGTGAGCTACTTGGAGACCTGTGGTTGTGCTCAGCCCCCCCTGTCCCTCCCCCGTGAGCTACTTGGGGACCTGAGGTTGTGCTCAGCCCCCCCCTGTTCCTCCCCCGTGAGCTACTTGGGGACCTGAGGTTGTGCTCAGCCCCCCCTGTCCCTCCCCCGTGAGCTACTTGGGGACCTGAGGTTGTGCTCAGCCCCCCCTGTTCCTCCCCCGTGAGCTACTTGGGGACCTGAGGTTGTGCCCAGTTTGCCGATTTGCGCCCCAAGTGTCGCCAGCGCCGTACGCCACAGACGCAAACATCGCCCGCTGCAGCATCATCAGCATCATCACGGCATCGCATGACTCACACCCCCCCCACCCGCCCAGCTGACGAGAGCAGCGCAATCACGATGACGGCTGCGATTAATTAGCACCTTCGAAATTACAACGTGAGAGGCTCGAAAATAAATAATAATAATAATGTTAATAAATAAAACATGACAAAAAAATCAATCCAGCTCCTGGCGCCTTCCCAACGTGGCGTCATCCGCGTCGCACAACTCCCTCCAGCTCGTGACTGGGTGCTCAGTCTCGGCTGCCGTCACCCCGTCCAGGTTCTCTTCACGATCGTCCTCTCTTACCAGCGGGTGGCAGCTGTCTCCCGGTGATCTTTTGAGTCTTTCCCCACGGGGCATTACAGTACTAGCCCCAGTACTGGCACAAAAAAAGGTATCCTATTATGCAGGTGCTCGACCCCGAGCTAGAAATGCTCTGATACGTGCGTTGGCTTTGTATTTTTCGCCTTTTGACGTTAGTCTCTGGTCTGACACACTGGTGAGACTGGGCCATGAAAAAGGCTGTCTCTAGTTTATGACAATCAGTTGCAAAGACAATGGCCATATATTATCAGAGCGTGTTGGTTTGCATGTTCACCACAAGTGCGTGCGGCTAATGCAGACTTGATTCCTTGCGAAAGGTGTCTATTTGGTGTTAGAACATGTGTTAACACATGTGTTAACACATGTTCTAACACATGTTCTATTGTCAGAAAGGGTCAAATCTATTTTTACTTTTTCATACTTCAATGTTGGCAAAAAAAGGTCTCATGATAGCAGCCCCAGTGTTGAACAGTTGTGTAACAGTAGCAGTAGTAGTGATAATGCACCACTCAACACGATGCGTTTACAAGTGGTTCTCCCCTCTTCTGCCACCGCGGAGATATTTCAAGTATTCATTTGTATCGCACACAGTTTGCATTCACTCCCAGCGAGAGAGATAGAGAAAGAAAGAAAGGTGGATCGAGAGGCGACGGGAGACCACAGACAAGCGGGAAGGGCAGCCGGAAACTGGGGTCGACAATTGTCCACGCTCTGTGATCCTACATTGGGATGTTTGTCCCAACGCCATCAACGTTTTGTACTGGTGGCAGGAAAGCGGTCTCTTCGGAAAATTCCCACGTTGAGTGTCGGGGGGAGGGTGGGGGGAAAGCAGGTGGGGGGGGGGCGATATGAGCGACGCGTGGACGCGCACCGCATGGCAGCGCTGGCACGCGCGTGCGTGCGCGTGCGTGCGTGGGGGGAGGGCGAGCGGTGGCGCAGCGGTTCGCGCGCTGCGCTTTCTAACCCAGCGACCCCGAGTGCAATCCTCAGCCGTGGTGAAAGTGCAGTGGCAATTAATGTCGGAACGGGTCCTGCCTGGCATTCTCCCGTCACCACCAACCCGCACATGACCAACGTGGCGAAGTATGGTCAAACATCTCCACGTGATTCATCCACCAGTCGATTATCAACGGGTTAATATTAGATGTTTGTGTGTGTGTGTTTGCGATGACCATGGTAGTGGGGAGCGGTTAGCGCAATGCGCAGCCAACACAAATTACGATTATCTGAACCGGCCCTGGGCCTCCCCTAGGTCGACTCAGCCTCAAATGAGTACCTGGCACGGTCTGTAAATACCGCCACTGGGGATATAAAGGCGGTCGGGCGTAGTGCTGGCCACCCTCCCCCTCGTGTGCCGTGCTAACCTTCATAGGTGCTCGCTAACAGCACTTGCTACTCACGTCTATACCGGCGGTCTCGATCTTCATCGAGACGAAGATTAAAACGCTGGGACAACAAAGAGTGAGCACGGAGATCCATAGAACTAAAGAGACCCACAGACTCATATCGACCCCGTAGACTGACATAATCGATCCGTAGATGCACATTGAGACCCATAGACGTATGAATAGACCCATAGATTCACATATACATCCATAGACTTACATGAAGACACGGACTCAAATAGATACCCACAGACTGACAATCAAAAGCCGGACGTAACATCCAATACAGTTTTCATGTACAGTACAGTAATCACGTACAAGACACCGAATGAAAACAGCGGCAGAGAAGCCGACGCTCCGTGTTCTATCCACTGCTAGCCACCCAACAGCGCCAGAAGCTGCTGCTGCTGCTGCTGCTTGTGCGTCGCCGCTGCCCCGTGTGGCGCCGTCGTCCCTCGTACCTTGGGGTGCTGCTTGACCGGGATGAGCACCTTCTCGCAAAGCTTCATGTTCTGGTTGCTGACGACGTCCCGGTAGCGTCGATCTTCGTCCCCCGTCGGTGCCGCCGTCACCGGCGGCATGGCGGTGGTGGCGGTGGTGGTCACAGCAGCGGCCACGGCAGCCGCAGCGCCGTTCTGAACCCTGTCGATCTCTGCTGAGAGAGCGCAAGGCGCAGCGCTGATCAAAACAACGCGGGATCGATCGCGGGACCCCGAAGGCGCGCGGGCGGCGTTCGTTCTTCGAGCGGCGCTCGGCCGCGGAGGGAGGACACCGAACCGCGTCGGGTTCGTCTCGCGCTGCTGCGTCGAAGAGCCCTCGCCACCCCCCCCACCCCCCACCCCCCAGAGGGAGCCGGTGTGTTGGTCTGCTTTTCTACGCTGGCCAGGCGTGATGAGGTGGGGGTGCCCACACTTTATCCACACTTTACCCACACTCTACCCACACTCTACCCACACTTTATCCACACTTTACCCACACTCTACCCACACTTTACCCACACTTTACCCACACTTTACCCACACTTTATCCACACTTTACCCACACTTTACCCACACTCTACCCACACTTTACCCACACTTTATCCACACTTTACCCACACTCTACCCACACTTTACCCACACTTTACCCACACTTTACCCACACTTTATCCACACTTTACCCACACTTTATCCACACTTTATCCACACTTTACCCACACTTTACCCACACTTTATCCACACTTTGCCCACACTTTACCCACACTTTACCCACACTTTACCCACACTTTATCCACACTTTACCCACACTTTACCCACACTTTACCCACACTTTACCCACACTTTACCCACACTTTACCCACACTTTACCCACACTTTATCCACACTTTATCCACACTTTACCCACACTTTACCCACACTTTATCCACACTTTACCCACACTTTACCCACACTTTATCCACACTTTACCCACACTTTACCCACACTCTACCCACACTTTACCCACACTTTGCCCACACTTTACCCACACTTTACCCACACTTTACCCACACTTTATCCACACTTTACCCACACTTTACCCACACTTTACCCACACTTTACCCACACTTTACCCACACTTTACCCACACTTTATCCACACTTTATCCACACTTTACCCACACTTTACCCACACTTTATCCACACTTTACCCACACTTTACCCACACTTTATCCACACTTTACCCACACTTTACCCACACTTTACCCACACTTTACCCACACTTTACCCACACTTTATCCACACTTTATCCACACTTTACCCACACTTTACCCACACTTTACCCACACTTTACCCACACTTTATCCACACTTTACCCACACTTTACCCACACTTTACCCACACTTTACCCACACTTTACCCACACTTTACCCACACTTTACCCACACTTTACCCACACTTTACCCACACTTTACCCACACTTTACCCACACTATACCCACACTATACCCACACTATACCCACACTTTACCCACACTTTACCCACACTTTATCCACACTTTACCCACACTTTACCCACACTTTACCCACACTTTACCCACAATTTACCCACACTTTACCCACACTTTACCCACACTTTACCCACACTTTACCCACACTTTACAACGCCACACGCGACCCTGTGCTTCGATTTAGCCGTCGGGTCTAAACCGGGTCAGCAAACCCTGAAAATAAATGTGTGAGAATAGGTTTTCCCCTTTTTATGGCAACAAAACAGCTGTGTTAAGATGTTAAAACACCAAACTGAAATATTTTACAAGGAATCATGTCTGCATTAACCACAATACTTATGGTCAGAATGCAAACAAAAAACACTGATAATATATGCATTGTCTTTGAAACTGATTGGTCCACGCCAGAGACAACTTTCTTTGGAGGCTCGTCTCATACGGTGATAGACCAGAGGACGCCAAAAGGGGAAACCCCATTCTCATATTTTGGTACTGGCAAATGAGGTCCCATAATATATGTGTGCATACAGTATATGCATCTGGATCGGGGAGCCCCTGCGTTAGGATCACGGGGGGGGGGGGGCTGCGTACGGATCGCGGGGGTCACTTGGGCCCAAAGCGCGGAGGGAGGGGCGGGGGGAGCTGTGCGCCCCACGCGGGCACTGCTCTCTCGTGTCGTGCCTCACTTGAAAGTCGGAAATCTTCAAAGCCCCAGTTCAGCTTTGATGGCCCGGACAATTCCCGTGAATCATCGGGCACCGAATCGCGGACACGACCCGCGCTGCTCACCATGAGCCAAGTTCGTGACTGGGTGTGTTGTCATAATTATTTGTGATTTCCCCAGGAAAGCCACACCAACTGCCCAAAGACTATTTTTCAGGAGGGTCCCTGTCTCATTGCGATGATGTTCGGCACGACGACACCGCGCGCGCGTGTGTGTGTGTGTGTGTGCGTGCGTAGCGGTTAGCGCTATGCTGCGCCATGAACCTGGCGACCCGGGTTCGATTCCCGCTCACGGCCAACACCAGTGACGATTATCTGAACTGGTCCTGGGCCTCTCCTAGGTCGACTCAACCTGAAATAAGTACCCAGTGCGGTGTGTAAACATCGCCACTGGGGAGACAAAGGCGGTCGGGCGTGGTGCTGGCCACCCACCCCCTTGTGTACCGTTCCGGCCTTCATAGGTGCTCGCTAACAACACTTGCCCCTACAGTCTGTTAAGGCTATACGGGGGATCTTTGTCTTTGTTTTTGTGCTTAGCTGTGGCAGGAATCCGAAGGACCAGGAAATCCTAATCGAGCCTCATCGAGCCTCGAGATTCTTAAAACTATCAAATTAAACTATTTTTTATTTTACCAGGTAAGGCCCACTGACATAGCTCAACGAAGTGGCTTATCACGTGGACATTTATAGCAGCCAAATACTCGAAACGCACGGGGAGAGAGACACGCAAACTCTAAATATACAGACTACATGGTCGGGATCGAAACCACGACTTCCTTTATACCAGGCGAGGTAGTTAACATCTCGCCACCACGGCGACCTTTTTTCGGGAGAGTCCTGTCACGCTTTTGCAGGAGAAGTGATGCTTCTGTGCGTAATCCCAATTGAGTAATTTGCTGGTTATTCTTCAGAATTGTGGATGTTATTTGGCCGATACCAGTTCCGTTGTTTTGTTTAAGCTGTCAGAGCAAACCCGTGCAAAGCAAAGGCGCCAGAGAACAGGAATTGAATCCAGGCGATTTTTGCTGCGATGCGCGAGTATTACCACCACCGCGCCACCCTGTGTGCTCGAGTCTCGTGACTCCTTCTCAGGAGGGTCCTGGCCCTGTTTCCACAGTCGGGGACAATACTTGCCCTGTGCGTAATCCCAATCGAGTACTTTGCAGGCAATCTTTGAAATGTGACAAATTTGAATAGTTTTTTTTTTGCCAGCACCCAGTGGCATACTCTAGTGAATGATCACACCGCGGTAATAACCAGGGTGGCCACTTTATTCGAACCGTGAACGTCTGCAGCAACAAGCGGCGAACGCGCTATCGTTGGGCCGCGTCACGCACCCCCTTTGTGATGAGCGTGGGCGTGCGTGTGCAGTTGGGAGCGGTGGCGCAGCGGTTAGCGCGCTGTGCTACAAGGCCGGCCACCCGAGTTCGATTCCTGCTCACGGCCAACGCCAGTGGCGATTATCTGAACCGGTCGTGGGCCTCCCCTAGGTCGACTCAGCCTAACATTAGTACTTGGCGCGGTGTGTAAACATCCCCACCGGGGAGATAAAGGCGGCCGAACGTGATGCTGGACACTCCCCGTCCCCCCCCCTCGTGCTGTGCCGGCCTTCATAGGTGCTCGCGAACAGCGCTTGCCCGAAACAGTCTGTTAAGGCGATACGGGGGATGTTTGTCTTCGCGGTGGCGGCCTTCATAGGCGTCCGCTAACAGCACTTGCCCCAACAGCCTACGAAGGCTAACACTGCCTGCGTGTACGAGCAATGAGGGAGCGAGGCGGGGTGGGGTTGGCTGTGGGGGGGGGGGGTGCAGAGGAAGCCCAGTCTCCCCCTCTGCACCGCGTTGGCCACTTTAATGAGTGCAGCATGCGTGGCCCAGAGTTCCCCCAGCGGGGTCCTGGGGGAGCGTCTGTCGGACGCTACACTGCTCACCGCGTCGGCCTGTCCTGCCCCACGACACCCACCCCACCTCCTCCCAGCAACGGCGAGCTCAGAGAGACGCGGGAGGGGGCCGAGGGGAGGTGGCAGAGGCGGCGGGGGGGGGGGGGGAGAACGGCGCGATGCCAAAGCGCCGCACATCGAGGCGGCACGCGCAGACGCACGGCTATTATAATAACAATTGTGACCCCTCGCTTATTTATTCAGTTATAAATAAATATATTTATTGGATGACCGGGTTTGTGGGAGAGAGCTCGGGATCAACTGCATCAATTTCCAGCGAGTGAAGTCGAACACATTTTTTTATAGACCCACAAAGCGGCAGCGGTCTGCCCATGAATATGATTGAAAGTGCGCGTGAGGTCGATGGGGGGGGGGGGGAGACAGAGGGGACTTTCTTAAATACGGTTTTGCTCATGCGGCTAACGATACCTACACTTCATGTATTTACGTGTATTAACCAGAAGCCTCACCGAGTCTCAAGACCCTGGTACGGGAGGGCCCTGCTTGCAACGGGATGTTTGGCCAATTTGACGGACCAGGCCACACGAGTTCGATTCCCACTCACGACCAATGCCAGTGGTGAATATCTGAACCTGGTCTTAGTGCTGATGTTTACTCACAGCTGATGCTGTGAGTAAACATCAGCACTGGGGAGACAAAGGCGGCTGGAGTGTGGTGTTGGCCTCCTCGTGGGCCCTTCCGGCCCTCATAGGTGCTCGCTAACAGCACTTGCCCCCAACAGTCTGCTAAAGCGATCCGGGGGATCTTTGCCTTTAAAACACACACACGAGGTGGTGACACAAAACGCCGCACAGATGGATACATGTTTTGTCGTGCCAACTCTGGGCCACCTCGCAGCCCGAGCGTACAGGATCCTGTATTCCCAGGCAGCCTCCCATCCGCGTAGTATTACCCAGGCACATAGCTGCTTATCTTCCTAGGATCAGGGCGAGGTTGTGAACATTCGGGATGATTCTGGTTGCAAGTCACACAGCGGACACGGAGAGAGAGAGAGAGAGCAGTAGACACAGCATACGGAGAGAAAGAGAGCAGACAGCACAGGGAGAGAGAGAGAGAGAGAGCAGACAGCACAGGGAGAGAGAATAGACGCAGCACACGGAGACACGGCAAACGGGAACAAGTGCCGTTACGTTGTTGGTGTGGGCCCCGAGTACAAAGGACACTCGATAGCTACCTCCCGCGCGACCAAGGCACACAGCCGCCGTGCACGGCAGGGGGTAAGGATTTTAACATAATAATCATGATTACTGTGGAATGGGCTTTCAGATGAAGAGGAGCAAGGCGGAGGTGAGATACGAGATATGAGAAGGGGAGATGGATACAGGAGAGGAGAGATGGGGGTGATTGGGACGCGCGAACAAGAGTGAGGTCAAGGACATGTCAAAGCAGGGACTGCAGTGTTGAGAGAGGTCGAGTGAGGAGAGGTCAAGTGAACGAGGCTTAAGGGAGCCGTCGCCGCTGGGAGAGTTAAATAAATAGACAAGAAATGAATAAATGTCAACCTCACTAATCATGAAAATCAAACTGAACAACAGCAGCAGCAGCGGCGGCAGATCGTGGCCCCGGATGCCACAGGGACCTTACAACCACCATCTGCCACCAGACAGCTACCCACCCCACCCCATACCCCCTCCAACCCGCATCATGGGAGGAGATGCGAGCACTCCTCCCTACCCTTCCATTTTTTTATTTTGCCATAACGAAATTAGAGACGACAATGTTCATCAACGAAGGTGCGGATTTAATTTCAGTCAACGAGGATGGTGGCTGGAGCCCACCAACACATAATTGAATCGTCATCTACTCAACATCATGCACTCACCACGCACCTTTTTATTCACCGTCCACTCATCACCGACGTCTATATTCATCATCATCCACTCATCACCAACGTCTATATTCATCATCATCATCCACTCACCGTCCACTCATCACCAACGTCTATATTCATCATCATCATCCACTCACCATCCACTCATCACCAACGTCTATATTCATCATCATCATCCACTCACCGTCCACTCATCACCAACGTCTATATTCATCATCATCCACTCACCATCCACTCATCACCAACGTCTATATTCATCATCATCATCATCCACTCACCGTCCACTCATCACCAACGTCTATATTCATCATCATCCACTCACCGTCCACTCATCACCAACGTCTATATTCATCATCATCCACTCACCGTCCACTCATCACCAACGTCTATATTCATCATCATCCACTCACCGTCCACTCATCACCGACGTCTATATTCATCATCATCCACTCACCGTCCACTCATCACCAACGTCTATATTCATCATCATCCACTCACCGTCCACTCATCACCGACGTCTATATTCATCATCATCATCCACTCACCGTCCACTCATCACCAACGTCTATATTCATCATCATCCACTCACCGTCCACTCATCACCAACGTCTATATTCATCATCATCCACTCACCGTCCACTCATCACCAAAATCTATATTCATCATCATCCACTCACCGTCCACTCATCACCAACGTCTATATTCATCATCATCATCCACTCACCGTCCACTCACCTGTATATTAATTTTCATCATCCACCTATCCACTAATCATCACAATCGTCCACTCGTGTTCAAACATTGTTCATCATCAATCATCAACAATCATCCACCTATCCAATGATCATCATGGTGATCCATCTATGCACTCATCATCACCATGACGATCCACACACCCACCGATCGTCATCGACTTTAGTGATGATATTTGTCAATCGAGTGTCTTGTTTATATTTTAGCTGAGGACGATGACCGTGAAGGGGAGATGAAACGTCATCGGGCGTGACGGTGGCTACGGCTGCCGCTCGCCACGGAGCGACGCGCCACCCACCGTGACGAGACGAGCCGAGTCTGCGTAGAGATGCAGACTCAGGCAATTTGGTAACGTTATCAGAGACCGCGGTGCACTGGGCAAGACCAAACTTGTTCATTGAATATCCATAAGTGTTGAGGTCACCGATTGGCAGAGCTGATACTATAGGGTGATGTGCGCATTGCGCAAACCCTCGCACCAACGTTCAATGGCCCACGAGGGTTTTGGTGGCTATTGCACGTGGCCTGTAATCCGCTACTGTAGAGGCAGCAGTGAAGGTTGATGGATCGTCGCACGAACGTTGTGAAGCTCCCCTTCATCTCGTGGGCGTCGAGGAGGTGCACCCTAAACCCTGGGCACGCCACGAGAATGTTACACAGACAGTGGACTAATTTGCCATCGGTCTCCATCTGTACGGGGATGGAGTGTTGTTGTTGCTGGCCCGTGTAGAGCATGGTTGTTTCTCCGGGCACTTCGGGTTTCTCACACTCGAATAATAAACGCAACTCATCATTAATTGGCTGAAAACGCCTTAAAATAAAAAAAATGTAGCGGCAGGACCCTCTTGAAAAAAATTGTCCAACGACTCGGTGTTGGGTCTCCTGAATGATAAAACAAAAATAAGTCGTGAACGATGAGCACCTTCACGCCGGGGTAGAGCTCATCACCACTTTCGACGGGTCACCCCCGGTGGCAGCTGTCCCTGTGCAGCACAAGGTGATTCGGCACCTGGCCTGCAAGCAGGCATTAATTAGCTCTGCCAGTAGAGGGGGGGGGGGGTGATGATTGTGTAATTCCCCATTGAGCAATTCGCGTTGGGAGTTTTTCGAATTGGCCAAATATGACTACGCTTTCGCCGCCTTTCCTTTTTTAAAGAGAGAACGATGGTAAATAGTTAATGAAACTGGACTGAAATAAAATGACTGAATTAATTTAATTAAAACACATTCTGCCTCTTATGGCTCGCGATGCTGCTGCTGCTGCTTCTGCAGCCACCGCGGCTGCATCCGTCGCTCTGCCGCAGCGCTGCCCAAGCAAGCAACGAGCACCGCACCGCCACAGCGCACCCAGATTCATCGATCGGCAGGGATATATATATATTTTGTTTGTGACGATTTTGTGTGTTTTTTTGGTATTTTGTTCCCCCAACGACATTTGCCCCACTGTGCCATCCGCGCCGTGACGTGAGATGGAGTGGTCTATTTGGAACTCCAGCCGGGAGCAGTGCATCAACCTCCCCCACCCCACCCCACCCCTGTCAAAATAACCCATGGAAGTGGATGACGTAGAACTGCCTCTGAAATCGTCCTTGATAAGTGACCCTTTTTTATCCACACACGGAGAGACGGATATGTGCAGGAGGCGTATTGTCTGCTCATATACTTTGTCACTGATATTCTCCGCAACGACGCGCAAAATTACGTAAAATGTTCCGGGAGGGGGGGGGTGGGGGGGGTGTGCGTGCAGGTCAAGCAAGTCTGACATCTGCTGATGAAACACTGCGTGTCGGAACCAACCCAGAGTTTTGCTCGTCTTGAAGCCACGTCGCCCGAAATGACGCGTTCCCAGCAGGCCGTGCGTCTGATGGGTTGCGTACTTTTTACGTGAAGTGACGGGAACGCATCGTCTGCTTGTTTATTTACTTGCATTCTTCACAACGACGCTAACGATTATTCTGATCACTGCCGCATTCAGCATTGCTCGAGGAAAGCCACGCCGAGCCTCGCGACAATACATTTTTGGAGGGTCCTGCATCGAAACTTTGGCCAACTCCTTTTTAGTGAAGCGTTTTGGCTTTGATGTGGGCGGAAAAAAACCCCCACCATGCGTAACAAGGGGGTTACGCTCCATGGTCCACACCACAAGATGGATTCAAAAATCCAGAATGCTCTGCTGCCATCTTCTAGCCAACTCCAAAACAACCTGAATGTTCAAATAGTGGTCACCTATCCAAGTACTCACCAGGCCAAAAAGCTGGTTAGCATGCTGGGATCCCTCAAGATGTGGGAAGGGGTGTGTGGGGGGGGGGGGTGTATCCGGGGTGATTTGGTACTTTTGTGGGATAGCAGAAGAATCATGAAATGTGACAGAGAAAGTGTTCAGATGAACGCTATTGTCAGTGAAAGTTCACGAATTAACCCAAATACTGTAACTGCCATCCCCTGGCCACTTGGAAACCCCAACGGTGTTTGGCCAGGATCGATAATTGCGTTTATACGACGCTTTTAATGCACCAGCATCTCGAAGCACACACAGACAGACACACACACACACCCTGTCTCAACCTCTCCCATCGCTCTGTGGCTGCAGTTCAGCCTAGGGGGGCAGCCCACGGGTGTGGCAGCTGTCCCTGTGCGGCACCCGGCTCTGTAAATGGTGCATCAAGCACGCCAGTAGTTTTCACTCATTACACACACACACAAAGTGCTGGCCACACGTGAACCAAAATACCTTGCTGATTTTGTCAGCAAGGAACATAAACCATCACGCCGTCTCCGATCATCCTCGCAGCGGTGGCTTTTAGCTAACCATCGAACAAAGACGGTCACCGCATCTCCGCGTTTTCCGATGCAATTCTGCGGCCATCTGGAACGCTCTTCTTGCCGATATTAGGAAGCCCCTGGAGCTGTGAACTTTTAAATCTCGAATGAAAACGAATTTCTTTAGAACTGCTTTTTTGTGTTTAGTTTGTCCTTCCCGTGCACCTCCGATTAGCAAAGTTGGCTACGTTACGGTGCGAATAAAGGTCAACGTACAATCATACGGTACATACAAACGTCTACGCGACGCATCGACCCTGCTTCTCCGTCACGCTTAAATGTTTCTCGTGTGACCGCTAATGGCGCAGCGAAAGGAAGGAGGCAGCGAGATTTGAAAATGTCAGCTCCAAAAGACAAGTGCCTCTCGGGATCGACCGTGGCACAAGCCGGGTCGCGCCAGCACGATCCTCCACCACCCCGGTCCGCCCCCCACCCACCACCTAAGCCACTCTCGCTCTCTCTCGTGCTGCGAAGCGCGGGCCCCCTGATTGATGCTCCAAACCGCGTGCATTATTAATCGCCCGCGCCGAGGTGGGGAGTGGGGGCACGGCTCACGCAACCTCGCGCCCACTTCGCAGGGAGCCGAGCGAGACTCCCCGTCGATGACAACGAGAAACGAGATCATCCGCACAGAGCCACTAGTTCCGCCCCCCCCCCATCCGTCCCCCAATCCGACAATGCCTCGTCTGGTTTGATCTTTTAGCGATTGGAGCAAACCGTGGAGCCCAGAGGAATCCCCAAGCAGAATGTGGGGAGAATATAAACTCCACACTTTAACTCACAAAGACAACGGTCGTTTTTGGGAAGGTGCGGTTCGCGAGCACTTTTAAAAGACGCGCCGCATGAGGTGCCAAATTAAGTGCGAGTCGACCTAGGGGAGGCCCAGGACCGATTCACCGATTTTGGCCGTGAACGGGAATCGAACTGAAGTCGCTGGGTTCGTAGCGCAGCGCGCTAACCACTGCGCCACCGCTCCCCCCCAACCCCCCCCCCCCCCGACACACACCATGCACAACAGGGGGATTCACAGACACAGGCGTGACCACTGCGCCACCCTACAGCAACAAATATAACTTTCATTTGCTTACCCTTGTCGCAATCCACTATTGGATTAAGGTCTTCCCCCCCAATGCTGTATCGTTCGTAGAGGTTGTTTGAGCATACTTCCCCATGCTGGTCAATGCTGGTTGGTGAATGAGGTGGAGGGGGGGGTGAACCCAGGAACGGTCCCCGCACATCACGCGCCACTCACGTTAGCCGCGCCTGGGAGTGGAACTCGGGTCGCCGATTTCACGGCGCAATCCGCTAACCGCTACGCCACTCCACCACTGCCTGACAACATCAACAATAATGGAACGCGTGCTTCCGTGCTAAGCGAGTGCTGGGTGACGCTCATCTTCATTAACAGCACCGAGTTCGTGGTGTAAATGCCACATTCCTATGGCGAGGTTCGCCTAACCATAGCACAATTGATGGTTGACTTACAACGAAGTGGAACGCACATTGTGGTCACAATTGCGTTCCCGGTAGACAACGCAGTAACATTTATTTTTTATTTTTAAACGTATGTTAAATATCTACATCGTCAAGAGAGTCGGACGTGGGTTTGTCGAGAATTATTTCGCTAAACGGCACTCCCAGGATTCGTAGAATGTAGAAAATGAATTTGTAGCCGGCTTGATACATCACGGCGCCGTGAGAGATTGTGTCAGAGCGACCTTCATCCAGCAATTGATTTCTTGTGGCTCAAGGATTACGAGGACGATGATTATGCGATGATAATGATGATGATGATCATGACAGCGATTATGACAATTATTACGATGACAATGTGGCGATGATGACAGTTATGCCAATGATGACGATGATGCAGTGGTAATGATTATAATTAAGACGATGATGATGATGTAGTGGTGATGATATTTATGACAGTGAGCATGATGCAGCGGTGATAGTGACACTGACTATAATCAATTATAATGATGACTATGCCGACGATTCGGTGATGAAATGTAATTCCTGCCTCCAGAAAAAAAAGCCTTACCGAATCTCAAGACTCCTTTTGAGGAGGGAGCCGGAGCTCGAGAGGGGCTGTCTCGAGCTCCCCCCTAGTGGATGCCCTTCTGCCTGCAGGGGCGTGAGTGCGCAAATGCAGGGCTGCGCCTGTACCTCTTACCTGCATTGGGACTTTTGCCAATTTCAATTTTGAAGGAGCGTATTCCCCAATTTGCAATCAATTCAGAGAGAGAGAGAGGAGTAGAGGCTTCAATCCAACCTCTGCCCTACTTCATCACCGCCCTCACCAGAGACCCCCCCACCCCCCGTCTCATTCACATGAGCAAGGGGCGCATTTCATGACTCATCAAGTGGTGAGAACGCACCGGATGATGATGAAGATGGTGATGATGATGAGGATGTGGAGGATCAGTTTAACACGTAGGAGGCTTTCGCGACCAACATCATCCATAATAGAGGTTTTGTTAGGTTAGATCGAGTAAATATATAAATGTGTCGTTAAAACCCGCCACCACCCGACACAGCCACCTACAGTAGTAAGGGTTGTCACGCTTGTAAATGTTGTGGCTTGGCTCTCCAATACACCGGCGTGCTGTACTAGTGACGAATTGGCCACGTTCTGTTTACGTGACAACCCTTACTAGTTGGCTGTGTCGGGTGGTGGCGGGTTTTAACGACACATTTATATATTTACGCAATCTAACCCAACAAAACCTCTATTTTGGAGGATGTGGAGGATGTCGAGGATGTCGAGGATTACAATGACGCGTTGTTGACATTCAAAGTAATTTATTCCTCCGGAAAAAAGGTTTTTTTGGGGTCTCGAGACTCATTTTCAGGAGGGAATTTGGCAGTCTCATTTGGGGGTGGATTTGACGACTCCCACCCGAACCGTGCCCCCACGAGTGACTGCTTGGATCCCGCAGCCACAACAACAAACACCTTTACCACCACCACCACAGTTTGTGTGTAGCAGGGGTGACCAAACTTCCTGATCCTCATCAACATCATCCTATTCACCAATCATCCACCTATTCATTGACCATCATTATCCATCCCTTCACGAGTCATCGTCCACCCTTTTCACCAATTTTCACATCGACCTATTCACTTATAATCATCCTATAACTGTTCACTGATCATCTTCCTATTCTCCGATCATTATAATCACCCAACTAGTAATGTATCATCACCTATTCACGGGTCATTGTCCATCTGCTCGCTTACCGTCATATCTACCTATTCATTCAGCATAATTATCATCGAACGATTCGTCGATAATTAATATCTACATATTCCCACAATCATTCCTCACCGATTCACTGCTAATTGTCATCCCATAATCCATCTAATCGCTTATAATGATCATCATCATCATCTAACTATTCACCAATCATATACCTATTCACGAATCATCACCATCATTCACTAATCCACGGCGCTGAGCCAGTGGTAGAAACTCCGCGTTCCCATGGCAGGAACCAATGTACCCCATTGGACGACTCCATAGCGGTACTCAATTTGGCGACCCCCATAGGAGCGTGATGTGAACTTGTGTTCCTCATCTAGTTAGTGGAAGCACCTACAGCCGGCTGCATAAACCACGTGCAATGATTGTGATGTCGGTAACGTGGTGGTTACGATGATGTGGTGGTGATAGTGACGATGATGATGACGACGATGATGACCATGACGATGATGACCAGGACGATGATGACCATGACGATGATGACAATGACGATGATGACAGTGACGATGATGACAATGACGATGATGACAATGACGATGATGACAATGACGATGATGTGGTGGTGATAGTAACGACGATGATGACAATGATGATGGTGTGATGATGATGACAATGATAATATGGTGGTGATAGTGACGACGCAGTGGTTATGCCTGTGATGATGACGATAATGATTAGGGTGGCGGTGCTGGTGATGCTGTGGATGACGCCGATCGCCACGGGTCACGTGGCGTGCCTTCTTCAGAGAAGGCGGGAGGGGGGCAGATGGGCACTTTGATGACACTGAACGCCACTCAAAGTCGCACTTCCCAGCGCGGAGACACATGAAGCGACGTGACGCGACTTCCAACTCGTCAAGTCGCCACGAGGAGGTGCAGCCGACCACGGGCAACATCCGATGGCCGCGAGCACGCCCACCCCCCTCCCCCCCCTCCCGGGCGAGAATAATAACGGAGCGGCAGCCAGAGGGATGGAACCCGTCCGAGAGGAGGTACGCAGAGCAGACCGCGAGCGCCAAGATGCGCTTGCGCGTGCGGTCGATTAATCGCATCACAAACATCCCTCCCACATCCCTCTCCTCTCTCTCCCACACATCCCTCTCCCACACATCCCTCTCCCACACATCCCTCTCCCACACATCCCTCTCCCACACATCCCTCTCCCACACATCCCTCTCCCACACATCCCTCTCCCACACATCCCTCTCCCACACATCCCTCTCCCACACATCCCTCTCCCACACATCCCTCTCCCACACATCCCTCTCCCACACATCCCTCTCCCACACATCCCTCTCCCACACATCCCTCTCCCACACATCCCTCTCCCACACATCCCTCTCCCACACATCCCTCTCCCACACATCCCTCTCCCACACATCCCTCTCCCACACATCCCTCTCCCACACATCCCTCTCCCACACATCCCTCTCCCACACATCCCTCTCCCACACATCCCTCTCCTCCCTCTCCCACATCCCTCTCCTCTCTCTCCCAAATATCCCTCTCCCACACATCCCTCTCCTCCCTCACCCACACATCCCTCTCCTCCCTCTCCCACACATCCCTCTCCCAAACATCCCTCTCCTCCCTCACCCACACATCCCTCTCCCACACATCCCTCTTCTCCCTCTCCAAAACATCCCTCTCCCACACATCCCTCTCCTCCCTCTCCCACACATCCCTCTCCTCCCTCTCCCACACATCCCTCTCCTCCCTCTCCCACACATCCCTCTCCCAAACATCCCTCTCCTCCCTCACCCACACATCCCTCTCCCACACATCCCTCTTCTCCCTCTCCAAAACATCCCTCTCCCACACATCCCTCTCCTCCCTCTCCCACACATCCCTCTCCTCCCTCTCCCACACATCCCTCTCCTCCTTCACCCACACATCCCTCTCCCACACATCCCTCTCCTCCCTCTCCCACACATCCCTCTCCCACACATCCCTCTCCTCCCTCTCCTCCCTCTCCCACACATCCCTCTCCCACACATCCCTCTCCTCCCTCTCCCACACATCCCTCTCCCACACATCCCTCTCCTCCCTCTCCCACACATCCCTCTCCAAACATCCCTCTCCCACACATCCCTCTCCTCCCTCTCCCACACATCCCTCTCCTCCCACACATCCCTCTCCTCCCTCTCCCACACATCCCTCTCCTCCCTCTCCCAAACATCCCTCTCCCAAACATCCCTCTCCCAAACATCCCTCTCCCAAACGTAGAGCCGTTAAGAGACTGTTTGGGGGCAAGTGCTACTAGCGAACACCTATTAATGCCGACCATACTGGACAGCTGTTTGAACAAAAAAAAGAGCGTCATGGCTCATCGGATTCATATGAGTCTAAATAAAAATTCTGATTTTTAAAAGGCGCGCTATGGGGCTGGGTAGCGGCCAGCACCACGTACCCGGCCACCTTTGGTGCCGATGTGCCCCAGGGCTGATATTTAATAAACCACCTCGCCAGGTACTCGCTTCAAAGACCGAGTCGACCTCTGGAGAGGACCCGGGCCCCGTTCAAATATTCGCCACTCTTATTAATTGGCCGTGCGCGGGATTTGAACTCGGGTCGCCGGTGTTGTATTGCAGTGCGCTCGCCCGCTATGCTGCCGCTCCCCGTTACATGGCAAGGAGCCGTGACAGATGGCGGCGGCTTGAGGTCTTCATCCAGCAGTGGCTGCTGCTGCTGATGATGGTGGTGATTATTAAGCGCGCAGCCTCGCGTTGTAGCGACCCATGTACGCAGGGGAACCACGTCCATAGCGACCAACGAGTCAAAACCCTGACGTGCAACTCAGCGGTTCCATAGCCAACTCGTCGCTGGCGTCTGATGCAACGCATGGCAATGACGACCACGATCATCCAAAAGCACCGAGCCTGGTACAAGAGCTGTGGTGGCGTCACCGCCACTTAGTGGCGATCTGAGGCTGTTTGTGTGAAGTCGTAGTAACGCAGACGATGGGAGTGGCCGAGCGGTTTGCTACAAACCAGGCGACATGGGTTCGATTCCCTTCCACGGCGAACTTCTATAGCGATAGAAGCGAACCTAAAAACGTAGTACTGGGGGACACAAGGGCGGCCGGGCCTGGTACTAGTCACCCCCAGCCCCGTCCCCCACTCCTCGTGCGCAGTTCCCGACTTATCCGGCGTTCGCTAACGACACTTTTCCCCCGGCAGTCTATGAGGCTGAAACATGACTAAGTTTTATCGCCCTCTCTGGCAACAAAATTAAGAGTTGTGCTAGGATGTTCAAACGCCAATCAGATTTCGCCTTTAGCAAGGAATCATGTGCCTGCAATTAACCGCACACGATGCTTGCGGTGAACATTCAAACACACATGCTCTGATAATATCGTATATGCATCGTCTTTGAAACTGATTGGCCTCGACTAGATACTGTCGAAAAGGTCCTAGTCTATATGGCTATGTGGGAGAATAATAATTTGTGTATATGTACTGTGGGGAGCAGCATTGTAGTGCTCAGCGCACTGCGCTACGAACCCCCTCTCGCATCAGTTCACATCTGCACTGGGGAGACAAAGGCGGCCGGGGAGTGGTGTGTTGGCCAACCCAAACGCCGTCTGTGCTCGCTACCAGCACGTATCCCCAACAGTCCGTTAAGGCTATAATAGGAGTGGTGATCTTTGTTGATGCGTGCGTATGTACGAGGATGGGTGTTCGTGTGGATGCGTGTTCGGAGACAGATTCGCGTCGGAATAAATCGAACAAAGCACGCGCGGCTTCGTCAAGAATTAGACAAAGACCCCCCCAAATACAACCTTTTCACAGACTGTTATGGAAAGTGATGTTCGGGAGCACCTTTGAAGGCCGGCACGGCGCACGAGGGGGTGGGTGGCCAACACATCGCCCGGCCACCTTTGTTTCCCCGGTGGTGATGTTTACGCATCACACCAGGTACGCATTTGAGGCCGAGTCGACCTAGGGGAGGCCCGGGATCGCATCAGATAATCGTCACTGGTGTTGGTGGCCGTGAGCGACAATGAAACGCGGGTCGCCGGGTTCGTAGCGTAGCGCGCTAACCGCTACACCACCGCTACACTACCGCTACACTACCGCTACACCACCGCTACACTACCGCTCCCCGCTGCACAACGCCTCCGTACACACCAGCTGGGCTGCCCGGCATGTCACCAATCTAAGCACTTTTTTTCTGGATCTCTCTCTCACAGTGGGGGTGGGGGTTGCCCTTACATCAATCACTCCTCGAGGCGGACGTGGGAGGGAGGGGAGCTGGGGGGGGGGACCTCCACAATTCCAACAACTCCCCACGAGAGGTCCCAGGTCCCAGATTCCCAGACCCTAGAATTGGCCATGCGCCAGTGTAACAGGAGTCGTGGAGGAGGCATCGTGGGGATGACTTCGCCAACTCGAGAGTGGACCGGGGCCACTGGATGGAAGCCGGAGGGGAGAATGGAGAGGAGTCGCGGTGGGAGCAGGGAGTCAGAATGAGAGAGCCACGGGGGGGGGGGGGAGGGGCAGAGTAGGTGTAGGCCGAGCCAAATGATAACCGGCCTGGTCCGGGTCAGATTTGCTGCAAAAATCAAACGGAGTACCCAAGGAGTCGAGAAAACCGGCGTGGATGAGGCAGCGTCGACGCCGTGGGGTGCCGGGCATGGGTGGGGGGGGGGCAGAATGAAAGGAAAATGGTAATTGAAGGGGAGCAGGTAGGGGCATCAAAGCAGCCTGAGAGGGAGCCGGATTTCAGCAAGGTGATAGAGAGAGAAAGAGCATCACAGAGCGAGTCGGTGGGTGCAGCGATGGGGGCAGTGGGAGCAGGGTAAGAGTTGGATGAGAGCTCAAATGTGAAGCAGAGGAGTCGATTAGGGGAGGGAAGGGGATAGCTCGGGTTTGGGGGGTAGAGTGCAGAGTTGGGAGCCGGTGGGAGCAATATGTGATTCTAACGGGCGCGGGATTAAGTGGAGAGAAAGTTTGGATTCAAAGGAGGATGTCAGGGGGCGGGTTAAAGCAGATTGACAGCCAGGTGGGAGCCGCTGGGAGTAGGAAAAGGAATAGGTGCGAGAGCCGGGTGGGGGCAGGAAGGGAGTGAGGATGATAACTGGGGCACGCTGTCAGAGCGGGGATGAAACGAGCATCTGCGGAGTCCGGAGATAATGTGGGTGTGACGGCCGTGGGTGAAGACACGGTCGTGGGGGAGCCGGTGGGAGCCTGTAGGGTGTGGATATGAGCCAGGTGGGAGCTGGTGGGAGCCGTGAGGAATGGGAATGAGTCAAGTGGAAGCAGGTGGAAGTAGAGATGGGCGGGTGGAAAACCAGGTGGGAGTCGTGAGAGTAGGGATGAGCCAAGTGAGAGTAGGGGTGAGCCACGTGGGAGTAGGGGTGAGCCACGTGGGAGTAGGGGTGAGCCACGTGGGAGTAGGGGTCAGCCAGGTGGGAGTAGGGGTGGGCCAGGCGGGAGCCGCCGCGTACCTCGCTGGAGGAGTCGCGCAGCGTGCACGAAGCCGGACCCGAGTGCCTCCCTCTCCGCTTCCAGCTGCGGAAGCTGCGCCATGGACGGGCGGAGGGGAAGGCGGGCAACTCCCGCTCACGACCAGATATAAAAACTAAAACAACAACAACAACAACAACGGGAATTACTAAAAAAAACACAACGATAATACCATCAACGCTCGCTACGAGACGAATCGTTGTGCCGACGGAGGCGCCGAGAAGCGAGAGACCGTCTCACCCCAGCGGACGCGTCGCGTTGATGGCAGTGGTGGTGGTGATGGTGGTGGCGGTGATGTTGGTTGGTGATGTTGATGGTGATGATATCGCTGCAGACCCCGAGCGCAATCCGAGGCACGCGTCCTCTCTCCTCGTCGCTCTCTCTCTCTCCTTGCCTCTCTCTCTCTCCCTGCCTCCCTCTCTCTCTCCCTGCCTCCCTCTCTCTCTCCCTGCCTCCCTCTCTCTCTCCCTGCCTCTCTCTCTCTGTTCACGCGCCCTCCCCCACTCTCTCTTTCTTCTCTCCCCCACCCCAACACCTCGCGCTCTCCCTCCCCCCAGCAATTCCCCCCCTCCCCCCAGCAATTCCCCCCCTCCCCCCCGTCTTCCACCCTCTCTCCCTCTTCCTCTGCACAGCTCATCGATGATGGAGAGCCCATGTCGCGCTGATTGCGGTAAAAGTGATCATTTCACAGCCGAAACGTCGTGAGAATATTATTGTGTTATTTTATTTTATCAATTTATTATTTCTGCTGGATGAAAGGACTCCCTCAACGTTGTTGTCGAGTTCTGGTGGGGGAGCCGGGCGCGGGGGGCGTGGGTGCTGGGTGGTTGAGGGTTTGTTTGACCATACTTCACCACACTGGAGGTCAGTGCAGGTGGGTGCCATTCCGGATGTCACTCGCCGTGCCCGGGAGTCGAGCTCAAGTCTCCGGCTTCACGGCGCGGTTTGGGGAATCACTCCAAGACGGAGACAGAGATCCACCGCGTAGCCTGTAACATGACTGTAACATGGCTGTAACATGACTATTGGGGCAAGTGCTGCTAGCGAGTTGCGCCTAAGAAGGTCGGCACGGCACACGAGCGGGTGGGTGGACAGCACCACGTCCAGTCGCCTTTGCCTCCCTAGTGGCGGACCAGGTACTCAATTTGAGGCTGAGTCGACCTAGGGGAGGCCCGGGACCGCATCAGATAATCGTCACTGGTGTTGGTGGCCGTGAGCGAGAATGGACCCCGGGTTGCCGGGTTCGTAGCGCAGCGCTGACCGCTACACCACCGCTCCCCGCTGCACTATCCTCCGTACACACACCACACCAGCTGGGCTGCCCGGCATGTCACCATCTCCACCACCAGCAGCGCTGCTTTTAAATTCGAATATAAATCATTCGTAAAATCGATCGGACATCTTATTTATGAAGGAAAAAATAAAATAGCAATCTCGACCCTTAAAATAAACACACACACACACATTCCACTTAAGACCAGAGAAAAACACATTTAGCCGCCTGTTATTGCTAAGATTCCAATGCACCGTCTTTACTGAGTATTCAAAGTGCCATGTCTGCATATCAACAGGATGAGACAGTGTGACTTTATATGTCCAGGAGAGCCACGCTGAGTCGTAGGACTATTTTTTTCACGATGGGCCTGATACATTTGGTATTTGTTTTAACAATGTTTTGCAGCCAATTGTATGCTGAACTTCTTTCGCACCGTACGTAGCCAACAGTACTAATCAGAGGTGCGGGAAATTAATAAGGAGGCATAAAATAAAATAAATGACGACGTTTCGGGCGCAACACAAGCGTCCGTCATCAGGTGGGAAAGCATGGTCTGCTGCTGAGGCAGTCTGCGTCGTGATTGATTTTATTTTATTTTCTACCTACGTGACTTTACCAAAAGAACCAAAGAGTATGGATTCCTGCAGTCACGAAACTTCAAATCAAGTTTCATAAAGAGGGTTTATTATACAACATGGGGAGGAAACCGGAGCACCCAGAGTAAACGCACGCCTTGTGCGAGGGGACAACACTCTATCCCTGCACAATAGATCAGTGGGCACTACCTGGTAATATACAACGTTTAAATTTCGATTTAAAGCTTTCGTGACTGCAATGATTCATCTTCTTTGGTTCTTTCGGTAAAGTCACGTAGAATGAGAATAAAATAATAAATTGATAAAATAAAATAACACAATAATATTCTCACGACGTTTCGGCCGTAACACAAGCGGCCTTCGTCAGGTGAAGGGACGAGACTGTCTGGTAGGACAGCGCTGGAGTGAAAGAGCCACGTTCAGATCACGGCCTTTAAGCTGTGTGAGAGGAACAAAGCGCCTTAGAGTCGCGGCATCTCTTCAGAAAGGTGAGAGACTCGATTAGTTGAGCCTTCTTATCCCGAAGTCTGTTGAATGATCTTAAGGATGTGTGGAATCCCTCCCCAAAGAAGATACAACGTTTAGTTTAGTTGGTAACAGATGGCGATTCGTCCACTCGCTGTACTGCCTTCTCCTGGCGAACCAGGGTACGGCACCTCCTCCAAGCCCACCACTTTTATGCGGAGCAAACTATGACGCGTGGATGACATCGGAGTGCCCAATATCTCATCCGATCACGCAGTTATATCATCCATCGTGATCAACCTTCAAGTGTGCTGCCGTTGTGCGCGTACGATGGTTCGCGGCACACTGGACTTGCGATCCAGGGAACGCCGCCGTGCACTGCGATATCCATAATCCGGGCACGGCAGGTTGAACCACGTTTTGCAACGTGTCTTCGAGGCAGTTTGTTGCTGAGCGAACGGACATTTGAAGGTGACATTGTCTCTCGGCGTGCCTTGTCCTTTCTCAGAGACGTCGGTGTGATCGTAGACGACCCTTCCAGCTGTGTCTCTCTCCGCGATGCTTAACTCATAAAACTGTGCATCACACACTCCCGGACACACGCAGTTGTTCAAATTGCCTCTGTTCAGGGTTAATTCGCCGTCTTCTGGCGACTTCTCGGGGTACCTCTAATTTTCCCCGTCGAAACATTTACGTTCAGCCTCTGTCTCTAATTATTCTCATGAATGTTCTTGTTGTGCGCCCTGCTGCTCTCCTTTATGCATTTACAGTGAGGGAAAAAAAGTATTTGATCCCCTGCTGATTTTGTACGTTTGCCCACTGACAAAGAAATGATCAGTCTATAATTTTAATGGTAGGTGTATTTGAACAGTGAGAGACAGAATAACAACAACAAAATCCAGAAAAACGCGTGTCAAAAATATTTATGAATTGATTTGCATTTTAATGAGGGAAATAAGTATTTGACCCCTAGGCAAAACATAACTTAGTACTTGGTGGCAAAACCCATGTTGGCAATCACAGAGGTCAGACGTTTCTTGTAGTTGGCCACCAGGTTTGCATACATCTCAGGAGGGATTTTGTCCCACTCCTCGTTGCAGATCTTCTCCAAGTCATTAAGGTTTCGAGGCTGACGTTTGGCAACTCGAACCTTCAGCTCCCTCCACCGATTTTTTTATGGGATTAAGATCAGGAGACTGGCTAGGCCACTCCAGGGCCTTAATGTGCTTCTTCTTGAGCTACTCCTTTGTTGCCTTGGCCATGTGTTTTGGGTCATTATCATGCTGGAATACCCACCCACGACCCATTTTCAATGCCCTGGCTGAGGGAAGGAGGTTCTCACCCAAAATTTGACGGTACATGGCCCCGTCCATCGTCCCTTTGATGCGGTGAAGTTGTCCTGTCCCCTTAGCAGAAAAACACCCCCAAAGCATAATGTTTCCACCTCCATGTTTGACGGTGGGGATGGTGTTCTTGGGGTCATAGGCAGCATTCCTCCTCCTCCAAACACGGCGAGTGGGGTTGATGCCAAAGAGCTCCATTTTGGTCTCATCTGACCACAACACTTTCACCCAGTTGTCCTCTGAATCATTCAGATGTTCATTGGCAAACTTCAGACGGGCATGTATATGTGATTTCTTGAGCAGGGGGACCTTGCGGGCGCTGCAGGATTGCAGTCTTTCACGGCGTAGTGTGTTACCAATTGCTTTCTTGGTGACTATGGTCCCAGCTGCCTTGAGATCATTGACAAGATCCTCCCGTGTAGTTCTGGGCTGATTCCTCACCGTTATCATGATCATTGCAACTCCACGAAGTGAGATCTTGCATGGAGCCCCAGGCCGAGGGAGATTGACAGTTCTTTTGTGTTTCTTCCATTTGCGAATAATCGCACCAGCTGTTGTCACCTTCTCACCAAGCTGCTTGGCAATGGTCTTGTAGCCCATTCCAGCCTTGTATAGGTCTACAATATTGTCCCTGACATCCTTGAAGAGCCCTTTGGTCTTGGCCATGGTGGAGAGTTTGGGATCTTATTGATTGATTGCTTCTGTGGACAGGTGTCTTTTATACAAGTAACAAGCTGAGATTAGGAGCACTCCCTTTAAGAGTGTGCTCCTAATCTCAGCTCGTTACCTGTATAAAAGACACCTGGGAGCCAGAAATCCTTCTGATTGAGAGGGGGTCAAATACTTATTTCCCTCATTAAAATGCAAATCAAATTATAACAGTTTTTGACATGTGTTTTTCTGGATGTTCTTGTTGTTATTCTGTCTCTCACTGTTCAAATAAACCTACCATTAAAATTATAGACTGATCATTTCTTTGTCAGTGGGCAAACGTACAAAATCAGCAGGGGATCAAATACTTTTTCCCTCATTGTATGTCGCTCACCTTGCGTTTGCCAGTGATATGTTTAACATCCTTTAAAATCCACACTTGTGTGATTCTGCACAACGATGCTAATAATTAGTCTGCGTTATGAATTTACACAATAGATTGTAATGATGTTGTTGATGCGATGTAGCGGTGATGAATTCCGGGGAATTAATTAATAGTCTTGAAACAACACGTGCCCCACAATCTCGTAACAACAACCACCACCACCAGAACCACGATCATCATCATGATGACCCGCCCATACTGGCCATGTGTGAAAAATAGCTTCATAGCTCATCGGATTCCTCCAGTCTAATAAAGATTCTGATTCATCAAAGCCTGACGACACAATCCGCTGTTCCCACTTGGTCACTGGACCAAAGCTTCACAGGCACGTGGCTCTGCTAATTTCTGATCGCCACTTTATTTCACATTGCAATTTGCTTCGCAATTGATAACGCGTATTACGTTGAGAGGCGCCTTGTTTTTTTTTCATTCTACTGCTGGATGAAGACACAACTGTAAAAAAAAGACTTCACAGGATGTATAGAGTATTTATTTGAGTTTGTACATTATGTCCACACAGTGGTGCACTACCAGAAATAACAACATCCCAAAACATATATTTCGTCAACAATACGACGTGGTCTCGAAAGAAAACATACATCTAACAGTCGACGTTTCGGGCAATGACCCTTCTTCATAGCATATGCATATATAAGAAGGGCCATTACCCGAATCGTCGCCCAATATCTACATACACACTTAGGACCGGGCTCAATGTGATACATTTAGCAGGTGTAGAAGGCCAGATTGGAGTGCTGTGGAAAACTCAAGCACAAATCGTGGCAGGTAACTATTAACGTTAGTTAATTGAATGATTTATTAATTGATCACTGTATCGTTTGTCAATCGACTGCTGACCATTATTCTCTACGGCTGGGCAGTGCGGATTATTGAAGGGGTGCGTGGGAAACGGAGCGTGGTGGGGGAGGGGGGGGCAAGGCTGGTTCAGATATCACTCGCCACTGACGATAGCCATGTGGATTATGTGAGTGGTGGTGCAGCGGTTAACGCGCCGCCTTTGTGAACACGGTCACCCGAGCTTCACAACACTGCGTGTGATCCACCAACCCTAGCCGCCAAGTTCGAATCCGGGGGTCTCGGGGCCGGCCTGTGATGAAACCTGGGCTCTGGGGTGTAGCGAGATGACGAGGATGACGATCATGATGATTGATGACGACGACGACGATGATGATGATGATGATGGAGGTCCCGGGGTAAATGCACCGAAGGGGAACGATTTCATCTCCGCACGCACGCAACCCGCGACCCCCGGGGCGATGCGGTAACCATGGCGAGGATCCCCACTGCGATTCGCGAGCCCCGGAGGGGGCTGAGGCTGGAGGTGGGGGCTCGAGAGCGGTGGCGCGCTCCGACGTTCGCCCCCGCTGCGTCAGAACAACCCCCAAGCACGGGGGGTAGAGGCAGGGGAAGTGGGGCGGGGGGTTCGGTCGTGGCCCGGGCCCCCCACGCAGGCTGCCCCGTGGGTGGCTGCCCGACCCCCGAGCAGGAGGGGCAGGAGGGAGGGGCAGCTGCTGATACCGATTAGCGGGGTTGGCTACGCACGGTGCGAAAGAAGTTCAACATACAGCGAGGGAAAAAAAGTATTTGATCCCCTGCTGATTTTGTACGTTTGCCCACTGACAAAGAAATTATCAGTCTATAATTTTAATGGTAGGTTTATTTGAACAGTGAGAGACAGAATAACAACAATAAAAATCCAGAAAAATGCATGTCAAAAATGTTATTAATTGATTTGCATTTTAATGAGGGAAATAAGTATTTGACCCCTCTGCAAAACATGACTTGGTACGTGGTGGCAAAACCCTTGTTGGCAATCACAGAGGTCAGACGTTTCTTGTAGTTGGCCACCAGGTTTGCACACATCTCAGGAGGGATTTTGTCCAACTCCTCTTGCAGATCTTCTCCAAGTCATTAAGGTTTCGAGTCTGACGTTTGGCAACTCGAACCTTCAGCTCCCTCCACAGATTTTCTATGGGATTAAGGTCTGGAGACTGGCTAGGCCACTCCAGGACCTTAATGTGCTTCTTCTTGAGCCACTCCTTTGTTGCCTTGGCCGTGTGTTTTGGGTCATTGTCATGTTGGAATACCCATCCACGACCCATTTTCAATGCCCTGGCTGAGGGAAGGAGGTTCTCACCCAGATTTGAAGGTACATGGCCCCGTCCATCGTCCCTTTGATGCGGTGAAGTTGTCCTGTCCCCTTAGCAGAAAAACACCCCCAAAGCATGTTTTCACCTGCATGTTTGACGGTGGGGATGGTGTTCTTGGGGTCATAGGCTGCATTCCTTCTCCTCCAAACACGGCGAGTTGAGTTGATGCCAAAGAGCTCCATTTTGGTCTCTGAACACAACACTTTCACCCAGTTGTCCTCTGAATCATTCAGATGTTCATTGGCAAACTTCAGACTGGCATGTATATGTGCTTTCTTGAGCAGGGGGACCTTGCGGGCGCTGCAGGATTTCAGTCCTTCACGGCGTAGTGTGTTACCAATTGTCTTCTTGGTGACTATGGTTCCAGCTTCCTTGAGATCATTGACAAGATCCTCCCGTGTAGTTCTGGGCTGATTCCTCACCGTTCTCATGATCATTGCAACTCCACGAGGTGAGATCTTGCATGGAGCCCCAGGCCGAGGGAGATTGACAGTTCTTTTGTGTTTCTTCCATTTGCGAATAATTGCACCAACTGTTGTCACCTTCTCACCAAGCTGCTTGGCAATGGTCTTGTAGCCCATTCCAGCATTGTGTAGGTCTACAATCTTGTCCCTGACATCCTTGGAGAGCTTTTTTGTCTTGACCATGGTGGAGAGTTTGGAATCTGATTGATTGCTTCTGTGGACAGGTGTCTTTTATACAGGTAACAAGCTGAGATTAGGAGCACTCCCTTAAGAGTGTGCTCCTAATCTCAGCTCGTTACCCGTATAAAAGACACCTGGGAGCCAGAAATCTTTCTGATTGAGAGGGGGTCAAATACTTATTTCCCTCATTAAAATGCAAATCAATTTATAACAGTTTTTGACATGCGTTTTTCAGGATTCTTTTTGTTGTTATTCTGTCTCTCACTGTCCAAATAAACCTACCATTACAATTATAGACTGATCATTTCTTTGTCAGTGGGCAAACGTACAAAATCAGCAGGGGATCAAATACTTTTTTTTCTCACTGTACATACTGCGGGGGATGAGGCTGATACTGCCGATGATGATGATACTAATATGGTGGTAATTATTTGACTCAGGTGATGATGAATGTCAATTATGATGATGATGAAGCTACTGCTGATACTGCAATGGAGGATGACTTTGCTGCTGATGAATGATGATGGGTTATAAATAATGATTATGATGCTGCAGTATAGATGACGCTGACGATTCCGCTTGATGATCATCATCATCATGACGATGGATTGGATGACGATGCAGGCAATTAAATGGACGACGCCGTTGGTGATGCCAATAGCGGATGGTTTGTGTTATGAAGAAGAACCAATAATCCGAAACTTAACCGATTTTCTACACGTCTCATTTTAATACCAGTGTGTTGAGTTTTGTTCTGGTTATCCTCTTGACTCGAGTGATAATTCTTGACTGAAAGCTTTCGTGACTGCAGGCATTCATATTATTTGGATCTTTCGTCCCTCTTCCTGATGACGAACGCTTGTGTTGCGATCGAAACGTCGTAGTCTTTATGTATTGTTTTTTTTTATTTTCTTTGAACCGATCTACGTGACTTTACCGAAATACCCAAAGAATTCGAGTGACGATGATGATGATGAACGAGGAATTATCATGAAGCTGTTGTGCTCAGGAAGCTGCTCTAATGATGATGCTGCTGATGATGATGTTGATGAACATGATGAGTTATGAATGCTCATGAAGCTGCTGTGCTAATGATGATGCTGCTGATGATGATGTTGATGACCATGATGAGTTATGAATGCTCATGAAGCTGCTCTAATGATGATGCTGCTGCTGATGATGATGTTGATGACCATGATGAGTTATGAATGCTCATGAAGCTGCTCTAATGATGATGCTGCTGATGATGATGTTGATGAACATGATGAGTTATGAATGCTCATGAAGCTGCTGTGCTAATGATGATGCTGCTGATGATGATGTTGATGACCATGATGAGTTATGAATGCTCATGAAGCTGCTCTAATGATGATGCTGCTGATGATGATGTTGATGAACATGATGAGTTATGAATGCTCATGAAGCTGCTGTGCTAATGATGATGCTGCTGATGATGATGTTGATGACCATGATGAGTTATGAATGCTCATGAAGCTGCTCTAATGATGCTGCTGCTGCTGCCGATGCCGACTCGGACCCGGGAGCCGCCTGGAGGAGCCGCAGGCCGTGTAGGAGCCGGGTAATTAGTGAGCTTGGCCTAAGCGCTACTGACAGCGCCCCCGTGTAAATGAAGATAAATTAGCCGCGGTCACACGAGGGGTCTCCACGCCTCACACACATCACTGACACACACACACACAACACTCTCACACACACAACACTCTCACACACACCACTCTCACATACCACACACACCCACTCTCACACACACACCACTCTCACACACCACACACACACCACTCTCACACACACACCACTCTACACACACACACACCACTCACACACCACACACACACACCACACACACACACACACCACTCACACACCACACACACACACCACTCTCACACACACACACCACTCACACACCACAGACACACCACTCTCACACACACACACCACTCTCACACACACACAACACTCTCACACACCACACACACACCACTCACACACACACACCACTCTCATACACACACCACTCACACACACCACACACACACACCACTCACACACACACACACCACTCTCACACACAACACTCTCATACACACACCACTCACACACCACACACACACCACTCTCACACACACACCACTCACACACCACACACACACCACTCTCACACACACACCACTCTCACACACACACCACTCGCACACACCACACACACACTACTCATACACACACACACCACTCTCACACACACACACACCGCTCTCATACACACACACAACACCCTCACACACACACCACTCACACACACACCACTCTCACACACACCACTCTCACACACACCACTCTCACACACCACACACACACCACTCTCACACACACACACACACCACTCTCACACACACATACATCACTCTCACACACACATACACCACTCTCACACACACACCACTCTCACACACACAACACTCTCACACACACACCACTTACACACACATCACTCTCACACACACCACACACACCACTCACACACACACACCACTCTCACACACACACACCACTCTCACACACACATACACCACTCTCACACACACACCACTCTCACACACACCACACACACCACTCACACACACACACACCACTCTCACACACACACACCACTCTTACACACACATACACCACTCTCACACACACACCACTCTCACACACACACCACTCTCACACACACCACACTCTCACACACACCACACACACCACTCACACACACACCACTCACACACACACACACACCACTCTCACACACACCACTCTCACACACACACCACTCTCACACACACACACACCACTCTCACACACACACCACTCACACACACATCACTCTCTCACTCTCACCTGACTCTGCTGCTGATGAGGCACAGCAGGTCGAAACCGGTGGTTCAGAGTTTGCTTGCTTTAAAGCATCCATGCCTCTGGGTGATGCTGGCATCTGGGAGGCCAATTGCGCGATGCGCTTGAAGAAAAGTGTGCTTCGCATACACGTGGAGAAGACAGCCTTGGCAGGAGAGGTGGAGTTGGGTGGGGGGAGGTTGCCCCCCACTCCTCCAGCCACTCGATTATTTGTAACGAATGCAGGTGGCAATTCCATTAAACAAAATCAGTCTCGTTTGTTTCGTTTGTGTAATTAGAATGAGTGACGTAGTAGGAATGCATGACGGCGAACAATAGAGCGGTCGTGGCGTGGTTAGCGCGCTGCGCTACGGATCCGGCGACCCGGGATCGACCCTCGCTCACGACCCCCGCCCCCTTAGGTCGACTCAGCCTTAATTGACTACCTCGTGCGATGCATAAAACATCAGCACTGCGGGGAGACAGGCGACCGGGCGTGGTGCCGTGCCGGCCCTCGCAGACACTCGCTAATAACACTTGCCTCAAACGTCTGTTAAATTATATACGGGGGGGGGGGGTCTTTGTCTTTTGTGTGAATGGATGAAGATGACGATGATGATCAATGAGACGATGCGTGAATGTGCGATGGTGTTCGAGACTACGCGTGGATGGACGATGACGATGGTGATGATGATTTATACGAGACGATGTGTGAATGTGCGATGCCATCGTCCATCCACACGATGCACACGGAAACAAAAAACACCACAAAGGACTGGCGGACCCCCCCAAAACCCCAAGAGCGGTGGCTGCCAAACAAAACGAAACGATGCGTGGGACGTTATATATTTATTTATCTTCTCTTCCAACGCCCCCCCCCCCCCACACACAAACCCCCAATCTCAAGGCGACACGAAAAAAAACACACACACGAGCGGAATAATTAATTGGGCAAACCCCGTCCCGGGCAACGGCACCGACTCGACAAACCCCACCACGGTGGCGCAAACAACGCCGGCGGCACGTGGGCACATCCATCACGGGGCCCCCCAGCGCCGGGCCCCCACGTGTCACCTCCACGCGTGCCACGTGCGTCCCTTCATTACCTCGCTCATTGGGAAACGGCAGTGGGGCAAGGCAGCTGCCGTCATCTCAGCAGATTCCGCGCCTCGCCCCCCCCCCCCCACACAAAGTCCCTACCCCCCCACACACACAATCCCTACCCCCCCCACACACAATCCCAACCCCCCCCCCCCACACAATGCCTACCCCCCACACATAATCCCTACCCCCCCCCCCCACACAATCCCTACCCCCCACACACACACAATCCCTACCCCCCACACACACATAATCCCTACCACACACACACAATCCCTACCCCCCACACACAATCCCTTCCCCCCACACACACAATCCCTACCCCCCACACACAATCCCTACCCCCCCACACAATCCCTTCCCCCCACACACACAATCCCTACCCCCCACACACACACAATCCCTACCCCCCACACACAATCCCTACTCCCCCACACACAATCCCTACTCCCCACACACAATCCCTACCCCCACTCACACACAATCCCTACCCCCCACACACACAATCCCTACCCCCCACACACACAATCCCTACCCGCCCCCCCCCACACACACACAATCCCTACACACACACAATCCCTACCCCCCACACACAATCCCTACCCCCCACACACAATCCCTACCCCCCACACACAATCCCTACCCCCCACACACAATCCCTACCCCCCACACACAATCCCTACCCCCACTCACCCCAACACCGAGCCCATAATCCACCCCCCCCCCCCCACGACGCGAGCAAAGCCAACATTACACGCGGACCTCCAGCGTAGACCGTGACTGCTCCGACATAATCACAACGTTGAACGACCCGAGCTGCGAGTGCCATATCCCATCTCGAATATGCATGGGATTGTGGGTTTATTCGGGTGCTTAGATTTCCTCTATCCCCCCGCACCGCCCGCTCCAGCCGCCACACGCAGGACGCTCCTGAAAAGAAGTGTCGAGAAGAGTGTCGAGAGGACGTTCACCGAGGAGATGGAGCGACCGGCGGATCACCCTCCCCCCCCCCCGTTCGACACCTATAGGAAGACGGGCAATAGGTTCGTGCGCGGGTCGCTGAACGGAATGGATATGTTGCATCGCAGGATCGTGAGAGAGGTGGCGGCGGCTGTAGCGGCTTGGCGAGGGGTGCCTTCATCTAGCAGTGGGTCGATCATGACTCACGATGATTATTATTATTAGATGTGGATTATTGTCAGACATCGGCATGTTTTTTTTTTTAGCAAAAACTAGGAAGAGAATTTGCATTTCGACGATTTGTCGGCCGAACCTAATGATTTATTGATTGTAAAAACAAATAAAGTTTACTGTCCAGCCATCTCAGATGCGATCTCATGATCCCCCGTGTAAACCCGCGTGCAGGCTGGCGCGCGCTCGCGGAGAGGCAAGGGTTGGTGGATCACGTAGAGATGTGTGGCACTGCCCTAACCCCAGACTGGGCTGCAGGGCGGTGGCCAGGAGATGGCCGCGGTGCGGGGAAAGTCCATTCTTGAATTCTTCATCTGTGCGGCCCTGTGAGTCTTCACCTCTCCTCATTGGCGTGGGGTGGTGGGCTTAACCCCGGTTTCGTACCACTTCCTACCATCTTGAGACTCGGTGAGGCTTGACTGGGTAAACACAGACACCATAGTAGATAATATTTATACTTTAAAACGTCGAACGTGCGCCGTCTTCGCTCACTCTCGACGACTTTACCGAAAGAAGCAAAGAATATGAGCGCGAACGACTCAAGAGGCGCTGGAAGGAACCGCAGAGGCGAGCGTGGAGGCAGCCACACGATGCGCCCGCGCTACCAACATTGGCCCAAGCTCTGCGGTCCTCTACATATGAAGGCGTTGTCGGCCAATTTATGAGCGATTAGATGTGGGAAGAGAACCGGACCACGAATCACTCTGGACCACAAAACACTGTCTGCACCACACCGATGGAGCAGGTGGGGGTTCACATGTCTGCTGTTACCGCCGTCTCCTGGCGAGTCAGGGTACGGGCACCTCCTCGACACGCACCGACGGGAAGGGAGTTTCGCAACATTTGCGCGGTGATCCTCCAACCCTCGCCGCCTGCCACAGTGCTGGCTTACAGGCCAGGCACATGGCCACCACCAGCACCAGTATTATTTCATATCAGATGGCAACACGCGTGACCGCTCGACCGCCCAATGCACGCGCGCACATTTCTCTCGGCACAGTATAAACTTAAACTATATTTTTTTTATAAATTTCATTTTACTGGGTAGGGCCGACTGAGCTACGCATCTCTTTTTCAGAAGCGATCTGGCCACGAATGATAGCTCAACGAAGCGGCTCATCGTCACGTGGACGTTTATAGCAGCCAAATACTCCCAACGCGTAATGTTGATTCTAAATGTGGAGCGAAAAACCGGAAGACCTGGAGAAAAATTCACACGACCACGGGGAGAACATGGACACTCCAAATATACAGCAGGCGTCAGGGTCGGGATCAAACCCACGACCTCCTGTGTACCAGGCGAGGTAGTTAACATATCGCCACCCCGTAACAAATGAGCAAAACGGAGGAACCCTTAACGGACTGGCTTGAGAGCGCGTGTTAGCTGTGTTTAAGTCACCTAGCACCGCTATGAGTTTTTACTTTCCACTTCCTCGTGATATTATGCATGTCACCTCTGGGGACCGCGATTGAGACTCATTAGCAGAAACTCAGTTCTTGGCAAAAGGATGTTCGCATTGGGGGGTGGGGGGGGAGGCGAGGCGGAGGGTGTAAGTGGAGGGAGGGGTGGGCCGTCCATTTGGTAGAGGAGGGCGGTGCTTTAGTACGCATACTACAAAACTCATTTCCTGCAGAACCTTTAAAAGGGGGGCTGGGGATTTGTTTATGCTGAACACGGGCTCCTACTGTGCAAGATGTTGCCCATTGAGGCATGCGCATTAACCAGCCCGAGAGTGTTTGAACGGGGGAAAGATGGGGGGGGGTTACAATTAGGGAGCAGCACCACGGTGGCCAGGAGATGTTAACTACCTCGCCTAATATACAGGAGGTCATTGGCTCGATCCCAGCCCTGACCGATGCCTCTATATTTCGAGTTTGCGTGTCTCTATCTCTCATTATCATCATGGTGGCTAGGAGATGTTAACTACCCCGCCTGGCATACAGGAGGTCGTCGGTTCGATCCTGACCCTGACGCCTGCTGTATATTTGGAGTCTCCGTGTCTCTCTCATCACCATCATCACGATGGCTAGGAGATGTTAACTACCTCGCCTGGTATACAGGAGGTCGTCGGTTCGATCCTGACCCTGACGCCTGTTTTATATTTGGAGTCTCCGTGTCTCTCTCATCACCATCATCACGATGGCTAGGAGATGTTAACTACCTCGCCTGGTATACAGGAGGTCTTGGGGTCGATCCTGACCCTGACGCCTGCTGTGTATTTGGAGTCTGCGTGTCTCTCTCTCTCATCATCATCGTGTCTAGGAGATGTTAACTACCTCGCCTGGCATACAGGAGGTCGTGGGTTCGATCCCAACCCTGACGGACGCCTGTATATTTCGAGTTTGCGTGTCTCTCTCTCATCATCATCATGATGGATGTTTCTCCTCCGGGTCCTCCGGTTTTTCCCTCCACATTTCGATTCAACATCACGCGTTTAGAGTATTTGTCTGCTATAAATTCTGCACGTGTTAAATCGTTTTAATGCCACAAAATCCACAACTTTAAATGGGAAACCGACTCTTGCCGCATCAAGCCGCGTGCTTCTCGGGAGAGCAGCACCGCGGAGGGGCGGGCGGACTGCGTGCCCGACGAGAGCCGCATAGGCAGTCAGGCGCGCGACACGAACCGGAGGTTGTAATTAGGGGGCCATCCATTCAGTACGTACGCATGAAGGGGGCGGAGGAGGGGGGTTAACCCAAATGCGTACGCTTGCGTATGGGGGGGGTCTAATGACAATGTACGTACGCATAGGAAACGGAGGGGGGGGGGGTGAAGCCACGATAATAATTGGTCTACATTGGCCTTCAAATGAGCCACAGTTCAGTGTCTTCAGCTGTCAGACAACAAGTACTACCGGGAGAAGTAGGCCTGTTGGAGAGGTGTCACTCGCGTGCCACCGTAGCCCTGACTGCAGCTATCACGCAGCTCAGCAGTGAGTCTGACATAGTCTGGCAGCCCGCCCCCATGGATGATCGCAGATCCTTCAATCTGGCCTCACCGCAGATTGCCGCTGGCTCAAGATTCTAGCTGCCGCGGTGCTCTCTGTTCGTGCTGCTGCTGCTGCCCGGACTTCAGAACTAATAATACTCGACTGTACATCGGTCTATCGTTACAGCAGATGTTCAGTCGACGCACTTTATATAGCGGACACTAGAAACATTTTTTTAAAGGCACGCGACTTAATTATTTTATGCAGCCGGCGGTGGACTATCTGTTTGCTTTTACACGTTAATATTATTCATCCTTGATCGTTTCTGCGTGGATTAAATATCGGCCGTTCTATAGGATTCGGGGGGGGGGGAGGTGTGAAAAGTACGCGTGCGTAAATGGAGGGGGGGGTGGGTTAAGTTGACAGATTTTTGTGCACGTACTAAATGGATGGCCCCTTACGAGCTCAGTGGATGACTGCTGAGTGCAGCGGCACTGAAAGTGAAAGTCCACTCAGCCAAACATCCCCATCACCATCATCCTCACCATCATCGTCATCATCCAATTTCCTCTTATGACAGCCGCCAAGTCGTTAAACCCAGAAAGAGAGACAGAGAGAGAGAGAGACATGAATAATGAAAGTTAATCTCTGCCGGAACAGTTCGGAACGCTATTCCGGCAAAAACGTAGGCAACACACATCCACTCGTCTCGCCTTACTTTGTCCTAAACCTACTACCGAACTTTTTTATATTTTTTTACCAGGTAAGGCCCCACTGACCTACAGTGAGGGAAAAAAGCATTTGATCCCCTGCTGATTTTGTACGTTTGCCCACGGATAAATAAATGATCAGTCTATAATATTAATGGTAGGTTTATTTGAACAGTGAGAGACAGAATAACAACAACAAAAATCCGGAAAAACGCATGTCAAAAATATTATAAATTGATTTGCATTTTAATGAGAGAAATAAGTATTTGACCCCCTCTCAATCAGAAAGATTTCTGGCTCCCAGGTGTCTTTTATACAGGTAACGAGCTGAGATTAGGAGCACACTCTTAAAGGGAGTGCTCCTAATCTCAGCTTGTTACACGGGAGGATCTTGTCAATGATCTCAAGGCAGCTGGGACCATAGTCACCAAGAAAATAATTGGTAACACACTACGCCGTGAAGGACTGAAATCCTGCAGCACCCGCAAGGTCCCCTTGCTCAAGAAATCACACATACATGCCCTTCTGAAGTTTGCCAATGAACATCTGAATGATTCAGAGGACAACTGGGTGAAAGTGTTGTGGTCAGATGAGACCAAAATGGAACTCTTAGGCATCAACTGAACTCGCCGTGTTTGGAGGAAAAGGAATGCTGCCTATGACCCCAAGAACACCATCCCCACCGTCAAACATGGAGGTGGAAACATTATGCTTTGGGGGTGTTTTTCTGCTAAGGAGACAGGACAACTTCACCGCATCAAAGGAACGATGGACGGGGCCATGTACCGTCAAATCTTGGGTGAGAACCTCCTTCCCTCAACCAGGGCATTGAAAATGGGTCGTGGATGGGTATTCCAGCATGACAATGACCCAAAACACACGGCCAAGGCAACAAAGGAGTGGCTCAAGAAGAAGCACATTAAAGTCCTGGAGTGGCCTAGCCAGTCTCCAGACCTTAATCCCACAGAGAATCTGTGGAGGGAGCTGAAGGTTCGAGTTGCCAAACGTCAGCCTCGAAACCTTAATGACTTGGAGAAGATCTGCAGAGGAGTGGGACAAAATCCCTCCTGAGATGTGTGCAAACCTGGTGGCCAACTACAAGAAACGTCTGACCTCTGTGATTGCCAACAAAAGTTTTGCCACCAAGTACTAAATTTTGATCTAAAGCTTTCGTGACTGCAGTTTGGAGAAACCAAACGCCATGTCTCGGACCGCATTCGTGAACACAAATCAGACCTTAAACACGGTAGGACCAACACCTCGGCCGTGGCAGATCATTGTTATAATTCAGTAGGCTCACATGACATTGACTTCTCCAAGACAGAGGTTCTTTGTAAGCCATCTGGCTACCATGAGGCTATCCACATATACAAGCACAGAGACAATTTCAACTGAAAAGATGGATTCTGGCTTAGCAATCATTGGAAAAATTTGATAAACCATTTCAGGTCTTAATTGATTGTTCACGCTTACAGTGGCTTGCAGAAGCATGCATTAATTTTTCGTCTCCCCCCTCCTCTTTTCAGAACATAGATGGACTAGTCCTTCTAAATAAACTGCCAAATCGCTGCGCGCGGCGCTAACGTTTTTTTATAAATAAATAAATGCACCGTTTAAATATAAATAAATTAATGCAAACCGACACACCTGATGACGACCGTTTGTGTTATGGTCGAAACGTCGTGAGAATTTTTATTGTTTTATATATATTTTTATTATTTTATTGTTTCCCTTCAACGTCACTTTACCGAAAGAGCTAAGAATACCAAGTACTAAGTCATGTTTTGCAGAGGGGTCAAATACTTATTTACCTTATTAAAATGCAAATCAATTTATAACATTTTTGACATGCGTTTTTCTGGATTTTTTTTGTTGTTATTCTGTCTCTCACTGTTCAAATAAACCTACCATTAAAATTATAGACTGATAAATTATTTGTCAGTGGGCAAACGTACAAAATCAGCAGGGGATCAAATACTTTTTTTCACGAGCCCGGCAACCCGCGTTCGATTCCCGGGCAACGGCTCACGTGAGTGACTATCTCAAACCGGTGCTGGGCCTCGCCTAGGTCGACCCAGCCTCAACAAGTACCTGTCGCGGTTTGTAAACATGAGCACTGGGTGAGACGAAACGCGGCCTGGACGTGGTGTTGACCGCCCACTGAAACTCGTGCGACCTTTAATATGTAGGTTTCTCGCTTACGGCACTTGCCCCAAAAGTCCGCGTAGGCTACGCGGGCGATCTTTGTCTCGAGCGAGTGTGCGAGCGAATGCTCGCGCGGCCAAGCCCGGTCCAACAAATCCTGAGAGCCGCCGAAGCCGCACAGCACTCCGCGAAAGAAATTACCTCGTCCTCTGTTGTATTTTACTAACAAATAATGAAATCGCCTTCCAACCAGGTGCACGCCCGAACGAGCAAACACGAAACCATAATGAGTTCAGGGCTCCCCGGCGACGCGCGAAATAGGCCAAGCGTAAAGATCGACCAGCGAGAAGGAAAATGCTCCACGCGCACCCTACCACCACCGCTGCCGTGACTACCGCGTGTACTACTGATGAAGACGCACTTGCTTCGTCACAACAATCATCCGCGCCCCCCCCTCCCCGTCTCTTCCCTGCCTGACATCTCAACAGCAGCTGCCCTTATCTCAAATCGACGGGCGTGCTCGGACATGCATATAACGTAATATGGTGAACTTCGTATGTTGAAATATATGTTGAACTTGATATGTTGTATATATGGTGAACTTCGTATGTTGTATATATATGTTGAACTTGATATGTTGTATATATGGTGAACTTCGCATGTTGAATATATGTTGAACTTGATATGTTGTATATATGTTCAACTTCGTATGTTGAATATATGGTGAACTTGATATGTTGTATATATGTTGAACTTCGTATGTTGAATTTATGTGTTGCACTTGATATGTTGTATATATGGTGAACTTCGTATGTTGAATATATGGTGAACTTGATATGTTGTATATATGTTGAACTTCGTATGTTGAATATATGTGTTGCACTTGATATGTTGTATATATGGTGACTTTCGTATGTTGAACTTCTTTCGCGCCGTACGTAGCCGACCGTGCTAATGGGAGGTGAGTGAATTTAATGGAGTTGGTCAAACTTCCTAATGTAGGACCGCGGAGCTTGGGCAACTTTGGGCGCCTTGCCAAGCGCTTGTCCGTCGCTTCTCCCGCGCCTCCGTGTGAACCACAACATATATACAACATATCAAGTTCCACGGATTCTGCAGCAGCGTTTTGAGACGCAATTCGCGTTCATCTTACGCCGAGATATAATATTATTGTCAGCATCATTATCAATCATCAACGTGCGGTTTTGGGACAATGTGCACATGTTTTACATTTCACGTCGTACATTAACCCTTTTATCTGTTACAACTTTAACAGTGCCGATTCATAATTTGCCTCAATTGGCATATTTAATTTGATTGGCTGATTTCGGGTGGTGCAGTGTTGTCGTTGGCAAACAAAACAACTGATATTATACCCGCACGACCCATCGAACTCAAAATAAACTATAGCTGTTAATCGTAGACATTGATCGCGAAAGCCTTCGTAGGCAATTTTAATAGCGCCGACTGCAGCTGGCTGCTCGGGCATTTCGAGATTTTGGTTCCCGTGCTCAGCAATCGTTAAATGTTTCTATATGTACAGGGTGGCCCAAAAGTCAAGACATATAGGGCTATTTAATTACTTTAAACACCGGAGTGAACGCATCGTAATTGTTTATTATTTAAGTTAATGTTTTCTCTGTTATCATTAATCATGCAGGGATGTCCTTAACGCTCGTGACGTCACAACACATCGACAAGCCCACCTCATTAATATTCATGAGCAGGTGACGTCTTCCAAATGGACCCCCCCCCACCCCTCCTCATTAGTAATCATGAGTGGGTGACTTCACTCAACATCGAACAGCCCCCCTCATTAATAATCATGAGCAGGTGACGTCCTCCAAATGGACACCCCCCCCCCTCTCTTTATTATTACCTACTATGAGCCAAGAATGTCTGTGTGCATCGCTCGTAACGCTACTCTACGTCGACCAGCCCCCCTCATTAATAATCATGAGCAGGTGACGTCACTCCGCATAGAACAGCCTTCCTCATTAACAATCATTATAAGGTGACGTCCTCCAAATGGACACCCCCCCCCATTAATAATAATTAGCAGCTGACGTCACTCCAGATGGGGGGGGGCGAGGCGCCTCCTCCCCCTCCTCGGCGTCAACTTACACCCCTCACTACAAAGGCAGAACCCTCACGTCACGTGATCTCCGTCACGGTGTTGAGACATCAAAGTAAAAAGGACGTCGTGATGAACAAGGGATTATCACCTTTAAATGAAATGATCTGTGTCACCGCGCCCTTACAAACTGCACACGTATTGATGCAGTGAATATCACGTCGCAGTTCGCTTTTCGCTTGCAGGTTTCAAGATTAACTGAAACTCGCCCGTCCTTGGACGGGCAAAAACCTCGTTATGTATATCGATGTCTCGCCTCCTTTTTCAGATGACATTTAAACATGATAAGGCAGCTGTAATATAAAAAAATCCTAAATTAATTTCAAAAGAGAATTCGTGCATGCATGCATTAATGTTAATGAAAGTCGGTTTGAAAAGGGTGTTCAAATAAATGAAAATAACCCCCGTGTGATTTAAATTTTTTGTATAACCCTCTGTCTTGACTTTTGGGCCACCCTGATGGAAAGCATTACAGGTGGTGTTGAGATGTTCAAACACCAAATAGACACCCATTACACACCTCCGATTACTCCCCGCGCCTCCGATTGGCACGATTGGCTGCGTACGGTGCGAATTAAGTTCAACATACTGCACATGTAAGGCGTCAGGTGTGTGCTAACCACACGCACTCGTGGTAAAACATGCAAACAAATACGCTTCGGTAATGTATGCACTGTCCTTGAAACTAGATGTCTATTTGGTGTTTGAACATCTTAACGCCTCACCTCGAATATTGCCGTAAAAAAAGGGTCCCCAGAGATAATATATATTTGTATTTTATTTAAATGCGGAAGCTACCGTGCTGTAAATGGTCAGCACACTGGGGGACTTGCAATCCAAGGTCGCTGATTTCGTTCTCCCAGCTCGGCAGTTGAAAACGATTACGCCTCTGGTCCACATAACAGTATAAACTAGTATACTCTTTGGTTCTTTAGGTAAAGTCACGTAGGTAGAACAATACAATCATATATTACGACGTTTCGATCGCAACACAAGAGGTCGTCCTCAGGCGGAAAAAAAATCCAATCCAGCAGTGGAACTGCTGAACCAGGAAGAACACAGCGAGAGAGCTGTTACAACAACAAGAGGTTATAGATGTTGACGAAGGGCAAGCAGGCGGGGGTCTGAGTTGGTATAAATGAGTACACAATGTACGCTACTGCATAGACAGGTTGTTGCGTGTGGTAAAGTGTGGGGAGCGATAGTGTAGCGGTTAGCGCGCTGCGCTATGAACCTGGCGACCCGGGTTCGATTCCCGCTCACGGCCAACACCAGTGACGATTATCTGAACAGGTCCCGGGCCTCCCCTAGGTCGACTCAGCCTCAAATGAGTATCTGGTGCGGTGTGTAAATATCGCCACTCGGGAGACAAAGGCGGTCGGGCGTAGTGCTGGCCACCCACCCCCTCGTGTACTGTTCCGGCCTTCATAGGTGCTCCTACAGTCTGTTAAGGCTATATGGGGGATCTTTGTTGATCTTGTGCTCCCACCTCCACGTCAGTCCAGCGTGGCATGGTCGTGCTTTGCAGTGCAGCATGTACATCGTGGGGTTGGTTGGGGGTGCGCTTTTAGAATGAGGGGGTGGTTCTTCTTAACCTGGGGTGCAGCGTGCACCCCCTGGGGGTGCGAGACATGGCTAGATTTCTTCTTAGAAGAGCATCGACAAACACGTGTAACAACTACTTTGTTTCATCAAGCCGATGTATTTATTATTGACTGCAGCTATTCATATTCTTAGCTCTTTCGGTAAAGTCACGTTGAAGGGAAACAATAAAATAATAAAATATATATAAACCAATAAAAAATTCTCACGACGTTTCGACCATAACACAAACGGTCGTCATCAGGTGTGTCGGTTTGCATAAATGTATTTATTTTTAAACGGTGTATTGTCTGAAATCCTGCGTCCTTTCACTGGAAAAACCACCTCTGCGGTACAAAATTCTACTCACCTGGTATCGACAATCAAGGGTATTTCCCTGTCGCCAGACGACCTGCTTGTCAGTTTAGATGTAGTTTCCTTATTCACCAAGGTTCCTGTACCTGACACCATCGCAATCATTGAAGACTTGGTGAGACACTGTTTAACCAATACATACTTCACTTGAATGGAACTTTCTACAAACAAACTGAGGGCACCCCAATGGGCTCCCCCCCATCTCCGGTTACAGCTAACATTTTCATGGAGAAATTTGAGACAGACGCCATCCAGACTGCCACTCTGCGCCCAATCTTATGGAAGAGGTACGTGGATGACACTTTTGTCATCTGGCCACATGGCCGGCCTGCTCTAGACCAATTCTTCGACCACATCAATTCCATACACCCAGCCATCAGATTTACCATGGAAGTAGAAAAAGATGGCAAGCTACCTTTTTTGGATGTCCTAATTAAAAAGAGACCTGATGGTTCAATGAGCCACTCTGTCTACAGGAAAGCTACCCATACGGATACTTATCTGAAACCGTATTCCCAACACCATCCATCACAGAAGAATTATCTCATCAAGACTCTGTATCATAGAGCCCAATGCATATCCGACCAGGAACACATAGGCAGTGAACTCAAGCACGTACACCAAGCTCTTAAGGCTAATGGTTACTCCGACTATACAATCCGCAAAGCTATCACTCAAACCATGAAGAAGGACCCTCTTGAGGAGCCTTTCAAAACCATGACTTTACCCTACATTGCGGGGATCACAAAAAATATCTCCAAAATCTTGAATAAACACAAGATCCAGGTCCGTTTCAACACATTACATGAAATCCGTGATCTGGTTCCGTCTGTAAAAGATGTGATTCCGGACATACAGTACCCTGGTGTCTACAAACTAAGTTGCCTCTGTGGTAGTAGTTACATTGGAGAAACCAAACGCCATGTCTCGGACCGCATTCGTGAACACAAAGCAGACCTTAAACACGGTAGGACCAACACCTCGGCCGTGGCAGATCATTGTTATAATTCAGTAGGCTCACATGACATTGACTTTTCCAAGACAGAGGTTCTTTGTAAGCCATCTGGCTACCATGAGAGATTCGTTCATGAGGCTATCCACATATACAAGCACAGAGACAATTTCAACCGAGAAGATGGATTCTGGCTTAGCAATCATTGGAAGGATTTGATAAACCATTTCAGGTCTTAATTGATTGTTCACGCTTACGGTGGCTTTCAGACAGCATACATTAATTTTTCGTCTCCCCCCTCCTCTTTTCAGAACATAGATGGACTAGTCCTTCTAAATAAACTGATAAATCGCTGCGCGTGGCGCTGACGGGTTTTTTATAAATAAATAAATACACCGTTTAAAAATAAATACATTTATGCAAACCGACACACCTGATGACGACCGTTTGTGTTATGGTCGAATCTTCGTGAGAATTTTTTATTGTTTTATATATATTTTATTATTTTATTGTTTCCCTTCAACGTGACTTTACCGAAAGAGCTAAGAATATGAATAGCTGCAGTCAATGTTAAGAACCACTGCATTAGGGGCCGTCCATAAATGACGTCACGCGGTTTTGGACGATTTTTGACTCCCCCCCCTCGTCACACGGCGTCACAAAAAGTCAGACCCCCCCCCCCCAAAAAAAAATAAAACATGCTTCAAATCGCTTTAAACTATTGTCATTGTAGCGCGTATTTAATGTGGTGCTGCACTCTGATGCTGTAGGAGAAAACATTTATTTCAAAGTATATTTAATTAAGTAGAACGTGTTGTCTATATTTATTTAAAGTTGTGCATTTTGATGTGACGTCACATTTCTCAACCCCCCCCCCCCCCCCTCGTCACACATCGTCACAAATTTCTGACCCCCCCCCCCCACCAGGTGCGTAACGTCATTTATTGATGGCTCCTTATACGTAGTGGTGCGCTCCTGTGGAGGTGAGGGTTGGTGGATCACGTAGAAATGTGTAAAACTCGAGATGCTGTACTAATAATAGTAATAAAAACCGAGTACATTTGGTAGTTGCGTCATTCTTATCGTGACGACGTGAAAGCCTCGTGCTATGCTTCACAGAGGAGGCGATATTCAAATTTGGCAGAATCAGAGCAGGACTCTCGGCACATGACCACCCCTGGCGTTAAAAAATAAATAAAGGTCACATGGCCTTTAACGGACACCCCGGAGCGTTAACCAGGGCGGCCGCTGCCCTCAAACCGCGAACCTCTGCAAAGACAAGCGGCGAACGCGCAGTACAACCGCACGGCCCGGTTGTACTGCGTGGCGACCATGTAGGATAGCGGTGCAACAAGTGTGGTTTCTTGAATCCATCTGTGCGGAGCTTCCAGAGTGTTATCCCCTCGTACGCGTGGTGGATTTTTTTGGGTTTTCCTCCATGCGACTCCCAAACGTACAGCCAAATAACTCAATCCCAAACGCAGGACTCTCGCGAAACTCACTGAATCTTTCCCGGATTAGGGAAAAAAAATCACACAAAGTTATTTCTCCTCGGGGTAACCAAGAGAGTGCAGGGGTCATCTCAACACGGCCCCCACAAGGGAAGTCCCTAATTAGGGTGGGAGGGGGGCAGGGGAGGTTGGTAGAGGGGTACGGGGGGGCGGACCCAGTCCGCGTTTTTCTCGCTCATGCTCATTCATCACCGCCCGGAGCACAGGGTCGCGGGTTCTGCTATTGGGTGCGTTACGCAATCCTACACCTTGCACCACGAACCAGCACCACGAGCACCCAGTGTGACGAGCACCCAACACCACGAGCATCCTGCACCATGAATCTGCACTCTGCATCACGACCTAGCACCCAGCACCGTGAGTTAGCACCCTGCATCACCGAGCACCCAAATAAACTACCCCTTACCTTTAAGTCAGATGAGGATCCATCACGGCACGTATGCGGGCATCGCTCGATATAGGGAACAAACACGTGACCAAAAATGTGTCCGTTAAACGAAATTCCATCAATCGATCCCTCTTTTCCGCCATTGACTTTCATTACTTAAATTGGAGATGCGTTTGAACAGAAACAAAAATATCGATTCTCAATTAAATGTGTGCCTTAAAAATGCGTTGCTACATTCCTAAGTGTGATATTCTTATGTCTTGGGGCCGATTTTTTACGTCGCCGTCGGAACGCATCTCCAATGATATAACGGAAGGCAATGGGGGAATTTATGGAAGTTCGCTTGTGCGGACACATTTTCTTCCAGGAAGGGATCTGCGTTCCGTATATCGAGAGATGCCCCGACACCCTGGCCTCTGGAATGGTATCACCAGGTTCAACAAAGGCGGCATCCTTCGCACGTCCGATTAGCACGGTTGGCTATGTGCGGTGCGAAAGAAGTTCAGTATACAGTAGATACGTACGTACGTACAGGTTATGGGTCGGCAGCCTGAGGTTCCAGAGTCGCATGCGGCTCTTCTAAGGACCGCTTCTTGACAGTGATTGATTAAGGACCGAGCCGTCTCGTATTCAACACACACGCAGTGCATTGCGGCTCTTGAAAGAGTGAGCGTTGTTTTTTTTGTACCGAATTCGAAAGAAAAAAATGTCTCTACTTGTGACTTTGCTTGCTGACCCCTGGTGTAGGCAGAACTCCGTTTGGGATACGAACCCGGGTTTCCCTACGTCATCATCATCATCAGCAGTGGTGGTGGTGGCAGTGTGGGGGGTTGTGGAGGAGGGGGGGGTGGTGGACCGGCTCGTGAAGACAAAAATCCATTAAAATTATCGCGAGGTAAAGCACGAGACGCACATTTCCTAACGACGACAGCTAAGTCCCCATTAAATAATTAAGCAGACGCTTTAACGCGCAGACATCTCGCGCGCCTCCATTACGCAGCCCCCGCGTTTCCGCTGCGCCTCAGCGACGCGGGGGCCCCCCTCCATTCTCGGACTCAGCGGCACGTCGTTTTTGTTGCTGTGGCCGCAACGTTGTTAATCATCGCCAGCCGTGATCAATCCACTGCTGAATGAACTCCCCCCCCCAACCCCATAACCCCCCCCCCCACTCCCATTCCCCTCATCCCCTGTACGAGTCGTCTGGATCGTTTAGATTATTTAGAGTATTTGGCTGCTATAAATTTCCACACGATAAGCCACTTCGGTGAGGTATAATTTGTGGCGAGGTCGCTTCTGAAAAGGCAGCTAATTGCTCAGTGGGCTTTACCTGGTAAAATAAAATAAAAAAATGTTTCGTTCTCCACTTTGTACTCCTATCGAGTTTGTTGTGTTGTTTGTTGTTGTGCGGCTCTGATCCACCCCTCCGGGACATCTGTGAAATAAAATTGAATTGCAAGAATTGAGGATACAACAACAGACAGAGTGAGTTAAATAAAAGCGTGTAAAAAGGAGCTCTGTCGCTCATCGCATTCCCCCTCCAGTCGAAAGAAAATATTCCGATTCAGATCGTGAATTCGGCACTCATTGGCTAGCACCTTACCCGCACACGCGGCGACAAGCCGGCCCTCGGCACGCTCCGTCTCCGTGGGTGGACGTCCGCTACGAGGGGGGGCGCTTGAGCTCTGCATGGGCAGCCACTCTCCGTTGTTATCCCCCTCGCTCCGTCGGGTCACGCACGCGGCTGACTGTAACCCGGCGCTGTCGAGGCAGCAAGCGAGAGTTGGTGGATTACCGCACTCATGTTGTGAAGCTCCCCTTGCCGTGGGCGTCGAGGAGGTGGCATATACGCCTGGCAGTACAGCGGGCGGAATAGTCGCCACCTGTTTTTTTTTTTAAACATTTGTACGGGGATATGGTGTTGCACCCTCGCGTACGTGGATTTTAACCAGGTAGTTCGGTGCTCTGGCTAAAAAGCGACGCGCCCTGCCCAAACCCCACACTCAATTCCCTTAGTGATGTAAAAAAAATGGCGTATCTACATTTGTGTGCGTTCTCTTATCCGCAGTGTTCTTCTTTCTGCCTCTCAGCGTAACCTCAAATATGCATCTGCATTGTGGCAATCCTAATAATAATGAGGACGACGATGGCGATGGGGCGGCATGCAGCCTGCTCGGGGAGGAGTGACGGCGACGTCAACCTTGTACGTTCAAAGAACGTCACTGCAGTGACGCCACTAGAACGCTGCTCATTAAAAAATAAACTTTTGTTTTGCTGAACCAGGTCTAAAACGCCCAAACTTTACCCCACCACACGCAAAACTGCCGTTCCGACTAACGAGCGTCGACAGAGGTGCGCGGTGGTCATGGGCAGCGGGGGGGGGGGTTAAGACACCTCAGCATATTGCGCACTGGAGATGGAATCGAGCCGGTGGCTTCGCAAGTCGAGGGCCTCCCCCCACTCCCCTCCATTTACACCGCGAACAGCTTCCTTGAGCTCGACCTCAATTATAAAATAATGAGATGGATGTCGAGATGTCATGGCTCGACGTTGTTAATCGATGCTCTCCGACAATCAACATTCGAGGCGAAGGCGCGCCGCAACCCGAGCCAACGCGGAATATCAATTAGTGCCGAGTCAATTAGCGTCATCGCGATCAATTAGCCCTGATTGCTAGCCGGCCGCGTCTCCAATGAAGTGACGCAATTAGTTCGGGAGACAAACCCCATTACGCGGGGGGGGGGGGGGGGGTGGCTTGTGTAGAGAATTATGGGTAATGACACGCGCAAGTGTTTCCACGTTCAAGTGAATAAATGAATCCGGTGACGAGTTCCACGCTTTAGCAGCAGCACGTTGGACGAAGGGGAGAGGGCCGAGTTCCAAAATGTAGGGACGCAATATTAAGTCCGGCAGCAGCATCGGTATCTGTTTAAGCAAACAGATGGACGGGCTCCGACCTTCTCGGTCGCATCGGCTGAATCATTCTTAGACTGGTTTTGATCTTCTGGATCTCATCGGCAGAATAAGAAGATCTGAAATCCAGAACGGAGCGTGAAACTCTTAGCTCGGTATCCAATTTGATGATGTTCACGCAATACATTTAATTCTACTGCTCAATGGCCTCATCCGCGTGCTCCTTGTTTGCTCGTGAATTTTTTTTTATTTTTAAATATTTATTGCCGAGCGCAGGCCAAAAAAGCCCAAATCGCCAGACGATTAGCAACAAACAGCACTATTGAAGGGGTAATAGCGAAGGAGCCTAGACGTTTTCTTGAATTTAGCAAGGTCATTATTATTATTAGACCGTGGGGGGGGGGGAGGGGGGGAGAAACGATGGGAGGGAATGTTTAGCCGAGCAAAGCGAGGGAATATGCATCGAGAGTGAAGCATTGTGACCTGCAGTGTTGGTGAGTGAGTGGGTGAGTGATGGCATTAGTGGGTGTTTTGTGTTATTGTGACCTGCAGTGTGGTGGGTAAACAAAGTACGGATGAGACAGCATGGATGGAGGAATCAAGGTTGTTGACGTTCATATGAGTTGTAAACATGGTAGTAGCGACAGTAGAGTGATCGGGAGGCAACTTAATATTATGAAGGATTGACGGCTCGCTCATTCATTTGTTAACCCATCCTTACCTGCTGGTCACGTGTTCGTGCTTTTAAGACGTCGATGTGATGATTACATTATTCATTCCAAGGCCACTTAGCTTCCACAGAGAGCCGCCCATGTCAGACAAAGATCACCCGTATAGCCTTTAACAGACTGTTGGGGAAAATGCTGTTAGCGAGCACCTCTGAAGGCCGGCACGGCACACTAGGGGGTGGGTGGCCGACACCACGCCCGACCGCCTTTGTCTCCCCAGTTGTGACGTTTACGCACTGCACGAGGTACTCATTTGATGGTGGGTCGACCTACGGGGAGGCCCAGGACCTGTTCTGATGTTCGCCACTGTCGTCTGTCGTGAGCGGGATTCGAACTGTGTTCGATGCGCAGCGCTACACCGTCGTACGCGTGCGCGCACACACTACACACGCCTGCATGGTGTATTGGTTAGCACACTGCACGGTTCGTTCTGCCGACGCGACAGTTGAAATAATGGAGCAAGTTTCCTTAAATAGTTTCATAGTTTCATTTATTTTGGTATAGCCCTGTGAGCCATTCGGCTCTTGGATCGGGTGCAACCGCAACAAACAAAAAAAACCAAAAACATGAACAAGAAAACATCTTAAAGTGACTTTGTGCATGTGCAAACAGAAAATCCAGGAAAAAACATCAATATTCCTGAAATAGCACCGTACACCAACGCTGTGTGCAAAAATCCCAGTGGGATGCAAGTCAAACAACAACAACAAGAAAACTTAGATTAAGGCCATCAGTCTAACTCCGTACTACAATAAACAAAAACATGGCCAAACCAAAAAACTTTTAGAAATCACCAAAATAAAGCCATACATGCAATGTAACAGTGATCATAGGAACTGTGACCGAATTTTTAACAATAAACTACATAAATAACATGTAACACCAAACCCTAGAGCCACAGCTGGATGCATGAGTCACTCCACAAACAACAGGAGCATCAGTCGGAGTATGACATTTTTCAATGCACCTTTAAGATCAGCAAACTAAATCAAAATACAGATAATGCTTTGCAGCGGTCATCCGGATCGAAACATTTTATTTTAGGCCACTGAATAGCCGTGGCAGCTAGGGGTGTACAACTCCTCTAGAGCAGTTTTGAGTGAAGATCTTAGGTAGTGATTCAAGTTGCAGTTTATTGGCAATAGCATTACAGACCCTGGGGACATCAATAGCAAAGGCCCTTCCTCCGGTTTTTGTACGGCAATAGGGAATGTGAAGTTGGTAGATGAGCGAAGACCTGAGGTCAAATTTGTTCTTTGAAACAGAGAGGAGATCCAGCAGGTAGTCTGCGGATTTTTTTGTAAGTACATCGTGAATAAATAAGATCTGGTGTACAAACCGTCGAACATTAAGAGATGTTAAGTTTGACCCAATGAAGAGATCACAGTGGTGAGTCATATATGGGCAGTTCAATGCAAATCTTAAGGCCGAGTGATAGCTGGAATCAAGCTTCTTCAGTACAGCACTTGGGGCTGATTTATACACGATATCACAGTAATCAAGTAGAGGCAGTATGGTAGCTTTTATCAATTCCAAACGGAATATAGGGGGGAAGCAGTGCTTGTGTCGATACAGAAAACCAATTTTTATTTTTGTCTTTTTACCAATATAATCAATGTGATCAATATCCTCGCCTGCCGCTGCCCAGCCAGCAGTGTATGGATGGATACATCACCGTTAGTCGAACGGCAGGTCGCGTGTGGTGGCGTAAAGTATGAGTGCTCTAACCTCTTCAAAAATATGCCTGGACAGCGTGGAAGAGTAGGTCGAATAACCTCTTAGAGCTCCCTCTAGTGGAGGCCCATTCGCCCCAGCAGTGGCGTGAGCAAGCACTTGCAGGGCCGCGATTTTATCTTTACGCGTAACAAAGGGGAGCGAATCTTTTTTGTCTCGATTCGAGTATCATCGACCTGCGCATCCGTGATCGGTGTGACCTCATGAACGCTGGAACTCAATCACCATCCTCGCCGCGTGCGGTCTCTCTCGTCCTCCGTCTTAATCTCTTTCTCCGCAAGTCTCCGAGTTATCAAACGGGCCTCTCCCCCTTGGATGAAGTCGCCAGCATTAATTAGGCGTCTCTTCCGCAGCTGCGACGCTGGCGCAATTAGCGGCGGGCGAGCGCGCGCGTGCGCGCAATGAGTCACACAGGCACGCGCACACAGGCACTGAGTTAATTAGGCTCAGAGAGATGGGGACGGTGTAGTTGGATCCCAGGTCTCAGCAGGGGGTTCCTGTATGGTCCCTGCTCTCAGAAGTGTTCTCCCTGCCTGCTTGGCATGGGCAGTGGCGCAGGAAATAGAATTGGGCAGGTAGGGATGGGGCTGGGACACGAGGGCTCAAGTGCAGTTGACCGCCTGCACACTCGATACCGACACCGCCGGTTCCCTGGTCCTCGTGACGTTGAGGCCCGACCCTTCGGCCAAGCACGACGCTCCCACGAGCTCTGTGTCGATCCACTGCTGGATGAAGATCGCCCCGGCGCCGTCTCGATCACAGGGTTTTGTTTGACCAATGCCGCACCACGCTGCTCAGTGCGGGTCAACGAAGGGACGGGGCCATTTCAGATGTCACCTTCTTCCCCGATGTTAACCGTGGCAGGGAATCGAACGGAGGTCGCCCGGTTCACACCGCAGTGTGCTAACCACTGCGTCACCGCTCCAATTTAAGGTCGATTTAAGTGAGCGGGTTTTTTGCCGCTGATTGGGCTCCCGATTGGAATTTTAAACCGATCACATCTGATTGTCTTACTACAGGCAATTAGCCCGCGGTGTAACTCTTACCATGGTTATTGCGTGCGCGCGCGCACACACACAACTCTAATGTTAACCCTTCGAAAATTTATCCACTGCTGGATGAAGGCCTCCGCACGATTGAATCACGTGGAGATGTTTGACCATACTTCACCACGCTGGTCAGTGCGGGTTGGTAAAGAGAGAAGCCCAGGCAGGACCCGTTCCGACATTAACTGCCACTGCTCTTCACCACGGCTAAGAATTACACTCAGCAGGCTAACCACTGCGATACCGCTCTCCGAATAGTATTGATATTGGATTATATTTTTAAAAACAGAACCGGGTAGGATGGCGTTAAACACGACACAGATCGCAGCTCTGCCACACGCGCGGATCGCGACGGGAATAACATTCAGAGCTCCATCGATAGCAATGTTCGTTACTCAATTTCAGAGGGGGGCCCACTTTCGCCGACCAGACGTCAGTGTGAGGCCCGCCACACCGCCTGCTAGGGCTGTTTTCACATTCGTGTATTGTCGGAGGCCACACGCCAGAGGCCGCACTAAAGAAGGCCACCAGGGGCCGTCACTGGCCCGCGGGCCTTGCAATGAAGAACACTGGGCTATCCCATCTGGCAGCACCACGCCACAGCGACAACGAAGCCGTCCTTTGTCCACACATCTCGGTGAGCCGAGGAAGCTCTGCGTTGCTCCGGGGTTTGAAAGTTCGAGCCGCACCATCACCAGGCACTACTGGTGGAGCCGGCCAGAGCTTGGTAGCACCGGTGTAGTGGCCGTCTGGACAAATTGAGTGAATATGGATCCCAATCTGTCCATCATCGCCACCACCTTTATAGCCTCTCCCCTCTCCCGTTACTGTCATGAGATTCAATCTTCATTAATCTGATCATAATAATTAGGTTTTTTTTTTACTAGCGGCCGGCACGTCCTTCGGAAGTCTGTCCGTTCGTTCGTCCATCCCTCACTCCGGAGGGGACATGACGTCCTGCCAGCCAACCAGTCAGCAAAACCTTTTTTTTTCTAAAATAGTGTGAAGTATATGATATACAGTGAGGGAAAAAAGTATTTGATCCCCTGCTGATTTTGTACGTTTGCCCACTGACAAAGAAATTATCAGTCTATAATTTTAATGGTAGGTTTAATTGAACAGTGAGAGACAGAATAACAACAACAATATCAAGAAAAACGCATGTCAAAAATGTTATAAATTAATTTGCATTTTAATGAGAGAAATAAGTATTTGACCCCTCTGCAAAACATGACTTAGTACTTGGTGGCAAAACCCTTGTTGGCAATCACAGAGGTCAGACGTTTCTTGTAATTAGCCACCAGGTTTGCACACATCTCAGGAGGGATTTTGTCCCACTCCTCTTTGCAGATCTTCTCCAAGTCATTAAGGTTTCGAGGCTGACGTTTGGCAACTCGAACCTTCAGCTCCCTCCACAGATTTTCTATGGGATTAAGGTCTGGAGACTGGCTAAGCCACTCCAGGACCTTAATGTGCTTCTTCTTGAGTCACTCCTTTGTTGCCTTGGCCGTGTGTTTTGGGTCATTGTCATGCTGGAATACCCATCCACGACCCATTTTCAATGCCCTGGCTGAGGGAAGGAGGTTTTCACCCAAGATTTGACGGTACATGGCCCCGTCCATCGTCCATTTGATGCGGTGAAGTTGTCCTGTCCCCTTAGCAGAAAAACACCCCCAAAGCATAATGTTTCCACCTCCATGTTTGACGGTGGGGATGATGTTCTTGGGGTCATATGCAGCATTCCTCCTCCTCCAAACACGGCGAGTTGAGTTGATGCCAAAGATCTCCATTTTGGTCTCATCTGACCACAACACTTTCACCCAATTGTCCTCTGAATCATTCAGATGTCCATTTGCAAACTTCAGACGGGCATGTATATGTGCTTTCTTGAGCAGGGGGACCTTGCGGGCGCTGCAGGATTTCAGTCCCTCACGCGTCGTGTTACCAATTGTTTTCTTGGTGACTATGGTCCCAGCTGCCTTGAGATCATTGACAAGATCCTCCCGTGTAGTTCTGGGCTGATTCCTCACCGTTCTCATGATCATTGCAACTCCACGAGGTGAGATCTTGCATGGAGCCCCAGGCCGAGGGAGATTGACCGTTTTTTTTGTGTTTCTTCCATTTGGGAATAATCGCACCAACTGTCGTCACCTTCTCACCAAGCTGCTTGGCAATGGTCTTGTAGCCCATTCCAGCCTTGTGTAGGTCTACAATCTTGTCCCTGACATCCTTGGAGAGCTCTTTGGTCTTGGCCATGGTAGAGAGTTTGGAATCTGATTGATTGATTGCTTCTGTGGACAGGTGTCTTTTATACAGGTAACAAGCTGAAATTAGGAGCACTCCCTTTAAGAGTATGCTCCTAATCTCAGCTCGTTACCTGTATAAAAGACACCTGGGAGCCAGAAATCTTTCTGATTGAGAGGGGGTCAAATACTTATTTCCCTAATTAAAATGCAAATCAATTTATAACATTTTTGACATGCGTTTTTCTGGATTTTGTTGTTATTCTGTCTCTCACTGTTCAAATAAACCTACCATTAAAATTATAGACTGATCATTTCTTTGTCAGTGGGCAAACGTACAAAATCAGCAGGGGATCAAAAACTTTTTTCCCTCACTGTATGCACGTCCCTTTACTCTCAGCGGGCTGTGTACGCGCGATAAGCTACCAACTTCACCAAATCACCGGATGCAGTCGGCACTGGCCTTCATTCATCCGCTATCTTCATTAGACCCGCGGTCTTAATTAATCCGTAGTATTCAAGAATCGTCTTTCTTAATTAAGCTGCCGTCTTAATTAAGCCCCGTGGTCAGCATTAAGCCAGGGTCTTCATAAAACACCGGTCTTCGTGATTTTCTACAGTCTTCAATCAGCCGCTATAATATCAATTAACATGTCGCCTTCATTAAGCTTCAGTCTACTTCAATCCCGAATCTTCATTAAGCCGTATTGTTAATGAAGCCGGCACCTTCATTTAGCTACAGTCTTCATGACGCCAGTCTTAATTACACGCGCCTCCACATGTTTTTACCCCATCTTCTCCATTAAAATACAAATTAATATTCATTAACCTGCAGGCTTAATTACAGGCCACGGTCTTCATTACAAGCGGAGCGTCTTCATTTAATTCATCCACGGTCTTCAGTAAACCTTCAACTCCCCATTACTACGGTGGCGGGGGGGGGGGTTCGGGTTCTTAGCGAGGCAGGCAGATTCAATTAAGCCACGATCTTCACTCATCCAAAATGTGGAGATGACCAGAACAGCCCCTATCAAAACGGAAAAGCAGTGCAGGCTGCCAAACCTCGAGTGTGCAGCGATTGAGTACTCTCTGTAAAGAGGTTGATTGCTCTTGGTATTATGGGGTTTTTTTGCGTGGAGTTCCAAACTTCATCTTCACCTGGGTGCTATCGTCATTAACCCCACGGGTCTCTATCAAACCAATTTTCTTGAGAAAAGGCGCTGAATCATCTGGTTCGTCCCCACCACCACGCGTTGCTTTACATCACAACGCAACGTTATAATTGGCTTCCCGTGGTATTTAACAATGGTAACTGCGGGACGTTCTCTCTGAAATGTAGTTTTACGCAATGTTTTTACCAGTGTAATAATATATACCGCTTATTTGTAAATCCACTGCTGGATTTATTTGTAAATCCCCCATGCAGTGTCGGCCCTGTGGGTGATATAATCTTATTTTAGGAATGTTTCCTTTTTTGAATATAATTTTTTATTTAATGTTTATATGACGCTTTGAGTGGCAGATACGTACCAGAAAGGCGCCACGTGTTAAGCGAAAATAAATTGATTTGACGACTTGAGACATTAACCATTGTGCCGTACGGGCGACCGACATTGCAGCTGCGTTTCTGCTGGGGGAGCGGGGGCCGGGGAGGCTGTCCGTTTTGTCCGGTGCGGGTTTGTTTTCCCCGACTGATGTTGGATGAAGACAACAGCCGGGCCCCCGCAAGGAGCAGCCGCCGGCTTGGGGCTATAATTACCGTGGAATTTCCATGGAATCAACCCGATTGGTCGGAACGCGGAGATGGCGCGGGAGCAGTAATTGAATCATATTGAGGTCAGCAGTACACGCACGGGCGGGGATGGAATTTCAGCGACGCGCGGTTTCGGGGTTAAGCGATCTTGCGGCAGCTTTAATGCCATATTATTTGCAGAGGTAAACACCACCACCCCCTACACAGATCACGCACCTTGAGTTACGTCAGCATAATTTATCAGGATCGGAGCGGTGGTGCAGTGGTTGGCGCACTGCGCTATGAACCCGGCTCCCCATCCGAGTTAAGATTCCTTGCAAACGTTATGTATCCTCGGCTGAACATAAGCGGCAAGCGAAAGCTTAACTGGCTCTGGGCACCACTCATTAACCTCCACCAACCAGCACTGCCGATCATGGCAAAATATAATCAAACCTCCTTGACCCCTACGATACTAGGAGGCCTTGATCCAGCAGCGGACTGGCCTTGTACCTCTGATTCGCACGGTTGGCTGCGTACGGTGCGAAATAAGTTCAACATACAAAGAGCTGTCTTATTTACAGTATTTATCAGGGGCAACTTCAGCGGCACGTGTCAGGTCAATTATTGTTTAAAAACAATCTAAATTCAAGCCCGTGCTGTATAGACAAATCTTACCAATGTTTAATTTGATGCCTTTTATCTATTAACATCCCAATGAGGTGGTGTGCTCCCACCTCGTATCCACCGCAAGAGTGCCACAAGAATATATTAAAATTGGACCTGCACGTAACGCTTGACTGCAGATACTCTTGTAGGTTTGCGTTTTATAGGAATCCGTCACAGCTCTTTATTGACATATATATGGATACATAAAGATCACAGGCTACAGTGATATATTCATGTACAGACAAAACATCAATCTCTGCTATGACCATTGTAATGAAACATTCGTCCAGGAGGCCCAATGCTTGATGGACTATGAACAGGCAATACAGACTTTTATCGCATCTTTTTGAACAACACTGTGCAACATCACGATGAATGTTATATGCTTCATATGTAGCCTGTATTTTGTGCATCGTGAACACACCAGCCTGGCCGTTTCACCCGATTCCACACATTGACAAGGAATGTTCTCGGAGGGTGACGCTCAGATTTCAAACAAATGTTATACACTAACGGTGCACGGTGATGCATCATGATTGGCAAAATTTCGCATGGCTCTCATGGCGGACGTATATACATTTTCTAAATTGAGAAACAATGATGAAAATGTCTGTGAAAGTGTAACAAAAGAAGCAGCTCACAACGGGCACGTCAGATGGATATGGCCTCATCACATCCACACAATCCTCCACAACCTTCTGACAGTTTTGCTTTGAAGATGTCAATTTGGAGACAATATTGAATTGGTGAGATGTGACGAGTCTACGATCGATGCATCCCCGCTTTGAACCGGCCATACTTGATTAAATTCTTAAACCGTGGAGCCGAGAACTGGTTGCGTAAGGGACTGTAGCTTCAAGATGTTATATCCTATTGGCAGTGTATCTGGTTAGAGTTGATTGCAATGGTAAATAAAAGAAACAGCAACTGCTCAACACGTGGCGTGTGAAGGGATGTAGAATACGTAAAGGGTTAATGGGGAATACCTCGATTGTACCTGCCAGTGGCAACGAGGGACACGTGACATTTCAGAAATCCTGTTCTAACACGCACTTTTTCACGTACAAAGTTTGGTTCAAATTGAAGTATGAATGTCCCTTGTGAGATAGTGCATTGCACAATCATTGCAGATTTTGAAAATCAACGAAGTGGTCCGTACTTCCTATATTCTCAGACACAAGAAATTAGGTTTATGGTCCATCACACCTGTGCACTTTCAGTGCCCTATTGCCACCCAGTGGTGGCATGAGAGCTAACAGGATTTTCTTTCCCCTCAAAGACCCTCAATCTGCATGATGGTGTCAATTGCCTGGTACCCCAAATGATGGCTCAAACGCAACTGTCGTGTGAAGAGAATTTGCCAACAATCAGCAACAGCTCAATCCGGCATACGAAAACAGCCGCCATTCACCGCTCGTGATGGGGATGCCCCTACAGTGTTTGTGCCAGGCTAGGTGCATGTTGAGGACACGTGAGGTTTCGAACAAATCCCTGGCAGGTCAAGGGACAGACCCAGGTGTTTTCAGTGAACAGAGATGACTGGAAAATGCACCACCTGTGCCAACTTAGCCGCTCGGCACTAAAACACGGCAAACGCACACATTACAAGCATAGGCCGCTGCACTTTTACTGCGGGTGTGCGATTCCTTTATCTCCACATTTATACCGGTCGCTCGATAACTGTGGTTTATTGCAGCACTCCCGCACAAAACACCTCTGCACGTCGCCAACGCTGATGACTTAGGGTCTTCCCTCCCAAACGCATTAGAGTAGCACGCGGCGTAAAGGTTATTCCTGCACTTTCTTGACCATATACTGAACAGAGACAGCATCATAAAATGTTGGCAACTAGACGACAAATGCAATAAATGCAACCGACTGAATAACAATACGAACAAATAATCTTTATTTTAAAGTTATTTCATTTACAAAATAAACACGTGGACTCGTTTAGATTTTATAAAAATTACACATTATGCATTCACCTAACAATCACATGTTCATGAATAAAACACATTAAAGAACAACATTAAAAAGCACCGAATACAGCCCAGGGTTTAAGTCAAAGCCAAAACGTCATGACCGGTGTAAAATTTCCACAACTTATCGAGCCCTTCGTGTTGTCATTGCTCACGTGCTCTCCTTTACCACAAGACACTGCCAGGGCCTCCACCCTCACCTCGCCAATCCCTCCCTTGCTCATTACATGAAATCATCAAGGAAGTCCTCCGAGTCCAGGCCCTCCATGAGCTCGTTGGCCAACTCGGCCAGTTCCTTCTTGACCGGAGCGTCAGCCTTGGGCCGCTGCTTGCTGCTGGGTGGTGGTGCTTGCGGGAGGTGCTGGCTGCTGATGCTAGCCTGTGAGGCCTGAGTGGAACCCGAGGAGGCCAATGTGTCCCACCGGCCCAGGCCGTCGGCCTCCCTCTTGGCCTGGCGGCCCCCCGAAAGGAGGCGCATGCTCTCCTCAAAGTACTCGTTTGGGTGGTTGAGGGCAAAGCTCGTGTCCTCCACCTTGTCGAGGAGGCGCACACACACGGGGTTGCCATGTGTTAAATTTAAAAGCACTGAATAACAATCTAGATTTGAAGTTTTCGTGACTGCAGGGATCCATACTCCTTGGTTCTTTCGGTAAAGTCACGTAGGTGTAAAATAAAATAAATCACGACGTTTCGGGCGCAACACAAGCGTCCGTCATCAGGAAAGAACCAAAGAGTATGAAACGCTGAATAACAGCCCAGGGTTTAACATTAAAGCCAAAACGTCGGTGGAGCGAGGTCATCTCCCTCGCCTCGTATACAGGTGGTGGGTTCGATCCCAGCCCTGACGCTTGCTGTATATTTGGAGTTTGCATGTCTCTATTCCCGTGGTCGCGTGGATTTTTCTCCGGGACCTCTGGTTTTTCCCTCCACTTTGAGAAACATGCATTTAAGATATTTGGCTGCTATAAATTTCCACATATTCCACTTCCTTGAGCAATCATTTGTGGCCTGGCCGCTTCTTAAAAAACAATAGCTCAGTGGGCTTTACCTGATAAATAAAATAGTATATATAATTTTTGTTTTAAACGAACAAGCCATGGGAAAATGCATATATATGCAGAACTCTGTTGTCTCATGTCAATAAAAGAACATTTTAGTTGACTGGCCCATTGGCCCTCCGGACCAATGTTATCCAACAACATTTGTTTAAGCAAGCACACTCGAAGCAATTTATTTAAACAAGCAAACGCTGCACGACAAATACTGCTGGATATTAATCTGAAAAGCCAATAGGCCAGAGGAATACGATGTTTTATTTATGTGGATACATAGAACAATGCCGCCTACTTATACGTGCTTTGATCCATAGAGTTCCACCAGGAACACATGAGTTTTCTTTAAAACCTTATATAATTGTGGCAGCTCGGCATATTTAATGTGTTTGAAGACTGATGTTGCTAATATTCATGGAGAGTAATTTGGAAAACAAAGCTTACCTTGTGCGTAACTTCAAAGTACTTTTGGCAGGCCAGCTGATAATGCATTCCTTTAACCAGGTCCAAAATCTAAGCAGAAATATTGGCGATTAATAATTACTACATGTCTGTCCAAAACAAATAAACACAATGAACTGGGCAAGACATAATATACACTAAAATACTATCGGGCAACAGCACCATAAAAATATATGCTGACGAAAGCTGCAGTTATTTTAAGATAACATTTTGTAAATGCTTAAAATTACTATTGGGAACCCAGTATCCTGAGGGCACAATTAAAATTGACTCGCCTGCAAAGGAAAATGCCACGATCGGCAAATAGGACGACCTCTCCCTCCCCCCCTCGCTTTCAAAAACAGCTGCTTACACGGGAGTCCTCAAGCCGCCAGACGTTCCAATCGGGGAAGCATTGATCGACCGCCACAGCCTTTGCACGCCCGTGCTCTTGCCTGCTCACCCGCCCCTATGCATAATTTAGGAGCAGCCGTGTGGTGTGGCAGTGGCTCCCAGAGGCCCCCCCTCCCGCACTGCCGTCTCTACCGCTTCGGAAATTCCCATCATCGACCACGCACCAAGTGTCGTCTTGCGGATGTTTGGCCCACAAGGCTGCGGCAAGTGTTTGGGAAGTGACAAAAACCGTAGCTTGGGATGTCGACGTGACGTGAAGGTTAACGCCGCGGCAATTCAGGTCACCGGTTCGATCTCTCGGTACAGCAGTCAAAACAATAGGCGAGTTTATTAAATCTCGCTGCCCCTGTCCACCCAGCAGTTAAGTCAATCTGCAGGTTGCGTGTTGAACTTTAAACTGTGGGTTCTTCACAATACGTCTAGCTAGCATGGCAGAGTAGACCCAAGTACCCTCTAGAATGGCTCCTTCTGGGAGAGGCCCTTCCGCCAGCATTGACATGACTAGGTAACAACAGGATACACCTTTAGCGTTTTTTTTATACTGTAGTTGCTTAATGACTGTGTAAAATTCTCCCAATCTATCACGGAATGGCACAGCACACAATGACTTATTGTTGCAAAGTCATGGAATTGATTAAGCCAGTATGGATTTGCAGGCTGTGCTTTAGATTTTTTCTCAACACAGGTTATAAAGCATTTTTGGTTATATTTGAACTGAAAAACCACTCGTTCCACAATACAATTTGTTCATCAGCAGACTGTGCAAAACATCTACCATCGTGTAATAATCAAACCAATAACATAACAACCCATAACTGTGCCATCATTGCCTATGTGAATGCGACTCGTTAACTTACTAGACGCATCGAAGATGGAGTGCTATGCATGACTATAATTATGACACAAATCCATCCGGGCTGTTCCTAAGTGTGGTCACACCTTAACGAATTTTGCACAAGCCTTGGGGTAAAAATAGCAAACTTGGTAATGAAATTTCTTAAAGCTCTCGACTTAGCAATTACAGATTTTTTTCTTTTCTCTGCTTCCTGTCGATCTTTCAGTGTCAGATCGATGGTGACGATACCACACGACCACAACAATTCGGGATTTTCTGCCCGACACCACATCCCTCTTCCCCGAGCAATCGTTACGCCGCTCAGTAACAAAGGGCCTAACTAAACTTTCATTCCCTTCACCGTTCATCTTTCATGACAGAAAATCGAAGCGGGAAGGTGCAGAGCCTTGTCGCAAGCCGCCCGCCACCCGCCACTGTACCGCCGCAGCACTCAACTCACCAGCAGCCCCTCTCCCATATGCCAGCACACCATCGATGCAATGCAATATTTTACACACCTTTAAATGTTTCCATAGGTGCACATGTATGCTTAGAAGCTGTGATTAAAACGCTGAGAATGGGAACCCGTTGAACTTAATATGTATTGAGTAAAATGTGTTTCGGAACACACGAGATGTGGCCATGTCTGCATGCATGCTTTATGCAGTTAATTCCCGATCGGCCATGGGCAAATTAACTATGCTTGCAGAATGTATATATATCTGCGGTTATGTGTTTCCTCTACCTGATGATGATTGCTTGTGTTGCAATCGAAACGTCATATATTATGTAATTTTATTTTTATTTTCTTATTTCTACGTGACTTTACTGAAAAAAACAACGATTAATTCCTGCAGTCACGAAAGCATCAAATCTAGTTTGAACCACCTCTTCGGGGAGGTATGAAATCTATGTCTTTGTGTTCTCTGCTGGTGTGCCTGCCTTTGTGTCTTGAATTGGATTTATGTCGCTGTGTTGTCTCTACATATAGTTGTGCACCTGGGTGCCTCTAAGTGTGCGCTGCTGCGCCCCCTCTCTGTGTGCCTGACAACTTATATCATGATAATTTGTGTCCCATTGTCTATGAGTCCCAGCCCCTCCATCTCTAGCTACTTAAAGCCTCGGTACAGAGTTGCTCCACTTCTTAACTGTGCGCGTTTCTCCCCCCATAGGTGTCTCTACGGTAATTATTCTATCACTATCTTAAATTTTACACTTAACTTACAATTTAACAATCTTTTAAACAGCGTATTCAACCAAACCATGCGTTAATTGTGTTTTAACCGACCGCCTGTGTTGCTTTACATAGTTCCAAATTTTGCTAAACCCTGTTTGATTTAGCGTGATGTTCCGTCTCTCTGTATCCCCTGGTATATATCTGTGTTAATTCCCTCTAATTAAGGTCTGTATATATATCTGCGGTTATGTTTCCTCTACCTGATGATTGCTTGTGTTGCAATCGAAACGTCGTATATTATGTAATTTTATTTTTATTTTCTTATTTCTACGTGACTTTACCGAAAAAAACAAAGATTAATTCCTGCAGTCACGAAAGCATCAAATCTAGTTTTTTCCCTCCTGAGATGTGTGCAAACCTGGTGGCCAACTACAAGAAACGTCTGACCTCTGTAATTGCCAACAAGGGTTTTGCCAGCAAGTACTAAGTCATGTTTTGCAGAGGGGTCAAATACTTATTTCCCTCATTAAATGCAATTCAATTTATAACATTTTTGACATGCGTTTTTCTGGATATTTTTGTTGTTATTCTGTCTCTCACTGTTCAAATAAACCTACCATTAAAATTATAGACTGATCATTTATTTGTCAGTGGGCAAACGTATAAAATCAGCAGGGGATCAAATACTTTTTTCCCTCACTGTACATGCTTTACACTACCATTCAAATGCAATACCTTACACTTCAATATGCAGGGGAAGGTAGTAATTGAGGGAATATTCCTTGGTAAAAGACCGAGAGGAAGAAAGATAATCTTAAATGCTCGATGGTGTTCAAAAAGGACTTACGTACAGACAGATGAGGAGAGCAGAATGCATCACAATGAAGGAAAACGTAATGAAATTAACACAAGAGATAAATGCAATTAATGTAACATCCTCATTCCCATTTCCAACATCATCCTAAAACTCCAAATGAATATTTTAGAGTTAAAAGCATCCAGGATAATGAACCTTCTAATAATGTAGACGAGACTCACTTGGCTAATGTCTGCAGAAGGCACTTTATACGCCAGGAGTTTCATCTTGAGGAGTTCTGGCTCCGTATGCCGGAAAGGACAACCTGCAATTAGAACCCTCACGTCAATCACTTTTAATAAATAATTGCCATCATTGAGCACTGACACATTAACTCTTCACTGAGGCCAAATCTCAACATTCAGGCATAGACGTAGCGGTGGCAGCAGTAGTAGAAGCAGCCAGCTGACAGGGCGTGGAGGCAAGGTCATATTCGACGTGCACACAACGGAGAGGGAGCCCTCTCTCTTGTCAAATGCCAGGATGATGTTCGTCGTCTCGGCTCCACCGCCCACTGCAGTGAAGGTGCCTTTTGTGAAAACTAAGGTTACTATTTAAGTTGCGGTTCATCAAGTTGAGTGTCTTGAGTATTTATATTAATGTGTGTGACAATGCGATGTCTTGATAAAGAAATGTTGCGTGAGAGAAGATCTCTGTTTCAATGAGAGGGTACATAATTCGGAATTTTGTGAAACGCAAGTTAAAGTGTCAGCGAATGCATGTTCGATTATTGAAGCGAGTGTTATTTCCAGGCTGGCGTGTTCATAAAAATTTAAACTACTCCTCCTCACCGTGGTAGTCACCCTGTGCTGGCATGTTGGTCATGATGATCTTCATGCAGCTGTAAGGAGTGTAGTCTGTGCGCTTTCCCTCCTTTCCGTAGTTGTGCCTGACGTTGTAAGCGTATGACTTGTCAAACTACAAAAAACATGATTGGGAAGTCGGCAAAACAATGAGGCAAATTAAAAAAAAGGTTATTCGCATTCACAAGCTCCGAATAACATTACCCTCATAACATAGCCTCCATTATGCACATGTACAGCCCCTTTGTCAAAGCACTGCTGGATGAGAGCTTCCACACGTTGTGTGCATTGTGGAAGGGATACTGGACCAAGATTCACCACGCTGGTCAACGCAGGCTGGTAAAAGTACAGATATGGGTGCATGGATTTTGCTGTGTTGACTTCTGCTGTTAACCACGCAGTCACACTTCATCATCTTAAATCTTTAATAAAAAAACATTTTTGATAGCTTAAAGAGAAACTCTAACTGCCAATTTGTACTCTCGTTCGCTACATTTAACATTTCTCGTGTGATTTTTTTAAAGCAAAACATTAACTGCCACACAAACGAACAAGTGTGCATTCCTTGCCAAGATAAAAACAATTTCCGGCAAGGAAGTTGCTCACTCTACGGTCATCGCACCTTGTCAGCGCCCACACCCAGCGCGAACTCGGCCCTCCAGAATTCGAGGGACTGCTGCAGGGTGAGGCCAATGCCCTTGAGGTAGAGGCCGTACTGCATGCGCCCACCGTGCCGCAGGTGGTGGTGCTCCCGCAGCGCGGAGTGCACCTGGCGCATGCACAGCGGGAAGGAGCGCGCCGCGTGCTGCAAACATGGCGCCGCCGGAGACAAAAGCGGAAACAGACATTGTCACCATCATCGATTACTTCAGGGCCCTTGCAATGGCTTGCCATGTTACGGCGCTACATAATTGTCATCATAATTATCATTTCCCCTCGCACAATGTGGTAAAATGGTTAGTACACTGGATTTGCATTGTGCAATGAACCACACGTGAAAATAAAATTAATAAAACAATTACATTATCAAAATGCTGTGGGCATTTACATGTATGGAAGATGCTTTACTTACAGAGTCTAATTGATCCAGAGAGATCTGCCCAGCATGCTTTGGTGCACTGTAATCCTGTCCTATGTAGGACTTGCTGCAGAACACAATCGGACATGCACACACATGCCAAGTAAGTGCATTGGGTACTCGGCCATTCTTACAGCACAAGAGCTATCATAATGACAACCGCCATTCTCTTGTGCTAGGCTGTGTGCACATTAAGGCCTTATCATAATAGTTCACACACACACACACTAGGCCACATGAACATATATCTGTGCAAGCACAATCATGTGCGCAGTCATGTGTGCCTGGCTCACACTGCATAGCAAGAGACCAGAGGGCTTTGCTGAGGCACGCTTCCATCGAACATCACAATCACTTAATGTAAATATTGTGTGAACTGGCTAAAGAAGAAAAAAACCAATCGCACGAGTTGTGGTCAAATATTGACAGTATGATTTGACATTTTGCCAATGCAGAATAACCACTTAATCAAGACATCTTTTTTACTGGATTTACTCTTGCGTTTATATATTATATATGATTTATTCTCAAGCAAATCAGTAATTAAAGTAATCCTTAAAACATTTCTGGTAAGAACAATTTCTGGTAAGGAGACGTTAGCAGAAACCTGAGTGCGCCAGCCACCTGCGAAGTAGACATTAGCGTGTCCTCGAAATGATGTAGGCGGATATACCGTGTCAAACTCCCAAAGCTCAAAACTGAACGGCGTACAAAGGAATTCTGATGTATTGATGGCTGCGTCTACAACACTGCTCTGAAACAACACATACCAAGCAGTCAGTTTAGTACGCTACGGTTCAGTAACTACTGTAAAACTAGATTTTGCATTTCTAGATTTGCTTGTGATTTTCAGTGGTGTTTTTAAACCTTTCTTGTATTAGTGTTCAAAAAATATTTGTAAACGAGAAGTAAAACAAATAACACTGCAAGCTGTAAATGGGATAAATTTAGTCTTCAGCAAAGCAACAGGGTTTGGTTTCAAAAATGTATATACTGGTGCAAGCTACTACCCTTGAATTAGCCAGGAATTGAGGGCACCGTTGACCTGTTGAAGACACCCAAGTGTGTCAGTCACTTGTGCAGCGGACACCAGGATGTGCCAGCTACCAGTGTGGAAGGCAACCGGATATGCCAGCTACCTCAGGTGGGTGAGAAGAGGCTGCAGTCGCTCATCTTCCTGGACGGAGGGCAGGAGTCGTGCCGTTATCTGAGGCATAGCAGAGAGGACGGCATCACCTGCAGCCCTGAACTCGCCTGGGCCGCCCATTCCGCCCCTCATGTCAGGGGCTACAATCTCGTCATCTCATACTTATAAACGCATCACCCAATTTCCAATCACGATGCGTAGAAGAATGTTACCGTCATGTGCTCCGTGTTTTAAAAAAATTTTACTTACAATTTTGTTGTTATTTTTCCCCACCAATTGTATTTCGAATGAACGTTTGCCTTCATATCACAAGATAATTACAATTCCATTCAGAAAACTCAAGTGAGCAGTGCCAGGCAATGACCACTGAAAATTAACAACAAAGAACTACTAGTCAAGTTAATTCAGCAGGACCTCTTTAACCACAATAGGTGGCAAAGCATTAATATTGCCTGCGAACATACATGGCATGGCAATCAACCAAAAGTCCCGGAGATGGCATCAGCTGAAATAAGCCACAAATACACATTTTATATGATCACAATTTTGTACAGTGACTGGGGAACAGGCTAAAACTATCACCTTGCTATACTCAAAAAGCAAGCTTTATCACAAACGGATGAAAGATTAATTTGAACAGAGCATCTCAGCAGTGCCGGTTTATTACATTTACTGGAGTCTAATGTTCCACAGAGCTGTGTTTGATATAGATTTCACCATTTGACTATTAATATAAAAAACTGGCCCTTTCAAATACCAGCATTAGGGAAATTCCCTTGAAAAAACAATCAGTCTCTGCCTATTGTCCCACTTGAGGGAATTGTGTAGCCTCAAGTAATTTATCTTCCTAATTTCCTGTAATCCTGAAAAAAAACACGTGCTTGACCTTTGCGAATAAATGCAGCTAACAACATCGAGTATTGCGTCTTTGCTTCTGCCTCAAAGGGAAACTGCAACGCGCTGCAATATCTTTTTAACAGATGCATGCATCCAGTCCCTGTCTTAACCTTGATAACCTGAGCGCCGGACCCATAGATTGTGAGATCTGTAGTTTTACTAAGAATGAAACAGTGTGACCAGAATAATAAGCAAACTGGGACAAACACTGGGGATAAGCACTTACACTCTATCACCTTTGTCACGTGAAAATATATAAACAAGTCATTCAATTTGGACCTAAAAATGTAATTTTGATTCAAGATTGGAATTTTTCGATTAATATAACGTATTAAACTAGCATTACCACAGGTGCTGGAAGCACATCTTATAGGACCCATTTTTATCGTAAAAAATGTAACATTCACACTGGTGTACATTTGGCACGAAGAATCTTAAAACATAATTCCGTATTTGCATTAATAAAAATGTTTACGTCTAATATTGAATTAAATGTTCAGTATTCTCCAAACACATAGAACATTAAATATTAAAATAAGTAAATAGATCAACTAGTAAATACTGCTGATTTGTCTTCAGACAATTTATTTTCCAAGCAATTTTTCCCGTCAGCACTCAGGATGGGCGAACGGGCATCAGGGTCACTGTATGCTTTGTTCATGAAATAAGTCATTCAAATATTAATCAATTGAGTGTTTTTATATATTTTAGTTAATAACTATGTGCAGATGACAATCAACAAGCAGGACAATGTGACAACTACGGACAAAAGACCAAATTGTGACTTGTCAGAATGAAATTATGCTAATAAAGACAGAAGTGCACGAAGGAAGACCAAACATTGTTATTGGCTGTAAATGTGCATAAAAAAATGTTGATCACATTCACTTATTGGCTGATCTGATATTAGGGAAGGAGAAACTGCATGCCTCTCACACCAACATTTAATAACGAATAGTGGATTAAATGCATGACAGATTTCATCAACTAGACTAAGAGAATGACGATAAAATCCACAAACGAAGACGTTTGGACAAACACGCCACGAGCTGCCATCAGTAAAACTGAGACGAAGACTGAAAATAAAAGTGACTAAAATTACACTGGTGATTCAGTGGTCAAGGCGCATGTATCGTAAATTCTGCACAACTCACGGTCAGCGCCCGCGACAGGTTCTGGCGGAAGTCGTTGAGGACAATGGTGACCAGGTCCCTCTGAGGGATAAAGGCCATCCCGCGTCGCACGAACACCTTCCGGCTCCGCACCAGTTCCAGTGCGTCCGTGAACGGCACCTGCACATGCAGCAGTACATCATTTACAAGAGTCCAAGTTCAACGTAGAGCAGTCGGTTGATTGATGATCCAACACTCACCGATTCACTCCAGTTGCTCGCTCAACGGCAGTTAGTCACCGCCTTATCACTACTACTGATACTACCATGGTAATTGTTCCCATGTACTTTACTCATTGATTCCCATGTTGAGTACTCGGTCTAGCAGATTGAATGTTTCGTCTCGTCTATATTGTGGTCAACCACCACAGTTCAGGTCACTAATACTTCTCTTGACGCTTCTTCCCTTGCACTACTCCAATTTAGAAACTCCTGCCCATCGTCTCTTTTCCCAATCTCTGGTAACGTTTCCGAATTCCAGAATCGTTAACTCTAATCGATTACAACTTTGAGAGTAGTTTGTTGTTGGTCGCTTCGCGTTTTGGGCCTGTGCTCAGCAACTGTAAAACAAAAACATCCTCCCAAAGGCAGGAAACACGCTCTCAGCGTGACGCAGACGATTATTTTGGTGACATGAACAAGCCTACATGTGGGAACAAAGGTGAGACTTTTTTTACAACTATTTGTGTAATTCAATTAGTCGAGTAATTGACCCGCTAACCAGAAGATTAATCGATGACTTGAAGAATTGGATTTCCCAGCTTAGTATAAATCAAGGATGGGATGTCTGTGGCCCACAACTTAATTTCACACACCCGACAGAATCATGAGGCCTACCAATTTGAAACAGCCCGCGTACGATTTGTATCCGTTACTTAGAGCATCTTAGCCGCAGTGAATGTGGATTAGAGGGGAATATTTACTACCTGTAAAAACCCAGCTTTTAATTTTAAGGCACTGACTGAGGTCTGTGTTAAAGTGTGGCCCGCTAAAGGTATTTGAAAATACGTTTCAGCCCTCTGTAAGGAAGAACCCTACTCAAAAGACACATGACAATAGGGCCATGACATAGCCCAGCAGGAGCACTTTCATTGCTTGCTGCAGTGGTTCACGGTTTGAATCCGGCAGACCACCCTGGTTAATACCGCGGGCGTATCAGCCATACGTGGCATCTGCTTTACAGAGGATGTTAAAGACCCTGTGACAGCATTCAAAAAGAGCTTGCCATTGTGTGCCGTCATGGTGCAACATCAAACAAAATAAAAAAAACCTGCTAAAGTGGCAATAATTGTCCCGACTGGCAGACTAGTGCCCACTTGGCCGGTGTCATCACCGTGCCGCACAGGGATAGCTGCCATTGGGGTGCCCTTTGAATGGTTGACATGAGATGTGACGTAAAGCAGTTTGAGACGCCGAGGCATTTAAGCACCCTATACATGCAAAATTATAACGACTGAAAAGGGCCCTTCTGAAACCATGGCTCATAACATGAGAACTTTAACCATTTTACAAATACAGTGCTCGAATATTCCCCTAGATATAGTGCTTGTACCAAGAATTGGTTTATGCTCCAAAATACATTTTAATCTCTCCGCCAAGGTAAATTAACTTATACTGGTAGGAACCTCATGGTTACACCAGCCTACAGGGGATTATTGTGTCCGTCCATCCGTCGTGCATCCAAAAATGGGAGGGGTAGGGCTGGGTGGAGAGGGGAGGGTGGGGAGGGGCCGGGTGGGGAGGGTGGGGCTGGGTGGGGAGGGGCTGGTCACCCCGTGGTGCCCTTATAAAACTCAACGTTTAACCTACTCACGCCGGCTTGTGCCCGCCCTCACAGTTGGGCATATTTGCGGAAAACACCACGCCGCCGTTGACCATGGCCATTGACCGAGCAACCCAACGTTCCTACCAGCTCCCTCCGCAGGAATGTGTTTAAATGGGTGAGGACATGCTGCACCTTGTAGAACGTGGACTCGTTGACTTTGTGATGACTCATCCCATAGCTGGAAGCGATCAGCTTAAGTTCGTGCTCTTTTATCTCCTCTTTAGACAACTGGATGAGAGGCAAAGACAACAAAATAAAACATATATATTTCTTTCACTTTTAATAGTTTTCAAGTTGTATAGAAATTTTATATTTATATCACTGATAAATAACTGTCATTATTGCCATTAAATAACTGGCAATATCACAATTAAATAATCGATTCTGTTATAAGACAGATAGTTTTTGTGTCGGGACCATCTGAGGTTTGTAAAACAATCTGAATACAAACTGTACTCTACCTTATGAAATGCATAGGCATAATTTAGGTGTGACAGGCTTAAAATGTAAATGTATAGCATCTCTCACTCCTGTCTCGGTCTTGTACAAATCGAAGTCACATGAGCAATGTGGTGGGCCTGTTTCCCTAACATGATGTTTCTGGCGACCAATGGGCTTCAACAACCTTGGCCATTTCAGATTCCGGTCCTCTATCATTTATTCCTTTCTTCACCAAAGAGTGGTTTTATTTAGAAACCAAGGGGAGGAGTGTTTCCCAGTCTGCAGCTTATCATAGTGTCTGGGGAGACACTTAAGTGCAATTTAATCAGGAAATTATGAATGCCATTCATGCCCTCTTTATTTAAACGACTACAGTCGTTGCAGAGTCAACACCTAATGTTCAAAGTCATTCCTAAGTCGCACACTTACACATTTTAAATGAATGGTGTGGATATGAGTGTGTCCCTCCACCATAAGCAGTACTCCCAATTATTTACCATGTCCTAGCATCCCCATTGTCAACTCCTCTTCTCCCCCACACCACCTCCCCTAGCCTCATTCCCTATTGTTTCCCCCCACTGATGCATCGCGTCCTGGGATGCTTTATAATTGCAAAGCATATTGTACGATTGTCTTATATTGTACTGCTCACGGATTCATATGTGAGGTTGTTTTGGTTGAGGAACGAGGTGACCGATTCAGACGTCTGCTGCAGGAAGCGGAACCGAAACAGGTCCATCTCCTGCTGGATGAACCAACGTCGCAAATCCTCTCTGGAACAGAGACGGAACACACCCGCCCAGCATGAGTGCCGACTCGCACAAGAATATCAAACAGTTGCGTTCACATGAACATGCCGCACATTCTGGGTGGCCATGTGATTCAGGTGTCACATACCATATCAACATCACCGAGCCTGAAACCAGCCCTATACCATGACCTTACTTAAAAAGAGGGTATATAAAAACTCTAGGGGCATGGTGGGGGGGCACACAGCCAATGTTAAACAAACATTAAACGAATCCTGATCGGCTACACAGAATGAGTAACAATATAATCTGCTATCATTCATTCTACTCTAGCTCTCACCATCTTTGTACAAGCTACGACACATCTATCGCTTAATTGCCACCGGTGTTAAATATTTTACTAACATTTTTGGTTCGGCGCCCTCCAGCTCCACCGATGCTATGGGGCTGCCAAAAGCCCCGTAATAATGATTTTAGTTTTTCACTTAATTTAACTTATTTCAGCTGTGAACTAAATTTTTCAGTTCAAGTGACACGTGACAAAATAATGTTTTAGAAGTTGTGCTGTCAACTGCCTGCTCCTGTTCAAGTAGTCCAGGCTCAAGAGTCTTTTGCTCTGCCTATAAGTCTCTTTCTCAAAATAATTAATATGCCCCATTTCCTCAGCATTCCAATGTCGTACTGTTCTGTACAACACCTTGAAATGCGCAAGCATTTATTTGCTATATGAATCTAAATTGTAGAAAAGACCTACTGAAACATAGATTTTAAAATCGGTTCTGTAATGTCATCTTATGAGGCGGCTCTGCAACTGTGGTACACTGCTTACGATAAGAGTTACAAACGTATTTTTTGTTCATCTCGTTACCCGATGCCAACCACAAAACTGAAATGGGGAGGAAAAAAAAGCAACAAAGATATTGTGCGCTTTCAAGTGCATGCCCTTTGACAATTGGTGAGCTCATTTCCAGCTAGAGCAACATGAAACCAAGCGTGTTTCCCATTGCGCACAACAAAAAGGGGCCGTAAATTAACATCTGCATAAAAGGATAAACATCGTCAATATTCAGATGTAGGCAGCGTGGATGTAGAATATTACATTAAAATCAAATTAGGTTGAATTGGAGTGGCTGAGTGTGTGGGTGGGCTTCATACTGCCTGTGTGCAAAGTAGTTGCAGATGAAAGCAAAGCTATGATTACATTTATAATGAGCTGCAATTTAATTAACACAATATGGTAATCTCATTAACATACTTTCATGTAAAGTCAATACTACTGTACATCTAGTATACTATCCCCACGAATTCCCATAACTATAAAAACTTTGGTAGATTTTTAAAATGTAACATTATTCTACATATGTAAGAGTGCTTTTTTACTTTTATTTTACCGGCTGTCAGTGAACTTTTATGAACCATGCTAAAGGATTTTTGGGCACAAAAGCCTGGAATGCGTCGCTAAATGTAGTGCAAAGCATCACTTTAAAACATGTGTAAATATTCACTCCAAATATGTGAACGCACGAAAGACAATATTTAAGTACTGCTGAGATGTGATGGAAATACAGAGTGATTAGTTCATATATATGCAACAAAGATATCAAAGACATTAACTTATCAATCATTAAATAATAGAAACAAATCACACTGGCGATGCAGATGAGAATGCTAAAATATGTAACAAGTGTATTGAGATTGGTGGGTGACATGTAGAGGCTATGAATTAAAATATTGCTGCCTCTATAATAATTAATCATTATTTAAACGTATAAAGCACTGTTAAACAGTCATTCCTAGGGCGTTATTTAAAAATTTGCAACAATGACAATAAAAACATTTTGAAGTTTATAACTCCAGAGTAAATTTACAAATGGCAACAATACAACGGATTGCTCTGAACCTCGGCAATAAATTAGGACCACTAATGGACGATGGATTACGACTGTGCATGTGTAACCCAGGACATAACGCCTGGACCACTGTGCTCTTACGATTGACAGTAGGCAAGACGAAGGATGAAGTGGGAGATGTGGTCCCTTTTTCTTGGTTCTTGGTCATCAACTTCTATTAAAGTAATATTATCCTGCACATCAAACATAATATATGAAAAAAACACAATACAACTCCTGCATATTGTGACGTTATTTTTTTTTTACTGTTGAAACCATTAATATACTTCAATTAAAATTTCAAAGGTATGGCTTCCTTTTTTTCCCCCCAAATTTTTTTTCAATAATGTTAATGGTACCGTGTTAGTAGACAGATTACAATTCTGTACTCTGCCAGCTAACCTTCAGGCAAGAGAATGGTCCAAGGTGATAATACAGAACTATTTCTCAAGTCCCTTTCATATATTTATCGACAATAGGAGACATACATTTTGTTCCTTTCAAGGTGCTCATCACATCAAACCATTTTTATGCTCAGCGGTAAAATAAAACAAACTAAGTGAAAACCCAAAATTTATGTGTGCTTTTTACGCTGGTGACCATAATGACTTGGTGACGAGGCTGAGATCATCAGGTCATTATATTTGAGAACCCATTTTAATCCCAAATGGATGAACACCAGGATTTTAGCTGTACTAGCTCAGTGGTAATTAACTTCCCGCACAACCTGGCTAATTAAACACACTACATTTTCCACTGACACAAATGAAACAGGGGACGCTGCCATGGTGCAATGGTTAGCACACTGGACTTGTAATCCAGACGTGGGCAGTTCTATTCAATCTCAAGGTGCGGCCAGTTAAACCAAATGGTGAGTTTCTTAAATCCCCTAGTCCCTGCCCACCCAGAAGTAAAAAAAAATGGTCACCCCAGTTAGTCAAGCGGCGAGACGTGTATGGTGGGCTAAGTGTGAGTGTTCGCAACTCTTCCAAGACAACTAGCCAGTGTAGGATAGGCCGAAAATTTATTGAGCTCCCTCCAGTACAGGAGTGAGCAAGTGAGCAATTAATTAGAGAGCTGAAACTTTACTTTCTTTAGCATTTAAGTGACCAGGCCACCACTTAAAAAAGAAAATCTGCGTATACTTGTGCCTGTAGGACCAAGTGCAAAGTACTCACTCTGTATGGAAACTTTGATTTCTTCAGCTCCTCCTCCAGCTTCTTGTCGTAATTCTCAGTGCCCTTCATGAACAGAACGCCGATCCGCTCCACCGACTTGAGAACTAAAGATTCCACGCAGTCATGTTACCGTCATTGTATGTACCTAATGCAAAAACAGTGCATTAATCATCTCCATCCTGACAACACTACAAATGTAAAGTCCTCACAAGAAAAATGCCTTTGTCCATTTTCATTTGGTAGTTAATAATGGAACATATATTACCAAAAAACAAGTTAAATTCCAGTGCATATATAAGTTGCAAAACATACAAAATAAAGCACGTTATTATACTTGAGTGGGTGACGGTTTGGTGTGGGGATTGGCAAACTGCACTATTAAACTAATGACTTGAATTTAATTCCCAATCACTGTTAATATCATAGTTAAAGTTTTTTTTTAACACAGGTGAGAACTCAAGAGACCAGAATAGTCTTATTTGCAAGAGACTTGGGTCACCAAAGTGACAAAATTAGAACAGATAAAGTACGACAACAAATCTTGATTTGAAGCTTTTCGTGACTGCAGGAATCCATACTCCTTGCTTCTTTTGGTAAAGTCACACAGGTAGAAAAATAAAATAAAAAATAATATATCACGACGTTTCGATCGCAACACAAGCGGTCGTCCTCAGGCGGAAAAAGATAATCCAGCAGTGGAACTACTGAACCAGCGAGAGAGCTGTTACAAGAAGAGGTTATATACGTCACATATGCCACATAAATAACAGACTTCTCTATATATGCCACATATATAACCGACGTCTTTATATATGCCACATATATAACCGACTTCTCTCTATATATGCCACATATATAACCGACTTCTCTCTATATATGCCACATAAATAACAGACTTATTTATATATGCCACATAAATAACCGACGTCTCTATATATGCCACATAAATAACCGACGTCTCTATATATGCCACATAAATAACCGACGTCTCTATATATGCCACATATATAACCGACTTCTCTCTATATATGCCACGTAAATATCAGACTTCTTTATATATGCCACAAAAATAACCGACGTCTCTATATATGCCACATAAATATCAGACTTCTCTCTATATATGCCACGTAAATAACCGACGTCTCTATATATGCCACATATATAACCGACTTTATATATGCCACATAAATAACCGACGTCTCTATATATGCCACATATATAACCGACTTTATATATGCCACATATATAACCGACTTCTCTCTATATATGCCACATATATAACCGATTTTTCTCTATATATGCCACATATATAACCAACTTCTCTCTATATATGCCACATAAATATCAGACTTCTCTCTATATATGCCACATAAACAACCGACGTCTCTATATATGCCACATAAATATCAGACTTCTCTCTATATATGCCACATAAATATCAGACTTCTCTCTATATATGCCACATATATAACCTCTTGTAACAGCTCTCTCGCTGGTTCAGCAGTACCACTGCTGGATTATTTTTTCCGCCTGAGGACGACCGCTTGTATTGCGATCGAAACGTCGTAATATATTATTTTTATTTTATTTTTCTACCTGCGTAAAAGAACCAAGGAGAATGACAACAAAGCCAACAGAAATCAGAGAAAAAAACTAGTAAATATTGAACGCACGTAAATTAATGTTAAATAAAGTCCCTGTCGTGCAAGACGGTTGGGGAACATTAATCATAGACCGTTTGTCCTGTTTCTTCACCTGAGGACGGCTACTTGTGTTGTGGCCGAAACGTCGTGAGAATTTTAGTGGTTTTTTTTTATTTTATTCTCATTCTACGTGACTTTACCGAAAGAACCAAAGAAGAATTACAATTGAGTTACCAAACATTAAACATATAGGGTATAGGGTGACTATTATATGAATGAGTGACATCCGAACCAAATCTGGCCTGGATCATCAAATCTCCCATGGCTGACATGGCATGGGGAGGCATTCATCCAGTAGTCCACTCGCAAAGTGCTGTCAATTATTTAGATTACTTATGTCTACTGAAGTGAACAAAAAAATCAATATATTTATCAATAACATTGCCTTAAAATAAAAACTATATAATCAGCGATGTTTAGGGAAATGGTCCTTCCATATAGGGCTTAAGAAAGCTTAATTTGAATGTAGTCCCATTGAGTTCTCACCTGGATACATATGTAATGAATTTAACAGTCAAATTACTTTTCCAATCGAAATTCACTCAAAGGCATATCCTCGTTCATGAATGCAGCTTGAGGCCAGAGAGGTGCAATTGTACCATCTAGTGAGGGCTTCTGGTACTGCTAGAGAAGTCGATATCTTTTCATGTACACAAAAAAAAACCTCAAACAGTTGTCAATAACATAACGCCGAAAAGAACGAGTGTATAATAGGAGACGTGGGACCTTTGTACCAGTATCAAAGTATGAATAAATAATAATGTTTTACCCTTTCTGGAAATAAAAACAAGCGTTGAGATGTTCAAACACCAAATAGAAATGTTGCAAGGAATCACGTTTGCATTAACCACACGTACTTGTTGTGAACATGCAAACAAACATGCTCTGACAGATGTTTGAACAAATTAACACCTGTTTCATTGCCAGAATGGGTAAAACCTACTTTTACTTTTTCATAATAGTAGACGTCTCGGGCAATGCCTTCCCCCCACCACCACCACTACAACACACAGATAACCCAGTGGCAGTCCTCACGGTGATAGTAATTGTGGCGACGATCATGGCCTAGTGGTGGTGTCACCAAAAATGTGACGGTCGCTTTGAGCCCAATAATGACAGTGATATTGATCACACCCGTGATCAATCACTGTACCACGATCGTGATAATGCTTATTATCCACACGACCATTATCGTGATCGTCGTGGTAATTATGATCCTGAACGCAGTGGCAATCAGTGACGACGACGATGATGATGTTCAGAGTGGTGATCGTGGTGGTGTTCATGGTGAATCAACCGTTATCACCGCTACGATCACGATGACCAGGGTGGTGATCACGATCATCAAACCAGAACCACTGCCACGATCACCACGACGATGATGATTATGATCGTGGGGATCGTGGCGATGATCGCGAAGCTCCTCACGCCGCAGTCTCTGGACGGCGAGGGCTTCGAATTCGACGAGGGAGACGGATCCGAGAGGCGGCCGCAAGTAGAGCTGCAGGACGTGAGGGTACCGCTGTTCCTCATCGCCAGACCCCACCGCCTTCGCCTCTTGCTTCTTCCCAGCGGTCGACAGCAGCATGGCTCGGCTCTCCTCCCCCCCCCTCCCACCACCACCACTCGCTGCCTTGGAGACACAACAACAATAATACTCATCATAGCCAAACAACAACTGCAATACAGCAGGAGACCTATCTCCTCCCGCCAGTTCTTTATCATCATCAGTCTCAACAGCAGCAGTAACAATCGCGCCGCTGACCAACCTGGCTGGCTGCGTTACACAGTGTGTGACGAGTTCACGTGGAGCCCCGGGTGCGTTCTCGTCGCTCTAATTTTTTTAACTGTGAGGTAATTATCGTGAATATCTGAGTGTGTAAAGTTGTTATAGACGCGGTTAATGGTGGTGGTGATGGCGACGGCGGAAGACAGAAATTTCCCGCCAAATCTGTCAGGCAGTGGAGCGCGGTGACGTCATTTCCTGGTTTGCGCGCCACCTTGTGGTGACGTAATTGCTTGCCTTGGTCATGACCGCTTCGCTTCGGTTTAGGCTGACGTAATTTTTAAACTGTATAATGACATCATCGTTTAGGTTGTACTACGACACTGTATTGTACGTTTTACATTTTAGATTGGCAAATAACGTCATTATTTAGCTTGTTAATTACGTAATAGTTTAGCATAGAAATGTTATTCGATTGATCATGACGTCATATGGTTAGATTCGTAATGACGTGTTGTCATTCCATTGACATTTCGTAAATGTACTGGGAGGTTGTTACATTACAAAGTTAAATGTTGATTAATAAGTGTGATTTTGACAGCCATCGTTACCGCAATCGTTAGCAATATTAATATCGTGCTTAACATTACTTATTGAAAGGGAATTTTTTTTTACCTCAGTTGGAAGTTGTAGCAGTTGTACGTTAAACTCGCATAATCGTAACTCTGATCTGATCATAATTCACTTGATCGCCATGGTTATCTATAATCTCCGTCATGGTTAACAAAGCTACGATTGAACGCCACAATAATCGATACCAAAAACAAATAATTGGCCCTCCACTTTAACAAAAAAAAACCTGTTTTACAGATCCCCTCAGCCACACGGCCTTCTAGGAGTGAATTATTTCATCAACGTAATGGATATTTTTGTATCATTAACATTGGACCCGTAACGGTGCACCGTCTATACCTATAGATTGCAATCGATTATCCATTCTCTTCTCTTTCAATGTTGGTGACTATAGCGGCCTCTAGTGGCAGTAGGGGGGACGTGCAACGTATGGAAATAGCACCGTAATCGATACGAAACACGATTTGTTGCATGGGTTATGCGAATAAGAATGATTATGGACGATTAATCGATGTATCCATAGTTGATGCTCAGCACGTATCGATACCGCGGTCGTTTCCACAATAATCCATCATTAATACAGCCAGTCAACACGTTAAGGTTTGGGCAAAGTTGACGCAACGTTCACCCAATGTTCCACGTTTACTAGGCAGTCACCATAAACATTGATATCGCCAATGTTACCATCGTTATCATAAGAAGCGGCATCAATACTCGGGAAATTAACTTCAGATTATATTATTGGGTCTTTCTGTAAAGTCACGTAGATAGGTTAGACGTGACTTTACCGAAAGACCCAAGAATATGAATTCCTGCAGTCACGAAAGCTTTAAGTCAAGATTAAACTTCAAATTATCTTGATCACATCCATTATTATTATTAGCATCAACAGCACCAACACCATTGTCGTCAGAAGTATAATAATCATCACGACCATCATGAACGCATCACCATCAACACAATCATCATCACCAGTGCCATAATGGTCAATGTCACAACCATTATCAGCGCATAATTAACAACACACCACCATCATCATCACCAGTCCCACCATGATCATCATCATCAACGTTATAATGTGGATCAGCTCTGTATAAAAATGTTAGCAAACGAACGTAAGAGTCAACCAGAGCAAAGAAACCACAGATCGTTGCCTCCTTCGTTTTACCAACATGCATCAGATTGACAAAACACTTGTGAAAGTCTTTATCCAGCCGTAGAGAGAACATGACCCTTTTGAATCACTCCTGACAATGTAGACAGTATCGTGAACGTTGCATTCTGACGATATTATTATAGTCGAGTTTGATATGGGGGGAGAGAACAATAATTGTTTGGATTGGAATTTGCATTATTATTTTTTCTGTGAGCCCTTGATTGTGCCAAATTATCACTGCAATTAAAGGCCTTTTGTCTATCACAGCACTGCAATCCAGCAATTAAACGGCTATTAATATAATTGCCGCTATGAGGGGTGGGGTGGACAGGAAGGTATTGTGTCGCGATTTAAAATAAATACCACGCAATAATACAATTCAAATGAATCTCCAGAATTCAGTGTACACGTGCGCAATATCGTGTACCATGCGCTCATCACGACATGGAAATGTCACGGGGGGGGGGGGGGGGGATGGACAAACAACAATAATTAGAATAAAGCACAGTACAACGTCGCATATCTGACTTCCTTGGGAGATTAGGGTGGGGGGGGGGGGGGGTCTTGAGGCATAGTCGGATATGTGAACATCGAATTATTATTAACTGGGTCAACACCACGCGCAAATTTTGCACTCCACATTAGTCACGCTGCGTTCCACAACTTGTTGTGGAAGACACTGAGACGAGGCGCAACTATGCGTGTGATGTACACAGAATACAAACTCCACACGCTCGACAAGAAACACTGCAATTAAAACTCAAATGTGTATGGTTAGACGACGTTTCGGGCAATAACCCGGAATGATTTATTATTTTTTTCTGGCCGTTCTGCGTAGTGAGCGCTGGTGATCACGTGCAGGTCAGTCGTAGGTGTTGTTCTGTCTGCCATGAAGAAGGATCGCTATCCGAAACGTCAGCTATTATGTTTTAATTTTAGGGCAGTGTTGTTGACGAATGTAGCGAGTTGGTGTTTTTTTTCGTTGTTTTCGCTAAGACTACCGTACTATTCTTACAACTAATGAATGCCTCGAGTTTCCTGGCTGGCTTCTGGCTGGGCTCCTTTCCACCGCAACACAATAACTTTACTGCGAGTGGCTGCCACCGAAAGCTGCGGAAGAAATTCGGAAGACGTGATGATAAGCGACACACGAAGAGGTGACGGACTACAGAAGGCTGACAACGGTCCATTTAAAATTGATGGAACTCTTCAATGTGCTGCTCTTGTTCATGCAATTCTATCGCAAACGATATTCTTTCGATCCTAGAGAACATCAAAATTAACTCTGAGTACATACTATCTTGCAATTGTATTATTACATAAAATATATATCGTCAGTGCTCCTAGTACAGAAGAGTATGCAAATGACAGCTGTGCATTCTCGACTTAGCGATTGTAAAAAGACCTAACGCTGATGAAATTCACCGAAGCAGCAAGGCAGCGTGGGCAGACAGTGTAACCCCCATCGAATGGCCTGCTCCTCCTCCTCCTCACCCACACACCGGCTCCCTCCCCTCCCTCTCCTCCTCCTCCACGTTTCCACTTAGCAACCAGGCAACAAAGAACGCTTCGCAGTCCACACACACACACACCGCTTCAGCACACACACTCACAAGACACACACGCACATAGAGACACGGCCGAGGCGCTGCCACACTACACAAGTGGGGCTTTCCTACAACCTGGAGAGAGCTGGTCGCGTCCAGGTCAGTCGTGGTGGGTTGGTGGTTGGTGGTGGTGGTGGTGATGATGATGATGGGTGGAGGTAGCTTTTCAGATGCAGGTCAACTTGTCCTGTTGAGGATATGCGTGATGGATGGTGTGGATAAAACGTACACACACGCGGGCCCTAGACGGTCTTGTTGAGGTGGCCGGGTGGATTGTTAAAGGAGGCCCGGGTCGACTGGTTATTGGGTATGAAGTCACGCAGAAATGCTGACATTTGCAAGTTGCGGTGTATTACGGTAGGGATGCCAATGAGCCGAACAACACGCATTGCTACGTGCTTCAATGTGGGTTAATTCATATCGCTGGCAATGTGGGTCAGCCAGACTTGCTGCATGTCATGACGATGGTGGTTAATATAATGTATCCATTGCCTCAACACTCTTTTACAAGAGGATCCTGCCTCGGTATACTTGGCCGATTTTCTTGTAAGTTTGTTTACGCTTCGTGTGTTGTGGGCGGAAACCCGGAGAATACCAGCTCATCAACACGAAGGCGTTAACGCTCAGAGCTACGCTATATACAGATGGCTCCATCAACCCACTTGCTCCCGACTACCTCGCGGCAACCCAAGCGGGAGGTGGGGGAGTTTCACGTCAATCTCTGCGTGATCCACCAACCCCTACCTCCAAAGCGCTGGATCGCAGGCGTGTGATGTGACCACCACGCAGTGCGTTTGACACGTAAGCATGGTTACTGACAGCGCTGCCAAGAGGTCCACGGATAAGGCGTGTGGCGAGGTTAGGGTTAGGGATAGATGTCCCAAGTTCAGTGAGGGGTGGGGTGGTGTCGCTGGGGCGTGATGTTATGGGATTTAGAGCAGCGGTTCTTGACCTGGGGTAAATAATCGAAATACAAATTAATCACGGGCACGTAAGTACAACTACTTTGTTTAATCAGACATATGTATTTATTCATATAATATATGTTTTTGAATGATTGAGAACCAAAGGGGTGAAAGGCTGCAGTAAAGGTTAAGAACCACTGGTGTAGAGTAGCCGTGCGTCGATTCGTCGATTAATATTGTCGGTTCTGAAGTTTACAATACGTGACGCAGATTTGTAGATTAACATTGTTCCTTAAACTCGTGGCATTCTTGCGTGTGGCGGCGATATGTGCAGGAGCCAAATGCCAACTTAGAGGTCTGCTAGCCTCGACGAGACGGCTTCAGGAGAGAGGTCGTGTAGTCTTGCTAAGCTCATGATATATGCGTAGGAAAGACTCAACGCATTGATCAATGAATCTGCCTTAAATGGATGCCCTAATAAATAAGTTTGATTTATGTGCTATGAAGAAGGGTCATTGCCAGAAACGTCGTCTATTATATAGTTTACCTTTTAAGGCACTTAAACAGCACAACACAGAAGCTCACTGTTCTGGAAATTAATCTACGTTCCAGTACAGCACGCATTCCTGACATAGCACGCCATGAGTGTGTGCTGTGAGCCCAATAGCACCTTAATTATGGGCTCACAGCACACACCAATGGCACATATTACATAACACAAACGCGCGCTGGATCAACATCTCATTCGAGATACAAATATCGCACACCTCATGGCTTTGACAATCCTCCTCCTCAAAGACACTGGTTGGTATAAACATTGACCGCATCAGAACATCAATAGGCCGATCTGCAACATGTCCTTAATGAATGGAAGATTAAAGACACAGGCCACGGCAGTGCGATTGTGGTCATGCAAACTAAACTGTGGACCATATTGTTAAACCACTGCAGTCTGCGCTCTTTCAACGGAGGAGGAACAGTAAAACGACATGAATGTTCTGTCCAGAAGCCCTCTCGTCGTGGCTAGCAGACCTCTACAATGGCATTTAGCTCCTGAACAAATTACCGTACGGAAGGATAGACGAAAACAAACGCACACGCGGGATCACTAACAATAAAACATATCCTTAATCAGCTTTAAAGCACTTAAGACGAAGGATGGAATACAGATAATTTATTCCAACGGCAGCTTTAGTGATAATCCTAACGGACACCAAATAAACACCAGCCTGATTATTGAGTCCTATTTATGAAGTGTATCGAAATAAAATGAACAGACCATATGCCCCCTTTGCAGATTTGTCACGCCACCTAAAAAAATAAACAGTATTTGTTTTACACATCCCAGCAGCCACACGACCTTATTTCTGGGAGCGCATACTTTTTTTTTACCAACGTTCACTCGGACGTTATTATTTAACTGGCAAGGCCCTATTCAGCGAAACAGCTCTTTTACAAGACCACAGCCCAATACCCTCCTTGCACGTGCAAACTCTGGAGCGGTTTCCCCAATCGGTGTCTCATCAGCAGCGTCAGGCTCGCTTGAGCTACACAGCATGACTGCGAACACACCATTGGTTCTCAATTTAATTGTAAAGTCACCCCCCCCCCACCAAACCAAGACCACTGGTCTCTGCCCCGCTACCCCCCGACTTATTCCCTTGCCCCATCCCCCCTAGGTTACTAAGGCCACAGTGCAAGAGAGATCAAATGTCCATGCCCCCGTTCTACGCGGTATTCATAAGGCATTAGTTTCATGTTTCACGCTGCGTGTTCGCGCCTTTTTGTCGCCGCAACGATGACGTTCCCACCCCGGGGCGCACGTTCGAAATGTTTTCTGCACGGTGTCCATGCCGCAGGCTGCCAACTTGTCCTCGGCAGGGGTTTGACACCGTCTTGCCTGCCATACCTAAACCGATAGCTAAGGGAGCCGCGGTGGCGAGATGTTAACTACCTCGCCGGGTATGTAGAACCTCGTGGGTTCGATCCCAACCCTAAATATTCCTGTATATTTGGAGTTTAAATAGCTCTCTCCCCGTGGTCGCGTGGATTTTTCTCTGGGTTCTCCGGGTTTTCCCTACGCATTTAGAAACGTGCGTTGAACGTATTTGGCCGCTATAATTTTCCACATGATGATAAACCACTTCGTTGAGCTATCATCATTCGCGGCCAGGTCGCTTCTGAAAAAAAAAACTCTATAAAGCTCAGTGGGTGGGCCTTACCTGGTAAAATAAAAAAAAGTTTCTAGTTTTAGAGAAGTTAAAACCCATCAGCAGGTGGCGCTAGCCGGCAGCGGAAATGCGGCGAGCAGCACCGAGCCCCGCTCATTGTCATGCAAATTGCGCCAATTGTGATCCAAGATAGCGCATCCCTGGACCGCAAATTTAAAAAAAAAATACTCACGGCCCTCGTTAAAAACGCAGCGCTCCGCCTGACGAAGAGACGAAGGCATTGGTTGGTTGCGGCAATTCGGCGAACCCACACGCACCATGGGCTGCTGTGTGCAGTCGTCACGATCCCGCGGCGGCTGCGAAACCCGACCGGCACGAGTTCGATTCCAACCAAGGCCACGGCTGACATCAGTGGCGAGTGGTGGCTCGACTTTCCCAGTGTCGACCAACCCTTAAATAAGGACAGTACTGTGTGCCTGGTGTCGCGGCCCCTTCTTCAAAAGTAGTCACTGCAGAAGGACCGCTATCCGAAACGTTAGCATTTTGTGCTGCACGTGTCTGCGATGAGGCAGCGTTAAGGAAGGGCCTCCACTAGAGGGAGCTCTTGGCACCACCTACACAGGATATTACCCCACCTCTTCAATCTTGACACCACCTACACAGGATATTACCCCACCTCTTCAATTTTGACACCACCTACACAGGATATTACCCCACCTCTTCAATCTTGCTACCACTACACAGGATATTATCCCACCTCTTTAATCTTGACACCACCTACACAGGATATTACCCCACCTCTTCAATCTTGACACCACCTACACAGAATATTACCCCACCTCTTCAATCTTGACACCACCTACACAGGATATTACCCCACCTCTTCAATCCTGGCCAGACGTCTTGGAAGAAGAAGTGGGATGTACCCACATGTTGCCCCACCATACGCGACCTGCCGATAGAGTAACTGCGATGTGCTCAGTCATATTGCTGGGTTGGCAGAGCAATTCTGAATTTAAAAAAAGTAAGAATTTGATCACTGCTGGATGGAGGCGGAGTGCCTCCGTGCACCAGGTTAGTCATTGGGTTGTTTCACCATACTTCACCACTCTGGTCAATGAGGGTGGGGGGTGGGATTGCAGGACTGGTTCAAATTTCACTCGCTACTGATGGTAGCAGTGGTCGGGATATCGAACTTGTGCCCCGGGTCTTTCGTGCGCTAACCGGTGCGCCACCACTCCACCCAGCCCGTGCGTGTTTAATAACGCCGTGCGCTCCGGTCCAAATAAAAAAAATTTGTTCATCAGCGGAATGTGCCCACGCTACGGGACTGAGTGCGATGCACTAAAACCACAGCGCCACCCGACAAGGCTCACTGAGCTATTATAGCTCTTTTTCAGAAGCGACCTGGCCACAAATGATAGCTCAACGAAGTGGCTGATCGCCGCCACTTTTGTAAATGTGCAGGGGAAAAAAATTCCCGGAGTACCCGGAGAAAAATCCACGCGACCACGAGGGTAAGAGAGACGTGCAAACTCCAAATATTCAGGCGTTAGGGTCGGGATCGAATCCACGACTTCCTGCATACTTAAGCGAGCGAGTTAACATCTCGCCCCAAGTCAATCAAATCTCCACGCTAATTGTACGAGACGAGCGCATTAAACGGGGGGGGGGGGGGGTAGGAGCAGGGAGGGGGCTCGAAGAACACGCGAGCGCAATTAGCGATAGCGTTCAATGTTAGACAGAGAGAGAAGCGTGCACGCGTTAACTCGCGTGGCCTGTCAGGGCTCACGGTGAACGCCGGCTTGATGATCAGTGCGCGGTACTGACGGGCGATAGCGCCGCAAGGCATTAAAGGAAAGCAAAGCGACAGCCGAGGAGCCGCCAAGTAGCTCAAGGCGTCGTTGAAGACAACCAAAAGCGGGCGATGGCCTCAAACGTCAGCTCGAATCCGGTGGCTAATGGACGTCAAAGAGCCAAATAACGTAACACAGCCAAAGCAAAGTTCTCATCTCTGGCGTGCCTGCAGCTCCGTTTCATCTCCATTGTCTGCTGATTGAAGTTTTGAAGGGCACGTGGGTGTTGGGCGGGAAGGATGTCCGATGGTCGTCGAGAGTAGTGGCAGCAGTCAACGCGTCTGAGAGAGGGGGCGGCGGGGAACGTACAGCGCGGAGATGGAGCGATGATGGTAAGATTAAAATGGTTTCGTTTTATTCGTATTAAAAAAAAGGTGATTTGTTCACCGTAATCCATACTTAGCGCTCCCGTCGTGTTTCTGTATTATTTTGCGTTATAACGTCCTGACCCGTCCTTACTGGACATATGTGTAAAAAATGCTTTATAGCTCATCGGATTCCTCAATTATAAATACATGTTCTGATTCTGAGAAGCATTTAAGATGCACCGGCTCAAATATTCTCCACTGTTATGGGTCACTGAGCAGGAACCGAATTCGGGTCCGCAGCACAGTGCGCTAACCACTGCGCCACCGCTCCCCACACACAGCCACACAAAAAGACAAAGATCCCACGTATAGCTTTGACAGACCGTCGGGGTAAATGCTGTTACGCACCAAGGCACCCATCGAGACAGACGCGCAGAGACGTCCGCACACGCACGCACCGACGCTCTCCAGGGCTGACTCAGCGAAATTAATAACCGGTGGTTATTCACGTGGGCGAGCCGAGTTTTAACAAAGGGGCGCATCCATCTCTGTCCACAAAAGGTTGGGTGAATGCAGCTGCTTTCTTCCCTCCGCGCGACACGACCCCATCCAAGCCAGCCAAACGCTCGCTCCCGCACACGCACTGGGGGTGATGGTGATTATGGCGATGATGCAGACAGACGTACGATCAGTTTGCTACCAGCTGCCTTCGTCCGCTGCATAATACAAATTATGAGTCATCAGCAAGTCCTCGTGTGTGGTGCGTGTGTCCGTGTGTGTGTGAGTGGTAGTGCAGCGGTTAGCGGTACGCTGCGCTACGAACCCGGCCACCCGAGTTCGATTCCCGCTCACGGCCGACACCGGTGACGATTATATCTGAACCGGTACTGGGCCCCCACCTAGGTCGACTCAGCTTCAAATGAGACCCTGGTGCGTTGTGTAAACATTGCCACGAGGGAGACACAGGCGGCCGGGCGTGGTGCTGGCAACCCACCCCCCGTGTGCTTGTGTTGGCCTTCGTAGATGCTCGCTCACAGCACTTGCTCCAAAAGGGCCTGTACAGATTAGATTATAGGGTGGGATCTTTGCCTTTGTACGTGGGGGGGAGGGGGGCGGGAGTGGTTAGCGCACGTCACTGAATGCCTGCTAACATCAGTGGCGAGTGACATTGAAATTTAAATCAGGATCTCAACCTCAAACATTTGTTGAGCTTCTTTCGCACCGTCCGTAGCCAACCGTGCTCATCGGAGGTGCGAGTACCTAGTGCGGTGTGCAATCATCGCCACTGGAGGAGGCTACATCGGCCGGGCGTGGTTGATAAGCCACATCAGCCCCTTGTGCGCCGGTGGCGGCCTTCGTACAGGTGCTCGCTAACAGCACCTGCCTCAATAGTCTGTTAAAGGCTGTGACGAGGCACCTTTGCGTGTCCGTGTACACACACACACCCACGTGGCGTGTACTAAGCCGTGTCCCGTTAGTCACACGGGGGGACGAGTGTTTAATGAGCACCACGGTGTGAGTCACGTTCGTGGGGACGAACTCCTCTCACCCCCCACCTACCCACCCGCATACCCCCCCCGCCCCCCCTCTTGCTGGGATCCCCCCCTGCCCTTCCCCCCACTACCCACCCCCACCACAAACCACCTCCATTATTCAGCGACGGGATATGAAAAGCTCACATTCCTCCAATTTAAATTGCATTTTTAATAAAGGTCACTTGGGAATCCAGCAAGGAATGCGTCAAGTGTGAGAAGTTGCTTCCGGGAGGGCGGCTTGCCCAGAGCGTCGGCTGAATGAGCGGGAGAGGCCAGCTTTTAACAACGTGACGCCCGTGCTCTGTGCGTGTGTTCTTGTGTTTAACACGTATCAAAGTAGGCTTTCGTGAGCAATATTATCCATGAAAGTCACGTCGTTAGAAATAAAATAAAAACAAATTACGACGTTTCGATTTCAACACAAGAAATCATCATCAGGTGGGAAAACCACAGCAAGAAACACTATTTTGCTGTGGTTTTCCCACCTGATGATGATTGCTTGTGTTGAAATCGAAACGTCGTGATTTATTTTCTAACTACGTGACTTTACCGAAAGAACCAAAGAGTATGGATTCTTGCAGTCACGAAAGCTTCAAATCAAGATTATTATCCATGAAAGTTTTTTTTTAGTTTGGGTTGGATCGCCTAAATTTAAATGCGTCGTTAAAAACCCCGCCACCAAACCGACGCAGCCAATTAGTGAGTGCGTCACGTGCTACAAAACGTGCCAAATTTTGTTACTGCACAATTACTCTCCAGCACACCGGCGTGCTGAACCGGTAACTGATTGGCACCTTTTGTTTACGTTGACAAACTCCGTGACTAATTGACGGTGTCGGGTGGCGTCGGGTTTTGACGACACATTTATATTTACGCGATCTCGACGTTCTCGTGTTGCCCCGCAGGACGCGATCACTTGCTGCCCATCCCGATCCCGTGCCGGCGAATGAAGAGGAATACCCAGCCCTTGGCTCCCACATCCCGTCTGCGAGCTCGGACAAGGGACGAGCGTCTCTGCTTCTGGATCGCACTCCGATCCAGATACCGGCCCTCCCCGCCTCCTCCTCCTCCGCCTCCTCCTCCTCGATCGCCTTCGTTGCTTCGAACGGACGGGCGGTCTTTTATTTGAATCGGAAGGTTTTTTTCGGGGTAATCGATCAGGGAGAAGTACATAAGTTTGTTTATAGCCCCTTCAAGCAAAGTAAACAACAAAAACAACACAAACCAACCCTCTTTGCGAGCGGGATAGAACACGTGTGCCTTTGTGCAGTATGCGCATCCCTAAAATATGTTTGATCAATGAATGCGTTTGTAAGGATGCGGTGAATATTTTATCTGACGGCAGTAGGGTTGGGGGGCGAAGTTAGATCTACGCGAGACAGTTTTCATCCAAGCGCGCGCGGGCACAAATCAGGTCGCGGCTTTCAAAAACGATTCCAAAGTTTCAGAGAGTGCGCACGCGCGGTGCCAACACCGGCTACTTTTGAGAGAATAAAAAAAACGACTTTCACGTTCACGAACATCAACTCGGTTGCGTATCTAAATGATAAAAACAAACAAAGCAGGTGCAGTTTGATTCAAATCGACGTCTTCGCCTTGCGCATGGCCGCGTTTCAACATCTCCTCTTGTCGCCACGAGTCGCCATCTGGTGACGCCGAGTGCAGAACGCCGTCCACTTGATCCCCCATCGAAAGATCCAAGCTGCGCGAACTCTCCGATTCCCGTTCGTGGACACTCGGTGAGTACTCGAGAGTGGCACACCGGTCGGTGGTGACCGCATCTCGTCCCGGCATCCCAGAACCTGGTATCATGCAGATTCACGGTCTCATAGCTCCATCCCAGGTTCACATCCAGAGGCCCGGCTAGCCCCAGAGAAAGCGCCGAATAAGCCGTCGCATCCCAGCAGCTACGCTCTGGACCGAATCCCAAAAGTATTCACACGCGGCGGGCCCTTAAGCGTGACAGGAGTGGCCGCCGGCCAGGAGGTCCGACCTGGTGGGTCGGTTACAGGGTCGGTCAAGCCCAGGCGGAGGAGATAGGCTGAGCGAGACGAGTGGCCATGCAGGAGGAGGACATCGAAGTGGCTATCAAGGTGGTGGTGGTCGGGAACGGATCGGTGGGGAAGTCCAGCATGATCCAGCGCTACTGTAAGGGCGTCTTCACCCGGGACTACAAGAAGACCATCGGGGTGGACTTCTTGGAGAGAGAACTCCGGTGAGTCCCCCCCCCCCCTCCCCGCGGGTTTGTCACCGTGTCACCGTTTTCCCAGGAAACCGTCCCCGTTTTTGAGGTTAGCTCCTGTCCTTGGGGAACGTCTGTACGTCTTCCCGGGATTTTAGAAGTCCCAGATTTTGTCAATCGTTTACCAACGTCTATGTGTTTCTTTTTTTCCGTACAATGGCAATTTGTTCAGGAGCAAAATGTCAATGTCGAGGTCTGCTAGCCACGACGAGAGGGCTTCAGGAGAGAGTTCGTGTAGTTTTGTTCCTCTGTTAAAAACGCGCAGAATACAGCGGGTTTACTATATGGACCATAGCTTGGATTGCATGGCCACAATCACACTCCTGTGGCTTTTCTTTAATAGATCTCAATGGGTCTCTGTACCTCTACGCGCCTCTATGGATATCGACGTGTCTGTATGTGTTGGCGTATCTCGGCGTGTTTCTATGGGTTTACTGTGTGGTCCGCAGTTTGGGTTGCACGGCCACAACCGCCCTCCTCTTGCTTGTCTTTAAGTTTCCGTTCACGATGGAGGTGTGCGCATCGGCCTGTTGATGTTGATGCGTAGTAGTAATAAATAATAAACCATGAAACTAAACCATTTTTATCTTACTAGGTAAGGACCACTGAGCTATGTAGCTCTTTTTCAGAAGCGACCTGGCCACAAATGATAGCTCAACGAAGCGGCTTATCACGTGGAAAGTTATTGCAGCCAAATACTACAACCGCATGTTTACAACTGTGGAGGGAAAAAACCGGAGGGCCGGGAGAAAAATCCACGTGACCATGGGGAGAGAGACACGCAAACTCCAAATACACAGCAGGCGTCAGGGTTGGGATCGAACCCACGACCTCCTGTATGCCAGGCGAGGCAGTTAACATCTCACCACCATGGCGCCGATCCCGGAAAAAATATAACACGCCACTCAAAGGCACGTCGCTCTCCCCTCTCGTGGTATTGTGAGATTTTATTTTTCTTCCCATGGCGTGTACCAGTTTGGTTTTGTGCCTCCAACGCTGACAATGCCTCGTGGCACCACTCCTCCTTACCCGATCCCGGGCCTTTCGCGCCAGGGATTCATCTCAGCCGAGCAGGCCCTCTCCGGATCAGCGACCATGGCTTCCCTGTCTCTGCGCCCCTGGCTGTTGCTTCTCGCGTCCCCCCCGACACCCCAGCCTATACCGGCCACCTGGAGAAATATTCAGCGACAAATTCATCCCCGATCTCCATAAGTCTCACGATCCTGCAATGTAACGAAAAAATTGCGACAAAGATCCTCCGTGTAGCCTTGGCAGTTGGCGGCAGGTGCTGTTAGCGAGTATCAGCTACGAAGGCCGGTGTGGGTGGCCTTTGTCTCCCTAGTGGCGACGTTCACACATCGCACCAGGTGCTCATTTGAGGCTGAGTCGACCTAGGGGAGGCCCAAGACCAGCAACATAGCACCTGCATGCAAGCTGACTTCATTGCTCCGCTCCATCCCCCTGCTGCTTGATTGTCCTCTCGGACACGCATTGATTCTTCGGCTGTCACTCCGTCGCTAATGTTCGACCGCAGTAGATTGTCCCTTCTCACCCTGTCATGTCCTGCCCACGCTCACTAATGAGCGTGGGCAACGCCATTAACCCGTGAACACTCTGTTCTCCTACAACGCGGTAGTTGCGTTCCTGAACACCGCGTTATGGGGGGAAAAAAAAACCCGTTCCAATAATATACTATTCTTTGGGTCTTTTGGTAAAGCCACGTAGACAGAAAAAGATGACTACCTTTTCCTCAAGACGACCGTTTGTGTTGCGATCGAAACGTCGATATTTTTTGTTATTTTTTCTGTCTACGTGGCTTTACCGAAAGACCCAAAGAATATGAATTCCTGCAGTCACGAAAGCTTTAAGTCAAGATTTATATATATACTATCGGGTAAAGCACAGTCCGCGATAACACGGTGAGACGCGTACGCAGGCTGAAGAAAGACTGAGGCGCGTGGGTAGCATCTAGAAGGATCCAACAGCATCCCGCCTTGTGCGATGCTACGCCGAGGCAGCCGTACGACCGCCTTATTCCGACTCGCGCAATGTAGTTCTGTTCACTCAATCACGTGATATCCAATTCGCATCCGCGTTATAGAGAAAAAATGTGTTCCCTAATACATCAATCGCGTTATATCCAATTCGCGTTATGAAAACAACACGCGTTATAGGAGAACAGACTGTAATGTGTTCCTCTTTGATTCTCTCAATGTAATTCCAACCCTGCTAATAATAACAATAATAATCGTCATTAAACGTAATTCAGAGCAGGACAGTTCCCCAATTGGATAACAGTGACAGTCAACATTTCATATCATCCTAATAATACATCTGTGTGTAATTTTGGAGGTAATTATCTGCAATTGTAGTAATGTGGCTTATTTATGGAACGAGTCGATGGTTTTGACGCGTAAATTAAACTGAACGCACAATTGCCAATGCAGCTAATCCGAGTACGTCCGACACCATGGCATTTTTTTACCGAGCATTTTACCACTTAAAAGATAAGTGGACCGATGATTTACGTATGAATTACGGCCCTAGTCAGTCGTCATTCTACGGTCAAGTAAAACAAGCCACGTCACAATTACACGACTGATTAGCCGCATCGTTACAATGCCTGACATGTACACCCAGAATAATGGAACTGCCCTCCCCAGTTAGGCAGTCCACTGCTCGATTAAGGCCTCTCCATCCCATGCCATTCACAGGGTGTTGTTCGACCCAGTGACGCAGCTATCGAGTAGTGTGCAGGCGGTGCAACTGCACCGGGACCCAACGGGCTCGAAAAAGGCCCAGGTACCGGTCTACGAAGAGGGGGGAGGAAATCGGACAGGGGACCCGCTTGTCATTCCTTGCATCAGGGCCCATGACAACCATGGTCCTACGCCACTGGCCTCACCATACTTCTAATAAACTAAAAGTAAACTATTTTTTATTTTACCAGGTAAGGCCCAGTAAACTATATCGCTCTTCTTTTTTTTTCAGAATCGACCTGTCCACAAATGATAGCTCAACGAAGCGGCTTATCATCATGTGTAATTTTAAGCAGCCAAATACCCTGAGCGGATGTTTCTAAATGTGGAGGGGAAAACCGAAGGACCCGGAGAAGAATCCACGCGACCAGGGGGAGAGAGAGAGAGACACGCAAACTCCAAATATATAGCAGGCGTCAGGGTCGAAATTGAACCCACGCCCTCCTGCATACCAGGCGAGGCAGTTAACATCTTCTGGCCACCGTGATGATGATGATGAGAGAGAGACGCAAACTCCAAATATACAGCAGGTGTCAGGGTCGAAATCGAACCCACGCCCTCCTGCATACCAAGGGAGGTAGTTAACATCTCACAACCGTGGCGCCGAGTCTCAAGACTCCTAGTCAGGAGGATCCTGCCACACTGAGATGTTTGGAGCCTCAGCGGTTCCACGGCGTCGGCTTTTCGCGGCTGCGCTGCACGGCTCTCCGATGCGTTTCCGAGTTGCGCCAACGATTGCCCACAACCAGAACACACGACGGAGGGATAAGAGCGTTTGGCTCCATGTTGGGAGGAAACCGAGGGTGGGGAGCGGTGGCGTAGCGGTTAGCGCGCTGCCACTACGAACCCGGCGACCCGAGTTCGTTTCCCGCTCAGGACCACCAACACCGGTGACGCTTATCTGAACCGGTGCTGGGACCTCCCCTAGGTCGACTCAGCCTGAAATGAGTACCTGGTGCAATGTGCAAACATCAGCACTTGGGAGACAAATGCGGCCGGGCGTGGTGCTGTCCACCAACACCCTCGTGTGCTGTGCCGGCCTTCATAGGTGCTCGCTAACAGCACTTGCCCCAACAGTCTGTTGTAGGCTATACGGGGGATCTTTCTTTCTTTGGGCGGGTGGTGGTGGTGGTGGGTGTTGACGTGACGAAGAGAGAGTGCAAATTCTAGGCAGGCTGGCACGCACACGAAGCGAAGCAGAACCGCCGCTAATCCCATCTGCGATTGTTTTGTCACCTGCAATCGATCGCGTCGCTCCAACCTCCCCGCGTTACAATTTTAGGCTGCTGCTCCTCCTGCTGCTTCGGCTTAAAAAAATCCCTTTCTATTTTATTTTTAACAGGCGAGCGGATGAGCGTACTTTATGTCTAAAATTAGCCTGCGCAGGCTGCTTCTTTTCTCTGGTCTCCGTTTTTTTTTCAGTTTAAAGACAAATTCCCCAAAAATGGGCACGGCCGCCGGCGACGACTTCCGTGCAGAATCATCAGCGGGGATGTTACCGTGACGGCGCGCGGTCTTCATCGCCGCGGGGCGGGCGGGCGGGCGGGAGGTTCCACGCTCCGGTCTAGGGGCCCTGCTGTTGTCTCCTTGACCAGCTCTCTTCAACTCATTGGTGGCGGCTGTGTTGTTGTTTTTGTTTCGCTGCATTGTGCGCACGGTTGAAGAGGAGACATTCCCCCACCCCGCATCACCACGTTCCAAGCAGATGGCCGGAGCTCGTGCATAAACGCTTAAATCCTTCTTTGGAAAGCGTTCAAGTTGAACCAATTAATACGGCGTCGAGGACAGGAGGAAACGTTTGTTTAGAACAGGAGACGAGCGAAGGGGTTTTTTGGACACGGGTTCGCGATTGATGAATACAGAAACGACGCCACAGCCGACAGCCCCTGCCCAGGTAGGAGGGGGAAAAAAACGAAGTAGGGACTAGTGGAATTAATTGACGTCGAATAGGAGTGCTCGTAAGGCAAACAGCGATCGAGGGAGTTCAGTTCTTACGACGGGTATTTCGTGTCGTACGATGCCGAACAACGTGCCGGAGAGCCGAATGAAGCTCCCTGCAGGCGCGTGGAGCGAAACGTCGAACATTGTGGGCCTCCCCACCTCAACATGAACTTTGTGGTTAGTGGCTGCGGGCAGCGGCCACCCAAATCTGCCGTCTCGTGCAGTTTTTGTTGCGCGTGTTCATTTTTGTCGTCCTTGCCTCGCACCTGCGATCTGCGCGGTTTTCTTAAGAAGTTCGGCATACACACACAGACAGCGATGTGGGGGGGACACACACACACCTAATCGTAATCGTTATTGAGCAAAATCAACTTGCAATGACTTGTATAACCCTTCCCACCGTCCCTCCCGCGAAGGGTTAACGATGACGACGAGGTGAGGCTCATGCTGTGGGACACGGCCGGCCAGGAGGAGTTTGACGCCATCACCAAGGCCTACTACAGAGGTAACGCCGCCACCTGCGCATCCATCGCGAACCACTCGGACCGTGCTCACCTGCACCTGACCCCCCCCCCCCCCCCCCGCTTTGTGCGCGCGTCTTGAGCGTCGCGGTTGTGCTAACGGCGCGTCTCGGAATCGCGTCGCTTTGGAGTCTGACCGAGCCGGCACCCCGGGACGGGGCTCGAGGCCGTGCCTCTGCTGTAAGCAACTGGTTGCCCACAACTGGTTGCCCGCAACTGGTTGCCCGCAACTGGTTGCCCGCAACTGGTTGCCCGCAACTGGTTGCCCGCAACTGGTTGCCCGCAACTGGTTGCCCGCAACGGGTTGCCCGCAACTGGTTGCCCGCAACTGGTTGCCCGCAACTGGTTGCCCGCAACGGGTTGCCCGCAACGGGTTGCCCGCAACTGGTTGTCCGCAATGGGTTGCCCGCAACTGGTTGCGGAGACGTCCACTGCCGCTCGCGGAACTCGGTTGCGTGCAGACAAGTTGCATGCAGCCAAGCAAAAGCTGAATGGGCCCCCAAAGCGGCTCAAAGAGTCGCCGAATATCAAACCACCTTCACCAACCCGCGCTGACGAGCACGGGGAAGTATGGCTTAATTTCAGCCTCAGCAATATTCACTGCACCCGACACACCACATCCCACAGTATACCTTTCGCTATGGCTGTAGCTTCTTGCCAGTTACCTTTCGCCCTGCTGAGCGCGGTCTTTAAAAAAACAAAAACTCGCACAGCGTCGGGAGGAGGCCCCCCAATCCAGCAGTGGATTGACCACGGCTGCTGCTCGCCTGCAGGCGCGCAGGCGTGCGTGCTGGTGTTCTCCACCGTGGACCGGGACTCGTTCCTCTCCGTGGCCGCGTGGAAGGAGAAGGTGGAACAGGAGGTGGGAGGCATCCCCACGGTGCTCGTCCAGAACAAGATCGACCTCCTGGACGAGGCCGCGGTGCACAGGCAAGGGGCCCACGGCCACTGCCACCCAGCGCCAACCACCACCCACCAAACACCGCCACCCACCACCACAAACCACCTCTATCGCCAACCACCACCAACTACAACCGCCACCAAACACCACCAATCACCACCGCCACCACTACCACCACCAAACACCACCAACCCACCACCGCCACCACTACCACCACCAAACACCACCAACCCACCACTGAGGGGTTAGGATGTGAGGGGAAGTTATGATGATGGTGGTGGTAATAGTGATGATGATGATGGTGGTAATAGTGATGATGATGGTGGTAATAGTGA